>NW_025421325.1:18145000-19345000 GCF_011764305.1 Mustela putorius furo
GAACTGGTCCCGTTGATGCTTTGTCCCTGAAGTCAGGAAGTGCTTGCCTATAAGGGACAGTCCGCCTTATAAAGTTGTTTTGATACTGAAAATGCTCCTGGCCACACAGAGCCCCATGAGTTCAACACTGAAGGTATTGAAGTGATCTGTTTGCCCCCAAACACAATGTCTTTAATTCAGCCCCTAGATCAGGGGATCATAAAGACCTTTAAGATTCATTACACATGGCAGTCCATGTAAAGCTTTGCGCAAGCCACGGAAGAGATCCCTGATAGAACACTGTCAGAGTCTGGGAGGACGACACCATTGAAGATGCCATTGTTGTTATAGGAAAGGCTGAGAAAGCCATCAAGTCTGAAACAGTAGATTGTGACTAGAGAAAACTGTCCACATGTTGTGCATGATTTCACAGAATTTTCAACAGAGCCAAGCAAGAAAATCATGGAGGAGATTGTGGATATGACAAAAATGGTGAGGTGTGAAGGAATTCAAGATGAGGATCATGGAGAAATTCAAGAGCTGATAGGCACCACACTGGAGAAATTAACAAAAGATGATTTGATGGAGACACATGCTTCCAAACCAGTGCCTAATGATAAGGAAGAAGATGTAGAGGAAGCAGAGTCAGAAAACCAACTGACATTAGACAATCTGGCAGAAGAGTTCCAATTATTCAGTGCTGTTTTTTACTTCTTCTTCTTTTTTTTTCTTATGAAAAAATGATGTGAACCCTTCCATGATATGGGCACTGAAACCAAAGCAAATGGTGGGAAAAGGCTCAGTACTATATAGAAACATATCTAGAGGAAAAAGAAGCAAAAGGTATTACGATGTATTTCTGTAAAGTTACACCAACTGTGCCTGCCTCTCTTGCCTCTCCTTCCACCACTTCTACCTCCCTCTCTGCTGCCTCTAGAACTGCAAGACCAACCCTTCCTTCTCCTCCTCCTCCTTAGCTCACTCAATGTGAAGACAATGAGGATGAAGACCTTTATGGTGATACATTTCCACTTAATGACTAATAAATAATCCTCCTGCTGTGCAGTTAATAAACTTGTGCAGGTGTGTGAGAGAGTTTGTGTGAAAATCTAATCACTGTAGGCAAGAGCTGTATGAGATGCTTTTGTGTCACAATCATCATCATCTCATCATCATCACCCAAGTATTCATCATGTAGAACATTTTGTGAAAGACTTGAGTGGAAATGGATAACCTTTCTTTATATAGGCCTAAGGTAAGTGATACTTAATATAAAATTAATATGTCAGCTTTCTTATTGTTTTATAACTGTGCTTTCAAAGAGTTACATTGCTATATGGTATGCATCTCTCTCTCATAACTGGAGAAACTGCATATCAGCCTATCATCACAGGTAGGTGTTTTTTTTTTTTTTAAGGTAACAATGTTTCCAATATTGCATTATGAATATGGCTGTAATACTGAATGCCATACAAGTTTTATAATAATTCACTCATTAGTGTGAAGGCTAGACTACTAGGAAGCAATCATATCAATTATACTAGGCTACCATAAAGCACTCATACTGCTGCTTCTTTGTTATCAGTGCATGAATCTCTACACTTGTAAATAAATGCACATTTCTTTTTCACATTGTCTTTTCATTTTTGATGTCAGTGTTAATAATATGAATAACATATAGTGTTTTGTATCATGTAAGTCAGTATTGATGTAGGTACTGACAGATGATTCATTTTATAAACAGACAATGTAAATTTGTGGCATCAATAAATACAGTACTGTAAATTTGTTTTTACTTCCTTATGATTTCCTTTTTTTTTAATTTTAAAGATTTTATTTATTTATTTGACAGAGAGACATCACAAGTAGGCAGAGAGGCAGGCAGAGAGAGAGGGGGAAGCAGGCTCCCCACTAAGCAGAGAGCCCGATATGGGACTCGCTCCCAGGACCCTGAGTCATGACCTGAGCCGAAGGCAGAGGCTTAACCCACTAAACCACCGAGGTGCCCCGTACTTCCTTATGATTTTCTAATAATATTTTCTTTTGTCTAGCTCACTTTATTGTAAGAATACAGAATATAATACATATAACATATGAAATATGTGTCAGTCAACTATTTATGTTATTGATACTTCTTCTAGTCAACAATATGCTATTAATAGCTAAATTTGGGTGGAGTCAAAAGATACACATAAATTTTCAGCAGTGCAGGGTTTGGGTACCCCAACCCATGTGTTTCAAGTGTCAACTGTATGTTGGTGTTATTATTGCTCTACTTACGGATTTGTATTACTTGTAGCTTTAGGTGGAATTGATTGAATTAAACCACTTAGAATCATGCTGACTGTGTGCATAAGAGTCCTTTCAAAATGGGTCATTGCTTGTTCCATAACACATTGAATGGTGTAGAAGTACTTCAGATTGTACTTCTGGTAGACATAGCGTATGAAATCAAGCACAGATCAGAGGAACATAGTGATGTGATTTAAAATATTAAATCAGTGCTTATCATAAGACTAAAATTTATCAATGAAGTAAATTTGTATTTCCCTAAAAAAATTACACTTCCCCCAAAAATTCTTTTAACTCTTCCAGCTCCAAAAATTGCTGAGATGGAATATGAGATATGTGTTTTCATCCAAATTTGGGTTTAATTCCTAACTCAGCAGATTTCTGAACTTAAGTAAGTTTCTGAAACTCCAGCTGATAATCATTTTGCCTCTGGCAAAAACAAAACAAACACACAAAACCTCCAAAAGACAGTTACTTGAAGGAACTGGGGAACAACCGAATATTGCTGTCTGGGCAGTATCTGGAGATAACATATCATTTGAAATAAGGGAAACAAACTTGATAAGCACCACATTTAACCAGCTTTTTCCTTGAGGGTACCTTCCAGTAGTCACTTGCTTAGAAAAAAAAAAGAGTGCAAATAGAAAGAGGCTATCTGACCAGGCTGAATAGACAGTAGTCTAATCCAGGGACTGAAAGAGTAGCTAGATATCAATGCGAAACATTCTGAAAGGGAGGAGCAATGGAGGGAATGCCCCTAAAATCTCTGTGCCAGTTCCCCTCACATCTGTGGCTACCTCTGTCTGTGCCTGCACAGAGTGAGACTCCAAAGAAACCAGAAAAAAGCAGCTGCTAGAAAGCTGAGGTTTCAGCAGGAGCTTGGTTCTGGTGATGAGTTGGAGTTCAAGTCCTGCCAAGTTAAAGAGAATTGTAAAAACTTTAGGCTTTTGTTTGAAAGTCTAGGAGGGCCATGTCTTAGGAGTAAACCCAGGATAGAAGGTTACATCCTAGGGCTAAGGGGGAAAAGCCAAAAATAAACCAATTCTTATAAAATCTAAGACTAAACCTGTAGAGGATCAAGATGACCCACCAGCAATTCATTTGTGTGTCAGGACAGAATTCAACATTCTTTGGAGAAAAATCACAAAATCTAGTGCATATCATCTGCAGTGTTTAGTATTCAATAAAAATGATCAGATATGTGAAGAAACAAGAAAATATGGTTAATAGAAGGAAAAAGTCAATAGAACAGACACAGAGATGAGCCAGACATTGAAATGAGCGGATAAGGACTTAAAACATAATATAAATACATTAAAGAGTATATGGAAAAAGATGGACAGAATGAGTTAATAGGAAAATATCAGCTAAGAAATGTAAACTATAAAAAAGGATAAAGTGGAATTTCTAGGACTGAAAAATACAGCATCTGAAAGAAACAAACCCACGATTAATGGATAGACTTCATAGGAGATTGAATATTGCATAAGAAGGGATCAGTGAACTTGAAGACAGGTCAATAAAAATTATGCAAACCTGAGAAAACTTTTTTCTTTTTTAGAGGGAGAGGGAGAGAGAGTATCTTAAGCATGATAGGCATGGAGCCTAAAATGGGGTTTGATCTCATGACCGTGAGATCAAGACCTGAACCAAATTCAAGAGTTGGACACATAACTGACGGAGCCTGACAGAGCCACCAAGTGCCCTGAGAAAATTTTAAAAACAAAGCAAAGCAAAACAGAGTCTTGGTGATTATGAGATAATATCATTGGTCTAATATATGTGTAATTGCAGTGTCAGAAGGATCCCAGAGAGAGATGCTGGAGCAGAAATATATATTTGTGAAAATAATAGCCATAAATTTGATGAAATATTTTTTGGGGGTAGTCAAAATGAGTGCCACATGTTGAGTCAAAGGCAGGGATCCAATCAGGACAATGGAACAAAGAGTTTTGAATGGAGGTAAAGATTAAATAAAAATAGATGACTGTAAAACAGGGAAGTTCCATCTTGGTCAAAGACCTCCCAACCCCATTCCCACATCTGCTCTCCAACTCCTTTTAGAACACATTGTTTCTTTTCCTGTGATTCCATCGTGATATTATGTTGAGATGGGCTCACTCTTGGGTTCAAACCCTAGCTTTACCTCTCTCCAACATATCGTTACAGTCTACATCCTGGGATCATCACTTGTTAAATGAAAATAATGGTAACTTCTCACAATGCAGGTCTCTGTGAGATAGACTATGTACATTTTATATGGTGGTGCTGGTGATATCATACTTGGGCCCTTGGCAGTTAGTAGTTTCCTTTTCCTGCTAAATTTATTCCCATCACAGTTATCCGACATCACTACCCACCCAGTTAGCCAGGTGATGGAAATGAAACTTTTAAGAGCGGAAAGAACCATAGAAATTATAGGATCATGGTTGAATTTTAGAAAAATCATTTAGACGTCAGTGTCAAGATTGGACTAGAAAGATGTGAGATAAGATTTCAGAAGGTAATGTTGAATGCTACTGGAGGTCATTGCACATGCCTTCTCTTTATACTCTTTTTAAACAGCTGTATTTTTTATCCTCTTTTCTTTCATAAGAGACCTTGCTTTGCCCATTTGTATCACAACCTCTATCATTACCAGCAAAAATAAAATCGGGTTCCCCTTTCCACAAGGACAGGGATACTCAGTCTTTAAAGGGTGAGAGATGATGGTGGTCTGGACCAGGGTGGTGGCAGTGGGCATGCCATCCACTAGACACATCTGAGAGTCTCTCTGTCAGTCTGTCATTGTCTTTAGATCTTTTTCCCCCAAGAGATGTGATTACATACCTGACATAGATTCTTCTCCAAGTATATTTATGATTATACCATTCTTTTGCTGGGGCATCTTTGTCTCTAGAAAGATATCTTCACTCCTTAGTCTAGCATTTAAGGCCTTGTAGGAGCTATTCCCAATCTATTCAGCAAGCTTTCATTTTAAATATCACTTCTCACCCAACCTGTGAGGGGCCTTCCTAGTTCTCTAACCACTTCATATGCTTCTATATCTTTAACTTAAACCCTGCTCTTCTTGGAAGACCCAACAACCTTTCCCTAGTCTTTCCCCCTAGTTTTTTGTGCCTTTGTTTATCACATAAGATTTGTCACTCTGCATTATGATTAGATATTGAATTGATTAGCTCCCTCTGCCTGCCTGCTTTTTGATGATAGGGACTATGTCTTACTGTCTTTTTGTTACCAGGGCTTAGTCCCAAATACAGACCTTTAATATAAATATTTATTAGGTGAAAGAATGAATAATGTTCCACACATCTGCAATGGGAATGGTAAGAAATTTTTTATATTGTTACTTAATTTGCACACAGTTGTGTAACAAATAATTTTCAAAATGTATCTTGAGGAAAAGAAGCCCTGATGTGAGGAGTGAGAAGACACAGAGACTTTTGGAGGAGGTCTTGAGGGGACTTATGGAAACTTCTGAAGAATTTAGTGGTGCATGGCCTAATGGGCTTTATGGAGGATGGTTTTTGTCCTCTGTGATGTACATGTACCACCTTTTCTGGGTCCTTGTTGGATAAGTGACATTCGGGAGCCACAAGAGGAGGTAGGATGAAAGTGTGAGGTAAAAGGATCTACATTTATTGACTATGTACTGGATGCCAGGCAATGTTGAAATGAAGGCATTTCCAAGGCAGAAAATTAGCAAGGGATAGGAAACTGGAAGAGGGAGTAATATATCCATGCTAACAACCAGAAAGAAAAAGAGACAGAGGGAGGGAGAGAGAGAAAGAAAAAGAAAGAAGAAAGAAAGAAAGAAAGAAAGAAAGAAAGAAAGAAAGAAAGAAAGAAAAGAAAGAAAGAAAGAAAGAAAGAGAGAAAGAGAGAAAGAAAGAAAGAGTAAATGACTGTGTGAAATGCCAGAGGGAAGATGGAATGTCTTCAGTTCCTCAGTTTCACTGAACAGGCAACCTGGGGAGTAGCCTACAATGTTATTCAAATTATCTACCTATACCTGAACCCTGTGGATGCTGTCATGAGATCTGAGGTAAGTTGGTGGCAGGGACCCATAGCTTCTAGTATGTTTTCACCCCTATTCACCCCTATTCCTAGAGCAGAAAGGTACCTGACCAAGTCACTAGGGGTCATTTTAATACTGCTTAGTCTAATGAAAATATTTAGTATTTCAGACTAGTTGTCTTAAGGGTCTAAGCCTCAGTTTAATAACTGGTACACTGAAAGCCTGGGTTTTCACTAACATCTGTCCCAGCTACATTGTTCCTTCTTGATGAAGTGGAATGGTCCAGGTTGACCTTCACCTCTCTTCATTGTTTTCCAGCTTCACATTGTGGTTGCAGATTGTTTTGGAAGTTTTCTTCATCTGGGACCTCTTTCCCCATCCATATGTCCTACATTTTCTCTTAGGATTGAGTTGGAACACATTCTACTCTGTTAGTCAATACCCACTGGCAACTGTTATGGTCATTTATTCATTGAAATTCTGTAACTCTCCTACCCACTCTAGAAAGGAAAATAAAATTGCAGGTACCTCAGAGAAGTCAGAGCCCATGAACAGACAAATCTGGGAAATTAAAAAATATACTGTAGACTCTGAGAAACAAACTGAGGGTTTTAGAGAAGAGGGAGGTGGGGGGATGGGTGAGCCTGGTGATGGCTATTAAGGAGGGCACGTATTGCATGGAGCACTCGGTGTTATACGCAAACAATGAATCATGGAGCACTGCATGAAAAACTAATGACGTATTGTATGATGACTAACATAACACAATAAACAAAAATACAGAAGGATGCCCCTTAGGAGAAATGAATACTATTTCTTTTTCTTATGGTTTTCTTTTCTTAGCCCCAAGCAAAGTGTTGACCATATTTGTCAGGCCTTGATAAAAATCCCATAGCTCACTCTTACCCTGCCTTAGCTCTAGCCTCATGCTCACGCCCTCAGGAGGAATATAGTTCTCTTGAAATGAGGTGCTACTCTCTATTTAATTATTATCCTCTAGTCCAGCTAGCAGTCACTTTCTTTCCAGCAGCTGAGAGAACTGCTCTGCTTCCAGCAAGCTCATTTTGCAAAGCCTGGGCTTTCACAGTGCAGACATGTTCAGTGGTCATCCTTTATAGGGGAATCCACTGCCTCATCAGCTCATATCTGAGGAGCAGTTGTGGCTCCACTGTCCTTAAGGGATACAGACATAGTTGTGTGTGTATACACACACACACACACACACACACAAACACACATACATATGTACATATATATATTTTTTAAGATTTTATTTATTTATTTGATAGAGATCACAAGTAGGCAGAGAGGCATGCAGAGAAAGAGGAGGAAGCAGGCTCCCTGCTGAGCAGACAGCCCAATGTGGGGCTCGATCCCAGGACCCTGGGATCATGACCTGAGCTGAAGGCACAGGCTTTAACCCACTGAGCCACCCAGGTGCCCCTGTACATGTTTTTTTTTTTTTTTTTTTAACTATGCTCCACATCCTGCGTGGAGCTCAATGCAGGGCTTGAACTCACGACCTTAAGATCAAGAGCTGAGCTGAGATCAAGAGTTGGATGTTCAACTGATTGAGCCACCCAGGTGCCCCAAAAGTAAAACTAGTGAAGAAAATATACTGAGACCTCCTTTACATTTCTACCACCTCTATTCATCTTCTTTAGGAGAGAGTCATAGCATTTTAGAACTGAAAACTATCTTCAAATCCCCCTTTCCTGCCCTCTTCTCTGCTTGGTGACTGACCAGCAGTGATGCCCCAGGCACACACAGGCAGGGTTTGTAGATGTGTCTGTGACCACGACCTAACTGCCTCTTGTCTCAGGTCCTCTGAGTTGGCTTTCTAGAACGTAGCCCAGGATATTCCCCATCTCTGCCCAGGTCCACCCTTCTGATAAGGGGTTTGTATCTTGTCAGATTGTGGTTGGAATATGGGTTTCAGTTTGTTGACCCGTCTGATCTGGACCAGAGTGACAAAATTTGGGTGTCATCCATGTGCTTTATTTTAAAGGACAGGGAGCCATGGAAAGGAGTGCCTTTGAAATGTACCATGAGTAGTGCACTGGGTCTTTCCATTGAGTCTTTAGATACTTTATTTATATCTAGTAAAATCTCATTACAGAAAACACAATTCCAG
This sequence comes from Mustela putorius furo, assembly GCF_011764305.1. Lineage (NCBI taxonomy): Eukaryota > Metazoa > Chordata > Mammalia > Carnivora > Mustelidae > Mustela > Mustela putorius. The sequence goes on from NW_025421325.1 coordinate 18,153,424, forward strand.
CAGAGTGCTCCATAAAATCATGCTGCCTTTATAAGAGCCACATGAACTGCCTTCTTTTTAGCAGGTGCCACCGAATTCCCTGTGATGAATAATGTGGTATGGCAGGAACATCCTTCAAACCTTGTATCTGTAGTAGGGAGGCTCTTAATTCAACTTACTTTCGGGTCTACACCGTTTTCCACGAAGATAAGCTTGTGAAGTTGTTTCTAGGAAGGCGGCATGGCATAAGGGAAAGAACAGCAGCCTTGAATTCTAAGCATGCCTGGGTCGGAATCCTGGGTGTGCCTTGGTTCTGTGTCTTTGGACAAAACGAACCCCTCTGAATCTTCATTTTCTCATTGTTAAGGTGTGGATGATTCTGTCTTCCTTGTACAGTTACTGGGGAGCAGGGGGAGGATTCATGTATACAAAGATACTGGTGCAATGTGTGGCTCACAGCAGGCATTTGAGAAATGTGACCTCCTTAATTTTTTCCCCCTTTCCTTCCTTTACTTCTTAGAACATATGGGAAAGAATACCAGGTTAGGTACTGTTAGTAGGAAAGTTTTATTTCTTCATTAATCACAATTGTAAAATCACAGTTAAAATTGAGAGGAAGAGGAATTTAGATTTCAGATCTCCCTTTTATTCTCTCCATAGAGCCAAAATCCAGCCAGTGATCAAGGTGGATGTTGGAAATAATTTAATGCCTTCATTTTCAGATGACCAGTTGTGGCTTCAGACATCCCAGTGAGTGGTCCAGAGGCACGTAGGTCTCAGTGCCCCTGGTGGAGGCTAGCATTCTGTGTCGGTTTGGTATGATGAAGACCCGGCTCAAAACACTGGGCATGAAGGAGGCAGTGAGAAGGCAGAGATGTGACGAGATGTTAGGTATTTTTTTTTTTTAAGTGATGGGTTCAGAAGTAGCTGTTAGAGGAATGCCTGGGTGGCCCAGTCGTTAAACATCTCCCTTCAGCTCAGGCCCTGATCCCAGGGTCCTGGGATCAAGCCCCACATAGGGCTCCCTGCTCTGTGGGAAGCCTGTTTCTTCCTCTCCTGCTCCCTCTGCTTGTGTTCCCTCTCTCACTCTCTCTCTCTCTCTCTCTCTGTCAAATAAATGAAGAAAATCATAAGAAGAAGAAGAAGAAGAAGAAGTAGCTGTCAGAGAAGTGATGTCTGAGTTGAGTGGTAACCAGAGAGTTATATGCTTAGGAAATGGAGGAACTAGCTCAGATGATTCTGTGGGCAGGAATCCAGAGAGGCTGTTTATGAGATCATAATGCAGTCTGTTTCATTTGAGGTTGGAGGGGATGGCTCTCACATTTCACCATGAGACAGTGTGATATCTGCAGCACCAAGGGTGGCAGGAGAAGCACCTCTGACCTGGGGTGGACTGAGAGAGGGAGTTTTGAATGTGTGCATGTGTATGTTAGGAGTGGGACATGGAGCAAGCAGGGAAAGTGAGAGAAGAGAGTGGAAATGAATGCTTACTGAGTACCTACTATATGCTTGACTCATTTTATATGTTATCCAAGAAATTTTATCACTGACTCTGTGATTAGTACTATCTTCCTAGTGTATAGATGTGGAAACTAAAACTTAAAAGGGGCATAAGGATCTTTCCTAAGGCCACAAAGGTAGTAAGTGTTTCAGCAAAAAGACCTGGTTGAAATACCTACTTTCAATGCTTCTGAATCCATGTCTCCAAAAACCCAGGAATCTGGTAGAGGGAAGGGAAAAGTGAAATGAGAACTTTTTTCTTTCTGTGTTCAATACTCCATTTTGTCTTCATGTAATCACTGCGTTTCCACGTTAGACACCTCAAAGGAAGATCTGAGTGATCCGTAGCCTGGCATTATGGTTTCTGGGAATGACTCCTTTATAAACACCTTTATAAAAGGTGGTCGGTTAAATTTCAGAGAATTCCAGCTCAATTCAAAAAATTACTTCCCTGAGGAGACTAATATCTGCAAGGTAACAGAGGGAAAACCAAGTCCAGAGAGAGGGGCTCCATGTTCTTAGTTCACAGTATAGGGAGGAGGTCACAGTACAGAAGCCAATAGTCATTACATAGGGTAGACTATATAAGTGCCTGAGGTAGGAGGGCTTGGATGTGCTTTGGAGTTCCAAGAAGAGCTACTTTATATCTGAATGGCATTCTGGAAGGATTTAGGGGGAGAAGGTGATATCTGAGATTATTCTGGGAAACTAGGCAGGATTTACAAAGGCAGAGGCAGGGATGAAGGCTGCAGGGCATGAACAGATAACATGAGGACGGTGGTAATGAAACAGAGCATTCCAGTTCGGCTGAGGATAGGGTCCGAGTATTAAAACTTTAACAGTTACCTTAATTTTGTTGCTTACGAAAGTGGCACATGTGCATTAGAGAAAATTTGGAAATATTACACAAAAGAGAACAACTAAAGACAACTATTATTCCAACATTTTATTGGATTTCCTTCCAGACTGCCTATCAATCAATCTATATACACATCTTTTAAAAAACCCTCTTCTTTTTATTATGACAGTTGGAGTACATATTTCTTGTAGAAATTTGGGAAATACCAAAGAGTATAAGAAGAGAATGAAAATCACCTGTAAGCTTACTATTTAACATTTTGATTTATTCTCCTTTAGTTTTTTGTCAAAGTGTATCCTTTAAATATGAACATATCCCTTAAATATGTTCATATTTAAACACAAGCTTAATACCTTGTGTTTTCTTCTTAATGTTTTATTTTGAATATTTTCCATGCAATTAAATAATCTTAGATAAATGGTTATGGGTGGACCATCAGTAAATACTTTCTCTAATTTTGATTAGGTTGTTTCACATTTTTAATGATTATAAATAATACCCTTAAAAACGTTTCTGAAAAATTAGTATTTGTTAATTTAAAAATACGTCCTTTATACTGCTGCTCGGGAGTGGAATCACAGGATAAAAGGGTGTTACTACTTTTAAGATTCACGCATATTACCTATTCATGGTTTTAAAGAAGACAAGTGACATGTTTGGAAGTAGGTGTGATGAAGATCAACTTGAAAGCAACATGAAATATATGTGGCAGTGAGGGAGCAAGCTGAGGTGGGAAGACAGTCAAAGGGGGCTGTGGTCATCACCTAGCTGGCGAGTTACTGGACCAGGGTGGTAGTGATGGGAAAGGAATGAGAATATGAAGGAATGACTACCAGGAAACTGGATAGGCCGAGAAAAGGAAAAGGAAAAAAACAATGGGGACTCTCAGCTTTCCTACTATGGTTTTAGGAAAAGGCTGATGCAATTGAAACAAATCTGGCATGGTTGGTCTATTAGGTATTAGATATGTTGAATTCAAGATGTCAAGGAACCTTCCAGGTAGACATACCTGGCAGGGAGATGGAAATGCATATCTTTCCAAAGCTTTCTTAGGTGGATAGTCAGGGGTTAGGCCTATAGGTTAAGAGCCATTTTTAAATAGTTGATATGTGGTTTGAACTATAGAAAGGGGCTAAAGTATAAAAAGGAAACTATAAATATATATCTCACAGTAAGCTAAAAAAGGCAAAGTGATTTTGGAACCTTAAGCTGTCAGAAACTATAGGGAGTTGGGGGGAGAATATGCAGACTCAGAAGTGGAGTGGCTGTGTCACTCTTCCTATTGTCTCTAACTTTCTGGGGTTTTAGTAGTGGAGGTAGCCCTGGAAATGATTGTGAGTATGACTGTATTCTGTGTGAAGTCTAAAAGTGGGGGAAAAGAGCTGGAAGAGAGGGAACGTTTGGATAAAATGTTAAGGGAACATGTGGTAACTGCACATGTTCTATTGAAAGCCTGGCCTTCCTGTTGGTTTCCACTCTGACAGTACAGACCGTTCTTCCTATCCCATCTGTTGTCAGAGGGTTTGTTATTCAGTGACACCCCTAACAGACAGAATTAGGAGAATGGGGCATGTTAGTTAACAGGGAATGGGATGTGCTAGTGAACAGAGCATGGAATGTACTAGTGAGCAGAACTTGCTGAAGCCACTTTATACAGAGTACCAATGCAGAAAAGTAAGACCACCTTCAGAAGTGCCAAAATTGTAGTGGTCAGCCTTTTACTTACTTTTAGAAAATTAACATTTCAACAATCTTTACTAATCAGGTCAGAAATCACAGTGTGAATGCAAAGGGCTTAATGAAATTCTGAAGTCTCTTTAAAGTTCTTAAGAGAAGATAAAATAATCCCCATAAATATAAAAAAACCTACAGCCACAGATAATATTCTGAGAAACAACAGAGAAGAAGTTTGACTAGAAATGCAGGACTCTAAAAGTAATTCTAAATAAAAAAAAATATCCAGCAGGACTTCTGAAAAAAATTTTTTTTACCAACTAACAATTTTCAATTATAGTAAAAAAAAAAAATAAGCAAGTCTGAGACCATGATGTAGTTATAATTGTGATATGATCTTTAAATCTTTTAGATGCTTCGATTTTGAAATAAATTGGAATCTTTTCCCCTTTCTTTTCAAAACTTTATTTCTACAAATGTCTTTCAGAAGTTCTGGAGTGGTGGTGGTGGTGACAAGTAAATTCATTGAATCCATGGCTTCCAGAGGCAAGTCTGCAGACCACTGGCATCATACCACTCTAGGATAAAATATTTTTTAGAGAGGCATTTAGTTATATTCTGTAAAAGACAGCTGTTGTATTCCAGGAATCTAGGGTTCATCTGTGCTTTGTAGCAGGTCACTAAATAAATCTCAATAAGTTTCAAAAGAATACAATATAGATCACATTCTCTAAGTGCAATGCAACAAAATTGCATCAAAATGAAAAGATAGTATTAAAAATATGCCATATGTTTGAAAACTAAAATTTATACCCTTAAATAACATATGGGTTAAAAAGAGAACATGAAAATTATAAAATATTTAGAAGTAAATGATGAGGAAAATACTACATATCTAAACATTTTTTAAAAATGTGGGATGTATCTAAAGCAAAACTTAGAGGTAAATGTGTAGCCTTAAATACATTTCTCAAAAAACAAGAATACTTGAAAATAAATAATATCCAGAGACAGAAAGGAACAGATTAAGAGTAAACTGCACAAGAAGATAATAGTAAAGAAAGAACAGAAATAGAAAACAACAAAAAAAGAGGATCCATAAAAGCCAAGGTTTTGTTATGAAAACCCCTAAAAGAGAAATAGAAGTAAGAAAACCTGAATAAATGAATAACAGCAAAGCGGAGTCTCCCACATTTCATCCCTTCTCCTCTCCAAAACACAAGGTCCAGGTGGCTCAGAAAGTTTTATTGTAAATTCAAGGAACAAATGATCCTTTTCTAATGCAATGTCATATGGGGGGGGGGTTAACCAATCCTTTTTATGTGGCCAATATAACCTTGATACTGATTCTGGACAAGACAGGACAAGAAAATAAAATTATGACAAATCTTCCTCATGAACATAAATGAAAAAATTTGAAATAAAATATTAGCAAAAGTAATTCTTCAGTGTAAAATACATTGTAAGTAGGTGAGGTTTATTGAAGGATAGCTCAGAAAAGTCTACAAATGTAATATATTACTTTAAGAAGTGAAAGGAGGGAAACCATCTGATCATTTCTAAGAATGAAGCATTGTTAAAACTCATGCTTGATAAAAAGCTATTTACAAACTAGAAATGGAAGGAAACATTTCTAATGTGGTAAAGAGTATCTAACCAAGAACCTACAGCAAAATTCATACTTAACTGGAGTTTTCATTCTCATTAAATTAGGATAAGACAAAGATTCCCACTCTACCCCTATTATTTAACATTGAGTAGGAGGTCCTAGCTGTGGAAGAAAGTAAAATAAAGGAAAGAGAATAATAATGCAACAAGGAAATATGAAAGTGTCATTTGTATAAAATATGGTTCTTTATAAAGAGGAAGTCAAAGAGAACATGGAGAAAAGCCATTAAAACCCAGAGAATTCTCTTAAGTTTTCTGACACATCCATATGGGAAAGCATAGTAAAACCAGTGGTGTTTTTATATCCCAACCAGAGGAAATAAAAAAGTATAATAGAAGAAGTGTGGGGCGCCTGGGTGGCTCAGTGGGTTAAACCTCTGCCTTCGGCTCAGGTAATGATCTCAGGGTCCTGGGATCAAGCCCTGCATCGGGCTCTCTGCTTGGCAGGGAGACTGCTCCCACCCCCCACCCCTACACCCCTGTCTGCCTCTCTCTGTGTCAAATAAATAAATAAAATATTTTAAAGAAAGAAAAGAAAAAGTAGTGTTTAGAGCAGCAGTACAAATCATAGGATACATAAAACTATATGTAAGACAAATCTATAAGACCTTTATGGAGGAATGATAACATGGCATTGAAGGACATGCAAGAAGACCTGAATAAATGGACAGCTATGTTGTGTTCATTGATAGAAAGGCTCAATATTATTAATGAAAACATATATTTTCCAAATTAATCTCTAAGTTCAGTGTAATTCTAATCAAAATCCTAATGGGGTATGTTATGGAACTTGACAAGCTAATACTAAACTAAATTTAGAATAGTAATGGGACAAGGATAGCAAAGAAAATTTTGAAAAACAGTAAGAAAGTAAGTTTTGCTGCACTAGATGGCATGACTTATTAAAACTAGAATAATCACAACCCTTGTTTTTTCCCCCTATAAATCTGCTTCACCTGTAGTTCTTCACTCAAGCCAATCATCTTAGAGTCAACCTTGACTCTCTCCCTCAAACCCTTCTCCAGTCTGTCAGGAAAGGAAATCCTTTGGCTCTATCTTCAAAATGTATCCAAAATATGATCGTGACTTCCTCTGCTACCACCGGGGCTAAACTACTGTTTTCTTGCACTTAGGTTACAGCAGTAGTTTCCTAAGCATCCCCTGCTTCTGTGCTTGGTCCCCTCCAGTCTCTTCTCAGCAGGGCATAGCCAGAGTGATCCTTGTAAAGCATAAGATCCTGGTAAAACATGACATTCCCTCTTCTGCTCAAAACTCAACCGTGGTCATCCATGTCACTCAGTATAAAATCCATAGTTCTTACAGTAGCATAGAAGGCCCCACACAATCTGGCTTACATTGATTAATGTTCCACTACTTCCCTTGCTCAACTCACTCAAGCCACATGACTTCTTTCCTGCTCCTTAAACATAGCAGGCATCTTCTTGGTGCTTTTGTAGGGACTATTTCCTCTGTCTGAAACACCCCCTGGCCTGGATTGCTGAATGGGTGACTGTCTTCAAGACTTTGAAGTTGACACCTCTTTGAGGATCATCCTGAACAACTTATTTCATATTGCATCCTTCCCAGCACTCCTGATTACTCTGATCCTGCTCCTTTTTTTAATAGCTCTTTACATCTTTTAACTTTCTCTATCATTCACTTATTTATTTTATTTATTGTTTGTTATCTGTCTTTTGCCACTAGGATATAAGCACTATAAGAGGGTAGGTTCTTTGTTTTGTTCACTCATGTATCCTGAGTTCCTAGAGCTCTTCTTTGCACTAGTAGACAATGGATATATACATTTGTTGAATAAATTAATGAAGAACAGTAGGTTATTGGTGTAGGAACTGGCAAATGAATGGAAAATAATAGCTCAGAAATGGGAATGCTTGGGGCGCCTGGGTGGCTCAGTGGGTTAAGCCGCTGCCTTTGGCTCAGATCATGATCTCAGGGTCCTGGGATCGAGTCGTGCATCGGGCTCTCTGCTCAGCAGGGAGCCTGCTTCCCTCTCTCTCTCTCTCTGCCTGCCTCTCCATCTACTTGTGATTTCTCTCTGTCAAATAAATAAATAAAATCTTAAAAAAAAAAAAGAAATGGGAATGCTTGAGATGACATTAGAGATAAGTGGGGAAAATGGATTGTTTAATAAATAGTACCTTATTTTTGACACTTGATTATCAATATAGGATAAAATTGAATACCTATTTATATCCTACATGAAAATTATTTCAAAATGAATCAGCAACATAAAATGAACAAAACTTTAAACTTCTGAAAATAATATTATCTTTATAACTTTAATGTATGGAAGGAATTCTCATTCATGATACACACACGTGTGTGCGTGCATGCATACACACACGCACACCCACAAAACAAATTTTAAAGGAAAAGATAGGAAAAGCTTGCAGCCTTCCCATTGAGATCAGGAACACGACAAGGATGCCCACTCTCACCACTTTTGCTCAACATAGTATTAGAAGTCTTAGCAACAGCAATCAGGCAACAAAGAGAAATAAAAGGTATACAAATTGGCAATGAGGAAGTCAAACTCTCTCTCTTCGCAGATGACATGATTCTTTATATGGAAACCCCAAAAGACTCCACCCCCAAACTACTAGAACTCATACAACAATTCGGCAATGTGGCAGGATACAAAGTCAATGTACAGAAATCAGTGGCTTTCTTATACACTAACAATGAAAATACAGAAAGTGAAATTAGAGAATCAATTCCATTTACTATAACACCAAGAACCATAAGATACCTGGGAATAAACCTAACCAAAGAGGTAAAGGACCTGTACTCATGGAACTACAGAACACTCATGAAAGAAATTGAAGAAGACACAAAAAGATGGAAGACCATTCCATGCTCTTGGATCGGAAGAATAAACATTGTTAAAATGTCTATACTGCCTAGAGCAATCTATACTTTTAATGCCATTCTGATCAAAATTCCACTGGTATTTTTCAAAGAGCTGGAGCAAATAATCCAAAAATTTGCATGGAACCAGAAGAGACCCCAAATCGCTAAAGAAATGCTGAAAAACAAAAATAAAACTGGGAGCATCACGTTACCTGATTTCAAGCTTTACTACAAAGCTGTGATCACCAAGACAGCATGGTACTGGCATAAAAACAGACCAGTGGAACAGAGTAGAGAGCCCAGATATGGACCCTCAACTCTATGGTCAAATAATCTTCAACAAAACAGGAAAAAATATACAGTGGAAAAAAAGACAGTCTCTTCAATAAATGGTGCTGGGAAAATTGGACAGCTACATGTAGAAGAATGAAACTCGACCATTCTCTTACACCGTACACAAAGATAAACTCAAAATGGATAAAAGACCTCAACGTGAGACAGGAATCCATCAGAATCCTAGAGGAGAACATAAGCAATAATATCTTCAATATCAGCCACAGCAACTTCTTTCAAGATATGTCTTTAAAGGCAAAGGAAACAAAAGCCAAAATAAACTTTTGAGACTTCATCAAAATCAAAAGCTTCTGCACAGCAAAGGAAACAGTCAATAAAACAAAGAGGCAACCCATGGAATGGGAGAAGATATTTGCAAATGATATCCTGATATCCAGGATCTATAAAGAACTCCTCAAACTCAACACACACAAAACAGATAATCATATCAAAAAATGGGCAGAAGATATGAACAGACACTTCTCCAATGAAGACATACAAATGGCTGTCAGACACATTAAAAAATGTTCATCATCGCTAGCCATCAGGGAGATTCAAATTAAAACCACATTGAGATATCACCTTATAACAGTTAGAATGGCCAAAATTAGCAAGACAGGAAACAACATGTGTTGGAGGGAATGTGGATAAAGGGGAACCCTCTTACACTGTTGGAGGGAATGCAAGTTGGTGCAGCCACTTTGGAGAACAGTGTGGAGATTCCTCAAGAAATTAAAAATAGAGCTTCCCTATTACCCTGCAATTGCACTACTGGGTATTTACCCCAAAGATACAGATGTAGTGAAAAGAAGGGCCATCTGTACCCCAATGTTTATAGCAGCAATGGCCACGGTCGCCAAACTGTGGAAAGAACCAAGATGCCCTTCAATGGATGAATGGATAAGGAAGATGTGGTCCATATACACTGTGGAGTATTATGCCTCCATCAGAAAGGATGAATACCCAACTTTTGTAGCAACATGGACGGGACTGGAAGAGATTATGCTGAGTGATATAAGTCAAGCAGAGAGAGTCAGTTATCATATGGTTTCACTTATTTGTGGAGCATAACAAATAACATGGACGACAAGGGGAGTTAGAGAGGAGAAGGGAGTTGGGGGAAATTGGAAGGGGAGGTGAACCATGAGAGACTATGGACTCTGAAAAACAATCTGAGGGATTTGAAGTGGCAGGGGGTGGGAGGTTGGGGGAACGAGGTGGTGGGTATTAGAGAAGGCATGGATTGCATGGAGCACTGGGTGTGGTGCAAAAACAATGAATACTGTTATGCTGAAAATAAATAAATAACAATAAATAAATTTTTTTTAAAAAAGGAAAAGATAGGGAAATTTAGCCAAAATTAAAGTTTAAAACATGCATATGAAAATAAGCATTGTAAATGAAGGTAAAAGGCACATCTAACCCAAGATGGTATCTGCAAACAAAACTGACCAAGAAAATTAGTGCTCAGTATATATAAAAACTCCAGCAAATCCGGGGGAAAAATATAACAGCCTAAGAGAAAAGTGGACAAAATGTATAAAAGAGCAAATATGAATGTCCAACATGAAAATATGTCAAGTTTACTGGTTAATTACCCAAGTATATGTTAAAACCACAATGAAATACGATTTTTAAACCCATCTGGTTGGCAAATATTTATATCACTTCTAACACCAAATGTTTGCAAGTCTGTGGCCCAACAGAGATCTCCTTTACTGCTTGTGGGTTGGTTCTGCATGGCAAGCTTTTTGCCTGTTTGCCCCTGGGCACAAGGAACCCAGAGTACCTAGAAAACAGCTACAGCCTATAATTCAGTGGATTCTTGCTATGACTCCTGATGAAAGTTTACAGTTTTGGGGACCAGGATGTCTAACTCTGCAGAGCCAAGAGTTGTGGAGACAGGAGTACAATGTCCCCCAGTGGTTATTGGGAGTGATAGTAAGTAGAGCCAATTCTGTTTTCACACTTTGTTTTTCTAATCATGCATTCATCTTTTGGGGGACATCATGTCCCAATATCTTTGGGGTCTTTTATTCAGCACATACTCAGATTTCTGAAGGATAGTACCTGGTGTTTCAGCTTCATGTCTGGGATGTTCCAGTGCCCTATCAAGATAGCAGCTTCTGGGTGGTATGGTATATCATGAGGTAGATGGAGTCCATCCATGGATTTGTTGCTGCATCTTCTATACTGTAAACCTGGTTCTTTGTTCTGATGCAGTGTTATATGAGACAGTAGCTGGCTGAGATTATGAAGGCAGAGAAAGTGAAACCCATATTAGGAATATGTGTCTGTTATTGTGAGAACAAACCACTAGCTCTTTCAGTGTTGGAAAGAGCCCAGTGTTTCCCCCTTGCCAGCTAGTGTTTGGTTGGTCCCCTTGAGAAATGGTACCATATAACATGCTTGGAGACTCTCTGTTGTTGGCAGGTTGGACATTGGTGGTAGCAGTAATAGGTAAGATTTGGTAAGTGGAAGTCCATTGTTGTGCCCACGTGTGCCCTCCATCTTTGTCACAATGGCCACTTCGTTCCTGTACAAATGATGTCCCCATCATGCCGGGACTGGATCCTGGCCAGTGAAACAGGCTGACTGATCTCCACCAGCCAGGTCATTTTTTCAGCTTTGTATTTAGTGTTTGTTTCTTATTGGATGCTCTGCGCCTGGCATTAATAGTAATGTATGGTACAAATACCTTCGTACTGCATACTTGCTCCTATATGTGCATCTACATACCTTTACCTTAGATTTCCTTATTTGCAGTCTTTCAAGATTTGTTTTTTTTTTTTTTTTTGGTCTTTTAAAAAAATTTTTTTTGTTTGGTTTTTGTTTGTTTGTTTCTGCATTCTCACTAGCCAGCTAAATCATTTGCTCCTGCCTATGAATTTACATATGTTCTAAACTTGAGCTACTTTTCCTTACACACGAATTAGGTAACTGGTGCACTTCTTAAAGGTCATGAGTTGGGAAGATTTTCCTTTACCATCATGTCATGTTTTATGGCCACTCCTCAGGGAGATCACAGTGTAACTACTATGCCTTGTTGATTTGCATCAGTACACAATAGCCCAACCATCCATAACCAAAAATCCAGTCTTTTTCTTGTTCTTCAGCTGCTTGTATAGAATCCCCATTCAGTCATAGATGTGAACTGAGGGAGTGGTGTTGGTGTAATCCTAGTAGATGCTATAGAGGTCTGGCAATCTATTAATACAGCTTATGCCCTGTGGTCCTGCTCGTGTATAATTCCAGGTGTATAACTTCTATCTTATGATGGATTATTGCTGCACTCTTTTGACCTTATGATTTGGTAGGTCTGACAGTACTTCGATTTTGATGGGCAATTTCAGTCACATGGTTTCTTGGTGTCCCATGGCTGGACTTTCTCAGCAAGCATCACTAGTACCCAGGTCACGTTGTTGAAATACCTTTCCTCATTTAAAGAAATCAGGCTTCTTAGAGAAATGGCTGATTCCAGGTATGATGTAGGAAATAGTTAAGATGAGCCTGGAACATCCTGTCATACCAGATAACAAAGAAGTAAGAGGAGACTATGAAGGATGTTTCAAAGGAACTCAGGAAGCAATTTGAAGAGGCTCTTTCTGGCCAAAGATATGTCAAGTGGAGTTTACATGAGAGGAGTGATTGGAATGGTGAAACATATCGTTTGTTTAAAAAAAACGAGTTTATAATGCTGTTTTAAAAACAAATTGGTCAACCTTGGAGTGGGCAAATTCATCATCTTAAAGACTGCTAAGTAAATAGATATAATAAAATATTTATTTTCCCTTTCTTTTATGAACTGAACCACTGAGTAACAAAAAGTAGTTGAGAAGAAGCTTCTTATTATTAAGACTTTTTCAACTAATAAATGTAAAAGAAGTGATAGAATTAGAAGATCACCATTTTGCAACTCTCAGGGAATTAGCATATCTAAGCATTAAGTATCAATGGTTACTAATATCACAAAATAAGAGGCAACTAGATATTAGGTGCTTTATGATCAAAGAACAAGAAACCAGTCTGTAGAGACTGGAAAAATGGTGTACTCCTTTAAATGCCGACACTGATGCAAGGCTCTGTGAATTAAGAAAAATCATGCAAATATGACACCACCAGAGGAAACTACTAAATCTTTCACTGCAAATGGAGATCTATAATTTGCCTGACAAAGAATCAAAATAATCATCATAAAGAAATTAGATGGAATGCAAGAGAACATAGATAGGAAACTAAATGAATTCAGGAAAACAATACAGGAACAAAATGAGAAGTTTAATAAAGAAATAAAGCCATTAAAAAGACCTAACCAGAAATCCTGGTGAAGAATACAGTGACAGAACTGGAAAATTCAGTAGAGAGCTTCAGTAATAGATTTATTCATGAAGAAGAAAGAATCAGCAAACTCAAAGATCATTTGGAATTAGCCAACTAGAGGAACAAAAAGGAAAAAGAGTGAAGAAAGCCTATGTGAATTATGGGATGCACTCAAGTGAATGACAGTTGTATCATGGAGGTCTCAGAATAAGAGATGGAGAAAAGGCCAGAAAGAATATTTAAAGAAATAATTGCTGAAAACTTCCCAAATCTTGGGAAAGACATGGACATTCATGTACAGGAAACTCAAAAGGGTGCAAGCAGGATCAACCCAAGGAAGATTACTCTGAGACACATTATAATTAAAATGTTAAAATTCAAAGACAAGGAGAGAATTTTGAAAGCAGCAAGAGAAAAATGACTCATTATGTACAAGGGAGGCCCCATTAGGTTATCAGTGGATTTTTCTGCAGACCAATATGCAGTGGGGTGATATATTCAAAGTGCTGAAAGAGAAAAGAACCGTCAACCAAGAATACCATACCAAACAATACTGTCCTTCAGAAATGAAGAAAAAATAAAGGTATTTCCAAACAAACAAAAGCTAAGGGAGTTCACTACTATTAGATTTGTCTTGCAAGAAATGCTAAAGGGAATTCTGTAAATGAAATGAAGGGATGCTAAATAACAACATGAAAACATATGAAATTATAAAACTGACTGATAAAGGTAAATATGTAGTCAAATGCAGAATCTAATACTGTAATGGAGGTATGCAAATTACTTTACCTCTAGTATATAAGTTAAAAAATAATGAGAATATAACTATAATAGTTTATTAACAGGTACACAATATAAAAACTGTGAGATCAATAAAGAGTGCATAAAAGGTCAGGGAAGGAGAAATAAAGTACAGAGTGTTTGAATGTGATATAAAGTAAGTTATTATCATAGGAAACTAATATGCAAAATTATATGACAACAAATTAGATAACAGAAGAAATGCATAAATTCCTAGAAACATATAGGCTATCAAGACTGAATCATGAAGAAATAGAAAACCTGAACAAATCTATGGGACTAAGGAGGTTGAGGCAATAATGAAAAATCTTCCAACAGAAAAAGCCCAGGACCATATGGCTTCACTGGTGAATTTTATCAAACATTCAAGAAGACTTAATGCTGATCCTTCTCAAATTCTTCTGAAAAACTGAAGAGGAAGGAATGCTCCAAAACTCATTTTATGAGGACAGCATTACTCTGATACTGAAGCCAGATAAGGATGCTACAAGAAAACTACAGGCTCACTTCCTTGATGAATATAAGTGCAAAAATTCTCAACAAGATATTAGCAAGCCAAAACTCAAAAACACATTAAAAGGCTTATGCCCTATTATCAAGTGGGATTTATCCCTGGGATGCAAAAATGGGTCACCATATATAAAATAATAAATGTGATACATTTATGGGTACATTAATGAAGGTTAAAAATCATATGACTCAAAGATGCAGAAAAATTTCTTGCCAAAATTCAATGCCCTTTCATGGCAAATGCTCTCAACAAATTTAAGAAGATAACAGAGGGAACATACCTCAACATAATAAAGGCTGTATATGACAGACTCACAGCTAGCATCATAATGGTGAAAAAGCTGAAAACTTTTCTGCTCAGATCAGAAACAAGACCAGGGTGCTCACTCTCAAAAGCCCTATTTAACACAGTGTTGGAAGTTTTAGCCAGAATAATTAGGCAAGAAAAAGAAATAAAAGACATCCTATCAGAAAGGAAGAAGTAAAATTTTCTCTGTCTGAAGATAGCATTACCTTATGTGGAAAAAACTCTAAAAACTTCACCAGAAAAACAAAATAAGAAAACTGTTAGAACTTCTCAATGAATTCAGTAAAATGTCAGAATACAAAATCAACATCCTAAATTCAGTTGCATTTCTATCCACTAACTCTGAAATATCTGAAAGAGAAGTGAAGAAAATAATCCCATTCACAATGACATCAAAACCAATAAAATAGTTAGGAATAAATTTACCTGAGGAAGTGGAGTAATCTGTGCACCAAAAACTATAAGATATTTATGAAAGAAATTGATGAAGGCAAAAAGAAATGGAAAGATACTCCATGTTCACAAATTGGAAGAATTGATATTTTAAAAAAAAGAATATTGTTAAGATGTCCATATTCCCCAGAGCCATCTATAGATTTATTTTTTCCCCTTTTTAAAAAAAAATTAATTTTTAAAATTAACATATAATGCATTATTATCCCAGGGGTACAGGTCTGTGAATCTCCAGGTTTTCACACTTCACAGCACTCACCATAGCACATACCTTCCCCAATGTCCATACCATCTATAGATTTAATGCAATCCCATATCAAACCTAATATCAAAATTCCAGTGGTATTTTTCACAGAAATAGGAAAACAATACAAAACATTTATATGGAACTACAAAAAAATAGCTAAAGCAATTCTAAGAAAGAAGAAGAAAGCTCTAAGCATCACACTTTATGATTTCAAATTATACTACAAAGCTATGGTAACCAAAATGATAGAGTACGGCCATAAAAACAGACACATAGACCAATGGAATATTATAGAGAGCCCAGAAATAAACTCGACATACATAGTTAACTAATAATAATTGAGCCAAGAATACTCAATGGGGAAAAGATAGTCTTTTAGATAGATGTTGAGAAAAGTGGATATTTGCATAAAGACGAATGAAACTGGACCCTTATGCCACTCACAGAAAAGAACTTGAAATGGATTGAGACTTGAGCATGAAACCTAAAATCATAAAACTGTTGGAAGGAAACAGAGAAAAAGCTCCTTGACATTGGTGTTAACAGTGATATTTTGGCTATGACACAAACAACACAAGCAACAAAAACAAAATAAAATTTGTGGGATTACATCAAAATAAGAAGCCTTTGCAGCAACAGAAACAATCAGCAGAATGAAGAGGCAATGGAATAGAGAAAATATTTGCAAACCATATATCAGATACAGTCTTCCGCTCTACCAGCTGAGCTATTGAAAGATGCGCACCATATATCAGATAAAGGGTTCATATCCAAAATATATTAAGGAGCTCCTACAACTCCAAACCAAAAAACAACAACAACAACAACAACAACAAAAACAAAACAAAAAAACGCCAAATAATTTGATTGAGAATAAAGACATTTTTCCTAAGAAGGCATACAAATGGCCAACAGGTATATGAAAAAACAGTCAACATCATTAATTACCAGGGAAATGCAAATCAAAAGTACAGTTAGGTATTTCCTCATACCTGTTGAAATGACTGTTACCAAAAAGACAAAGAGGTCACGGGTGTTGGCTGGGATGTGGAGGAAAGGGAACCCCAGTGTGCTGTTGATAGGAGTGTGAAGTGGCACAGCCATTATAGAAAATAGTGTGGAGGTTTTTCAAAAATCCTGGATATATATCTAAAGGAAATGAAATCACTATCTTTTTTTTTTTTAATCTCACTTTTTTTTTTTTTAAGATTTTATTTATTTATTTGAGAGAGAGAGACAGTGAGAGAGAGCATGAGCGAGGAGAAGGTCAGAGGGAGAAGCAGACTCCCCATGCAGCTGGGAGCCCGATGCGGGACTCGATCCAGGGACTCCAGGATCATGACCTGAGCCGAAGGCAGTCGTCCAACCAACTGAGCCACCCAGGCGTCCCTGAAATCACTATCTTGGAGAGATGTTTACACCCCCATGTTCATTCCAGCATTATTCATAGTAACCAAGACATGGGAAATAACCTTAGTGTTCTTTTACAGATTAGTTAAGGAAGCTGTGATCTATATACAGTGGCATACTATTTGGCCACAAAAAAAAATAAGGAAATCCCGTTATTTGTAACAACAGGGATAGACCTTGAGGGCATTATGCTAAGTGAAATAGGTCAGACTGAGAAAGACAAATGCCATATGATCTAACATATTGGGATCTTAAAGATAAAAAAAGCCAAATTTATAGAAAGGAGAGTAGAGTGGTGGTTTCTGGGGGTTGGGGAGGTGGGAGTAATGGGTTGATGTTGGTCAAAGGGTACAAACTTCTGGTTATAAGATGAATAAGTTCTGGGGATCTAATATTCATTATGATTACTATAGTTAATAATATCGTATACTTGAAAGTTGCTAATCTTAAATGTTCTTATTACAGAAAATAAATTGAAATTATGTGAAGTGATGGATGTGTTAACTAAACTTATTGTTGTAATTTGTGTTATATTTATGTATATATATATGTATTTATATATGCCAAATTATGTTGTATACCTTAAACTTACACAATGTCATAGGTCAATTATATCTCAATAAAACTGGGAAAAAATTTTAAAATTTACATAAAAAAGAACATAGTTTCACCTATAGTTTTGCCAAAGGGTGAAATCTGACTCCGTTCAAGGTTCTGGATCCAGCAGATTTGCAGGAAATACCGAGGATAGAGGAACAAGTTGAATTGTGCCATGAGCGTGCCATTGGCAAAATCTACATTGTGGGAAGCTCTGCAGGTCAGTGGGTCTTGTTTTCTTCAGCGGATGAATCAGAAAAGAGAATGGAGAGGGAACCTGTTGATGAAAAGAGCTTAAGGCTAAATCAAATTTTTTAAAAATGAGCACAACCACAGAATAGTATCAAGACGGACACCTTGAATGATAAACATATGAAGAAACAGAAGAAAGTGATTACTGTAAAGGTCAGAGAGTAGTTCCTTTTAGGGGAGGAAGGGAGTTGTGTTTGGGGTATGATACAAGGAGGGAATTCTGAAGGAGATGGAAAACTTGCAGTTCTTGATCTGGCTGGTAGTTATAAGGATGTTTGCCTAATAATAATGCTTTGAGGTATGCATCTGTTCTGTGTGGCTTTTCTGTACCTGTGTTTTACTTTATAATAAACAGTTAAAAATATAAAATATTAATTAATTTAAGTTTTTTAGAGGGAGAGTATGTTCAAGCTGGTGAGGGGACAGAGGGAGAGGGAGAGAGAGAATCCCAAGCCGGCTCCACACCCTGCTTGATCTCATGACCCTGAGATCTCATGACCATGAGATCATTACCTGAGCCAAAATCAAGAGTCGGACAGTCAACCAACTGAGCCTCCCAGGTGTCCCCCAAAATATGAAATATCTTAAAAATAATAATGCATACTGTATCATATATGTATGTATATATATGATATTTATGTTTTTTACTAGATTATTGTAAGTTCTGAGAAATTCTGTCATAAACTTGGTTTTTTGTTGTTGTTGTTTAAGCGCACACACACACACACACACACATATACACACACACTCTCAAAATCAAATAATAGAATGCTTAGGTTATACTGGAAACCACTAGATGAAACATCTGATTGCTTCAAGGAGTTTTATTCCTATAACAACACTTATTCCAAGTTAAGTACCTCTCCAGATATTTTGACATTGATTACACACCAGGTCCCCAAGGCATTATTTCAGCCACACATGACCCCCTCCCAGAAGCCTATGCCCAGCTAGAATGGGGTCATCCTCCGTCTAACAGGGGGGTCTTGATCTCTATTAAACATCAAAAGGGGATTAAATAGCTTGCAGCAAATATTTTGTTTGGTCTGGCCAAGATCCATATTAAGTGTCATTAACTCTATATAGCATGAGGATATAGTGAAGATAAAAAGTCTAGGGCCATCAGGGTAAGACTGTAGACAATGGTCAGGTTAGGCTGGCTGCTAAAATGGCCCATCATGAACCTTGTGCATAGAATGCTGAAAGTTTTAAGTACCCTTTGGTACCATCAATGTTAGCCATTGTGCAGGAAAGAAGTATTTTATTTTATTATTTTATTTTATTTTTTTTAAGATTTTATTTATTTGTCAGAGAGAGATAACATGCACAAGCAGGGAGAGTGACAGGCAGAGGGAGAAGCATGCTTCCTGCTGAGCAAGGAGCCTGATGCAGGACTTGATCCCAGAACCCTGGTATCATGACCTGAGCTGAAGGCAGCCACCTAACTGACTGAGCCACCCAGGCATCCCCAGGAGTATTTTATTGAGTGAACCTCACAGAATTCTGAGCTTCAGGGGCTGGAGTGCTTTCAGCTTATCACACTGCACAACTCCTGAGTGTGTTTGTGGCCTTTTATGCTTAGTAATGCTGCCCACCACACTTTTTACTTATATCCTTCTCCAGGTATTTGCTGTCATCATTCTTATAGCGATTCATTTTACATGTCAACTTGACATGACTGAGGGGTGCCCAGATAGCCATTTCCGGTTGTGTCTGTGAGGACGTTTTGGGAAGAGATCAGCATTTGAATTGGTAGATTGAGGAAAGAAGATCACACTTACCAATGTGGGGGCGGGAATCCTCCAGTCTGTCAGGGGTCCAGATGGAATAAAATGCCAGAAGAAGGGTGAATTTACTCTTTCTTTGAGCTGGGACATCCATCTTCTCCTGGCCTGGTACATCAGTGCTGTTGGACGAGGACTTACGTTACTGGCTCCCCTCATTCTCAGGCCCTTGAGTTTGGCCCAGGCTCATAGTACCAGCTTTCCTGGGTCTCTGGCTTACAGACTGTACATCATGGACTTCTCAGCCTTTACAACAACAGCAACTTATCCTATTGGTCTGGATTCTCTGGAAAACCTTGACTGATACAATTCCCTGATCCTAGAAATGCAACCCAGTAAAATTAATAGCGAATTCTTGTTCCAGAGATCTGAGGATAACCCATTTTTATAAATACTCAGTAAATATTTATCTATATTCACTAGCAGCAAACAACTCACTTGTAAATGGGAAGAATGGTATCTTGCAGTTCTAATTCAAACAATTCATATGGTTATGTTTTTCTTTGAATTTTTTTGAAAAAGTATATATATTTCATTTTTAAAGTAATATGAATCTATTACAGAAACACTTGAAAAATGAAAAAAATCCTGTATTCTCAGCACTATAAAACAGTCATGGTTATAATTTTGTATATTTTCTTCTCATCTATTTCAGTATAGGTATTTTTTTCATAGTTATAATAAGAGCATGCACATACTTGTGTTTTTTTCTTTTAAATTTAGCTTTAGTTAATTATGATATAATCATATACATATTTCCATGTTGCTTTGTTATCACAACAGTAATTTTTTTTACTACATGGATTTTGTCAGATGGCTCTTATTTTTAACTGTTAATCTATTTTTGGTCAATTTATTTCCCCTCACATTTAAGCAAATAAATTTTTGTATAATGTATAGCGTTATGCACATGGCATCTTGGTTAATACTGTTCTGAATTTTAGACTATTAACAAGTGTCAAGAATTTCAGTAAACTTCCATCTAATCTTTCTTTCAGTTCTGTCATCGAGTCTAACAAATCCAGTGATTGTGGAAGTAGGAGGCATATATTAATTTGCCAACTGTTGTTCTTCCCAAGCTCTTAATTATATATGACTTACTAAAGCTGTATAAAACTCGAGCAAGGCAGTAATCTTGCTTATATCTAGAAGTCGGTCATAGAGTAGCAGTTGTGGACAGTTTAGGAACTCATAGTAGGAAGTTGAGGGTTCTTTATTTGGATCCCAGGGAGATGTAATGCTACTTTTCTTAAGCGTGTAAGTATGGGCATTCTTGGGAGCTAGGTCTTGGTTTTCACTGTATGTTCAGAAGAATTCAATAACTACTGATATGAGCACAATGTTTGTTCGTTGAATGGAATGCTATTTTTGTGAGTTCCTTCGTGTGTTTGTTATTGTCATCTCTTTCTCTGCCTTCCCCCTTCTCTGTTTCCTCAGTCATTATATTTAGTAATAGAACTCACCCTTCGACGAGCAGTGATTTATCACGCGCAAGTTTATATGGACAGACATCTTTGAAGAAACTCAACATATTATGCAAAATTGTTAATTGAGAACTGCATCAATCTGTGTTGATTTGGGGAAGTTTTCCCATGTAAGTCAGTAAGTTAGTGTTATTTTCTGTGTCGGAATTTTTTTTTTTTTTTAAGCATGACTGGGGCGGGTGCCTGGGTGGCTCAGTCATTGAGCGTCTGCCTTCGGCTTGGGTCACGGTCCCTGGATCCTGGGATCGAGCCCCGTGTCAGCCTCCCCACTCAGTGGGAAGCCTGCTTCTCTCTCTCCCACTCCCCCTGCTTGTGTTCCCTCTCTTTGTAGGATAAATAAATATCTTTAAAAAAATGACCACGATGCTGATCATTAAATAAATTTATGCTATCAATAGCAGTTATTATGTTTTAGCAAGTTCATAATGAATTAAGTGTTGAAATCATTTATCAAATGCAATTATCTTTTTACTATGTTATTTGGAAAGGTATACTTTACTAACTTCATTAAAACTTGAGGCTTTCTAAGTTTTTGCACAATTAAGCAAAGAGACATTCTATGCAAATAGCCTCAAATAAAATTATTTTTAGATGTTAAAAATTCTTCTAAATTAGTTAATTGTTTTTTTTCTTCTTTATTTCGAACATGTTTATATTAAATTTCAGTATAGTTGACACACAATGTTACATTAGTCTTAGGTGTACAACTTAGTGGTTCAACAAGTTTATGCATTATGCTATGTTCACCGTAAGTGCAGCTACCATCTGTTCAGATACAATGCTATTACAGTATCACTGACTATATTCCTTATGCTGTGCCATTTACTCCTGTGACTTATTCATTCCATATCTGGAAGCCTGTATCTCTTACTCCCTTTCACCTATTTTGCCCATTCCCCAACCTCTCCTCCCTCACCCACCACCCTGGGCAACCATCAGTTTTCTGTATTTGTAGATCTGATTCTGCTTTTTGTTCCTTGTTCATTTCTTGTTACTAGTTTTTTTTTTTTAATTTCACTTATGAGTGAAATCATATTGTGTTAGTATTTCTGAGTCTGATTTATTTCCCTTAGTATAATACCCTCCAGATACATTCATTTTGTCTCAAATGGCATGATCTCATCCTTTTTTGTGGTTGCATGATATTCCAGTGTATGTGTGCATGTGCATTTGTGTGTCTGTGTGTGTATATAAGACATTTCCTTATCCATCATCTACTGATGGACACTTAGGTTGCCACCATGAAACTGTCTTTCTTTAAAGGATAAAATCTTAGTTATTTTTGATTACCAAAGACATGAATAACATATCTGCTTCTAATATGCAGTAGTTCTCCATTTTTGACAATGGACTAAACAGTGTCTTGTGTTTTTCTTAGGAATGGGCTGTTTCTGGGGAGCTGAGAGGAAATTCTGGACCATGAAAGGAATATATTCAACTCAAGTTGGTTACGCAGGAGGCTACACCACCAATCCTACTTATAAAGAAGTCTGTTCAGGTAGGAAGAATTTGCTCCAACTTCTGTTATAATGAGCAAGAAAGGGTTTGTCTCTGCTGGCAGGTGACAGAATATTTAAAATGCAAGTATAATTTTTTGTGTTTCCTCAGTCTTTTCTTTCCCATTTCTATAAATATACTTGTTGATCTCTCACTTTATATTTTTGTTTTATTTTCTAAGGTTTATTTATTTTAGAGAAAGAGTGTGCATGTACAAGCGGCGGGGGGGGGGGGCAAAGGGAGAGGGAGAGAATCTCAAGCAGATTGCCTGCTGAGACACAGACCCTGATGTGGATCTTGATTTCAGGTCTGAGCCAAAACCAAGAGTCAGACACTCAACCCACTGAGCCACCCAGGTGCCCCTCTCACTTTATATTTTTAGAAGATAATAGATTTCCTATGGAATGTACCATTCAGCTTTTGTTGCAAAATAATCACTTGCAAAACTTAATTCTAAAGCAATCACCTATTAGCTTATGATTATGTAGGTCAGCAATTTGGGTGGCTCTCATTTTGGTGGTTCTTTTGCTGGTCTCATCTGGGCTCACACATGTGACTCCAGTCAACTAGTAGGCTGCTTGGGGACTAGTTGGTCTAGGATGGCTTCACTCACAGGTCTGCATTTGGTGCCGGCTATCGTTCTTTGCTGGCTGGGGTAGGGGGAATGATGGACCGTGTCTTCAAAACACTGGCCTGGGCAAATTCACGTGGTGGTGGGTGCAGAGATCCCAAGAGCAGCAAGAGAGGATAAGCCCCATTCTGCTAGCACTTTGCAAGTTTCTGTTTATATCACATTTGATAGGGTCCCACTGGCCAAAGCAAGTCACATCGTCTAGCCCAGAGTCAATGCGGAGGGATCCCCCAAAGGCAGGCATACAGAGGGGTGTGAAGACTGCAGTAGTCTACCATATGGGAAAAACATCACACACTCTAATTGTTTTTCTCTAGGGAAGACATTCAAATTTGATTTATAATGAAGGGATTGGCAAACTGGTTTGCAGGCTAAATTCTGCCCACTGCCAGGTTATGTAAATAAAGTTTTATAGAAACCCAGCCACACCCATTTGTTTATATATTATCTGTGAAGGTTTCCATGGCACAATGGCACAGTTGAGTGGGTATAACAGAGATGGTATGCCCTGCAAAACCTAAAAAATTTATGAGTTAGCCCTTTACAGAAAAATATTTGGCTACCAGGAGAGGCAGATGCCCGCATGGCAAATTCTAGCTCAGATACCAGACAACTGTTCCGAATCTGGTTTTTGTTCTAGCCTTCAAGGATTTCCTTTATTTCTCTGCCAGCTCACATAGCACTTAAAACACAGTTTTTTTCTCTTTAAAATTTCTTTTTCATTTTTCAAATAAGAATGGTATATATTGAAGGTGTATGACATGATGTTTTGATATATAGAGTGAAATGATTACTAATAGTCAAGCTAATTAAATTACCCATCTCCTCACATACTTTTATTTTTGTGGAAAGAGCGCCTGTGATCTACTCTCTTAGCAGATTTCAAGTGAAACAATACAGTACTACCATCACCGTGCTGTACATTAGCTCTCTAGAACTAATTCATCCTCCAAAACAGATACTCTGTACCCTTTGACCAACATTTCCCTGCTTTGTTCTACTCCTGCCCTTGGTAACCACCATTCTACTCTCTGCTTCTAGGAGTATGATTTTTTTTTCAGATTCTACATATAAGTAAGGACATGCAATATACATAGTATACATTTTTTCTGTGTTTGGATTAATTTCATGTAGAATAATTTTTTCCAGCTTCACCCACATTGTTGCAAGTGGCAGAATTGTCTTCATGTGTAGGACTGAATAATATTGTATTATATATACATATCACAATAGCTTTATCCATTCTTCTGCCAGTGGACACTTTGTTTGCTTCCAGGCCATCGCTATTGTGGATAATGCTGAGGTGGACCTCAGCATTATGGGATCGTAGTTTTGTCTTTGAGTGACTGATTCCATTTCATTAGGATGTATACCCAGAAGAGAGATTGCCAGATCATAGGATAGTTTTATTTTTAATGGAGGAACACCCAGACTGTAAAACACATTTAAAAAAATATTTCATTCAGGGACGCCTGGGTGGCTCAGTGGGTTGGGCAGCTGCCTTCAGCTCAGGTCATGATCCCAGCGTCCTGAGATCGAGTCCCACATCGGGCTCCTTGCTCGGCAGGGAGCCTGCTTCTCCCTCTGCCTCTTCCTGCCATTCTGTCTGCCTGTGCTCGCTCTCTCTCCTCCTCTCTCTCTGATAAATAAATAAAATCTTTAAAAAAAAATTTCATTCACTATCTTGAATTCTTTCTTTTTTTTTCCGATTTATTTATTTTAGAGAGAGAGCATGCCAAGGAGCATGAGTAAGGAGGGGCAGAGGGAGAGGGAAAGAGAATCTCGAGCAGACTCCCTGCTGAGCATGGAGTCCAGTGCAGAGCTTGATCTCACGGCCCTGAGATCATGACCTGAGCCAAAATCAAGAGTTGGATGTTTAACTGACTGAGCTACCCAGGCACCCCTCTTAGGAGTTCTTCACAGGGAGGGTTTATTATCTAGATACATAGTCCACCACGGTGACAAAAATGGGATTTTAAAAATACACAAATCGTTTTATTTTTAAAAATAGTTTTATTTTTAAAAATGAAAGGTTGAATTGGTGTTACTTGTGGAAGGCCCTCTCAGCTCCCTGAGGGTACAGTGAATGCAGCTGGGGGAGGAGTTGGGAGTATGGGCATTTGTACAATAAGGAGCATGTTGGTTTGTTTGCTACAATATGAATTCTGATTGTGAAATGAAATTTGAGCTGTGCAATATTGAAAGTATCACAAAAACATATATACTCTTGTTTTCCTTGCCTTACAGAAGAACTGAAATATACTCATTGGTGTTGAGAATGTGGAATATAGAACAAATACTTTAATGGTTAATCTGAGGTTTTTCTTTGCATCTGTTTCGGCATTAAACAAATACTTATGCAGAGTTATAAATAGATGCACATGAACCCTGGAGATTGCCCAGGTGTATCCTCTTAAGTCTCAGGAATGGAAATGAATAGATTCCTTCCCATAATTGCAGACATGACTTAATAGCCTAAGAGAAAAGGTTGCTAAGAAAACCTCCAAATATCTACTGCTTGTACTATTATTCTCCACCAGCAAAATGTTAATAATCAATTAGAATACTTGGTTGCTTGTTTGTTAAGACTTTTTCCGATTCAACTCTTTATGTTAATAAGAACAGTATGCTAATTGTCCTTTGTTGAACTCCTACTACGTGCCAGACACTGTAAGAAGCACTTTTTGCCTCTTTGTTTTTTTTCCATCTAATCTTCCAAAGAAGTCTATGAAATGTCTCAGTTTCTGTCTTTTACAGAGGGACTGTTGAGGCTTAGAGAGGAAGAGGAAGTTCCCCAAGGTCACATATAGCAGGAATTCCAATCTCATCAGCTCTCAGCATCAAGTTATTCCATTGATCATGACGTCTGTCACCCAACTGTCATATCCCAGTGATCTGTCCAGTCATACTTCCTTCCACCGAGTCCCACACTCTCTTTCATGTCCATCCCTCCACTATACTCTTAAAAAATTGGTGTGCTTTTTAATGATTACAAGTAAAGAAAATACCAAGCATTTTTTTCTTTTTTTGGTCTTTCTGATGTTTCGAAGGGCAAAGGACAAAACTCTTTTAAGATACAGTTCATGCAAACAGCCAGTTTCTTAGAGTCTTGTACAGAAAGCATGGAGGTTGGTAAAGAACACTACCTGCTAAGTTAGTGGTGGCATTGGGAAGCACGGTTGTCATGGAAACTTATTCCTGATTGGGAAATGATGGTTATGGGGTCTTACCCAGACACAGAAGGAGAGATGATTTCTTTCCCCAGGCTTTTTTTGTTGTTGTTGTTCTGATCATGAAAGAAAAAACCAAAAAGACAGAGAGAAACTGTGATAGAAAGGACCCTCTGGCACAGAAGTGGTAGAGCCTTCAGATCCCTGGGAATAGCAGGGAAGGAGAACAAACAAGGTCCCCAGCTAAAGTAATTAGGGTAACCAGCTAATTAAAGATTTTTGACCAAGGAGAGGATGGGGAGACAGAAAGCAGTTTATACTGGGAGGGCCCTGCTGAAGCCTCGGGTGCTCAAAGCTGTATTGAATAAGTCAGCCCTGGAGAGGTCTGACTTGCAAGGAAGAAAAACCAAGGCTCCACTAAACTGCGTAATAATTTCTAAAGTCTCATAGAGAAATACTAGTCTGTGCTCCAGTATTTAGATTAATTTCCAAATTGCTCTTGTGTTTGTAATTAAGTTTGCAAAGCTTTGGTCACAACAGTCTTTTGTAAAGGTATTCATTTTTCATTCATTCATTCAGGAAACAAAGCCTAGGACCTGGACTGTCTGCCAAATTCCTTCTCGTACAGCAAATACACTTGGACCTAAGGTACCATTTGGTTCCGTGAGGCAGGTGCCAGAATTCCAGGGATAGCACTCGGATTGGGGGCAGTTTGCAAAATCCAAGGGGCTAGCGCTAACCGCACACCAACCTATCACGTGATGACTAATGGCAGAGCCGTCACAGCATTGTCTTATCCCACAGACTGGTGATCTCATGGATCTCCATGGCAGCCCTAGGACCAGAAACATTGGCAGTGGTTTGTCGTGCCTGCATGCTAGTGGGTATGCTCCATCTCGGGGGTGGGGGTGAGCAAGTGAGCGAGGGTGTATGTTAGTGTAAATGCAGGTGTGTATCCAGGTAGGACGCATATTAATGTCTGGATGATATTTCTTTGTTGCTATTGATGTTGCTGTGATTCAGAGATCCAAGCTGGGGGTGCAGTTAGGCACACAGAAAAGTGTATGGCTTCTAGTAAGAAGTCAGGAGAAGAGGTGATCCCATGAATGGTGACACATGGACAGAGTTGAGTCTGACATGTAAGTAGAATGTTCATGAATGGCTCCACTAATAGGTGGGTTACATGCCAGGTGATCTGTGTGGTGCTTGAGCCTGACATTTGGAGAAGACATAAGGGGCCACAGTTCGAGACTATAAAGTGGCTCTTTGGGAATGATGTATAAAACAAGCCTGCAATGCCTCAGAGTGGAGATAGGCAGTTGCTTAGAAGAGCGTGGCTTCCGGGTCTGTAGGATCTCAGAGTAACCCAATGGAATGCCCTGCCCTATGCAAAAAGGAAAGAAAAAAGAGGGTCCTCGATAGGGGGGCTGGTCAGCCAGGCCAGCCTGGGAAAGGGGAAGTCCTGCTTGCGCCCTCTGGATTTCTTTGTATGGTTTGACTTCTGGACAGATTCCCAGAGCCTGACACCCTGATGCTTTTAAGTTTTATCAGTAACTCCTCTTATTCTGATTCACACTCTGGAGAAACTTCTCATTTTTTTATCCTCCTGGGGAGATTATTTACAGAAAGAAAAGGCAATGAGACCAGGTTGGTCAGCCAGACAGTTCTAATTCTCATTTTAAATTCAATTAAATGCCATTCAGAGATGTATGTTTCAGTTTGTTGTGAGTTTAGTCCACACAGGTCATACTGTCCATATTGGATTAGCGTTGGGTCAAATTAAATGATAAAAATGGAATTTTGGCTCCCAGAGCTTAGAGAAGGCAGACCACAATGATTTGCCAAAGGCTGGGATTGCCTCTGTGCATTTCCCTGGAGACTCCCACCCTCACACTGCCCATGATTTCATCTAAACCGTTTTAAAACTGACCTTTCTCCTGTAGCAGGCACTTAAACTTCTCTTCCTTGGATTCATCAATTAACACCGAGAGCCACAGGCTGAGAAACTTGCAGCTCTTAGATGTTCCAAGCCTGAATGAGAGTCCTCTGCGAGTTGCCCACCGCCTGGTCCTGCACTGGGAACCCAGTCACAGCATGGATGTGCGGTGGCATGGCTCATCACTACTGTTTGGCCACTGTTTCTTGTGGTGTTTCAGATCTGACTCTGATCATAGCTGAGAAGGAATCTAAGTCTTAGTGACCACCATTCTAATCCTAAAATGATTTCCAAGGATTTATGCATTGATTTGGAGTTCCTTTGTTTTTTTAAAAAGATTTAATTACTCTATTTATTTGTTAGAGGGAGAGAGAAAGAGCACAAGCGGGGCTGCTGCAGGCAGAGGGAGAAGCAGGCTCCCCACTGAGCAGGGAGCCCAAGGCGGGTCTCGATCCCAGAACCCTGGGTTCATGACCTGAGCTGAAGGCAGACGCCACCCAGGCGCCCCTCAGGTGTTCCTTAAAATTTCAGTGTATGCCTAGCATACACCTGGGATGGTGTAACCTCCAGGAGCCTAGACTTACTGTACCCGTTCTTGAATGAATTAAATAGTACCCGTTTTCCAGAATTCTTTCTCCATAGTCAAATGGAAGCTTGATCTTTCACGTTTGTTTTAAAGTGTTGAGCTGACCCTGGATTTCTCTTTACACACACATGCATGTGTGCCCGCACACACAACACACACCAACTCCTCCAAACATTTGTTATGCAAACCAACTGATTAACTGGCACGATTTTGCTTTACTACATTGATTTTAGAAGTAATTGAGCTATTCAGAGTTCTGAATACCCTGATAGAGAATTATTCTTACATTTTATAATAACGACTACACAGATGAAAATATGAAAAGACTTTCTGCAATGGGTAAGCATTCTGGGTTAATTTCAGTGCATTCGCCTAATACACAAATAACCCCATTTCTGGCGAGAAAACCCAGGATGTTCATTCACTGAGTAATATCTTTTCGTATTTTGCTTACAGATGTTCAGAACAATTCCGTGTTTATTAGTCTATTCAAAAGCTTTTAGAGATCTGCACAGCCAAGGGGCACCAAACCAGAAGCATGAAAGGGACTGCATAAGTTTTTCTCAGAAGTGAGATTTACACCATCACCACAGAGAATCTGAAGCCCGGATACTTTGTTTCACTGAAACACTCTGGGGGGTTTTCAGGCAACCTATCCAATGGCATTCTGAGCAGGAGCCTGGTCTGGGAGGCACAGAGTGTGCAAGTTCTCATGTCACCTTCCAACAGTGTTGAAGTTCAAGCCGTTTTGCTTGCTGCACTCCATTTCCTCTCCTGTAAAATGGGGACAGTGCTATTTTATGAAGCCAGTAGAGTCGTGGTGAGGTTCTTACTTGAAAATAAAAGTATTTCAAATTGGAGGTGTTGTGGAACATCAAGGGCATATACTTGCTATCACTCTAGCTCTTGGGCATGTTAAAGATGAAAGAAAGGGCCGTGAAGCATCGGTAGGCAGGGGTACGGGGTCAGCTCACAGAATATGCATGTGTTGCAGCAAGCAGAAGCCAGTTTTCTCCTGTTCCTCTTCTTTGTTCATAGTCAGACCCACTCCCTCCCCAAAGGCACATCTTTATTTCCTTGATGCTGAAGAGCTCTCATAAAGCATTGAATCATTTCCCCACTAATATAAAGCAGCTCAGTATACTTTTTTAGTTTGACTTAATTTCTGAAGTGTTTGGGTGGATGTACGTGTCCATGTATCTTACATAAGATTGATGATCCCATTTTTCTTCGAAGTAGTAATGAGTTCTGTTATTAGCAGATTTTACCAAGCAATGTAAAACTCTTTCTAAATTCCTTGCAGACTACATTAAATCTCTTTTTAGTGCGTAGTAAGTCTTCTTGTACTCATTTCAATGTCAGTCAAGGTAAATTAATAAGTTATTGGCATATCCCTGAAAAGGCATGAATTCCGGTGTTCAGTTCTTGCTATAAGCAATTTGATCACTTTTTGTTCCTCAGATGTGAGACATAAAATTGACCTTGAACTTGTAGCACGCAGGACAGAAATGTTTCTCTCTCTCTCAGACTGCTGGCAGAAAGCAATCCCCGCCATCAATGGTCCTATGACTCATAGTTATAATCCTTGGGACCAAATATGGTTCCTCCATCCAACCCATCCACAGAGCTGTTCAAGACAGATTAGTTCAGCAAATGGACCCATTGCCTGAAAGGACAAAACACAGGTCATGGGAAAATGACTGTTTTTGTTTATTTTCTAAGCCTCGATCACTAGAAAAGATAAGCATGGATTCTTGACAAGGGCTGCCCCTCTTGAAGGGGCTCCAGGAAAGTGCTTCAGGGATTTCTCCAATAATGAAGAATGTTGTAACTAAATCACAAACATTCGAGCTGCTTGGCTAACTCCTTCAGCCTTTCAGCTATAATATATGTTGCAGTCTTGACTAATATTTTATTATTTTAAAAAGCTTTTGAAAATGTTTGAAAACCACTGAGACTACTTCCTTTGTCAGATAAGGAAACTGAGGCCGAGAAAAAGTGAGTTGGGAGATAGATTTGAGAAGAGTTGAAATTTTTTTCTTCCCAGATCAACGTGTTGCTGGAATCCTAAAAAGAAGTTGATACTTGTATCCCTTATGCTTTTATAAGTAAGGATGGGGATCAAGGATTCAGAGTGGAGGTAGCTTTTGAGTTTGAAATGTCAAGATTTCAATACATCAATATTTTTGTCTGCTAGATCCTGGTTATCTTTTTAGGTAGGCTGGAATTTTTTTTTTTCCCCCTAAAAGCTGAGGACTTGGATTTTCTAATAGACCATTCTCATGCCTTCTAGATGCTCTAAGTGCTGACTCCTACAGCCAGGAGTGGGGCTGAGGGTGTGACAATAGAGCCTTCAGAAATCACTCTTGTTTTTGTTTTTTGTTTTTTAATATGTTCAGTTAACCAACATATAATACATCATTAGTTTCTGACGTAGTCTTCAAAGATTCATTAGTGCCTATGACACCCAGTGCTCATCACATTACATCCCTCCCTATTGCCCTAAAGAGGAACCTCTCTTGTTAACCAGTGTTTCAGTACCTTGTTTCCCCTAGACCTAGGAATGAGAAAAGACATTATTAAACAAGAGGGTGTGGTGGTCCACTCTCTTTCAAAGCTTCTGCAAATCTGGTTTCCAGCCTGGGCTGTGGACTCTCAGGACCTGCAGCATTAGGACACAGAATCTGCAAATTGACTTGTCCATCGAGCACAGCCTCATGATCTGAATAATCATCTTGCTCACATCACTTGCCATTTTCAATCTATAAGGGAGCCGATGCTATGATGAATAAAATACACATTCATCCAGTGTCACTGACCTCAGAGCAGCTCTTTGTCTCCATCTATGTTCTTCATCCCTGGTTTCTTAAATTAGAGCAATGATCCCTGGAGGCTCTTAAGCAGCATCTAGACAGAACCGTGTGGTCTCTCGTGCTCATACAGTGATGGACTGGCCATGCTAAAGGGTTGTCCCAAGTTCCCAACGTGAAAGGAAATACACAGAAGGATGTCTGTTCGCTAGAGACATTTTGAGTTGGCCAGCATCTTTCAATCCGGTGTTAGCCATCACAGAGGGTGAGTGTTTTCTGCAGCTTCACAGGACTGCAGGCTGGTAAACACCAACAGATGAGGCAATTCAAGCTCGTCCTCCTCTCATGGTAAAGAAAGTATTATGTGCCTTTCCTTCCTGTTGGGTTTATTGGCCAGAGACCCAAGTTGCATCAGTATCTGTTGTCATTTAAGGGAAGGGGCGGTGAATGAAATTGGATGGTTTATGGATTCTCTGAAGACTAGAGCATGTTCCATGTATCCTTCATGTGACCTTGGTATTTTCACATTCTCTAGTTTATTTGGCTGTTCAATCCATCTCTGTCCTTGAGCAGCTTAAATCACTGCAGGGAACAGGTGTGGTGGTCAAAGGTCAACAGACTGACAGACTTTAACTAGTTAAATGTGTCAGTATTTCAACATATCTGATGGTAAAACTCTAATAACCGCCTTAAAAGGAAAATAAATTAAAGGAAAAGGAACAGTAATCAAAACATTCTTTATGTTCACCCAGCACTAGGAATAGGTTCTTCTTTCCTTGTTTCAGGATTATATTCTCAAAGATTTAGGAGGGAGATTAAGAGGAATTTGCTATAGCAAGCAGTTCTGAAAACATAATTGCGAAAGCAATTGATGACTATGCCTACACTGATATTTTCAAATCACGTATAATGGAACTATAATGTAATATGAGAAAATATTCTTATAGGGGATTGAGCATCTCTAGGAATTTTAGGTGATACTCTGGGTCTTAATTACTTCATAATGACTGACAATTTTTAGAGCCTTCAAATGAGCATTCTTTTTTTTTCTTCTAAGTTACATTAAAAATAAATATCTAGGTCAATTACTGCCCCATCTGCCAGTTAAAATGGCAATAAGAGGGACTCCTATGAAAACATGGTCCTCCATCCTGCCAGCGCGTGGCCCAGTAGGAACGGAGCATCTTCAGAAGAGGACACTGCTATTTGCCTCACTAGCACCCATGATTTGCCTGGGCCTCCTCAGCCTGTGACTCAGCTGCAAACCACTGAGTCCCTTCAGCTGTGAGGCAGGCTTTGCTTCCTAAATCCTGGCCTCCTGTGCAAGGTATTGTGGGGTCTGTCAGGGAGCACTGAGGGACAGAACTGAGCTCAGCGCCTTCAGTCTTTGCACATGGGAGCTTGTATGGTTTCTTTGTGGCAGAGGCTTTCCCAGGAGGACTGCTCACCCACAATGGGGTGCATCCCTTTTAATTTAACCTTCCTCTTCTTTTTGGTTATTCCCTCTTCTCCCTCCCCTCTTCTTTGCTTTTTCTTTCCTCTAGTTAAGGACACGTTGCTCTTCTACTCCAGTCTATTGTTATTAGAACAGTCCTAAAAAAGAAAACCACAACTTATGACTTATATGGCGCCCAACTTGGGTTTGGAACAGTTTATAACTTGGGGCGCTTGGGTGGCTCCATCAGTTGAGCATCCGGATCTTGATTTCTGCTCAGGTCATGATCTCAGGGACGTGAGCTCGAGTCTCATGTGGGGTCTGTGCTCAGCATGAAGTCTGCTTAAGATTCTCTCTCCCTCTCCCTCAGCCCTTACCCCCCCCCACTTGCTCTCTCTCTCTCTCAAATAAATAAAATCTCTTAAAAAAATTTTTTAAATCTCTTTAAAAAAAAAAGAACAGTTTATAACTAAATACTCTCCACAGGTATTACACTAGCTTATATTAATCGCTAAGTTTATAAAATCTACAAAACACTTTCCCGGGATGATCTTTGTCACAGGCCTATGGAATAGGATTGTCGCTCCCATTTACAACAAAGCAAAGCGCTCAGAAACAGTTAAGTTGCTCAGTGTGGCACCTGCCAATTAGAGGTACCGACTGTCTCTTCTGATGGCATTTCTTTTGAAAAGAAAACAGGGTTTTTATTTCAGACTGTCTCCTTCTAAGCGTTTTCTTTATCTGTTTCCAATAAGTGCATTTTCACATGGCCCTTCTTGAGCATTTTAGGATACTTTGAAAGAAATTAAGCTGTGAAGTTCTAGGAATAAACTAGAATTTTGAAAATGCTTTATAAGAAATATCTGGGACTGTTGAGAGGAACTTGATCTATAGCAACATGGATTTCTTTTTCTTTTTTAATTGGAATATAATTAACAAAGTCATATTAGTTTCAGGTGTACAACACAGGGATTTGACAATTCTATATATTACTCAGTGCTCACTTCAGTAAGGGTATTCACTATACAATGTAATTGTAATATTATTGGTTATGGTCCCGATGCTGTACTTTTCATCGCTGTGATTTCTCTGTTTTATAATTGGAAGTCTGTACAGCTTAATCCCTTTTATTTATTTTTCCCATCCCTCTACTCACCTCTCCTTTGGCAACCACTGGTTTGTTCTCTGTATTTGATTTTCTTTTTCTTTTAGTTGCATGGATCTTAGAAGTTATCTGTTCCAGTGCTTTTTGAAACTTCTATTAAGCACTGGAATAGTTTCTCCAGATTAAAAATTTTGCACAGATGTTTACTATTGAAACACTGTCCAGGATACTCTGATGAGAAGACGGTACTTCCCCTGACTCCGTCCTTATTCTTTAGGCCTAAGGAGGTGCATCCCTGGAATGAATTTTAGAAGCAGTTGAGGATCAGGGAGAACTTCACTCGGAGTTGAAACACCTGGAGGAGGAGAAGACCTCCTCCACCTCATTAAGCCCTTATGCCTCCTTTAAGCCTGTATATAGGAAGTATGTCCAGGATTTCAAAGACACCATCCAGTAGAAAGTTCTGGAAGACCTGAGAAGGGGGCCTTTCCTTCTCAGAGCTATACCCAGGCACCTGCTTGTACCTAGGTTCCCAAAATACAGGTGTTTCTATGTGAGTTCTGGGTCTCACGGCAGAAGGGCCCAGAGCATCCAGTTTCTTCTAGTCACTGTGCTCCTTTTGTTTTCAGTTTCAGCTCTGGCTCCTTGAGCATGTTTATTTGAAAGTGCTCCCTCCCCTCCTTTGTTCCAGAGGTGAGGAGCAATGAGCTACTCTAACACCCATGCCCCTGTCAGCGGACCTGCTTTGCTCCTGAAGAGTGGGTTGACAAAAAGTCATAGGTGCCTGAACTTAGTATCTTTGTGCACACACACAAAAAACCCAAACCTGTCACCTTGTTTAAGGCTTGTTAGGTTGTGTTTGATAGTTTGAAAATGCTCCAGGGAAAACCATCTGTCTACTTCCGAGAGTCAGGTTGTAAAAAGACTAAGCCACATACTGAGAGTGGGGGGTGGGGTGGGCATCAGGAAAAAACCATCTTTTTTTGGATCTTCAATAACATTTTTCAATTAATACACTGTTTTTTATGCAGTTTTAGCTTTAAGGCAACATTAAGAGTAGGGTACAGAGATTTCCCATTGTCCCCTGCCCCCTCCTCCCCACCACTCCCGGCCCCTGCAGAGCCTCCCTATCAACATCCCCCTCCAGAGCGGTACATTTGTTACAACTGATGAACCTACTTTGACACATCATTATTGCCCAAAGCCGACAGTTTACATTAGAGTTCACTCTTGGTATTTATATTTATGGGTTTGGGCAAATGTGTAATGACATGTATCCATCATTATGGTATCATAGAGAGTAGTTGCACTGCCCTAAAAAACTCCTCCGTGCTCCACCTGTTCATCCTTTCCTCTCTCACCATCCCCGGGCAACCACTGATCTTTTCGCCGTCTCCATAGTTTTGTCTTTTCCAGAATGCCATATAATTGGAATAACACAGTATCTGTATGGCCTTTTCAGATCAGCTTCTTTCACTTAACAATATACATTTGAGTTTTTTCCCCATGTCTTTTCGTGGCTTGATAACTCATTTCTTTCTCTCTCTCTCTCTTTTTTTTTAAGATTTATTTATTTATTTATTTGACAGAGGGAGAGCGATCACAAGCAGGCAGAGCGGCAGGCAGAGGTGGGGGGGTGGGAAGCAGGCTCCCCGCTGAGCAGAGAGCCCAATGCAGGGCTCAATCCCAGAACCCTGAGATCATGACCTGTGTTGAAGGCAGAGGCTTAACCCACTGAGCCACCCAGTCGCCCCCAACTCTTTTCTTTTTAGTGCTGAATATTATTCCGCTGTTGGGATGCGCCACACTCATATAGCCATTCAACTACTCAGGGACATCTTGAGTGCTTCCAAGTTTTGGCAATGATGCATAAAACTGCTATAAACTCAGGACACTGGTTTTTAACCAAGGGCAGAGATTAACTCTGGGGTTGGGCTTCCTGGAGGAATGGATGGAAGGGGCTCTCTGCCAAAGAGGATTCCTATTAGGTCATGTCAGACATGGGAGCTTTATCCACCAGAAGCACTTCAAGTTAATTCTCTATTTGATTTTTTTTTTTTTTTTTTTTTTTTTTTTTTGTGGACCACATAAATAACAAGGTTTTGGACAGCATGCCTGTGTGTGGTGGTTATAAGATCTCAGGGGGGGCAGCTTCCTCTTTCCTCAGAGCACCAGCATTTGGATAGTGATATAGTGGTTTTTTTCATATTCCCTTTTGATGGGTCAGCCTTATGTTCAGCCTTATGTTGAGGATGTTGCTCCTTAAAGTTCCCCCTCCATGGGGGTGGTTCCTGTTAGAGTCTTTATTTGGGGGGGTTTCCTAGACTTCATCTGCTACCCTGCTTCCCTCTCCCCAAGTGGCTACCGAAATAGGTTCAGAAAAAACTCCAGTGCTTTGGAGCTTGGGTCCCTTTTTGGGTACTTATTTTGACCTTGCTTTTTAGCTTTTGACTATTTCTTTCTTTCCTACTAGCTTTGTGAAGAATTTTTTAGATTTTGTTATTTAACATTTGTTTCATTTCCGGTATTTATTATACCCCAAGTTTTAGTTTTATCAAATAGAGAGATTGCATAAGATGTTGGTGTGCTGTATGCTTGGCCAGGGCATGCTGAGGGGGTGGTTAGTGCTCAGAGACAAATGAGGGGTTGTAGGAGGTGGGACACCATTGCCCGTTGGCGTGGCTAGGCACCTGTCTGAACAGATGGAACAGTGACCTGGAAGGGTCCTTGGACAGTCTGGAAGTAAGAGGAAGGTGACAGGCCTTTTCCAGTTCCAACCAAAAATAGTGTCCTTAACTATGGACTAGGTAGAACTCGATCTTAGAGACCTTGGGTCTCAATGCACCAGGAAGCTTAGGTTATCAGTCCTTGTGTTCTATTCTATGTGTGTCTAAAAGCCTTTTTCTTTTATTTGAAATTACTGCACCCCTATGACCTTCCATTTGAGTATAGTCAAAGGAACCTGTAAAAATCATTAGAACATTAATCAATCAGATGGAAAAGTACATACTTTGTGGTGAAACTAGGTACTTGGGAACTCATGTCATTCTCCAGTCTATCAAAGTCTGCTTCTCTCTTCCCTCCTGTCATGGGATTAAAAGTCACTCTCTGTTTTCTTTCCCCCTCATGTATAGATCAAACGTTCTTCTGGGCATTTGAGAAAGTTAAGAAAAAAATATGTTGAATAGTCTACTGGAGGAATATATACTGTAGTAGAGAATATAGGACTAAAAGGAAGTTATCTGGGTAGGCTGAGGAGAGAAGCAAGATGTGGTGTTTTCTATTTTTCTGGGTCTTATCTTCCACATCCCTGACTTTGCCTTTGCAGCTTATGACTGGTGCTCTCCTGGGCTTTCCCTCTGTAGCTTTGCTCTGCTCACTGGTGTTCTTGACGTTGTTCCTTTAGGCTCTGCCGGCCTCACTGGCAAGCAGAGGCCCTCATGGTTGGGCGGCTGTGTTGCTAATGGTCCTGCTTTGATGGTTTCTCTCAGAAAACCTCAACACAGAAACTCTAGAAAAGGGGCCTGGGCCTGTTTCCCTGGGATTCTATTAGCTACAGAAGTTCTAGAAAAATAAAATACAACCTGGTTATTTAGGTTGGTTTCCAAATGTGGATTAAAGACAAACACTGCCAAGACAAAATGGACACGATAAATATGATCTGTCAGAACAAATGGCAAAGAAATGGAAGAAATCAGCAACTGTGTGTAGGTGAGCCCCTCGTGAACAAGACTCACCCTTTAATTTAGACCAGTTGCAGAATAAAGGCTTCACTTCCAGATGAGGAATCACACATAACGAGCAAGCAAAAACTGTTTAACACCACCGTGCCTGGCCCGTTGTGTGAGGCACAGAATTCTGGTTAGTGATGAAAGCAAAGTGAAAAAGCCAGAGATAGCCCAAGATATCAATGGAACAGAGAAGGAGAAAAGTTTCCACAGTTGTGTGTGTGTGTCTGTGTGTGTGTGTGTGAGAGAGAGAGAGAGTATGAATGTGTGTGTGTGAGAGAGAGAGAAAGGAGAAGAGTATGAGTGTGTGTGTGTGTGTGTGTGTGTGAGAGAGAGAGAAAGAGAGAGAGAGAGAGAACACCTCACCACTCTAACAACACACATGCACATAAGCAAGGTAGTCCACACTGTCGACAAGCACAGATGGACTGGTCACATCGCCTGGAGGTAGGGCAACAGATGGGCGAGTCATTGCATAAATTGGATGCCCACGGACTATGGTCCCTGCTAGGAAATCCAAGGACGGTATCAGGTTGACCCAATGACATACCTACGCAGAAGTAGAACCAGGGTGCCCATGATCTGAAAGGGTGGTGGACAGCAATTTGCGCTGATGGGGAGAAAAACAAATGAAATTCAATAGGGGAATAAAGGAAATTCTACCATCTGTATATATGTTAAATTTTTTTGTGTGTCTGTAAGAGGATACATTAGTCTTTCATTCATCTTTGTAAGACTTTATGTTATGATGTCACTTCTGAATGTTGTAATCCTATGACATTCAGAGCACTGGAAGAAGGACATTTGGATATTTGATAGATGTGCAAATATATTTGAAATAAATTTTCTTAGCACTGAATTTTTCTTTAAGCATAAAGTACAAAATAACAAATTTCTTGAAAATAATTACAAAATGTGGTTCAGTTTTTTTTTTTTTAAGATTTTATTTATTCATTTGAGAGAGAGAGAGCAGGAGCAGGGGGTTA
This sequence comes from Mustela putorius furo, assembly GCF_011764305.1. Classification (NCBI taxonomy): domain Eukaryota; kingdom Metazoa; phylum Chordata; class Mammalia; order Carnivora; family Mustelidae; genus Mustela; species Mustela putorius. Next base: position 18,192,357 of record NW_025421325.1, read on the forward strand.
GGGGGAGAGGAAGTAGCAGACTCCCTGCTGAACAGGAAGCCCGATGAAGGGCCCAGTCTCAGGACCCAGAGACCATAGCGTGAGTCAAAGGCAGATGCTTAACACTTTGAGCTGTTCTGGTGCCCCTGTCGTTCAGTTTTAAACATACATCATAAAATGCAAATGAAGCCTTCATTTAAAACCAAATAGTATTAAACTCAAACAAAACCTACTGTATCTGGTTATATTTAAGCCACTTTAATAGTGCACCACAAAAGCTATGATCTGTTCTAATGGGTACTGATAACCTCTTAATTTGATGACAGGAAGAATGAACTGACATGTTTTTAAGTTGCTACACTCTCAACACTTTTCTGTACATTTAGTATACACCTACGTTTATGTTAAGGGTTCTCTGTTGAAAACTTTCTAAAATTCATCACCTACTCTGTGAATCAGTTGGAAGTGCCAGATACAGTGGTAGGTGAGGCAGATTTCTTTTTGTTTCCCTGAAGGTTTACATCCATTACGTGTTTTGTTTGGTTTTAATTTAAGAGCAGCTTTAGGCTTATAGAAACATTGAGCAGGAAGTACAGAGTTCCAGTACTTACCCCTACCCCAACTCCCCCCCCCACCAGATCTTGCCTTTTAGTAACATTCTGCATTAGTCTGATACCTTTCTTGTAATTGATAAGGCAATATTGGTGCATTCTTTTCCACTAAATCCACAGTTTACATTTCGTTCTTTGTGTTGCTCATCCTGTGGGGTTGGACAATGGTACAAGGATGAGTGTCCACCATTAGAGCGTCATACAGAACAGTTCCCTGCCTCAGATGTTCCCTGTTCATCCATTCCTCTCTGCTTCCAAATCCCTGGCAACCACTGACTTCTTACCGGCTATATTTTTGCCTTTTTCGAAATATACTTGGGATTCTATGGAATGCAGTCTTTCAGACAGGCTTTTTTCACTTAGCAATATGCATTTGATGTTATTCTGTGTCTTTTTGTGGTTTGATAACTCATCTCTTTTTATCACTGAATAAATTCCATTGTATGGATGTATCCATTCACCTATTCTAAGGCATTCCAATTCTTGGCAATTAGGGAAAAAGCTGTTAGAATCATTTGTGGGCAGGTTTCTGTGTGCATATGTGTTTTCAGCTCATTTGGGTGAATACCTAGGAGCATGACTGCTGGATCATAGGGTTGAATGATGTTAGCTTTGTAGAAAATTGCCAGAATCATGCCCAAGTGGCTGTGCCATTTTGCTTTCCCACAAGCAGTGAACAAGAGCTCCTACTGTTGCACATCTTTGCCAGAATCTGGTGTTGTCAGTGTTTTTGGGTTTTTATCATTTTAATGGGTGTATAGTGGTATCTCGTTGTTTTGATTTGCAATTCCCTAATGACATATAAAGCTGAGCATCTTCTTGTATGCTCTTTCAACTTGTGTATCTTCTTCAGCGATGCTGTCTATTCATATCTTTTGACCATTTTGAGGGGGGGAGTTGTTTTCTTACTAAGTTTTAAGAGTGTTTTATCCATTATCAGATATCTCATGAAAATATGCCCTCCCACTCTGTGGGTAGTCTTTTCACTCCCTAACAGTTGGTTTCACAGGGTGTCCACTCCTTTTTAAGTGCTCAGGTCAGGTACTGGTAGATCAGTGGTTTGGCAGGGGTCGGTGTAGGTGGGTGGGTTTTCAGATTTCAGAGCAAGCTTTGTTATTTCAAGTATTCTCCCAGAAAGTCAATTTGGGCTGTCCCATACCTAAATCTTGGCACTCACTCCTTTCCTTTTCACTTGGGTCTATTTCCTGGATTGTGCCATGATTTTCATCTCTCATGGTTTGCTCTCTTGAGCATTTTGTCCTTCTGCTGATTATAGTAGCTGATCCTGGCTATATTCCCTGATGTCACACTCATTCTGTTCCCTGACTGTGACCATCCACCCACCCTTGGCTGATGCTGACCATTTTGTCTTTTTACTGGTTTTGTCTTTGTTGATATAGCTTGTCTTGCTCTATACTGATGCCTAGTATCTAGAACCATTATTGTATTTTCTGTGGTTGATTATAAAATCACTTTTCGTCTGGGTAGTTATTGTTTTACATGCTAAACTCAAACCCTTTGTCACTCTCAGTCCCAAATTAACTTCTTTTTCTGAATTTCCCATTTTTCCCCCTATCAGTGGCCTTACTTTTCTGGCAGTAACTCAAACTGTAAACCACAGGGTTATCTTTGATCTATGCTTTGCCTTTATTACATGTAGACAATCAGTGGTCTTATTCTCCAGCCTGAGTCCTTTAATGCCCACCATTTACTACATCAAAGGACCTGGGTTCTACCACAATAAAGGAAAAAAAAAGGTTACATTGTCCCAGGAAGATATTTATGTATGTTCAGACATTCTGTTAATGCTGTGTACACTTTTTATGAAAACACTATATTATTTTCTTTTCCATGACAACCTCCAAGAGCCTTTTCATGCTACTTTCTGGAAGGATTCTTTGACTTTTTTTAAAACGCTAAAATGCTTCTCAAGTCTTTTTTTTTTTTTTCCTCTTTTTTTTTGAATTCCGGTTTCCACCAATGTGGGCATGGCTCCAGCTTTATGACTGGCCCATGGGAGGGAGCCTGTCCTGGGGCAGGAATAAAGATGGGCCTGAGTAGGAGAATAAGATGGAGAGGACCAGATAATTTTCAACCCATCTTACAGTTGTGATTTTGCATGACTTTACTGCATGATTTTTTTATTCTAATTGAATTCTTAGAATATCCAATGCTTTTAGAAATCAAAAGGTACAGAACACATTATAAAAATAAGCTTTAAAAAAATAAGCTTTAGTAATTTTAAAAGCTTTGTCATTTGCTTATTCATACCATCATTTCCTCCTCTTTACTCAGATAAATGATGATTTGACCATATATTTATATTTTTTACTTTAAAAAATATTTCTTAATAAACTTCAGGTCTATATTTCTACTTTTCATGAAAGTATTTTTCACTTTAATGGGCTAATGTTTCTTACAATAGAGGATGCAAAACATTCCACATTTATACCAAGGGATGACTTCAAAGTTTTGACCAAAGAGCTGCTTTTCTAAAAACCAATCTTCTGTTAAAATTCACCCTCAAACTATACCTGTGTCATTAAGTCATGACTAAAATAGTCTTTTCATCCCCACTGGCCTATGAGAACTCCAGTTATTAGCACATAGCATTTCACATTTTGTAATATTATGACATTCCCTTTATTTGTCCAAAACCATCTTATCAGTGAATGCAACTATTACAAATTATATGCACCAAGTTAAAGTTATTGTAAGATATGTTTGAGCCTAAGTTTGTTTTTATTTTTTTTTTTCAGGAACTCAGCATTGAAACTTTTTCAAAGTTTTTTATTCTGCAACTTTTCCAGATATATTTCAACTTGTTTGTTGGGCTTGTGGTTGTCTGGGCGAATGCTAGAGTTGCCAGGCAAAGCTGCTCCAGGTTGGGACTAGGTGGGTGCAGCAGGGAGCTGGCTGTTGGAGTGGGCCTAATAAGCTGCTTGGACGAGCAGGGTGAACAGGTGGGCTTGACTAAGGGCACGGCATGGCTGATGTGTCTAAGGTGAAGAAGGGGTACTTTCTGGAGTACATGGTTATGAAAGTGACTAATTGCAAGGAACCTTTAGCCTTGATGAATGGGCCAGGTGTGTAGTCCTCTATATCCAGTCCAAAGAAGTAACCTGGGAATAAAGTGCACAGCCAGTGAAGAGGGTCCTAGGAAGTCAGTTAAGTAGATAGATAGGCCAATATGTTGAGGAGATTAAATGCGATGGGGGAAATGGGGATCAGGTCACCCCATAGGGGGAAAGGAAGCTTTAAACTAATCTCTGAGAATGCCACCACAGGAGCTGGAGTGAGGCTGAGGTTTTGGTTGAGTCATAGGTGGTCACTAGGATCATGACAAACAGGTTTTGGACTTTGATTCAAGAAAGCAAGAGCATTGGGGGTACCTGGGGGTTGGCTCAGTCAGTAAAGTGTCTGTCTTTGGCACAGGTCATGATCCCAGGGTTCTGGGATCAAGCCCTACATCGGGCTCCTTGCTCAGTGGGGAGCCTGCTTCTCCCTCTGCCTGCTGCTCTCTCTCTCTAATAAAGAAATAAAATCTTTAAAAAGGAGAGAAAGAGGGAAAGAAAGAAAGAAAGAAAGAAAAAGAAAGAAAGAAAGAAAGGAGAAAGAAAGAAGGAAAGAGCATTGAGTGTTATTGGTCACGTTTCACCTGTGGCTGATCCTCTGCTTTGTCTGAATATCCTGGTGGTATTTACCCAATTAAGTCCTGGATGTGGGAGAGGCCAGTCCATATTCCAGGAATCAGACCAGAGGCTAAGGCATCAGCTGGCTGGCTGGAGGAGAGACTGGCCAAACACCAAGGATGGGGAGAGAAGAAAGGAGCAAAGGGAACAAGCTGGTCTAGACAGTCCATGGAATCATGGTTGCTTTTGGTTCTTGAAAGAGATGCACACAGCGCACAAGACGCCAACCAGTGGATGGTCGGGACAGGTGTGTCACTGGGGCCTTCTAGGCAGCAGTCAACTCTGGGTAGTCTCTTGAAGTCAAATCTTTAGGCTGACTAAAAGTGTCTGAAGTCATCACAAACTGTGATGGCTGCTGGAACAAGTGGCCCATACGTCAACCAAATTAACAGAGCTGGAAGGGCCTTGGGAATCCTTTCTTTTTACTCAGTGGGAATAGAAACTCAAGAAAAGTAATGCCTTAACATTGTCAGCCAGCCAGCCTATAGCTAAGTCTAGGTAGGACTCTGGTCCTTTTTAGTGTATTCATTTTTTAGAAACAGCTCTATTAAGGTATAACTGACACGTAGTAAATACACGTATTTGAAGTATATAATTTGTTCAATTTTAACATAGGTAGACACTGTAAAAGCATCTCCACAATCATGGCTAGTGAACCTATCCATTACCCTAAGGTTTTCTGATGCACCTTTGTAATCTTTTCCCTGCGCGCCTCATCCCTCTCACTGCAGCCACCCTTGCCTCTGGTCCTCCCCCACATCCCCACCCCAACGCCCAGAGAACTTCTGGTGTACCTTTTGTCACTATAGGAAATTTACATTTTGTAGAATTTTATATGGTATCATACAGTATGTGCTCTCATATCTGGTTTCTTTCATTCAACTTATTGTTTTGAGTCCTCCATGTTCTTGGATTTATTGATAGTCCATTCCTTTTTATTGTTGAATTGCATTCCATTGTGTAGATACCTCATTCATTTACCTGTTGGTGAGCATTTAGATTGTTTTCATTCTTGGCAATTATAAAATAACACCACCACAGACATTCATATACAAGTCTTTCTGTGACTATATATCTTCATTTATTTTAGATAAACACCTAGAAATGGAATGACTGAGTCATGTGGTAGGTGTATGTTTAACTTTTTCGGAAACTGCCAAGCTATTTTCCACAGTGGATGTGCCATTTACATTCATCCAGTAGGGTATGGGAGCACCAGTCTCTCTATACAACTTCATCAACACTTGGTATGGTCCATCTTTAGTTTTCGTCATTCTAATGTATAATGATATCCTTTGGTGATTTTCACTCAGATTTCTTTAATGACTCAATGGTACTGAATATTTTTTATGTGCTTATTTGTCAACTGTATATTTTGTTTCATAAAAATGTCTGTTCAAATCTTTTGTACACTTACATGAGGTTGTTTTCTTACTTTAGAGTTTTGAGTGTTCTTCATATATTATAATTTAAAATCCCTTAGCAGATATATGCGTTGCAGGAACTTTTCCCAGTCTGTGGTTTGTCCTTGCATTCTTTTAGCAATATCTTTTGAAGAGTACAAGTTTAAATTTTGGTGAAGTTCATTCTATCAATTTACTCTTTCATGGATCACCCCCTTAGATAGAGGGTCATATCTAAGAGATATTTGCCTAACTCACATGCAGGAAGATTTTCTCCAATTTCTTTCCTAGAAGTTGTATAGTTTATCATATACATTTGTTCATAGGTCTGTGAACACTTGTGAATTAATTTTTGTTTATGGTGCAAGAACCCCATGGTCTCATGATATATGTATAATATAGCAAAAGGCATGTGGATTCTTTATCCACACATGGTTGTAGGAGTCTTCTACCAGTACTGTCATGTTTAGAATAATAAGGTCATTAAGGGCAATCAGCTTTTGTTATATTCTTGATTATATTCTTGATTATAGTTTGTTATATTTCTTGATATGAACATAGTTGTAGTAAGAAGTATGCCTCTTCCCTTTTAATGGGGACCAACATAGCTCTGGACTGAAGTTCAAAACCTTGTCAACAGCAATGATTGCACATTGTTTACCCCCACCCCCTCCTGTTGTGGTAATTATGGCACTTTAGAATTCCTGGAGAGGATGCCTGTGCTTAATCATGTAATTATGTCCCAAACAATGTGGGGCACTCTCTCTGCCATTCATAGGAGCAGCCAAAAGAGAAGTTTGTTTCGGTTCTTATTGTGAAGACCCAGTGGGAGGGGAGCCTGCGGTGGCTAAAGAGAGCAGCTCAGGGACAGAGAAGGAGTTGATTTGGAGAGAATGAATAGGGCCTTGTGGGGGTATCTGGGGTTTTGTCTGTGCTTGTCTTTGTAATCATGAGCGGGGAGGAGTTCTTAGAGTTGTCTCCTTGACCACAGGGTATGACGTATGACTCAGCTTCCATGACACAGTTCGTTGGTCTTGGAGCTAGTCATTTCATCCCTGAGGATTCTTTATGGTCTCTAGTATTCTGCCTTCCACTGCTCTCTGGTCCTACAGGTGTGCTTGCTTTCTGAAAAGCAATAGATAAGTACAGAAAGGGGTACTGGGATGGGGGTCAGCAGATGTGTTTTTGTCCTGACCTCACACCCAAGGGGCGACCAGGAGTAAGTCATGTAGCCTCTCCCAACACCAATTTCTTTATCTGCCAAATGAGAAGATCTTTTTAGTGCACTTATCAGCGTGCCTGCACGGTGTTACCGTTAATGGCCGGGGGGCATGCATTCTTTCATCCTTTCATACAGAGAAAAAGTGCTTGTATGCGTTTTTTCAGAAGGCACCATGAGAATTGGCCTTACCTCCTCCGGGGAATCTTTCCTGACCCTAACCCAGACCTTGAGGCCAGGTGAGCTCTTTCTCCTTCTCCTCATTCCCTCAGTGCATCTACTACATCACAATGATCATCTTCCTCCTTGTCTGGAGCAGGGTTTCTTCAGAGCCAGGACCTTAAGTTTATCTTTATAATCCTAGTGCCATTTAATAAATGTTTGATGAATAAGCAACTAAATGCATAAATATAAAGAGGAGAAGGGCATTTCTTGCATTAAAGGAATTCATAGCCTAATGGAGGAGATGGACATGTATATGAATACTTGTCACACACTGTTGTAACTACAACAAGCAATTCATTTCTTCGTTGTTAAACAGAACGGGAACACTTCATTTCTTATCTAACAAAATAGCTTTTATTGGCACTCAAGGCATTTGGGTGGAAAGTATGTTGCTGAAAAATGATTTCTAAAGAGAGTAGAAGAGATAAGGAGAGACATTATTCCTTTATTCTGGTCATTACTCATCTTTAAGTCTTTGATTTCCATCACACCTCCCCCTCTCCTCTCTGGATTAGGTTAGGCACCCCCCCCCATTGTGTATGCTCAAAGCATCGTCCTTCTGTTTTCTGACAAATTATTTAATATCTACCTTAGTAACTGCCTTATTCACTACTCTGTCCTTATCATTGAGGACAGTGTCTGGCCTGTAGTAAGATCTTTGTAAATTGCTGTTGAGTAAGATTAAGTATACACGCAGACGAGTTTTGCACCATAAGGAATTAAAAAAAAAATAACCCTGACTCCAAAATGTTGAGTTCTTCTTTTACACCATCATGGGGTTTTTAGTGTGGCTCTTTGACCCAATACTCCTTTTGAGCAAGACTACTGGCTGATTTTCTCAATAGGCCACACTAAGCCATGAAATGGATATCCATATACCTAGCTGAGCTAACCTATTGAAGAGAGCGATTTCATGTTAACCTCCTGAAATTCAGGTACAATTTAACTTCTTGCTGTTGTCACACAACTTTATAGTAGTAATCTTTTCCCCACCTCTTGGGACCCTTATTTTTAGTTTTTTTCTGGAAAAGATGCAGATTTGAGCACAATTGCTACAAATAGATAAGGCGTACCCCACAAACCCTTTTGCAGGTGCTCCCTGTGTTTCCTCACACAGTCATTTGTCTCCAGGTTTGAATGCTTCTCCTGTGCCTTTATTGGCAGTGGAAAATAGAGTTCTAGCCAATGTAGATGCATTGTTACCACAAAATGCAATTTGCTGCCACACGTTGTGTTCAGATAATGGGCAAGAGTAGAATTCATCTAAACAATTGTGCTCAAACAATTGTGCTCAAAGAAATGATACCACAGAGTGAGCCATTCTCAGTTTTTCTGAATCATTTAAATGGTTTCATTGTAAGATATTCCTTTGTCAACTACTTTTCAGTAGGAAAATAAAGGCTTAAAGGAATTTCTTTTCTTAAAGGAACAGAACCTAGAGCAGAATCAGAAATATGTCATGACATCTACCCATTTGTGTAAAAGAAAGTTACCAATGATTATAGGATCACTTTTGTGAGGTTGGGACAACACTGTTAATTCTTTGAGTTTTCTGGATGCATCAGGTATAGACTTACGTGGACAACAGCATACTGTTACCTAGGGGAACCAGGAGGCACAGGGACAAAAGCATGGGATTTAGAGGTGGAAAACTTGGCTATCAGCCTTGTGGCTCCCTCTTGTTCTCTCTGTGATCATGGGAAAATGAGCCCCTTTGCCACTTCAGGGGTTTGTTATGAGTGTCGAAGAAGACAATGCAGATGTACATAATATTGCTTGAATAGCAAAGGGGAAATTTTTTTTCATTGCTATAAAAGCGATATATTCTTGTGTGAACTGAAAAAACTCATTCAAGTTTTATATTCGTGGTCTGATACTTCCTTAGTGCAATATTATTGGACAGACTAGTTTTGTGATATATCTATTTCTGGACTTCTCATTTATATACCAGATTCTATTATAAGTAATAAAATAAAGGTCTGCCCATCAATAGCTATTTGTGTTTTAGCGTAATACACCCAGTTGCAAAATTCTATATAAAAGGCAGCATGATACCGTGTAGTAGATCACATTTCTATTTGTTTTCCATAGCAATTAAGAGTATGGCTTTTTTTTAAATTTTCTTTTCAGTGTTCCAGAATTCATTATTTATGCACCACATCCTGTGCTCCATGCAGTATGTACCCACCACCAGGCTCACCCAACCTCCTACCCACTTCCCCTCCAAAGCCCTCAGATTGTTTCTCAGAGTCCACAGTCTCATGGTTTGTCTCCCCCTCCAGTTTCCCCCAGCTCCTTTCTCTCCATCTCCCCATGTACTCTGTGTTATTCCTTATGCTCCACAAATAAGAGAAACCATATGATAATTGACTCTCTCTGCTTGAGTATGGCTTTTTTGGGGAAGAAAATCCATAGAAGAAATAATGTGTAATCTGCTAGTTGCCTTATTCATGTAATAGAATTTTAAATCTAGGTTTAATTATAAAGAGTAATAAAGAGAACTTTGCAGAGTAGAGCTGCCAGTCACAAGATTTTTCATATGGACTGCTAAAGGAGGGAGGGGATGGTTCCTGGTAGCTAGCATAAGGTCACTAAAACCATGTCACCCACCTGGAGTTCCAAACACTTCGAGGGACGCTGTCCAGGGGAATCCAATGTTGTATGGGTGGGCGTACCTGATATTCTCTGATTTTATGAGCACTTAGATGGAGTATCGACACAAGGTATACATTAGCTCATTTGTATATGACCTATCTCTACAAAGAATTTAGGAAAGGTTGATTTCATGGTCTTTGGGTTTTATCTTCACAAGGAGAAAATGGTTAAGCCAGGCTGAAGGTATTGAAGTGTGGGAATCTGTGCAGCAGGAGGAGGGCATCCAAACATAATGGAAGCCAGGCGTCTTTCCCCAACACTTGGCTTCACCACTACAGAAACACTGAGTTGGCAGAGATCTCCTTTCATCACTAGAAGAGGGTTTTATTTTATTTCAAACCCCTAGCTGCCTGGTGCACATTTTTGTTCTGGCAGTAAATAGCTTTAAGCTCATTATGAGCTCTCTCTCTCTCTCTCTTTTATATTCCATAGAAGAATAAAAGTTTTTATGTAAAAAAATTCTCAAAACTCAAGACTAAGGAAACAAACAACTTTGAAATAAAGCAGGCAAAAGAATTGAATAGGTATGTCACCAAAGAAGACATACAGATGGCATATAAAAACATTTTAAAATTCTCAACATTATTAGTCATCAGGGAAATGCAAACTGAAACCACACTGAACTGCTATAACTTATTAGAAGGATTAAATTAAAAATACTGACTGTACCAACTCTCATACACTGCTGGGGGGAATGCAAAATGGCACAATCACTTTGGAAAACCATTTGGAAGTTTATCATGAAGTTCAAGATACGTTTACCATATGAACCAGCAATCTCACTTCTGGGTATTCACCCAAGGGAAATGAAAACTATTATTTACATGAAAACCTGTACAAGAATGTTTATAGCAGCTTTATTCATTTCATCCCTAAATGAGAAATACCTCAAATGTCCATAATAGGTGAATGTGTGAATACATTTTGGTATCTCCATTCAGTGGAATATTACTGAGCAATAAAAAGGAATAAACAACTGATATACCTTATAACATGGGAGAATTTCAAAACAATTATGCAGAGTTGAAGAAAACAGACAAAAAATAGTACATACTGTATGATTCAATGTATACAAAACTCTGGAAATACAAACTAACCTACAGTAACAGAAATATTTGCGTGGGGATATGGCCAGTGAGGAATGGGAAGGAAGAATTACAGAGGTGAATGGGGAAACTTCTGTGAGTAAATGGAGATATGTTCCTTATCTAGATTGTGGTGATGGTTTTAAGAGTGGATACGTATGTTAAAATCTCTCATGTACATTTTAAGTATGTGCAATTTATTGTATGTCAATCATAGTGACTCCTATTTTACATATTTTTTTAAAAGATTTTTTTTTTATTTATCTGACAGAGATCATAAGTAGGCAGAGAGGCAAGCAGAGAGAGAGGAGGAAGCGGGCTCCCTGCAGAGCAGAGAGCCCGATGTGGGGCTCAATCCCAGGACCCCGGGATCATGACCCGAGTCGAAGGCAGAGGCTTAACCCACTGAGCCACCCAGGTGCCCCTATTTTACATATTTTTAATTCCCCCAGTTTATGATTGAAAGTCATCTCTGTAGAAGCATTCTAGACATTAATGTAGAAGTAATTGGAGAGCTAGCAAAATCGCCACTTTGTCATTTTCATATTCTAATGAAATAGTTCCTTTGGCCATATTCACCCTGCTAAAACCATTAGGATAAACATTTCTGGGAACAGGTTAGCTGCCTCTCACAACCTGAATCCACTAATCAGTCTTAGCATCGCTGAAAGCGGGACAGCCATACATTATACATCTCTTGATTTGATGTAAGATGAAATGTACAGCCCTATGTATGGAGAATTCTTGCTAAAATCCTTTTACCTAAATAAAGCCCAAACCTTAGATCTAACATCTAGTTATCGTGAAATAAAGGGGATAAAGAAATCCCTTACGTGATACACAGACCATTAGGAAGCAATGAGGAATAGAATGTAGGCTATGCTAAAGATCTGACCTGGTTTCTTAAATATGTCAGTAACTTAAAAAAGCATTGTCAGTTGCATAATATTTAAGAGACATAACAATCAAATAAGTTGTGTGGACCATGGATGGAAATTGATTCGAAAAAAAGAAAAACTCAAAAAGGACATTTTTGAAAGAAATTTTAATATGGACTGGGAGATGATGCTAAGAAAAGACCATTAATTTTGCTGGTTTAGATAATGAACTATGAACAAAAATACCCCCCCTTTTTTTAGTAACTATATATGAATGTATTTAGGTGTGAAACAATGTGAGAAATTTGCTTTAACATACTACAAAATAAAAGAAAAAGAACGGAAGAAAGAGAAAAGGGGTTGGTAAAGTAAGTATGCTCAAATGTTGGCAATTTTTGCATTTGGTGGATAGGTAGGTAACTGGGGTTTATTTTACTATTATTTTCGCTTTTGTGTATGTTTGAAAACTTCCATAATAAAAATTCTTTATAACCATCTTTCTAGGAATTATGCAGAGTATAAAATATAAGTAAATAGACACATAATTTTAGGAATAGATTACTGTGCATTTTATATGCAAGAAACACCTGCCCCTAAATTCAATTAAAAGTGGTTTTATCTCTATTAAAAAATTCAGATTTATCAACTGTCTATTAGCATTACAAAGGGGATTGTTTCTTTTATAAAATGGTTTACCATGGAATTCCATTAAATGATTTCTTTAATTTCCATGAGTATTCTTTTCTAAATCCTCACAGTTTAACCTTTTTCTTTCCTCAGTTTCTTCTACTCCCTAGCCAAGCATGCTGAGTCTTTCATGTCTCCAAAACTTGGCAAAAGGTTGTTTCCTTTATCTGAAATAGTTTTCTTCACTTTGTACTTCACAAAAGCTTATTTCACTTATCAGGGTTTCCCAGAAAAAAACAAAACGAATAGGATGGTGATCCATCGATCTATCTATAGATCTATATATTGATCTAGAAACTTATTATAAGGAATTAGCTCACAGGATTACGGAGGCTGACAAGTCCCAAGATCTGCAGTGGGCAAACTGGAGACCCAGGGAAGCCAATGGTATGATTTCCCGTCTGAAAGCTGGCAGGCTCAATACCCAGGAAGAGTTGATGTTTCAGTTTGTGTACGAGGACAGGATGTCCCAGCTCGAAGGTAGTCAGACAGGAGGAGTTTCCTCCTACTCAGGATTTTGTATTGCTCAGGTCTTCAACTAACTGGATGAGCCCCCGAATTAGAGAAGGCAGTCTACTTGACTTGGTCTACTGATTGAAATGTTACCATCATTTAAGGACACCCTTACAGATACAGCCAGAATCAGGTTTGACCACATGTCTGGGCACACGGTGGCCCATTCAAGCTGATACACACAAGTACAACTAACTGTCACACTTATGCATGCTTTAAGATCTAGCTCAAATTTATTCTATAGTAAAGCCTCCAAATGTCTATACTGTATAGATTTGCATGTCTGTATCTTATTCTAGACTATTATATTACTTAATGCAGAGTTTGTGTCTGACTTATCTTCCAGTCACTAGAGACTAGACGAGGGCCTGTCATAGAACAGATGTCAGTTAAATGTCTGTTGAGTGAATGAATGGATGAATGATCGCAAATGCAACAGATTTAGGAGAAACTCCACAGGTTAGAAAGTACCAAATTTTAATGTTCTTAATTTAAATATGACTCTCGTAGGAGGATGGGTTTTGGGATTGATAAAACTAACCCTGAAGGATGAGGGTCTATTCATAAGTAGGCCAAATAAAAGCAAAATAAAGTCATCAGGTTCATTCTTAAAATAACTACAATTCATATGCAGATTTGAGGTTAACGGTATGATCAAGTTATCATGCAATAGAATCTATTTGATTTTATTTTAGTCTAAACGATTGTGAATTGATTATTTTATAAGATTTTTTTTATATGCAGAAGGTTAAAAATCAATTACCATTTCAAATAAAAGCAATATTCTTCTTCCTTATTCTACTCTGCCCTAAATCCTGCTCCCCAGAAGTCTGTACTAGTGACCACCATGTCTGCAAATAATGCATTCACACTGCTGTTTCTTAGTTTGACCATTTAAGACATTCATTCCACTCCCTAGTAGCTGTATAACTTTGGACAAATTACTCAACTTTGCTGAGCCTCAATTCCAAGTTTTGTAAAAGAGGGAAAATAACATTACTGTCATCGCCAACACTCTTATAAGGATTAAATGAGTCACTATATGTGAAGTGCTGGAAAATACTAAGAATTCTGTAAGCTTTAACTATGATAATAATAACAATCTTAATTATTATAATCACTAATAATAGACGGAAACTTAGCTTTCTCATATCACCTTCGCACTTCCCACCATCTCATCTCGTTTCCTTCTTCCTATATAACAGCACAATTATTCAACCAATCAATAAAAACATTAAGGTTATTATTATGATCAACTGAAGTAAATAATATATTCCATATATTAGGGTTCATTTGCAGATAACAAAATGATTCAAATTTACCTCAAGCACAACCCAATAAAGAGAGTTGGGGGCCGACAGTACAACCCAGAGCCAACAGTTGTATTTAGCAGCATCGTATTTATAGATGCGATGGCAGTTACCCTAATTGGCCTGCATGAACCTCATAAGAGGAAACTGCTCTACAGGAGGGGAAGCCTGTAGAGTCCTGCCCTGAAGGAGCCTGATGAGAGAAGCACAGGGCAATCTGACAGAGAACTACCCTTTCCTCCTCTAGCGTCCCTCTGGCACCCTCTAGTGACAAGGCTTCACATCCCGGCATCTGGCAAAGAGAGCATTGACCAAGCCCACCTCCATCATCACAGAGCAGGAAGGAAGGGTGGATTTGGAGCTAAGAGGCAATGACTTTGTAGCTTACATTTCTGTTAAATTCGGAAGCCTTCTAATGTACTACTGTGGTTAAATTCCAAACACTAAGTCAAAGTCTTGGGTATGTGTGGCGGGAAATGGGGAGCATGTTAGTTGTTTTCAGATTTTTGAAGAACTGCCATGTGAGGGAGGAAATCATTATTGTGTGTTGTTCAGAGAGAACATGACTATGGGAGGTGGTTTTGGCAGATTCCTTGAGGAATTTGAACACTTAATCACCACACACTATAATTATCCTGACACTAAGGCCAGCAGTCACTCTCTGCTGAGTTTGAGAGAACAGCTGGGGTAGGAGGTTGAGATAGGTGATCTCCAAGGCCCATTCCAATGTGGAGAAGCTATGGACTTTTCAGAAATTCCTCTGTTACCCAAAATGAGGTGTGCTTGTGCATCCATCCATCAGTCTCCCCACTGTGTCTATCTCTGCATTATCCATCCTTCTGCACACTCATCCGTTCTCTGTTGGGTTGTCTTAAAACTCAACGAAGTAGGTGAACCATGAGAGACTATGGACTCTGAAAAACAATCTGAGGGGTTTGAAGCGGCGAGGGGTGGGAGGTTGGGGGAACCAGGTGGTGGGTATTAGAGAGGGCCCGGATTGCATGGAGCACTGGGTGTGGTGCAAAAACAATGAATATTTATAAAAAATTAAAAATTTTTTAAAAAGGAAAAAAAAACAATGAATACTCTTACACTGAAAATAAATAAATAAATAAATAAATAAATAAAATCTCAACGAAGTTATTTCACTCAAAACTAATATTATTTGTGCCAGTGTTTATTGACTTCCTAGGACTATTACAGAATTAATCGACATTACATACAAAGGCATTATTTTTATTCGATTTATATACTAGATAGGCTTTATTTGCTATCTTTTCTATTCCAGCTGTCCTTTTTCTTTTTTAAAATCTTTTCTTTTTTAAGTAAGGTCTAGGCCCAATGTGGGGTTTGAACTCGTGACCCCGAGATCGAGAGTCACATGCTTTACCAACCGAGCCAGCCAGACACCCCTCAGATGCCCTTTTCCTAGAAATTCCTTGTAACATGCCAGAGAGAAGTGATATCAGCAGAGTCTGAACAAAACCCCACAAAACCAAAGCACTAAAAAACGAGAAAACAACATGCTGTAAGGTAAAGTAAGGAACTCCAAGGTAATTCTACCATAAAGTTTCAGAAAGGTAAGCCTACAGTTGTCTCAGCAGGAGAGCCGGGCCTAGGATCTAGGTCTGTTAGTCTCTCACGGCTTACTTCCTTAGTTCAGGCCTTGTCTGACGGTGTGAATGGGAGGATTTTACTATTTGAAACTGGACATGTTTTCTTTTCTGACACATGGGAATTTTAAAGCATTGAGTGGCTAAAACAAATGAAACCATGCAAAGCGTTTCCTTGGTGGGGCCTCTCCATTGTTCAGTGGTGGAGTACATACGGGGAATGGTGAGCTCTCGGGCCTCTGTGTGGTGGCATCTCCCTGTGTGTTAGAAAAATCGGTAAGTGCAAGGGGATGCTATGGGAAGTACGAGGTGATCACCTCTGTCGTTTATAGAGCTGTGGAACACAAAGCCAGAACCTTGGTTTGAAGCATGAAGAAAGCAGGGCCCAGAGGAAAAAGGGAACTGCCTGGCATCACACAGACAGAGTTGCACATCTGGGATGAGAAATCAGATCGCCTGATTCACAGCCCAACCCTTTTTCTTTTCTTTCCCTTTCTTTTTTCTTTTCTTTTCTTTTCTTTCTTTCTTTCTTTTTTTTTTTTTTTGACCTACTTTTTAGTTTTGTTGCACAGAAAATCATTAAGATAAAAAGTCAAAATCCTCCTGCTGAAAGTCCCTTCTGTCCCTCAAATGCTTTGGCATCCTTTGTTTCCTTCTTGTTGCCTGTTTGGGCCCCCTGTCCTGGGGAGGGTTGGGGGGTCAGTGCAGCCACTGTCTCTACCAAGGGGACACGCAAAGTGCGTAAGCTGGCCTTCCCAGTCATGCTTACCCTGTTTCTGCCCGGGCAGGCCTTGTTCTCATCAGTAACCCGACGTAGTGGCTCTGTGACTATGCTCCCTGCAGCAGCTGTGTGGGGCTCCACGTCTGGGGGCCCGGTTGCAAGAGCGCACACCACCCCATCCTGACAGTGAGAGCTGGTTAATCACATACAATCCCCCAACAGTGGGCCGCCTTGTAATTGTTACAGAGCCCTTTCAATTTCTTGCAATTTCCTTTGTCTCAGCAGTTTTGGTTGCATCCTGAAAACTGTCAGGCTTCCTTGTTTCTGTAAGGACCTGACAATTCCGGCCTCACAATGCAGCTTAAATTGGACCAGCTGCTGCCTCAATGGAACAGTCTGCCCATCTCCAAGGCATTAAGCCCAAAATTATTTCGAAAATTGAAGCCTTTGACTTGCTCTGGATTAATGTGATTAGGCAGGGCTTGCTTTAATTTGTAGCCATCTCTTCCTTTATTAATAACATCTCATCAATGGGAGCAGCACGTACGTATGCGAGACAACAGAAAGTTAGGTTGATTGCAGTTTGTCTGTAAGAAGTCTTTAATGTTTCAGTAGCAACTGTTACAAGGCTTCAGTTGTGGGCAGATTCAGATCTGCTTGCTATTCTTAATTTTTTTTCATGGAAACCTAATAAGCAAATGAGTCCTCCCTCTTTCTCTTTGTCCCCGCCTCCTGGAGGTCTACAGTTGATTTACAGCTCCCTTTAAGTAATAAAGAAAGGATCTTTTTTCCATCTGAATTGTATCAGCTGGTGAAATCTGGAAGAAATATCCTTCAGGGTTAAGAAAGGTAAAATTAAAAGGGATTTGATGTTTTTCTCTGTGTAATTGAAAGTGTGTAACCATTACGATGATTAAAAATAATCTGTTAGTTTTTCTAAATAAGAAACTATGTACCTCATTACTTGGACCTAGATTTTTATAATAATAGCGGTAGGGGATAGTGGAAGGAATAAGGACAATGTTTTAAAAATGTCTTTAATAATTTCCTTAAGCTCAGTGAGATTATTCTTACAAAATGTATCCTGGCCAACTTAAGATGGTTCTAATTTTAGGTCGCACCTCTTTTCTCCTTAGTGTAGTTTAACTAATTGGAAGTATAGTCCAAGTATTTTTCTGAAGTTAAGTGTGATCTTCCTTTTATATTATCAGAGCTGAAGAACGCAGGTCTGGGAGTCAGCAATTCTGGAGTTATTCTGCCTTTCTCTCCTTTTTTCTCCCCACCAAAAGGCTGTTTTACCTTGGGAGTGACTCAGCTTCTCTGTGCCTAAACCTCCTCATGTTTAATTAGGATGTGGAGGAGAAAGCTTTCTGAAATCCCATCTAGTCCTATTATTCTATAGATTCAACTTGAAGGTTTCTTATCTTATTTAAAAATTACAGTTCACTGCGTCTGATTCCAATGTTATATATATATATATATATATATATATATATATATATATATATAGCAAAGCAAAGCTTATTGAGTGATAGTAAAGTGATAGTACAAAGTTCCCAAAGAGGGAGGGGACCCTAGAGGGTTACCCTCCAATGTAACATGCTTGCTTTTCTCCTTCATGAAATTTAAAGTACAAATAATTGATTTACTGGTATTTAGGTCACATCTCCAATTCGGAAATTTCTGGAAGTCAAAGAGTCTCAAGTAACTCAGTACCATTCATATACTTATAATTGTATCTAAAGCCCCAGAGGGGCGTCTAGCAGGCTCAGTTGGTGGAGCATGAGACCCTTGATCCCACGGTTGTAGGTTCAAGCCCCACTTTGGGTGTAGAGATTACTTAAAAATAAAATCTTAAAAAAAAAAAAAAAGCCCCAGACATGTACCTTCCCTACGGTTTTCATTTCATGTACACGTAAGTCAAGGCTTTTATTTTTTAGTTCTGTTTCACTTGAAGGTGTATATCTAAAAACAATCCTCACTTGGAAACTTAAAAAAATGCAACAGAACTTAATGCTCAGAGCCGTCCTTGCTATAAATAAAAGGTCATCTTACTTACAGTTTTTTTTGGCTATTTAGGGACATAAATTTTTTTTTGCATTAAGAATTGTTTAGATGCGCAATAAAACCTGTATCAAAACGTGATCAAACATTTCTCATTCCTCCTCTTACTTTACTATTTTGAGTATCTTTTGTTACCCTGATGTTCATTATCCTGTTAAAGACTTTACAGTCAGTTGGATCATTCATTTGCTTATTCTTTAGCTCTGTCCTCCATGGATGCTGTGTCCTGGTACCCGCGACCTGAGGGCAGCTGGTGCTTAGAGCCAGGTACAGCAGCGGGTTGCCCCTTGGTCCAAGTCACAAGATGTGCGGCAGAGTTCCTTTGGGGGCTCTGTTGGAGCCATCTGTTCCATAAATCTCTTAAGGTCACAAGAGGCTGCATACCTTCTTCTTGACCTGGTTCTGCCACTGTCTATGGCATTGGACTCTTTCTGTGATGGATAGACCCCCGAAATGTACAGCGGCTCCAGTACCAGTACCAGTACCAGTACAGATGTACTTTTTGTTCACATAACAGCTGCAAGTGGGTATTCCTGGTCAGTGGGCTGCTAATCTCACGTGGTGATTCAGAGAACCAGGCAGCTTCCATTTTGTGGCTCGGCCACACCCTAGGTACCTGTTGTCATCGACCTGTGTAGTCTGAAATGGGCAGCCAGAGTGTGGCCTGGGCCACCCTGCTGCTTGAAGGCCAGGGCTCAGAGATGGTGTGTATCACTCCTGCTCACATTCTTATAGGACTCAGTTGCGGGGTCACACTAGCTGCCAGGAAAGCTAAGAGATGCCATTAAGATGGGCTTCCCAAGACGAGGACGTAGATTTATGCTGAAGAGCCTGTAGAATCTCAGAATTTAAGTCATTTGCAGCTCCACTTTCCTGCAATCTCATGGTAACTCCTGGAAAAAGGGGCTAACGTGGTTATCTTTTGTGAATGGAGCTCTTTATGGAACTTTAGACATTTCAGATGGTCTTTCTGAGGTGATGTCAAAGGACCTAAGCATCTTAAGCCCTTCTTCTGACTAATTTGACTTCTGGCTTGGTCCTCTGGAGTTTATTGGAGCTCTAAGTCTCATGGGTACCATCTGGGTGGTAGTCAGGGCGATTATACTAGTCTTGGGTGAGTGACCGGAATAGATTTTTTGTCTTTTGATGAATGTTCACTTTACAAGGTAATGCCAAATTGTTTTTCTTTTTTAAAGATCTTATTTATTTATTTGAGAGATAAAGAGAGAGGATACACAGATGAGGGGGTGGGGAGGCAGAGGCAGAGGGAGTGGGAGAAGTAGACTCCTCACTGAGTATAGAGCTCCACCCAGGGCTCCATTCTGAGACCCAGGACCATGACCTGAGCTGAACTCAGATGCTTACTGACTGAGCCACCCCAGAATCCCCAGAATAATTTTTTTTAAAGATTTTATTTATTTATTTGACAGAGAGAGACAGCAAGAGAGGGAACACAAGCAGGGGAGAGTGGGAGAGAGAGAATCAGGCTTCCTGCTGAGCAGGGAACCTGATTCGGGGCTTGATCCCAGGATTCTGGGATCAGGACCTGAGCCTAAGGCAGATGCCCAACAACTGAGTCACCTGGATGCCCCAATAATTTTTTGCCTTCAAGTAGAATTAAAAAAAAATTTTTTGCCCTTGGTTTTTTGTTTGTTTTTAAACAAAGGACATTTAGGTCATTGATTATACGGGGATCATGCTGTTGTTTTCTTCTTATTTCCTACCATAATTTTTTCCAGCCTCTGCTGCTAAATGGCTACATAATCTTGGGTATCTGTTTGAGCCTTTGTGTCTTCATTAGTGAAAGTGGGGATACTAATTCTCACCTTGATGGATGGGGTGATTATTAAAGCATGCATTACATGTTTTCTGTGTAACTACTCAACATAACCCTGTTAAAAGAATTAATTAAAATAAAATAGCTGGCTCTCCAGACATATGCGTAATGGGTGAAAATGGCCGGGGGCAGGAGAGTGGGGATGGGTTGGGGGAGGAGTATGAACATTCATTTAGAAATACACATTCTTAGAGCTTTAAGAAATCAGTTATATCGAGGCTATTTCCCACTGAGAGCTCAGTTTATGCCTTTCCTCTTTAGAGCAGTCTTCCCTGATCCCACAAGTTTAGGTTCAGTGTCTTCCCTATGTCCTCCTACCTCACCCTCTACCTGTACTCCTCCAGAGCACTGGTCCATGGTAATGTTACTGCCAGGTTATGTTCCTGCTCCCCTACTGCACGGAAAGCTTTTTATTTGCTGCTTCATCACTGAACCTAGCAAGGTTGAAATGCACAAAATTGCCTTTTATTGTAGTGGAAGATGGTTGGATGTTAGCAATTTCATATGGCTGAACCTAACCCACGGGCATATGAGATATTTTGTTAGCTATTGAGTGATGTTGGACAACCTAAAAGGGGGGTCCATACCACTTTTGCGTTTCGTGGCTATGTTTGGTATCTATCTTGCCGTCATTGGCATTATATAGGCTAATATATGGACTATCAATAGACTAATACACTAAGAATGAGTGTGTTTCTCCAGCTATTTCAAGTATCTGTGACTCAGAGTCTCAGGTGCACAGATGCCTTAAGAACAAGCTAGTATCTGGTTTATTGTGCATCTCCCACAGTGCCAAACAGTTGTAGGCAATTGGCTGGCACTTAATGTTTCCAGATTTGTCTTTAAATCAGTTGTTTTCAATTACAGTGGGAGAATAAGAGTCTCCTAATTGAGAAATGTTAAGTGGCTCAGCCATAATATCAGAGTCTTTGACAGAACTAGTGTTTATACTCAGTGGCTAGCCCGTTTCCATGATGGCACGTTTGCCTTAGACTTACTTGCTAAGGATGTCAGAATGATTTGACAGTGTGTTTTCTTGCTCTAGGCTTTTTTGTGTGTGTCATCGGGTTTCATGGGAAGAAACGCCAAATTTGGAATGAGACCTGGTTTCAGATCCAGTTATGCCATTTATAGACATGTGACCTTGGCATAGCCATTGCAATTTTTTGCTATTTTATTTGCTTCATTTGTAAAATGCCTGCTTTGCACCATTGTTGTGAGAATTTAATGAGATCCAATATGTAGATACTTCTGGCAGCAAGTAACAGAAATCTTAACTAAAATTGGCTTAAAAATAGGAACATGTACTGTTTTTTACATAACTGGAAGTCAAGAAGTTCCAGGGTAGTTAATTTAGTGGCTCAAAAAAGAAAAATCATCAAGAATTCAGGTTCTTCCCATCTTTCTATTCTGCTATTCTCAGCTTTGGCAGCATCCCTCACTGGCCCTGGATAGCTGCCACACTTTCAGGCATCCAGGTTCTCAACTTCAATATCCGCTGTCAAAAAAAGGGGGTTGGCACTTCATATTTGTGTCCTTTCTGTAAGGAGGAGAAGAGTTTCTTAGAAGTCCCTTAGAAGACGTCCCCTTATATCGCTACGGCTAGAATTGTTTTGTGTCCCTGTGCCTAGGCCAGTCACTGCAAAGTGGAAGGCAATGGCCATGGAATGCAAGGGCCTAATCACAAAAGCTAGCAGGAAGGAGAGATTGGAACATTTAAAACTTACCCCTCATAAGTCAGAAGGGCCCAGCCTGCCCACCATTGCCTGACTATCCGCCATAATTGGTATTCTGTAAGCAAGGAAAATGTGGGGAGTGGGTAACTGTTGGATAGCCAACACCATGTGCCATCACATGCAACAGTGTTTGACTAACCATAAAGTAGGATGTGAATGCAAGTTTAGGGTTATAATATTTAACTGGGTGGTTATTGGTGTGTGTCTAAAACCCTGGATGTGTTCCTTCCCTATGTTTTCATTTCATAAACACACCAGTCAAAGTTATTTTTTTTTTAAGTTTTTATGTATTTATTTATTGGGCAGAGTGATCACAAGTAGGCAGAGAGAGAGGAGAAAGCAGGCTCCTCACTGGGCAGAGAGCCTGATGTGGGGCCCGATCCCAGGACACCTGGGATCATGACCTGAGCTGAAAGCAGCGGCTTTAACCCACTGAGTCACCCAGGTGCCCCCAGTCAAAGTTCTTGTTCCTTAATCCTATTTCATTTGAAGGTGTGTGTCTGAAAACAATCTCTGTAAGAAAATGGAACTTAAAAATGTAACAAGATTTGAATACGTAGGGACATCAATTTGATAAAAAGTGTGCTTTCTGAGACTTTGCAAGAATAAGCAAGTAATTGTATAGGTCTTCAGACATTTCATCTGATTACCGTACAAAAGTAAAAACAAAACCAAACACCTGTCATAATAAAGGCTGGGCTCACAGGAGAAGTGTTGCTATAAGGTGATCAAATTTATCTTACTCATTATTGTAGACTCGATATAAGGTATGATTTGCTAATAGGGGATAGCAGATTTATAAAAATGTTTATAAGCATTTCTCTGCATATTTTCACTTTTTGAAAAAAAAAACAAAAAAATCACGACTTTGTTTTATGTTCAATAACTGTGGCTGGATCTATAAATCAAAAGTATGAGTTAACCTTTGTCTGTGTCTCCCATCACTGAAGAATAAATTATGTACATCGTTAAAACACACATGTGTACTAACATTCTTTCAACACTCGTTATGTGCCCTTCTACATTTGTGTCCATGTGGGTCCTATGAGGGGTACAAAGGTTCATAAGACCTAACTATCTGGTAAATCAAGGGATTCAGTAGAAGATAATTCTAATTTAAGGGAGAACGTGCTGCAGGCCACAGGACAGACCTGGGCGGACAGCTCCTACACTCAGAGGAGTGGGGATGAACAAGGGTCATGTAGGGGCTGAAGCTGGGCAGATGAAGGATGACAGGGCAGAGTGGTCTAGATAGAAGTACCACGTGTGTGTGAAGAACAGTGCTAGGAAAGTGGTGGGAAAGCCTGCCAGGAAGGGGAGATTGTGGCAAAATCATGGGGTACACACATGCCGCATAAGTGTAATATTCAGGCATTGAATCATTTCCCATAGATACTAAAATGTGTTTTTTTTTAAGATTTTATTTATTTATTTGAGAGAGATTTATTGAGAGAGATCACAAGCAGGCAGAGAGGCAGGCAGAGAGAGAGGAAGAAGCAGGATCCCTGCTGAGCAGAGAGCCTGATACGGGGCTCGATCCCAGGACTCCGAGTTCATGACCTGAGCTGAAGGCAGCAGCTTAACCCGCTGAGCCACCCAGGCGCCCCCTAAAATGTGTTTTTAAAAAGTCAAAAACATCATGAAAATTCATCAATTGCCCTCTATTTTCACTAGTTCCTTCACAAACCCCAGGGTTTTGAAGAACCTGAAGTCAGGTTCTCAGTGGTTCATGTATTTAGAATTCCATTTAAGGAGCATTCAGGGATTACCTGCTACCCAGAAGGCACTGACCATAGCTGCTTGGAGTTCAAAGGCAGAATGTGATTCAACTCCTGCCCCTGAGAAGGTTGGGCTCCAGGGCTCTTCCATCAGCTACTGCCAGGCTTCATCATCCCTTGCCTCTTGGATTATTCTCTAGGTTATTCTCTTCAAGAAATCGGTTGTTTCTTCTACCTTGTTTCATGGGGTGTAGGGAACAGCTACACTCTCTGGGTATAAATCATCCAGCCAAATTGCAGAGAGGAGAAACTATAGCAAGCCAACCCCCACACCTCTCTGTTGGCCTGTGTGTGGCCTCTGCCTCTCAGTCATTTCTACTGATGAATTCCTTCATATCATCCAGAGAAGTAGGCAGCAGGAAAATGAAGTGGAACTAGATGTTAAATTCCACTCACCAAAGTCCGCAGAGCCCCAGAACCTAGAACAATGGAGGTGGCACCAAGCTACACATTGTGGAGGGAGGTTCTAGACCACTGGTATAGGACCTCATAGGAAATAGTTAAAATGTTTATACCAGCATGAGACAGGTGTATGAAGTGTTGAGAGCAAAGATTTCTTGGAGCACGTGTTGGAAAATGAGGCATTCTCTCCCACCCAGTACATAGGGAGAGTCAGTGAAGTGGATACCTGGTTGTGACCTTAAGCCAAATGAAGGAAACCTCAAGGAGGTGACCTGGAAAATTTCAAATCTGATCCCAGAATTTGTGGGGATTAGTGTGTAAGGAAATGTAGGGATTAGTGTGTAAGTCCTGCCCATGGAGGGCAAAGGCGGGCTGCTGTGCCAAGAGCTGGCTGGCTGGCAATGGAAAGAAGACACAACCAGAGGTATCAAGGGATGGGATCTAGTTGTGCTTCTACTATCATGGGTCAGAGGTGTCTGTTTTCCAGAATCAGACCCTGTGCTAGGAAGCCAGCCTGGGATCTTTTACAAAGTATCTCTCCCAAGAGAACCACATGGACGGACAAAAGTAGTCCTATAGAGAAATCTACGGGGTGGAATACTAGAAGCCCAGAGGTTAGGAGCAGGTAGGGGCAGTAGTAAGCAGCTGGCTGGGTCAGAGAGAGGAGAGATCCTGTCTGTTTCCAGGGAGCACTGTCCAGAGGTTCTAAAGGGAAGATCCCCAGAAACCTATAAAATTACCCAATGAGGAAAAGAAACTTTAATGACCCATTTGCCTACATATAGAGGGAACCTCAATACCAATTGTATTAATTTTATAGGACTGCCATAACAAAGTCTGTGAACTGCGTGGCTTAAAAAATAGAAATGTATTCTCTCACAGCTCTAGAGGCTAGAAGACCAAGATCAATGTGATGGCAGGGTTGGTTTCTTCTGAGGTTTCTCTCCTTGGCATGTAGATGGCTATCTTCTCACTGTGTCTTCACTTGGTCTGACCCCTGTGTGTGTCTGTGTCCTAACCCCCTGTTTTTATAACGTTTCCAGTCATATTTAGGGATACCTCAATTGACCTCATTTTAACTTAATTATTTCTTTAAAGACCCTCTTTCAAATATAATCACATTCTGAGGATTTGGGGGTTGGAACTTCAATGTATGAGTTATGAGGGACACAATTCAGTTCATAACACAGATTACAAATGTCACCTACCATATAGGGCTGAGTTCTTTCTCCCCTATATTCTCTCTGTCTGGGCTCAACAATGGAAGGGTCAGAATGACAGAGAAGGAGGATAAAGCAGAGCATGAAGAAGCTAACCATGTCTTCCCCCTCCAACTTAAAGCTTCCTGGCCTAAAGATGACCCACACTGGGGAGAGGAATCAGAGTGTTCTCAGAAGGCCATCGTCAGGAAGTCTTTGGACCTTGCCAGCTATGAACAATACAGCTCTCATCTCAAATCCTGATTTTTTAACCCAGTCATTCCATGGAGGCATTGCTTATGATAAGAAAATACCTAGTTCATTTTAAGGTTTACTGCAAAGAGCAATCCTATTTAACCTCCTTGAAGAGAGTTTCCAAGAGTCATTGACCATCCTCCAAGCCACCTTTTGGGTCTTATCATTTATAAGGCTTCTGAAGAAATAAAGGAAATGGGAAAAAGAGTTTGAATCATGGGCTCTCTAATGAAAATGATTCTGGATTGACATAGTACAACTTAAAAAAAATTAGTAGACTAGTAATTAACTTGCATGCTTGTATATATAATTAAAATTAAATGCTTAGGTGAGGTATTCAGAATAACTTCCCCTAAAAATGAAAAATAAAGGTTAATATCCAAAGTTTTTTTTTTTCAATAAAAACAGATACAAGTCTGATACTCTAGGGACATTACAGATAGTCCTTTTAAAGTAAATTTAAATATTTGGTCCATGATGAGACTTTGTCAAATGAATTTAATTTGTAAAGCCTGATAATAAAAGGAACCCATCATTCAACTTAAGAACTAGAGATTGACGGGTAACGTCAAAGCCCTTGGCATGCCCCTCCCTCGCTGGATCCCCTGGCCTCCCCTGGAAACTGGATCCCAGCAGTGTCCACCATCTAAGTCTGGTTTTTAATGTCCCTTTGCTTTTCTTTGTAGTTTTGCTACTTGCTTATATATCCCAAAGCAATATATTATTTAGCTTTGCCTGTTAAGACCATTTCATAAGTGGTGTCATACTGAATTGGTTCTTGCATGAATTATTTTTCTTAGCCAATGTTTCATTCCTGAGATTCATCCACATTGAACCACATAGCTGTAGTTCATCACTGCTTTTCCGCTGGTGGCATATTATTGTATGGCCAGGCTGCAATTTATTTATTCATTTTCCTGTAGATGGACATTGGATTGTTTCCATTTTTCCCCCTATTATAAACAGTGCCATTTTGTATATCCTTACACATTCCTGGTGTCTTTGTGTAAGAGTATCTATAGGTCCTTCTGGAATTTTGAGTTGTAGCATATCTGCAGCTCTTGATTTCTGAAGTAGGATGGACCTTTCTCAGGGTGTAAATTTTTGTTGGTTCTATAGGCATGAAATGGCATCTTGTGGTTTTAACTTGTGTTTTATTAATTATAATGAGTTACAAATAATTTTCATATATTTATTAAATATATTTCATATATTTATTTCTCTTCTGTGAAATGCCTCTTTTGACCTATTGCCAATTATCCTATTGTGATTTTTGTCTTTTTTCTTCCTGACTTAAAGTTTTCAAATATATTTTGCTAAAAATCCTTTATGTGTCTTTTGATGAGCAGTTCTTAATTTTGATGTGATTGAATTTATTAAACTGTTTTGTTAGGTTTGTGCATTTTGTATCTTGCCTAGATTCCTTAACCCAGGATCACAAATATCTTCCCCTCTGTTGGCTTTTATAGGACAATAAAGGAGTTTTGACTTTCGCACGAAAAAGTTTTCATGTAACTGCAATTGATTTTTTTTTTTTTTTTTGGATGTGAGATTCTGATTTTCTTTGCTTTATGAAGGATCAGGTGTTCTGGGGGTCTACAATTTTACCTTTGTCATATACTAAGTTTTCATACTTGCTTGGATCTCTTTCTGGGCTTAGTATTTTATTCTTTTAGTGTGGTTTATTGATCACTATACCAATGAACCATCGTAATTATTAATTATTTATTTGATAAGACAGGTCTTTTCAACTATTTTTGGAGGAGAGTCTTGGCTGTCTTTATCCCTTTACTCTTCCATTCTAACAAAGAATCACTTTATCAACGTTGATGAAAAATTCCTGGTCACGATTTTGATTACATTTTTGAAATAAACCTATGTTGGCCATGAAGTTTAGCTTTTAAATATATTGCTCGTTCAGTTGTTGTTGGAGTTTGCATCTTGGTACATGAATGAGCTGGCCTATAGATTTCTTTTCTTTTTTTTTTTTTATACCATCCTTGTCTGATTTGAGTATCAAGTTATACCAACCTCACCGAATGTGTTGGAGAGCATTCCCCCTTTTATCTAATATTTTAAGAGCTTGTATAAGATTTGGACTATCCATTTCTTGATTATTCTATAGAATTTACCTGGAAGCCCTTCAGGACTTATGTTTTCCTTTGGGGAAGGTTTTTTGTTTTGTTTTGTTTTGTTTTGTATTGTTTTTAAGATTTTATTTATTTATTTGACAGAGAGAGAGTGAAAGAGAGAGCACTAGTAGAGGGAGTGGGGAGGGGGATGCAGGCTCCCTGCTAAGTAGGGAGTCTGATGCAGGGCTCCATCCCAGGACCCTGGGCTCATGACCTGAGCCGAAAGCAGATGCTTATCCAACTGAGCCACCCAGGTGCCCTGATTTTTTTAAACTAATAATCCATTTTTTTTCCTATTTATTTATTTGACAGAAAGAGAGATCACAAGTAGGCAGAGGGGAAGGCAGAGAGATGGGGGAAGCAGGCTCCCTGCTGAGCAGAGAGCCTGATGCGGAGCCCAGTCCTAGGACCCTGAGATCATGACCTGAGCCAAAGGCAGAGGCTTAATCCACTGAGTCACCCAGGCACCCCACTAATAATCCATTTTTAAAGCATGACTATTAAAGAAAAAAATCAGCCGTTTTTTCTTTGTGCATCACTTTTGGAAAGTTATATTTTTGTTGACATAAAATTATTACAGTGTTTTTCTCATCATTTTAGTCTTTGCTGCAATGGTAGTTATGTCATAATTTATTTGTACTTTCTCCTTTTTCTTCATCAGTTTTTGGCTTCAGTATTCTTTTTTTTTTTTTTTAAGATTTTATTTATTTATCAGAGAGAGAGAGGGAGAGCGAGCGAGCACAGGCAGACAGAGGCAGAGGGAGAAGCAGGCTCCCTGCTGAGCAAGGAGCCCGATGTGGGACTCAATCCCAGGACGCTGGGATCATGACCTGAGCCGAAGGCAGCTGCTTAACCAACTGAGCCACCCAGGCGTCCCAAGGCTTCAGTATTTTTTATATTGAATATTTGTTCTATGTTTCATTAGTTCATGCTTCCCTCTTATGGTTCCTTCCCTTAACTGTTTTTGTTCGATTGTTTTCTAATTTGTTCATTGATACTTTAAATTTTTGCTCCTTTCTCTTTAAATAATTGAATTGAAGTTATAAATATCCAACAAAGAACCAGTTTTGGGGCCTCCCTATATATAGGGAGACATATATGTGTGTGTGTACATATATATTTAGATGGAGTGGGAGGGACAGAGGGTCGGAGGGAGAGAAGGAATCTTGAGCAGGCTCCATGCCTAGCATGGAGCCCATTGTGGGGCTCTATGTCACCATCCTGAGCTCATGACCCCAGCTGAAACCAAGTCAGACATTTAACCAGGCAGCCCCCAATCATTGTTTTGTTTTTTTTAAAGATTTATTTATTTATTTGATAGACAGAGATCACAAGTTGGCAGAGAGGCAGGCAGAGAGAGGGAGGAAGCAGGCTCCCCGCTGAGCAGAGAGCCCGATGTGGGGCTCGATCCCAGGACCCTGGTATTATGACCTGAGCTGAAGGCAGAGGCTTTAATCTACTGAGCCATCCATGTGCCCCCCCAACAGTTTTGATAGTATGGTTGATCCTTGACCAGTGGGAAGGTTGGGGGCACCAACCCCTCATTCAGTCAAAAATCAACATGTAACTCTTGACTCCCCCAAACTTAACTCCTAATAACCAACTGTTGATCAGAAGCTTTATCCGTAACATAAATAGTCAGTTAACACATGTTGTCTATGTTAGGTGTATTATACACTGTGTTCTTACAATAAAGTAATCTAGGGAAAAGAAGATGTTGCTAAGAAAATCACAAGGAAGAGAAAGTACACTTACTGCACACTACTGTAAAAAAATGTGCATATAAGTGCATGCATGTAGCTCAAATTTGTGTTGATCAAGGGTCAGCTGAAGTGTTTTCGCTGTAATTTGGCTTTAAGTATTTTAAAATTTTTATTGTGATTTCTTCTTTTTGAATTATTTAATTTTTAAGGGTTTTTTTTTGGATACTTATGTCTAATAAATCTCAAGTCAAAAAAGCATTTGTAACCCTCATACCCTGCTGGTGGGAAGGGAAAGTGGTGAGGTCACCTTGGAAAGCAGTCTGGCCACTCCTCAGAAGGTTAAACATAGAGTTGCTATGTGACCCAGCAGTCCCACTCTTAGAGAAATAACAGCCTGCCTCTACCCAAAAGCCTGCTCATGAATGTTCATACCAGCATGGTTTGACTATTCAGTGTAGCCAAAAAGTGGAAACCACTCAGATGTTCATCAACGGGAGAATGGATAAATAAAGTGTGATATATACATAGAATAGAGTATTATTTGGCAATAAAAAAAGATCAAAATACTGACACACGCAACAACATGGTTGAGCTGGAAAACAGTGTCAGTGAAAGAAGCCAATCACAAAAGACCACATAGTGCATGATTCCTTCTATTTGAAATGTGTGTATTTCCACAATACAGAAATCTATAGGGGCAAAAATTGGATTAGTGGTCGCCTAGGACTAGAGGGTACAGAGGGTTTGGAGGATAAGGACGAAAAGGCATGGAGTTTTACTTTGGAGCATTGAAATGTTTTAAATTGATTGTGGGGATGGTTGCCCAACTCTGTGAATTGCACACTTTGTATGGCTAAAGTGTGCAGTATGTGAGTTTTATCTTGATAAAGCAACTATCGAAGGAAATTACCAAAGAAAATAATTTCTATCAAAATTGCCAATGAATTATAATAGCTCTAAGCTACTTAGTTTAAATCTTTATGTGCCAATCCTTCTTTTCTCTCCTTCCCCTCTACCTACCCGCCCCTTCCACTTCCTTGTCCTTCTCATCCTCCTCAGCCTCCTTCTTTTCTCTCTGTCACTGGAGCTGTTGAATAGAAAGTTTAACTTACATATCAAAAAGGATGGATTTAATGGAAATTACTGGAGAACACTGACATGAACATAATCTTCCAATTTCCACCCTCATGGATAATTGGATACAAAGAGCCTGAGGTGACACAAGCATGGGAATGTCAGGACTTACTAACCAGCACCCAAGGCTTAGACTGTGTGAAGCTGAGAAAACAGAGCTCCGAAACAATTCAAGTGCAGTGAATGTGGGAACCAGGAGACCACATACAACATACCTTAGCAAGTGCTACGATAAGAAATGGTCTTTGAGGGATGATTTCCGGCGTGTACCACAGGGGAAAATGGTATCAAGTCTACACAGTGCCTGGGTTCTATGGAGTGACTCCTCTATGGAGAATTTTACTTTATTCTCTGTGTCAGAGACCTTGACCCCACCCTGTCTGTGAAGTAGGAGCCTGCTTTGTGAAGGGACCTGATCAAGACGGTGGCCATTATCGAGCTGGGATCCAAACATCTGAAGCTTATAGCCAAGCACAATGGTGAAGGCTTCTTATCCACGTTTCTAATTATATTTTTTTCCTGCTTTTTAGATAAAGGGACAAAGAAATATGGGGCTTACTTTTCAGGGTTTTCAGGCTGCTCTAAAGTGTTCTTTTTAAGATAGAGGGATGTAGTTTCATTTAATAGAGGTGCTGTGAACAGGGTGTGTTCTTCAAGACTATCCTTCTGTGTACAATAGCATATGGTGTCAGAGATGCATTAGGAGCTGAAATAATTCATTTGTTCTTTCTAATGAATAGCAATAATTTACAATTTGTACTAATCAGAAACCTTTCATCCACAAAACCCAACAAGCTTTACAAACATTATCCTCTCGCCACCCTCTGAAGTAAGTATCTGGCAAGTACAATTTGCAGAAGGGCTAAGATGGAGAACATAGTACAGAAATAGTTACTGATGTATCTACAGCTTGAAATTTATATTTTGAAAGTCACTTTGGGCTTATTTTCGTTAGTTATTTTAGTGCTTAAGGAATGTAATTTATACTGACCTTACATAAAGGATATCTACCAAGGTGAAAACTCTAAAATTCATTTATCCAGGTGTTTTTCAATATTAATAGCCCTAGAGAAATTCCTGTTTGCCAGTGCCATTGCCATGTGGGCGATGGGTGTCTGGGGTGACCAGTCCCATTGTCTGTGCAGCCCTGCATGATGGAAGCAAGTACAGTGGTGCTTTCGTGATGTACCCACAACATTCAGAACATTCTCCTCTGTTCTCTGATAAGTGAGGGATGGCTACAGTGGGTGAGGGTAAACCCAGAAGAGTGGAGATGCCTCTTTAATCCAGTCTTTGCCTTTAGACCCCCTTACCACCAAAATAGTGCACCTGGGGCTGAAGTTAATCTTTAATGCAGCTCTTAACAACTCTCTCTTGCCACCAAATCTGTTTTTTTGATCCGAGAATTTGGAGTTCTCCAACAACAACAAAAAACAAAACAAAACAAAACAAAAAAAAAACCAGAAAAAAACACATTACTTCTATAGCTCCCAGAAACTCCTCTCTACAGTTTGTTAATGAAAAGACTTGATTTGATTTGACTGAATTCCTTTCACCTCCACCCTTGCCCTCCCCCCCCCCCCAAAAACTAGGTCAGTGCTGACCCTTAGAAAATGCATAGTGCTTGTCGATTGCTTTTGAAGACAAAAGGAGGGAAAATCCCATTCTTGGTTCCAGGAGCTTCCTTAAACCTAGCCCAGAAGACTTCCCTGATCATTCAGCCAATTCAAATGATAGATGCAGACACATTGTATACATATGTATTCACCTTACACACACACACACACACACACAGAGCTATTTCCAGACATTCTCTTAGGTTCCAGTGACACACAATGAATCCTATATCTTGTCATGTAAAAAGTGCACATCGTTATCAGCTGACTTCAGAGCTGTCTCCGTCGTCTCTGTGCTTGTCGGGGGACTACAGGCTCCTGTCATGCTCCAGCAGCAGAAGCCATTCCTTCCCGTGGATTACCGGTGTGGGCTGGCTGCTTGCCTCCTGGGCTGTTTAGTATCTCAGGCTCCAGTTAGGATGAATGTAGTAGAAATGTCTTCTACACTGCTTTTGGGGATGATAATTGGTTAAACAGGAAAATTGATTAAAGGGAGGGTGAATCCCCCCCCTTTTTAAATAGACTTAAATAAACATAGCTTCTTGTGCCAACCTTTGAATTTGGGGTATCTTTCTTTTGATGGCGAGTCTCTCTGGGGAGTGCCTCTTTATCTTCCTTCCCTAGCCCAGTGGGGCAGGGGGTGGGTAAGAGTGCAGACTCTGGGGCTTACCTTTTTAGTCTGCATTCTGTTTCTCCCACTGATTGGTCCTGTGATCCTGGTCATATCATTTAACCTCTTGTGCCTAATTAATTGCCCTCATTTTTAAAATGGGTATCATAACAGCCCCTTTCTTATTGGCTTGTTGGGAGGATTAAATAAATCATTATATGTAAACTGCTTAGAACTGCTATGTTTTGTACAGAATAAGCACTAACTGTTTACCATGATGATTATTATCTACAATTTCTAGTTTGGGTTCTTTCAAATCAAGTAAGAACTTAGGTGTGTGTGTGAAACAATTTGAACATAGGGTTTATCTAGGATTTTATGATTTCCTCCGCAATCTTTTTTTTTTCATTTTCTTTTTAATTATGGCAAAATTCCCATTAACACGAAATTTACCAAGTTAACCATTTTTAAGGGTACACTTTTGTAGGTATTAAGTTCATTCACATTGTTGCACAACCAATACCGCCCTCCAACTCCAGGACTCTTCATCTTGCAAAACTGAAACTTTGTACCTATGAAGCCATAACTCCCCATTATTCCCTTCCCCCAGCCCCTGACAACCACCCTTCCCCACCCTTCCTAATCTTATGTAGTAGTCTTTCCTATACTTAATGTCAGAGTATTTTTGAACAGCTTCCTTTTACTGAGTTTTTCTAAACTCAATTCTCAATAGAAACAAAACTTATTTTTTTTTGTTTGTATATAATATTTAGTTACATTTTATAATTGCAAGATAAAGCACAATTGGTCTAAACAGGTTTGGGAGCAAACACAGCCAGCTTGGTAAGGTAGGCTTCAACTTGTGGGAGCAGAAGTATGCAGATGTGCCAGAGAAAGCTGCATGGATTCTGATGCTGTGGTCATTGGCCACCATGTTTGCCAGAAGGAATAGTGTGGATCAGTTAATTAAGGCCTTTATATCCATTCTGTGGTTTCCCTTCTCTGTGCTGTGGTGCTTGTCATTTTTATCATATGAAATAACCACATTCTCAGCTCTGTATGCCTAAAATGTCCTCATTTCTTAATGTCTAGTTCACATGCACCTCCTTTATGACACCTTCCCTGTTCTCTAGTGAACTCCAGTGGCACCTAAGACTTTCTACCTTGCATTGGTAGTGTTTCTCAGAGTTCCCTAAGAGCGGGCCCTGTATCATGTGTCTTTGGATTTCTCATATCATTGGCTTAGTGGTGTGCATATAGCCATGACTCGGGCCCACATTACTCACCTTGTCCCAGGATGGGAGAAGGCATGAGAAGAGGGAGCTAAGAATTGGAGCACTTAAGCGTTAATAAAGCCTATGTGTCTATGTGCGAATGTGTGTGTAATGAAGTGAATTTTTTGACATTTTTATTATAACTGTTTTGCAGATGAGGAACCCGAGACTCAGAGAAGTTAAATAGTTCATCCAAACCAAATATTCTGACTGCACCTTTAATACTCTTGACATAGTGTCTCAGCACTTCATTGTTGGTACCGTTTGGTTTTGTTCAGGACTGTCTCTGGGTTCATAGATTAATTACTAGCTGTCATCAAAGAACTGCTAATCCGTGGGGCGTCTGGGTGTCTCAGTCAGTTGAGTGTCTGCCTTCAGCTCGGGTCATGATCTTGGGGTCCTGGGATTGAGTCCTACATGGGGCTCCCTGCTCATCAGGGAGTCTGTTTCTCCTTCTTCCTCTTCTCCTCCCCCAAATGCTCATGTGCACTTTCTCACTCATAAATAAATAAAGCCTTCTAGTCAAGACTAAAAAAATCCCAATATCAATGATTCTAGCTGAATTGGGATCTATAGGCAGCAATAGGCAGCAATCATTTAGTAGTTATCCTCAGCCTCAGTGTTTATGGGGAAAGAGCATCAGGCCCATGGGGTCAATGTCTGGGTTGGAGCCTTGGCTCAAACCTACTGAATTCTGCTACCTATCTCTAATTCAAATAGTTTGACCTCATTGAGACTTGATTTTCTCATCTATAAAATGGATGTGATATTACATGGAGTTATATGAAGATTTGGTTAGTGCATTTGAAAATATTCTGTGATTTTTATAAAATTATTGCACAGGGCACCTGGGTGCTATAGCTGGTTAAACATTCAACTCTTGGTTTCCGCTCAGGTTGTGATCTTATGGTCGTGAGATCAAGCCCTGGGTTAGGGTCGCACCAGTGTGGAGTCTACTTAAGTTTCTTCCCTCAAAAATAAATAAATAGTGGTGCCTGGGTGGCTCAGTTGGTTAGGCCTCTACCTTCAGCTCAGGTCATGATCTCAGGCTGGGATTAAGCCCTGCATCAGGCTCTCTGCTCGGCAGGGAGTCTGCTTCCTCCCTCTCTCTGCCTGCCTCTCTGCCTACTTGTAATCTCCTTGTCTGTCAAATAAATAAATAAATAAAATCTTTTAAAAAAATAAATAAATCTTTAAAAAGTATATTGCACAAAATATTTTTGTCATTAACCTGTACTTACTGAGTACCACTTATCTCAAGGCACAAAAAGTCTAATGCAGGGTTTGGGTTAATATGGAATGAGTTACCTTAAGTCCAAAGCTGGGATTCTGGTGTTAGTTCCTATGGAACCTCTTTTGGGATATACACCGATCTAATATGATGTGACTGGTATTAGTACCCTAGACTGATGAATGAGAGAGGCCTAGGGGTCAAGTTTGGCTACGGTGGAGCTTAGCATTAAGAACACTGGAGTGGGGCACCTGGTGGCTCAGTGGGTTGAGCCTCTGCCTTTGGCTCGGGTCGTGTCTCAGGGTCCTTGGATCGAGTCCCGCGTCGGGCTCTCTGCTCAGCGGGAAGCCTGCTTCCTCCTCTCTCTGCCTACTTGTGATCCTCTCTGTGTCAAATAAATAGATAAAATTAAAAAAAAAAAAAAAAAGAACGGTGGTCCTCTCCACTGAGAAGTCTTCCCTCACTCTTCAAGGCTGACCTTGGGGTTCTTCCCATGTGCCTCCACAGAACTCTGAGCACTTTCCTCTTCCGAGCAGCTGTTGTCTTATCCTGTACATTCCCATGTACATGTTTCTCTCCCCTTATGGACTGTGAACTCCACTAGGCTAGGAACTGTCTTCTTCATTGTTGTGTTAGTTGCCCCCAAAAGAGTCCTCAGAGCTCAAGCTAGCTATGCTGTAAGTACTTGTTGAATGAATCCCTCCTCTGGCAGTCATGTTCTATTACAAACCCCATCCAGAAGTGGAAATGAGGCAGGAATTATGGTAAATTGCTTTACCATTTTGATTGTAGTGATGTATTAATTGAATTAATTAGATCAGCATTTCTCAATCTTTAAAGAATTATAGCCATCCTAGGGAGCCTTTTTAGACATTTCTTTCCTAATTGTCTCACTCTATTCCCCATTAAAATTTAATATCAAAGATATGCTATATATGAGTTTATATTACTGTGGCCCTTTGGAAGGCCACAGCATTTTGATATGTAAGATGATTTTGTCCCTTAAGAGCCAGAATGGTATTACCCCCATTAAGAGTGCCTGAATTAGGGCGCCTGAGTGGCTCTGTTTGTTAAGCATCTGTTATCTTTCAGGTCATGATCCTAGGGTCCTGGAATCTGGCCCTGCATCAGACTCCCTGCCCAGCAAGGGAGTCTGCTTCTCCCTCTCCCTCCCCCTGCTCATGCTCGCATGCTCTTTCTCGCTCTCTCGCTTACTCTCTCAAATGTATAAATAAAACCTTAAAAAAAAAAAAAGAATGCCTGAATTAGACAATATTTGACTGAATGTGTAGAATCAGCTGGTTTGGTATTGTGCTGATTATTTTTAAAAGTTTCTATATGATATTTACATAGTTATACATTAAGATTAAACCTTGGTCACTCATATTATTGATATGCTTTCAAGATAAGGCTCTGGGATTGATTTTTTTTTGACAAAGTAACTGGTGCTTTTGGTACTATTTAAAGAAGGAGAAAAAGCCAAGGCGTCTCCCAGACCACCAATAGTATTTCAGTATGGGGCTATTATGCACAAAATCTAAAGGCTTGGTTTAGAGTGCCATTATTCTCAAAATATTTAAATGAAACAGAAAGTTATTATTTCTTATTAGTGAATGTAGACATCTAAATAAGTCAGAGCCATGCTTCTTGGAGCATCCTGCCAAATCATTCCTGGGCGGGCTATTTATAAATAATGTATCATTCAAGTTGGGAGAATATGCTACTACCACATGAACTTAAAAAGCAACTGTAAGGTGGTGTATGTTCAAAATGAATAGGCAATTATTATCTTTGTATGCCTTAAAGTAGCTCTTCTAGAAATTCTGTATAAGCAGCCACAGTATGAGCAATGACAAGCTTCAATTGGGTTGCCTTTTCTCATCCATGTTATTATGAATCAAGAATAGTTTTTGAAGAATATGAAAAAATGTGACTTGGTTTTAAAGACCTTTCAGTTCATGATTGCGGGGGTTCACTAGCTGTCTTTTCACTTGGATTTGGAATACATACGCTTTTAGGAAAACCTGCCCTTGGCAGCCTACCCAGAACAGCCCATCTTTGCTTGGAAAGCAGTCCATATTGTTCTGTTTGTAATAACCTAGATCCTTGTGGTTTGAAAGTTGTTGGCTTTTCAGAGTGAACTTTATGCCATCATGATGTGTTCATCATGAGTAGTATATGGCTAGAGAAGGACTAATCCTGAGACCATGGATTTTATTACTACTGCTAAGTTCCCCGAGGGCTTTCCCTTTATTTCCATTATTGAATGCTCTTAACCATACTCTACAATCCATACACTAAGCTATTATTAGTCCCATTTTACAAATGAGGAATTTGTGACAAAGAGAAGCTAAGCTGCTTATCTGGCATATTTTGCACCCAAGAGTAGGCTTTTTGACCCCAAAGTCAGCACTCATTTAATTGCACCACCATGTCCTATGATTCTAGCCTTTTTAAGAGTCACTCTGCAGCATGATGAGAACTCAAGAGGTACAACCTGGACCAATGAATAGAAGGAGGTAGGTTTGACATTGTAACGGCAGAACTTTCCAGCAATTAGGACAGCTCAACAATGACATGGATACTTTGTGAAGCAACGTGCATCCTCTCACTTGAAATGGTCACCTGAATGTTGCCATGGGGTTAAACACAATGGGGCATTTGGCTAGCTGACCTTTCAGGTCTCTTATAACCCCGATACTTTGTTTAAAAGATCATCTTTCTGGTTTCCTCTTCCTGGATATAGCTGCACATATCCAGTGACTAATTTCACGGTTCCCTTTCCCAACTTTGCATTAGAAGCAACCGTCAATCTTTGTGAAGGAGATACGTATGCTTGGGCCTGACTCCAGATCTCCTGTATCCAGATTCCAATGTGCGGTACAGTGAGAGGTTTGAGACTACTTTTCAGAAAGTGTGATTTCACGGCATAGGGTTGTGGACCACTCTTCTTGTATAGCCCACTGACATCAAGGCACAAGCAAGCCTCATTTTGGACTTGGGAGTCACTTAGCAGCATTGAGAAGTCAGTTTCTCAATGTACAGGACCCTTTTAAGCATTAATTAGGCCACTTAACGGAAGTGTGTTTGTTCTCTTGGCTGCAAGGGGACCATGATCCCTTTGTGGCAGGTCAGTTTTTTAAATTTCTCCTAATGCTTGTCCCCCTCATAGTAGGTTGAGAGTAGGAAATGGGGCATTGGGAGGCCTAGGAAATGGGCATCGATCAACCCAATGAGAAAAGCCTTTCATATACTTCAGGTTCTGGAAAAAACACCTCAAATGTTGTGGAGGTCATCCTCTATAATCAGCAGGTTGGATACAGAAACTAGTCAGCTGCTCACTCCTAGACTGGTTACCTACTAGTTAGCTTTGTAGCAGTAAGAAACCTCCAGTGGGACAAAGGATGTAATGGTTGTCGTTTATTGTTTTCTTGATGAATTTTCTTATCAAGTGCTCAACTGTGTTTATAGCATTCCTCCAAGAGAATAATCTCTAAAGAATGTGTGTGTATTAAATATACACCAGAGGATTATAAATTCCCCTCAATGTCTCCCCATGGTGGGCCAAAAAAAAAAAAAAAAATTACAATTGCTCCAACAGTACTTTTTCTACTTTGCAATCAATAGGATGCTTTTTAAAGCTTACATTTCTCTTTGGACATTTTAAGTGACTGATGAGACAAAAGAAAAAAAGCAAAGATAAAATGACAGTATAGACACTCCTCAAATCCTATAATGAACTCCACAGGGCACCCAATTTTGATGTATTAGGATTTTTTTTTTATAATGAGTACATTGTTGGAAATCACATTTTCTATCTGCAGGAGCTGGAGATGAAACTGAGCTGACATCTTACCTCTTTGTAGTTAATTAGCAAGAGGAAAGTAGTGTTTTGAATCTTGTATGGGAGAAGAGAGGTATTAGTCATCCAATGCTCTCCCTTTCCCTTCAAACACCTGGATCTTTCCCTGTGCTCTTTGATTTGGCTTAACAGTTCGGATAGGTCTTGTTGGCTGGGAAATATGTGGGGAGTTGAAAAAAAATGGTTATTATTTAATGGAAAAATAACTAGAGCTTACTTCTTCCTGCCATCTTCCCTGGAGGATAAATAAAAATCTTTTTCCTTTAAAGGGCCATTCCTTATGTGGGTCCTGACTGTTGGTGGTACCAGGGCTGCAAGAATTCTTGTTATCACCTTATTTTAACATTTGTCACCATTGAATCTCCCGTACTTAATGCAGAGCCTGGAACTTAGTAGGTGTTCAGTAAGTATTTAGGAATTTAGGGAGCATATAAAACACAGTGTTGCAAGGAGTAAGGTTGCACTGGTTGCATCTAATACCTTTCTTTGGGTAGTAGCTATATCCATTTGAAGGCACATGGCAAGTTTACATAGAGTTCCGCAGTTAGGGACAGCGAGGCAAAGCAGAGCATTGATCTGTAATCCCATTTAGGAGACTGGCCCTTGTACAGATTAGCAGTGCCGGGGCCAGTAGGACACTCATCCAGAAGAAGTCTGTGTAAGTGTTAGAAAATTTCAGCACAAAGAATCTTCTGATCCCTATGCATTTACTGATATCTGATCCTGGGCCCAGTCCTGGGGGATGACAGAGGAGAGCCATTGTCATGGCTCTTCTTCTCCAGGAGTTCATTGTATGTGTGGAAAAACTAAACAGTGCTCAAAAACAGGACTCAAGTGTTACAAGGTATGGGATTGGTCTCAAGTGAAGAAGAATCTGGTTGGCAGCGGGGGTGGGGTGGGGTGGGGTCCTGGGTCAGTTGTGTTTGAAGAAAAACACCGTTTTCTGAGTAACCCCCTTGGTAACTGCTAGCTCCTACCTGCCACAGACATCACCTCTTTTCCTCTCAGTGACCTGGTGAGGGACCTCAGGAAACCTGACTGAGTCACAAAGTCCAGATTTGAGCATAGCAGGTCCTGTAGGATTGCATTGGCTGTGCTTTTCCACCTACTTCATGCCTCTTCTCCAGGTCCTGTACTCAAGGAGGGCTTCCTGGAAGAAGCAGCACCTAAAGGGGAGGGCTTTGATTGCAGATGGCTGGAAGGAGGGCACTAGAGCAGCTAGGGGTGGAGTTGGAGATATGAACCATTTAACTCAGGGAAAGGGTGTGGGGAAGTGAGATTGGGGATAATGCCAGATGTGGAGAGGCCTGGTGGCCAGGAAGGACTCCTGTGGGCCCCAGGGCAAAGGACAGTTGTGGGAGAAGGAACTGGGAGTGGAGTGCACCGACAGGGGTCAAATTCTCGTTAGCTCAGTTGCCTACAAGCTCTGAGACTCCAAGCAAGTTAATCCATCTCTTTAACCCTTGACTTTCTTATCGATCAAATGGACATAATAATACTAGTCTTGCTAATTGCATGGGGAAGTGGCTGTGAGACTAAAATGAATTTGTGGATCCAGGAGCACTTTGCAGATATAAAGTGCTATGTCTGAATGCTGAGGGGTTGTGGTTATGTTGGGTTGAGCGGGGGAGCTTGGAGGATGGGCTGGCTGAGAGGTGTTTCCAGTGACAGGGCATGATATCAGGTCTATGGCAGAGAGGAGCTCCCTGCCTCTTTGCCTGTCCTTTTTGAATTCTTGCTTTTGCTTATGACCATGGCCGTGCCCTGGATGCCCTCCCCCTTCTCTTTCTTGAAGCACCCCTGACTTCTTCTGTCCATGTGGCCCTTTCCTTTCTCATGGATCTGATGTCTTGATAAGGATGTTGCCCACTCACAAGCCCACCTCACTTAAGCTGCCCTCTTGTCGTCTGTCTGGGAGCCATGTTGTGCGGGCCTCAAGTCCAGTCTCTGCCACTTCATATCTGTATGGCTTCGGATTCCTTTACCTCTTCGTTGCTCAGTTTCCTCCTCCAGAAAATGGGAATGATATTACTTACTCTGGGTTTTTGTGAGTGTTAACTTCATCAATACATATCAAAAGAGTTTAGAACAATGCATAGTGTTTAGTAAATGCTACATTTATTTATTTATTTATTTATTTATATTTATTTTTTTTCCTGTAAATGCTACATTTATTAACTCTTGTTTTCCTCTTCATATTTTCCTGTTCACCTACCCCGTCTTTCATTCCACAGATCTTTGTAAAAGGTGTTAAATTAATTAAGCAAGGAGGCCATTAGACGGAGGAGGCTCTAATACTGTGGTTCCTAAGAAGCAAACCAAAGTTGAGGCCTGGGAGTACCTCAAGGTCACGAGATCAAAATGCCAAGAGCGACCAATCACAAACAGCCAACGAAGCTTTAAGCTTTAGCCAGTCAGATAATTTCTTGTATTTGCTCTCACACGTTCTCCATATAAGTTTCTCCCTAGCCCCTCTCTCTGGAGGGCTCCTACCCACTTCCGGTTTGTTGCTGCCCTATGTGCCTAGATGTTTGCTCAAATAAACACTTAGGATGTTCGATATGCTTCGGTTTACTTTTTTTTTTTTTTCAAAGATTTTATTTATTTATTTGTCAGAGAGAGAGTGAGCACAGGCAGGCAGAGAGGCAGGCAGAGTCAGAGGAAGAAGCAGGCTCCCTGCTGAGCAAGGAACCCGATGTGGGACTCGATCCCAGGACGCTGGAATATGACCTGAGCCGAAAGCAGCTGCTTAACCAACTGAGCCACCCAGGCGTCCCTTCGGTTTACTTTTTAACAGGGTTTAGTATCCTTCCTCCTCTCCTCTGTGCTCTCCTTCCCCTCTGCCTCCCCACCTCTTCCCTCCCCACCCCTTCTCTGCCTGCCTGCCTTCCTTCCTTAAGGCCTGTGGGGCTCCTATGCACCTCCTGATAATGGACACAGCCAGTACTAGGATTCAGGAGAGAGTTTGAGGGCTGGTTTCTTTTTTTCTTCTCTTTTTTTTTTTTAAGATTTTTTTTATTTATTTGACAGAGAGACAGATCACAAGTAGACAGAGAGGCAGGCAGAGAGAGATAGAGAGAGGGAAGCAGGCTCCCTGCCAAGCAGAGAGCCCGATGTGGGACTCGATCCCAGGACGCTGAGATCATGACCTGAGCCGAAGGCAGCGGCTTCACCCACTGAGCCACCCAGGCGCCCCGAGGGCTGGTTTCTTTAAGCAGTGCCCCGGGCTCAAGAAGAGTGGTTTTCACATTTTGGTTACTATTAAGAATCACCTAGGGTATCTTGTAAAAATACAGATTCCCAGCTCCCCCTTTATGAAATAACAGTGATAGTAGCATCAATAACAATACAAAACATACCATTACAAATAAAGCTAATATTGGGTAGGGTTTCATGTATGGGGTGGGCCAGACTACTCTCAGCCCTTTCTATGGGTTATGGAGCTAATCCTCACAGCAGTCCTTGATGTCACTATTATGAATTAGTCCTATTTCAAAGATAAGGAAACTAAAGCCTGGAGAGGAAAGAGCTTGGCCAAAGTCACACCCCTGGGCTGGTGGGTGGCCAGGAGGCAAGCCCAGGATGCCGTCTGGGTCCAAGTGCCCTGATGCCTGCTTCCTGGCCCTCAGTGGGGCCCGGCAGTCCGGTGCAGACAGGCAGGCACCCTGTTGATGGTCATGTGTGCCCCATGGTGGATTGTGACATGCGGAGGGAAGTGAGCAGGCCTGGAGGTCTCTCCTTGCCTTGCAGATAGAGCAGCAGAGGGGTACCCATGTGTCTAGGGTATCTGGTGGGAACCAGATGGGTGACCTCTTCTCTGACCCTCTCCACAGCAGCAGCAAAGAATTCCAGGAGCTCTGATACAGGGAGTGGGAGCCCTGTGCCCCGGTGTTGCCTGAAGCTTTCCCTCTCTGTCCCGAGTCCTCTAGTCTCTGTCTCTCTTTGCTTTCCTCCTCTGTGTCCCTGTCCAGGCCCCTCCTGGAGGGCTGGGACCTCTGCTCTCACTCCCAGTTTTTTGCTCACACACTGGGACCTGGGAATCCACACAAAGCATGCCGGTCTGGGCTGCCTGGCTTGCCTCAGGAATCCCTCTTGGTCAGGTGAGATGCTACCCCCCAGGAGCCCCTCCCAGGCTCAAGCTGGCCTTGGTGCTGGTGGTCCTGCTCCTTCTCCTTGTGGAAATCTCCTCTGCATCAGATTTGCCCACCGTATTGGGGAGGAGCCACTAGTTCTACAGAGAATTTGGAGTCTAACTCTCAATCCCAGCTCGCTTTCTTACCACGCTAGCTGTGTGATTCTGACCACTCGTGGCTGCCGCCTGCTGGCCTGTGGTCATTTGGCTTTGTCCTGAGAGAGGTAGCCTCGCATATTCTGAAGCCTGCAGCCCAAGGGACAGTGGTGGGGAGAGGGGGAGTGTTCTGCTCTGCACTGTCTCCTGAGTACTACTGACTCTGATGGACAAAAGTTCTTGTCCAAAAGACATTGTCAACAGCTACAATAGCACAGTAGGAAGCAGCTTGTCTAGGGAGGTGAGGTTCCTACCTGCTTCCAGGGGTTTCTTTTTACCTGAGTTAAGAGCTTTCTCATTAAACTCCTGTCTTTTTTAGTTCTGATTCTACAGTGAATCACACGTGATTCATCACAATTCATCAAAAGAGTGAGAATCAGTGTCCTTGCACGGTGTGGACGAAAGCCGGACTATAGTTTGCACCTAGGCTGGAATGTGTCGGCTGGACCTCACCTCAGCCCCTGCATCAGTACCTGGAGACCCTTAACTGATATTTCTAGAATGAATGCATGAATCAAATCAGAATTAGACACTCTCAGAGATAAAAATTTAGTTTGATGAGTTGGAAGCTTCCTTACATTATTTTTCTTCTCCTGGAATTTAGTCCTTATGGGGAAGGTGTCCTTGTTCAGGAAACACAAAAGGAAAACAACCATAGAAACCTCATATTTACTTACAGAGAGCTTTACTCCTCCCCAGAACTTTCCCACATATGACCTCATTTAATCTTGATGACTCTAACAACAGACA
This sequence comes from Mustela putorius furo, assembly GCF_011764305.1. Taxonomy (NCBI): domain Eukaryota; kingdom Metazoa; phylum Chordata; class Mammalia; order Carnivora; family Mustelidae; genus Mustela; species Mustela putorius. Next base: position 18,236,819 of record NW_025421325.1, read on the forward strand.
TTATTTTTAGTTCCATCCAGAAAAGTAGGAGACTCAGGATCACAGTCAAAAAAGTGTCAAATGACTTGTTAGAACCATGGTTTAAGTTACTTCTTGTGACTTTAATTCCAGTCTTCTCCCGTTCCATCCCAGCTGAGTAGAGAATATAATACAACCTCTGAACATGAGGCATAGAGCATGAGATAGACTGATACCTTCTGTGCCAGGCACTGTTCTAATTCCACATTTTATAGACGAGGGAACTGAGGCACAGAGTAGTTAAGGAGAATTAAGGGCCTTCAAAAGTGAGTGTAGGCCCCTTGGGGAAGGCCTGGTTCTTATGCCAGGGAGCTCTGGTCTGAACCACCCTTTTCAGTCTCACCAGCCCTGCCACAGTCATGTGCCTGCCAAGGGGTAGCCCACGCAGTCTGGCTCCTGAGTGGGTGCTGCCCCCTGCGACACTCCCCTGCGTTTGCATCTCACCAGCTCCCGAGCTCTCTCCTGTTCTCATCTACTGGAGAGGCCACCTTCCTGCTCCCTCTTTCCTTCTTACCAGCCTGGACAGTAGCAAACACTCATCACCCAAGCCTGGAAGAGTTGAGAATAACATTTTCCCTATGAGATGGAAAGCTGTGACATGGGACTTTAAAGACAGGCTCATTTATTTTGGGGTTCTCCTTAAAAATGCCTGGTTCCATGGATGACTTGGCTCCCACAAAAGCCTAGATGACTCCAGAGTGCCTGATTTTTCAGCCCCCAGGGCACTCCTTTATATCTCTTCTGGGTTATTTTGTCTTACAAGGAATGGACTGTCCATAACCTACCCTTCTGCATTCATTTACCTTTCTTTAGGGTCATGGGGTAAGGCCACACTGGGAAATGCTCAGAGAAGACATTTGTCCTTTTTATTTCCTTTCAAGATATTTTCGAACAACAGTGTTAAAAGAGTGTTAGAACACCTCTAACGCTGCTGCGCATTGTTAACAAGCACGTTTGCACATCACATCTATCATGCTATTTGCACGATGTTATATGAAGAAACAGCTCAAAGTATTTTTAAGATACAGCCTTTTATCTCTGGAAGCACCAGAAAGTATTTGCAGATTGGTCTCAGGAATCAAATTAGCCTAGCACATTGGTGAGTTCCTGGAGGCCTGGGCATTTCTGTAAGTGGTTCCCTAGCCCCTTAATCCTTTTGATCATTTGCACTGGGTATTTTTACACAGACTCTTCTACTTTGGAGAAATAAAATAAAGAAACTTAAAGGTGAGTTTGGCAAGGGCTTCTCCCCACTGTTTGTCAATGCAGATGGATGTTGAATTTTAATGGTAGTAGTTTCTTTTAAACAACCAAACTTCTTTAAACCTCTCCACAAATAATGTCAGTGCCCAGATTATGTCTGAAAATGTTTGCAGAAATCTTTCCTGAGCCCATGTTGCTACCACAAAGGAAGAGCCTAATCTTGGAAAATAGTCTTGACAGCCTGGATGTCAATTACCCCATTTGTGATTTCCCATCAGAGCTACTACCTATGTGACATTTGCTGTCACTCAGTGGCTTCAGGGGTCTTCACGGGTTGACTCTTCACTAGGTCCCACTCCTTAGTGGTTGTGGAATGTTGTGTGAGAAAAACTGTGGAGAGGACTTAACTGCCTCATCTTTAAAAGGGGGACCACATTTCTCTTGTAAAATGGTTGTGAGAGATATGTGTGTGCTCGTGTTTATAGCAGCATTATTGACAGTAGCCAAAAGGTGGAAGCAACCCAGATGTCCACTGACAGATGAATGGATAAACCAAATGTGGTCTGTCCACACACTGGAATATTACTCAACCTTAAAAAGGAGGGAAATTCTGACACGCGCTATAACGTGGCTGAACCCTGAGAACGTTATGCTGAGTGAAAAACACTGTATGATTCCACCTTTATGAAGTACCCACAGTGGTCAAATTCACAGAGGCGGAAGTAGGATGGTGGTCATTGGCGGTGGGTAGGAGAGAAATGAGGACTTAGTGTTTGATGGAGACAGTTTCAGTTTGGCAGGATGAAAATGTTCTGGAGATGGGTGGTGGTAATGGTAGCACAACAGTGTGAAGGTACTTAATGCCACCAAACCATGTGCTTAAAGATGGTTAACATGGTACATTTTGTTATGTGTATTTTCCACAATAGAAAAAAATTAGGAAGAAAATTTGTTGTGCGCCTTAAAGAACATCAGATTGATAAAGTGGCTGCCATTTTGTCAGACTTCAGGGAATGGTAACAGTTTTTACTAGGGTTAGGAGATTGCGTTTTAATGGTGACATGAGACTTCATCATGTGGCTAATGCCATACTTGGTTTCCTTTTTTATTTGACTTTTGGATTTCTTATAGTACTCTGCTATTATAGAAATGATGGATTGAATTTTTTTTTTTTTGGCACATACATTTTCCATTATTTGGGGTTGTATCTTTGAGATAGATTTTCTGGGTCTCTTAGAGAAGGTAAGTTAATTTTATTCTTTGTGGCTCTTGATACATATACCTGTGGGGTTGGAAAGGGGACGGTTGTTTATGCTGTCACCAGCCAAGTAAGGGTGCCAATGTTACAGTCTCCTCATCGGCACTAGATACGTTTTTAAGCAGTTTTATAAAATGTAATAGATGGTACGTTCATGTTTCAATATGCCTTTATTTGCTTTTATCACTAGAAATGTTGAGCACTTTTCAATCTTGATTTACATTTATTTCTTCCTGTGTGCACTGCCTGTTTACATCTTTTGCCTAGATTTCTAGTGTGGATTCTATGCTTTTCTTACCAAATACATTTGTCGTGCTTGTTACATATTATTACTATTGTTAATATTTAGAGAGTTTAATTCTTATGTATTTAATCATTCATTTAAGCATTTCAAAATATGAAATAATGAGATTTTGAAGTGGTATCAAAAGTGGTTTTACGGGTGCCTGGGTTGCTTGATGGGTTGGGCCTCTGCCTTTGGCTTGGGTCACGATCTTGGAGTCCTGGGATCCAGTCCCGCATCGGGCTCTCCGCTTGGCGGGGAGCCTGCTTCCTCCTCTCTCTTCCTGCCTCTCTGCCTACATGTGATCTCTCTCTGTCAAATAAATAAAAAATAAAAATCTTTTTAAAAAAGTGGTTTTACAATAACTTGATTGTTATACTTAATATATCTTCTTCCCTTGTTATCCCATAATTCTTTTCATATCTGTGAGTATAAGATCTGTTTGTTGGCTTCCTTCTATGACTGTAGTCTTTGAATTAAAATTATGTAAAATGACCAATTCATTAAAAATATGAATGACCCAATATAAAAATGGTATTATAAAACTTAGAGCAAATAAATTAAAATAAATAAACATGACTTTTTTTTAACCTTACTAATAATTATACTCATTGAAAATAAAATGATAGGACACTATTGTCCTGCTATAAATTGGTAAGAGTTAAAAACATTGCAATAGTGACTAAGACTGGCCCTGAAACGTGCTGCCAATGGGGAGGGAAAACTGGGTCAACTTTACGGAATAGCACCTAAGCAGTAAATAGTAAGAAACTTAAAAATGTTTGTAAGCATTGGTTTAGAAATCCCACTTATGTAACTGTGGCTCGAGGCAGTCTTGGAAATGTGGAAAGATATTTACACCAATAGATAAAAATAGGATTCAGTCTAAACCCCCAGTGACAGGGGATGATTGAATAATAGTACAACCATCTTTGGAGTGTTACATAGTCATTATAAGTGGCATTTCCTAAAAATTCCAGTGATATGGGAAAATACAATATGCTGGTAAGTTGAAAAAAATGATGCTATGCTTGCAGTAAAGCAAATTGTGCATGGTGTGGTTGCGCGTGTGTGCATGTGTGTACATGTGTATGAGCACATGTCCACTCGTGTGTATCTGGTATATATTCAGAAAGAGATGTGTAAAATATAATGACAGTACTTATTGTATGTGGTCAGAATATAATATGTAATTTTTCTTTTCTTTTTTATACTTCTGTACATTTTTAAACTTCATATTGTTTGCAAATTTTTATTTCTACAGTCAGAAATTAAATGTGAGAAAAATGATGAAAGATAATGAATAGATTTTTTTTTCCTTTTTCTGGATTCATGTTCACTTTTCTTTCTTTGCTTGTTTATTGGACAGAATCCTGGACAAAAAACCCAGAAGGTTCTTAGGTTGTGGTTCAGGAATTCACTGGCTCCATGTGACCTTGGGCAAATGTAACTTCTAGGTGTCTCAGTTTTCCCCTCAGTGAAATCACTGTGAGGATTAAAGTGAGATCACCAACCTATGGGCAAACCCTTTCGCCAACTAAGGTGAAGTTCAAGGGATTCCCAAACCACTGTGTGGTCTGATCATTTAGGACTCACAGAACTCACTGAGAACAGTAATCCTCAGGGTTATGGTTTATTGCAGAGAGAGGATACAAATCAAAATCAGCCAAATGGAGAAATGCATAGAGCAGAGTCTGGAAGGATTCCAGTGCCAAGTTTCTGTGTTGTCTCCCATGCAGTCAGGATGTGTTACCCTCCTGACATCCCTATGTGACAATATGCAAAGAATATTGTCAACCAGGAAGCTCCCCCATGCTTTGGTGTTCAGAATTATTATTTGAGCTTCATTACATATGCATGATTGATGGTTGTCCACATGGTTGAATTCAGTCTTTAGTTTAGCTGATTCTGCATTACCCAAAGTCCCCAGTCTCAGCACATGGTTGGTCTGTCTGGCATGGCCAGCCCTGACCCTAACACTGTTGGGTGTGGCCATCAGGATCCTAAGATTCCAAGGGGCTAACTTTCATCCTAAGACTGTTGCTGTGGCTAGCCTCACCTTAAAGAAGGATATTCCTATCAGGTATGATGCAGATTACCTTCCAGAGACCAAGGCAGAGAAAGGCCAGATATCTCTTAGGGCAAAGCTAAATTCTTTACTGCATGTAAGGTGCCCAGAAAGAGATGGAAAACAAATTTAAATAGAGAAATGATATGTATGGAGGGTTCTATTATTTACTATATCCTAACACTGTGAAATAAGGAAGGGCATGAATTCCAGAGGCACAAGGGCCACTACAAACACCCACTTCCCTGATCTCCAGAACCCTGGGACCACCTCTGAGAATGGGCACACTAATAGAGAGACCTTTGCTGCGGCCGAGACAAAATAGGCTGAGAAAAGCCTTGTCCCCTACTGGGTATGTGAACCTGACCTGTTGTCCCTGTGCCTTAACAGGGCACAGCGAATGTCCCTCCGTTAACGAATCAATCCGATGTGAACGAGTTAGAAGGCTGTTTGTCCGAGGTTTCTTGATCTGGCACCATGTCACCCTGTAGTGCAGCTGTGCTTACTGCATATCGCAGGGAGTGATAATAAAAATAAATTGGCTCATTCCCCTTGCAGAGTTTCAAACCTTGAGCACTATGTCAGATTGGATCCATAAGGTTTCATAAGGGTGAGATTAAAAAAAAAAAGAAAGAAAGAAAGAAAGAAAAGAAAAGAAAACCCGAGTTTGTTTTCTTGTGAAATTAAAAAAATTAGAGCCCAATGACGAGAAGTCATCACCCTTAGGAAGCTCGCCAGAGGACAACTGTATGCGTTTATGGAGACAGAACCAGCGACAGACTTGCTATGAAATCGTTAGCTAACGTACTGTTAGGCTCCCACTCTTGCTGTGGAGGGAAGAACGTGAGCCCTTGTCTGGTGGTTCTGTGGAAACAGATGACTTGTAGTAGATTGGTGTTGTCAGTAAATTTTGATTGTACGTTCTGTTTCTTTCAAGGAAAAACTGGCCACGCAGAAGTAGTCCGAGTGGTGTACGAGCCAGAACGCATCAGCTTTGAGGAACTGCTCAAGGTCTTCTGGGAGAATCATGACCCGACCCAAGGTAGATGAGTGAGCCAGTATTTAATTATCTTACTAATTACAGCTGGGATAATTAGTGTTTGAGCTGCATGGAAGAGATGAACCTTGAAATCACACAGGAGCTCAAGAATATGATTGCAGACATTTATTGACGGAGGAGAGGAGGGGCTGGGGAGCAAACGGGGAAGAGAATAAAGGCACAGCCACAGTCTGCGCTCCTCCCCCCTTTACAGCTGTCAGGGGTGGGAAAATTCCCACAGAGAAAGACGCCAGACAATAGAGATTCGTTCACCTTTGATTATTGCATTATTCCTCCTTAATGCAGTCTTTTGTCTACAAAATTAAAGTGTCTTTCTAGCAGCTCCAAAGTTTTCCTGATTTATGGTTCTTTTATTCCCCTGAATTTAGCCTTTCTCATCTTTTGACGTTATCAGGATTTTTTTTTTTAATGTCTGTGGGTGATTAAAAAAAAAAAAAAGAACATGAAGGTAAAATGCAGTAGTCAGTGGGTCCACAATGCTTGGATTATTTAAATATTTCATTTATCTTCTTTGGAATTGGTGATATTAATTTATCTGGGCTATAAACAATGGTGGCCAGAAATTTTATTTGAATGCACACACAAGCAAAATTCCCTGTTGGCAAATATCATTTGTAATATTCAATAATGAAGCAATTTCCAGATTTCATCCTAACAGCCTTACAAGCACTGCCTTGCCAATATGATGATCTGATATTATGAGGCTTATGAACTGAAAAGTCCTATATAATAGATGTGATTTTCACAAACCCTGTTCATTTAGCAATCAGTCTGTTTAGCAAAAATATTTTCCCTTTGGTGTCAGGTTTTTGTGTAGCGGGTATGCTGTGTTGGCTGTTTCTGAAGAAGGGGGTGTGCTTTTCCAAATGTGCATTGTGCTTTGTGGTGGAATTTTAATACGACCCTGGCAGTACAGGGAGGTGGGTCTTGAGTTCTGATTCTAAGTGCCACCCAGTGTCTGGGTCGATTTGCTAGAGGGCAAAGGTCAGAGCTAAGGCAAGAGTAGCAAAATGATAAAGAACCCAGGTTCAGGATCCAGGCATATCCATCCGGGTGGGTGAAGGCCTAGGAAGGGTGCTAGGAGCAGGCTTTCCTGGTTTGGCATGGGGTGTAGAGCAGGGGGATGAGTTTCTAGCAGGAGAATGGTGAGGTATGGGGCAGGGGAGGTAGAGAACTGGTAGGGTAAGAATACTATAGTCAGAAGGTTTAGATTCACCCTGGTTTGGACTCTTGGAACTGGCCTGTCATATGTGAAAGGCAGGCCTAACAAACTTAGGGTCGTCTCAGCAGGAAGGTCTCATAGTGAGCATCATAAATAAGAGTGATGATGGCTAAGAGCTCATGCTGGTGATCCTTTGATCCAGGTGGAGTAGGCATTTGGCTCCCAAAGCCAAAGGTCAGGGCAGGATGCTCAGCATTTCAGAGTTCTCAGTGGAGACACATATTAGGAGCCCAGGACAACCCGAAGTCATGAAGGAATCAGGCTCGCCGCAGGCCCACAAGGTTGGGTATGTGGCCTTTGACGTGGCCAACCATAGTGTCCTGTCCTGATACAATCACTTTATGTCTAGCCTTGGCAAAATTTCAAAAAGGGTGAAGTCTGTCATGCACTTCTCCTTCCTTCTCTTAACTTCTTTCCTATTTTATCCCATCTTTACTAGCATACCTCAGTTAACTATGTCACTGGTCCTGGTCCCTAAATTTTAGGGGGAATTCTACTTTTTAAAAGAATCTTAAAGGAACCTCTTGTTCTCTCTATCCCATTATCTAATTTTTCTCCACTGTGCCTTACTCCTCTTTGAAATTCTTGGTTTATTGTGTGTATTATTTGCTAATAACAAAGTACCACAGATTGGGTGGCTTAAACAACAGAAATTTATTTTCTCACAGTTTAAGAGGCTAGAAGTCCGAGATACAGCCTTTGGCAGGATTGGATTTTTCTGAGGCCTCTCTCCTTGGCTTGTAGATGTCCATGTTCTCCCTGGGTCCTGTTCACAGGGTCTTTCCTCCACGTGTATCTTTGTCCTGATCTCCTCCTCCTACAAAAACGCCAGCTAGATTGGATTAGAACCCACTCAAATGAACTGATTTAATTTTAACTTTCATTTTTAAAAGATTTTATTTATTTATTTATTTGTCAGAGAGAAAGCTAGCAAACAGGAAGAGTGACAGACACAGGGAGGAGCAGGCTCCCCACTGAGCAAAGAGCCTGATGTAGGACTCGATCCCAAGACCCTGGGATCAATGATCTGAGCTAAAGGCAGACACTTAGCCCACTGAGCCACCCAGGTGTCCCTTAATTTTAATCTTTAAAGACTCTATCTCCAAGTAAGATTATATTCTGAGGTACTAAAAGTTATAGCTTCAACATACGAATTTGGAGAAAATATAGTTCAACCCATAATACTGTCCAATAAAGTAATAGCTTGGTATACTATTCTTCCAGAAGTATTTTGATTCTGACAGAGGGGTTGTAGACTCAAAGACAGGAAGAGACTTTAGAGGTCATCTGATTAATCTTCAGCTTCAATTCTATAAGCCATAAGATGAAATTGCTGCTGATGGTGTTCACAGACAATAGGATTTGATTGTTCAGTGACATATTTTTAACCCTGATATTTTAGACAAATTATGCATGTAGAGGAAGAATCTTTTTTTTACCTTGTATAGGTCTGTTTCTACTTAGAATAGTGCTTGATGCAGTATATATATTCACAGATATTCAATCACAGGATATCTGATCTTCCGCATTATTACTAGGATTACTTTTGTTGGAGAGTTTAGTGTAATGGGCTATTGGAAAATCTTTTTCTGCATTCCAAAGTTTCCCATGACACTTCTGGAAATAGGGTGAAATGAGTGATCATATAACCCAGGCCTGGGTCATATGAAACAGTATCTGTTTCTGTTGGCAACAGTGTTTGTTTCAAGGCATGGGTATGTGACCCGAGCAGGACAATATGGAGTCCTTCCTTGGGACTGTCATGTGAGAGAAAAAGGTGTTCTCTCTTTTCTGAGGCTGCCAAGGTGGAGGTGTTCTGTATGTGGAAAGAGCTTATCCACAAGAGAAACAAGGAAAGAAGTTTAGCAGAGACACTGAGAAAAGAGAGATGAGAAAGGAGAATCTTTCAGAGACTGAGGACCTCTCAGTATGAGAACTACTAGGTAACTACCCTTCTCCATCTTTTTAAACTGAAGCTCGTTTGTTGGGTTTCTATTACTTGCAACAACAACAAAAATCCTTGCCAATCCACTCATTCAACTTAATCATTGTGCTTATTATATCACACATATTATTATACATGTTATTACATGTATTTATTAGTTAAACCATGTTCATTTGGCTCTGTAAATCAGAGGTCTAAAGCCATTTGGTTAATAAATTTATCACTGACTCAGACATGGAATGGAGGACACTAAAGATTATTTCCTCAAGACCTGTTGGTGGTTTGAGTAGGGGGTTCCTTCAAAATTCGGAATTAAGAATTGGGGCTTGAGATTCGGGATGTATGGCCTGAATACATATCAGATCATCTCAATATTTCTAAACTATTATGAAAGACAGTCAGTCATTAATGACACTGATCTTGTGTCTCCTCTGCTTGCCAGGCACTGTGTTAGGTCATGCCAAATCACCAAGTTGCCTGTAAAAAGCAGCAGTATCCAGCCCCTTGCTAATGCACAGAGAAAGTCTATTTCTGTAGGAAGAAAATAGTTTAATCCAAATGTACTAAGATCAAATGAGCCTTCAGATAAATGTGTATAAGACCAACACACTAACCTGAAATAATTAAAACAAGTATATGTTAACACTGGAACTTTAAAAGCAAAAAACATCAATTCAGAACTCCAGAGCCAATGAATTTAATATTCCTAGGGCACCCTGAAGGTCCAAAACATGTAGTCACATGTAATTTTTCTGAGGTAAGAATTTGAAGCCCACTCCCTGAAGAATGGGCATGAAGTGGGAGATAGCTGGGGTGCAATTGAACATGGCCATCTGAACACAGCTTCTAACTTCTCTACTTGAAGTCACCTGGTGATTCCTGTCACTTTTCTTAGTATTCAGAAAAGAGACCACACATTAGAACAGATGAAGGAAGTAGAGGCCCATAAGACTGACTGGTCTTACTCAGTGGACATTTCAGAAGACAGCAGGACTTTGGATTTGGTGGAGACTCTCATCGGTGAAGCAATAACCTACTCTAGGTTGTTGTCAGAAGCATGAGTGATTCTTAACACTGCATAAGGGATACTCTTGCCTATGTCAGTGTTGCTTATAAATAGAAAGACAAAACTTGAGTCAACTTGAGAAGTTATTGACTTTTGATGTGAGGATTTGCCCAGAAAACTGACGAGTCTCAACAGAAACATTTCAAGAGAAATGTATTTTAATTAGCATATTGAAAGACTTGAGTACTTTGTAGAGTCATTAACATTTGAAGGGGTCACTTTTTTTTTTAAAGTTATGATTCACTTTGTTTTGTGAGAGAAGCAATATCTTAGAATGACATTTGCAAATGTGGGGACTCTTGCTAATGTTCAGGATTTGCTGTGGTAGAAATAGCAAGAATTTCAGCTTAAAGTCCCCTTTCAGTTCAATTAGATCTTCATGGCATAGACTAGGCAGAGAAGTCCTATAGTCTTTGACTGCCTCAAGGTGCTGCAGGAGCTCTATTGGTATCTGCCCTAATAGCAAGGCAGAAATTCCCCCAGTCTGCCATTTGGAAGGGGGCAAAGCTGGTAAGAGAGCTGTCAGAAAATGTAGACTTTTAAAGATACTATTTTAAAGATATTTCACAGCCAATAGACAATGAGTCCTAAGAGAGTTCTACCCAATGGATTAGCTTCAGGTGAAGTAAGAGACCTAATAGCGTTGTCATAGATTCAGCCAGTAATTGGAATAGTTTTTTTCTCTTAATTTACCAATTACCACAAAATCTCTGTTTTGCTGAAGTACTCAGATAACACTGTTTAAGCTAATATGTCCTGTTGTACTCATGGGACAAATATGACTCCTCCAGGCTCCTAAGGATAGATTAGAACATGCTCATCCCTGACCATGTGGAGTCCAGACTCCCCAGTCTCCAGATAACATGGCAGAGCCTGAGAATTTAGGAGATTTGGGTTCTGGGCCCACCTTACCCTTTCCCAACTGTGTGACTTTGGCCAAGCCACTTACTCAATCTGAGCTGTTTTCTCATATCCCAAAAAGGCAGATGCCTATACTGCATACGTCATAAGAATTAAATGAAATAATGTGAAAATAACTGGACAATGGTCAAACATCATGCAAGTGCCAGGCATTCTAGCTATGTCCTTCTCAATACAACAGTACAGTTTCAATGAGCTTATTGAGTTATTTTTTCTTAAATATTTTATTTATTTATTTGACAGAGATCACAAGCAGGCAGAGAGAGGTGGGGGAAAGCAGGCTCCCCGCTGAGCAGAGAGCCCGATGTGGGGCTCGATCCCAGGACCCTGAGATCATGACCTGAGCTAAAGGCAGAGGCTTTAACCCACCGAGCCACCCAGGTGCCCCAATTATTGAGTTATTTTTATATCCTTGATTTCTGTGGGGAAGTATTTACCTTCTACCTATAAAAGTGTGGGTTTTCGGTCCACAAGCTTTCTTTGGTCCTTCCTATTAGTTGGAAAGGTTTCAGCATTGTTGCTGTTGCCATTCTGTGATGGAGTGGCTGCTGGGGGGCTAGGTAGTGGTGGTTGTGAGGGTGAGGGACAGGTGGCTCCTTAACTTTGCCGCTGACACAGTCATCCAAAAAACCAGATCGGATCCCAGCCACTCATGCTCGATCTGTATCCCTCTACCTAGCACCCTCTCTGTGTGAATTACACCATTTCAGTACTGCTCCTGCATGAAGATATAGGGCACAGGCCCATACCTTGGGCTAAGCCACAAGGACACAAACACACGATGTTGAAAGATTTCAGCTTTGTCTCACTTGATACAAGTCTGACTTCTCAACCTGTTTTACTCTCCTTAACCCTGGGAAAAGGGAGAGCAACATTTTTCAAGCACCTCTTCTAGGCCAGTCTTAGTGATAGATACTTTAAATTTATAATTTCATTTAATCTTTACCAAAGCCTTATAAAGTGGGGTTCATTGTAACCCCATCAACAGAAGAGAGGAAATAAGGTTCCAAAAGTTTGTCAGTCTTGCTTGATGTCGATGGCAGTAATTGGACCCAGCTCTGTCTAAAGCTCAAGGTTCTTTTCTTTCCCTGCACCAGAGGGGCTCAAACTTCTGACTAGGAGGACCTCTTCTAAGCACAAATAATTTTATGGATCCCCCTATGTGATACAGTTGTGTTCTTAGTAACCCTTTTAAAGCAAATATATTAAGATGCCACTATGAATTTAATTACACTTTAAATTGAATGCTTATTTTATTAACAAGCACAATGTCACGTACCTCTGGAAAATGGAAATGCTCATATACACAATGCATTCTACAGACTCTAGGCTACGCTGGCTGCATGGTTGGATTTGTGTACCTTTTGTAGTAGCTCCAGGCCTTCTCAGGGTACTGTGGCTATAGGTGGGGGTCTTCCAACATACTCATGAAGGTGCAGTGGCCTTTCTGAAGATGCCTGCTGCCTGAGACTGCTGGTTGACCCCAGTGTCAATTCCCCCACTTCTGTAGGATTGGAATTTTAACTGGATTTATAGCCACCAGTAAAGACTAAATTTCTCAGATTCCTTATGGTCAAGTATGGCCACGTGTCAGAGTTCTGCATACCAGGGCATGAGTAGAGGTGATGGTGTACAACTTCTGGGTTCTGTGTACTTAGAGCAAGGAGTTTTTTCTTTCTCTTCCCCTACTTCCCTCAAGTTGCCTGTAGAGGTAGTGGTGAGCCAGTTTGGACCACAGGGATGGAGGCCTCGCACTTATAATGAAGAATCTACAAGCTAGAAGCTTCCAGAGTTACCATCCCAGGCTGGACTCAGTGCAAAAGCTATCTTCTGTAACCTACTGTTATTTGGTTCAGTTAGGGATTTTTGGTGCTGTTGTTTTTCCTTTTCTACAACAGCTGAACCTATATCCTTACTATAATAGTCTTCTACTAAAAGCTGGTGATGAACTCCCAGTCACTATTCTGAAGATCTTAATTAAATGTTTCCTTAATTAAAGCATCTTTAATCAAATCTATCAAGAGTATAGACCCTGGGGTTAGAGAAGATATGGCTTTAACTGGATCTGCTGTGAACTAGCTACGTGACCTGGGAAAGTTATGGCACCTCACTGAGTCTCGTCTCATCTCTATCTTCACTCAAGTGCCTGGATCTGAGCTGTCGCTTTCGCTCATTTGGCAGCTACAGTAGCCTCCTGACTGGCTTGTCTTGCCTTTCTGAATCCACTCTCCATAATGACCTGTCCTCATCATGACACATCATGACATATAACAACGTAGATCCCTGTCCTGCTTAAAGCATTTTGCTGGTTGTCCATTTTGGGTGGGTGGGTTTAACATACAGACTCTTTACAATGGCCAGCCCAACTGCTTGGCACTCTCTTGTGCAACCTCAGCTTCTGTGCCCTACTTTACTGCATGTCTGCTGCTGTGCCTTCCTTCACTCCATTCCTGGAAGACACACATGCTTTCTTGCCTGGGGCCTTGTACCCACTGCTCAGTCAGCCTGCAGCTCAAGCCATGACTGGCTCCTTCCTTCCTTTCCTTCAGCTTCAAGCTTCGTGTCTTCAGAGAGGTCTTCCCTGACCACTGCTCCCCAATGAAAGTAGTACCCCCAGCCCTGGGAGTGAATGATATAGGCTCAGCTATTGTAGAGAAGGGGAAAAAAAAAAGGTCTTGAAAGTGAGGTTCTCATAAACCATTTTGTCTAGAACATATGAATGAAACCTCTACTGCTCCGTCTGCCAAACAGTTCCTATCACACAAATGTGTGTCGGGATGTATGAGGGAATGTAGTCTGTTGTGTGAGGCCAGTGCTGAGCAGAGTAAGCAGTCATAGATAATAGCCACCAGACTCATCCTGTCTCTGTAAGAGCAAGGTCTCCAACTTCTGTTTGTCTTACTCCTTCTGGAACCCTAGTATCCCTTCACTTTTCTCTATCATCTTCTCCCAGCTCATGTTCTGAATATCTTTGATCTTTCCCTGTGCTTTGTTCATATCCTTGATCCTCAGTCAACTTCTCAGCACCACTTTTCCTCCCACTCTCAGCATTCACCTCTCACAATGAGTCCCCAGTTGTCCTCAGAAAGCTTTGTCTGACTTTCCCCAGTGGGCTACATGATCTGTGGTGTTAGGTTTTATGGGGCCCAAGGGCTACACACCCTGAGCCTGCTGCCTTAGCCTTCAGTGTCATGAGTAGGGGATTAATGGGGCTCTTTGGCCGATAGTTGAAATGAAAAACTCTCCCCACCTCCACCAAGGATTCTCTTCCATTCAGTGCCCTTGGGCTCCACATCTCCTCACCCCGCATGTCCCAGCACACTCACCATGAAGTATTGCTTTACGTGGGTTATTCCCGAGAAGTCTCTGAGAACTGGTGGTGGGCTTGGTCCATTCCATCTTCAGGTTTGCTTCCTAGTCTCTTTCCAGGTGTATGGTAGAGAAGCGAGCCCCCTCATGCTGTCTCCTGGGAAACATTGATTGGAGAGAGAAAAAAAGTCTTATTTCCTTCTGTTTCTCATCAAGTTGGCAATTACATGCTGGTGTTCATATATTTGAACTTGCCAAATTAATATCTGAACTTCGTTGTGCTGACCCTCTTAAGTTAGTTTTTTTTTTTTTTAAATAAGTCACCACTTTTGAAGGACTATCCTTTTTTTAGACCATGTACAAGGAATCTATCATCTGCAAATAATTAGACAGTGGGAATTATATTGTATTGCTAATGAGCAGATGTGCATACTTATAGTGGAAGAACAGCTGCACACATATAAAATGCAAAAACGACCCAAACCCGGCATTATGAATTCTGAAAGGGATCTCATTCTCTTAAGAATTTCAGAAACAGAAAAAAATGAAACAAAGCATTTAACTGATATTTTTCTTTATTAATTGTTCTTTCAGTGGCACTTTTCCTTGCATAACATTATCAGACATGTACATACTATCTTCGCTCTTTGCAAATGCGCTATTTGCACTTTCAAATCCCTCTCTTGTATAATATTATAGAGTATTTATATTTAACATTTTTCCTTTGCCTTTCTAGTTCTGTAAGGATCTGGTGCCTCCAACTTGAATGAGAGACTCCTACTTTTTTTCTGGACTGGGCATTGTGCTAGGCACTTGAATGCATGTGATCCCAACCTGTGAGTCGATGGTCTTAGGCCCATTTTACAGATGAATAAACAGGCCCAGAGAGGTGAAGTGATTTGTTACAAGCCAGTTATTGTTTGTGAGAGAGCTGGGATTTGGACCTAAGGCCTACTTAGTTCCAAACCTTGTGTTCTTTCCATTGTGTGGTATTCAGTCCCATTGTTATACGATGCTTTCAGCCATTAGAAAACACAACACACTATGACTGAAAACAGGAGCGCATTATCCAGTGAGAAGTTTCTGTCCTCATGAGCTCCTTGGAATGTCCATTACAATTTTATAACTCTGTTAAGCACATTGCAAGATGAAGAATTCAAATAGTCTGGCTTTTGAAAATTTTTAGCCATGAAGAATTCTACATATTTTAGACAGGAATGGTTAGGTCATTTAAAATTAGAGTTTAGGTGGCGCCTGGGTGGCTCAGTGGGTTAAAGCCTCTGCCTTCGGCTCAGGTCATGATCCCAGGGTCCTGGGATCGAGCCCCACATCGGGCTCTCTGCTCACCAGGGAGCCTGCTTTCTCCTCTCTTTCTGCCTGCCTGCCTCTCTGCCTACTTGTGATCTCTGTCTGTCAAATAAATAAATAAAAACTTAAAAAAAAAATAAAATTAGAGTTTAGTTAAAAAGTTCCTAAAAGAGTTCTTATAGGGCATCAAAACTTATGGGGCATAGTAAAAGCAATTCCAATTTCCTAAAGGAAGTTAGAAATTACTGTGAACTATCCAGTAATTCGAATACTACACGTCAAAACTTACAGGGCATAGTTAAAGCAGTTCCTGAAACAGACAGACAGACAGATAGACAGGCACACACACACACATTTAGTTATTTGAGAGAAAGAAAGAGAGAACATGTTGGGGTGAGGGGCAGAGAGGGAGAAGCAGACTGAGCAGGGAGACCGAAGCCATATAGGGCTTATCCCAGGATCCTGCGATTATGACTTGAGCCTAAGGCAGACACTTAACTGACTGAGACACCTATGCTCTCCCAAAGGGAGGTACAGAGACTTGATTAATATATTATAAGAAGACAAATACTGGGCAAGTATCCATCTTAAGAACTTAGAAAATCAACAACAAAATAAACCATACAATGAAGAAGATAGGAATAATGAGATAGGAATAATAAAGATAAGGAATAATTAATGGAAAGTAAACAAGTAGTACAGAAGATTAATAATACCAAATGTTGGTATTTCAAAATGGCTAATAAAATTGACATTTGTGCATTATGGACATTGCTGCTACCAAAATTAACATTTTGGTAAGCTGATCAAGAAAAAAGTGAGAAGGTACAAATACCCAACATCAGGGATAAAAATGGGATATCATGACATATGAGCAACTTTCTGTCAATAAATTTGAAAGTTAGATTAATTCCTTAAAAATCTTTGGTGAGTGCTGATTCACAGACCTGTACCCCTGGGGATAAAAATACATGTTTATAAAAAATAAAAAATTTTAAAAAAATCTAACCTAAAACTGAATAGACCTATAGTCATTAAGAAATGGAATCAGTATTTAAAAAGCTTCTCATTACAAAAATCACTAAGTTCAAATGGCTTCATTGATGAATTCTATCAGTGTTTAAGGAAAAAAAATTATTGCAATCTTCCACACAATATTCTAGAGATTAAAGAATGATGGAATTCATCTTATGATTTTTGCATAGCCTTGATACCAAAACCTGATGATATGAGAAAAGAAAATTACAGCTCAATCTTACTCATGCACATATATACAGAAATCTTTAAGTATTAGCAAACTGAATATAGTAATATATACAAAGCATGTATATATCATGACCAGTTACATTCCTTCAAGTAATGCAGAGTTGGTTTAGCATTTTAACATCAACAGATATAATTTACACATTAGTGTAGTAAAAGAAATAAAGCATATGATTATGATGTGGTTAAGCTTCAGTGAGCCTAGGTCTCTGAAGAGTTCATGAAACAAAACTGTTCTGAATGCCTTTTTAATAATTGGACATCACATAATCAAGAAATAAACTTGTAGTAAGTTGTCACTGGAATTTCGGGGTTTATTTATTTACCAGGAGTTGGTACGTTGAGGTAGACTGCTACCAAAAACTTTTTAAAAAGTGTGACATTAGCTTAGTGGTTGGGGAGCTGGAAGATACAATATCCAGTCTTGCTTATGGTCTGGGAAGATTTCACTTCTCTCCAGTTATCTTACAAATTCCATGTACACCCAAGTGAATGAATTCCAATAGTTTTTGTTGCTACTTTTGTGGATCTTCAAAGCTGATTCTGATGTTTACATGGACGTGCAAAGTTCTAGAAAAGCAAAGATGCTCTTGATAAGGATAAGAGGCTGGAAGAACTTCTACATACCAAGATCTACTATAAAGCAACAATTACTAAAACAGTATGAAGTTGATGTAGGGATATATGACTAGGCCATTGCAATGGAATGGAGAGTCCAGAAACAGACCCACACAATACGTAGAAATGACAGATGACACACTTGGCATTTCAGTGAGCAGTGCAAGCATGACTTTTTAATAAATAGTGGTAAGGTGATTTGGGTTTTCATATAGGAAAATGTTAAATTGGATTTCTACCTTGTGCCATACACAAAAGTCAACACTGAGTAGGTTAAAGAGCTAACTGAAAGCAAACTACAAAGCTTCAAAATTTTGTAATGTCATTTTCATATCACCTTGGGTTTGAGAAACATTTCCTTTTTTTGTTTAAGGTTTTTTTTTTTTTTTTTTTTTTAATTCCATTTAGTTAACATATAGGGTAGTATTAGTTTCAGGTGCAGAATTTAGTGATTCATCACTTACATACAATACCTGCTCATCACAACGAGTGCCATCCTTTATTCCCATCACATATTTAACTCATCCCTCTGCTGCCTCCTCTCCAGCAACCCTCAGTTTGTTCTCTATAGTTAAGAGTCTGTTTTATGTTTGCCTTCCTTTCTTTTTTTCCTTCTCTGTGTTCATCTCCTTTGTTTCTTAAGTTCCACATATGAGTGAAATCATATAGTATTTATCTTTCTCTGATTGACTTATTTTGCTCCATTCATGTTGTTGCAAATGGCAAGAGTTCATTCTTTTTGATGGCTGAGTAATATTCCACTGTAGATCCCTACCACAACTTCTTTATCCATTCATCATTTGATAGGCATTTAGGCTTTTTCATAATTTGGCTATTGTTGATAATGCTGCTATAAATATCAGGGTGCATGTGTCCCTCCAAATCAGTATTTTTTTATACTTTGGGTAAATACCTAGTAGTGCAATTGCAAGTTAGAGGGTAGTTCTATTTTTAACTTTTTCAGGAACATCCATACTCTTTTCCAGAGTGGCTGTACCAGCTGCTTTCCCACCTACAGTGTAGGAGGGTTCCCCTTTCTCTGCATCCTCGCCAACAGTTGTCATTTCCTGACTTGTTGATTTTAGCCATTCTGACTGTGTGAGGTGGTATCTCATTGTGGTTTTGATTTGTGTTTCCCTGATACCAAGTGATGTTGAGCACTTATTCATGTGTCTGTTGGCCATTTGAATGTCTTCTTTGCAGAAATGTCTGTTCATGTCTCCTGCCCATTTCTTGACTGGAATATTTGTTCTTTGGGTGTTGAGTTTGATAAGTTCTTTATAGATTTTAGATACTAGCCTTTTATCTGTATTTCATTTGCAAATATCTTCTCCCATTCTATTGGTTGTTTGGTTTTGTTGACTGTTTACTTTGCTGTACAAAGGCTTTTTATCTTGATGAAGTCTCAGTGTTCATTTTTGTCCTTGCTTCCCTTGCCTTTGGTGATGTTGTTGTTAATTTTAGCCATTCTGACAGGTACGAGATGATATCTGATTGCAGTTTTGATTTGTATTTCCCTGATGATGAGTAATGTTAAGCATCTTTTCATATGTCTTTTAGCTATCTGTATGTCTTTGGAAAATGTCTATTCATGCCTTCTGTCTATTTCTTTCCAGGATTATTTTTGGGTGTTGAGTCTGATAAGCTCTGTTTAGATTTTGGATACTAACCCTTTGTCAGAGGCATCATTTGCAAGTATCTTCTCCCATTCAAAAGGTTGTCTTTTAGTTTTGTTTATTGTTTCCTTTGCTGTGCAGAAGCTTTTTATCTTGATGAAGTCCTAATAAATGAAAGGTGGTTCAAGATGGTGGCGTAGGAAAATCTTGCAATCACCTCCCATAGACATACCAAATATACAGTTACTTACGGAGAAATTCCCTCTTAAAAGAACCTAAGACCTAGCTAAATAGCTACTTTACAATAAGGGATCAAAAGGCCACAATAAGATGTGTAAGAAAGGCAGAGTCTTGCCCAAAAGTCTACCTGTGGTGTAGTGACCTGCCATTGAGAGAGGTCTCACAAATATGGAACTCCTCCATGAGGAACAATGGGCTTATGCCTCACCTGAGTCACCCCAAACCTTGGGACCTGCACTGGAGAGATGAGATACCAGAAATTCTGGCTTTCAAAACTAGTAGGGCTTACATCTAGGAGAACCACAGGGTTGTAGTGAAAGGCAAAAATACACAATGTGGAAAGGTTAATCTCTTCAATAAATGATGTTGGGAAAACTGGACAGCCACATGCAAAAGAATAAAAATGTCTTACACCATATACAAAAATTAACTTGAAATGGATTAGCAATATGAATATAAGACTGAAACTATATAACTCCTAGAAGAAACATAGGCGGTAAGCTCCTTGATATCACTCTTGGCAATGTTTTTTTGGATCTGACTCGGAGTGATGGTGACTAATACAATAAAAAACAAATGGGACTACATCAAACTAAAAGACTTCTGCACAGTGAAGGAAGCTATCACCAAAACAAAAAGGCAACCTACTGAATGGGAAGAGGTATTTGTAAGTCATATATATGGTAAGGTGTTACTATCCAAGATATATAAAAAGCTCAAAAAACTCAATAATGACAACAATAAAATCAGAGGGAGACAAACCATAAAAGACTCAATCTCAAAAAACAGACTGAGGGTTGCTGGGGGGAGGGGGGACAGAAGAGGGTGGTGGGGAGATGGACATTGGGGAGGGTATGTACTATGATGAGTGCTGTGAAATGTGTAAACCTGGCGATTCACAGACCTGTACCCCTGGGGATAAAAATAGATTATAGGTTTATTTAAAAAATAAATAAATTTAATTAAAAAAATGGGCAGATGATTTGAATAGACGTTTTTCCAAAGAAGGCATACAGATGGCCAACAGGCCCATGAAAACTTGCTTGATGTCACTAACTATCAGAGAAATGCAAATCAGAACCACAATGAGATATTATCTCACACCTGTCAGAATGGCTATTATCAAAAGGATAAGAAATAACAAGAGTTGGTGAGATGTGGAGAAAAGGAAACCCTTGAGCACTGTTGGTGGGAATGTAAATTGGTTCAGCCACTATGGAAAACAGTATGAAGGTCCCCCCACCCAAACTAAAAATACAACTACCATATAATTCAGCAGTTCCACTGGTGGCTATTTACTTAAAGGAAATGAAAACACTAATTTGAAAAGTATATGTACCCCTTTGTTTATATGTAACATTATTTACAATAGCCAAGATGTAGAAACAGCATAAACATCCATCAAGGGATGGATGGATAAAGAAGATGTGGCATAAATATATAATGGAATACTACTAAGCCTTAAAAAGGAGTGAAATCTTGCTATTTGCAATATGGACAGACCCTGAGTTTACTGTGCTAGGTGATACAAATCAGACAAAGAAAGACAAATATCATACAATTTCACTTATATGTAGAATCTAAAAAACAAAACAAATAAACAAAGAAAACAAAACAAAATCAAACTTAAACTCATACATACAGAGAATAGCTTGCTGGTTATGAGAGGGGTGGGGACTGGGTATGGGAAAATTGAATGAAAGAGATCAAGAGGTCTAAATACCCAGTTATAAAATAAGTCCTGGGGATGTAATGTAAAGCATGGTGACTATAGCCAATAATACTATCTTTGCAAAGTTGATAGTTGCTTGGAAAGTAAATATTAAAACTTCACATGACAGGAAAATAATTTTTTCTAACTCTGTCAGGTGAATGATGGGAATTTGACTTATAGTGGTGATTATTTCACAATGCATACAGAAGTTGAGTCCTGTTGTACACTGGAAACTTCTATATGTCAATTATACTTCAGTTAAGAAAATCATGCAAAAAATGTAAGAACAGAGAAGTTATATTTGCAGGATATAGAATTAGATCTAATTAAAATAAAATTAACACACAGTGTTATATTAGCTTCAGGTATACAATATAAGGATTTAACAGCCCTATACATTTCTCAGTGCTCTTCATCATAAGTGTACTCTTAATCCCTTTTATCTATTTTCCCCATCCCCTCACCCACAACCCCTGCCCAGCAACCTTCAGTTCTCTATATTTAAGAGTATGTCTTGGGACGCCTGGGTGGCTCAGTTGGTTAAGCGGCTGCCTTCGGCTCAGGTCATGATCCCGGCGTCCTGGGATCGAGTCCCACATCAGGCTCCTTGCTTGGCAGGGAGCCTGCTTCTCCTTCTCCCTCTGCCTCTGCCTGCCACTCTGTCTGCCTGTGCTTGCTCTCGCTTCTCTCTCTATGACAAATAAATAAATAAAATCTTTAAAAAAAAAAAAAAGAGTATGTCTTTTTGTTGCAGTTTCATGTATAAGTGAAATCATATGATATTTGTCTCTTTCTGATTGACTTATTTAACTTAGCATTATACCCTCTAGGTCCACCTGTGTGGTTGTAAATGGCAAGATTACATTCTTTTTTTATGGCTGAGTAATATTCCTGTGGGGTGTGTGTGTGTGTGTGTGTGTGACAATGGATATTATGAAACAATGAAAATGAAGAAAATAGAAGATCTCATGTGAAAGATTAAGTGAAAGATTAAAATACATTAAAATACACAATTTCATTTATGTATATTTCAAAAATGGACAAAATTAAACTGTCTTTTCTAGGTGTGCCTGTGCACCAAGGAAATTATTGTCACAAAAATCAGGAATGTTTATGGCTAGAAACAGGGAGGATCCCCAGAAGGGACCCATGGAAAGCTTTTGAGGATAATGGCAGTGATGTATTTCTTGACATGAGTGGTGGCTATACGTGTGTTCATTTTATGGGAAATATTTTAACATTATATATAAAATACTAATATTAATGTGAACACACTAATAAACTGTGCATTTGTTTTATGTACTTTTATAAATTTATGTACCTTTCTGTAATTAGATCTAAGATTATAAAGATTAATATGTTGATTGCTACTTAATGTCTATGAACAATGTCTGTCCTGAAGGTCTAGCTTTGTGAATATGTGTGCACATGGGTGTTCAGTTCTGGTTCAGATGTAAACTCTTACAAATCTCATGTATATGCTTAATGTTCTATAGTGGAGCATTTTGATTGTCTCATTGCTATGAAATTTTAAGACTTGGACAGGAAGGGGTGACATATAAATTTTAATATTCTGGAAGTTTTATACATTTTTATGATAATTTGAACATTTCAAGACTCATTATTTGGTTTAACTTGGGAGTTAATAGCATAAATGCATATGGAGTTCCAGGCATTCTAAGATATAATAATTTAAAATGTTTCCTCTTGCCAGTCATAAATAGAATTTCCCTTTTATAGTAGTAAAATCTATACTAAGGTGAATTTCTACCTCTCAGGAAGAAATCACTACATCTTTTCAAAATAATTTATTTATGATTATGGAAGTAATGTTTTCTCATTATTGAAAATGAAAATCTTCCTTTTAGGTACAAAGTGAATAGGTACCTCTGTTATATAGCAATATCATTGTATCCCTCATGAAATGCATTGCATTAAAAAAATAGAAAAAATATTGTAAAAATGATAGGGAACACAGGGTATTTCCTTTTAGAAGAGAGCCACTTAATATCATTTTCACTACATCCTACTTCATTTTTAAAATATACTTAAATGATGTAATATTTACAAATTGGGATAGTAGTGACTAAGACATGGGCTTTGGAGTTAGCTAGTTCCATATCCAACATTGGGTTGGGTCAATACTCAACCTCTCTCTGGGTATCTGTCTTATCTTCTGAGAAATGGTTTTGATAATAATTTTCAGGTCCTTGGGGAATTGGATAAATAATATAAGTAAAATATAATAAAGGCTCCAGGATCATTAGCTATTTTATTGATCACCTGATTCAAATAATAATTGCATTTATAGTCAAGGTATGTTTAATTTAATAGGCACATATGTTTGTAATTATAGCTCACTGGGAGAACGGGATATTTTATGTGTAATATTCAGACATGAGAAATTAAAAGGACCGGTTAGTTTTTCTTAACTGATATGGCTTACATGCTTGTTAGGCAGAGGTTGAAATGGGCCTTTGGAGTTCTATTAAATCTGGATGGGCCAGTTTCATAGTGGATTATTTGTCATAGTTCCTCCACCCCAATATTTCTTCCTCAGAGTTATTTTCACATTACATAGGAAGAAAAGCAAAGAGGTATTGAAGAGGTAAATAATATATATCTCTGTCTTCCTTCTTCAGCCCCTTCCTCCCACCTTCCTTTCCTCACTTCCCTTCTTCTCTTCCTTCCTCCCTTCCCCTCTCTTCCCCTTCCCTCCCTGCCCCCTTCTCCCCCCCCTTCCCTCCCCTCCCCTCCTCTTCCCTTCCCTTGCAGGTAAAGGCCAGGGATGCTAGGAAGCATCATGTGGGTGATGATAGAAGGGTGATGGTGAGAAGAGCTGTCTATCGCTATGAGGGAGGCAGGCTCATCCACCTTTTGGAGGACCTCAGGGACCTGTGATGTTTTCCCCATGGAGATGCAATTTAGCCATATGCTAAGGAGAGTTGGGTGTGAGGAAGAAATTTGAGTCCCTGGGGACCATGGAGCCTACATGAACAGCTTTCACTCATTTTAAGTGAAAAGGAAATCTAATCCTCTTTTGTTTAAGTCACTCTTGTTTTTGTTCTCTGTTAAACTGATTGCAGTTCCTAATTGGTACGGTGGGGCCATACTAACTTTTGAGAGATACAGGATTTTCTGAGAGGTATGAAAAGATGCTGTAATCAACCGTAAGCACATTATGATGACAACTTTAATGCTGCTTTTTTCCCTGCCCAAACTATTAAATAAGTAGGAAAACCGACTTTTTTTCTTGCTTTCTTCCTACAAATGAGAACTTTATCTTTTTGCAATTGTATACATGTTGATTTCGATTTCTGCTTATTCATTTAAAGATTGTAATATCTTCTTCCCTTCCTTGTAGACTTCCAATGTGTAACTTAAAATGCTGTTTTACTGAAAAACTTTTAAAAAATGGTCTTGTGTTTTCTAATGCAAATCTTTGAAGAAAAGGAAGGAAGAAAGAAAGAAAGAAGGAAGGAAAGAAGGGAGAAACGGCACTGATAACCACTGAAATTAGTGCATATAACAGAAAATATGAATACCAAAGACCTGTGATTCTCTTTAATAACTATTGGTTTTCACATCCTAAAGTTTCACTTCATGTGTTGCTTCATTCAGTGGCCTTCAAAAAGGAGGTTTATAAGTGATAATATCAAAAGATGTTGCTCATTAATATATAGCAGTGGGTCTCATATGGGGGCAGTTTGGGATATTTGGCAGTGTATAGAGTCATTTCTGGTTGTCACAAGTGAGTGGACGCTGCTGGCAACAGTGGATAAAATCTGGGGATGTGTTACACATCCTGCAATGCCTAGGACAACCCCTCACTGAAAAGAAGTACCTGTCCCTGATGTCGATAGTGCCAAGGCAAAGCAACCCTGACAAAGAGTCCTTGGTAGTCAACCTTCTATTTTAAGTTTAGTTGCTCAGCAGGGTCTTTCAAAACACCTGAGTTTCATTTTTAGCATATTAATTGATTTCTTAGCATTTCCTTCCCACTTTAAAATTGGCCAAGAACTCTTGCCTTCCTCAAATGATCTAGATAACAGTTTCCCTTGCTGATAGTTTATCATCTCCTGGTATGAAAAAGAGGGGCTGAAAGTTTATGCTTGACCCAAATGACACAGAAGTCCAAATTTCAGTGTAATGTCCTGGGGTTCCTTGATTAAATATTCATATGTATATTCTAAATCCCCTGGATTTTTAAAAATATTTTACTTATTTATCTGAGAGAGAGAACATGAGTGGAGAGGTCAGAGGGAGAAGCAGACTCTCTGCTGAGCAGGGAGCCCGATGTGGGACTTGATCCAAGGACTCTAGGATCATGACCTGAGCCGAAGGCAGTTGCTTAACCAACTGAGCCACCTAGGCACCTCTCCCCTGGATTGTTTGAAGGAAATTTTGCTTTACTTGCCTTCACTTTACTTTTCAAAAGGATCTGCCTTTAGTGACTACTGATATGGAGAAGAGCTGATAAATGTATTGGGTTTTATAAAGTTTAAAGGGATGATAAGTAAGTCAAAGCTGTAAGTCTAGCATAAGAATTATGAAATTGAATGTGTTTTCATAGGAGGGACTTGCAGATGTCTGTCAGGTTTCAGCATTATGTTTACTTTATTCTGAAAATGGAAAAACTGGAAAATAATGCCCTTAGGCTTTGTACAAGGAAGAGGAGAGAAATATTAGGCTTGTAGATCTGGAAGCAGTAATAGGATTATGTAGTTAAATGATCCACTATTACAAGGAACTACCAATTTGTTTATTCAATATATACAGCTAGAAACAACCCAGAAGCACTTATTAAGCAACACTGAATTAGGTCTCTACAGAAGATCTAGGTATTCATCCTGGCTTTATCATCACACACCATGAGGTAATGTGTTTAGATCAGGGTGGAAGCTGTGGAAAGGGAAAGATTAGTAAAAGATTTTACAGAAAACAAAGGTAAAGTTAAGTGACTGCCTGGCTTAAGGTATAAAAGAGGCTCAAATGAAACATGGATTACTACAAGATTGAAAGCTTGGGTTGCTAGGAGAATGATCCTGTCAGTTGATGGAGATGAGAAAGGTAGGGGCAATGAAAGATAATAAGGTCAGTTGAGAACTGAGGGGTGACGGAGCCTATGTATGTGTCTAACAGCAATGTGGTTCTACACAACTGAAATCTGAGAGAGAATTTGGATCACAAATTTAGATTTGTAAGTTTTTAGCATAGAAAGGGGAGATTCCATTGGAGGGTACATGGAAGAGAAGACCATGGCAAAAGACCACACCTATGAACAACTGTAGTAAAAATGATGAAGGGCAAAAATAGAAAAGCAAATAGATAGGGACTGGTCAAGAAACAGTTGAAGTCTTAGGCAAAGTGTAGTGTTACAAGGCCAAGGGGAAAAACATTTAAGGAAGGAAGGTACTGTTGACACTCAGGGAGCAGGGATTAAGAATGAAGACAAAAGGGTAAAACACAGAGAAAATTAATTTGTTGATTAATGATGGGGATTTAAAAATATTTGTCACCATTTAGATGCCATTTATGCACATTTTAATTTGAATTATTTTACTGAAATAAATGTACAGCATCCATTTGTTAACAGAATAGTAACACAAAACAAAAAATATGAAAAACTCCACTCGAACCCAAGGGAATTTTGGATAGCCTAGCTATCCATGCCTCCATGCCCATTCTTTCAACTTTAAATGACTTCTTAAAATTAGGGTAGGAAGCTATTTAGCCCAAAGACTTCTATTTGTGATTTAAAAGACTAAAAAATTAGACAAAATATATGAAACAATGGACATCAGAGAAACAAATCCTATAATTGCCCCATCTGATTTCTTAGAGAAAACTTCTGTGCTGCAGAATGAGGAAGAGGAACCCAAGGCAAGCCTCACAGTTTTGTGAGTTCAGGAGATGAAAATGGAAGTCTAGGGGTGCTGAAGAAGGTAGAATTTGTAGAATAGAAGAAGGGAAGAGAGAAATGTTGAGAGAGAAATCTCTGGAGATCTGCAAAGTGTTCCTTTAAGTGATTGTCTGAGTACTGACCAGAATATTGTGTGATTAAAACAAACTGAGGCCAGGAAAAGAATCCCCTTGAACAATTAGAGGGAAAAAAATCCCCAGAGTTCACATGGGGTTGAGAATACTTGCCTGTTTTCACTAGCCAGAGTGGTACACATATAAAAATTCACTGGACATCAGATAAAGTACTCAGAAAGTTTTAGCTCATTAGCAAGAAAATTAACCCAGATTAAAAGCTTCTTTTGTCCAAAATAATAGTGTTTGAAAGCAAAAACCAAAAGGATATGTTACTTGATTTTTTATTTTTAAGATTTTACTCAAGTATAGTTAACATACAGTGTTGTATTAGTTTCAAGTGTACAATATGGTGACTCACCAGTTCCATATATTACTCATTGCTCATTAAGATAAGTGTACTCTTAATCCCCTTCACCTCCTTCCCCCCCATTTTCCCCACCCACCCCTCCCCTCTGGTAACCATCTCTTTGTTCCCTATAGTGAAGAGTCTGTTTTTTTTATTTTTGGGGGTTTTTTTTGGTTTGTCTCTTTTCTTTTGTTTTGTTTCTTAAATTTCACAAATGAATGAAATCATAAGGTACTTATCTTTCTCTGACTTATTTCACTTAGCATTATGCTCTCTCTAGCTCCCTCCATGTTGCTGTTGCACATGGCAAGATTTCATTCTTTTTTCTGGCTAAATAATATCCCACTACATATAAATTCCACATCTTCTTTATCCATTCATCTATTGGTGGACACTTGGGCTGCTTTTAAATAATTTGGCTATTGCAAATAATGCTGCAATAAATAGGTGTGCATATATCCCTTTGAATTAGTATTTTCATATTCTTTAGCTAAATACCCAGTAGTGCCATTACTGGATCTTACAGTAGTTTTATTTTTAATTTTTTCAGAAACGTACATACTGTCTTCCAGTCACTACACCAGTTTGCATTCCCACCAATAATGCACATGGGTTTCTTTTTTCTCTGCATCCTCACCAACAATTTTCTTTTGTGAATTTTTTATTTTAGCCAGTCTGATAAGGGTGAAGTCATATCTAATGATGGTTTTGATTTGCATTTCCCCGATGATGAGTGACCTTAGGTATCTTTTCATATGTCTCTTGGCCATCTGGATGTCTTCTTTGGAGATATGTCTGTTCATGTCTTCTGCCCATTTTTTAATTAGATTATTTGTTTTTTTGGTGTTGTTTTTAATGAATTCTTTATGTATCTTTGAAACTATTCCTTTATTGGATATGTCACTTGCAAATATCTTCTCTCATTTAGTAGGTTGTCTTTTAGTTTTGTTGGTTGTTTCCTTTGCTATATAGAAGCTTTTTATTTTGATGCAGTCCCAATAGTTTATTTTTTGTTTTGTTTACCTTGCCTCAGGAGACAAATCCAGGAAGATGTTATGGCCTATGTCAGAGAGATTATTGCCTGTGTTCTCTTCTAGGATTTTTATAGTTTCAGGTCTCTCGTTTAGGTCCTTAATCCATTTTGAGTTTATTTTTGTGTATGGTAGTCCAATTTCTCTCTCTTTCTTTCTTTCTTTTTTTGCATATAGGTGTCCAGTTTTTCCAACACCAGCTTCATTATTAGTGTATAATAATGCAACAGAATTCTGCACATTGATATTTTATCCTGTGACTTTACTGAATTTATTTCTCAGCTCCAGAGTTTTTTGGTGTATATATAGATATAGTATATATGGTATGTATAGATTTTCTGTGTATAATATTATGTCATCTGCAAATAGTGACAGCTTTACCTCTTCCTTACCAATTTGGATGCCTTTACTTTCTTTATGTTGTCTAATTTGTGGCTGGGACTTCCAGTACTATATTGAATAAAAGTGGTGAGAGCAGACATCCCTGTCTTATTCGTGAACCTTAGTGAAAAAACTCTCAGATTTTTACTGTTGAGTATGATGTTGGCTATGGTTTTTTCATATAAGGCCTTTATTATGTTGAGATATGTACAGAAACTAATGATGTATTTTATAGTGACTAGCACAAGACAATAAAAAAATAAAGAAAAAGAGATATGTTCCCTCCAGACACACTTTGCAGAGGGTTTTTATTATGAATGCTTGTGGTTCTTTTTCAAATTTTTTTTTGCATCTAATGAAATGATCATATGGCTTTTATTTTTTCTTTTATTGATGTGATGTGTCACATTGATTGTTTCGTGAATATTGAACCACCCTTACATCCCAGTAACAAAATCCCCCTGATCATGGTATATTCTTTTTTAATGTATTGTTGGATTTGGTTTGCAAATATTTTGTTGAGGAGTTTTGCATTTATATTCACGAGGAATATTGGCCTGTAGTTCTCTCTCTCTCTCTCTTTTGTGTGGTGTCTTTATCTAGTTTTTGTATCAGAGTGATACTGGTCTTATAGAATGAATCTGGAGGTTTTTGTTTCTCTTGTATTTTTTTTTTTTTTTTGAGTGGTTTGAGAAGAATAGGGATTAACTCTTCTCTAAGTGTTTGGTAGAATTCCTCTGTGAATTTGTCTGGGCCTGGACTTTTGTTTCATGGAAGTTTTTTGATTACTGATTCAATTTCATTGATAGTAATTTGTCTGTTCAAATGTTCTTTTTCTTCCTGCTTTAAGTTTTGGTAATTTATATGTTTCTCAGAATTTATCCATTTCTTCTAATTTGTCCAATTTGTTGGCATATAATAATTCCATAGTATTCTCTAACAATCTTTATTTTAAGTGGTATTGGTTGTTATTTCTTCTGATTCATTAGTGATTTTGCTTATTTGGATCCTCTCTTTTTTTTTTAATGAGTCTTGCTCGAGACTTACCAATTTTGTTGATCTTTTCAAAGAACTACCTCTTGGCTTCAGTGATCTGTTCTACTAGTTTTTGTCTGTTTGTCTGTTTCTATATCAATTATTCCTGCTCTAATCTTCATTACTTCCTCCCTTCTGCTGGTTTTGGGTTTTTTTTTTTTCTTTTTCTAGCTCCTTAGGTGTAAGTTTAGGTTGTTTGCGATTTTTCTTGCTTCTTGAGCTAGATCCATATTGCTGTAAACTTTCCTGTTAGAATCACTTTTGCTGTGTCCCAAAAGTTTTGGACAATTGTGTTTTCATTTTCACTTCTCTCCATATAATTTTTTATTTTTTTCTTTGATTTCTTGATTTTGGCTTTCTTTAGTGATATACTAGATTTCTTTCTTTTTATTTTTTGCATATCTATTACTGGTTTTTGATTTGTGGTTGCCATTAGGTTTGGTTGACCCAAAACATTCATTGTTTAGTAGCATGTTATTTAACCTCCATGTATTTGTGGTCTTTACCAATTTTTTCTTGTGGATGACTTCTCGTTTCATAGTGGTATGGTCAGAAAAGACACATGGTATGACTTTGGTCTTTTCGAATTTGTTGACATTTGTTTCATGGCCTAATATGTGATCTATTCTAGAGAATGTTCCATGCAGACTTGAAAAGAATGTGTGCCCTGCTGTTTTAGGATGAAATGTTCTGAATATATCTGTTAGATCCATCTGGTCCAATGTGTCCTTCAAAGCCATGGTTACCTTGATGATTTTCTGTTTTGATGATCTATCTGTTGATGTGAGTGGGGTGTTAAAGTCTTCTACTATTATTGTACTATTATTAATTACTTCCTTTATGTTTGTTATTAACTGCTTTATACATTTGGATACTCCTATGTTGGGTGCATCAATATTTGCAATTATTATATCTTCTTCTTAGAGTGCCCCCTTTATTATATAGTGTTCTTCTTTGTTTCTAATTACACTGTTTGTTTTAAAGTGGATTTTGTCTGATACAAGAATTGCTACTGTGGCTTTCTTTTCACCTCTATTTGCATGATAAATATTTCTCCATCCACTCACTTTAAATATGCAATGTCTTTAGGTCTGAAATGAGTCTCTTATAGGCAGCATATAGATGAGTTTTGTTTTTTTCCATTCCATCACCCTATGTCTTTTGATTGGAGCATTTAGTCCATTTACATTCAAAGTAATTATCGATAGATAGGTATTTATTGCCATTTTGTTATTTGTTTTTTGGTTGCTTTTGTAGTTCTTTTCTGATCCTTTCTTCTTTTGCTCTCTTCTGACATTTTTTTTTTTTTTTGGCTTTCTTTAGTGATATACCAGATTTCTTTCTTTTTATTTTTTGCACGTCTATTACTGGCTTTTGATTTGTACTTGCCATTAGGTTTATGTATGACATCTTTTGGATATAGCAGTCTATATTTAGCTGATGGTCACTTAAGTTTGAACCCTTTGTTTACTCCTTTCCCCACCACACTTTAGATACA
The DNA here is from genome assembly GCF_011764305.1 of Mustela putorius furo. NCBI lineage: Eukaryota > Metazoa > Chordata > Mammalia > Carnivora > Mustelidae > Mustela > Mustela putorius. The sequence continues at coordinate 18,268,261 of NW_025421325.1, forward strand.
TGGTGTCATTTTTTACATCCTTTTATTTTGTGTGTCTCTTGATTGATTTTACAGATACACTTATTTTCACTGCTTTTGTGCTTCTTACTTTTCTTATTCTTTTTTTTTTTTTTTTTTTTTTTTTTTAGATTTTATTTATTTATTTGACAGACAGAGATCACAAGTAGGCAGAGAGGCAGACAGAGAGAGAGAGGAGGAAGCAGGCTCCCTGCAGAGCAGAGAGCCCGACGTGGGGCTTGATCCTAGGACCCTGGGATCATGACCTGAGCCGAAGGCAGAGGCTTTAACCCACTGAGCTACCCAGGCGCCCCTTACTTTTCTTATTCTTATTTATGGTCTTTCTTTGTACTCAAAGAATCGCCTTCAACATTTTTTGTAGGACTAGTTTAATGGCCATGAACTCCTTTAGCTTTTGTCTGTCTTGAAATTCTTTATCTCTTCTTCTTCAGAATGATAGCCTTGCTATCATAGAGGATAGAGTTTTCCTGGTTGCAGATTTTTTCCTTTCAGCATTTCAAATATGTCATATCACTTTATTCTGGCCTACACATTTGCTGCTGAAAAATCTGCTGATAGTTTTATGGAGTTTCTCTTATAACTGTCTTCTTCTCTTTTGCTTCTTTTAAAATGCTCTCTTTATCACTACTTTATGCCATTTTAATTACTATGTATCTTAATGTGGACCTTGTTGGGTTGATTTTGTTGGGGGATCTCTGTGCCTCCTGGATCTACATTTATGTTTCTTTCCCTGGGAATATTTCCACTGTGATTTCTTCAAAGAAAATTTCTGTCTTCTTTTCTCTCCTTCATGTGAGATCTGTATAATATGAATGCTATTATGCTTGATGGGGGTGCTGGGTTCCCTAAGTCTATTATCATTTGTACAATTTTTTTTTTCTCTCACCTGCTGAGCTTGATTGCTGCCATTAATTCATTCTTCTGCTCCAGGTCACTAATTCATTCTTCTGCTTTGTCTACCGCTATTTGTTCCATCTTGTGTATTTTTAATTTCATTTATTGTATTATTTATCTCTGATTTCTTTTTATCTCTGTGTTAAGGGTCTCACTGATATCCTCCACTCTTTTTTCAAGGCCAGTGAGTATCTTTATGATCATTTTCTGTAGTTTTGTCCAGTTTTCCATTTGGAACATATTCCTCCGTCTCCTTATTCTGTCTAACTCTCTGGTTCATTGCTTTGTGTTAGGAAATTCAGTTACATCTCCCGCTCTTGGAAGTAATGGTCTTAGGAAGAGGTCCTGTAGTCCCTTGAAGTGTAGTGTCTCCTGTCCACTGGAATCTGGCACTTCAGGGGTGTCTCTTAGGTATATTGTGTATGTACCCTGCTATTGTGTCTTGGTTGTTTTTTCCTTCAGTCCATTTGTTTTCAGTGGCTCTCTTTGCCTGTTGTGGACAGTGTTTGATCCCTGTGGTATTAGTGGATGAGTCTGGGGCTGCCTTGGGCTTGAGTTGAATCAGATGAGTTGAATCAGATCAGGCATTTGCCAGAGATGAAATAGCACCAAACTGCAGCTTGCTTTCCCTGTGTTGTCCCTCGAGAAGTTTTTGTTACTGGGTGGTCCCTGAAATTACACCAACTGTCTGCAATGTATGATTGCTGTGTGTGATTTTCTTCCTCTAACCCCAGGGCCAGAGCCTCTTTGGAGTGGTGCTGGACCCTTTTGGGGCTGCTTGCACACTGCTAGGTTTGTAGCTCAGTTTGAATGGGCTCTGACCAAAAGCAGATTGAAGGGGAGTGTGTTGAGTGGTGCCCACAAGATTTGCATGCCAGCAAGTGGGAATGTACCACTGCTGCCACTGCTGAGACTGGGTAACAGGGGTGGGGCACAGTTTGAACAATGTGCATGCTGGCCTGCTTGTGAAATGAGTCCTGCTGTTGCCACTCCACCAGAACCAAGACTGGCCAGGGCAGATCTGCAAAGCATGCATGGGCTGGGTGCACAGTTTTAATAAGGTGCACGTGCCAGGCTTCTCAGGGGAAGGATCCCACAGGATTGGGACTGAGGGAGCCATGACTGGAAAGGGCAGATCTGCAGACTGTGGAAGCTGTAGGGGTAGGAGGGATGGACACAGGGCATGGTGAAAGCAAGTTAAGTAGTGAATGTTGATGCCATGCCAGTTCCTACAGTTGGCTGTATATTTATGCTGGGGTGGGGACAGAGGAGGAAGATGGCACCTGCCAGCTCCTTTGTTCCTAGAGAATTCCTTCAGTGAACATTGCCCCTCTGGGACACACTCTGAGATTAGTAAATAATTCTTCTTGTATGCCACAGGTGTTTTTCAAATTGTTACCTCTACTTTGTTTCTCTGTGTGCTATTTGTCATGCTCTTTCTTTAAGGACAGGGACTCAGCTTCCTCTTACCTTCTCAGCTCTCCCAACGCCTAGCCTGCTGATTTTTTAAAATTCCCAGCTTTAAGTCCCACTGGTTTTAAGAACTCACGGAATTCAGCCTCTCTAATTTTCAAAGCCTAATTCATCTTCCATGCATGGGCTCACTGATATGAGGGTCTGTTTCTCCCCCCATTCCTTGCCCAAGGCTCGTGGCACCCCCTCTTCACCCCACAGATGGCCTGGTCCCTTTAGCTCCCCACCACATCTCTACCCTTTCTACCCTCTTCAGTGTGGCTTCTTTACATTTAGTTGTAGTTTTTTTCTGTCAGTCTTTAGATGGTTTTCTGGGTTGCTGATACTGATGTATTTTTTAGTTGTATATGTGGGATGAGATGAACTTACGTCCTCCTACTTCACCGTCTTACCCTAAATTCAAGGATACTTTTATCAAGTAACTTAACCTCATTTCATAACAAAGAATATGAGCATAAATGTAGAATTACAAAATATCTGACACCCCGCAAGGTAAAATTCATTTTTTGGCATCCATTAATGATAACCAGGCATTCAAACAAACAGGAAAATACTGTCTGTAGTGGGAAAAATCAATCAATGGAAAATGACCAAACTTGACATAGATAATGATACTAGCAATAAGAATTAAAGTAACTAAAACTATATTCATTATGTTTAAGAAGCAACAGGAAAGATTGGGCATGTTAAATAGAAGGGTGGATGATATTAAAAAACACCTTTCCCAGGGTCCCTGGGTGGCTCAGCCAGTCAGTGGCTTACTTACTTACTGAGTAAGTAAGTAAACCACTTACACTTGGTTTTGGCTGAAGTCATGATCTCAGGATTGTGGGATTGAGCCCTTTGTTGGACTCCACACTCAGCATGGAGTCTGCTTGTCCTTCTCTCTCCCCCTCTGCTCCTCTCTCTGTACTCTCTCTTTCTCAAATAAATAGATAAACTAGTTTTGCTTTTAAAGATCTAACCCAGGGGCACCTGGGTGGCTCAGTGGGTTAAAGATCTAACCCAACTTCAAGAGATGAAAATTATAATGTCTGAGTTAAAAAGAATTTGAATGTCAGAAAAAAATTCCAAATTTGACAAAAGCTGTATAATTATAGATCTGAGAAGGTAAATGAGCATCAAACATAAGAAACATGAAGAAAATTACACCATGACACATAATAATCAAATCATTAAAAACAGTGATAAAGAGAAAATCTTAAAAGTAGCCACATAACAAAGATGAATTTCATAGAGGAACAAAGATACAAAGTTGAGAAATGGTAGATTTCTCATCAGGAACAATGGTAGGTGGGAGGCAGTGGAATAATATCTTTAAGTACTGGAAAGGAAAAAGAATTGTCCTACTAGAATTTTTTGCCTGGTGAAAATATCTTTCAAAATTGAAGGAGAAATACTTTTTCACATGTACAGAAGGTGAATAAATTCATCACTGACAGACCTGAGCTAGAGAATGTGAAAAGAAGTTCTTTAAGCATAGAGGAAGTGATACCAGCTAGAAATATGGACCTAAACAAAGGAATAAAGAGTACTAACAATGTTAACTACATTTTAACTAAACATAAAGACTTTTAAAGATTTAAATCTCTTTAAAAGATAATCTACTATTTAGAGCCAAAATAATAAGTATATATTGAGGATGATAAGATATTAGAAATTCAGTGCTTTGCAAACATAACAGAGTCTTGGAGAAGAGACTGTATGGTGGAGAAAGGATAATCTTTTCCATAATGATGCTGGGACAATTGTATATCCTTCTGCAAAAAAGCAACAACAAAAGAATACAACAGCAATAACAAGAAGACCAAAACAACTTCAATCTGTACTTCATACCATATACAAAATGTAAAAGGAATCATCGCTCTAATTTTAAAACCAAAAACTATAGAACTTCTAGAAGTAAATATAAGAAAAATCTTCATGATTTGGGTTAGATAAAGATTTTAGTTACGACACCAAAAACTTGATCCATAAAAGAAGCCATTGATAATTTCAATTCCATCAAAATTAATTTGTGCTCTTTGAAACTCGCTGAGAGAATTAAAGACAAACCCAACTGTGAGAAAGTAGTTTCCAATTATATATTTGTTTAGACACTTGTATTCAGAGTATATAAAAAACTCAAAATTCAACCATATGAAAACAATGCAATTTAAAAATGTGAAAAATATTTGAACAGTTTACCAGAGAAGATGTACAAATATCAAATTATCACATGAAAAATGCTCAACATCATGAGGCATTAAGAAATTCAAATTAAAACCGCAGTGAGCTACTACTACACATATATTCAAATGGCTAAAATTAAAAGGACTGACCGTACCAAGTGTTTACGTAGATGTAAGACAACCGGGGTTTTCCTACATTGCTGGCAGGTAATATAAAATATTACAACCACTTTGGAAAAAGTTTGACAGTCTTAAACAATAGTGTACCAGCCATTCCACTCCCAGGTATTTATCCAAAGGAATGAAAGCATATGTACATATAAGGATGTGTACATGAATATTTATACTAGCTTTATTTTAATAGCCCAATGCTGAAAAGAACCAAAATGTCCATGAATAGGTCAATGAATAAATTGTGGGGTATCCAATCAATGGAACACTGCTCAGCAATAAAGAGAAGGAAGTACTGAACTTAAAACAACATAGTTGAGTTACCAAAAAATAGTACATGCTATATGATTCCAGTTTTATAAAATTCTAGAAAATGCAAATGAATATAAATGAATGATAGAATATAGGTCAGAGTTTGCCTGAGGCTTTAGGGCAGGGACTGGGAGTTGTGGGAAGGACAGATTTAAAATGGGCCACAGGAATATTTTGGAGGTGTTCATTATCTTGATTGTGGCGATGGTTACATTGTGTGTATACATGTCAAAACTGATCAAATTGTATACTTTAAATGTATGCCATTTCTTGTATATCAACGTTACCTTAATAGAACTGCTTTTAAAAGGATCTAACCCAATCCTTGATTTTCAATGAGACCAGAGTGGTTAAGAGGCACAGATTATAGATGGATCTCTGTTCATTCATAATAAGCACATCTTGCTTCTCTGCATGCATATCTGTTTGATGATACATTGTAGAAATTTTTTGAGACAGAGATTAGGTTCTTTGGTGTGTGTTGTAGCTGAAGTCCTAGCAAGATTCCTGGACTGAGGTGGATGCTTAACAACTCTTTATTGCCTGAGAAACTTTTAAATTCCTTTTTTTTTTTTTTAAGATTTTATTTATTTACTTGACAGAGATCACAAGTAGGCAGAGGGGCAGGCAGAGAGAGAGAGAGGAAGAAGCAGGCTCCCTGCCAAGCAGAGAGCCCGATGCGGGACTCGATTCCAGGACCCCGAGATCATAACCTGAGCTGAAGGCAGTGGCTTAACCCACTGAGCCACCCAGGCACCCGAAACTTTTAAATTCTTAAGAAATACATTGAAAAAGTCTCTTCCTTGAATTTCTGCATTAGAAGTCACAAGGGGATGGAGGAGTTATGTTTACTGGGCTTCTATGCAAGGTACCTAACAAGGTATGTACCATCACCCCCATTTTTCCAAATGAAGAAATTGAAGTGTAGATGGGTCTAATAACTTGGCTGAGATTACACAGTTAGCAAACAGGAGAGCTGAAATTAGAATTCAGAACTGTCTCATGACAAAACCTAATTATGGGTCAGGATCCATTTTTTTCCCTAGCAACTGTCTGTAGAAGAGAAGAATATGGATTCTTCCTGGCAGTAGTCACCCGGTCTATGCAACCAACACAGTGAGCCTCTAATGAGATTATTATTCCCCTGAAGTTCCCTAACACAGTTAGAAATTGCAGGCCCTTATAAATGAGTACTTCTTTGCCCTGATGTTCACTATCAGCTGGTGAGTCCTGGAATTTCTAAAAGTAATCACCTTGAAACAAGTCATAGTGTGAATTTCCCTTTAAAATTCCCATGTTCAAGCATATTTTTTCATCTCTCCAGTTAGAAGGTATGGAACAGGGCTGGTAGCCAAAAATGAGCTAAGGCTTAGACGGCCCATTGAGCAGATGAACTTTTGTCTTTTTTTGCTTCATTACAGATTAAGCATTTCTCTGTTTTCTAGTGCTTTCTGTGGCTCTGCTGAGAGAGAGAGAAATCTTAGAACAGTCTGGTGGTTTGTCCCTTTCAAATCTTCTTTGAAGAAGGTGGATGGGAAAATTGCAAACAGTTGGTAGATGCCAAGAGGTCAGTCCTCTTCAAGAAGGCTCCAAAGCCCAGTCCTTATTATTTCGTTTAGAGAGTGCTATGGGAGAAGGTTCATCACAAAATGTTGTTTCTCAGCCAGTTATTTTCATTTCACTCACTACAGCAGGCCCATTGCTTGCTTTCCTGGAGGAAAACAACCAGATAGTATCAGTAATTCATCCTCTCAGTTTTTTCAAAGCCAAGTGGAGGGCACAGTGAACTTTGCAACACTTACTGAATCTATATGAAAGAGAGTTTTGGATTTTTGAGGACTATACTTCCCCAGGATGCTATGGAATTCTGTAGCTTCCTTGAGACTGATCTTTCCAAACATATCTAGTCCCTGGGATGTCCTGTTGAGATTCCTGTGTGGCCTCATGCTCAACTAACCAATTTCATTTCCTTCTAGACCCCTAGGCAGAACCCAGCTCTGTCTCTTCACAGGCTTCAGCACATAGCAAACTTGTTCTTACTTCTGGACCTTAGGTGGTGATGCTCATTTCCAGATGCACCACCTACAGTGCACTTTGTTCCATTATCTTTGATTGTTTTGCTCTAACTTGTTGTGCATCAATTTTGGTATCAGGTGGATCTTGTTCTAAATCATAGCGTGGCCATTTACCAGCTCTGTGTTATCAGGCAGGCCACGTAATGTCTCTGATTCACAGCTTCGATTGGGTCAAAGAAAGTTGAGAATACCAACTTCACAGGGCTAATCTGAAGACTAATGACAGTTTTCTGCAAGGTGAGGGGAAATGTTGGCAAAAACCCAGTACAGTGAAGTATAGAGTCAAGCTCATCCCTTTCCCCTTTTCCCTTTTCTGGGCTCTTTCTTGGGATCAAGGCTTATAATTAACAGTGCTGAGCACACAGCTGGTGCTCTGTGAACACTTTATAGTAGAGGGAATGTATTTATTTTTGGAAGAAGGAAAGACAAGTAGGGATTCTCTGTCTCTCATGATATTTTTCAGTCTTTTTCACAGTGCAATTTTGGTTAGTTTTGCCTGCTTGATAACAACATTATAAAGGCTGTTTAGATCAGGTATAATGGTCAAATATTTTATTTAACTTTGCGATTCCATGGGTTGGAACACAGATTTCCAGGTTCTTTCTTGGGATTAATGCCAAAAAGACCTGACTTTTCCAAACTTCAGATAAGAGATCAAGAATGAGACATTGCTTTGAAAGGCTCTTCATGGGTAGGGGCAGGTGCCAGAAAATTCACTCAAAGAGTTTTTCCTTTTCTTGGGTTTGTTTTCCATTGAAATAGAGAACTGGGATGGAGATTAGCAGAGCTAAAATTTTAATTAGGAAGATAATTCTGCTAAAAATGTAATAAAGAGTTAAAAACTAGTACATTTCTACACACATAAAATGGATTTTGATTCTCTGTTTGGATTTTCCTATGTGAACTGTACTGTGTGGGCATCTGAGAGAAGAATATTATTTAATGCTTTTCAGGGGATGAAAAGTTTTGTACCTAGATTATCTTGTGTGACATCATTTGTTATTTTTATTTCAAACTAGTTATTCTGAAGCATTACAGGATTATTAAAAGTTATTTAAAGTACTTAACACCCCATAATTTTTTAGAGTCAACAAAGTGCTTTACAGGTTTCATCTCATTTACTCCTCACAACAAACCTATAGTTTAGGTCCTTATAATCCTTATTTTACAAATGAGGTTTGAAGCTCAGAAACTAGGTAATTTACATAAAGCATGTTAGTGACATAGTCAGACTTAAAAACAAGGTCTTGTAGTGCTGAGTCCTAGGCTTCTAATAAGAGATTTAGTGAACAGGTTTTCCTCACATGTGAGTTACTGTTTTGCGTGCATAACATAAACCAATGGAGGCTGAAAGAAATGGTGAAAAGTTTAATGACACTAAACATCTGTAAATGCAATGTATTAAGAATAATGAGAACAGAAAATCCATAGTTCTATAGGTTTTCAATCTGTTGTGCATCAAATCATATTTCCCAGTGAACCATCTGTTTCCAAATTTCAAGCTCCCCTCCACTTAATAAGCCTCTTCATCAGTTAACCAAAAGGTACATGCATTGGAATCAACTAAACACATACACAAATAGATGGAAATGTGCATATGGTTTTGTTTTAAGATATTAATACCTTCTCCTTGGGGTGAATTTTGATGGAAAAAAATTCAATCAAATTAACATTGTTATTCATGAATATACCAGAGGGTTAGTGCCTTATCCAACGTCACTCAAAATTCAAGGATATCTGAATAAAGACTTTGATGTTTTCTCTCTATCCTCTACTGTATCTCTTTAACATTTTCTTGTCTTCTTTCCAGGCAGGCAGAGGTTTAGCCAGAGTGACTAAGAGAGTGTGATTAGTTCTGACTTGAGGAGCTGTCAGTTTTGTTAGAATATCCAAGAAGTGTTGGGATTGGAAGGTCAAGGCTGTAAATTCAAATCTGTAAGACTTGAAGATGGTGCCTATAACAATGTGAATAATTCTCTTTCCAACTGATAGAAAGTCATTTGGGGTTGGTGCAAGGAGTCTGGGACAGAGCTGTGGATAATGCCCACTATGTTACTTCTCTTTATAGCTGTCCAGGGTGAGCTGGGGACAGCCCAAGTCTGCACAAAGAAGACAAAAACAACAGTGACAGCAACCCTATCAGTATTGTAGTATAACATTTAGAAGATGATCAAGTTAGAATTTGATTCAAGGGAATCATGGCTTTAGGGAAGGGTTCATAAATCCCCATCCCAGATTGTAGTAGTAGTATACCCCACAATTGTATAAAGAATCATGGATTGTTTTTTATAGAAATACACTGCCTTATATACTTGCCTAGAAATGACAGTCATATGTATCTTTTCTGCCCAACCACACAATTTTGTGAAACCTCTTGGATATTTCTACCCCTTAGGTTGTCATGTCACTACGAGAGAGGCTCTGAATGTAGATGTAAATCTGGAGGTTTTATTGTGTACTCTTCTACCAGACTATTTAAGAAAATATGATCAGTAGAAGAACCCACTATTAGACAATTTCCTTGGAATGATTCTTAATTTTTCCCATCTTGTTTGCTAAAAATTAGTTTTTATGCATAAGCAGCAATTTATCATAATCCTATGATAAGTTAAAGACCTTCATCCAAACACAGAGATATTTATGTCTTTTGTACAAGGCATATGGACTCTTAGCAAAATTTGTTGAAAAGTATAAAAAAAACCCACCTGCCTGTTCTCTTTAACTCACATGCTAGTTGATCTTCCAAAAAAAAAAAAAAGGGAACTTGAATAGGTGTAAACAACTCCATACAGAGACCTCACTGTTCTGCATCTTGTACCAAATGGAGATGAGTCAGATTTTCCTGAAAATCAGCCATCCAGCAATCTTTTAGATGTGTGTCTTAAAGAATGTTTTCAGAGGGATCAATAATATTACCATCACATCTTTGTGCACAGAAGGATGGAAAGTAGTCACTCAAGAAAAGCCTTACTTTTAAGTGAAAGAGTGAACATTGAAGAAGGTAAAGAAAAAAATATTGCCAAAGTGCCATTCTGGAAGCATATTTCTCCAGTTTCTTAAATTATACTAAAATGTGAGTTGTGTGAAGGTGGGGTTTGCTTTTATTCATTGCTGTATCCTTAGCACCTGGCAAAGTATTTGGCACATACTAAGTGCTTAATAAATATACTATTATAATACCTATATAGTATAGGCTATAAATAATATTTGTGCTGTAATAATATGTATTGTACATTATCATAATATTATGGTACTTAAGTGAACATATAGCTTATATGGAAATGAAATAGATATTCTAATTTGGTACTATACAGTGCTAATTTGCTATTATACACTTTTTACTGAACTCCTCCTATTCAAGACTTAGTTCAAGCATCTTCACTCCACATAAACTTTCCCAAGGGCTCCTTATAGCTGCGACATGGGCTGGTTTATTTTTTATTATATATCATATATTATTAAATTATTATTATTAAATTAATATTTTCACGTCACTGGTATTGGCTGTTTAAACCACTAATTAGTTTCCAGTCCCCATGTGACCTTTGTGTGTCAAGGTGGGGATAGGACTCTGAAGGTGGGAAAATGGAATTTCTAGGAAGTCAACCCATCTGGAATGTGAACAAATAGGTACAGGTACCAAAACACCCTTTCACTGTATGCACAAGTACATATGCACACACCATAGATAGCCTATGATTTGACGCTAAATCCTACTAGTTTGTTATTTAAACCTCTATTTTTAGACTCTAGTTTTGATCATGAATTCTAGCTTGTCAATTCATTAACTGACCTAGTGAACCTTTGGTGTCTTTAGCTACTGCACTTCCCTCTACTAGTCAAACATATTAGCTCACTGGTAGCTTTTCCTAGAGCTCTTAAGAAGGATTATTTTATCTACATTTAAATTTATATTTTCGGGTGCCTGGGTGGCTCAGTGGGTTAAGCCGCTGCCTTCTGCTCAGGTCATGATCTCAGGGTCCTGGGATTGAGTCCCATATCGGGCTCTCTGCTCAGCAGGGAGCCTGCTTCCCTCTCTCTCTCTCTGCCTGCCTCTCTACCTACTTGTGACCTCTCTCTATCAAACAAATAAATAAAATCTTTAAAAAAATTTATATTTTCATTTAAAAGTAAAAAGCACTGATTGATTGATTTGCACTCTAATACTGATTGCAGGCCTTGGATCATGAGATATAAACTTACATGTCCTTCATGGTGGAAGGGTATGCATCTGTCTGATGCTATACCAGGTCCCATGGTTGTAAGGCTCTGCCCCCTGGAAGGCTCACAGATGAGGAAGAGGGACAACCACATAATAACAATGCAGTACAGTAAAATCTCTGAGAGAGAGACCTGCCCAAGGGGATCAATGATTGTCACAGCTATAAGGAGCCCTTGGGAAAGTTTATGTGGAGTGAAGATGCTTGAACTAAGTCTTGAATAGGAGGAGTTCAGTAAAAAGTGTGTGCCTCCTGGGGGAATGGGGTTGGAGGTGGAAGGAGTACTGTACATTGGGTACCTCAAGGATGTTAGTTTGGAAGATTCAGGTTTTCCTTACTGCATTATTAGAGTTAAAATTATTGCTGCTGGATTATAAAGAATCTTGAAAATATCTGAGCAGACTTTAAACCTAGCCACTCAAAGTGCAGTCTGGTGGTCAGCACCACCCATGGGCAGTTTAGAAATGCAGACTCTCACTCACTCAGGCTCACCCCAGACCTACAGAACCAGAATCTGCATTTTAACAACATCCCCAGGTAATTCACATGGATCTGAAAGTACAGAGCTGTTCTTTCTGGAAGATGCATTTTCTATTGGAGGATACTTAGGGCACTTGTTAAAACTGAAGTTGATTCTTGAATGATGCAGTCAACGAGTGTGAGTTTCGTTTGACCACAGCATGGAGATCTATAGAAGATCTATCTTAAGCCTGTGCCTATTTAACTTTGGGGATGAAATTATTCAGTTAGAAATTGATTGGGATATATACTTTAGCAGTTGTGACTGGGCGAACTGTAAGGCTCAGGTTTTCCCTTAATTGGGTGGATGATCTTAGGCAAGCTCTACAAACTCACTGAATATCATTATTTAGTCATTTATAGGCACCTCCTCTGTATGGCTTACCATATATAATGCTTACCATATATAATCCCATCTCCTTATTTACTATGTGAGGGACCACAGTACATGCCACAGAGTGTCTCATTAAGATCCAAAGAAATAATGGACAACCCAGTGCTTTACAAGTGAAAACTAGAGTAGGTTATGATTTAAATATCTGCATAGAAAAATACATATTTGTAGAGTATCTACTGTGATCTAAGACCTATGATAAACTTACCTAAGTTCAAACATAACTGTTGTAATTAAAATAAAGAAAAACAGATATATTTTGTGCTTATTTAAGGAGAGTGGTGTCAAGATGAAATTAAAATAAGCACTTAGCAATATATGCACCCCTGTGTTTATTGCAGCACTATTCATAATAGCCAAGATATGGAAACAATGTTAAATGTCTGTTGATGAATGAATGGAAAAAGGAGATGTGGGGTGTGTGTGTGTGTGTGTGTGTGTGTGTGTGTGTTTATGAGAATATTACTCACAGCCATAAAAAAGAATGAAATCTTTCCATTTGTGACAACATGGATAGACCTAGAGGATATTATACTAAATGAAATAAGTAAAACAGAGAAAAACAAATTTGCATATTTGTGGAATCTAAAAAACAAAACTAACCAAAAAAATGTAGAAGCAGACCCAAAAATACAGAGAACAAACTGATGATTGCCAGAGGGGAGAGGTTGTAGGGGATGGGTGAAAAAGAGTAAGAAGAGTTGGAGATATAAGCTCTCAGTTATGGAATGAGTAAGTCACAGGAATAAAAGGCATAGCACAGGGAATATAGTCAAAGGTGTCGTAATAGCATTGTAAGGTGATAGATGGTAGGTATACTTGTGGTGAGTGTAGCCTAAGGTAAGACTTGTCAAATCACTAAGTTGTACACCTGAAACAAATTTAACATTGTGTGTCAACCATACTTCAATTGAATAAAATAAAATAAAAACAAAAACCACCAAGCAACTTAGCAGCACATGAATAATAGAAAACTTGTGACACTTGCCTTGTTTCTTGGTCCACTCCAGTAATCTTTCTGCTTTCCACTTTCCCAGGCATGCGACAAGGCAATGACCATGGCACTCAGTACCGCTCAGCCATCTATCCAACCTCTACTGAGCACATGGATGTAGCCCTGAGGTCCAAAGAAGACTACCAGAAGGTAGGGTCCTCTCTTGCTCCTGGACTCCCTCTGGTGGCCCCTATCAGTCAGACCCCACCTGTAGAAGGAGAATCTGGTTGTTTTCAGCTGGCACTGTGTCCATTCATACAGTTTTGGAAATATCTGTCAGCTTCTGCTCCATAAATACGCTAAATGAAATTTTAGGAGTAGGCCTTTGTGTATTTCTCGTGAAAGTCATCTCATCCACATGGATGTGTATCTTGACATGGAGTCATCTATTTCTCCCTACCTCTCTTTCACTAAATCTCACTTTTTTCTTCCTTCTTTGTATAGTACTTTGTTCAGGCTGCCATAACAAAGTACCATAGACTGTCAGCTTAAACAACAGAAGTGCATTGTCTCATGTTTCTGGAGGCTAGAATTTCAAAATCAAGGTCCTGGCTCTTCTTGACTCATGGTTCCTTTTGAGGCTTGCCACAGAAAGTTCTAGCCCAGGCCCCTCTCTTTGGCTTGTAGATAGCTATCTTCTCACTGTATCTTTTTTACATCCTCTTCCCTCTATCTTGTCAGTTTTTGTGTCCAAACTTCTCCTTGTTATGACAACTTCAGTCATAGTAGATTACAGTCCAACCTAATGACTGCATTTTAACTTGATTACCTCTATAAAGATGCTATCTCCAAATAAGCTCACATTCTGAGATACTGGGGGGTTGGAATTCCAACCTACATTTTTTGGAGTACACGGTTCAACCCAGAATACTCACTGTCTCTTGCGAGTAACAGTGGATTGAATTATAATAAAAATACTTCTTAGAAATACAGATATAATAGCATGAAATAATTATTTTTACTATTAACTTGTATTATATTTAAAAGTCTTCAATAGAGCTTTGGTTCTTTTAAAAATAACTTGCATTGCTTTAATTTTTAGAACTTTGTGATAATGTTTAAATTTAATTATTATTTTATTTCCTGACTTAAATTTAAGCTTAACAATAGAGCCAGTAGTTACTATAATGCTGATCTACTTTGGATTTATGAAAAAAGTCTGACATTTAATAGTTCCCAGCAGTCTGTGGGTTCTCCACCTATCCTCCATGGTGGCAGAGATGGCAGTGAGGAGGAGACCAAGACAAGAGTGTTATTTACTGATAAAAAGTAGCAGGGCATGAAGCTCATGGGTTGTTCAACTCTAAAAAGCAAAGAAGACTAGGGGAAATGCTGATAGAGCACCATTTATTCTCAGCACACCCCCTCCCTTCAGGGCTGTGATGTCTACTTAGGTGCTTATAGTAAGCAGCCTCTGGGTTGGCTCTTAAGGTTTCTGCCCTTGTGTAAACCCCTCTCCTTGAGTATGCACTGGATTTAATGACTCACTCCCCATAAATGACAGCAGTGGTGGGATGTTACTTTGAGATGAGTTTATTAAAAGATGGCTTCCATAGTAGGGGCCCTCCCTTCTTGCCTCTTGGATCACTTTCCCTAGAGGAAACCAATTGCCATGTTGTGAGGCAGCCCCCTGTGTAAAGGTTCATATGGCAACGGATGAAGGCCTCCAAGAACCACATGAGCAAGCTTGGAAGCCCCTCAGCCCTACTCAAGCTTTCAGATGAGTCTGGAACCCCAGCTCACAGTTTGACTACAACCCCA
Source organism: Mustela putorius furo (assembly GCF_011764305.1). Classification (NCBI taxonomy): domain Eukaryota; kingdom Metazoa; phylum Chordata; class Mammalia; order Carnivora; family Mustelidae; genus Mustela; species Mustela putorius. Next base: position 18,283,263 of record NW_025421325.1, read on the forward strand.
TGAAAGGCCTCAAGCGAGAGGCGCCAAGCTAAGTGGTCCTACAGAAACCACAAGATAGCATTTATTGTTAAAGCTACAAAATGTTAGAGTAATTGGAGTATATTTATATTGCCATTCTCAAAAGCTTTTCACTGTAAAGACCCTTTCTCATATCTGTTCATCATGACTTTTCTTTTTTTTTTAATTTTTTATTTTTTTTAAAGATTTATTTATTTATTTATTTGACAGAGAGAGAGAGATCACAAGTAGGCAGAGAGGCAGGCAGAGAGAGAGAGGAAGGGAAGCAGGCTCCCTGATGAGCAGAGAGCCCGATGCGGGACTTGATCCCAGGACCCCGAGATCATGACCTGAGCCGAAGGCAGTGGCTTAACCCACTGAGCCACCCAGGCGCCCCCATCATGACTTTTCATCACAACTTCATGAAGTTGATAATGATGGGATCACCTGGGCATATGTGGTGATGGTTAAGCACATAGCCTCCAGCACCGAATTGTCTCAATTCATATGTCAGCTAAGTAACTTTTTATCAACTACCTGACACTTAGAAAGCTCTCTCATTTAACTCATGCAAACCTGTAAGGAGAAAGACCTCATTATTATCCCTGTATTTCAGATACCCAGTTTAGTTCATAGAGTAACTGGGGTTACAGAAAAAAAAAGACCAGATTTAGGTCAATGAGTTGGACAGCTGATGCAGGACTCTGGGCAAGAAGTAATGGAAGTCTTAATTGTTAATGTTAAGACTGCATGGAATGAAGGGATATTTAGGAAGTAAAAGTAATAGAAATTGGAACTTACTGGAAGTGGAGAAAAAGGAGAGGGAATAATCCAGGGTGATTTGTATGTTTCTGGCTTGCAATGTTTTGTGTGATGGTATGGAGGAACCAAGGCAGATTTGTGGCAAAATGTAAGTTAAGTCTGGAAATGTCGGGTTTAAGGGACCTCTGATGTGGGCATCTGGATGATTGTTAGGAGGAGATGTGGGCTGTTTCTTCCTTGCAGGCAGGGTTGTTGTGACTGTTGACTCGGTTAATGCTTGTAAGGCACAGGGCCTAGCACATAGTGTTCCACAAATGGTAGCCCTTATTACTGGGAGTTGTATTTAGTAAATGAAGTCCTAGTTGCTGATACAGTCACTTGGGAAAAAAGATAAGAGATGAGAAGAAAAGGCTCAACACCTATGGAACACCAACATTTGAGAGGTGGGTAGGGAAGTGCCTACACCAGGCAAGATGCTGTGCTAAGCTCGGCAGAGCATCAGCCCCAAGCAAGAACTGAAAAATCACTTCTCTTTGGTTTAATCTCACTATATTTAATTATAAAGACAATGTGAGTAATGAATAATACAGAAAATGACATGTGATTAATGCCATATGTAAATTACCTAGTGTTATGATCCAGTCTCTTAAGGTACCAACAGTTATGCTAAGAGATTGGAGAAGGATATTGTCTCTCTAGAATATGACCAAAGGAGATGACATTCTGGTGTTCACAATGAGCATTTTAAGTTCAAAAGTCAGTGTCTTCCATATGATGATGAAGAGGCTAACTTATACGTAATTTTTTTTACTTCTATCCCAGTATAGTTTCTTACCATTTGCACTGAGTGGAACACATGTTGATTTTAGATAACTGATACACACAGGAATTAAAATTTAGGTATTAAATGTAATTAACTTTTTAAATAATTTCTCCATTATTTTTATAGATTTGGGGAATGTTAATCTTATTCTCTAGATCATTGTTCTAACCAAATACTTTTTGGGTGTTTCATACCTAAGTATGTTGGAATTAAATATATACATACATACACATGGTTTTGCTTGTTTTTTAAAAGTAAAGTCTTTACTGCCAGAAAGATTGGGGTCTCCTCTGCCCCAGTATCCAAATATCTATTGCTGTTAACATAACCACATATAAGTGCTTTATTACTGGGCGCCTGGGTGGCTCGGTAGGTTGAGCCTCTGCCTTCAGCTCAGGTCATGATCTCAGGGTCCTGGGATCGAGCCCCACATCGGACTCTGCTCAGAGAGCCTGCTTCCCTGTCTTTCTCTGCCTGCCTCTCTGCCTACTTGATCTCTGTCTGTCAAATCAATCAATCAATCAATCAATCTTTTTAAAAAGTGCTTTATTACCAACTCAGAGCACAAATACTCTTGTATTTCTTTTATTTTACCACATAAATGAAAACAACCCTCCATTCCCCTGATAGGTGAGTGGTAAGCCCGTATTGAGTCTCCTGGCTAACTGACTAAAATTGTGAGTCCTGACTTCAGAGTGGCACCCCCAATACAACTTTCTGTCATGATGGCAGTGGTCTCTTCTGCCCTTTCTGATATAGTAGCCACTGGCCACCTTCTGGCCATTGAACATTGAAACGTGGCTAATGCAACTGAGTGGCAGAGTGTTTTATCATATTTTAATTAATTTAATTGTCTATTTAAATAGCTACATTTGGCTAGTGGCTACCTGATTAGACAGCACAGTGGTCCATAAGGCGTGTGTGTACCCATGTTGCAGCAGGCACGGGGCATGTTAGTCTGGCTTCCTGGCTGGGACACTCAAGATTCCAAGCCTTCTACTCTTATGTTGGCTTCTTGCAAGAGCATGGGGCCACCATAGAGCACAGTCCTCATGGCCATCAGAGGTGCTGCACCAGGAACTGCTCCCCTGCTTTCTTTTCTGGAGATACGCAGCTTAAAGGTCAAGTAGTTTTCCTTTCAGTCACCACTATAAAGAGCTGAATGCTGAAAGCCACAGTTCAAGGACCCTTGGGTGAGCTCAGTCAAGTGCAGAGGGATCTTACATTCTTGATACAGTCTTTGCCAAGGAGACCTGGGGCAGGATTTATCTTTCTGTCCCACCTTGAGCACCAGGTACTACTGTCTCCTACCCGCCTTTGCAGATCCATATCATGAAGGGACAAGTCATTTTCCTTCTCTAAAACCAAAGAACAATGTTCCGCCTTTTTTCACCTTCCCTGGTGAGCAGTAGGGCTAACTGTGCCCTTGCACAGGGGTGACTACTATCATTTTTATCTTAGTCCAGGTCCCACGGAAAGCAGAGCCTATGACAAAGGCTTGTTGTGTGAGGCCTTAACTTGGGAGTGTGGTGCCATGGAGCGAGGAGGCAGGGGTAAACGACACAGAAAAGGAAGGAGGGAGAGTGAATATACGTTGGTCTTTCCTATCAGTGATGGGTTGTTTGGTCCTTCTGAAATGACCATTCTAGGGGAAGAAGGGAAACCCATGTCTAATGGATGCCATTCCCTGTGGGTTCACTCTGTGCTTCTGGGTGGCACTGTGAGGACTTAGGAGACTGTGTCCCTGCAGCAGGAGGCAGGAGGACACCGCATGGGTGTGAAGTGTAGGGTTGTACCTGCATAAAGCTAACCAGAGTCCATACAGGGCAGAGCACTGCAGTGGTGGCTGGAGGAGAGAAAGGTTAGGCTGAGAGGATCTAAGCTGGTGCACATGAGGCAGGTGAAGTAACCTTCTGCAAAGCGTCCTTGACCCCCCACTGCCCCATCCCTTCCAGGCAGCCTACTGAATCCAGTGCCTCAAGGATGATCTACCAGAATTTAGTGACTTTCTGGCGCCTCTTCTAGAGCAGAGAAAAAAAGGACAAGTTTCTTTTTTAGCAGGCATCCTGCTGTCACCAGATAGATAAATAATACACCATTACATGTGTAGTTTATATATTTACATATAGTATATATGTAGCTACATAATAATGATAATGATGATAGCACAGGAATACCAGAGCGGCCTGAGAGCTTATGATGTGCTAATTACTATTTTAAGCCCCTTATATAAATAAAATCATTTCTATATCTCTGACTATATTTATCTATATACATGTATAGGCATAATGAATTAGATGGAGGTATGTATGTATCTCTCTGTATATTTATGTAAAATTATTTGCATTCAGGTGTTCCTTGTTTCAAAAATTATAAAAATTTCTAACCATCCACTCAATTGGTATAATTGATAATATACACACCAAAAAAATTCAATAATTTGCAATGCCTATGAGAGATGATATAAGTAGCTTTTATACCATAAACAAGTTGATCTGTGCTTCTGCATCTACCTTAAAAAAATACCTTAATAATGTTTCTAATAGATGCCACAAAGTAGGGAGAGTTCTGATATCACCAATTGCCTTAACAGTTAAGGAGAAGAGAGGGGGAAGCTGAATAGGTGATTCCTGGAATGGACTTTCCTAGGTTTTCTACCTAGGGCAGGCTTGCACAAATTCCTGAAACCACAGAAGTCTTTAATCTAGGGAGAGTAATTTCTTACCAATACTAGATTAAGGTCTAGGACCTTGTAATTTTCTCAAAAACATATAGATTTATTTCTAAGAGTAGGAGATTCTGCAGATAATTCATTCCATGTATTTTGTATATACTAATTTCCCCATTAAGAGTTGGCATTTCTGGCCCCGTCATTACATTCTGGGAATTCATCTTGAGCCCTGGTGGGACCCCTATGCACTAACTGTAACATTGACTTAAGTTACTAATTTAATAGTCTTCACTAGTTTGCCCCCAGTGACCCCCTAGTAACCAGCTTCTTCAGCAACTTCTTTATACATGGAGTTGAGAGTGACAGTATTGCTTACCACGGAGCAGCCATTTGAACATAAAATTAGCTGATTTTATCACAGGGACCAATTGTTGAGCTAATTAGATGTGCAGTACTGCTGATGAGCCAGAAACCCAAAGTGATTTTCCATCTAAACTGTGGTTTTCTGCAAAGTTGGCTGGGTGGTAGATACCAGGCTCACCAACAACCGTAGGAAAGGATAAATGGCTGAAGAAGTTTGCTAATTTTTATTTAGATTAAAGGAGGCCAGAAAACCTCATAGAAGAAGATCAGAGTGAAAATTAAACCTCATACTGGGTTCATTGACCTTGGAAGTGCTGGATTCTGTTCACAGAATATGACAGCTACATCATGTCTTTGGTGAGCTAGGGACTTTTGCACAACATGTAGGTGTATTTTTTACTTTGGACAAAGACTGTGTAATCTTAACTGCATTTTCATATTTTTTCCCGAGTTTTATTGTGGAATTATTTGCATATGGTATTAATTGGAGGAGACAATCAAATGTATCATTAATTGCCTTTGGATTATCAACTGTAGACAGTTTACCTCCCAAGTAAACCTGTCATGATATTTTCTAATATTCTAAACTGAATCGTGGCCTCTGGGAGGGGAGGTGGGTGTTCAGATATGTTTCTTATATATTGAAAATGCAACTTTTCCTCTTTTAGGAATCAAATGTTTTGATTACTGATAGATCTTCTTTTTTGAAATCTGATAGAGAATTACTAAGTCTGAAGATAGCTCTCCTGATCACATGACCTATCTCCTTCCCAGCTTCTCAAAACTTCATGAACAAACACATTTCCTTTGGGTAACCTTTTTGGGTGAATGCTAAATTATCCACCATGTCCCAAATGTAAAATAGTGCTTTAAAATCTGTCTCTATCAGTCTCCCTGTCTGTTTGTTCATCCACCCACCCATCCATTCATCTGTATCTTCAATGTCGCTATAATCTCCAAGTATTTACTATATTTTATCTTCAATTTCGGTTATCTAACAGATTGTCATCTGTCCTCTATACTCTATATAGTGTCATTTTAAAGTACCCAAAGTGAAAGATTAAAAACAGTATACAGTACAAATGGCTGACAGACACATGAAAAAATGTTCATCATCATTAGCTATCAGGGAGATTCAAATCAAAACCACATTGAGATACCACCTTACACCAGTTAGAATGGCCAAAATTAACAAGACAGTAAACAAGTGTTGGAGAGGATGTAGAGAAAGGGGAACCCTCTTGCACTGTTGGTGGGAATGCAAGTTGGTGCAGCCACTTTGGAAAACAGTGTGGAGATTCCTTAAGATATTAAAAATAGAGCTACCCTATGACCCTGCAATTGCAGTACTGGATATTTACTCCAAAGATACGGATATAGTGAAAAGAAGGGCCATCTGTACCCCAGTGTGCATAACAGCAATGTCCACAGTTGCCAAACTGTAGAAGGGACCAAGATGCCCTTCAACAGATAAATGGATAAAGAAGATATGGTCCATATATACAATGGAGTATTATGCCTCCATTAGAAAGGATGAATACCCAACTTTTGTATCAACATGGATAGGACTGGAGGAAATTATGCTGAGTGAAATAAGTCAAGCAGAAAGAGTCAATTATCATATGGTTTCATTTATTTGAGGACCATAAGGAATAACACGGAGGACATTGAGAGATGGAGAGGAAAAGTGAGATGGAGAAATTTGGAGTGGGAGATGAACCATGAGAGACTGTGGACTCTGAGAAATAAGCTGAGAGTTTGGAAGGGAAGGGGTGAGCCTGGTGGTTGGTATTAAGGAGGGCACACGTTTCATGGAGCACTGGATGTGGTGCATAAACAATGAATTTTGGAACACTGAAAAAAAAAAAACAGATATAGCGATTGGATCATAACAGCATTTTTTAGAATTGCTTCAGCTTTATTTAATTTTCTTCCCCAAATTTTAAATTCATTCTAGAATTTTGTTCAGTTTTGATTATTTAGTTTTCTTCCCAAAGCCCTTAGATTGCAGCTAGAGAGGCAGACTCCCCATGCCCTGCAGTTAAGCCCTGGCAAATTTTGGTTTGGCTGCTCAGTGTGTGTGCATGTGTGAGAGAGGGAGGGAGAGAGAGATTTCATTTCCAAATTACGTACCTACCTATGCTCCCCATATTCTACTGCCTGCCTTGTTAATTCCCCTTACTTATCAACATAGTATTTCCTAAACTGGAGACTTTATTTCCATCCCTTCCCCCCTCATAAGCAAGCCCCACAACTCCCCCTGCCACCACCACCATTTTGGCCTTCCCAGCTCTCTTTTAACTTACTTAAGCAAGATCCCTAGGAGTCATCACTGATTGACCTTTTCCCTTACTTCTCCCCTCCAGTTAATCGGATTAACCTAGATTCTGCTTTTCCAGTACGTCTCCACTGTGCCTAAGTCTCTCTCATTTTCATGTTCATTGTCATAGCCCAGGCTACCATTATCTGTTCCTATGCCACTGGGCTGTGTACCTGTCCACTACCATCTGCCCACATGGGGCAGCCAGAGCAACATCCTAAATCTAATTCCAGTCGTGTCCTTGTCCTGTGGTAAACTCGTCAATGGCTTCCTGCTACATTTAGAATGAAATCCCAACTCCTTATTATGGCTTACAAGGTTCCAAATAGTCATTTTGCCATCATCCCATAAGACATCTTCTAGTTAGAGGGCATAATTATTATGATATATCCAAGAATTAACATGTAATTCTTACTCAGAGCTCCAAACCTTCGAATAAAACTCAAGAACTTCTAGAGGTCTAGGGACTCAGGGTAAGAACCACAGTCACTCATAGAAAATTGTACATATGCAGTGAACATCATAATGAATGTTTTTATACTTCTTTGTATTTCAAAGTTAAGTCTTATGCAGACTCTCTGTTGCCACAAAGAGACTGGTTTTGGAGGTTTGAGGAATGGCTGCTTTGTCTAGTATGTGTTATATACCAGGAGGAAGTCATTATTGAGTTAACCACAGTGTTCTTGACCCCAGAACGTATCTTGCAAACCCCCCTGAAAGAAGAAATTGCTCAATGTTGCAAGCATAAAACACCATTTTGGCAAGATTAAGTCAGTAGTTGGTACATGAAACTGTCTTCCTTTTTCTCATTTGCCACATCTCTGATTTTTTTGTTCCTCTCTTAATTACAAACAGCTACGGCAGCTAATGACCACAGACTTGGTGCCTCAAAACAACAGACATTCATATTCTCATAGTTCTGAGGGCCAGAAGTCCAAAATTAGCTTCATTAGGCCAAAATCCAGGATTCAGCTGGGCTGTGTTCCCTCCAGAAGCTCTAGGGGAGAATCTGTTCTTAACTCTACTCCTCTTAGATTGCAGCTAGAGAGGCAGACTCCCCAGCATTCCTTGACATGTGGCTCGATCACTCCGTTTTCTGCCCCAATGGTCACATTGCTTCCTCCTCTTCTGTGTGTCTAACCTCCCTCTGCCTCTATCTTATAAAGACACATGTGATTGCCTTTAGGGCCCACCTGATAATCCAACATAATCTGCCTGTCTCAAGATCCTTAATTCTTATTTGTGAAATCTTCACCACATAAAATAACCTTTACATGTTCCAGTGATCAGGACATCGAAATTCTGGGGACACTACTCAGCCTTCCACAGTCTCCAGACCTGGCTTCCGGACAACCACTGCCACATGTCCAGCCTCCAGTGGGTCCTCAAACTGGGAGTTCTTCTCTTCTGGGCTGTTCAGAAGGGGCAGGCCATGCTCACTGAGTGGGTACCCATGTGGGTTCTTCTGGATCCCAGGGCTAAACACAGAGCACACTTAATTCCCCAGATGAGACTTGATCTCCTCTTTCTTGAGATCCTTGTCTATTTTTGAAGGAAGGTAGAAATTTGCATAAGCTTTTCCCCTTTCAAACATATGCACCTTCAAAAATGACCCAACTTCACCCCTATACTACTTAACAGAATAAAGTAGCATACCAAAAATAACAACAGAAAAAAAAATCCTAGCTGCTAGATTTTGGGGCTGCTTAAAAGAGAAAATTGTCTGTGCGTGTAATCAAAATAACATTTGAATGGTTGGAAGAATGTTCTAGTACTCTCTTAGTCACTTAACCACTTATGAGTCCTTGACTTCTCTGGTCTTCATTTTAAATTATCTAACAAAATTTCCTCAAAGGTTTATTGTAAGAATTAAATGAGACTTTACATATATGTAAAATGTCCCTTTTTTAGACTGAATATTTATATAAATACATTAATACATACATACTAGCATACATACATATATTTAAAGATTTTGCTTATTTATTTGAGAGAGATAGCTTGCAAAAGTGGGGGGAGGGCAGAGGGAAAGAGAGAATCTCAAGCAGACTCCCTGCTGATCACAGAGCCTGATATGGAATTTGATCTCACAACCCCAAGATCATGATCTAAGCTGAAACGAAGAATTGGATACTTAACCAACTGAAACACCCAGCTGCCCCAGCTAATATATATCAACTGAAGTTGAGCTCTTTCAGTTTTCTAATCCAGAAAGCAGTTTTAATTATACCAACTCAACTGAGAGAAATTAGACATACTAGTAAATATCCAGTTATGCTATAATCGTCATCCCATAACTGGATCTGACAATTCCCTACCAGGAGGTTCATATCCTTTGTGTTTCCTTGTAAGCATCTATAGGCTGAAAATTTGAAAACGTCCTTCCTTCCTTTGACCCCCATCTTCCTCAGGAAATTAATATGTTAATTACCTTATCAAATATTAATTCTGTGCTGATTAGTTGCCAGACTCACATTATAATTGTTTCAAACACAGCTATCTAAAGAAGGATCTCATGAAGTTTGTTGTCATCAATTATGCTATACACAGTCATAAAAGCCCGCATATCATAAACGCTCTTTCTCGGAGAACATTCCATCTGCCTTGGAGAACATTCTATAGCAACTGTCCTGACATTAAACTCTTTGAGGGCTCCTGGTCCTCCTTGTTTCCCCTGAGGCCTGGTACCATCCTTGGCACCTAGCAGATTATCAGCAAATATTTGTTGCCTTGGACAGAAAATATGGAGCAGGATAAAGAAGCCCCCTGTTACCCCCTTGTTATGGGCTGAATCTTTGTATTCCCCAGAATTTATTTTGTTGAAGCACTAACCTCCCAGGGTGATGGAATTCGGAGAAGGGGCTCTGAGGGGTAATTAGGGTTAGATGAGGTCATGAGGGTGGAGCCCCCACGATAGGATTAGTGTCCTTGTAAGAAGCTACACAGAGAGCTCTCTCCTCATGCACACAAAGAAGAGGTCATGTAAGCACACGGCGAGATGATAATTATCTTTAAGTCATGAGAATAGTCCTCACAATAAAATCCACTCTGTTGGCACTTCCATTTGGGGCCTTCCAGCCCTAGAACTGTGAGAAATAAAGGTCAACACTGACAAAGTCATCATGGAGGGGTGGGAGGAATCACAACTTTGGAAGAGAATACCTGGCCATGACCCTGCTCTACCTTTTACCAGCCATGACCTTGACCTTGGACAAGTCTTTACAGCTCTATTTCCTTGTTTATAAAATGGGGAAAATAAGAACAAAACTCTATAAATCTTAAGTTTTCAGTGCTTTGTGCCATATTACACAGGTGACCCTCGTCCTGACATGACCCTCGTCGTTCAGGATCTGTTCTCCTCCCGAGCTTAGTTAGGAAGGCACTGAGCTCCGAGGGCTTCATTCACTTTCCCAAGGTGACCTGATAGTCCATTTAGAGTTACAGGCCTTCGACTCTGAATTCCATGTGCTTTGCCCGAATGTTGTGTGGGGGTATTCGATAATCTGTCAAGCATTTTACAAATATTGGGATTTCATGGGGTGACTCCGGACACAAGGCTGTTTGCAGTGACTCCATCTTGCTTTTCCGAAGACCCTCAGATTTCAGCCACTGTGAAAATACAGGATCAGGGAATCTTCCTTTCTGTCATGACTTGAGAAAATGTCAGGATTATTTCCCTGTCTTTGTCGAGAAATGGATAGGTTATTCTTGGGTAAAAGTATCCCAACTCAGTCGGTCTGCTCTCTGCTGCGAGGTTAAAACCAGTAACCACACAACAAGATTCTGCTGTCACAAACACCAAAACCCATTCATCTGCATCGAAGGACCCTGAATGGATGTGGGGAAATGTCAGTTGATATTTTATGGTTTGGGCATTAACCAGTTGTTGTTACCCTTCTTTTAAAATTTGTGCTGTTGTTTAAAGTGTGGAGTTACAGGTTTTCAATGTCCACGGAAAAACCCTGCATAATTCGTTCACTTACCTTAGGCAAGGAGTAAAATCCCCCTTTGTGTGCCTAGCCATAAAGATGAAATTCATCTTAGACCCTTTTGTGGCTTTGTAGTTACCATTAACAGGTATTATTATGAACTCTTAATAAGAACTCATGAAATAAATGTTTTAAAGATACCCATTTCTGGGAGGCAGGCATCTATATTTCCATGTATGCAGCTGTATAGACAGCTAAATCTTTAGCCTTAATGGTTTAGTTGCATCTGGGTGTTTATCTTCATTTCCACTTATCACTGTGGGTTAGACTCCCTGTGTATGAGTACAGATTGCCCTTTCCTGCACTGTATTTAGAAATATCTGCATTACCCCTGGGCATTTGTTCATTAATAGGGGGTGGGGAGAGGAAAAGCTTGTAATAATGGGCTTTACATATTATTAAACTGTGTGCATCCATATTTGGATCCAAAGGAAAAATCTGGTTTGTGTTACTGCCCTCTGGTGGTTCTGGCCCATCACTGCAGTGGCGGGGAAGTGCCGCCCTAGGGTGGAATGGAACCTGGAGAGGCAGCTTCCAGGAGTAACGCACTTTTCTGGGTCCACAGCCTTTTCCTCCTGTCACTGCTTTTCATTCAAGTGCACCGCAAGAACCCTGAGCCACTTCCTGGCCCGAATAACGAGAGGAGAAAGCATGCTTGTGAGGCCCAAGAAGATAGTGTCATGTCGGTGGAGGATGTACATGCAAAATAACTCTGACTGTCATAGGGTGATCTTTGAACGAAATCCAGTGCTCCACAAACCACACTCTTACTCCTCTTTCAAGGCCGGCGTGGGAAGACGCAGTGGCTCCCGCGGTGTGACATCTGTACCCCTTGTGTTACACGGGATGACTTCAGGGTCTATCCAGACGGACCTTTCACTTTTTTTTTTAAGAATTTATTTATTTATTTGACAGACAGAGATCAGAAGTAGGCAGAGAGGCAGGCAGAGAGAGGGGGGAGGGAAGCAGGCTCCCTGCCGAGCTTGATCCCAGGACCCTGGGATTATGACCTGAGCCAAAGGCAGAGGCTTTAACCCACTGAGCCACCCAGGCTCCCCAGAACCTTTCACTTTTTAATAGTTACTGTTTATTTTAGAATGTCGTAGGAAAAATGCAGTGAGGATCTGACGCCCATGACTTCAGGGACGCTGTTGGGAAGACCAGGAAAGGGCGCCTCCATGCACAGCTGCGTCCTTTGCAGCCGTGTGTCACTTCTGCTCATCGATTCATGGAGCAGAGCCCTGTGGAGGTGGGTGGATGACGTAGATCACCAGTGGTTCTGCTACTTGCTTGTGGTATGACCTTTGCTCACCTCCCTAAGCCTGGGGTTTCCTGATTTGCTGGGATGACAGTCGTGACTTCTGAGGGCATGGCGGGCATCCTGTGATATGGTGTGTAATATGTCAGGGGTCTGCCACAGTCAAGGCGGTCTCACGTCCGCATGCTGCAGGACGCTCCTTGGAGCCTCTCTTCTTCCCAGTTCACATGGTGCTTTGCACGCCACACTTCCTGCCTCTTCCCCATGTCTGAGTTTCCATGTTTCTTTTCACTCTTGATTATAAGTGGGTGCACTTCCTTTGCCTTGCCACGTTTGCAGCCCTCCATGTGGCCTTTTGCACAAAGCAGGCACCCCCTGAATGTTTGTCAGGGGCCTTAAGCACAAGCGCACAATCATTCTAAGTCACTTTTCCCCATCCTCTGACGCATTCAGTGCATTTCATGTATCGGATTAAGACCAGTCCTGTACCTTGTCCCTTGTGTCTCTATAATTCCTGTGATCTGGTAACAGGAATAAGATTAGGTTCCTGCCCATTGGCTGCAGGCAGGGAGGAAGAAAGGCCTGCGGTTTCCTTGTGTTTGTGTGCCACTGACATCACCTCCTATCATACTGGCCAATATATACGTTCATTGCCTGCCCACCCTCTACTGGCTAATTTCAGTGGCAGAGAAGAGGAAGGTAGTGGAAACCTTTTAAATACAGTATTTTATGTTGCTCAAGCAGGTAGATTGGTAAACCCCGCCCTGGTTTAGTCTATATAAAATGGCCTTAGGAACCGTAAGATCAGAAAAACTACCCGTGGGGGGAGGATCGTAGGAGCCCTTACATTTTAGTGATGCCAAGAGGGAAACGGGGTTTGTGGTGTGCCTACCAAGGCAGTGCGTTTGCCTTTAAAATTCCTATGGATTCTGTCTCAGCTCCGAGTGGTTCTAAGTTTCCCCGATTCACCTCCACAGAGCTTCCCAGCCTATTCCTAAATGGCTGCAGAACGCCCGCTTGCATTTCTGCAGTGAAGGCGATGTTCACTTAAGGCTTCCAGAAATCAGAGCTTTCATGTTTGCCATGAAAGCCCGAGAGCTGCAGGCACCTCAGTAGCGGAGATAAAAGGACACTCGTGTTTGTGCATGTGTGTTTAGAACTGAAAGGACAGGGAAGAGAAAGGAAATAGATGTTACAGCTTTGCACTTACTTCAAAATCTGCCTCACTCCCTCTGGTGGGACCATTTAACTACAAATGCCTCCCCCACCCCCCTCCGCCCCCACCAGTGCTCCCCACCCCCACCACATTCATCTTGGCTCATGTGACATCTGTTCTGGGCACTGCGGAGCAGTCTTCTCGTTGCCATGGCAGCCGGTGGAGAGAGCCCGCCCATTGGCTGCTAGCTGAGAGGAGGAAAAAAAAGGCCCGCAGTGTCAGGGGTCGTGTGCCTAGTGCCTGCCTGCCACTGTTTTCAGTCAGCTGCTGGCTTGGCCACATTAACGGTGCATGCAGCAGCGGGCAGGGTCCCGCAGGGACCGCCTGCCACAGCTGTGTACTCTGCCGGGCAGAATGAGGGACCCAAGGTCAATGTCATTAGATTCTCCCTCAAGTGTGAAGTGTGTGAAGGACAAAAGCAGAGCACGTGAGGGAAAGTGGGCTGCTGTTTTCCTTCACCTTGAACTCCTCCGAGCTCTCTTTTCTTCTACCCATGTGGATTTGAAATTTGGTAGAATGACCCCTTCTACTCCCAGCCGTCCTCCTAGTGAGAGGGCCTGAGCCCAAGCCAAAGCCTCCTTCCGATTCCATTTCCTTGACCATGACCCTGTCATTCTAAAACGAAAAGAGGACAGCTTCCCATTTCGAAATGTACACCTGGACCTGGTTGTTTCTAAAATCATTTTCCTCCTGTTGGATTCACTTCGGAATTTACCGATGCAACTGGGATGGATCACTATTCTGGCCTCAGAGCTGTAGGTTACCCATGTCCTACCTGCGTAAGTGAAGGCCAAGTGAACCAATGTTCCCCATGCCTAATCTTGCACCTGGCCAATGAGACAGGTAGAGATAGAGAAGTACAGTCGTGAAGACCTCCTTGACTGATCCTGGCTGCCTCCCTCAGGGTTTGGGGTCCCCACTGATGAACAATGGTGGTACCTGTGCTCCAGCCATACCCAGGGTCTTCCACCTCCAGAACCGGGCACTAGTTGGGATTTGGCCATGGCTGGTGACCTTGACCCCCAGCACCAACACAGACAGCACCAGTCAGCAGAGTGGAGGGTGGAGAAGGACCTTCTGTGAACTTTCTCTCACCTGCACCTCCCAGTGAGCCTGTGAGGCGGTATTCCAAATCCCTGCTTTACAGAACACAGAGACTCATAGCTCCCAAGGTCACACCACCTGTAAATGGGTGAGCTCAGGATTCGTACCCCGCTTCTTTGTTTACAAGCCACACATGCCTTTCCCTTCTGTCCCACGGCCACAATAGATTCCTGAACATTTAACGTCCCCACAGATTCATACCCAGGGAAGCTGGGCGATGATCAGGATGTTCCTCCCATTTCTACTCAGGCTTTATCATGCCTGTTTGACCTTTCATAAGAATGTGTCAGTAGTGTTTAATTTGCCAAGATCAGAGGCTAAGGGCTTGAGGAATTCGTGTTGTTCCTCCTTCCTTCTTTGTTGCTTGTGGTTTTAGCCTGACTCAAATCACTGTATACTGTGCATTTTCACTGAGCAGAAGGCTCTTGGCTAAGCACAGGGAGGGGATTTATGCCAGAGCCAGGGAGACAAATTTAAAAATTCTTATCCCTTTCACTTCCCTCTCTCTCTTATTTTGGTCACTTATTTATTTTGGGGATGGTTCAGACATTATCAGAATAAAAAAGTACTCCAGACTCATGACTGTATTATCGATATCTACCTCTCTGCCACCTTTGCTCCTTCCTTTTGTCCTGGATCTAGAAGTTTGAGAATTTTGTCCTTAATATTCAAAAAGACTAAGGAACAGGAAAAAGTGTTAGGTCTCTTTGTATGATTATATGAGAGTAATTGCTTCTGCATCTTGGTGTTAAAACCAGGACTGACACAAGTGTCAGTGGCTTGCATACTAGTCTTTCCTATCCATATGCTGATCAGAGGCAGCAAACTTAACAGACATTGGATCAGTTTGGAGCTGAGGCAGAGAGTCCCTGAATGCTTATTCTCAAATCTAGTATCCTAATGTAGCAAGAGTTTATTAAACCTATTGGCAAGCTGTGACCGAGTTTCTTCCTTTCCTCCCTCGTACACTGGGTATAGCATCCTCTTAGGGGAATTTAAGCAAAATGAAGACATTTCACTTCCTAGAGATAGGACCTTAGCAAGCATGCAAAAGAATATACCTTCGTGGCAAGGAGAACGTTAAATTATTTTGCATCACATCTCAAACAATGCTTTTATTAAAACCCGAGTGGTGAAGTTACCATAAGTGATACTTGGCCTCCAAAGATAGAATTAACTCTACAGAGTGAAGATATAGGGAGTCTGTCATGACGTGAGAAACTTACAAGCATCTGTTCTTCCTCTTATACTTTCCATTTACCCTCAGCGTTCATTGCTAATCCCCCTATTATTGTCCTTGATCAGTATTTAGAGGCCATAAGGAAAATATAGTGAGAAACAGATTTTGACAATGAGTGTTCCAGAGAGAATACTGAATAGATAAAAGCCAGAGATGCTCCTGATGTCATTTTAAACACCTGGAAATGAATCAGTATGAACTCCCTGGACTGCTAAGAAATCTCCATGGTCTATGATCATGATTTACTAGGGACACATAGGAATAAGACCATTAGCCACCAAATACTCCTACTGCCTACTTTACATTGAAAAAATGACAAGGCTTTCTTTTTTCTCCATTTTCTTATCTGTATGTTATAGATTCATCTACCTGGAAAAAATCATTTAAATCATTGAGTTCGGTGTTGTTTAGCCACAATGATGTGGATTAGTGGTTTATAAAATGACTTAATTTCCTCACTGGTTCTCGGATTGTAGAACAGAATGGTAGTAAGGGAATATGGAGTGGGGTTAGAACTTGATGTTTTCTCAGTAAGGATTTATCTGGCACCTACTGTATACCATGGATGAGATGACATTTGTCTTTGGTCTAAACTATAAACTTTTTATATCTTTTAACATGTTCTTTGTATGTTTTATAGAACATCACATCCCTTACCAGGCAACGAATGCAAGGGACAAAATCCTCCAAATGTAGATCTAATGTTTGTTTTATTTAGATATCTTCATGTCTTTAAGGAAAGCACCAGACCCTTATGCCACAGGATTACTTTGCCAATATAGAAACACATTTACCAATACAAATACTTTATCACCAAACAGCAGGATTTACCAGAAAAGAAAAATAATTGTGTGAGAAAAAGGGAACCTGGTTTTGGGGCTATCATCATTTGTGCCAAAGACACTTAGTTGAGTGAAACACTAACACATTATTTTTATGCATATTTGCACAATGGCTGTTGTGTAGTTTCAGGAATCCATAGAGTTTAATACCCAAGCACTTGTGATAGGGAAATATTACTAAAGCATTATTAGTATACAGCAAAGTGCCCTTCTTTCTGCTAAATCAGTTTGTAGAGTGGTCCTAAAAAATGCTCACACCATTCATTATGACAATAGGGTTCTATGTTTCTGATACAAGACAGACTTCCCAGTAGCCTGGGAAGTCAGCAGTTAGAGGAGGCGATCAAAGATAAGAGAAATGAACTGAAGGAACACTCGAAGGGCAACAGAAGAGAAAAGTGTCCTTAGGTAGAAGGGAAAGGCAAACAGGATGTGTTCAGGACCAGCCCCTCTGTGCACATTGTGCGTGGGAAAGGAGCCTAGAAGGGAAGGCCTGGATGAAGAAGTCCCAGCAGCAAGTGAAAAAAAGGTGGCCGTAAATAATTGTGTTCTGGTAAAAAGGAAAACTCAGTATTTTAGGATTGACCAAACACTGGAAAGAAGTCACACAAATGAAAATGATCTGAGAAGCGCTGTGTTTGTCCTGAAAGTTTCTAACACCCTTGGGTGACTTTTTTTTTTTTTTTTGGTGACACTTCAACCACTCATACCACTTTTTAAAAATAATGTCCTAATCTGCAAAGCTGAGCTCATGATCTTTGCCCTGCTTGCTCATGTTGTGGGGGTTGAGGATCGAGGGAGACTGTAAATGTGAAGAGGGCTGTAATCTGGAAAATGCTGCCCAAATGGCATTAGCTAAATTTGGCTTGCAGGGGGCAAAAGATAGCCTGGTGTCCAGTCCTTGCAAACTGCATTTTCTCACTGATGAGAGATCTGACGTTTTATCCTTTTCTGTTGTTTCATAAGATTTAGGAAATGTAGTTTCTCTGCCTCTTGTCATCAGTGGCCCCTCAAATTTTATCATAAAACCTTAACTCATGGACCCTTGCTGAGGAGCCACATTTCAGCTATAAAATTCTGTAAAATTCTTCCATTACCATACCTTTTTGGACTGTGGAGATGGGCTCCTTTCTGTAACTTTCCTGGCTAAGTAAATTTTCTTGAGACGGCCACTCACTCTTTCAGTCAGAGTTGAATTTGTATCATGAATTTCCATAATTTATGATTCAGGGCCTATACTGGCCGGTTTTAAATTGGCTTTGATCACAAGTTAACATGTAAAGTCCACAAGGAAAATAAATTCAGCACCTCCTCTATTCCCAGCTGTCAGTTTTTTTGTTTTTCCCCCTATAAAGCAATGGGGTTTTCACTGAAGGCTGTTGGACACTTTAAAAGAGGGAACATGGGGACTCTTGGGGCCTCCTCTCTTGTGTCTCCTCAGACCTTCTCCCACCCAGGCCTCTGCCCTCTCTTAATCCAGCTTCAGATGGATCTCAGAGGCAGCAGCATTGGCTGGCTTGTCTACCTTTTCGGTAATAGCAGTTGTCAAGATGGCCGTTACTTGTCCTTGCGGTATGAGAATGAGGGAAGAGACCACAAAGGGAGTGTATGGCTACGAGAGACCACACAGCCACAGCTGCCCATTCCGAGTGGGGCTCTGTGCAATCTTAGCTCTTCCAAGCAGACTCCAAGTACCCAGCCTTCTCCAGGTCAACACTACTACATTGTTGAACCCAATTTGGGTGACTAGAAAGCATTTATATCCCAATTCTATTTACTGTGGCATACCTGTGAGCTGTCACATTTGGAATTATTAAACCCACTTAACAGAGTAGTAAGGGTTATCTATGATCACATTTCCCCTTAATTCAAAGGTATTTACCAAGTACCTACATAGTGCAAGGAGAGGTTCTAGAAACGTGTGTGCATGGTTGCTTAGAACTTGGAAGAGCATTCTGCATCAGCTTCTTTACGGGCTTCATCTCCAGTTAACTTCAGGTAAAGAACAATGCTCATTATATAATAAAAATACTGTTTCTTTGACGGGGAAGAAAAGGCCCTAAAAAGAAAGCCAATCAGTAGTGCTGGTGTGGAAAATGCTTTCAAATGTGAAATCACTTAGCCAGCTAATCAAGCTAGCCATCGACAGCTGGTACGGTTCTGTGGAATATGGAGTCCCACCCAGACCTACCGAATTAGGATCTTGGAAGGTCCAGGAAATGTGAAAAATTGAAAACTCTACAAACGATTTTGATGCCCAGCTAGGCTTAGGAATGTCAACATAGTGGATGTATCCTCAGTCTCGGTTATCCTTAGTCTTAGGACTTAATCTTAGGTGAGCCTAGATAACAACCACTCAGCTTCTGTTTCCCAATCTCCAAAATGGATTTAATCACATGTACCTCAGAAGATGATTGTGTAAAATAAATGAGATAATACATACCACGCCCCTGCTTTGTAGGAGGGCGTGATCAGTATTAGCTGGTTTCCCTCCTCTTCCTGCTCCTTCTGTCCCAGCACTTCGGAAACTGAAGTCTTCAGTTGCATCAGCAATTGACATACAGAGGCAATGACTCACTCAAAGGACTCGGTATTAACCCTCAGCTGTTGACAACTAAGGCAGGGTCAGGCCACTTGCCAGCGGAGGTATGTTTATAATGCAGTTTTCCATCAGTACATTTTCTCCCCTGACGTAAGCTGCGCTCCCTGAGTGGTGGGTTCTCCACCCCTGGTTAAGGATTTTTAGGGAAGAGTTAACTCACGAAGTCCTCATCAAACAGCCTTCTTTCCCACTCTCATCCCCTTCCTGTGCTGTGTGAGTCAGCTGGATCTGCTCAATTCAGGGAATTAAAAATGGCTTGTTAGTAATCAGCTGTGCAAAAGCAAAGTGGGTCTTTTTATTCTTAAGTTCTGTTTACCAGTGTTTGAGATTTCAGACTATTTTGTTTTGATTAGCCTTACAGATATGATCTCAAGCTGTGGTTGTCAGAATTTTGGCTTCAGGACCTCTTTAAACTCTTAAAAATTACTGAGGACCCCAACAAACTTTTTTTCTTTTTGAGGGTTTTACCTATGGATACTGACGATATTAGAAATTAAAACAGATTTTTAAAGCACAAGAACACACATTCCATTAGCTATTGGAGTGCTGGTGTCATCATACTTCATGTAGCTTCTGGAAAATTCCACCTATACTCATGAAAAAATGAGAAAGAAAGAAGGAAACATACTTTAGCATTATCATGAAAACAGTTTTGACCTTGTGGACCTTGGAAAATATCTTGGGGATCCTTAGGTCCCCAAATGTTGCTCAAACCACACTGAGCTATTAATCTAGAGGTTATGTCTTGTCCTGTGCATCTGTCTCACAGAGAAGCACAGAAATCAGAGCAGAGATCATTGACTCTCTTGGCCGAAAAGGTTATTGGAGAAGGCCTCCGAGCCCAGTTGCCAGACTGAGTTTATAAGATAGAGCTTCTGCCCACTCTGCTTGCCATAGGTCTTGATTTATTTAGTGGGATAGGTCACAGTCTCAAGTAAAAGACAAATGGGTTCTAGTCCCAGCTATGTTATGTGACCTTAGGCAAGTTTCTTAACTTCTCTGGCCTCAACATCCTCTTATGTAAAATGCGGTTAATACAAATACGGCATCGGCTTGCTGGGAAAATGACGTGGGATAATATATGGAAAGGGACTGGCCTCTTGCATAAGCATCCAGTAAATATGAACCATAATTGAACTCTTATGGAACTCTCTGACTTGTTAATCACTTTTAATTCCTTTAGCTTCAAAACAACTAACTCTTGGAGGTGGACATTTATAATACTGTAGCAGTTCCCACTCCTAGGAATTGCTACCAGCTTTTCCCCAGTCTCCTGGACTCAATCGTTCCTCTTGCTGACAATGTTCAGGCGTGTTCAGCCACGGAGCAGAGAAAGCAAGGGGATTCCGGGCTTCCTGATGAATGCTGTATCTCTCTGCCTTCCCAACAGGCTGAAGGCAGAGCTAAAATCGGATGTAATTAGTTTGCATGTCAGACCCAACAATCCATGCCGTACGTCATGCAGGTGTGATCAGTGTTTCCGAGGTGGTAAGAAATCTCATAATGAGCCAACGAATATTATTATTACAGTTGAATAAACTGAAGCATGATTTATGATGATTACAATTTGTTTGTAGCCTTTGTTTTCCTATTTCTTTTTTATCCCCCCAAAGTGGAATGTGTGCTTCTGTAGCACTATCCATTTGCAAATTGCATTCCCAAACCACTTTTAATTGTCTGCTAATCAGTTCAGGGGAGAGCTTAGTGCTGGTAGGTGACCCAGTTCTCCTTTCTGACAAATGTAAATGTAATGCTTTGTTCCTCGGATGTTGTTGTTGGAGGGTGAGGCGTGGTCCCCCGTGGCCCTCACATATAAGCCAGTAACAGATTTCTGCTGTGAATATTTGAATGTTGTTTCAAACAGTGTATGTGAATTTGAGGACTTCACCAGCAAACAACAGCAACAAAAACCTAGAGATTTTTAAATAATGCCTGATAAATAACTAGTTTTGTGTATCCAGACAAATGAAATAATCTACCATCCATGGCCCTACCATCTCAGACCCTGATTTAGACACATGTGGGTATTAAACAAATTAATTCATACTGTCTTGCTAAGCCTCTCTGCTCAGTTGCTTACCTAAAGGTCCTTGAAGACAGAATGCACTGTAGTCCCAAATGGCAACATCATGCTTGGAACTGACATGGGATCACTATGTCTATGTCCCTAAGCCTAGGGATTGCAGCTTCTCCTCTTGCTACAGAAGTAGCAAGCACCATCACCTAAAAGATACCGGTTTTAGAGTAAGCAGCCCTGGGTTCTCATCCTGTCCCTTGTACCAGCAGCTGTGTGATTGAGGCAAGTGGCTTTGTCTCTCTGGCTGTCCTTCACTGCATCTGTACAAAGATGTCTCAGCACTTGTCACATCTGATGTTAGTGAGAGTGCTGGTGGGTTCCTTCCCCCCTTGGGCATATCCAGTGGCTTTGAGGGGAGGAGTCTATTGCATAGGACCAGAATCAAAGATTGTTAAGCAGTTGGAGGAGCTAACCACAGAGATGTTGAGTGAATCTGGAACGTGGAATCTCACATTTCCAAGACCAGGAGAACTCTGTTCACCAAGATGTTCTCCAATTCTCCTCGAGATGCTGGACTTTGAATACCGCTCTTGGCCCTGAGAATGACAGCTGTGGGTCAGTTTCTTTTTTCTCAGTGTATTGGTTGTCTATTACTGTATAACAACCTACCCCAAAACTTAGTAATTTAAAATGAAAACGATTTTCTTTTTCTCATGATTCTGTTGATTTTTCCTGGGCTCATTTATGTGATTCCATTCAGTTGATGGGTCACCTGGAAACTGGGCTCAGTTGTGGCAGCTAGGAAGTCTGGACCTCTTTCTTTTCACATAGTCTTTCCTTTTCAGGGAGGTTAGCCCAGGTTGGGCTGCCCCACAAGGTGGTACATGCTGAACCCCAGTGTGCTGGTGCTTATGGAGCCTCTGCTGACTTTGCTGATATGCTATCGGTTAGAGCAAGTCACATGTTCAAGCCCAAATTCAGTGTGGGAGGAGACTGTGCGAGAGCATGGGTATCGGCAGGGATGATTCACTGAAACTATTTATGTAACAGTCTACTCCCCCTAACCTTAACCTCAGTCTTCTGGTCAGTAAGACGTAATTAGGTTACTAAGAATGCATAAAAAACCAGTCTAAGAGTCAAGAGATAGGTTTTTCTTATGTCCAGTCTCTAAGTATACAAATGATCACAGTCTCCTTTTCCACAGAATGAGGGGGAAAGTCTTGGACCAAGTGATCTGAGAGCCCATCTATCAACACACATACATAAACAACACACACACACACCCCTTCTTTTCCATCTCTCATTCAATGTGGAATTCAAATGTGCTTAGAAGTATCTTAAAAGTGGTAAAGATCTATACAAATGCAATTTATTATTACAAATATACATAAAGAATTCTGATAAATATACTTTCAAAAAATCTTGTGATAAAGTCTTTTAATGAGATTATAATCATATTTATTAAAATATAGCATAAATAAAATAAGCAACATATTTTAATTTCCATTTCTTGTGTTTTAAGTTCACCCTAAAGAAGTTTGGGAAATCAAGGTGTGCTTGAATAATGTTAACCATCATAGGAGAGGGGGACACTTGGGTGGCTTAGTTACTTAAGCATCTGCCGTCAGCTTGAGTCATGACTCCAGCATCCTGGGATCGAGTTCTGCATTGTGCTTCCTGCTCAGTTGGGAGTCTGCTGCTCCCTCTCTGTCTTTCTCAAATAAATAAAAATAAAATCTTAAAAAAAAAAATCATAGGAGGGGACTAAAAGGTCCAATCCATCATTTGGTTGTAGCCTTTGTTCAAAATGTAGGTGTTCGAGCTAACTCAAGTTTGTATGTACTCTAGCCATTCAGTAGCCTACTATGATACAGAGGCAGAGTTCAGCCATCTTTTCCCATCTTGTGCTTTGTTTATTTGCTTGGTTCACTGAGTTGTGTTTGGGTTACGTGTGTGTAGGGCAGTTCACGTGTCATCTCTTGCTTAGTGTTCCAAATTTGCCAAGTCCCCTGAGAGTAGCAGGGCATCCATGGATCCCTTACTTCTTATAGGGTGTGCAAAGATGGAGTGACTTTGAGTCATTGCCTCAGTAAATGGGATCTTGTCCCCACTGATTCCTTTTTACATTCTCTGAGAACTAGTTCGGAAAAGATGAGATTAAAGATTCAGTATTAGCTTTTACCTCTGCATAGATGACTTTACAGTCAGCGTAAACTATGTACAACTTCTCCTGGCTTAAAAGTCATTCCTAATATGGCTGTTGATTCCTCCCACTGCTTAAGAGAGAGAGAGCCCAAACTCCCTTCCCCTTCTGCTGACCCTCCACCCCCACATACATCCGGTACACTCCAGTTCTACACAGTCACTTGCTGTAGTGGAAATAAACAAAGAGCACCAAATGTGAATGAGCAACAGCTATGCATTCAGAACTTACTATAACAAAGGAGTCAGCCATCATCACTTGCATTTGGCAGAGACTCAAAGGCAGGCATGAGTAGGAGAGCTTTATAGTGGAAGAAAGGGGCGGCTTCAGGTGTGCCCTGATTGGAAGCTATAGGCATGGCGTAGTTAGTTGCAGGTGGGCTAACTAGAAGTGGGATATCTTGTGATTAGTTAGGGGTATATATTTGGCTTTCTTTGTTTGGTCCTAAGTTGGAAAAGGGTCAAACCATAAGGGAGAGGTCAGTCACTAATCAAGTCCTGGCTGTCTGGGGACAGTTGCTATAAAGGTTGTTCTTGGACTTCCTGGGTTGGTTACTATAGATAGTATTTTGACTTCCTGGGCTGTTTGCTGCAAGTTGTGGATCAGAGTTCTTTTTTTATAGATTGTCTGGCTGTTATCCTTCTGTGTATTCAGTCTGTCACCATTCTCCCAACTGAAGGTGCTAGTCTGCTGTTCCTTGCTCTCCTTTCTCACACACCCTCTTTCTTAACCCCATAAGCTCCCCTCCAATGTGTTTTCATAGCACCTGCATTTATTGTAACACTTATCCCCTTTTATTTTAATTGATACTGATGTGTTTCCTCCTTCAGTTCAGAAACTCCTTTAGGGCAGGGATTTTGTCTTGTTGTTCATTGTATCTCCAGTTCCTAACCCAGTGTCTGGTACCCAGTCATTTAAATAAATGTTGAACAAACAAAGGATGATTTACTATCTAATACAGTCCAATTTATTCCCTACTTTCTACTTTCTGGTCCACTATTCCCACTGCTTTATAGGTATTTTGCATTGGCTACCCCATTTGCATCTCAAAATTAACACATCTATAGCCAAACATTTGTTCTTTCCCCCAAGCCAGTTCCTCTTTGGGATACCCCCATTTTTTAAAGTCCACCATCCTCCCAGAACATTTTCCCTTGTCCCCTATAGTTATTTAGTCATCACTAGGTCTCCCTCATCTTTATCTCTTTCCATTTCTGTCCATGTCCTTTCAGTCCCTCCCCATCCCTTGTTCTGTCTCGGACTGTTACATCAACTTCCTACCTAGTCACTGGGTTCTAGTCTCGCCCTCTCTCATCCATCCTCCACATTGCTCCCAAGTTCCACTTTGGTCATGCTTCTCTCCTGTGGAAAACCCTTCTCTGGCCTCAGACTTCATAGGCTGGTGTGTGCAATCTGATCTTATGTGATTATGTCTGCCTTAGTGCTCGCTACTCCTTGACGCGTACCTAACCTTCTGATCAAATTGTCCCAACTCTCATTTTTAGGATGTGCCCTTCCTTCCCTCCTCTGTGGTGCCTTAACCTCACTCCAGTGTAAACGAATGACTAAACATTCCATTGTATCATTCCGATGGCAGCTATATGCTGCCTGTATCATAGTTATTAAAGAGGTTTATCTTCTCTCTCTCTCTCTCACTGGACTAAACTCATCGAAATAACCACCCTAGCTGGTCTTTGCCTTGTATGTAACAAATACTTAAAAAATAAGTATTTGTTGAATGAATGAATGAGGCAGCTGGCCTGTGCATCTAGAGTAACCCTCACATAAAATGGGCTCATCTTTAGATCGATTTGGGATTGATTAATTTAAACCTGCAGTTGAGAGCTTGCTTGTAAATCATCCCATCATACAGGCAGAGTATCAGAATAATCGTGTCTGAACTATCAGCATTTACTTAGTCCTTCCTTTGGTAGTGCGAGTAAATTGCTTTGTACTTGAGTAAGTGCTAGGGCCCTCTCCACACGAGATTTCTTTTTTTGAGATCTCTCCCAGCAGCAGGGCCAAATGCCTGTTTCCCAGCTTATATCCTGAGATAATTGTCTTCTCGTTAGTAGAAGTTCAGTTCGCACTACCGAGGCATCTAAAATATTGATTTCCTAACTCATTAGCACTTTACAGTCATGTGTTATACTGGAGAGGGGCAGAATTTGGGACCAGCAGATAGCTGGGATCTGAGAGGTATTAGGGGAGAGAAGTCTTGCTGAAGAATAGGCAGACGTAATATGTCTCAGAGACCAGCACGGACATGGCTGTTGCATGGCTTGCAGTATCTGAAAAAAGCTTGCCAACTTGGTATTTTGGTTCTTGGATTTTTGCATCTGATGAAGAGAATGACAACACCTTGTAAAATGCCAGCCTAAGAAAATGGAATGCAAAGAATGCCTCTGAAATCTGAATAATCGTATGCAATACATCTATTAGATAATGCAAATTATAAATGATAATCATAAATTACAACAATTACAAATAAAATGGAATACATTCATGTTTAGATTGCTCCAGTTTATATTTAGAAATCGCTTTTGGTAGCATCAATATGTACGCTGTCAGCTGATTCACCTTTGCTCTCATAAGGTGCAAGGCAGCCATTTCAAAGGGTTTTAATAACATACACCATGTGTGCTTCTGATGCAGGAAGTGTTTCTCTGATCTGCTATGCTCCTCTCCATCCTTCTAATTTTCATCATCATAGGCCTTTATGCCTACTGTTCCCTCTGCCCAGAATATCTTTACCCCCTCCCCTCCACATTTCTTTGCGTTCTTCAAAATGTCATTAAAATCCCAGCTCTCCTACACTGCCACCCTAACTCCCTTTGGCATAGCATTCTCCTCTGCAGCTACATGGCATCCCATTCATTTGCACATCTGCACCCATGCCCTTGGTAATGTACCTTGAATAGGAGTCTCTCCCTCCCTCTAACTTCTTCGAGATAGGGACGCCTTGCCTTAGTTGCTTTTGAAAACTCCCTCCGTGCTATGCCTAGCTCAGGACCTGACACTTAATTGGCGATGACTAAATCATAATTTAATCGACGAACACAGTGCTAGAACTCTAACAGTTCGGTTCTTAGAGAACCGCTGTCTCTTGATTGCTGTTAATTTGGCCCTGTTGCCCCACTGGCCTTAATTCTGTGACAGGTCACTCCTGAGTTGTCCCTGTGAGGCCCATGAATGCTCAACTGTCAGAGCCCAAGAGGACCAAGGGGCCTTCTCATAGAATCTCCCTCATCTTAGTCTGTTCAGGCAGCTAAAGCAAAGTACCCCAGAGTGGGTGTGTTGTAAACCACACACTGACTTCTCCCGGCTGTGGAGCCTAGAAGTCCAAGGTCAGGGTGCCAGCATGGTCAGGGGGGCCCTCTTCCAGGCCACAGACTTCTCATCGTATTGTCACAGGGTGGAAGGGGCGATGGAGTTCTGTCAGCACTCGTCTATAAAAGCACAAATCACGTTCATGAGGGCCCCTGCTCGTGACCTCCATCTCCCAAACCCCAACCTTGGGGGTTAGGTTTCCAACATATTAATTTTGGGGGACACTCATTCAGACCACAGCACCCTCATTTTATAGGCACAAATCCCAGATGGGTCAAGGGACTAAATGAAGGTCACAGGTTCCCTTCAACCTGCCATTTAAGCTTTTCGCTTTGACATGAGCCTCCATAAGGAAAAATGCTGAACTGCAGGAACAGGAGACTAGGTTTCCATTGTAGCCCTTATATTAACTAGCTATGTGGCGTGTGATAGAGGCACTTCCCTACTTTAAAAAAAAAAATCATCAGTCACAAACCAGTTACTTGTAAGTGGAATTTGGTCTGTAGTCTTCTTTTTTCTAAAGCTTGAATTTAAACTCCTGTCCAAGAGGCGTCTATTTTGCAGGTGGCTTTGTTATCTAAATGTTCCCATTGTTCTAGACTGGCACCATTCCACAGAGATCTAGTACAAACCACAAATCTAGGTCATATGTGTAATTTAAAATTCTCTAGCATCCACACAAAAAACACTAGAGGCTGGTGGAATTAATTGTATAATTTAGCTCAATGCCATAAAACTTTTGATTTCAACATAAAATTATTATACAACTTACTAGTGAGTATCTTACACTTTGTCTCCTCCTATGCCTTTGAAAAACTTTGTATTTTATACTTAGCAGCACCTCTTAATTTGAACTAGTCACATAAGTATTCAGTTGTCCCCTGTGGCCAGTGGACAGTGCAGTTCTAGAGCCTTCTCCCCTGACTCATTTTTACTGTCATTCCTGACTTCTAAAGGCATTTGTACCTGAGGCTCCTGGAGAGGTTAGAAGGCCATATAAAGCCCTTCCTGCTCTAGCACCCTGGGTGTCTGCTGTTAAGTGAACTTCTGAGTTAAATCAGTCCATAACCTCGTAGTTAATTCGTTGAATCAAAACTCCTTTAGCAGCAGCTATAGTGTTGGAAGCAGAAGTCAGCTCTCATATTTGCGTGGTCAGATTTGTGGATCTCTGGCTGAGTGGGCTCCTTGCTAGTTCACCCTTTGTTTCTGGGCTGGGCATAAAAGGGCCTATCAGCTGCCCTGTGCTCAGTGGCACCAAGGCTATCACCCCAGTACTCACTCCCTGTAGCAGCGTCCACAGGGACCTCTACCTCTACCTCCACAACAAGCTTTTCCTCACGCGTGCTTCTTCTGATCTCTTCTGGTTCTTAGGATCCTTTCACTTCTGTAGCCAGCCTTGCTGCAGTCAGCCTGGAGGGGAAGGGTTAAATCTTGAGCAGCCAGAGGACATCTGTCCCCTCCTGCCTATGGCTTCTCTCAAGGTGACAAATAGTATGTATTTTAAACTATGTGTAGTTTAAACTATTATTTCCTGCTAATTCTATGCAGCTGCTCCAGAATTGGCTGGAAAGAGAACCTCATTTAAGCTGTCTAAGCAGGAGGAGGCTCTGAGTGAGAAGACATCCAGTGAAGGCAACTGGACCCCTGTTTCTTAATAGTGGCACTCTATTTCCACCTTATTCATTCAAGTAAAAAACACCAGGCTTCCTATCCTTTGTGCGGATCTGCACAAAGAACACTTCGTAATGAACAATGATTTTTTTCCCTTCTAAACAATGGAGTGACTTCTATTTGTCTAGGTGATTGCTGTGAAAAAGTCAGAGTTTTGTGAAAACCTGGTGCTTATAAAATATCTTTACAGGGAAGGTTCTAGATTATTAAAGCACTTGCCTGTCAAGACCATACACTCTGAGAACCCCTGTGATCCGGATTCAGTTGTTTTACATAATTAGGTGGGGGTAAGATGCCTCACCTGGGGATCTTGTTAAAATGCAGACTTGGATTCAGGAGGTAGGGGGCAAGGGCCTGAGGCTCCAGATTTCTAACCAGCTCCCAGGTGAGACCCAGGTTTCAAAGCTGGGAGGAATGTTGGACCCTGGATATCTCAGCCACATCTAGGAGAAAAGAACCCACATGATGTGCGGCTGTGGGCGTTGTTGGGGAAGAATGAGATCTGAGCTGACTTGTGAAGCTATATCTTTCATGTTCTCAAGCCAAACGACTGAGATTGATTTAGCAAAACAGCAGGAAATGTGGGCATCTAGAGAAGGGAAGAAGTGAGCTATAGGAAACAGCTTCCTGTTTTCATAATTCATCATTAGGAGTGCACAATTTTGTTTGCTGATGTCATGCCGATGGGCAGGAAAACACTCCGTTGAACAAAGTTCTGTCACATTCGGACAAGATGGAGATTCTGTGGAGATAATCTAATGAACTTTCTCTGAATCTTAAAATTGTTATATATATGAATGTGTGGATAAGAATACCTCAAAAAATATATAAGATTCTGTATGTTTGTGTTTGTATGTACCAATGTTTGCATAGACGGGTGTTTTTGCTAGTATGTAAATGAGAAGATCTTATGTTTGGAAGGAGTTCTAGTTGTGCTTTGGGACTACAAGTTTAGCTTGCAGCAGGGCCGAGAGGTTGGAGGGGGGAAGGGCAGGAAGGCAGGATGGGGTCATCCTTCCTGCACAGTTCAGAGCATATTACTTTAATTTTGGTCAAAGGATGATCTGAAAGCTGGCTTATCCGTGTGTGGAAGATTGTGGTAGCAATTTGCTGGTTAGTCTCTGTTCTTTTAGTGCTTTCCTGAAGTGCCATTTTGTCTCAGTAAAATGCTCCCGAAAAATACTCAAATATTTTTAGTTGTAGAGTACAAATCAGATTGAGCTGCACATTTCCCTGGTGAGCAAAAGTGATGAGTTTGTGTTCATTAACTCGAGGCCATCTGGTGCAGACACGCAGCAGTCTGTGAATCAAACGTGCATCAAACTCCAGGGATCAGAACCTGCGCCAGACCCAGTGTTGTGGAGAGTCAACAACAACCAGGGGGAGAAAGGGGCCGCGACTATCTTTTTCTTTTATTTTTAAAAATCAGTTCTGCCTTGCAGTATATCAGAGCGTTCTGCAATGCTCAGCTGGCGAAACACATTGCTTTCCCTTCATTGCCCACCAGAGCTGTCCTGGGGGTGTGCTCCTGCCGCTGAAGTCATTCCTGTCACCATCTCTGTGTGCGTGGGGGAGGGGGATGAGAGTATTAGCGTCCCTCCCTCTGCACTTTTCAGTAACCGTAGGTCAGAGCCACCCACATGCGTGCGCGCTCACACACGTTGTCACCCTGAGACAAAGAATGCTGGAGCAAAGCAGCGCTCAAGGTAGTGGGCACGCTGCAGCACACAGAACATTCTCAGGAGAACCGCCTTTTGCAAACAGTCCCTCGCTAGAGGAGCCAGAGAGAGCTTCTAGCAGCCTTGCTAATAAAAAGCCACTCTGTCGTGGCTGGCTTCAGGTTTACGTGTGCTCACTATAATATAAAAACGGAAAAGAAATTGCTGTGCTGATTTGTTACTGATTGCCACCAGATCCCTTAATGAAGTGGGTGGAGAAGGACCCTGGGAGGGCCCCGTGAGCCTTGTTGGGGCTTGCTTTCACCTGCGAGTCCTCCATGCGGATAATTGAAACCGGGGTCAGTTGTACTGCAGAGCAGCATGGCTGACCCGGCTGTGATTTATTTATTTATTTATTTTTAAGGTTTTTAAAATTTATTTGACAGAGAGAGATCACAAGTAGGCAGAGGCAGGCAGAGAGAGAGGAACGGAAGCTGGGATCATGACCTGAGCGGAAAGTAGAGGCTTTAACCCACTGAGCCACTCAGCCCCCGCCCCCCTGCTGTGATTTAGATGCAGTTTCCTGTTTAGCCTCCGTTCTTTAATGCTTCGTTAAGTCCCATCTCTCTGGCTTTACAGTTCTCCTTAAGGCACCCAGACATGTTTCATCGAGGAGACCAAACAGACGGGGGCTGCCCGCTGGGGAGGCCGGGACCAGTGACGTCTGTCTCTCAGTCTCTGCGTCTAGCTAGTGCCCACCCTTCTGTGTTCTGAGATGCCAAGCAGGTGTCAGAGTTCCATTTAGAAAATTCTTTTGAATCCCACACAGGGCGATCATAGGCAGAAATAAACAAAGATTTCTTTTTTGGTACTTGCTTCGTGTCCTAGGAAACTTTGTATTTCAGATATTTTAAAGAAAAAACACGAGGCAAAGGACTTTAAAGATGGATGGAAACTTTATTGTCGACAGAAAGCAGGAAACCAACGTGAGAAAATTTGCCCAAGTGCTGTGAAGAAAACTAAAAATAATTCTTTGTCTTTTTTCAATGGATTAACTTTCAGAAGTCTGTGTTACTCAGTGTACTGCATTGCAGTGTTTCTTTTTTTATTACATAATTTTCAGGTGTAGAGCTTTGTAACTTGATGTCTGTATACACTACAAAGCGATTACCCCAAGTCTAGACTATATCCGTCACTATACAGTTGCCCCTCTACACCCATTTTGCCCACCTCCCCTCTATTAACCACTAGTCTCTTCTCTATATCTATGTTTGTTTTCATTTTATTTTGTTTGTATGTTTCTTTTCTGTTTGTTTTGTTAGATTCCACATCTGAGTGAAATCATAGGGTATTTTTTTTTTCCTCTGACTGATCTCGCTTAGCATAATACCATCAGGGTCTATCCATTTGTTGCAAATGGCAAGATTTCATTCTTCTGTCTGGCTAAGTAATACTCCATTGTGTAAATATTCTACATCATCTTTATCTGTTCATCTCTTGATGAACACCTGGGTTGTTCTTGGCTATTGTAAATGATGCTTCAATGAACATGAACATGTATCTTTTTATTTTTTTATTTTTATTTTTTAAAGATTTTATTTATTTGACACAGAGAGAAATCACAAGTAGGCAGAGAGGCAGGCAGAGGGGTGGAGGAGGGGGGAAACAGGCTCCCTGCCGAGCAAAGAACCCGATGCAGGGCTCGATCCCAGGACCCTGAGATCATTACCTGAACCAAGGCAGAAGCTTAACTCATTGAGTCACCCAGGCGCCCCAGCATGTATCTTTTTAAATTAATGTTTTCATCTTCCTTGGATAAATACCCAGAAGTAGAATAGCTGGGTCTTTTGGTATTTCCATTCCTAATTTTATAGGGGGATCTCCATCGTGTTTTCCACAGTGGCTGCACCAATTTGCAGTCCCACCAACAGTGCCCAAGGGATGCTCTTTCTCTACATCCTCGCCAACACTTGTTGTTTCTTGTCTTTTTGATAATACCTATTCTAACAGGTATTAAGTAATATCCCATTGTGGTTTTGATTTACATTTCCCTAATAATGACTGATGTTGTGCCCATTGGCCATCTGTATGTCTTCTTTGGAGAAACGTCTATTGAGATCCTCTGCCCACTTTTTAATTAAGTTGTTTCATTGTCATTGAGTTGTGTGAGTTCTTTAATAAATTTTGGATATTAACCCCTTATCAGATATATGGATTGCAAATATCTTCTTCCATTCAGTGGGTTACCTTTTCATTTTGATGATTGTTTCCTTTGTTGTATAAAAGCTTTTGAGTCTGATGTAGTCTCAATAGTTTATTTTTGCTTCTGTCTCCTTTGCCTTTGGAGTCAGATCCCCAAAAATGTCATTAAGATTGATGTCAAAGAGTTTACCATCTATGTTTGACCACTTATGTTTTCCTCTTATTAAAAACACTCGAGTCTTTAATCCATTTTGAGTTAATTTTTGTGTATGGTGTAGGATGGAGTCTACTTTCCTTCTTTGGCATGTGGCTCTTCTCTTTTCCCAACATCACTTATTATTCTCCATTGTATGTTCTTGACTCCTTGGTTGTAGATTAATTGTCCACATATTAGTGAGTTCATTTCTGGGCTCTCAGTTCCGTTCCATCAGTTTGTATGTCTGTTTTTATGGTAACGCCATACTGTTTTGATTACTAAAGTTTGTAGTACAATTTGAAATCAGGGAGCCTGACGCCTCTAGCTTTGTTCTTCTTTCTCAAGATCGCATTGTCTATTTAGGGACTTTTGTGCTTCCATACAGATTTTAGAATTGTTTTTTTTTTTGTTTTGTTTTGTGAAGTATACCATTGGAATTTTGGTAGGGATTATATTATAACTATAGATTGCTTTGAGTAGTGTGGACAGTTTCACAATATTAATTCTTCCAACTCATAAACACAGAATATTTTCTGTATTTGTATTTTCTTCAGTTTCTTTCACCAGTGTTTTATAGTTTTCTGTGTACAGCTCTTTCACCTCCTTGGCTAAATTTATCCCTTAGTATTTTATTCTTTATGATACAACTGTAAATATTTTATGATAGTTTCTTATTCTGTTGTTTAGTTATTAGTATACACAAATGCCAAAGATTTCTGGATATGGATTGTGCATCCTGAAATTTTCTTGAATTTATTTATTGGTTCATTTGTTGGTTTCTATGTATGATATCATGTCATCTGCAAATAATGGCAGTTTTACTTCTTCCTTTCTAATTTTAAATGCTTCCTTTCCTCTCCTCTCTCTTCTTTTCCTTTTCTCTTCTACCCTCCCCTTTCCTCTCCTCCCTTTCCCTTTTCCCGTCTCTCTCTCTCTCTCTCTCTCTCTCTTTTTTTTTTTTTTTTTTGGTGAGGGTGTTTGTGGCTATGTTCATCAAAGATATTGGCCTGTAATTTTCTTTTTGTGTGTGTGCTGTCCTTGTCTCGTCGTGGGTATCAGGGTACTGCTGGCCTTGTGAAATATTTTTCAAAGCTTTCCTTCCTCTTCAGTTGTTTGGAAGAGTTGTAGAAGCATAAATATTAAGTCTTCTCTGAATGTTTGGTAGAATTTGCCAGTGAAGCTGTTCGGTCCTAGACTTTTGTTTGTTGGTAAGTTTTTGATTACTATTTCAATCTCCTTACTAGTAATTGGTCTATTCAGATTTTCAGTTTCTTTATGATTGGAATCTTGGAAGGTTAGTATATTTCTAGGAAATTATCCATCTTTTCCTGTTTGTCCAATTTGTTGGCATGTAATTTTCTAGTGGTCCCTTAGGACCTTTTGTA
Source organism: Mustela putorius furo (assembly GCF_011764305.1). Lineage (NCBI taxonomy): Eukaryota > Metazoa > Chordata > Mammalia > Carnivora > Mustelidae > Mustela > Mustela putorius. The sequence goes on from NW_025421325.1 coordinate 18,317,112, forward strand.
TTTATGTGACATTAGTTATAACTTCTCTTTTATTTCTATTTTTATTTATTTGAGTCCACTCTTTTTTTCATTTGTTTAGTCCTAGCTGAAGGTTTGTTGATTTTGTTTTATCTTTTCAAAGAAGTAGCTTTTAGTTTCACTGATCTTTCCTATTTTTAGTCTCTGTTTCATTTATTTCTGCTCTGATCTATATTAGTTTCTTTAGGTGTAAAAGTTAGATTGTTTGAAATGTTTCTTGTTTCTTGAAGTAGGCCTATAGTAGTACAAACTTCCTTCTTAGAACTCCCTTAGATTTTGGTAGGCTGTGTTTCTGTTTTCAGTTGTGTCTAGGCATTTTTAAATTTTCTCTTCAATTTCTTGGATGTTTCACTGGTTATTCAGTAACATGTTATTTAATCACCACATCTTTGTGGGTGTTCCCATTTTCTTGCAGTTGATTTCTAGTTTCATACCATTATGGTTGGAAAAGATGCTTGATATTATTTTGGGTTTCTTGAATTTATTGAGACTCCTTTTGTGGCCCAATATGTGATCTATCCTGGAGAATGGTCCATGTACACTTCAGAAGAATGTGTATTGTGCTTTGGAAGGAATGTTCTGTATATATCTATTATGTGCATGTTGTCTAATGTGTTATTTAAGACCGGTGTTGCCTACTGATTTTTTTTAGGGGGGGGTCTGGATCATCTATCCATTGATGAAAATAAGATATTAAATATTAAAATCTCTTACTATTCTTATATTGCTCTCAATTTCTTTAAGTCTGTTAATATTTGCTTTATATATCTGGGTGCTCCTATATTAGGTACATATATATTTATAAATGTTATATCTTCTTGCTGGATTGACCCTTTATCATTATGTAATGCCCTTCTTTGTCTTTATTAGAGTTCTTAAAGTCTCCTTTGTCTCATATGAATATAGCCACTCCTGCTTTCTTTTCATTTCCATTTGCATGGAATATCTTTCTCTAACCTTCACTTTCTGTCCGTCTGTGTCCTTACTTCTGAAGTGAGACTCTTGTATGTAGCATATAGATGGATCTTGTTTGTTTGTTTGTTTTTTACCCATTCAGCTACCCTGCACTTTTTGATTGGTGAAATTAGTCCATTTACATTTAAGGTAATTATTAATAAGAGTGTACTTATTGTCATTTTGTTAATTACTTTCTGGCTGTTTTTCTAGTTCCTCTCTGTTCCTTTTTTCTTCTTTTGCAGGTTGATAGCTTTCTTTGGTGTTATGTTTAGATTCCTTTCTCATTTTCTTCTGTGTATTAAGTACAATTTTTTTCTTTGTCATTACTTTGAGATTCGTACCAAATATCCTATATAGATAGTTGTCTGTTTTAAGTTGATAACAACTTAAACACATTTCAAAACTTTGCCTTTTTACTCCTCCTACCACATGTTATATTTTTGATGACACATTTTACATCTTTTTATTTCATGTAGTAGTTAAGTTTACTACTTTTGTCTTTTAATCTTTACTATTGCTTTATGCTCTACCTTTGTTATATATTTGCCACTTGCAGTGAGATTGTTACTTTCATATGTTTTCTTATTATTAATTAGTGCCATTTATTTTTGCCTTAAAAAAGTTACTTTAAGAATTTTTGTAGGGCCAGTTTCATGGTAATGAACTCCTTTAGCTTTTGTTTATCTGGAAAGTTGTCAATCTCCCCTTCAATTCTGAATGATAATCTTGCTGGGTGAAAAATTCTTGGATGGACTTTTAATTCCTTTCTACACTTTGAATATGCCATGTCCCTCCTTTCTGGCCTATAAAGTTTCTGCTGAAAAATCTAGAGCTAACCTTATGGGATTTCCCTTCTTCATTAATTTTTTTTTTCTTTCGCTGCTTTTAGGATTCTTTTCCTTTAACTTTTACCACTTTAATTATAATGTGTCTTGGTATGGATCTCTTGGGGTTTATCTTATTTGGAATTCCCTGTGCTTTCTAGATATGGCTGTCTGGGTGTCTGATTTTTCCAGATTAGGGAAATTTTCAGCCATTATTTTTTCAAATAATTTTTCTGGCCCTTTTTCTTTCTTTTCTCCTTCCGAGGTCCTTACAGGACCTGAATGTTATTCTGCTTGATGCTGCCCAGAGGTTCCATAAAGTATCTTCACTTAATTCTTTTTTTATTTTGCTGCTCTGTCTTGATAAGTTTCATTGCTTTGTCTTCCAGGTTGCTTATTCATTCTTCTACTTGAATATTCTGTTGTTGAACACCTGCAGTGTATTTTTCAGTTGAGTTATAACTTCTGTTTGGCACTTTCTTAGATTTTGTATTTCTTTGTTGAAATTCTCACTGTGTTCATCCACTCTTCCCCCGAATTGGTAAGAATCCTTATAATCATTACTTTGAACTTGTTATTGTATAGATTACATACCTCCATTTCATTGAGTGTTTTTCTTTGTTCTTTTGTTTCAAACATATTCCTTTGTCTCCTCACTTTGCCCAATTTTCTGTGTTTGTTTGGATGTGCTAGATAAACCAGCTACCTCTCCCAGTTTTCAGGGAGTACCCTTTTATAAGAGATGTCCTGTGGGATCCAGAAGCAGAATCTTCCTTGATCACTAATGGTAGGTGATTAAGGGGTATCACATATGTAAGCTATGTGCACCTTTCTGTTGTAGTGGGTCATAGCTGTGGTATGTTGGTGGCAGTGTTGGGCCCCAGCCTAGCTGTGGGGTGGGGCCATGACTGTTGGGACATGTTAGTGGGTGGGGCTATTGCTGAGCTTATCTACAGGGTGTGTCCATGCTGTGTTTCTTATTACATCTTACCAGACTTTGTGCTTTCTTTTTTTTTTTTTTTAGTTTGTTGATATAATAAGCAAAAAATTGCACTTTATTTTGTTTTATGTATCTTTGGTTAGCACTAGAGTTTCAATTTATTGGTTTTTTTAAGTCCTGAGTGAAGATTTTCTTGTACTTAGGAAAGCTCATCTTCTAATATTTAGAGAAGCCAGCTCACTGAAGGTCTTTCTAAGACATTAATTGAATTATAATGGGTTGCTTTGGACTTTATCTCTAAGTTGGTGGAATTCATATTGTTTGCAAGATCAAATTGTAGAGCAAGAACATGCACTGACAATGAGTAAGTGATACAATCAGATGAGTTTTGTTTTTAAGGAGTATTCTGGAGGAAGAAAATTTTGTTTTAATTTATTATACAACTAATGTATGTTTATTGTAGAAAATATAAATAAGCAAAAAGAAGAGAATAAAATTACCTTTAATAATCATATTTTTAAAAATTTTGGTATATAAACTTTGTTCCTTTCTCTATAGGAATAAATACTTTAACCAATAGAATCTTAGTATGCATTCTGTTTTTTATTTATTTAATCTTTTTAGTATATATTTTGCTTTTTAAAGTTTTCATGATAAATATTTCAGAAATATCTTTTCATGCCATTACATCTTATTTTCCCATATTATTTTTTGCTACATAGTTTTCATTGAATGAATATGATATAATTTAACTAATCCAGCATTTTTTGACATTTGTGTTGTTTCTAACAATTCATGATTGTAAACACTGCTCTGATAAGCATAATGTAGCAAAATATTTTCATGCAGCCATGATTATTTTCCTAGGATAAGTTCAGAAGGGGAATTGCTGCATGTATGGGCAGTGCAGAATTTTATAGCTTTTTATAGCTTTTCATATGTGTATGTTGATAGCACCATGTCCTTTCTGTACTCTGGCATTGTTATAGAAAAAGTATTCATGCCACTTGTTGAGATGGTAAAGAAGACTGTATTCAATAGAGGGCATGGCGATATGTGTAGAGGCCACTGCAATGAGGTCTTGCAGTGGGGAAAGTTATTAGACTCAGCTTCGAATATAGCATGGGAAGGTAGGAATTTGTAGTCAAGGATCAGGGTGGAGATGCCAGGATGGAAAGTTACTAAGGGGAAAATCAGGGTTAAGGGGATTCTGGCTAAACCAGCTTAACAGGATTCTTTACTGAAGGCTAGGGAGTGCAATCAGACATTACCACAGATAGTGGGGGATGAAGAACATGATCAGATATCAAGGACGATCACATGTTGACAGTGGGGGATTCTGCTTAAATTAATTTAGCATGATTCTTGCTAAAATTGGACAATACAGAGATGAACATAGAAGTCCAAAAGCCAGAACTAGTTGAAAAAGAGTTTAGGGGGGTCTGGGTAGTTTGATCATTGAGAGAATCTTTGTCTACATTTAGCATGTTTTACAGTGTCTTCTTGTTTTTTATCCTCCCCATAAATCTTTATTTGTGTTGGGGCAGAACTATGTGTACCTTGTTCATTAACCTGTAGCACCAAGATGCTCTACCAGCCCTTAGCACCATCTGTCCCTGCCTAGCATCATTCCTGGCAACTAGCTAATGGCAACTTGTGTGGAAATGCTGAGTGTTAGTGCCTGTTTGAAAAGAGACAATGGGCAAGGATAGATGGATAGGTAGGAGGCATAAAGTCATTGTCAGAGAACCCTGAATTCTGGTGCAAGCTTTGTCACTGATGTGGGACCTGCCAAACCCACCATCACTTCTTTGATGCTCAATTTCCTAACAAAAGCAAATGAGGTAATTTAAAAAGATGACCTGGCTGAGGGCATTTCCACATCTGCAAATGTATGAGTCTTTGTGAGTCATGTATAAGGGTCAGAAAAATCTGGCTTGGATGATATGCTACATTGAAGAAAAACAACAACAACAAACTGCAGTGAACTAGGAGAAGTTACCTAAGAGATCAATTCCTTCAGAATATAAATGACAGCAGAGAGCAAATCATGCCTTCAGAGTGACTTTTGGAAAGAGACAGCATCTAGAAGTCCTGGCTGGCTAGAGACCAGCTTTAGACTCTTGATGGGCACCTGCAGAAGGCAGATGATTGGTGTTGGTCTTGGTGGGGGGAGAGGGGGCATGGGTGGATTCCAGAAGCAGGGAATGGTCAGAGGTCTAGTCAGGCAGGTGACTTGCTTCAGGGAGACCCAAAAGTCAAGAAACTAGGATTCAAAGTAGAAATCTAATTCTTAGAGAGTTGGAGATGATAAGGGCTGGCCTTATTCCATAGGAACTGAGGTTCTATAGTCTCAGCAAAAGGAAAACTGACTGGTGTCATGTGCTAGAACTGAGATTTAGAGAAAGAGCCTGTCCACAATGGCCGGGATGGAGCCAGCTCAGAGCACTGAGCTGTTGACCTGAAGCTCCTTAGTTTATCTGGGGAGCTGGGATTAAGTGGTCCCAGCTTGGAGGAGTGGTTAGAGTCAGGAAATCTGGGCCTCCTCTACTGTTAACTCTTTAGTTGATAGTCTTATCTCTTAGTTTTTATCTAGGTGGAACCTAGAGTACTCTGAACATACTTTAAAACTGATCCCTGTTGGAATTTTTAAAATTTTGTTTTCATCTCTTTATTATAAAATTGAAGATATACAGAAAGCAATACTGAAATCTATACTTAGTGAATTTCTATAAGGCAAACACTCTTGTTACCACAGAACTTTGCTACCCACCCTCAAAGCCCCTCCATTTGCTCCATTGCAATCATAGCTCGCTCCCCTTCTCAATCTTTATAGTAATTACTCTCTTGCCTTTCTCTGTGGATTTGTCACCGAAGTTTGCTTTCCTCACTGTTATTTTTTTAGTCTTGCTCATTAAAACAACAACAAAAAAGATATGTCTTTAAGTCTCTTTTAAAAGCCGTAGCATCCCTTCCGTCCCTCTCCTTTCCTCACACTTTTTCTACAGAAGGACCTGGTCTTTAATCTGTAGATCCCACAAGCTTGCATACTTGTAGTGCCGTTCAGTGTACTCCTCTGCCTTTTGTATCTTCTGCGCATTGGCAGCTGCATTCAGAGGCTTAACTGGACTCAGGTTCAATCTCTTTCATAAGGCAATGGTATTTTTGATCAGGAAGCACATAACGTCTGGTTTTTACTTTGTCATCTTAACACTCAGTGATGCTTAATGTCTAGATCCACCACTTCACTGATGGCTGGAAAATGGTATAATTCTAACTCTATAATTTTGTTTTCATTTAATAGCTGGGGTAATTTTTTTTAAGGAGAAGTTCCCATTCATCTACCATTTAGTTACCCAGTGGCACAGTTCTTACATAGGAAAGGGAGAATAAATATTCAGTATATTTATATACGCAGATTTTAAGATTTTAAGTTGTTCGCTTCCTGTCATCTTTAAAATATAACCAATTAGTTCTTTTTAAATAGTATTATGAACTCAAGTATTTACATGTACTTAATGGGTTCCAATCCATTGCCAGTTAGAACTTCTTCACTTGGCTTCTGGGTCCTTTTGACATGAACTTAGGAAGTTACTGATCTTTCTTACTGTCTTGTATATGAATACACTCTAAGATCCTATTGTGTATTTCCTGTCCCATACCTGGAATCAACCATTTCTCCAAGAAGCCTGGTTTCTTTTAATGGGAAAAATATTTCAAGACTGGATAGTATGGATGCTTATTCTTACTGGGTTGGTTATTATTTCTAACTTTTTCATCAGACACAGCATACACTTATGTAATGTCTGTATGTGTGTAATGTGTCTGATCACATACTTTGTGAATTCAAACTATTTCAGGCTCAGATTCAAAACTGTAGTGTTTTTACTCAACTATTTTATATTACATTTATAATATCTCCTTTATTCCAAGCCAAGAATGCTGGTTATTTTTTCTTTTCTTTTCTTTCTTTCTTTTTTTTTAAGAGAGATAGAGGGGGGAGGGGGGAGGGCTAGAAAGAGGCAGAATCCCAAGCAGGCTCCATGCCCAGTGCAGAACCCAAAGCAGGGCTCTATTTCACAACCCTGAGATCATGACCTGAGCTGAAATAAAGAATCAGATGATTAACCGAATGAACCACCCTGGCACCCCGAGAATCCTGGTTCTTAAAAACATGGAATTAAAATGAGAATATCCCATAATCATTTTAAAAGTCTCAGAATAACAATAATGTAATAATACTACCACCATCAACTATGACTACTGAAAACAGTTAACATTTTTTATATCCATATTCTCTTTCCTCCTCCCAAATTTTAATGCTTGTATTATATTTGTGTTATCAAATCATTCAGCCATATTTATCCTTTTTTACTGCCATTGTGTTTTATTTCTATAGCTATCTATTATTACTCACTATTCTTAATGTTGATGCCACTTTAGTCATTTTGGTTGTCTGAAGTTAATTCTCTAGTAGATTCCTTAGTAAGGGTTCAGCTAATGGGACAATATTCTCTTGCTTGTTGATAACAGCTTGTGTTTTTTATACATGAAGTCAGTTTTGCTGGATATAAAATCCTTAGTGCACATTTTTTTCTGAACTATCATAAATATGAATATTTAAAATAGAAGAAAATAGTCCAGTTTCTTCTAGCATAAAATATTGCTGTCAAAAGCATGTGACAATCCAATTTTCTTTCCTTTATAAGTCATGTACTATAAAGATATTTTTCTTTATTTTTAAAGTCTAGTAATTTTATAAGATAATGTCTAGGTGTTGATCATTCTGGGTTGATAATATTGGGTAGGTGGAATGTTCTTTGAATATTTAGTTTCAAATATTTTTTAAAAATTTCAGGAAAATTGTCTTGAGTCATACATTTTAATATTTTTGTCTTTCCTTGCCTTGATTTTCTTTTTTAGAAACTGACTCCTATTTACCACTGGTTGAATTACTTTCTTGTCTTCAATATTTGTCCCTTTCTTGAGATCCTTTTTATCTCTTTCTTCATTTCTTTTTGCTTTTTAAAACATTTTATTAATTTTACCTTCTATTTCCCCATAGGCATTATTTTTTTTTTAATGTATTAGCTTCTGTGTTCTTTCTAGTACAGCTTTCATTTCTAAATTTTTTAAAAATATTGTGTCAGGTCTTGCATCATTTTCTTAAGGCCTTTAGTTAACTTTGAAAAAATACTGCAATTTTGATAGTTTTCTGAAACCATCTTTCTAGCGTTCCTTTATTATCCATAGGGATTATATTCTGCTCCTAATTCTTTTTTTTTATAATGGATTTGTATAAAATTTTGCCTACATACACACTGCCACAGAAAGTCCCCATTTCCCAGTCCCCTTACTTAGCTCCCCAAGAGGAGGGTCGTCTTAGATGTGGTTTCTTTTGCAAAATGTGAATTTTTATGTGAATTTACTTTCCTGAATTTTTAGGAGGAGGATTGGTTTATTTAGCTTTCTAACTTAATAGTGCTCCTTCTTCTGTTATTAGACTTGGTCTTAAAAAAAAAAGCATATGGCAGCTTTCTTTTTGAGATTTCTCATTTCTGTTCTCCTCTTCTATTTTTATCCAGACTGCATCTTTCCTTTATCTCTGTAATTTCTATCTGATCAGTTTTGATTCCACCCCCAGCAGTGGAGTCCTGGGAGAGTTTGTTGAATGATCATAGGAACCATGCAGCTCCAGCCTCTTTACTTCAGACCTTCTAACACAGGCCCTTAAATGCTTCTACTATTAGAGTGAGCAGAACTGCTCCCAGTTTTATCCTCTGTTCTCAACTTGGCCATCTGTACTTTCCAGTAAATTCCTGTTGGATATTTTGGTGTCCTGTTCTGAGGTCCGTCAGATGCCTGCTGTCTCCCTCTGCCTTCTCTAGCCTAGATGGCAGTAACACACATCACATGCCTTATGGCTGTTGGTTGTTTAGGCCAATGGCTGTATTTGGGGGTTTATGGGGATACCTTGTCACCTAGTTTTGTTGTAAGTATTGTTCGTACATTCTTGATTTTGCATGTAGCTTCTCTGTAATTTTTTTCTATGAGACATTTGGAGAATATTCCTGCAGCTGCTCCCTTCTTAGAATCCCCCAGTGGGTTTTTAAGCTGGTGGAAGGCAGGACTCACTGTTGAATTTCCAGCAGCAACACTTCACACTGTCCTGTGTATAACATCTACTCGATACATGTTGTGGAATAACATGAAACTGTCTACCTCTGGAATAGAACCCCAGTCCACAGGCAGTCCTTTTGGTAACCATCTTATTTCCAAAGAGGCTGTTCATTGGGGTGCCTGGGACACAGGGTCTGGCTGTGGTACTGGTGGACTTCACCCTCTAGTGGGAGGAGAGTGTTTTTGCCGCCTGTTAAATGGAGATAATGAGTTGCAACTGTTGAATTGGCTTTTAGAGTTCACAGCCTGCCACTTTGAACCACAACCAGAATGGGAAGTAGTTGAGTAAGCTTGTGACTTCCAGTGCCTTTGTCTATTAAAGCACTTTATATAGCAATAACTTATCTGCTTCTTTGCTAGGTCCCTAATTAAAGCTATTTTCAACCCAATAAACAGCCTCACCCCAGCTAATAGAGTTGGACAACTCCTTGGTGACCTCTTCTTTTGTCACCTCAGGCTCTGTGGCTCTGGGGTTAAGTTCCTGCCGCCTTCAGCAGGGCCACCCACTGAAACATTTAATGAGGAGAAGAGTATTGTTTCTTGGAGACATAATTACAAGAGACACTTAATGCAACCTTTTCTGAGATAACAGGCCTTTTGAAATGCAATGTGTTGGGGGAAGATTTAGCTCAGATCAGTGACTGTCTTAGCTGTTATGAGACATATTAATAATGCTGTGTTTCTGCCTTGGTCAAAGGCTCTGGGGCCTGTCTCTAAAGTTTATTAAACTCTTGTTTGAGAGATTTGTAGTTCTAGGTCTTTTCTTTCAACTCTTTAGGCTATAACTTTAGTTTGAGCATTGTGGCTGTGGGCACACCTGTGAAATAGGTTAACTTCTCCTTTGAATCTCCCATTATTATCAGACCATTTTGTCCTGGGAGTTGGGAGCGTATAAGCCTATTTTTGTGTCTTATTAAGATTTTTGAAGACTGGAAACTCTGAATGCAAATAAAAATTACTTCTGGGAGACACAGTGGAGACATTTGAGGACTCATGTGTACTTCTCTTCTCAGAAACCCACCTGTCTCCCTCAAGTTATATGTGGAAAATTTTTATTTGGCTCTTAGCTTAAATGTACTTGGGAAAGCATCTACTTAAAGTAACTTCAGAAAATCACTTTGTCAAGTAAATATGTCTTTTGAAATGTGAAAAATATTTCCCTAATTCATCTGTTTTAAAATTTCAAATTTTTAATACCACAGTCTTACCCTTCAGGGCAAAAATATGTTTTCTTTTTCTTGTTTTTTCTTCCTACTATCTTCCCTTCATTTCCTAGTAAGGGAAATAGTTTCCTTCACATGAGATAGGTGGTAAATTTATCTTTCTCTCATTTCCCATTTCATTGTTTGCTTTGTTTGAATCTCTTGTTTGTGAGGAAACAGAAGAGAAATCTTGGACTTTCTTGGATCTGGAGTGAGAGAGCCTAGGACCTCTATCCTGTTTTGTCCTAACTTGCTAGAGGACTGGGACAAGCTAGCTAACCTCACTGACCTGTAAAATGGGTATAACAATCCCTGCATCACTTTGTTGCTGTCAGATTAATGTAATAGCGTAAAACATTTGGTGTCCGGTAAAATGTAGATTTGCCATAAATAATTTTCCTTAATTGGATGCTCTCCTACCAATGGAAACATGACCTCTGGCCAAGGAGAAATACTTTGTGATACTTGTTCTCATTCCCTTTGTCCGCTATGGATGGAGCTTCATCTCTTTCTTCTTCTGTACTGTTAAGGATATGTCTCTTCCTACAAATTTACCTACAGATACTAAAACAAATCAGAAATATCCATTTACTATACTATAAGCAAAGAAATCAAAGTGAATAATGTGGTGTGGAATCTTTAACAATGTAGGTGGTGGGATGGAGGGGGAGGGTCACTGTGACACCTCTTGGCTCCATTCCTATTTCGAGTTTTTCTCCCCTCACCTATTTTCTCTTTGTATCTGTGATGGGTTCTTTATATGGACATGACCTCCAGCCAAGCAGTCTCCTTAAAGTCCAGGTTCGGCAGAGAGTCCTCATCTTCCTCCTACCCCACCATTGTCTCCCAAGAGGAAGGTGGTCTCGAAATGGGGCCCTTTTGAAAACTGTTGCTTGAGAGACTAGAAAATCAAGTGTATGTACTCTGGTACTGATTTCTCTCCTGGTCTCCTGTCCCTTCTTTTTTCCCCCTTGTCCATTTTTAAATACAGTTTCCTCCACCAGTCTATGCTGTCCCTGGTGTGCCCCACCCCTCCTGGCCCCCAGCTTCTTTGTTCTTCTGTCCCTGTGACTGCCCCCTCACCCCCGTGGTACACACAGCTTCATTGCTGCTTAAATGTCATTTTTGAAACAACAGAAGGACATGCTGTTTTTGCAGCGTTTCAGAGAAAAAAAATTTTTTTTGATCCATTTGGTGTTAAGAGCACTTACAAGAAATATATTCAGGGACCCTCGCCAGCCTCTTTCAATGGTGTGGTTCGCATTTGGTGGTTGGTGATATAACAAGCACATTTTTCCCCCAGAAACGTCCATTCTCCTGTCATCTGTTTCCTGCTTCCTTAGATTTCTTTGTCTTTTGGGTAGTTTTATATTTGAAGCACAGCAGTTCCTGATTTATTTTCAAGCTGGGGATCCATCTTGATCCAGCCCCCTCTCAGGGTTTTAAACCAGGTTCTCAGGAAGATGATGAGGGAACATGGCCAAGTGAGATTTACTTCTCCAGGCCGTAAGATGGAGGGAAAGTCCTGAGAAGCTTTGTCCCCACCATGACCCAGGGTGCCACCGTAGAGCATGAGAGGAATCTGTCAGTGCCTGTGAGGGCCTCCCTTCCGAAAGAAAGAGAATAGTGAACTTCCTCAGGAAATGGAGAGTTCAGAGTTCCCTTTGTTCCCTTCTGTCTCTTTCCTCCAGGCCCTACATGCTCCTCAGAGATTATATATATTCACACTTTATTATTCCTCTTAGACTGGAAAGTTCTTTAGGGTAAAAATCATGTCTGATTCATCTGCATGGCCTCCAGTGCCTACAACCACACCTGGTGCCTGCTACATGTCTGCTGAGAGGAAGAACACCACACTTAGTCATTCAAGTCAGTGTGTGAGGAGGAACCAAAGAAACATGTGCACTTGCTCCAGACATCTTCCTGGCAATGCTCTGTTGAAGCAATGGTGCACCATACTAGCAGTAGTTTTTTTTTCTCTTTGTTTTGTTTTGTTTTTTAGCAGTGGTATTTTAAAACCCAGAGACCCTTTGCTCGTTACTGAAGGTCCAGATGAGCAATTAAGTTATGAATTGGAATTTTAATTAGCTTGCTTTTCTGGCCAGAACACCTGTGTGGAATATAGTGATCGGGATTGTCCCGGCTATTTGAGTGATTTTGTCATTAGGACTGTGGTGCTCTGAATTTAGTTGGGTTATAATCCATGTGCAACCAAAGTAGGAGTTTTGCTACTTTGTGGAATCACTGAAGCAAGCTCCTCAAGCCTTGAATGTACCAAAGGACCCTTAATACACGAGTAGGTTGAAAGATATTGTTAGTCTCAAAATTTTATGAGGTAGATTTCTACCCCAGTTCCTTTGTGAGGTCTCCTGTTCACTTTTGGAACTTTTGGAACTTGCATTCTAAGCCATCAGACAAATTTGGAGGAAATGAGAAATAGCTCAATTCACACACACACACACACACACACACATCAAGAGTTCTTGTTCTAATGACTTGTTTTGACATTCCTTTTGGCAGGAGTTTGACAACTTGAGATTTGCAGCCTGAATGACCTTCTTTAAAAGTAGACTATGCCCTTAATGACTTTGAATAGACTTTCAGTGATGGGCGAGTTGGGGCAGAGTTCAGTCCCTCTGCAGATGGGTATGCCAGATATCATCTATCTATACCACCTTGAATCTGATTGAAATGCATAGTAGACATTACCTCTCTCCAACCCTGTTTTGGGAAATTCCCTGGATGTAGAAACATTGGAGTCGTCAGTTTCATGTGTGAAGGTCTTTCCTAAGCCGTGAATCCATCCTTCTTGAAATATCATTAATTGATCCTGTCTTAAACATCACCTCGCAGGTAGGCTTCTTATGCAACATGGCTCTTGGTGTTTCTTTGTTGAAGAACATGTTTGAGCTTCTCCTTATCGGCTTTTTCCTCACCTTTGAATTCCTCACTGAGGCTGAGCCTTGCCAGACAGACAGCTACAGAACAAAATCAGCTTTTCACTGGACTGACTTCTGAGGGTCTACCTGGTTTTCTAAGAAGCAACCCAACCCAACCCAACCCAAACGAACCAAACAAAACAAAACAAAAAACAAGAAAGAAGAAAAGAAAAGAAAAGAAAGACAGAAAGAAAAAAGAAAAAGTAGAGACTGAAAGAAGCGAACTTTCAGCTAATTATCATCTTTTTTCCCCTCTGAGCTCAGAGTACTGTTCTTAATTTCCTGACCAGCTTGTGCCCCTCCCCCGCTCCCTCCGAGCATCTGTGGTGGTTTCAAATTGAACTGCATACCTGCTGCTCTGAATTTCCAACATACCATACCAGTTGGTTTGCCAAACAGTGAACTGCCAGCCATCTGCCATCCAAAGTCAGAATTTACATTGTTTCATCTTAAAATAACGCCTCCGGAATAGCAAGCCACTCTATGCATCAGGTTTTAAAATTGACAATCAGCCAGAATTAAAAACAAATACCAAATGGGCATAAAAAAAGAACATGGGGCGGGTGTGGGGGGGTGGGGACTGGCATTTGATGGAGAGTTTATTTTTCAGCATTTTTACCTGATTTTCCACCAAAATAGCCATGCCATTTAATTTTATCTGCAACAGCAGGAACTACTTACAGACTGAGAACATTAACTTTTTCCTTGCCTGGCTCTAGATAGAGGAGGATCAGGACGAGGGGCTGAAGCAGTTGTCCTGGTCTTGGGGAGAACGGATGCTTTCCTAATCTCTGCTTGTATGGCAGGAAGACCTGTCGTAACCTCTCCTTGTCAGGCTTCCTTGATGCTAAGATGAGAAAGCTGAGATGCGTGAAGGTGGGATGCCTGGTCCAAGGTCACATGCTACTTAATGGAAGGATGAAGTCATAAACCCAGAACTCCTGGCTCTCAGGCATATCCTTTTGCCACCTTCTCCCCCTCTCCCACCATATTCCAACTAGTCATTATGGTTGTGGGAGACCCTCCGTCACCTGTTAGTTCTTATGTAACTGTAGCAGCCTTTCCTGCCTTACTCCCCTGCTGCTTCAGGACAGACAGAAGGGATTTCTGCAGGATTTGGAGAACACCTGGGGACCTGTGATGTTGGCCTTGTGGAAAAACAACCATTGAATCTGGATGGCTTTCCAGAACAGATGGGCTCAAAGGAGATTTTTTTTTTTTTTTTCCAAAGAGAAAAGAGAAGAGCTTTCATGTTTCTTTTAGGGAAACTGTTCCAGGCAAAGGCAGCTTCGGGAAAAGTGTGAAGTTTGAGTGGGCAGAGGAAGCAAAGGGCTCTAAATTTATACCAAAGCCACCTGCCTACAGTTTGGCTCCCTGTGCCATGGGCATGCGAGCCTGAGCTGACAAGATGCAAGCAACGCTGGTACCTGACCCTGGGCTGGACAGGGCACTGGGTGATGTCTGAGCTGGGGCTCGCAAGCCTCTGGAATTCTGCTTGAGCTGACAGTGGAGAGAGTAACAGCCATCACCCCCATGGGGATCCAGACATTTTGGGATCTAGGCAAGCTGCCTGTTCAGTCTAGGTCTTCATGGAGTGTCAGAGATGGGAACCAAGGTTGCAGTGGTGGTTAGGTTTGATTTTTGGCCAGATGGTGGCATCTCCTCCGGGGAGCCCTCTCTCAACCCCAGCTAGAGGCCCGCCTCCCATGCTCCCAGACCCCTCACCTCATAGTTCTGACATACCCACACCACTAGTTATCCTTTATTGCTGGGACCATATATTCTTCCTAGGGCCTCCCTGCGCTCAGGGCCTTCTTATTCAGCTTTTGGACCCTGAGCACCACAGTATATGCTCAGCTCATGCTCACTTAATGAATGAGTGAATCAATGAGTTGCTGAGACAATACAATGTGAAATTGGTTGTGTTGACCTCTAGACACAGCCCCGTAGTACTTCATCTGAGAAAGCTGTTTTTCATTTACTTGAACTCTTGATTTTGTTGTGTTCCAATTAGTATTACTGGTCCTAGCTACAAGTCCACTGAGAGTATATTTATGGGTCAGTCACTGTGCGAGGTAACCTTATGTATGTTCTTATCCAGTATGATTTAATTCCATGTATTAATAATAACCTTGTGAAGTAGCTGCTGTCATCATAGAGATGAGCCACCCAAGGCACATCTCAAGTAAGTATCAGAGGCAGATCGGAACCCTGGAGCCTAAGCGAGCTCCTTATAGATGTGCTCCATTGCTTTGTATCTGGCGTTGATCTGGCCTCTTCATGCTTCTGCATCTGTCTGGTACTGGCGACAGCCTGACATGCCCAGACACCCATGGCATACCTGGAAGAGGGCACCTAAGATGAGAGGGGCCTTGTGAGGAAGGTTCAAGAAAGCAATTCTATTTAGCTTGAGAAGAAAACAATGCAGGAGGTAGGAAGGTTGCATGCAAGATCTTGCTGGGCTGTCCTTGGGTGAGGGAAAGGGCATGCTCACTTACTCCTGGGGACAGGAGAGGACGCGGGTGAAAGTGGCAGTGAGACAGATGTTAGCTCATCAGAAAGGACTTCCAAGTGAACAGAGCCACCTATCAGTAGACTTCCCCCTCCCTGCAAAGGAATGAAGGCCTCACCCACACAATAAAACCAGGCAGTAGCAGGATGACCATTTGTCGTGAAGCTATAGAATGGATGCTTCCCTGCTACAGAGCTTGGTAGCAGTATGTTAAAATGTCCAGCTCGAAAATTTTTTAGGTCTGTATTCTTAGTTTAGTACAATGGTGACAAGTGATACAGTGGTGATTGTGATTGTTTTTGAAAGTTTAAATACTCATTTTGACAGAATGGATCATTTTAAGGCCTCTTCTCCAACCCCCTGCCTTGGAAATCTGGTCAGAAGAATCCCAATTTTGAAAAGGCTAGGAAGTTGAAATCAAGATCAAATGCAACACCATCATTTGACTTCCTGAGACTTGTTTTCCTTTGCAAAATTGGAAGATGAATGTAGGACCTCTGCTGGGACTGTGGATGTTGATCCACTTAAGTCCTGGGGGGGGATGGCTACAGATGCCACTCAGGAGAGGAGCTGAAGAGGGTACTGCTTAGGGCCAAAGCTGCAGTAACAGCATCCCGCCCATGATTGCTTCTAGTGATAGAACCCTCTAGATGTGAATTTAAAATCCTACCCACCTATCTGCACAAATGCTGTTTGCAAGGTGCACTGTTTTGTGATAAAAGATAAAAGCTCTTTTATAAAGCAGTTGTGAAACAGTTTGTACCTGACCCCGAGTTAGAGTTGTTACTAAGGGAACCACAGAGAGGGAGAGAGAGATGATATTTAAATGAACCAACATCTCAGGATTCCCCTGGGCTGGAAGGATGTTTCTCCTGTAAGAAAGAGTGGAACATCACTTTCTTCCTTGTAGTAGAAGGATTTGTGATGTTTGCTGCCCACGGGTGCTTGTACCTGTCTGTCACTGGGAGATGGGCCAGGCAACTCTAGAAAGGCCATCTAGCTGATCTAATAGCCAGAGAAACAAAGCAAGACTTCCCCTCAGGTTGTCTTTAAGAACTTAGTAAGAAAATGGAGTTGTGGTTCTGGAACAGAGCTGTGCCACCAAGGGAGCACATCCCACAGGTGTGTTGAAGCAAAGGCATGAAGTTCAAAAGCCAAAAAAATGAATGTCAGAATACAAGTTGAGGCTTTTTAGTGAGTTTGAGATAAATTCTGCATTTGGTTCTGAAGGACAAACGATTATATTAATTAGTGACTGAGTAATTAAGGATGAAAAGTTTATGTGAAGTTTGTAATGGTTCCATATTACTTTATGTTAAGTATTAAAAACTAAAGCTATCTTTTAGATACAGTTGAAACATGGCTCTTTTCATATAGAGCTTTTTGTTTTCCCTCTCAGCTAAGAAATAGGATTTGTAGACAGAATCTTATTAGAATACAGCATGACTATGACACTACTGCCACCTAATGGTAGAGTGCCTTAATTGCAGACCAAGTGCCTAAAGAAATGGACTGACACTGAAAAGTAAATATAATTACAGCAAACCGAACACCACCTACGGATACTATTTTATATACATTATATAAATTACTGTCAGACACAGTTAAGATAGGGTCATCTTTTGGCCTTTGCTTGCCTTTGACTTGTGGTACTTTATGCTTTACTAGTCCATCAGAAATTAAGGCAATATAAAGGAATTATGGGAATTTACAGTATAAAAAAATTTGACTTTAGAATGAAGACTGATATTGAAAATGAAGTATGGAATAAAATGACTATGATATATGCTAGGTAATGATCATCAGTGGTCATCCTATTTATGCATTATGGACAGCTCAATAATTTATTTTTTTAAAGATTGTATTTGACAGAGGGAGAGAGCACAAGCAAGGGGAGCGGGAAAGGGAGAATCAGGATCCCTGCTGACCAGGGGATCCCAGGACCCTGGGATCATGATCTGAGTTGAAGTCAGATGCTTAACCGACTGAGCCACCCAGACACTCCTCAATAATTTATTTAATCTCATTAGAGCCCATTAATCACAAAACTGTTTTTTAAAGAGTCATGGGAAGAAAAATACATACATGAGAATTATTCATCGTATTTCCAGGTTTAAAATCATCCTTATATAACTCATATCAGGTATGGGAAGATAGCCATTCACCCACTCTCCCATGCGATTATGAAACCTTGATTTCAATACTGAAGTAACCACACGGGCAAAGTCCCATAGTCTCATTCTTGATGGACACTTGGCACATACATTCTATTCTTGTTTCAGAAGAAACACATTGAGTCCCCAATAAGGGCAGACAGAGATTTACACTTCTCTTATTATTTTTGCTCTCTGGTTTAATAACAACCACATTGCTACCATGTTTTGCAGGTGCAAAATGCTTTCACATGTTGTTTTCATTGTCTAAACCACTAGATAATTAGTACCTTTGTTTAGAGCTGAGGAAACCATTATGTTTCTAGAAATGAAATGACTTGGGCAAGATTACACAGCCAGCAAGTGGCAAAGGTGGGATGTAAATCTAGATTTTCTGGCTCTAAATTTCATACTCCTTCTGTTATGTGAAACTGTTCCCGAAGAGAAGATAAGAAGTGTTCCTCAAGATAGAGGTTCTGGGGTGCATGGGTGGCTCAGTGGGTTAAAACCTCTGCCTTTGGCTCAGGTCATGATCCCAGGGTCCTGGGATCGAGCCCCACATGGGGCTCTCTGCTCCGTGGGGAGCCTGCTTCCTCCCCTCTCTCTGCCTGCCTCTCTGCCTACTTGTGATCTCTGTCTGTCAAATAAATAAATAAAATCTTAAAAAAAAAAAAGAATTCTTTGGTTCTGTTACATAGGATGGCATAGCATTCATGTGTTGGGTCAAGAAATAGCAAAATAGGCAAAGAATCATCCAATGTATGAGGCTTCTAAGGAGAGATTTCATATTGAAACCATTAGAAATACTCTTCTTTCAGTGTAATCTCAGTTCTCATGAATTCCCATATGCATCCAACAATAATTACTGTAAGAGTACTAACCACTTCACTTGCTCTGTCACCACAGAGAAGGAAAGCTTGGCCCATAGCCTGAAGGGACCCACATTCTAATTACCTATAAAGTGCCTCTCCCTTGTTCTAAACACATTTCCCCTTCTTCTTCTGCCAGTCCATGTTGGGAAGGGAAAAAGGTTGGTCCCCCCGACCAAGATAGAGTTGAGATCCTCCATGATGCATGGTGTCTTCTACAGTCCCTATTACATACCTAGAATATCAGGGGAATGTCATCGCTTGTCATGGTGAACAACAGGGAAGAAGATATACTTTGTTAAAAATTTGCCTTATGGTTTTTTACTTGTGAGGTCTTGTTGGGTCAGCCTGTGGGTTGGCCACGTGGATCTGTTCTCCTGCCAAATGAGCCAGTCAGTGCAGGAACATTTACTTGGACAGAGATGTGCCAGGGTTACTATGGAGACATAAAAGTTCTGGTATGTTTTTCCTGGATGTACTGTCACCCATACATGTGCGACATTGGCGAGTCATTAGAAAATGTATCTTACGTATAGTCCACATTTCCTCTCCATAATTCTAATCCTTTTCTGCCTTTGGTTCTTCCTACCAATGAAGATGACTTGCTCACCATCCTGTGCCAATGCTGCTTGACCCGGGCGTATCACAGTCCTCCGGAGGTGCTTTGGGACCATACCTGCCCACTGCATCCTCTCTGCAACCCCGATGAAGAAACAGAGCTCCCTGTGTCGTGCTCGGTGGCTGCTAAAAACTTAACTCACTGATTATTTTTAGGGTGTATTATTTTGGGACAAGATCGGGAAGGAGATAAATACCAGAAGGCACTTGAAAGTCAGAAGACGGAATTTGCCCTGTCAGCCTATAGAGGTGGTGTGAGTTTGAGACTGGGGCAACACACGTATTATAGAGGACATTGGCTTTGGTACATGGTCCCTCATGTTGGACAAAGGAACAATACTATCAATCCCCAAAGCTCTCTGCTGACCCTCACCTCTTTCCTCAATTTCCCTGACCCTACATGTGATAAATGTAGGAGTGACACTGGGCTTCCCCAGATGGTCCCTACACTTTGGGAGTGACATAATTATTTGTGTCTTGTTCTCAGCTTTTTGCCTGAATAAAGGAAGCAACAACAAAGAGAACTATTCCTCCCCATTGGGAAGGGAGAAAAGGAGATTTGGTCCCCCCCACCACAATAGAGTTTGGACGTGTGAAGCTGGACTCAATTTGCCAGACTCCCTTTTCTCTGTCAACCGACTCCTGCCCCCTTTACACTGCCGTGGGCTTCTTTTGTTCCCTTGGATACCTCTGGGCCTCCGCACGGAGGGTTTCATCTGCTTCGAGAGGGCCCCGTGAGCTCTTCTCCCGAGGGAGGTGGGTCCTACCACCTCTCACCTCCAGCTCTGCTCCGGGCTTTCTCACTGGGTGTCATTGGCCCTGCTGGGCAGCTGCTGCCATGTGAGCCCGAGGGGTCCAATTAGGAATTAAGAAATAGACTATTACAATCACAGGCCTCATTGAGCCGCAAGTGTTTAGAGTAATTTTCCGAGTGAACTCCACAGAGATTATCTTCAGCATGCTTGCAAATAAGATAAACAGATTCCTTAGGCGTGTGTGGTGCTTTGTAGTTCGAACATGCTCATCCCCATAGCACTTTATTTTTGCTCCCTGCCTTCATGTTAGAAGGAAAGCAGGGCAAGTGCTGTTTTTCCTGTTTCTAGATAACCAAACCGAATCTCAGAGAACCTGACTTCTACAACGACCGTGTTCTAGCAGCAGAAACGATCCAGTTGACACGAACCTGCCCCCAATCTGCCTCTCTCTGGATGTGAACAAAGGGAGCAAGCCTGCAATTAGACAAAGCTAAGATGGGAGAAACCGGAATGAGTAGCTCCCAATGACGTGAAGCAGGCTGTAGGCACTACGGGCATTTGTCAGAGAAGGTTGGGATAGTCCGGGAATAATCATTAAAATCATCGCTGCCATTTATGAGGCTTTCAAAGTGGAGGGTCGACACCTAAAAGCAGCTGAGTCCCCTTTAAGGTTAAAACTGGGATTTCCCATAGAGGTTTAACTGTGTGCCAAGCACCGTGCTAAGTGCATGTTTACAAGCATGATCTTCTTTAGTCCCCTATCCTGTCCGTGAGGCACTTAACTATTGTTGTCATTTGCCAAATAGTCAACCGAGGACTGGAAAGGTTACATTAATTGTCTACGATTAGCTGGTTAGCTGGGAGGTGGGCTCAAAGCCAGGCCTCCCTGAGGGTACTGCGACACAGCTCTGTGCTGTTGCCTTGGTGGGGTTCATGGAGGAAGCGGGGCAGGCAATGGCCCTTGGCGGAGGTCGAGATGGGCTTTTCTGGGGAGAGGAGGCGGGGTGCTCCAGGAAGGAAGCCAGTAGGAATGGAGGCCCAGGGATAAGACATATGCAGTTTGTTGAACTCTGGGGACACCAGGAGAGAAGGCAGATGTCAGGGGCCCGTGAGGATCAAGAGGGAAGCAGTAGGAATGGATCAGATCACGATGGGCCCTCAGATGGAAGAGCGTGGGCCTGATGGGGCAGGCCATAGAGGCTGTGGAGAGTTTTGAGCAGGTGCAGGGTATGAGGAGGGTTGTGTGTAAGGACCACAGCCTTGGCTGAGGGGTCAGTGTTGTGGCCACTTGCTTTCAATCCACGGAAAGACCTGAGGGCAGGTGTGTGACTCCTGCCACGTTAGCATCCTTAGCTGTAGTGTCGGCCCTCCCCCGCCACACCGCACACCCCATTTCTGGCTTATCTGCAAACACAGGGAACAGCAGTGGAGACGTTTTCCCCTGCTATTAGGCTGATTGATGGAGGAGTCAAGCCTCCTTCTGTTCAGTGCGGGTGAGCTGATGGGCTTTTGTTCTCCAGGCCAAATTCCTAGGATCCTTTTGGTCCCAGAACACTTTGCCTGTGGAGTTTATGATAAGAAAGTGCAGAAGTTGAACTCATAGAATATAATTGGAGGATTATGGATAGATAGAGGAGAGGAGGAAATCACGACTCTCCCAAATCCAGGGCCTTGCGGTGTGGATTCGGCCAGCTGCCTCGGCGGGAGCAGGGAGACCCAGGCATTTCTGCTGCTCTGTGTTAGACGTGAAATAACCGCAACTGCTACTTTAGCAAATCCTGTGCTCCAGGACCCAGACTTGGTGCCTTACATGTGGGTCTCACAGAACTCGGGGAGGTAGGGCTTAGGGTCCAACTTACAGATCCCTAGATCAAGTCTCGGAAATAACGCTATGACTTGCCACAGGTCTTACAGCTAGTAAAGGACAGGTAGAATGACAGTGTAAGTCTTTCCGTGTCCTTCCCACTGCACGTTGGCAGAAAAACGATCACAGAGATGGAGCTGGCTGGGTCAGGGGGTCCTTTGCTTGGAAATGTTCAGAAAGCTTCAGCATTTCATTTACCTTCCCCCCTCAATCTTATCTTCGAGATCTCTTGTACCTTTGGACAGGCAAAAGACTTCTGCAATTGTCTTGTACAGACACATATGTGCTCCTCCCCTTGATGCTTGCTCCTCTCTTTCTGGCATCTTTCCACCTCACTCTCTGCAATATATTTAGGGGGGAAAAAAAACAAGGCCAGCAGCAGCTCCGTCGCAATCTGACTTACCGTGAGACTTCACCCGATCAGTAGTTATTGGCGTGTGTACCACATAGGCTCTCCTGGGGTGGATCTTTGACCCTTGAGGTGGGTGAAAAGCTCCATATTTGGGACACTACCACAAATGTATTTGCAGAACTGAATTCATATGCTTATGTGTTTCCCTGAATGCCCCGGTGGAATGATGTTTTGTAGAGCCTGAGATTCTGTGGGTGCCTCGATAGGAACGGGATGTGTTCAGGGAAGCAGGGGCCGAGGGCAGGCTGCATACCCTTAACAGGTGAGCATCTGCAGGGAGGCAGAGTTATGGGAGATGCCCAGTAACCAGCAGCAGGTCCCTCAGCTTTGGATTTTTTGGAATGGCAGCCCGTAGGTAAATAAGTCATCAAGCTCGCTCCTGTCTCTTTGCTGCAGGAGGCCGCATCATGGATGGGAGCAGGGGAACACACACAGGTCAGCCCTCCAAGTACCTGCCACCCGCTAAGTGTCAACATCATGCAGGGGTGAGGGGCAAGGCCCAGCCCTCAGGACTTGTACAAATGTTTGGTCATAGTTCGTCCTGTTCTTGTAATTATGGCTCTCCCACCTTGGCCTCTGCAGGAGGAAGTTTTCCTTCACTTCTTTGCTTAGGAATGGAGTTGAGTATTAGATCCACAAAATCAGTATTCTGTTGGAGGTTTCTGTGTGGATTTCCAGACAGACGGGAGCCATTATGGCCATGTGTTCCTAGCTAAATAATGGTGTTCTCCTCCCCATCAGATTAAAGCCTTACTTCTAAAGCGCCCTGGAAAGATTGTGTCTTCCTGGAGCTTGACTTGATCTGTTAGTGACATCCCTTTCTGGGTTGCAGGCTTACACTTCTGATGGTCTCAGCAGCTCATGGGTGCTTACTGGGTAGATGATCTGTTCCTTGGACTAAATTGTTTGGCAAACCTTAGGGCAACTTGTACGCATAAGATGATGTATTCCTTAGGGCATTGGTATTTCTGGTGTGTTTTTAGGGGATCCTCATAGCTCTTGCTCCTGCAGTCCGACCAGGAGCAAACAGCAAACAACACTGGGCTTGCTTTCCTGCAAGGCATCTTTAGGACTGCACCTGCCCTTCTGGTCAGGCGCCTACCTAGAAACAACAAAGCGCAATGTTAACATCATGAGTTATGCCGTTTTACGGTCTGGGCCAGAATCTCTGCTGGGCTGCTTAGTATATGCTCTTGGGTATCACACAGTCCTTCTCTACTCTGCCCAAGTCTCCCAATCTATAAAATGAGGACAATGATAGCACTAGCATCGTGCGGTAAACATTAAACAAGTCACTCCATGTAAATTACAGAATAGTGCCTGTTACACAGTAAGTACTCAATACATATCAGCTATTATGAAGCACTTCAAACCCCAAGGAAACTCTCTGTTTCATGTGACTGTAAGTTTTAAACCAGTTTTAGCTTCATATCAGTTTTAATTAAGGTTAGTTAAAAATAAATGTTAGTTCGAGTTGTCAACTCTTGTAATTACCAACACCCAGTACATATATACAATGGACTAGCATATGATAAGTGCTGAATATATAAAAACAAAGAATCAAAAGTCCTTTTCCTTAAAGAGATCTTACTCTAGTAGAAGCAGATATTCCTGGGCCTAGTCACAAGCAGTATGTAGGTGTTTTCTTCACTGTGTCATCTCACTCAGATTTAAAAAAAAATAAAAAGTTTCCTGAAACTTTGAAAAAGAAGCAAAGGTGTGTGGGGCTCACGAGGATGGAGTCACCGTGAGACCTTGGGTAAGCCATTCAGACTTTCTGGATCTGACTTGGGTTCCTCATCTGTAGAATGGGGCTACAAAGTAATGCCTTAATTTCTAATGACACTTCATGTTAGGTAGCTGTGTGGAAAGTCCACTGTGATCCATCTTACTGAAAGTAATGATCACAAGGTTGTTTTTTGGGAATAATTTACCTGCTATATGGGTGGACCCAGCCAGAGGATAAAAACCAGGCCAGTTTGCCTGCATGATTTTACATTAATTACACTTGACATTCTTGGCTGGCAACATCCCAAACCTGAAGGTGGCCTGAATCCCCTTTAAGGAGATTTCTGCCAGCGTCTATGTGGGGCCTCTGATTTGAAGCACAGTTTGACCTATTAAGAACCAGATTCTTTGATATTACTAGTAGCAATCTTTTTCCATTAGCAGATATTGATTCTTTGTTCACTTTAGCACAAGTTTATTACAATAGCAGTAGCAGACTCTATTAGAAGGAATGGCTGCTATGTATCCTTTAGATGGTTGAGAAAGGGGGACGGGGATGGGTGAGGCCAGGAGTGCAGATATTTGCACCCAGAAATGCACTCTGCACTTCTGACCTTTTGGTTTTGCATCTGCCCAGCAAGATGTACCAAAATGTTTCATGGAGACCACTAGAAGCCTGTGAGCTGGAGTTGGGGGACAGCAGGCAATGTGTGCCTCTCAGAACCCTGGGTTGGCTGATTTCAGGCCTGAAATCAGATTTGAACCTCTGCTGAGTCTCTCTGGGTGGCTTTAATTATGGCAAGTTCACAGGGCAGACTCCTGCTGCCAAAACACTTTTTCAAAGGACGGTCATGAATACCAAAGTGCTGGGTGTGGAGGGGGTGCTGAGTCTCCCAAGGGCCAACCAGCTGGGAACTGCTTAGCACAGACCCCAGGAAGAGGTTTCCTGGCAGCTGCGGCACTTGTGGTCCAGGAGGGTCTCAGTTTGAACTTGGGCAGCGGCAGCATGCATGTGACCCCCACCCTGGGAGTGCTGGCCCCAGCACAGAAGCTTCTAATCAGCAACACCTGCTCAGGGTGAAAGGCTCTGGGTGGCCGGGCCAGCAGATATCTCTATCAGTGACTAAACATTGGCAGAGGAGCTTTGCTGACTCGCAAGAGCACGGAGCGTAATAGCAGAGAAAGAGATGTGGTTCAGGAGCCCTGGGTTCTAGGCTCAGCTCTGCCTCAAGACGACAGCATGGCCGCTGGGTGGTGTCCACTCTGGGCCTTGGTTTCTTTACACATGAAAGCTGGCAGTGGGAGTAGATCACTTGTGGGTCCTTACGAGATGATGCCCCATGTTCTGGATCTAAGAGGAAAGCCGAGAAGAGCAGATGTGGAAAAGCAGTCGCCCAGCAAGAGATTCTTTTAAATGGGCAGCTGCCTTAAAGGTGGGTCTACTAGTGAGTCCTGCAGTCAGACACGCCATGGCACCCCCCCCCCCGCTAGAAACTGAGGGGGCTGGCACCTCACCCATCTATAACAGTCTCTCAGTCTCTGTGAGCCACGAGGAACTTTCTGATCAGAGCAGTGACCCCAGTGGCCTGGCCATATTAGCTCCTGACATCCTCCTCAGCAGCTTGAGGTTCATACATTTTTTTTTTTTTTAAGGATTTTGTTTATTCGTTTGACAGAGAGAGCGAGGGAGCACAAGCAGGGGGAGGGATGGAGGATGAGGGAGAAGCAGACTCCCTGATGAGCAGGGAGGGAGCCTGATGGAGGGCCTCCATCCATGACCTGAGCGGAAGGCAGATGCCTAACTGACCGAGTTACCCAGGCATCCCTCAAGGTGCATACTTGCATAGAGACCATACACTAGCTCAGTGGTTCTCAAAGTATGAGCCCAGTGTCACCAGCATCATCTGGAACTTACTAAAAAATGAAAATTCTTGGGCCCCACCCCAGACCTACTGACTCAGAAACTCTGGGGATGGGCCAAGTAATCTGTTTAACAGGCCCTGTATGTGGCCCCAGGCGGGCTGAGGTTAGAGAACCACTGTACCTGCCCCACCCCATAGTTTGAGAACCACTCTGTGTGTGTGTGTGTGTGTGTGTGCCCACGCGTGCTCGTTTCTCTCTTGATAACGGATTGTAATATTAACATAGCATGGTACAATAAAGATACTTTGAAAAATTACCCAGAGCTCACTGTCTTTGTCCATTTGCATACGTATTTTTTACACAGATGACATTAGAGCCTTGTCTTAGACTTTTTCCACTTAGTATTATTAGTGCTTTTTCCCCCACGTTGCCTCGTAACCTTCATACTTGTCATTTTCAATGAGTGCACAACACTTCCCTCCTGTGACCGGCTTTACATGCTTTGACCAGCTGTCCCTAGACATTTAGCAACTTGCTGCCTTCCACTGTTGGAGAAGTCACCTGCCTGTCCAGGGGGAAGATGGCTTCTGAGGCATTGCGCATGACCTCCTGTTGTCCCAACATCTGACCTTCCTGTCAGTCCTCAAAGTGAGGTTATCTGAGAAAGACGACATAGCGGGAAAAGCAACAATGGGAAACCCAGAACACATCTGAAATCTGCAGCGATGTATTGCGACCAAAAGATCCCTGTTCGTTAACCAGAGAAGCCTCTCATTTCGGTCGCAGGTGGCACCCTCACGGGGGTTGGGGGGGCAGCACAGTGAGGGCGTGGGGATGGGCGCTTCCCCTGCCCTGATGGGCTAGAAGCCCGTGGCTGTGCCCTGTGCCAGGCCTGCTGTCGGTCATTTCCTGACCATCCTGGTCCCCAGCAGGAAGGTCCCTCCTTCTTTCTCATGCTGCCTCCACCTTCTCCCTCCCCCACACCTGTGCACCCTCCTGTCTCCTTCCCTCCCCACCGCCCCCCAGCCTGGCACAGTCCTTTTTGAGTCTGAAACAGGCAGCTTGACTTGCGCGGCCCCTAGTGGTAGCCCCTTTGTTTCGACAAGACCGCCGATCCTTCCTGGGCCATAAAAATAGCACTCTAAATAAAAGCGATTTGGCGAGGATAAATCCGTGGATGTGGGATTACCGGGTCTGAGAGTTACCCCAGAAGCATCTTTTCGATCACTGGCTGCTCTGCGAGTGCCAGTCTCCATTTATGTCCAGTCGGCGCCTGCACATCGCCGGTCCTTCAGGACGTAGCAAACTAAGTTCATTCTTACTCAGCTGGCGGATCAGGAACTGAACTTGGATGCCTAGAAGGGGCAGGCTGGTAGCATAAAGATCCACTGGGCCAGGCCCTCGGAGAGGGCGGGCGGGCCTGTAATGAGCTGGAGAGTACACCCAACCTAAGAGCATTCATGTGCAAGGGGGCACAAATTTCCAGTGAAAGATACACATGGAGGGTCTCCTGGGTGGCTCAGTCGGTTAAACGTCTGCCTTCAGGTGGGGTCGTGATCCCTGGGTCTTGGGATGGAGCCCGCAGGTGGCTCTGCACTCAGCGGAGGGTCTGCTTTTCCCTTTCCCTCTGTCCCTCTCCCCCACCTTTCTCTCTCTCTCAAGTAAATAAATAAAATCTTAAAAAAAGAAAAAATACAGAAAGCAAGCAAACTACATGATGGAGGGCACTGGTTTCAGTCTTGATTTTGGTCTCTCTCTTCAGCTTTGTCTGCCTTGGATCTCCCAGCATGGTGAGGCCACCCCTGGGCCACTTGTGCTCTCCCCTGCTGCTTTGGTTGGGCCTGGCTGCCTTTCCACATGTTTCCCTGCTTAGCACGACTCCTTCCCTGTCATCTGTGGAGGGCTCCTCATGATTTAAGATCCGGCTAGAAGGGTCACCTCTGGCTGCAAGCATTTCCAGGACAACCTCTACAGGGTTAGGACGAGGCCTGGCCTTTTGCACGGGCAGCTGGAGAAAACACTCTCTGCCCTGGGAAGATGGGCCACAGGGTGCTGAACCTCACTTCCCCCAACAGCACCATTAGCATTCAATTTTGAAATTTCTTTCTGTAAGGATATTCCAAGAGACCTATGTAATACATTGATGTGTGGCCCTTTTCTGTGCATTTATCCTGGTTAGCTCCATGCTGGTTGAAATGCCCTGGATTCTGGACCCTTCTAGGTATACCCCAGGATGGGAAAATGCAGTTGCATTTAGTTTACTTTTCTTTCCTTTTCTAGACTAAGGACTGTGTTTTTTCATCTCTGTCTCCAGAAACCAGTAAAATGCTTGGTGCACAATAGGCACTTGGTAGTATTTTGTTTAAAAGATTGGATGGATGTCCTATATCGGCCTGCCCCGTGGCCCCTGAAGGGATGCCGGGGCAGCATCTATCCCAGTGGGTCTCTCCCAGACCTCTCTTTTGCTCAGCCTTCCTGCCTTTGTCCTGCTTCCCTCCCACCTGCCTCTGGTACGTGCTCATCTTCTAGCTTTTCTTGGTGTCATTAATTTTCTCCCTCCTTCTTTTTCTCTTGGGTCCACCCTCTTCCTAACATAAATCAGCCCATTCTGCACCTCCTCTAGCTTGTTTCGCCCTGACTAAATAGTCTGCAGGTGTTTTGTTTAGGGCTCGATCCCAGGGCTTCAGAAAGGAAGCAGCCAGGGAGCAGAATCCCCAGAACATTTCAGAAGATCTGGGAGGAAGGGAGCTAGGAGGCTACGTATGATCCTGCAGTTGGGTTTGTCATGCTGGCCCCTCCCCAGGGAGTGTCCACCACCCTTCACATTCGAGTCAGACCCATGCTCTGCCCTGGAGGCCCAGCTGGTATATGGGAACACACCTGCTTCCAGCTCCGTGGCGACAGGCTGTAGGTTCTTTCTGTGGTTGGCAGTGGAACTGTCAAGTGAAACTCTTGCCCCCACCCTCCCCGTAATGATAGGGGTACTAGATTCTGTTCCAGCTGCGGTGTAGAAGCAGAGATGGGGCTGACCCTCAGGAAGCTTCTTGAGACCCAGGCTTTTCCTTCGAGGTCAAAGAACTGTGTCAGAGACCCTGGAAGATAGGGCCATCCCCAGGGTCTGGAAAAAGCACCCTGGGTTGGTGTTCTCCCTGCCTTACCTCAGGTTATGGGCACTGCTGTGATCCTAGGAAACTAGAGGCATGCCAGGGGCCAACTCACAGGGCCCAGATCATCCACAGGTAACTGAAGGAGTCAAATGGAATAGGGGAATAGTAATGCTGAGTCACTGCATCCTGTGAGGCGTGGGTCTTCTTGCCCACGCTAGAGCAGAGGAAAATGAGGGGCGATGGGTGAGGTGGTCTGCCGTGACCCTTGGATGGGAGTAAAGATTGCTGTGTATTACTTGCTGGGTTCTTATTCTCACCTCAGCGGATGGAGCTATCTCTTTCCCCTCCTGTGGCTGCTTCTGAAAGTTGTTGAGCCCTGCCAGCAACTCATGAGCCTTTGGCCCAGAAGACAGCTCTGCCTATATGCATCCCCTCTCCTGACCATTGCATTCTCTTGGGTCTTTAGGATGAGAGTCCAGAGCTGTGCCTTCCTGAATCTTTGTCCTCTCTAGAGGAGAGCCTGTCACCAGAGTCTCCCTTGAACTGCGTTTAGTGCCAAGACCCATCGGTAGCAGCTGGCCTAGAGGCTCGGCTTGACCTGGGAGGGAGGTGCACCTTGAGTGCTCTATTTGCAAAATGACCAGAGGCTTTCATTCTACACCTGCCTCGCATTTGGAGGCCTGGTCTAGGGTTGTAAAGGTGGTGCCAGGAGAGGGCTTTGCCAAAGTATCTCATGAAAATCTGGTCAACAGGCCTTTGGGGTCCACTAGCTGCAAAGCTTCATGTGGCAAACGTGTCAGCTCTTTTTTCCTATTTGGCAGTTGGCCGAGGTCTTGGGAGGGTCATTCAAGGGCCAGAATGGCCTTTCTTCTCTGTGAGTGGACACGCCCTCCCAGTCAAGGCCATGCTTGGAAGAGGCCCAGGTCTGCCACCAACTAGCTGTTTGTGCAACCTGAAATCACATAGCCAGCCCCCTGATGACTTCCCTGTTCCTACCCACCTAAAATCCCACTCTTCTCCCTTCCCAGCCAGCTCCCTTGTAGGTATTCAGCTTCCTAAATATGTCTTCCTTCTTTGGAATGGCCATCTTCTCCTGAGCTGCTGTAGTGAGAAGAGAATGCCCAGACCTTCCCTTTTTGAAAAGGGTGAGAGGTGTGGAGCTTTCCTAGAACTGTGGTAGCATCCACGAGAGAGAGAAAAACCTAGTTTGCCACATGACCCTGGAGGCAGACTCTCTGAAGCCCGGTGATTTGCTGGGGTTCATAGACCTGTGGTCCATAGTCCACATCCTGGCTGTGTCAGGATTGTCCGGGGGAGGTGCTAGCTAGTTCTCTTGCCCTCCGGAATGCAAGAGGCTGCAGGACGTGAGGCTGGGGTTCAGGCTTCAGAAGGATTACTTAGCTGCTATGGGTCACGGGAAGCTCAGAACGGCCCTTGGAGTGAGGGGGGTCCTGGGGTGAGAAACAGTTCATTTCATACAGGGTAAATTTTTAAAAAGATGTTAGGTATTTATTTTTAATTAATCAATTCATTAAGTTATGTTAGTCACCATATAGTACATCATTAGTTTTTGCTGTAGTGTTCCATGATTCATTGTTTGCATATTTATTTATTTTAGAGAGAGAGAGAGTGTGTGTGTGTGCACAGGAGAGGCAGAGGGAGACCGAGAGGGAAAAGCAAACTCCGCGCTGAGCAGCCAGACACGGACCTGGATCTCAAGACCCTGAGATCACCACTGAGCCTAAATCAAGAGTCCCTTGCTCAACTGACTGAGCCACCCAGGAACCCCACAGGGTCAGATTTTTTTAAAAATTGAGGTATATCTGACAATTAGGAATTGTATGCATTTAAGATGTACAATTTGCTATACGTATATACTATGAAACAGTCATCATATTCAAGCTGATTAGCACATTCATTTCTTTAGATAGTTAGCACAGTGTGTGTGTGTGTGTGTGTGTGTGTGTGAAGGAGAGCAAGTTTGTGGTCTGTCTTAACTTGAGCGGCTTCTGGGCATTATTGAAGAAATACCAATTTGGTTCATGTGTCTTAAAAGGTCCCTGAAACACTTCAGCAAAATTATAGTTCCTTAATTTAGCTGCCTGTCAGTTATTTTTTCCAGGTGGTTTAGGGTTGACAGTGAGTTTGACATTTGCGAGAATGTTTTGGAAACTCTATCAGACACCTTGAAATCAAAAGGAATATAAAGCACATCATTCCTGGAGGCATTGATTAGAATTATTCTCCTGGTCACTCCAAGTCATATCTCTTCTTTCAATAATCTTTTCAGACAAAGCCCAGTGATGGATTGTGAAATTGCGAGCCACTTCTGAGCCTTGTTGTCTTTGTGAATTTCCTTCCTGATCACTGTCACCCTCATTGTGATAACTTCTGCTTTATTTGGGCATGAGTAAGGACAGGCATTTCTATTGTGTTTGTCAGAGCATTGTAAGATGTTAGAGACAGAAAGAACTTTAGGGACCTTCTTCGTCTCCTTACCCCCACCCCTCTCCCACTCCAAGGGGGCTTGGAGGGTGGGGAATGTGTCCCTGTTCATATGACCGATGTCTGCAGAGCTGAGATCCACCCTCAAATTAAGGACTCCAGACTACCTTTGCTTCGTGAAACTG
The DNA here is from genome assembly GCF_011764305.1 of Mustela putorius furo. Lineage (NCBI taxonomy): Eukaryota > Metazoa > Chordata > Mammalia > Carnivora > Mustelidae > Mustela > Mustela putorius. The sequence goes on from NW_025421325.1 coordinate 18,348,683, forward strand.
CACATTAAAATGCTGTGACATTTACCTGGCAGTTTAGGACAGCTGTGAGCCCAGAGCTTGTACCTTAAATTGGAAATCCTTGACATGTAGGGGCTGTGCCACCCTGGAGAACTGTGTGACAGCTCCCGTGCCCTTATGAATGGGAGAAGTAGTAGCAGCCTAAGATTGGAGACTCTCCCTCTACCCCAACCTGCTTGCTCTGACTTCCTCAAATCAGTTCAAAAACATTGCCAGGCTGCTTGCCACCCACTTTGGGAATCCAAAGAATGAAAAACCAGAATTTCTGCTCTGCAAAAAAAGACAGAGTGTGATAACACCCTAATGATGGTCACTGTGGTCTCTCAGGACAATCTCTGCAGAGTTGCTTTCTTTCCCTAGGAGGTGAGGGGAAAGGATTCTAGGCCAGAGGTTCTCAACTCCAGCTGCTGCTTATTGAGGTCACCTGAGGAGTTTAAAACACTTCTCCTGCTCACTCCCCCTCACTTATTTTGGTGTTGAACTAACTGGTCTGAGGTGGGACCCAGACAGAAGCAGCCCTTTTTTGTTTGTTTGTTTGTTTCTTTGTTTTTATGAAACTTCCAGATATTTCCAGGATGCAACCAGGATTGATTACTGCTGGTTTAGGTAAGACCTACATTTGAGTCCTATTTGGGGAAATGTTGAAAAATAAAATTATTCATGACACTTGTTAAAGACAGTAAGGAAGAGTTTATTCAAGGGTGGCCTTTATGCAGTAGGGGAGAGAAATAGGGCTCAACTCTGAATACAACAGGGAAAAGTGGGTATTTATAGATGAGGAGCTGGGTGGGGACCAGTGGATGGAGAATGACTAAGAGGGAACACCAGTGGTAAATGCACTCGACAGGATGCTTGCCGAAGGCAGGCCAGGGCGATCAGACATGCCCTGCAGGGTTGTGGGGGACAAGGAATCCCATCCGTTATCCAGTGTGACCAGATATTGGTGGGGAGGGGTTCCAGTTCCACTGACTTAGCATGGTTCTTGCTAAAATTGGACAACGATGAACACAGAAGTCCAAAAGTCAGGCCAAGCTGAGAGGAGTTCAGAGGAGCCTTAATGGCATTTGTTCAAGGAGAGAACTGCCAGAAACGGTGGGGGCACATTGCAGGTGGAAGTGCTGCCAGGTGTGGGACAGAAGGGAGGTGGGAGATGTGACAGCACAGCTTTGATTTATGACTGGAGCGGGGTGGGGCCGGGGTGTGAGATCAGGTCTGTGATTTTAAAAGATTATTCTCTTGTCGGGAGGTTGGGAGTGCTGGCTCTCAGAGAGAGACTGTGTTCGTTGTGGGCTGTGTGGCATCTGAGGTCCTCCTTGGACAATCCAGGTGGAGATTTCCAAAAGTCAGTGAAAGAAGTTGTGAAGCTGGGTGGAGGGGTGGGGCGATGCTGTGAAGGAGATTCAAAGCCAGGAGAGGTCAGCATTTAAAGATTGGTTAAGTGGTTTCTGTGGCCAAGGGAGTGACTTGTGCAAGTTTTCACTTACCCCAGAGGAGGTGTTCTCTAAAATCAGGTGAAGCACAGAACACCAACAGCTGTGGTGAGAGCAAAAGAAGAGGAGCTTGCAGGGGCACCTGGGTGGCTCAGTGGGTTAAGCCGCTGCCTTCGGCTCAGGTCATGATCTCAGGGTCCTGGGATCGAGCCCCGCATCGGGCTCTCTGCTCAGCAGGGAGCCTGCTTCCTCCTCTCTCTCTGCCTGCCTCTCTGCCTGCTTGTGATCTCTCTCTGTCAAATAAATAAATAAAATCTTAAAAAAAAAAAAAAGAAGAGGAGGAGCTTGCAAAGGCGATAAGAGTAAAGAGTGACAGAGGAGGACAATAATCTCTCATGGAGACGGGAGGGGAAGGGGTGGCTTTCTGGAAGTGCTGTCCTCCCTTTATCATAACCCATTCCTCAGTGGCTCCATCTGTGGGTGTTTCAGGGAGGGTGGTGATGGAGGGACTGTCTCATGTCAGCTCCTCTTAAAATTTCAGAACGTAGCTGCCATTCAAGTATATGTGTCAGTATTGTTGCCTTCCCCTGACCAGTAATGAGAAATGAATATATGCTGCGTTTCCTTCAATGCTCCTATTCATTTATGAGATAAAGTATTATCATCTCCAGTTTGCAGATGGAGAAAGTGGGGCTCAGAGGTGACGTAATTCCCCTGAGTTTCGTAGCTAAGAGCGAGAGACAATCTAGGCCTGTCTGATTCCAGACTTCTCCGTTGCCTTGTGTTACTTTTGCACCAATGACTTTTCTCTGATTTGACTTTAGGAAGATGAGGAAGATGTGGAAGGCAGCTAAAAAGGCAGTGGGGGTGAAGTAGAGATGCTTGAGGCAGGAAAGAAGAGATCGTTGTAGGATGATGTTCGTTCCATTCATTAGAATGTTACTGACAGAACTGCCCAACAGCAGAGGAACAGCTCTTAGGATAGATTCTCAGAAGTGGCAACCATGCTGGATCAAAGGTCGTGAACATTCACATCTGTTAACATTCGTATCCGTATTCATAAGGGCTATAGGCAGCTCCGGTGGTTTGCAAGCTTCAGTGTGGGTTACAGGCACTAGGAGGGCTATTCAAATCACACTAGGTGGTGGGGACCCACCTTGAGTTGGACTGGACTCACTCCCCCAAATCTGCACGTCTAACAAGTTCCCAGGTGATGCAGATGATCCTAGGATCACAGTTTGAAAACCACCGGTCTAATTGGACACACACATGCGGTTTTATTCCCAAAAATATGGAGTGCGTGCATTTTCCTTTTGATCTTTCAGTGGTGTTAGAGCCCTTCTTTGGAGGACAATGCAATGCTAACTAACCCTTTGAGGAGAGTCTTTAGAGTTTATTATTTTTCTAAAAAACCTTCAGAGTTGGAAGAAAAATGGTGCCATAGGCTGACCTGCTGCTGGGGGAGCAGTGCCTCTCAAAATGTTAATGTACATGTGAATTAGCTGGGGACTTGTTAAAATGCAGATTCTAATTAAGCAGGTCCAGAGGGTGGGGTGGGGTGGGGTGGGAGGAGCCTGAGCTGCTGCCTTTCTAGCAGCTGCTGCCTTTCTAGCAGCTGCTGCTCTACACAGCTGACCACACCAAGTAGCCAGACTAGAGGATGGTCCACGCACAGCTACATGCGAGTTCTCATTAGAGTCCCCCCACCCGGTATAATGTTATAGATATCTGAATACCTCTATTTGAAAGCCTCTATAAGGGTAAGAAGGAAGGTAAAACAGAGCAAATGCATCAGTAGTTGTTGCATTGGGTTCAAAATGCCCCGTGAGCTAGGAGAGAGTGTATCTCCCACTTTTCTAATGATAAAACAGAGCCTTCAAGAGGTGAACGAAACCTGCTCAGTGTTCAAATCTTGGCTTCTTTCCACTCATCAAGTTCCAAATAGCATACACAACACAACCTCAATATCATATTTAAGGAAAGCAGGATTCCTCAACAACTGGCATTTAGGGCCAGGTAGTTCTTTGGAGGACGTGGGGGCTGTCCCATGCATTGTAGGATGTCAAGCAGCTTCCCTGACCTCCCCCGCTAGATGCCAGTAGCTCACTTGCAACCACCACCACCACCCTGCCCCAGTTATGTCAACCAAAAATGTCCCTAGACATTATTAAATGTCCCCTAGGGGGCACTTGTCTCCAGTGGAGAATCACTGAACTAGAGTGCTGGTTGAGAAGGCGGGCAGTCTGTCAGAATGGCCTGGGCCCCACCCCACACAATCCAATTAGTGTTTCTTCGAGAAAGGTTTGTAGTTTTTAAAGTTCCCCAGGTGATTCTAAATGTGTAGCCAGGCGTGAGAACCCCTGCAGTAGTCTTCTGAATCAGGAAGCGATGTACTTGTACCAGACATATTTTAGGTTATTTTTGAGGCCTCGTGGGAGAAGGCTGTATGATTATAGTGTGAGGGGTTAACAAGTGTATTCCATTCCCTTTGTGGTATTTTTTAAAAGTAGCCATTAGGCTCTAAAAACCCCGAATTAACTCAATGTTTCTGTTTTCCTATCTAGTTGCAACTTTCTTGTTACTTCTTTAGTAGTTACATTATCTTCTTTAAAGAAGGGGGGGGATGGGGGAGTGGGGCATAAGAGCCCCTGTGGGATTTGCTTCTTAATGTGCCTTTTCTCTTCCTGCCACCACCTGGGTTGGGTTGGAATACACCCTGTACTCCGGCTTCTGCCTGCTTGACTCCTCCCCAGTCATCTGGCTCAGATGCTGGATTAATCTTCCTCTGCAAGCTGGGGCTTCTTTTTTCAGAAGACTGTTCCCCACACCACCACCACCGCCCCCTGCCCCCGGCCACCAAAGTCTTTTTTCAGAAAACATAACTGCTTCTCATTGCCACTGACCAGACACTTCTGCCTGAAGTTCAAGGTCATTCCCAGCATACCCCTGTGTGTACATCTCAGCTCAAGCCAGGCGGGTTCAGGTGTTCTGACTGTCCCTTGCCTGCTCCGGAGGCTTGCTCACACTGTTCTTCCTGCCGCAGGCTTGCTGTTACCACCCCTACTGTGTCCTCCGGTTAGAGGGACTCTCTGAAATCATTCTCTGGTTCCTGGCTGGGCCACTTTCAGAATCTCTTGGTCTAACTTGGAGACTGCTTGTGCCTGTGTATTTAGGGTCGTGTTCTATACGGGGTGTTGCTGTGAAGAAACATAGACATGTCTGTGGAGTGAGCATGTCCCAAATGGAGTGGGGGGTGTGGGGGTCCTTGTGTGGTCCCATGTTGGCAGCCTTGTTTCCTCATGCAAAATCGGGACTATGGCCATGATCTGCTTAGTGGATTCATCAAGGATAGTCGACCAGCCATACTGGTCTGGTGAGCTGTCAGCTCTGATCAGGCTCATCCAGTAGGGTTTTTTGCCCTCAGGGTCTCACGGCTCAGCTCCTGCTCACTTTTCTCACCCACTCAGGAAGCCAGGAGCATCCCTGTCAGCACGGAGGACATGAAAGGAAGCAAAATGAAAACTTTTAGTTAGATCCCATTATTATATATCTGACCATTGTCACATGGTGATTTGGGAAACTTTTTAGGTATTTATCAAGGCAAAGTCATAATTACAACAATAAAATGACACCTTCCATTTGTTTGGTGCATTGTCGTTGTCCTTTTTGTATGCATCACCTTCCTGGAAGCTTTCAAGAGGTGTGGACATACATTAACTCCATTTTAAAGATGAAAAAATGAAAATTACATTTTCACTTTAAAATGAAGAAATGAAAATTACATTTTAAAAACAGTCATGCAGTATTGTGCTCTGAGTTTTTGAAGGTGAATCCTAGTCATTCTCAAATGAAGCTCATGTTCTGGGACTTCAAAAAACAAAAGCATGGGGACATATTTCTTGAATTTAGTTACATTTTGACTTTCTAGGAATAATACTATTTAAAAAAATTTAACCTAATTTTGCATTGGCTTTTATTTCCTCCTGAAACCTTTAAATGAGCCAACTTAACCCAGTTAGAAAAGAGGTTTATTCCTTATTGTTGTGTCTGGAAACCTAGATTCCAGTCCTGTTCTGACACGTAGCTCGCCTTTTGCTCTTGGCAGCTTAAATTCTAGTTTCTTCACCTGAAAATAGGCGTAATTCTGTAGGATGGCCCCGTCTGGGGGAAGGCACTGTGGTGTATGGGGCATCTTAGGCACTGCCTGGGACCCAACAGACAATGGTAGATATCTGTGGCATTCTGGATGATGAAACCAAACTCGTATCTTCAATTAGAATGCTATTAAATTTTATTCTCATCACTCATTGATATATCTGTGAACATTTTACAGTGAGTATGGGGGGGGGGTTTGCTAGAGATCACATACACAGGTGAGGACACTGAGGTCAGACAGAAGGGGTAGGTGAGTTCCCGGGGTCACGCATCTGACTTCTGGCTAGCCACGCCACCATGCATAGAGCCTCCTTCTCCTTCTATCGTGACCACACCCAACATGTCTGCCACCCACTGTCCCTGCCCTGCCCTTGAGTCCCAAGAAGACTGCTCCATGGCCTGATTTGTTCATGGCTTCATTTGTCCCACGTGAAAGGAAGTGAGAGAATAGTGAGTGGGAAGATGGTAATGTCTTTAAAATACTGTGTTCCACTTACTGAGGACTTGGGTCGCTGGCCTCATTCCGCCACAGCGCTCTTCAAGCAATGAACATTTCCTGATCTATAGAAATGCCCGAAACATCTCTCTGCACTTCTAGAAGTTGGTGTTTTTGGCTTCATTTTCAGACTTTCAGAATTAAAAGGATGCACCGCGTGAACACAGAGTGCTCAGGAATCTAGATGAGGAGGTTTGATGAACTCCAGCCTCCGCTGTCCGCTTTGTAGCAGAAGGTTCGCTTCTGTGGAGGGTGGGAGACTGTGAGGCCCGATATTTCTCTGTGATAACGACCTTCACAACCAGGGAGAGGGAATGAAGATGCACTGTCTTGGCTGGCCAGTGCTCCATGGGCAGACATCTATCTGCTGTCCTCTTAATTAAATTTCAGCAACTGGGATGCCAGGCCGTTCCGACACATCACACGGTGCTTGTACCACACCTGTCTGAATTGTGAATGTGAGAAGGGATGGAATAGGCCAACACCCTCCTGTTATAGCTCAGGAAGTGGTCAGGCAAGGAGGGAAGATGGCTTCCTCTAGACCTTGGGGATGGTCAGCATCAAAGCAGGGCACTGAGCCAGACCCTGCTCCCAGCTCAGAGTCCCTCCCTGCCGGGGTCCACCTCCAACCTTCTCTTGGTCCTGAGCTCTACTTTCCACCCTCATCTCCGGCTTCCTTGCTCTTTCTGGATCTGGCCCTGATGCTTTTTCTGGTTTTCAGTAAATGTGCCCAGTAGCCAAGTGGACACTGTCGTGAAAAATTAACCTGGTAGCAAAGCATGCTGCTGCGAATGCCCTTTAGTCTTCCATCAGTGGTTTGGCCTGTGGCCATCACTTTACTCCTCGGCCCTCAGTCTTTTCAGCTTAGCTTTTAGGAGGACCAAATTAGCTGACCCCAAAGGATGATTCCCATTGCAGAGAAATGTTCTGTAATTCTTAGGCCCTGAGCCCTGTCCATAGCTACCCACGAGTCCTGGGAAAATGTGAGGCAAAGATGGAAAGCAGAGTTCCCCCTCCACGACCCCCACCCTCCCGCTACGGTTTCCATCCACTGTGTAAAAAGGAGTCAGGATCCCTTGTGCTTCTCCAACAGATACCACTACAGCTTGAGATCGGTTTCCTTGCCATTGGCGGGGCACATTTTTCTGCATTATTTTTTCACTGAACACGCCGTAATGGAGTTTAGAGAATTTAGTTGGCGATTATTCTAGCTGGCACTGCCATGTAGCTGGGAGACATTTCTTGGCTTTTAACAGAAATGGGTACCTTGTATTGTAGGCAAAAGGATGCCATCTTGAAGGAATTTGGCCCAGTAATTCCATGGCTGCCACTGACGTGTGGCAGGATGCACTCCTGGGTGCTATGTGACACCGTTGTGACCGGCACCCAGGTGTTACAGAGATGCAGCTACTGGGCAGTAGAAAAGACACAAACTATGTAGTTACACATGACTGAATGTACATGGAAACATTCTGTGGCTTTGATGATGGCCTGGGAATGATAAATATCCAGGACTGGCTAGCATGCAGCCATCCTCTATTGTGTATGACTCGCACAGGGCAACATGGATGTCTAGGTGTGGAGTTAGCACTTGGGTAGCAGGCTTGTGCCGTGAAAATCTACATGATGATAGGTGGGGTGTTGGACAGAGACAGTTCTGTGACTGGCCCCTGAGCGTCACACATGCCTTTCTCTAGGGTCACTGTGCAGGTCGTGTGTGGGGCTGGCATGAAGATGCCACGGGGGTGGTTATATGGTCTGCAGACAACATGATGTATACACGGTCACATGGCCCGCCCCTAGGCCTTGTGTCACTTAGGCTTTCTGTGACCCATGGTGAAGTAAACAGCAGATGGGACAGACTGTAAGACAACACATCTAGTGTTAGCACTGGGTTTCCAGCAATTTAATAGGAACTATTAGCTAGGTGACATTTTCATCTTATATATTTATAATAATATCCCAGACTGGTAATATTTTACTACTCTCTTTATCTTCCTTGTTATGAAAAGTTTTTCTCCTTGACCTTTCCAAAACTAAAAGAGAGTGTTCAATACTCTTATTGTAGAGAAACCAAGGTTAGTTAACACTATACATCTGTGTTTTTGGCAGCCAGAACCCTGTGGTCCCCAAAGAAAATAGTTTGTATTTTCAAAGGCACTGTCCCAAAGTGTCAGACCCTTTGCCAACACAGGGGTGTAAAACCATAGATAGTGCTTCCCACTCTTCCCATCTCATACTTTCTTTACGGTCCCAAAGAAGGGGATGAACGCTATATTAACTACAAAAATTTGCTTATCACGGTAGGATTTCCAAAATAATTATGTAAGTTTTCTCATTTGAATAGCACATTTTTAGTTCTTAAATCCCTTGATATCTATCATCTGGCTGATTCTCTGAGCAGCCTCGTTAGACTGGCAGAATTCCCACATCCAGTTTATTGAAGGAGAAACCAGGGCTCAGAAAGGCTGTGCAACTACCCCAAAGTCACACAGCGGCTAGGAGATGGAGCTGATGCCATAGCCAGGTGATTCTCCACACCTCCCACTGCTCTCAGTCATGAACTGGACCTCTTTCTTTTACAGTCTGCTCTCGTGAACGGTATTCTTTAGTAAACAAATTCCAAATAATTGGTACTGGGAGGTAGAAATGGCTTCTCAAATTTGCACCTAATATTGTAGGTTATATGTCTGAGTTGCATCCGGATTTCTTTCAGTAAGTCCCATGCTTATGGATCGTAAACTAATGATCTGCAATTACGTATTCAGTTCAATCAAACCATAGGCTATCTTCCACGTCTGGCCCTGGGATGCATGGGAGCAGGGCGGGACCAATAATAATCATTTCAGCTCAATCTCTGCTCTCAAATTGGCTTACGGTCCAGTGGCCAAAAGCAACACCCAGACAGCAACTGAGAATTAATTCAATGAGTGTGACAAGAAAGAGAAGCTCGGGATGCTCTAGGAACAGACCCAAGGAGGCACTGAATTGTGTGACCCAGGGGAGAGAGGACGGCTTTCCAGAGGGTGTTCCTGTTTGGAAGTGTGTCTCAAAAGATAAGCAGGATTTTTAACTGGAGATGTGTCGCTGTGTGTATGCGTGTGTGTGTGTGCAATGCATGCTCACGTGCACACATGTGTCTACAAGGGCTGTGGTGCGTAAGAGAAGAGGGAATGCATTCCAGGGAGAGGCATGTGTGATTCTGAGAAACTGTGTGTCCACTGGAGCAGAACCACAGAATGGGGATAGAGAGTGGGGAGGGAGGGGAAGAATGAAGACTGCAAATTTACGGGAGGCCAAAATGTGGAGCAAACATTTCACCATATTTTTGAGCAGAGGGATGACATGGGCAGAGATGTGGATTTTGTTTGTTTGTTTGTTTAATCATTCTGATAGTGGCAAGGTGAGTGGGGCAGAGGAGGCAGACACCACAGGCAAAGGCTGCTTTGGAGGCTAGTGCTGAAGTCCTGACAGAGCATGAACGAGTCCTCCCAGCTTGGGGTGAGAAGGGTTTTTGCTGCCACCCCCACCCCACCATTTTTAGAAAATGTTGAGAATGCCTGCATATCTGCTGACCCCGAGTCCACTGTCACTGCAGGAATGCCTTTAAGCACAGGACAATTTGAGACTCTCCCTTATCCAATGAAAATTGCATTTGCCCACATCTGAGAGGGCTTTCCCGTTTTTTCTGCCCTGCATCCTTGAAGTGCTAAAGTCCTCAAGGTTGAGACAGATGCCCTATCTTTTATGGGTCTCAGAGGCAAATATCTTTTTTTCTTCAAAAAATTTTTAAATTTATTTGACACAGAGAGAGAGAGAGAGAGAGAGAGAGAGAGAGCACAAGCAGGGGGAGCAGCAGGGAGAGGGAGAGGGAGAAGCAGGCTCCCTGCCGAGCAAGACACCTGATGCCGGACTCAATCTGAGGACCCTGGGACCATGACCTGAGCCAAAGGCAGATGCTTAACCAGCTGAGCCACCCAGGTGCTCCTCAGAGGCAAATATCTTTAGTAATAATATAAAGTGGTTCTCCTCTGCACACAGCTCCCTTCTCTATAGAGGCTGAAATCAGAAACAACATTTCACAAAGATTCCCATTTCTGTCAATCCACAAGGCCCTCCGAGTACAGTCAAGCTCAGGTGGGCGGTGTCTTGTCTGCATTCCCTATTGCACAATTTTTGTTGAAATAACCCATATGTGATGCTGCTCACACCCTTCCTGCAAGGCCTCTTAGCTGTGACCTTTCCTCTCTCAGGCTAGCGTCTCCGCTGTGTGAAGCCTGGCCCTCCACCTTCTCTTCCTTTAAAATGTTGTTTTTTTCCCCTTACTCACTGGGACATTGGCCAGGTGAATTACAGAGACAGGCAGGAGGTGTTGTTGTCAGAGATAGACGGTTTCTGTCCTTGGTACAAGTACCGGGCCTCCACGAGGACACCATTCATGCACTTAGCCGATGCCGCTCTTCTTCAGGTGAATCTGTATTTTACACATCGAGTGGCAAGGGCCATGAAATAAGACGCGGCATTTCAATGGGAAATGTAGCATTTCAATAACGTCTTATGTGCCTATATTTGGAGCTTCAGTGTGATAAGAGGCTGTATCACTAAAGGAAAATACAATTTGGAGGAAAACCAGATAACTATTCCAGTGAAAATCGGATTCGTTTTTGAAGATGATGCATTGAGAACTTACACCGTGATCCCCTAAAAGAGAATCCTGGCTGTTAAACCTTTTTGGGAAATGATTACAGGTCACTTCAGATTCCTTAGAGTATGAGGTTTGGGTAGACGATCTTTTCTGGACTAGAACTTTCTAGAAGGATGACATGTTTCTGCCTGTTGTGTGACCTTGCCTCGTAACCCAAAGGAACTGCCACTAGAGATATTTCAAGACTAGTGCCTCCATTTACAACCTCGAGGTGGTTCAATGAATGAAATCACCCAAGCCAAGGGAAGGTGAGGATCCGGGGTCTGGTCTGACATTGTGGTTTCAACCCCTGTCTGCTGGCACACCCTGTTTAGCAGGGGGCTGCTGTTGCTTGAGGAATTCTCTGGCATTTGTCATTACAGTGTTGTATTACATTGTACTCTCACCTGGAAGAACCAACTTGGTGACTTTAGGCGGTCTTCCCTTCCCTTCCAAGTGGCCTGACCCTCCCAGCCAGAGGGATTTAATTTGATGTCCCTGCTCTGAGGCTCAGCCTCTTGGGTGCTGTCTGCACCTCACAGTGACCACTGAGAGCACCTGCTGTGTACCAGCCTCTCTACTACTACACTCCAGACATTAGTGTAAGGGTTTCTTTTTTCCACCATCCCCAGACAGCTTGGGAGCCATGTCCTGTTCATTTGTGGACCCGAATGTGTGCATCCTATCTTCGTCTCCTGGCCCGATGATCCCCCAGAAAGTACATTTTCCCTGGCCCTATTTTGTTTTTGTAAGCCATCTCTGATGTGTGGGGAGTAGACTGGAGGCATAAACAAACAAATGGATTCATACTCATCCAAGGTCCTAACATTGACCCTGGTGCTCTGTGGGAGTCAAACAAATTGTTGTTTGGATTGAGTTCATCTGAAATACAAGCAGCCAGAGGACTAGTCTGTTGACCCTCAGGGAGTCCGTGGGGCTGGGTGAGGGTAGGCAGGGGGCCTGGTGGGATAAGAGGGGAGAAGAGCCCAGGGTGAGCGGAGCACTGGTGTGAGCGCCGTGGAGTGCACGTGCTTCTCTGCTGTGCCAGGCTTCAGTATGCGTATCAGGAGCCCCTGGAGGGCAGGGACCCCAGCTTTGGTATGTCTTTACCCTTAATGGTGGCTACAGTAGAGCCTGACTCGCAGGAAGTGATCTTTCTGAGTTTGGGCTGGAAGGCTCTCTACCAGTGAAAACTATTTTTCTTCTACCTACTTCGTGTTCTTTTGCTTCAGATTTCCATTTAAAAATACTCCACATTGAACATGAAGATGTTTTTGGAGTCCTGGTTATATGGATTGAATATAAATGTAAAAACTTTCTTTGAAGAACATTCTGTTTTCTCATAGTCTTTAGGACTTTTTTATTCCTGTTGTTCTAAGTGACCAAAAAAGAAAACAGCAGAAGTGAAGAAGTGAGCCCATTATAACAGCTTGGTAAAGAACAGAAGTGGGTAGAGGCCCTCTCTTCTCTCTCGTGTTAACGTGGAAAACCTTGAACCTCAGCCATAACATCAACATTGTACACGGTGCTGTGGATTCAGCACAATGTACAGAAGATTGGCAGTCACTCTGTGGCTTTAATCAAAGCAAATAAAAAGTTTGTTGTTTAGTGTAAAAATCCACTCAGGAGTCTGTTAAAATATTGGCGTCCTCTTTCGGGTTGCCTGTCCACAGTGATGACACACGACTCCTGACTAGTCCGCACTGACCTTCCTGCCTTTAGGAGGCTAAGGGCTTTTTGCTCTATCTAGGGATGCCTGTTCTCAGATTGCTGGCAAACGATCAGCCAGCCTCTATTTGACTAGTTCTGGAGCATCCCGCTCCCCCACCCACCGCCCATCACAGACCTGTCTGTGGAGGAGAGTTTCCTTCCTCATGAAAGGACTAAATTCGGCATCCATTTAATTCCACCTGCTGGTCCTGGTCTCAGGTTTAGAGCAGGACAGAGCAGTTCTTTTCCCCTTTTCCAAAAGAGAGAGCTTCTGTTGAGGCTGGCCATGGAGTTCCATTGGCGTCTCCTTTTTGGGGTGTTGAGCACCCCTTTATTCTCAGAGGGTCCCCCAGAAGGTCCTTGACCACCAGGTCTGGCCTGGGCCCGCGACAGTCAGATTTGTCACTGTCCACATGAGAGTGGCGTACCCATGCCTGGACAGGGGTGTTCTGCCCAGATGGTGTCGGTGCCCCTGCGCGCTGTGCAGGGGAGATGCTGCCTGTTGCCAGCAATTCCTCCACCAGCTGTTCAACCAAAAATAAGTTCTCAGCTGCTGAGGGCTGATCTTTCCACTCCCCTTCTCCTCGGAAGCTGTGAGTCCAGCGGTCTGCCAGCTGGAACTGGGAGACTGGGGATTTTTTTCAATTCAGCTCAAAGGAAATGCAGTATGAGTTTTTTCCCCTCCTTTCTTTTTTAACCTTATTCTGTCAAAAGATTTGTCTTGTTCTTAAGGGCAAAAAATACCACCATCGCCTCTGAATTTGCTTTTAAAATAGCATTCGAAATGGTGGGGCTGCATGGAGCCTTTCCTAGTTCCCTGGCAGAAGCCCCTATCAGGAGAGTCAGATGTGGCTTCCACTTGAGTGGAGGGATGGCTCTGGGAAAAAGCCTGAGGGCTGAGTTCGGCTCAGCAGATCTGCTGCCAACCTTTGGATTGATAAACTGCCTATTTGCACAGAGGACAGGAGCAGCTGCCCAAACTGGAATTTTCCGAGGGCTGCAAAACTTTAAAGTGGAGTTTGAAGTCATTCCTTTATTTAGCAAAGACATATTGGCACCTGCTGGGCGCCAGATACCATGCCGGGTCTGCAGAGATGAGGAGAGGGGCGTCCCTGCCCTCACGTCTCTTACTGTCTAGGGGAAGAAGTGGACTGGAGAACAAAAGCATAGGGTGTTACTGGGGTAGGAGTTTCACAAGTGTCCCCTGTAATGCTGGAGCCTGAGAGGCCTATGGTACATGGTGGTGGCATTGATGATTTGTGTTGTTGTGATTCATAAAGCCACACAGGATGTGCACCACATATGAGGAAATGACCAGCTCTGCTTCGGATGATCTTTAGGAGTCATCTAGAACTTGTCACAAGGGAGGTGAGATTTAATTTGTTTTGGAACAGTCTTGTGGACAATGGGAGTAAGGACTCTCTTGACAAGGAGAATGTAATGTGCAAAGACATGAAGATTAAAATGGATTATTCAGGGGCACCTGGGTGGCTCAGTGGGTTAAAGCCTCTGCCTTCCACTCAGGTCATGATCCTAGGGTCCTGGGATCAAGCCCGCATAGGGCTCTCTGCTCACCGGGGAGCCGCCCCCCACCCCGCTTTCCTCTCTGCCTTCTTGTGATCTCTGTCTGTCAAATAAATAAACAAAATCTTTTTTAAAAAATAAAATGGATTATTTAGGGACTAGCGGTTTCAGTATATCCAAAGGGTTGTGTGTGTGAAGGGGGGGTGGTAAACTGCACTCCTGGAAATGGGGACTCTGAGGAACTTTAAGTGGCAGAGATAAAGCCCGATTTGTATGTTCCATGATCACTTTGGAGGAATTGTCGAGGCTGGATGGGAACCGGGTGGGGTGGAGGCAGCAGGGTGGGGTGAGGTTAGGAAATGATGAGAGAGGCAGTGGATGGAGAGGATGGAAGGGAATAGACAGGTTTATGAGAACAATCAGAGAGACGATCAGGGGGACTTCATGACCTATGACCCATTCAGTCTGTGCGTCAGGATATGGGGTAGTGGTTACAAGCCCTGAGGGCTGGAGCTTAAAACAACAGTAAGGTCCCCCCCCCTCCCCCTGACTGGCTGGCATCGGAGTAGAAATCGGAAGAACAAGAATGAGAGCAGATGTGGGAGAACAGAGAGAGAATTGATATGGATCCGTGCTGATTTTGAATGGTGCACCTGCCTTCGGGGACTGCTGCCTGGAGACAATACTGATCTGGTTAGAAGAGGTAGGGGATGGGCAAACCATCATCCTTTGAGGGGAGTCACATTGCTGAGGTGGTGGCAGAAAAGGAAGGAAGGATAAGGGACAGTATTAAAAAGAAAAGCTGGACTCTTACATATGTAGTCAACCGATTCTTAGGAAGAGTACCAAGCCATCCAATGAAGAAAGACAATCTTTCTAACAAATGGTGCTGGAAACACTGGGTATCTAGTTTTGTGGCTGAATGGAAGTACAAAAGAATGAAATTGGACCCTTCCATTATACCATGTATAAAAACTAACTCAAAATAAATTAAAGACCTTAAAGGCTAAAGCTATAAAAGTCTTAGAAGGAAACATAGAGGAAAATATTCACTGGATTTGGGATGGTTTTAATTCAGATCTATATCAGATATGGCAGTGATTTCTTAGGTATGACACCAAAAGTGAAAAAGAGAAAAATAAATAAGTTGAACTTCACCCAAATTAAAAAGTTTTGTGCATCGAATGACACTATAAAGAGAGGAAAAGGACATCCCACAGAATGGGAGAGAATATTTGCAAATTACATATCTGATAAGGGATTAACATCCAGAATATATAAAGAACTTTTACAACTCAACAGCAACAAAGCAACCCAATTAAAAAATGAGCGAAGGACTCGAACAGACATTTCTCCAAGGAAGACAGCTAACCAGCCAATAAGCACATGAAGAGATGCCCAGCATCATTAGTCATTAGGGAAATGCATATCAGAACCACAATGAGATCCTAGCTGCTTCACACCCATTAGGATGGCTGTTACTTTAAAAAGTGGGGAATGGCAGGTATCCCTTGTGCATTGCTGGTGCAAAAGTAAATTGTGCAAATGTGGAAAATGGTTTGGCTGTCCCTCCAAAGTTACATGTAGAATTTCTGAATGATCCAGCCATTGCACTCCTATATATGTGCCCAAAGGAACTGCAAGCAGTGTTTGTGTACCAGTGTTCACAGTAGCATTATTCACAAGAGCCAAAATGTGGAAACAACCCAGGTGTTCATCAACAGATAAGTAGATAAAATGTGGTCTCTCCATACCATGAACTATTACTCATCCTTAAAAAGGAATGAAATTCTAATACGTGCTGTGACATGGCTGAAAACATGGTGACATGAAAACATGATGCTGGGTGAAATAAGCCAGATACATAAGAACAAATATGGCATGATTCCACTTATGTGAGGTGGTCAGAATAGGCAAATTCAGGGAGACAGGAAGTAAACTAGAGCTCCCAGCCACTATGGAAGAGGGGGAAATTGGGAGTGATAGTTTAAAGGGTACAGGATCTGGAATGATCCGTCTGGAGACAGATGACGGTGCTGGCTGCACAACATTGTGAATGTACTTAATCCATTGAATTGTAATCTTTGAACGCTTAAAATGGTAAATGTTCTGTATATTTTGCCATTTAAAAAACAGCAGAAGGAGGCAAGGTAGGCCCTGACCTTAGGGGGCTCTTTGCTCAGGTCCTCATAGTTCTGAGTCTGTTGTGAGCTTTGACATGGCTGAGGGCTGCCGTCTGCTCCCTCTACAATTCCCGTGGCCCACCGCTGTGCTCTGGGTTCGTATCCTGCCATCCCTGGGCATCTGGCTGAGAAGGAGTTGTCTCCAGAGTGTGGGAATAGGGTGAACCTACCTGAGGGGTCCTGACTTCCCATTTCAGCTCCTGCCTGGAAAGGGCAGAGAGAGCCCTGACTGGATTTCTGGGCCAGAATGGTCTCCTGCATTTACAGCTTCCTGTTACCTTCTTCCCTCTACTCTCAGGAGGAGAGCCCTGAGTCTGTTTTGTGTGTCGTCATTTCTGAGGAGCAAGCATTCAGAACCCCTGCCATGTACTGTCCCATAGCCCCTGATGTTCCCCTGGGGCAACTGAAAGCCCAAGCACCTCTATCCTACTTTCTAAAGATGGCTCCTGGCATGTGGGGAGGGATGGAGGACAGGTGGAGAGGAGGTGAAGGAGCGTTAGGGATGGAAACAGTATCCCCACAGAGGCATGTCCACGTTTGTGCCCGGAAGTGCCCCTTTCACAAAAGGTTTAGTTGCGGCTGGCCAAACTATTTTTAAGAGAATAATAGAGTGGGATTTTTGAGTGGTATTCATAGCAACTTTCTTTTGCAATATGGAATCAGCAGGAAATTTTCCAGACCTGAGGTTTAAACACAGCGTGTTCCTGCACTGAATTGCCCGGTCATTAGTGAGGAGCCTGGTTTCTCTTGCTATTTGGAGGAGTTTGTTTCTTAGAAGCAAAGAGTACACCATGCCTACCACGTTCCTGGCCCCTGACCCCATGGCCAAAGTAAGTCCCTCCTAGAAGCAGAGTGGTTCTAAGTATCTGAAAACTGGAAGAGAAGACAGCTTCTGAGCAACCGAAAGATAAGTCACCCAGTCCCCGCACTAAGCCAGTACGCTGTACCCCTGTATGGCTCTGGTTTTAGGCATACATACACACAAGGCTTGAGATGCTTGTTTGCCAGCCCCTGTAGGTTAGAAGCTACAGATCAAAATATCTCGGGACCGTTTTGAGGAAGGCTCTTTGAAGTGCCAGTGAAGTTTCTGGAAACTTGGTAGTTGGAGAGGGAGGAAACAACCAGCGAAAACGCAGGAAAAAGCAGAAGGGAAGATTCCAGAAACAAGGTGCCCTACTGTGGGGCATCCCCAGAGGAGAATGATGTCGAACCAGCCAACAAGAAAAAGTCCCACTGTGCTATGCGAGCAGGCGGGTGTGACATCTTACACAATCCACCAAGTTTGTGGTGTACCTGTGTGAGGCTGGGATAGCGGGTCTCTGCTCCCACAGAGCTCCCAGGCCAGTGGAAGGGCGCCATGGGTAATGGGGCGGCTCAGACCCAAGCCTCACCCGGGAAGGGCTCTCTGAGCCTGGGCAAGGAAGACTTCCAACTGGGGCTCCTTAATTCCCTCTGGGTAAGGGGGCTTTGAGCTGCCTTTAATATTCAGAAGAGAGGCTGTCAGGTGGCTCTGTGGAGAAAAGCACTTCAGAAGAGACAGCAGTGTGTGCCTCCTGTGTGTTTGTGGCCCACGGAGGCCCAGCATGTGTGTGCTTTGCAAATCGTGGGTGTTCATGAAGGCCTTACGAAGTTGAAACCACTGAGGAGACACCCAGCAGCGTGGCCCGCGGGTTCAAAGCCCAGGGGCTGGAGGCAGGCAGGCAGACTGGGGCCCCAGCTTTCGCACGCCGGCTGTGTGTCCCTCCTGAGCAACGTTACCTCTTGAAGCCTTGGCCCTCCAATCCAGTGTATGAGGGGGAAACTGCACCCACCCTATGGGATTATTGGGAGGATTAAGGAAAATAAAGTAGAAAAATGCCTGCAATCACCAAGCGTTGAACAACGGCAAACACTTAAAAATATGGTAGGCGGGGGACCAACTTCAGAAAGCTTTTTCATTAGAAGTTATCATATCAGCTTTTACTTTATTTCAATGAAGAAAACTTTGTTTACCCGAAAGAAAATGCTTCAGAGGGCCTGGTCCCCAGCCACGTCACCCTCTAATGCTCACTCCAACCTGTCACTCAGCCCCCGGTTGACACAGATGGAACATCGTGCTCCCCATAGGGCCAGGGAAGAAAGGTGTTACTGTTCTTCCTCCAGCGAGGCGGGGCTTTTCACGGTGGGAGTCTCTGGGCTCACACCTCCGGAGAAGAGTTACCCCGGAATTTTTCTCTTCCCCACGGGGAATCCTGAACGCATTTCTCCTCAGCCCCTCTGACAAGCCACTGCCATACCTGATACTGAGGAGGCGTGGGTGGTGGTGTTCCTCCCACCCTTCCTGTGAGGGAGTAAATGAACAGCGAGGGATTACATCACTCCCCCTCCTCATGGAGATGAGCTTCGAAGTGAACAGTTGGCATTCCTGTGGGGACAGGCCGTGTGCTCCCTGCAATAGGCCATCCCGGGGTGGGGCTGCTTCCTCCCTCACCTACTATCTGCCATCAGCAGCTGTTTCCGACAGGTGCTCAGGCTCTCCACGACAGATGGTGACCAAAATGGGCTTGTTGGCAGGTTTTGCCACACGCCGCCCTCCCATCACACACACCAATGTGTGTACAAACACACATCTGAGCGCGTGGCTTTGATCTAAAGGCACCTGCCTCGGGTTCCAGGGCTCATTCCAGAGGACACGCGTGGTCCCTGGGGTCGTCCCCTCTCAGCCTCAGACCCTTCAGTATTTGGCCACCAGACTGTGAAGGTGGCTTGTGCCTGTTCCCAGGCACGGCTTTCTCCCTCCTGCATTCTGCAGGCGCGTGTCTCCTGTCTCCTCACTGCTGTGTTTGCCCCGGAGCCGGGCCGTTTTCCCATGACAGCTTCGGACTCGGCCCGGATGAAGCCCACGAAGGCCTGGCTGCCCTGGCCATGTTCACAGGACTCCAGATGCAGAAGCCGCACTACATTTGGCTCCCGCCATCTGTTTCCTGGAGTGTGGTCTTGTGTGCATGAGACCCCTGGGGAGCAGGAGCTGCTTGATTGCGGACCAGCTCCCAAATGTACTGGGAGCCTTGTCCTGGTAAAATAGCAGAACATGCCTGCACCCCTGTGCTGGGGAAGCAGGACCACTCAGCTCACCCTCGGGAGAGAGACAGGAAAGAAGAAGTGTACGTGTGTCCTTCCGGAGGGCCCCTCTGTCTTCTGCAGACCCTGCACCTGGGCACTTGGCGGCCCAGTAACCCACCTGTCCCCCCAGCCCCTGAGGGTCGGGGCCCTGCGAGTGCCCAGCACCCAGCTTCACCGCCCACAACTTCACAGCAGCCCCGCCTGCACTGTGTTTGGGCTGCTCATTCCAAACAACTAACCAGCCAAGGCAACCAGATGAGGGTGACATCTGGCTTGAGACTGTTGCCAAGTCACTACTGTTCCATCCCTGGCAGGAAGGAGGTGAGGTCTTTGTGCCAGATTCTTAAAGAGAGAGAGAGGGAGAGAATAAAAATGTGTGTTCCACACCCCACATAACATTTTTTTTCTTTTTTACCCTGAACATTTTTTTTCTTCTTTTTACCCTGATGCCTCAGCTGTCCCTTTTCTTTCCCTAGAACTTGGACACCTAAGGACCCGATATGCATAACGATTCTAGAGCAGGCTTTCCCCACCTGCTGGCAATTAAGCATTGGAGTGAATGATGTTGAATGGGGGCAGAGTGGCGAGGCTCAGGGGTGAACCCAGGGAAACGCACACAGGTGTGCACGCACGCACGCACACACCCACATACACAGACATGATGGATCATAAGGGACAGAGGGGCGACCGGGGGAACTGTGCACTGAGTGTTTTGCATGGGTATTTCTCCCTATAGTTGGTCCTTTTCTAGTGAACCGAATATAATCAAAATAAGAGTAGGAACTAAGTACTGTGTTTCCTGCTCTTTCCCAGTATGAGGGAGAAATGGCAATGATTTTCACCAAATCTGATTCTCTGGGGAGTGACAGGCGCAGCCCATGCACCAGGCTGGGATCAGCAACAGGACTCACCCTGTGTGTCCCGCAGGGACAGGGGAGAGGGAGTGTGTCCGCTCAGCCAGGGGAACGGAGAGAGAGTCTAGCTGGCAGGCCAAGGATGGCATCCAACACTCATGGCAACTTGTTAGCTGTATGACATTGGGCTGGTTCCTTAACCTCTCTGAGCCTCTGTTATTCATCTGGAAAATGAGAACAGGAGCCTCTTAATGAGCACGTCTACCACACCTTTGCAAGAGACTGTCATTTGTACTTTAGCAGAAAGGATGAGTGGCTTGGCCAGGTCCTGTAGGTAAGTCGGGCAGCCTAACAGGCAGTTGAGGCACAGGAAGGGCCCAGGCAGTGTGGGGGGATGCCCATGTATAAGCTGGCTGGACCTTATTTCAGAAACATCAGGCAGCAGACACAGGGCAGTGGAGTCCAAGTCATGTTGGCATATTATCTTTTCGGCAGTGGCCTCTATACCTTGCACGCTTATCTGTAAGGCATCTGCTTTTCCCTCTTGGCGTAAGTTAAGCTGACAACCGACTCCCAAACACACAATGTGTTATTTCTTCACATAGGAGCTGTGTCTCCCTGCTCTGTGCTTCTGCCTTTGATTTCTCTGAAGCGTGCAGGCATTTTCTTTCTCTTTTTGCAACCTTTGTTTGGACCTACTTTTATGGCCAGCTGAGAGCTCCTTCAAATATATCCAGGCTCCAGGCACCCAGGGGAGATTCCTGCTGAGGATGGCCTTGAGTCTTGCCTTGTCAGATGTGACCTTTTCTTTGTCATTTGTGAATGGAATAAACAAAAGAGTTCTGTCTTTCCCAGTGTGGAGGTTGATGTAACACACCTGTGTTCCCACACACAGCCTTTCTCGTCTGCTCCCATAGGTCCAGGCTCAGGACGAGGGATAGATTTTAGGGTCGTGACATGAGTCAGCAAGATCAGATGGGGGCTTCTAACAACAGTCCTGGCAAAGGCTGGCGATGGCTGAACCTGTGGATGAGGGTGGTGGATTCGTGGACCATTCAGAATGATGTGTCAAGATTTCCTTGATAACTATGATTTGCTTTAAGACATCAGAGAGGAGAGAGCTGATGATAACAATGAGACAGAAAGCTTGGGGGATTGGTGGCTGATGATGCTGGGTACCAAGAGAGGGGGCAGAAGAAGAGGAACAGCTTTGGAAGAAGAAGAAGAATGGCTCCAGATTTGGATGTGCTACATCGGAAGCTCATGCTGAGAGAAGGATTCTGTAAGCAAGTCAAGAGAAGGTTCAGGATATGGTGGGGGACAGAAATATGGAGAGTGACTCCTCCGTGGTCTAAACCACATGGTGCCTGGGGTGTAGGATATATTGGATCTTTATTAAAATTCTTAGTTGCTCATTAAATTTATAACTGAATGCCTGTTCTGCATCCTATGATGACTGTGTTCTAGAATCCTGATCAGACACCAATTCTGAGAGTTTTGTCAGGGATCATTTAAATCTTTAAGCTCCTCTGACAACACAAAGATTCTGTGAGTGGATTAATAGGATTACAAAGAAGAACAGATAGGAGCTTCTTAGACTTTCAGTAAGATGCAATAGACATGCTGACGAGCTTCCATACCAGATTCTTATTTTGTTTCAAGAGTGATCATGAGATCAGGAGCACAGCACAAAGTCTGTGTTGTCACACACAGGGAACTAGCTTACAGACAGCAAATAAAAGCCAAAGATGAACGGTCACATCTCTGGGAGAAGTAGAAAAATCAAGGTCTAGCATCAGTCTTAGTTTATGTCTTTATGGATATTCAAAGGGGAATATGTAATCAAAGCAAAGGTTTTCAGACGAAGCTAACCTCCCCATCATATTGAGAGCAGATACTATTCTACCATGGTCCAGGCATATTGTCACATAGTAGCCATGAAACAGGTTCTAGTTCAGACGGCAGCTACAGTGAGTGGTTAAGAACATCCGCTCAGGGGATGCTTGCTGGTTGCAGATGGTTAAGTGTCTGCCTTTGGCTCAGATCATGATCCCAGGGTCTTGGGATCGAGTCCCGAATCAAGCTCCCTGGTCAGCAGAGAGCCTGCTTCTCCCTGTTCTTTTGTCCTGCTCGTGCTCCCTCTCTCTCTCAGCCTCTTTCTCTCTTAAATAAATAAATAAAATCTCAAAGGAAAAAAAAAAAAAAGAAGAACATCAGCTGCCTGGGTTCAAATCCTGCCCCTCTTCTCTTTGCTGAGTGCCCTCCTCATAGAAATGGGTCGATAATCCTACTTTCAGTAGAGGGGCTGTTATGAGGATTGCAGGAGTAACACATGGGGCAGTGCTTGGTGGAGTCAGCGCTCCAGAAACACCAACTCTTAGCTCCTCACCATCTCTATCCCTTTCCCCTATGTGCACATTCTGTTCCTTGTCTTCCAGAAACATGGCTTTTCCCTGGGGTCTTAATAGACCTTGATCGAGATCTTTCTTCACGGAGAAAATCAAAGGAAGGAAGATTTTCCTCCAGGGCCTGTGTCCAGGCTCTCCCCAGTGGTGCTGCCGATCTCACCACTGGTGTGTAACTGGAGACAGTCACAGGCAGACTGAGGGCTCGGCCAGGGCCACCAGTCCCCTCGGATGCAGGGTCTGGGCCATAGACTGTGTCTTCAAAGTACCAGAATTCTCTGTGACATGTGACATCTTGAGTCACTCATTTGGTGGTGCCAGGGAAAAACAAGGAAGGGTAGAAGGAGGCTGCTGTTAGTCAGGCTCTGGTTTTCCCCCTTTCTTTGGACATAATTCCTGCACGTCAAGTTCCCATGGTACAACATCCAGAGGGTGCCAAAAGGTCATAAGTATGAGCAGTGCCAATGAAGTGGGAATATTATTTCTAA
Source organism: Mustela putorius furo (assembly GCF_011764305.1). Taxonomy (NCBI): domain Eukaryota; kingdom Metazoa; phylum Chordata; class Mammalia; order Carnivora; family Mustelidae; genus Mustela; species Mustela putorius. The sequence goes on from NW_025421325.1 coordinate 18,371,732, forward strand.
TATATAATCTCATCTATGCTTCAAGACAGCCCTGAGAGGTAGGTGCCTTGTCCTCATTTTACAGAAGAGAAGGTCAAGCCTCAAGGTCATGTGGTTGGGTAGCGCCAAGAGTAGAACTCAGACCCCTCTTGTCACTAACATCTGTAGAACCTGATTTGCATGAGAACCCCTGGAGATACTAGAAGGAATTCCTGATACTCAGATATATAGTGCTACTTGCAGTATATCCCCCCATTGTCTTAACTCGTTAGCATGGATGTATATTGCCCTAACCGGAAAGCATGCCAAGTTATATTGTATTACCAAATTTAAGTTGTATAATTAGCTTCTGTTCCTGCCACCTTCTCTTGAGGGAGTTCCAGTTCTTCCACTGGTTCTGAGCCTGGAAGAAAATTAAAATTATGTTTTGGCAAAGAACACCCATAGCCTATTTTGGATTCTTTCTTTTTTATTTTCCCATTTCTTTCCTCCCTCCCTCCTACCCTCCCTTCCTTTCTTCTCAAAAAACATCCTGACTGTACTTCATGGCTTCAGAAACTTAGCCAGCCCGAACAGAGAGTCTTCATTAATCCAGACCCCTCCATTCTATCTCTTCTCGGGTCTTGTGTGTCCCTTTGTTATTGCATTAGCAATTAGGAGACGTGAAGAAGCAAGACGTCTTCAGTGATGTCTGCTTAGAAGTGGAGATGGTGTTGCCTGAAACCAGAAAGTAAAACACGGCCAACACCTGCCGCCTCGGGGCCGCACACTGGCAGTATCACAGGGAAACAGCCTTTTGCGGGGCCGTCCTCCATTTACTCACACTGTGTCATTTTCAAGCTTTAGAGGAAACCCACAAAAGCATCTTTTCTTTCTTTATTTAACATCATCGTTTATTCTCTACCATGGGAGGCTGGAAGCTAGAGCATTAAAGCAAAAATATATCTTAAATGTATTTCCCCTTACAGCTTGTATTTTATTTTATAGCCCTATTTTTAGTTTCCTTTGATAATAAAAAAAAAAATTCCAATCATTTCATTCTTAGCCCTAGACAATACAGTGCGAGGTTATACAGATTGGAGCCCCGGGGAGAATTTCTGCATGCAAGCTGGCCAGCCTGTTTGCGTTTGACAGATGTAACCTACTCCAGGGCAGAGAAAGTCTCAAGGGAGGTTTTAATTTCTTAATATTGAAATGAGCACAACTTTTATTGTCTTAATCAGTGAATAAAAAAACAATAAAGTTGCTAAGTCTCATTTTTTAAACTCCATGTAAGAGGATTTTAAGAAACTGCAATAGCTTTTTAAGTTACTGTTGAAAGTCAGTTTTCTCTGTATTCAAAAAGATTCTTCTAGCATTTCTGCAGATAGTCATGCTGCAGTTAAGTGAAGTGTTTTTCTTGGCTGTTCTTTTTTTTAAGATTTATTTATTTTTAGAGAGAAAGAGAGAGTTTGCAAGAGGAAGGGACAGCAGGAGAGAGAAGAGAGAATATCAAGCAGACTCGGTGCCTAGCACAGAACCCAATGTGGGACTTGATCTCACGATGCTGAGATCATGATCTGACCGAAACCAAGGGTCGGACACTGTGCCACCCAGGTGCCCCTTTCTGAGCTGTTCTATAGATACCTTTCCTCATCAGGGAGAGGGTGTATGCTAAGATGTGCAGAGTGGTTGTACTTTATCTTCAAAGAGAACGTGATTTGGCTTTTATGACGTTGCATGAGCTTGGAATACGGGAGTATCCTTTTAAAATCATAGCAGAAATGTTTTAATGCAAACAACATTGTTTCAGAATGTGTGCCTCTATCAGGGAATACTTATGACTATGAATAAAGGAAGGGTTTACTCATGATAATTAGCGGGCCTTTATAAAGTTATAATGAACATGTTTCAATTGTTTGTATGAGCAAATCATCTTATACTCTAAAAGCTGAGATATCACATGTAGTCATTCTTATATATTTCTTAATTTAATCCAATTGAAAGCCATATTTCTTAAAACAGAAAGCTTCTCAATATGCTATTCAATTCTGCTTCCCTAGTACCTTGTACAATTCCTTTTTTTGTTTTTAATTTTTTTTTTATTTGACAGAGAGAGAGAGATCACAAATAGGCAGAGGGGCAGGCAGAGAGAGAGAGGGGAAAGCAGGCTTCCCGCTGAGCAGAGAGCCTGATGTGGGACTTGATCCCATGACCCTGAGATCTTGACCTGAGCTGAAGGCAGAGGCTTAACCCACTGAGCCACCCAGGCGCCCCCTTGTATGATTCCTTAATAGGGACACAGTAAATGTTTCTTGAAGTAAATCAAAAAGGAAAATTGCTTACGGAGCTGTGTGTGTGTGTGTGTGTGTGTGTGTGTAGAGGGGAGAGAGACAGATAGATATTATATACAATATAAAACATTATGTTACAAATGTAGAGCCAAGATGCCCAATAGGAACATACCAGGGTCTCAGGGCAGCGTTGTGCATTTGAAATCAAAACAGAACCTGGGAATATATAATGAATTCTCAAAATTTGACAGAAACAACAAACAAGTGAATTTAAAAAATGGGTCAAAGATTTGAACAGACACTTCTCCAAAGAAGATATACAGAAGGCAAATAAAAACATTAAACCATGCTTAATGTTATTAGTCATTAGGGAAATGGAATTGTAACCACATAGAAAGACTACTCAGTTAGAATGGCTGTATTCAAAATAATGACGTTTCCAAGTGCGGACAAGGATGCCCTGTAGCAGGAACTCCCCAGCATTGCTGGTAGGATTGCAAAATGGTGTAACCGGCTTGGAAAACCACTTGGAAATTTTTTATCTCAAGTTTAATATACATTCACCATGTGACCCGGCAGCCCTCTTCTAGGTTTTTACCTAAGAGAATTAAGACTTATGTTCACTGCAAAATCTATTCTTGGATGTTTATAGCAGCTTTATTCACAATAGTCCCAAACCGGAACAACCCCAGTGTCCTTCAGCTGGTGAAAGCATAACCAAACCACTGTTACGTACATACCAGAGAAGACTCTAATCTCTCACTGCCTGACCTTGAGGCCTATGCAAGGAAGGAAAGAAAGAGAAGGCAGAGTGCAAACTGCTGTAGTCGCCAAGCTGTGTTTGTTCTAAAACACACACACAGGGCCAAAGCATGGAAGACCATTGCTTCACGATGTGTAAGGAACCCAGTGCTCAATCATTAGCTGATCGCTTGTTAACCAAGCAGATCTCAGTGGCCCCACGTGAAAGGGCCACACAGACTTTACATAAGTAGCCCAAGAACATCCCTAAACAAATGAACTGCTGTAACAACAATAAACTAATGGAGAGAGTAGTCTGATTTTCAGAGTTACCACATTATATGATTTAAATGCCCAAATTTTCATTTATTTATTTTTATTTGACAGAGAGAATGGGGGGGGAGAGCACAAGTAGGCAGAGCAGCAGAGGGAGAGGGGGAAGCAGGCTCTCCACTGAGCAGGGAGCCCATGCAGGGCTCAATCCCATGACCCTGGGATCATGACCTGAGTTGAAGGCAGACACTTAAGTGATTGAGCCACCCAGGAGCCCCTAAAATGTCCAGTGTTCAAGAGGAAAAAAGTGTGAGATAAAGAAACATGGAAATAAGATTAACTAACCAAAGACTTTAGATCAGCTATTCGGAATATGCTCAAAGCACTGGGTATTATATGCAACTAATGAATCATTTATATCAAAAACTAACGATGTACTATACATTGGTTAATTAAATTTAAATTTAAAAAAAGAAAGAAAGAAATATGCTCAAAGAACCAAAGGAAACCATATCTAAAGAATTAAAGGAAAAGATAAGAACAATGTCTTAACCAATGAAGACTAACAATAGGGAAATAAAAATGATCAAAAAAAAGAACTAAATTGGGACGCCTGGGTGGCTTAGTTGTTAAGTGACTGCCTTCGGCTCAGGTCATGATCCCAGGGTCCTTGAATTGAGTCCCGCATTGCATCGGGCTTCCTGCTCAGCAGGTAGCCTGCTTCTTCCTCTCTCACTCCCTCTGCTTGTGTTCCCTCTTTCGCTGTCTCTCTCTCTGTCAAATAAACAAAATCTTAAAAAAAAAGGGGGTAGAAATTCCAGAAGTAAAAATAAATTCAAAGGAACAGTAACTTAAATGAAAAAAAAAAAAACACTAAAAAAAATCGCTAAAGGGGCAGAAGAAGGATGAGCAAATGAAAATTCATTGAGATTATCCAGTCTGCGAAGCAGAAATGAAAAAAAAGAAACAAAACCAAAAAACAAACAAACACCCAAAAGCGAAAAAAAGACGGTGATGGTTGCATCACTCTGAGGCTATGCCACAGAACACCACAGCGTGTAAACTTTAAAAGGGTGAATTTTGTGACATGTGAACTACATCTCAATAAAACAGCGATCTGGAAAAAAGAAGCACCGTTTAGAGGAGGCTCTGGAGCACGTGGCTCAGAGGGAGAAGAGATCCACAGCAGACAGCCTCCTAGGTTAACCTCACTTACAGGTGGGGAGCTGAGGCCCGGATGAGGGAACAAGCTTCCCAGTGCTGGTAAGGGAAGAGACATGAATTTTTTTACCCATTCCACAGCTCTGGTGAGCAGCCAGACTGTCCTAGGTTTAGCACTGATAGTCCCACATCCTGAGAAGCCCCTTTGCCTGGGGCAAACGAGGACAGTTGACCATTCTGCCCACAGTTCAAATTGGGATGAATCTCCTTTGCTGCAGCTTCGAATCACTGAAATCCTACATGAATGAGAAACGGCGGTGTTCAGAAAAGTTCTTTTACCTTGCTGAATTCAGTGTTCTAAACTTAGGCAGCTGGCATTTTGCTTTAAGTTCTTTTCTATTCAACCTTTTGGATTGAAGGATCTTTTCTTTTAATGAAATCTGCATTTCATCCCCAAGGTGAAAGCCCCTGTCCTTGGCTTCCTCTGAAAAGTGACAAGTGGATTCTTTTGTATACTAAATGCTAAGAAGATAGGAAAAGGAGAGGTTGTAGTGCATTGATTTCAGATATGAAAAAACAGAGAATAACTCCTTAGAGATATATATGGGAGAGAGAGAGACGGTGAATCACAGAGAGAGAGAGAGAGAGATCCATTTCCTGTCAACCTAAAAACTATGAGGGTAAAACCCCGTAGGAAAAGTCATTTGAATTCCTTTTCAAAACCATCAGACCTCAAAGGGAAGATCAAATCAGGAGAAACCAGCAGTCCTTGAATGTGTGATTGATGTACGTCATCTCATGGCTGAAGGGAGCCTGCTTTGGCTGGAGCAAGTGGACAGTGGCCCAGGTCAGCTGTACAACTCCCTGGTCCGAAACTGAACTCCCCAACTCAGCTGTTTTCCTTTCCAAGCCAGGCATGCAGCCCAGCCTGAACCAGCCTGGTGGGACTCCATCCTTCAAGGCACGAAATAGAGAAGAAGGAAGGACATAATTTCTCTTGCACCCAGAAAGTGATACTTGGAATTTGTAAGTTATGGGGAGGTAAAGGATGACCACTAAGTAATGGAAAAATAAGCCATAGCTACCTCCTTCCCCAGCCTCCCCACCTTGACGCAACTGGTCTTTAAGTCATTGCCAGAGGCCAGCCGGTGAACCTCAGAGGCATCTGCCGGCTTTGCCGGGGTTCGAGTGGTTCCTTTAATCTTGTAAAGTGCTTCCACATGTCACTGAGATTGAAGGGCTGAGGATGAACAGAAAGCATGTACTGAGTTACCTTCAATGGGAGCAAACAGAAAAAAAGGAACCTCAGTGCCTCCCAAGGCCCCTCCCTTGCTACCTGCTTTCTTCTGTCCCTGCTGTGCTGCCGGTCCCTTGCAGCTTTCCCAGCCCTCCTCTCCAGGCCTCTCCGCCAATTCCCAACCAGACATCCGCCCCCTTCAGGACCCACCTTCCAAGCTGGGTTCATCTTTCCTTCTTCCTTCTCCATGTATTGTAGCACAGTCCCTCTGCCTGGCATGTACCTGTCAGTCCTTTCTCTTCTGGTGGAATTCTGACCTCCCGATGGTCAGGGGTCCTCTCTCTTCACCCCACAGCATGTGGGTGTGGCTCCCGCTTTGTCCCATTTTAGCTGTCCGGCCACACCCACAGGCAGACGCGTGTTCACCATATAGCCGGACTCCATGTCTAAGCCACAGACTCCTCGTACGGACCTTTGTCCTCTTCTCCTGGCAGGGCCCTCCAGCGCCGAGCTGGCTACGTGGTAGGCACTTCCTGCTGTAATGGCACACATGCCTGTCATTGCCCCACTCTGGAGAGGGCTTCCCTGGGCCACCTGTGTATGCCTACGACCCAGCACCGTCTGTGGCACATCGTAAGTGCCCCACACTGATTACTCAAGGCCATTAATTAAGTGGAGCTGGCGAGTTGAAACCGTGTCCGCAGATAAGTGACCGGCCTACACGGAGCTGTGCCTACCTTCCATGATGCTTTAGCATCATACCCCATACCAGGGAAAACCAGGCATCTGTAGTAGAAGGAATAGAATATTCTGTGCGGGGACTCTGCTCCAGATTGCCTCGTGCCAGGAGCCAGGGTGATGGAACCCCTGCTGGCTGGAGCTGTGTGGGCCCCTGGCTGAAGGGGGAAAAGTTCCTGCTGGCACTGGACGTTTTCTGCCCAGAAACAAGATAAGCCCCACCTGCCCATGGCCTGACCAGAGCTGGTCACACAGGCAACCTGACTTCCAGAGGGAGGGCAGGGGTTGTTGGTGACCACTGACAGATCCTGCCATGCTTGTCTGCTAGAACACAGCTTCTCAAATTCTAATGCACACCTGGATCACTTGGAGATAATTTTGAAATATAGATCCTGATTCAGTCCGTCTGGAGCAAGGGCCAGAATCTACATTTCTGACAAGCTCCTGGCCCATCGTCTGCCGTCTGAGGAGCAAGGGTAAAACTTTGAATCCTTACTGGCCAAATTGAGCTCTCTCGCTTCCCTTTCTCAGCAGAGGCTTGTAGCTTTGTCATTTTGTGTGGCAAACCAGCCTTGCTGGTTGGAAGACACTTGTGATTTACCTTGAGGGTGAGGGGGACACAGAGAAACAGCCAAGGAAAGCCATTAACTGCTCTGCACAACCACAGAGTCCAGAGAAAGACAGAGCACAGGGATGCAGTAGCTATTTGAAGAAGGCCAAACTCATTCCAGCTAGAGGCCACCCTTTGCATAAGCAGGTTTTGTAAATGGACCGAATTAGATCTAATCGTGTCACCTTCTTTCTACTCGGCCTCCTTAGTTTCACTTCAAGGGTCCGTACAGCCCTGATTGGGCCCCATGAAACGCCTCTGAGCACTCAACTTGTCTGTGTCACATCCTTGTTCTGTGAGCCCTGACTTGTCTCCCCTTGCATACGCTAACAATCCCTGATGGACTCACGGGGGGGGGGGGGGTGATTCCATGGTGCCAGAGCCTGGAGCTCCTGCTCTCTCAGGGTCCTGTGTGGTGTGGAACATGAGGAGCCCGGTGCTTTCCTCCCTGTGGCCCAAACACTATGGCAGGGGCAAACGGCTCCTGCATACCTGGCAGTTTTGTGGGTGCTCTGTGCTCTCCTGAACCGGAAACACATGCGTCCCTGATCAGCTTGGAATAGATGGTGTTTTTCTTTCTGGTGGTTTTATTTAAAAGCCATGCCAGTCATTTTGCATCCCTTCCCAGAAGTTTTGATTGATGGCAATCTGGTCAGCTAGAAGCTGCCAATGGAATAAAACTGCTGACTTGGGCATCGGCATTGGCGGAGTTTGCTAAGCCTGCACGGGGGGGTGCGTGCGTGTGCGTGTGTGTGTGTGTGTGTGTGCACGCAGGATGGAAACATAGCATGGGATTTGATGGAATTAGATCTGGAACGAACTGAAGGGGGTCTCTCAGTTCATAAAGGGAAAGCAGGAACCTAGGAGGGAGCTAAACCTCGTCCATGCTCCCTGCTGCCACTAGAGGGCAGAGTGGGGACCAGAAGCCAGGTCTCTTGCGTTTGCTTGGGTCAGACTTAATGAGGCTTTAAAAAAATATGAATCCAGTGAGGTTTGAACTGCAGTTACCTTCTTCCTTTCCTGGTGACTTGCTCATTAGCAATACAGCCATTTCTCAACGGGCCTTCAACCTATGATTGAAATTAAGGATATCTGTCTTGAAAATGTTCATTGCTGATTGAATATACCTGCATGTTTCTAGAACCCTGTGGATGGGGAATGGGCAAGGTACCATGATTACTTTGAACTTGGTGGCCCCATCTAAAGGTTCTGTATATCAGGCTCATGGGTCGACTCCAGAGGGTCATAGGATCCTTCAAAATTATAGCAGATACTTGATTGTGAGTTTACGTGGAAAGAGTGTCCATAGGGTTTATTAGATTCCCAAGTGAATCCATGACCCTCTAAGATGTTAGGAATCACGACCAGAGATTCAAGCTTTTTTACAGTGATACATTTGCGTAAAAAGTGAAAGGTGTCTGTAGGTTCCTCCATCTGAGGTGGGGTTGAATGTAGATCACAAAACATCCTCATAGGCACTCATATTCACATATACACATATGAGCGCACATTCACATGCCTAAGTGCACACACACCTCTCCCAAACACATATGCACATACACACATGTGTTAGTGTCTCTAGAGCCCATGTCCTCTTCTCCCTTCGTGCCCTGCTGGATAGAATTCCAAGAGAAGTTTCTTGGTGGGTTCATATTGACAGTTTCTACATCAGACATGCTGCAGAGCAGACTCAGCTGCCTGGGATCTCACATCTCCAACATTCCCCAATTCAGAGGACAGTATGTAGGTGGCAAGGAGCATGGAATCCAGAGCCGGACAGACCTGTATTCTTGTCCTGGACTCATAGCTATCACTCTGGACACAAGAACATGAGCACAGGCTTTAACTTCTTTGAGTTTCCTTGTGGGTAAAGTCAGAATAATGGTCTCCCTGCCCCTGCAGGACTGCTGGCACAATGAAATAAGAAAATGAAAGAAAAAGCACCCTACAGCTTATATCTGCCCCACTAGTGGGGTCCTATAAACTTCTCCTCTGACCTCCATCAGAAAATCGATATGGAGCCTGGCACTTAAAACACAAACTCCGCTTTCCTGACACTTTGAGTAGGTCTCCTGTTATCTCTTGGAATCAGATGATCTTGGAATCAGTTTGTGGCCTTTGCTTTTTGGAGTGAAGGGGTCTGTCTGTCCTGAGTGAAGGGGCAGGCAGACAGCCCCAGCTCTCTCCCTATTTGGTGGCCGTAGAGGAGCTCTCTGTGTTGGTTTTCCATCTTGGTAATGCAGTCATTGGCACGGGGGATCCGCTGAGGCGAGACAAGAAAAAGGCAACCGAACCCCGTGTTTGGAGCGAGTTGTTTTCACGGCTGTACTCCTTGGGAGCTTCTTTGGGCTAGTTGAGCATCCTAACAGAAGGCTACTAATCGAAGGAGGCCAGGGAGTATCTAAGGAACTGTTGTGGGATGAGACTGTCATGCAGCAAAGTGTATTATTTGACAGCATAAGAAACAAACAAACAAACAAACAAACAAGGGAAGTGACCCAAGTTTCACTGACGCATGAGTAGCTAAACAAAACGTGGTCTGTACCTACGAGGGTATATTATTTGGCCTTAAGATGGAAGGAAGTTCCGCACAGGCTCCAACAGGGATGAACCTTGGGGGCATGATGCTGAGGGCAAGAAGCCAGATAAATGCTGTGATTCCCCTTGCATGAGGTAACCAGAGTAATCCGACTCATAGAGACAGTCAGTACGATGGGGCCACCAGGGGCTATGGGGCGGGAGGAACAGACAGTTTTTATTTAATGGGCAAAGAATTTTAGTTCTAGAGATTAGGACAGCTCTAGAGGTGAGTTGCACAACAACGGGAATGGACTTAACACTTAAAGGTGGTGAAGATGGAAAATTTGAAGTCGTGTGTATTTTACCGTGATTTGGAAAACAAAAGTCAATGAGACGACCTGAGAAATCTACATCACACATTCTGAGTTCCAGGGATGTGAGCACGGTGGGGGGAGAGTGTGATCCCCACAGAGGGTGATCCATGTTTAGAACTCTTCCGGAGATTTTGAAATAATACATATCCCTCTCTAAGGGAAAGTTACAGCATCGGCTGGCCACGAAGGGAAGTGTGCCTTATTGTAATAATGGAAATGGTCAGGAACTGGGGACTCTAGTCCTGTTTCTGCAGCTGACTGGGGAGTGGTTTAGACAAGGCTTCTCTCTCTCTGGGCTTCACTGTCCCACGCGGAGCATTCAGAATAATAATTCCTCCCCCCTTATGGTTAGTGAAAGCCTCACATGGACTAGAATGTGTGAGGAAGCTCTCTGGAGACACTGCAACCCAGGACGAATGCAACAGTTTGGGATTAGGGCTGGGCCACTGTGCCCTCATCTGTTAACCTGATCTGCTAATCTGGTCTGCCTTGATCTCCTGACCTCATCTTTTGGTGCTCCCCAAAGCCTGTGTTGCTGTGACTGCCCTGCTGTGCTTTCTCCGGCAGTCTGTGAGTCATTTCCATTCAATATGTTGAGTATACCTGGGCACTCAGAAAATCTCAGTTGAGCTAAAAGTAAACTTGTTATCGGGTTGCAGTGAGCAGAATGGTCACGTGTTCATTAACTTTATTAAAAGAAAGGCTTCCTGCCAGTAGCTCTGGAAAGATGGGTGGGGCCCAGGGCAAAGCATCTGTAAGGGAATGGCCGCCAGCAACTTCCTTGGGCATTTACGGTCTTTGGCAGGGGTGGTGGGGGCTGGAGATGCCTGTTGGCAGGGGTGGGAGGAGCTGTGCCATAGCTTATTGACGACCACCTCTTTTTCTCATTCTCCACTCCCCACCAAGAGGTCAGCTGCGCAGCTGTAGACACAGGGAGTGCAGGACAAGTGTACGTGGAGACCTATTATACGAGGGCAGGGGGAGTGGGCTAGCTTTCCTCCAGCACTAGGGCTCAGGGCAAAGGAAGCCAGTGCTGTCATGTAGTTAAAATATGCCAGAGGGTCATGCACTTGCTGTTCCTTTGCTGGGATCCTCCTGATAGCAGAGAACTAGGTACTGTGCCCATTTTATAGAGAGAACAGGATATAGGAATAAAGGCACAGGGGACTTTCTGGGGCCATCTAAGAAAAGGCTGAAGTAAGAATCTGTGAGAAAAGCATGACTGATCAATTTTATTAGGTGATCTTTCAGAAATTTCCTGGTCCAGGTGTCACACCGATGTAGGTTATTTTAGTTGAGTCCCACTTCCCTCCAAAAAATTCAGCAAGAAAAAAAAACTGCCACAAACAAGAACCTTTGGATAATTATATTGGAGTGAACAAAAGTAGCAGACAGAAAAATGAGGGGTAGAGAAGTCAGGCCCAGATCATTCCTTCCTGTGGAGCTGGGCTTGGTTTGAGGAATCCAGCAGAGGAGGCATGCAGGGCTGGGTTTCCATGTAGCACTGGGGACCGAGTCCTAGAGCCTGCGGAGGGGAAGGACTAGTTGAGCCCTGGGGTTGGACCAGTGAGAGAGTGATTTCCTGGCAACATCAGAGTGGAGTTTTAACTTTTTTTTTTATTTAAGTATAGTGGACACACAGTGTTACATTCATTTCAGGTATAAGACACAATGATTCAGTTAAGTTTCTACATTCTGCTGTGCTGATCACAAGGGTAACTACCATCTATCCCCATACAAAGCATTACAATGGCATCCCCTATATTCCTTAGCTGTGCATTTTATTCCTGTGCCTTACTCAGTCCATGACTGCAAGTGACCCATCTACCCCTCCCCCCCAGCTCCTCTCTCAACCATCAGTTTGTTCTCTGGGTTTATAGGTCTGATTCTGGTTTTTGTTTTTCTTAAATTCTACATATGAATGAAATCATGTGATATTTCTCTAGATAAGTATAATACTTTCCAGGTCCATACATGTGCTCACAATGGCGCCATCTCATCTTTTTTATAACTGCATAACATTTGTGTGTGTGTGTGTGCACGTGCACCACATCTTCCTTATTCATTCATCTCTTGATGGACACTTAGGTTGCTTCCATATCTTGATGATTGTAAACAATGCTGCAATAAACATAGAGGTGCATATATCTTTTAGTGTTTTGGTTTTCTTTGGGTGAACCCCCAATAGTGGAATTATTGGATCATACAGTATTTCTAGTTTAATTTTTTGAGGAAATTCTGTACCATTTTCTACAGTTGACTGCACCAATTTAAATTCCCACCAACAGTGCACGGAAGGGTTCCTTTTTCTCTACATCCCGTCATCTTTTGTTATTTCTTGTCTTTTTTACTTTAGCCATTCTGACAAATATAAGGACATATTTCATTGTGGTTTTGACTTGAATTTCCCTAATGGTGAGTGGCGTTGAGCATCTTTTCATGTATGTTGACCATCTGTAGGTCTTCTTTGGAGAAATGTCTATTCATGTCTCCTGTCCTCTCTTAAATTGCATTATTTGTTTTGATGGTGTTGAGTTGTATAAATTCTTCGCATATTTTGGATATTAACCCCTTATGAAACTGGGCCACTTTCTAACACTATACAAAAAAAGAAACTAAAAAATGGATCAAAGATCTAAATGTGAGATCTGAAACCATAGCAGAGGTTTGAGCCAACCTGGCAATCACTTTGACCAGGCAAGTCCTTCATGGCCTGCACTCACTCCCCACACCACAGAGTGGCTCTGTAGAGCCCAAAGGAAGAGCACAGGCTTCTGGAGCCACATCAGCCTGGTGTTGAAGGCAGGGCCCTGTATCCTGGGGGCCCCTCAGGGATTCAAGCTGCCAGGACATCTGTGCTTCAGCCCAGAGCATTTCCTGAAGCTGCTTTCAGCAATTTCTCTGCTCAGTTTTCCCTATGGGCAATACACTTTCATGGGTACAGCCTCCTTTATAGAAATACCAGCAAACTTAGTAGGTAATGTGATTCATCATTTCTATCATCGGGAATGGTACACCGTCAGCGTGGGCACCCTCTGATAGACAGTGGAGGGGATCATACCGGTTGTGGCTCATGTGTCACCCCAGTTTAGCTCTCTTGACACTCCCTTCCCTCCCACTGTAGTGGACAGGAGAACCGTAGTGGTGCTGGGATTGAGAAAGCCCTCCAGCTGCCCTAATTCATGGAAGAAAAGTAGAAGTACTTTTCTGAGAAAAGTACTCAGAAACATTATTTATCACACCCCCATAACTGATTGGGGCACCTAGCCTAGATGATGCTATGGAAGACCGAGGTTCACCCCACCAGCCCCTGCACAGTTTGCACATGGGGTCAAATGGACCAGTGGACTCTGGGGGCCAGAAGGGTCATCTGTAACCCAGTCTTCATCTCTCACTTCCTGCTGCTCCTCTATCTCCCCCATTACACCCCTCATTCCCCCCGTACCCCAGAAGAGTGAGCGGGCTTTTTAGGCGTCAGAGATGCTGAGGTCATCCTTTTAGGCAAGATGGTTGGTCCCCCCTGCATGAACCCAGCCACTGGAATGCCAGAGTCTAAAGAGTAAACCTACCTATGGAATTAGCTGGGGGTCCGTGATAAGGAGAGTGACAGCTTGAGCTCCCTGGTTCCCAAGCACCCTCTTGACATTCCTTCCCAGGTCCTCAAGGAGGTGTTTGGGCTTGAGGCAGCAGCAGGGCCCCAAGTAGAAGCCCCTAAGGTGAAGAGTATCCCCAAGAGATCCCCAAGACTCAGCAGTTGTTTTTTTTTTTAAATTCATTCATTCATTTATTCTGCATGAAGCACTGAAATGAGGTAGAGGAACAAGACGGTCCGTACTCTCAAGGGGCACACAGTCTGGTATGTGTATTGCCAGAAGAGAGAGGGAGTGGCGTAGAGAAGCAAAGGACAATTGTGCAATGTCTTAAGTGCCAAAAGGGACAGTCCCTCTGTGGGATCCAAGAAGCTGGAGTCAGGAGCGGCTTTACGGAGGTGGAGACATTTGATCTCGGTGCTGAGAGATGGGTAGGAGCTCATGTGATAGGGCAGAGAAGAAAGAACATTCCAAGAAGGTTGTGTGCAAGGGAATGGAATGTTCAGGAAATGTAAAACTTTAATGTGACCCACAGAAACAGTTCTCAGAGAGGAAGGGAAATCAGAGAGTTAGAAAAAGATGAGGGACATGAGGCTGAGGAGGTGGAAGGAACCCAGCACAGAAGGCCTGGTGGGCTCTCCTCAGAGATCAGGGAAGGCCTCGCTGCCTGGTTTGAGGAGGTGCCATTATAGCACATGCTCTCCCAGCTTCTAGGAGCAATAATCACTCCTCGTCCTTAGTCCTGTTCTCTGTAACCCTGCGGTTTAAACAGTGGAGTGGAAGGGCTGGAATGAAAGAGCAAAGAGGACCGACAAAGCCGACCAGCACCAACCGGGTCTGAAACAGATGGACCCCAGGGACCCCCAGAACTGCGTCAAAACCTGTGGTCTGGTGAGACCTCTCCAGGAGACAGGCCTGGGAGGGCTGAGGAGACTGGCCTGCCTCCACAGCCTTGTGTGCAAGAAAGTAGAGGTGGGAGGGGTGCCTGGGTGGCTCAGTGGGTTAAAACATCTGCCTTCGGCTCAGGTCATGATCTCAGGGTCCTGGGATGGAGTCCCGCATCGGGCTCTCTGCTCGGCAGGGAGCCTGATTCCCTTCGTCTCTCGCCTCCTGCCTCTCTGCCTACGTGTGATCTCTGTCTGTCAGATGAATAAATAAAATCTTAAAAAAAAAAAAAAAGAAAGAAAAGAAAAGAAAGAAAGCAGAGGTGGGGGATGTGAGGAAGAAGGAAAACCAGACACTGGTTAGGATTTTTGGGTTCCTGCTCCCTCTGCTTTTTTATCTAGTTTCTTTCCTGTGTTTTTGTCCCCACTCCCCAGTTTTAGAACAAGGGTTAAGGACAGCCACAGCCCTGTGCTTAGGGATGGCCTCATCCTAGACATGGGTCAGCCCGGTACAGAGCAGGCGATACTGACTCCTGGCCCCATGGTTACAGCAGGTGTCTCCCACCCCAACAAGAAGGAGCGAGAATGTCCCAGCATAACAGGAGGTGCAGGAGGGCAGCCTGGAGCTGTCTCCTGTGTGGCTTTTCACCACTGTTTATTCCTGTTGTTTCCTCTCAAATAAAAGTGAAATGTCTGCCATCTTGTGGCAGAGGCTGGGTACTGCCTGGGACCCTACAGTCCCCTTCCCACTACTCCCCCAAAGGGATGTTGCCTAGCAGTGGTAGGACGAGGAGGGAGCCTGGGCAGTCGTGCCCACTGGTACTGACCTCTCTGAAGAAGCATCTGGAGTCAGTAGCTATGAATCCCAGGGCCTCAGGAAGGCTATCCTTGGTCATACAAGGAGGATGGCCATTTATGAAAGAGAAATAGGGTGAGTAGTGTGTGAGGAGGTCACTCTCAGAGAGGACAGAGCCTGGGTGGGGATGAGGCGAGTGCGTGGAGACCTGGCAGCCCCAAGGGCTGGGTCCTGGCCCTGAGGGTGAAGGACAGAGAAGGAGGCAGAGGATCTCAACAGCAGGGCAAGCTCCTGTGCAGTGTGACCATAGCCAGGAAGTTTCTGAGGTCCAAATATGAGGTCCCTCAGAATATGGAAGACTCACATCAGCCTGCCAGCAGTATCTCGGGTAAGAACCAGAGGACAGTAGACCCGACACAGTGTCTGCAACAGTGTGAGTGGATGAGCTCTCTGAGGGCAGTCCCATGTGCACATGATTTCTGGGCTCCAGCTCCACTGGTAAAGCTGGGCCCCTTTTGTTTGGTATTTGAATGCAGCTACAAGATACAGATTATTTTAAATTAGTCTTAGAAGTTCTCTGCCTCTCTCAGCTCAGTCCAGGAAATCCAAGTCGTGACCTTACATCCTGTTCTTTCCATGAGCTCTCAAGTGCAGCCTGAAGCAGCCAGAGTACCACACTTTATCGTCTTCACCAGAATAGTCCACCGCCACAGCCACCTAGGGTCCCAAAGCCTTCCTACAGTGGACATTTCTCCATAGGCAAATACTAGCCATAATTTAAGTAAATGCCAACTACAACCCGTGGGCACTCACCCATTCCCCACTCCCCGTGAGGCCAGCTCTAACTCTAAATCTGGCCAGGACAGTTAACCATTCCAGATTCTCATCCTCACTGAGGTTTTGGTTCCTGAAAACAATTTTGGAACCCACTGCTGTGTTATCTGGAGTTCAGTCACGGAAACAGAGGTGTTCAAGGTGTTTCAAGCAGGAGGGTGGATTTTACAAAGGGAATTGATGCTTCTAGAATCATTAGAAAGGCTGTCTGAGGGAAGGTCGGGGAAAAGCACCACTGCTTTTCAGGATACCAAGAAGTTACAGAAATTGCTAGAAATCATTGCTGGTGACTTTGCCTGAGGCAGGACCGTCCACAATTGTCAGAAAGAGCTGGCAGAGTCTTGGTCTGTTCTTTGGAGATATCTGTGCCCATCCTCATGACTGCACCTTGCAAATAATGGCCTCTCTTCTGCCAAATTTCATGTGTGCTTCTCTCATTGGTGATATCTAAACTGGAGTGGCACTGGCAATAGAATTTGGGAAATGTAGTTTCCAAGCTTCCAGCTTCTGCAGGGAGAGCTGAGAATGTCAGGGATCAAGACACAATCTCTGACACGCGCTTTTAAATACGGATGATAATAATAGTTCTTCCTTCATATGGCTGTTGGGAGGCTAAAATTAACACTGTGAAGTCTTTGCAAAGAGTGTGGCATATGGTAAGCCCTCGCTAATTGCTCGTTTACAAAAATTTGTCAAAACTGAAGTCAGAATGGCTCCTCGTTCTCATTTCTAACCCCTGTAAGGAATCTGGCTGCTTCCGAGTGGTGGGGTCCAACCACCGGCCTTGGCAAGGATCCTGTCCCTTACCATCCTGGGCCTACTTGGCGTCAGATCCTCAGTCTGCCTCATTCTGGCTCAGAGGGCTGGATGGAGACTCAGGAAGAAGGGGAAGGTTCTCGGGGGAAAACGGCAGCAGTGACTCATGCTGAATGTTAATACTGGAGTCCCCCTGCTCTGCAGAGGGAGGACTCCATCTCCAGTGGACCGACAGTCAAACACTGCCCAGATCCCTCAAGTCGGGGCTCTGCCTGCCATTTCCAGACCAAATGGAATCCGCAAACCGGGGGTTGAGTCTCTGTGGCCTTGTGCCCAAATGCTCCGAGCAGCCTGCAACAAGAAAGAATTAGGGCACAGCTGAAATCCAGAAGGGAAAGGAAACGGGCTAAGATCCACGGGGAACAACGTCTATTTCTTAATCTGTCTCCTGCCCCAAATAGCTCTGCTCTCCTCCCCCACTTGTGTTTACCGTGTCTGTTTCTTTCTCTGGCAGCAGATGCCACCAGGCATTAAAGTAGGTCACAGAGGGCGGTGATCAACCCACAAAGGCCCTCAGGCCACGACCTCCCCTGACCTCAGTCCCCTGGCTCCCGGGTCTGGAGTGGCAGAGCAGAGACCCAGGGGACCCCGTGCTCTCCAAGGCCCCCTGGCAGGGCCCCAGCTCCCAAAACCACAGCGGGGGTTCCTCAGTTCCTCAGCGGGGGTTCCTGTGAGTGGCAGGGGGCCTGTTCTGAGCTGGCAGCAGAGAGGCCAGCACTGGGCTGGGCCGCAGCCCTCCCCTCCTATCCTGCTCCAGCCCCTCCAGCCCCTCCTACCGCAGCCCTGCGGGAGTGCCCTCAGGAAGGCCCCTTCTTCCCAGGACAGCCAGGGAACCACATGTTCCTGCTGTTTCCCCTGGGAAACCCTGGCGTCCTTTCCACACAGACCCCCCCAGGGCCAAAACCAAGGCTCCCAGACTGCCCCAGGGGCAGTGCTGTGTCATGGGTAGAACGCAAGTTACAGAGTCAGGAAACTGGATTTCAGCCCCAGTCACCTGAGGCTCAGGGCAGTAGGAGCTTGCCCAGAATAACCCAGCGGGGAAGCAGCAGAGCCCGCGCCCACAAGGACCCACGGTACACCCCAAGCCGCCCGCGTCTGCCTCCCTTACGGCCTGACCCCACAGCCCTCCTTCAGACCCCCTCTGCCCAGCAGCCAGTCCTCACGGCGCCTTTCTCTCCCCAGGTTCTTTCAGAGCACGGCTATGGCCTGATCACGACTGACATCCGGGAGGGACAAACCTTCTACTACGCGGAGGATTACCATCAACAGTACCTGAGCAAGAACCCAGATGGGTACTGCGGCCTCGGGGGCACCGGAGTGTCCTGTCCACTGGGTGTTAAAAAGTAATTTCTCCCCATGTGGTCAGCCCTTGAAGTCACAGCCAAAATGCTTTCAACAAATTGGGCAGTGCTTCTGTGGCTCGGGTCAGTGGCTTTTTGAAGTGCACAAAGCGCGAAGGCATTCAGGAAAATCTGGTTTGATGAGGTCTAATTACAGGAAGTGCAATGGCGAGTGGAGAGCATGCGGTTTGTCTTCTACTAAGTTACAGTGGGAGTCCAGCGGGTGACTTTGTTTGGATCGCTCGGGGTCTGAATGAGAATAATGAATGCGCTGTGCTCCCCCCTTCCTGGGGCTGGGTGCCTGCCATGGAACCTGGGGAAGGAAGCTGGGAGATTGTCAGAGAGGATAAGGCGTTTGGACATGAGAGCTGTGCCCTGTCCCACCTCTCATGCCCTGCTGCCCTCCAGTGCCTTAAAATCTGCAAACATTTATAGCCTCAATGAATCATTCACCGCAATATTTTGCTCGACTGATCCTAGATGTGCAAGGGGCTTTCTCTCCTTTTCCATCCTCCTGGGACAGGGAAAAGATAAAAGTTAGTTGGATGAATTCTAATGCTTTGCTTATAGCTATGAGAAATGCTTGTTCTAATAAAAGTCTGCATCCTAATACAAACTGCCTTCTGTCTCATCTTTTGCTTTTTAGGCAGGATGTTTCTAATACTGTAAGATAAAAGCGATAAAAGCCTCACAATGACTTTCCCCCAAATGGAAAATATGACTGAAAATTTTGGAAAACAGCTACACACCTCTGGTTCCTGGTAACTTTGGTGATAATAGCTCTGTTCCACATGCCTGTTACAGCTGCCACATCACGTGCTCTTCTAATTAGAACAGACATGTGCAATCCCTGCCCTTAAGAGTCTTTATATTCAAGACAAGGGGTGGGAACATAAGCAATCAACGGGCGATTGCATGAACAGATAAGATAAGCACAGGTCCTGACAGGTGATGTGAAGATGATGGAGACGATAGGGTAAGTTGGTCCAGGGGCTGGGAAGTTACCTACAGAGAAGTTTGGGCTACATCGGTCAAGGATGGCCTCTGGAGGTGGAGAAACAAGTTAACCGAATGATGCAAAGGAAAAACACAAACATAAGGGAGGAGAGAGAGCTTTGGGAGCAGGAGACGATTATGAAATACATTGTTCCCCATGCATTTAGTGTGTTTCTTTTCCTTCTTGGATTTCCTCTGTGCCCTAAGGCACTGTGAAAAAATTAAAAATAGAAATACCATATGATCCAGTAATTTCACTACAGGGTCTTTACCCAAAGAAAATAAAAACACTAATTCAAAAAGATGTATAGGGACATCTGGGTGGCTCAGTAGGTTAAGTGTCTGCCTTTGACTCAGGTCATGATCTCGGGGAGCTGGGATAGAGCCCCACTTCCGGCTCTGTGCTCAGCAGGGAGTGTGCTTCCTCTGCCCCTCCACAACGTTCATGCTGTCTCTCTCAAATAAATTTTAAAAAGGTATAATATATCCCTTTATCAAAACATCATTTATAATGGTCTAGACACAGAGGCAACCTAAGTGTACATCAATAGATGAATGATGAGGAGGATGTGGTTGGTGTGTACACACACACACACAACGGAATGTTACGCACCACAGCCATAAAAAATGATGAGATCTTATCATTTGCAACAACATGGACAGACCTAGAGGGTATATGCTGAATGAAATAAGTCAGAGAGAGAGAGAGACAAATACCCTGTGATTTTACTCATATGTGGAATCTAAAAAGCAAAACAGATGAATGAAGAAACACAAAGCAGAAGCAGACCCATAAATGAAGAGAACAAACTAGTGGCTGCCGGAGAGTACAGGAATGATCAAAATGGGTGAAAGGCAGTGAGAGGTAAGACTTCCAATTCTGGAAAGGAGAAGTCACGGGGATGAAAGTACAGCACGGGAATACAGCCCTTGGTGGTGTAATAGAGTTGTATGGTGGCAGACGGTAGCTACACTTGTGGTGAGCACAGCAGAACGGATAGAGTTGTCCAATCACTGTGCTGTGCACCTGAAACTAATGTAGCATTGTGTACCAACTATACTTCTGTTAAATACTTCTATTAAAAAATATTATTAAAGGGAAGAAGACGTATATGGGATGTATATGCCTAATCAGTCTCAGCAACCCATTTTAGTTGCCTGTGGGGAAATCTTCCCACATAGAAGAGCCAGAAAGTATAAATGGCCCATGACAGGGAGAAATTTGTAGTGTTTGAGAAATAGAGAAGCCAGTGGGGCTGGAATACTGTGAATGAGGAAGAGTATTGGAGAAAGGTACCTGAGAGGTAGGAAGAGCCGGGTCATGTAGGACCTTGGAAGGACAGGTTAATGGAACCTGTTTTTTTTTTTTTTAATTTGATAAATTGACAGCCATTGGAGGATTTATAAATTTCTCCTTTTTTTTTTTTTTTTTTTGGTATAGGCTGAGCAACTAGAGGGAAGGTGGAGTTATTTTCTTGTGAAGGAGTGGACAGAGGAGAGATCAGTGAGTGAATCCACTTTGGCCACACACAATTTGAAGGGCTTCTCATGTATCCTCATGGAAATGTGAGAGAGGGCAGTTTGCTGTGCGGTTCTGGGGCCCAGGAGGGATCTGAGAAAGACAAATCTAAGAACCACCAGTACACAGATGACATTTGAGGTGTGAAACTAGTTTAGATCATCTGGGAAGGAATGTGGAGGGGGAGAGGAGGTCAGAGGATTAAATGCTGGGGTGTTCTGACATACGGAGATCTGGGAAAGGAGGAGCGAAGGAATTTCCGGGGTGACATTTGAAGGAGACACATAAGGAGATGTGTCCTTGCAGTGACAGCTGAGCACAGATGTATCCCCCAAGAACTGAATAATGATCTGAGCGATGCAAAAGAGAAATGCGGAGGACGCATCACGAGTTTGGGTTAAACTCAGACCAACTTTTTTCTATAGTTATACCGGAACATAATAAAAAATAACAAGGAAGCCAGGTCCTTTTTCTGTAGGACCTCCACAGCATATCAAGAAGTATATACTTTGAATCTCGCCCTAAGCCTTCCCCAGAGGCGACTGAGGGCCTTTTACCCAAGTGACTCTATTCAAGAAGTGGAAGTAACCCAGGTCTCCTTGGCGTTATCATTTACTGGTTATAAAATTGATGTGTTGGGACATCGGCCACCATGGTCTCCTGGGCAGGGTGGGAGGTTATAAAAGACCAACCGATGAAATGCATGTTGTTCCAAGTCTATCTCACAGTAGGTCTAGTGGATCTGAATAACACGCTTGAGGTTCTTTCTTCACTCCCAGTCGGCCTAATATGTATTAACTATGTTTCTAGCTTCTATAAACTTGATGCTTTAACATTCCCTGCACACATATGTTAGATACACCTTGTTTGGGCAACCCTATAATTGACCCAAGCCACATTGCCTTGGCTTCCTGCCTCCCTTGTCACTCTGCTTCTCCCTGGGGGAAGTTCTCCTCCCACAGGTAATCTTCCAGATATAAACCAATCCAGAGTCCACATCCCCACTTCCTTTATTAGGCTCTTACACTCCAGACCATTATCTACTTCCCCTAAACACCCCAAGATCATCAGGTGCCAGACAATTAGGGACAGCTCTTGTGCCCCACCGCCTACTAAGATTATTAAAATGAGCTAATTCTAAATCTGCCTACCCTGTTCACCCCTTCCTGCCTTTGGGAACCACAATAAAGACTCTTGCCCACAGTTCCGCCCCTCCCTCTGCCTTCTGTCAGACACTGAGGCTTACCCTTGTAGCCTCCCCATGGCATGGCATGGCTGGCATTGCATGGCGTGCCTCTTCCTCATGGATTCTGTGAATAACAAATTCTCATTATAATGGCAGTCATTTCATGTTCTGTTGACCCTACCACACCTAAATTATAAAACCTATTAAAACATAATGGCGATAGACATACCAAATATGTGACAAAATCCCCATTTTAGTTCCCTGATTCATGAAATAAAGAACCCCAGGCTCCTCAATCCTAGTTGAGTGAAGAAAAAATAGTATCTCTGAGAGAATTTAAAATATAAAATTAAATGATTCAGAGGTTGAGATTGGCATACGCCCCCGTTTTGTTCCCAATTGGCAGATGCTAAGTCTAGATAGGTCTTGGGAAATGAATGTAGATTATTACACACTTAGTAATATGTCAGATATAGCATACTTACTGGAACAATTAATATCGTTGTTGGCACCTCCAATGTAGCTATTTGCTAAGCAAATATTTTCTTCTCTATTCCTATGAGTAAAGACCGTCAGAAGCAGTTTGCCTTCACATAGTAGGGTCATCACTATGTCTTTGTTGTCCTGTCTCAAAGCTGTGCCCATTCTACTTTACATCATACAAAGAAACCTTGATCATCCTGGCATCTCATAGAACAACAACTGATCCATTGCACTGATGACATTAGATGAATTGGATTTGGCAAGCAGGAAGGAACAAGCAGCCTAGACAGTGAGAGATTTTACCCCTACAAGTTCAGGGATTGCTACATTGGCTAAGTTTCTAAGTGTCTGGTGATCTGGAGCATGAGAGACAAGTCATTGGCACTTGGACTACCCATTGTGATAAAAGAGACACAATATTTAGTGGACCTCTTTGGCTTTGGGAAGCAACAGATAACCATGTTTGGGTGGGCTCATTTGAACTGTGGCTAACCCTGGATAACCCACCAGATTTGAGATGGACTGGACCCAGAGCAAGAAAAGTCTCTTCAGCAGATCTACGCTAACATACAAGCCACTTTGCCAACAGCAGTCCTAATGGATTGAATATAGGTGTGGCAAATAGAGATGTTGGATAGAAATTTTGGCAAACCCTAGTAGGAGAATCACAGTGCAGACCCTAGGGTTTGAGGAATAAAGTTATGCCCTCCTCCCTTCTCCGTTGAAAACTAACCCCTGACTTGCTACTAGGTCCAGGTAGAGAAGTAGGCAACTCATACTATCCCTCATAACCTAGGTACCATCTGATTATCTGAACCACAAAATTGAATGTGCACAGCAATACTTTATTTTTAAGTGGAAATTGTGCACAAGAGATTGGGCTCAGGAGCAATTTTAGAAAGTGTGAATAAACTGCAAAATAGGTGACTCAGACTCACATGATACTTCAATTTCATCGTTACCTTTCCTTTTTTCCACCCTATGACCTCATAGGGAACTTCCTATGACTGAATAGGAAGGGGAAAACTGTGGGTCTGGTTTATAGATAGCTCTTACTGTAAGCTGCTATAGTCAGAAGCAGATAGCTGCCACTTTGTACCATCACTTGGTTTGCCTGGATGACAGTGGTGAAGAAATTCTCTCAGGGGATGAAATTTGAGCAGTGCATTTGATTATGTACTTCATACAGAAGGAGAGGTAGCCAGAGATATGCATCTATATTGATTCATGAGCAGTGGCTAATGGTCAGGGCATGGTCACTGAGAGACCAGTGAGGTCTAGGGGGAAATTATATGGGTAAATCTCTTAGACTGGGCACAAATATGGAAATACTTATGTTCCACATAAATGTCCATGCAAAGTCATCACACTTCACCTCTGACTTCAGAGTCAGTAGGCAAGTGGTAAGATTTCCCCATCGTGTGAGTCTCTACCACATGACTGCTTGCTTAATGAGCTCACAAGCACAACGGCTGCAAGATGGAAATGGAAGGTGTGCATGAACTCAGAAACAGAGACTCACTAAGTCTGATCCGGTTACCCCCCCAGTGCTGAGTAGCCAAAGGAGAATATCCCAGTGTGCTCACCTGGTCCATTGTAATTATTTTGCACCTTTTGTATTGGAGTAGATTATGACTTGTCCTCACAGGGTGGGCACATACTCCATATATTCACTTGCATAATATTCATAGAACTCCTTTAATCACTCTGTATGTGGAATTAACCAGATGCTTTGTCTATAGTTATGATATAGTGCTCCACAGCAACCCCTCCAATCAAAGGACATATTTCATACTGGAAGAAGTGTGGAATGAGTTTCTACTCATAGAATTCACTGGTCTTACCACATTCCCAATCGCTCAGAAGCAGTTGGTTTGACAAAACTGTGGAATGGCCTGCTGAAGGATTGGTTCCTATATCAGCTGAGTGGCAACCTCCTATCAAGTTGGGATGTTGTTTTTTTGGACATGATGTATGACTTAGATCTGTATCCAATATTTGTTACCATCTGTCCTTGAGCCAGAAGGTATTGGTCCAGGAACCAAGACATGGAAGTGGGAGTGATCGGTCTCACTATAGCACTAAGTAATCCACTGGAGAAATTTTTGCTTCATATCCTCAAGACTTTTGACTCAATAGGTTGAAGTTTCTAGTGTTCAAGGGATTAATGTTTCTATTAGAAAACACATTCATGATTCCCTTTGAATATGGAGTAGAAACTCTCCCCTGGACACTTTTTGCTTCTTGTGTTAATGAAATAATAGAAGTATAAGGGAGTTCCTGTCCTAATCAAGATGAATGATCTCAACTTTCAAGGAGAAGACAGTGGGTGCAAGGATTATATGTGGACCTCAGCCCTAACAGGAGTAGGTTTGGATCACCCAGAAAGCAAAGAACTCTACCCATCTGATTTGCTGGCAGAGAGAAAGGGGGTCATGAAATGGGTGGTGCGAGAAGGAAATTGTGTTATCAACTTAGTTTTCATGTTATTTTTTAAAAAAGATTTTATTTATTTATTTGACAGAGAGAGATCACAAGTAGGCAGAGAGAGAGAGAAAGAGAGAGAGAGGAAAGCAGGCTCCTTGCTGAGCAGAGAGCCTGATGCGGGGCTCGATCCCAGGACCCTGAGATCACAACCTGAGCTGAAGGCAGTGGCTTAACCCACTGAGCCACCAGGCGCCCCTCATGTTATGTTTTAGGTACATTAATTGTCCTCTTTCCTCTCCATTTTACCTCATTACCTTATACGAAGTTATGACAAAATGGACATACAAAAAATTTGCTAATGGGACTTTGTGTGTAGGGAACATGAACTCTTTACTCAGACAAAAGATAAGGGTGACTATGAATGTCAAAAGACAAAAAAGTAGTGTTATAGATTGCTACAGATACTGTGTTTTCCCAAAATTTATAAGCTGAAACCCTAACCCTCAATGGGATGGAATTAGGAGGCGGGGCCTTTGGGAAGTAATTAGGTTTAGATTAAGTCATGAGGGTGGAGCCCTTATGTTAAGATTAGTGCCCTTAGAAGAAGAGAAGGAGACAGGTGTTTACTCTCTGGGCTGTGTGACGTTGTGGCAAGAAGGTGGTTATCTACAAGCCAGGAAAGTGACCCTCATCAGTCACCAGATCTGTCAGCACCTTGATCTTAGACTTCTCAGCCTCCAGAACTGTGAAATAAATGTCTGTTAAGCCACCCAGTCTATGGTATTTTTGTTAAAACAGCTTGAACGGTCTAAGTCAGCCTATGCTGAATATCATTTTGCTCCTTCAGATCCAAACAATCCTTCTATATCTCGCTGTGTCCCAGGAGTCCTGAGTGGGCTGTAACAAACAATAGGCTTCCTTTATGTCTTGCTTTAATTTGGGTCTGGCCAACAGAAGGCACTAGTAGGAGACTGAGGGTGGGAGATGATTAAGGTATTTACTCTCCCAGCAGTTCCCCATGGGCTGCCTGTGAATGGGTGATAATTGCTCCATGCTGTTGCTGCTTATGGCCTACAACACTATCTATTTAGAGTTCTCCTAAACCCTGTTTACTTTGTAAATATTCCCTATATGAACATCTTCTTAATTATCCAGGTTGAGTGTGCCATTTATTTCCTGGCAGGACCTTCAAGATACAAATAGGGAAGGTAAACTTTCTTCCACAATTAATTCTGAAAATTCTTATAAAAAGATGTCTCTATTCTAGGGTTCATGTTAATTAAGTAAAAATATTTTTAAATACTGTGCCTTGGCATGTAGAATTACAGCTTTTTAGAATGGGGAATAGTCTTATAGGTTATTTAAATTTCTGCCCTTATTTTATAGGTGAGGAAGTTGAGGACCCAAGAGACAACTTTTTTTCACTATTAGAAAGTGCCACAGATTCATTTACATATCAGAAAGAAATCTCCCTCCTCTGGTTTTCAGATCATTGACCCTGGTCCTGCCCTCTGGGGCTACCAAGGAAGTCCGACTCTCTTCCTTAGGAGATAGATACTTGAGGATATTTGAAAACAAAATGACTCTCTTCAAGTGATATTTTCTAGGCTCAATAACGTTCTTATCCCTTCTAAAACCTTAATTCACACCTGCTGACCAACACTACTATATGTCCCAGGCCCAGCAATGAAAATCACTTATCTAAGGTTGTACTGTCCAACATGGTAGCCACCAGCCACATATGTCCATTTACATTTAAGTTAATTAAAATTAAATATAATTAAAAATCCAATTCCTCAATTCCACCATCTACATTTCAAGTAGCTAAGTGGCTACTATATTGGATAGTGCAAATTTAGAACATTTCCATTACTGCAGAAAAGTTCTATTAGACAGCACTAGTCTAAGGAAAGAGTTTGATTGGACTTGCAGGTCCTCCAATCTTTATCATATCCTTTCTTAGTGGAGCTAAGTCATCTCATTGGCCCAGAGGATCAATAAAAGCCTAAGTATTTTTCATATGAACGATCTTTAAGCCAGGGATCCCATTCATACTCTTATACCATTGCTCCATTATTATCATTTTAACCTTAGTTACAGGAATTTGCATTCATTCTTTGTTGACTTTTGTTCTGTTTATTTAGGCTCTGCATTTCAGTTTGTTAAGGTAATTTAATTTAGACTCTGACATCTGGAATATTGTTTCTCTTTCCGAGTTTTATGTCATGCATGGGCTTCATTAGCGTGCCCTCAGTGCCTTCTTGAAAGTCATTATGCAAAATACTAAACTGGGCAATTCTCTTAGAAAGATGTGTCATTTGTTTAGGTCTTAGAGCATCTATTATAATTGGCATAACTTGTCACTCTACTGCCACTGCTGACCTTCACTCTCTCCAGCCTCTAGTAGAAATTGTTGGTGGATTTCATGCTTTCTCCTACTGAGCCCAGATGCAGCTTCAGAATTCTTCTCCACAAAGGACTCTGGGCAGTTACAGCCAACAATCAGACATGGTTTTCCAGATAAAATCTATAGCTTTCCTTCCAAATAGACACACAATTTTTGACAAGTGCTTCAGATATAATGCCTTCAGCTTGTTGTAAGTTTACCTACGTGAACAATCGTACAAACAACATACCATTGTTTTATCCACAATGTGATGATTAGAGAATGGGGCAGATGTTTTGCTTAAATCCAGAAATACCACTAAAGCACAAGGAGAGATCAACTAGAGTCTGACAGATTTGAGTAAAGATGCAAGATCTGCCTCTTATAGGTTGAATAACCTTGAGAAAAATTCCATGATCTCTCTGAGACTCAGTTTCTTGGAGTGTAAAATGGTGATGATAATACCTACATTATTGGCTTATTGGGAAGATTAAATATTTATATACATATAAAGGTCAATCCCTAGAAGTTTTGTAAGCTATTCAAACAAACTAGTATTGTTTGCGTAAGTGATTATTCTGGGCCAAGCTGGATTCACAAAAGTAAATTAGATTAAAAGTCTCATCGAATAGTCTCTTTTTCTCCTTTTCATAAGAAGACTTAACAATAATATCTACCTTGTAGGGAACACTTACTATGTTTCAGACTCTGCCTAGTGTATATATAATATATATTATATATACAGCATATGAATATATAGTATATATTATAATATATGGTATATAGTATTATATATATTATATATTTATATACATATTATATAATTTATTATTTGATGATACCTTTAAAATATTATTTACTCTTGTGAACCCACCCTGCCTCAGAATGATCAGTAACCTTTTCCAAACATGATTAGTTAGTTGGAATATTTTATAATATTTCAAGGGAACAGTCATTTTCCTTCTTCCTCTTCCTCCTCTTCCTCTTTTTTCCTTTTCTCATCCTCCCCTTTCTCCTCCTCCTCCTCCTTCTTCTTCTCCTCTTCCTCCTCCCCTTCCTCCTTCCCTTCCTCCTCCCCCTCCCGCTCCCCCTCCTCCTCCTTCTCCCCCTCCTTCTTCTCCTCCTTCTTCTTCCCCTTCTTCCCCTTATTCTTCTTCCTCTTCTTCTTCTCTTTCTCCTCCTTCTCCTTCTCTTCCTCCATCTTCTCCTCCTTCTTCCTCTCTTCCTCCTCCCCCTTGTCCCACTCCTCCTCCTCCTTCTTCTCCTCCTCCTCTTTCTTTTCCTTCTCCTCCTCCTCCTCCTCCTCCTCCTCCTTCTTCTTCTTCTTCTTCTTCTTCTTCTTCTTCTTCCTCTTCCTCTTCCTCTTCCTCTTCCTCTCCTTCTCCTTCTCCTTCTTCTTCTTCTTCTTCTTCTTCCCTTATACCTGATTCCAAGATGCCTTTTTTGCCTCCTGAAAATCTAGATATTTCCGTCTGAGATCAAGCTACAGGTTTATGGCAATATGTTCTGAGTTCCAGCTGAAACATTGGGACACCAAGAACACATCTCTGACATCAGCAATGGGTGTGGAACAGGTAGGCATTCCTGGGCACCAGCAGTTTACTTACCGATGTATTTTCATACAGGAGGACAACTCCATGGGTCGTCTACCCTATCCTTGCTACATAGATGTTCTGCTACTGAGTGGCCCCGTTGGAGGTGGAAGTAAAAGGAATAGCTCCAGACCGAGGGCCCTTGATCACCTATAAAAATCACTTGTACATGGGGCGCCTGGGTGGCTCAGTGGGTTAAGCCGCTGCCTTCGGCTCAGGTCATGATCTCAGGGTCCTGGGATCGAGTCCCGCATCGGCTCTCTGCTCAGCAGGGAGCCTGCTTCCTCCTCTCCTCTCTCTGCCTGCCTCTCTGCCTACTTGTGATCTCTCTCTGTCAAATAAATAAATAAAAAATCTTTAAAAAAAATCACTTGTACATTAGAGGATTTCTTTCTTTCTTTTTTTTTACATTAGAGGATTTCATCCATGATTTTCTTTTCATTGTTCATTCTCTCATTCTCCCAACATGTATTTATTGAATTCCTTGTATGTGTCAGAGTCTCTGATAGATGATAGGGCCCTGTGTGGGCCAAATATGGTTGCTGGACTCATAAAAATCAGTCTAATGGGAGGAAAGTAGACATTAAACCAACAGCACTGTGAATATATAATTAGGAGCTGTGGCGCATACTCAGAGGGAAAATTTTAGTGTATTATAATAACGGAAAAGTGAGGAGTTCTGACTCAAACTGAGGAAGTTCCATATGGGCTGACTTTTGAAAGATTCATGAGAATTAACACACAAATAGAGGTGAAGATGTGGTCAAGAGAAGGGTCACAATCCAGGCAGAGACATGTAAAGGCCCTAACGTGGGAAGGAGCAGAGCATTTGGGTGGAACTGAAGAAAAGGTGGCAAAAGGATATTTAAGAGCAGTAGTAATGGTGTATGTATCCGTACACCATGTATGTATCCATGCATGTATCGAAGATTAATTTTTTTAAGGTTTTTTTTTTTAGATTTTTATTTATTTATTTGACAGACAGACAGATCACAAGTAGCAGAGAGGCAGTCAGAGAGAGAGGAGGAAGCAGGCTCCCTGCTGAGCAGAGAGCCCAATGCGGGCCTCCATCCCAGGACCCTGGGGCCATGACCTGAGCCAAAGGCAGAGGTTTTAACCCACTGAACCACTCAGGTGCCCTCAATGATTAATTTTTTATAGGTGACTAGTATGAAAAGGAGTCCTGGAGATGACAGTTGGTGATAGCAATAAAGTGGGTTTCTGTGTCTTTGAGCATCCATAAGAGATCTACTGCACTCTGCACCTTGGTTGCATGAGGCTGTTACATTTTTGTTGTTGTTGTTGTTTTAGCTATTTTCCAAGGTCACATCTTGAGGGCCTGCTGGAGCCTTTGACAATTACAGTTGTCTCACTATCAGATTTCTTTTTTTTTTCTTTTTTTAAGATTTTATTTTTAAGCCATCTATGCCAAAATTGGGGCTCAAACTCATGACTCCAGATCAAGAGTTGCATGTTCTTCCAAATGAGCCAGCTAGGTCCTCAGATTTCTCTCTCTCTCTCTTTTTTTAAGGTTATTCTTTTGGGGGAAAGGATATATTAAGATGTTATTAACACACACACACACACACACACAATAAACATACACCAAAGCACACACAAATTATATACTTAAAATATACAATTTGATAACTTTTTGACATATGTATATATCAATGAAACCAACACTATAATTAAGTCAATAAATGTATCCATCATCTTTGAATCCCTCATTTCTTGGCATCCTTCCTCCACCCCATATCCTCCCCTGCATCCAGTTCCAAGGCAATCACTGTCATTACAGATTAGTTTGCATTTCTAGAAACTGCCTGTAACTGGACTCATACACTATTTACTCTTTCTTTGTTTGGCTTCTTATACTCAGTGTAAGTATATTAAAATTTATCCATGTGGTTGTGTGTTTCCTTGGTTCATTCCTTTTTATTGCTTAGTAGTATTTCATTGTGTGGTTATATCACAATTTGTTTATCCATTCATCGGTCAGGGGACATTTGGGTTGTTTTTCATTTGCAACCATAACAAATAAAGCTCCTATGGAAGGGACACCTGGGTGGCTCCGTCATTGAGTGTCTGCCTTCAGCTCAGGCCATGATCCCAGGGTCCTAGGATCGAGCCCCACATTGGGCTCTCTGCTCAGCAGGGAGCCTGCTTCTCCCCCTCCCATTGCTTGTGTTCCCTCTCTAACTGTGTCTCTCTCTGTCAAATAAATAAACAAAATCTTAAAAAAAAAAAAAGCTCCTATGGATATATGCTTTTATTTCTCTTGGTTAAACATCTAAGCATAAAACGACTAGACCATGTAATGGATGCATGTTTAATGTTCTAAGAAGCTGACAGACCCTTTTCCAAAGTGGTTGTACTGTTTTACGTCATCACCAGCAGCATATAAGTTTTTCAGTTCTTTCACATCCTTGTCAACACTGGGCAATGGTCAGTCTTTTTGTAGACATTCCAGTTGGTGTGTACATGTATCTCACTGTGGCTTTAATTTGCATTTCCCTAATGACAGGTGATGTTGAACACCTTTTCATGTGTTTATTTGCCATGTCTTCTTTGGTGATATGTCTGTTCAAATATTCCCCCCCCCGACCTTTTTTGTTAGGTTCTGGTCTTAATATTGAGTTTTGAGAGTCCTTTATCTAATGTAGATAATCTTCTGTGAAGTTTATAGTTTGCCTTTTCATTCTCTCTCTTTTTAAAAAGATTTTATTTATTTATTAGAGAGAGAGCATGCATGCACACAAGCAGGCAGAGACGGAGAGAGAAGCAGCCTCCCCACGGAGCAAGGAGCCAGATGCAGAACTCGATCGCAGCACCCTAGGATCACGACCTGAGCCAAAGGCAGTGGCTTAACCGACTGAGCCACCCAGTCTTTTCATTCTTTTAACAACATCATTCAAAGATGGAAATTCTTAGTTTTGATGAAGTCTAATTAATCACATTTTTTCCTCTACAGATGCTGCTTTTGATAACACATCTAGGATATATTGCCTAATGTTAAAAGTTTTATAGTTTGAGGTTTTACATTTTGGCCTGTGGTCCATCCTGAGTTGATTTTTGTATGAGGTATAAAGTATGCATTGAAGTTCTTTTTTCTTCACTGCTTATGGATATCCAATTGTTCCAGCACCATTTGCTGAAAACACTATTCTTTCTCAAATGAATTGATTTTGTACATTTGTTGAAAATCAATTGTCCATGTAAGTATGGGTCTATTCCTAGACTATCTATTCTATTTTATTGATCTATTTGTCTATCTTTATGCCAATACTGCGCAGTCTTGATTGCTATGGATTACCAGAAAAGTCTTAAAATCAGGGAGTATGAAGAGTGAAAAATCAGTGAAAGTTCAGGAGTTATAGCCCTTCTCTGGTTTCAGATCAGGTACTTAAATGGTCCTTTTCCATCACTCAGCACAAATAGTCCCCAAATTTCTTTAAAGTTTGATTTTGTTCTTTATTTCAAGATAAAGTGCTCTGAACAGTGAGAGCCTATTGTCCCTGACCCTGATGAGTTCACATGAAGCCACTACACAAGCAGCCTTTGGAGGAGCCATGTGGCCCGCACCGGTAAGCTGCCAGCAGCCCTGGCAGAACTGACGTGGGCTTCTGGGAGGACACATGGGAAGGATCTGCATATAAACTGGGTGTGAATACAACTGTTTTTAAGTCTCTCTCTGGGAACTTAGGCTTTAGTAGTTTATATGTTCACATTATAATATTATATCACTTTATGATGTTTAGCAAATTAAGATATGTAAGTTCTCCAAATTTGTTCTCTTTTAGAGTTGCTTTCGGTTATCCCAGGTCCTTTGCATTTCCATGTGAATTTTATAATCAGCTTATCAATTTCTTTAAAAAAGAGCTCTGTTGGGATTTCAGTTAAGATTGTATTGAATCAGATCAGTTTGGGGAAATTTTACAGCTTAAAAACATTTTGTCTTTCAATCCATGAATATAATATAGCTCTAAATTTAACTAATGTGTCTTAATAATGTTGGTGGGTTTTGGTATATAGGTTTTACACACATTTTTAAGATCTATCCCTAAGTACTTCATATTTTTATGGAGTTATCATAGTATTTTTAAAAATTTAAAAATTACGGTATTTTTTAAAATTTCACTTTCCAATTGTTCATTGCCAATTTATACAAAGATGATTATTATACATCTTTATACTCTTTATACTTTATATGCTGCTCGCCCCAGTAAACTCATTGATTATACTTTTTGTAGTTTCCATGGAATTTCCTACATGGATGATCATGTCATTTGCAAATAGACACAGTTTTACTTCTTCGTATCCAATCTATATGCCTTTCCATCGTCCCTGCCCTTGCCTCAATGAACTTGATCTCCAGTACAATGTTGAACATCTGTAAGAGCAGCTATGCTTGTCATATTCCTGATCTGAGGGGGGAGTAGTTTTTCACTACTAAATATCATGTTAGCTGTAGATATTTAATAGGAGCTCTTTGTCAAGTTTCCTTGTATTCCTAGTTTGTGGAAAGTTGTTATTTTTTTTTAAATCAGGAGTGGACATTGGATTTTGTCAAATGCTTTTTTACAACTGACACTGGATTTTGTCAAATGCTTTTCTACAACTAGGAAATGATACGGATATTCTATGAATATGGTGAATTGCAATGACTGTTTTGCCTTCTTAAATCAAACTTGTATGATTATATTAGACCAAGTCTGCTTGGTCTTGACATAGTATCCCTTTTATATAATATTAGAATAAATTTGTTAAAATTTTCTTAAAAATTTTTGCCTCTATGTTTATGAAGGATATTCATCTGCAGTTTTCTCATAGTGTCTTTGTCTGATTTTTGGTATCAAGGTAATCTTGGCCTCATAGAATTAGTGGGAGGTATTCCTTTTTTTTCCAATTTTCTGAAAAAGTTAGAATTGATATCATTTTTTCCTTAGATATTTCATAGAATTTGCCAGTGAACCATCTTTAGATCTTTAGTGTTCTGTATGAGAGGGTCTTTAATTGAAAATTCAATTTGTTTAACAG
Organism: Mustela putorius furo; assembly: GCF_011764305.1. Taxonomy (NCBI): domain Eukaryota; kingdom Metazoa; phylum Chordata; class Mammalia; order Carnivora; family Mustelidae; genus Mustela; species Mustela putorius. The sequence continues at coordinate 18,405,527 of NW_025421325.1, forward strand.
ATGTAGGGCTATTCAGGTTTTCTATTTTTTCCTGAATTTGTTTTTCATGGCATTTGTCCATTTCATATAAGTTGTCAAATTTATAGACATTATATTTCCTTACCTTTTAATAATCATAGACTCCTTAGTGATGTTACTTCTGTCATATATTGGTAATTTGGTTTTTCTCCCTTTTTCTTCTAATCATTCTTTCCATAGGATTATCAATTTTATTGACTTTTTTAAAAATTATGTTCCGTTAGCCAACATGTGGTACACCATTAGTTTTTGATGTAGTGTTAGCGATTCATTAGTTGCATATGCTCTTCTGAAGGAACCAACTCTTGGTTTCATTGAATTTCCTCTACAGTATTTCCTATCTAACTGATTTCTGTTCTGAACTTTTTTGTTTTCTTTATTCTGTTTACTTTAGCTTTACTTTTCTTTCCATTTTACTGGTTTCTAGTTGGGAGCTAAGATAATTGGTTTGAGACTATTTTTTCTTGCCTAATATAGGTATTAAGTGCTATAAATTTCCTTCCGCTACTACAAATTTTGCTGTGCTCTGTTTTCATTTTCACTTAATTCAAAATACTTTTTATTTTTCTTTTATTTATTCTTTGACTTATGAGTTATTTAGAAGTGTATTACTTAATTCTAAATATTTGGAAATTTTCCAAAGATCTCTTATTAATTTCTAATTTAATTCCATTGTTGTCAATAAACATACTTTATATATTTTGAATGATATTGAACGTGAACCTTCCTTTATGGCCCAGAATATGATCTATTTTTAATGTTTCAAGTACACTTCAAAATAATGTCTATTTTGCTGTTGCTAGATGGAGTGTTCCACAATTGTCAATTAGGTCAAATTGGTTGATTATGTTACGTTTTCTACCTTATTGATATTCTGTCTACTTATTTTATCAAGTATTGAGAGAGCAGTGATGAAACATCAAACAGTAGTTGTAGGTTAGTCTATTTCTCCTTGTAGTTTTGCTTCATGTGTTTGAAAATTCTGTGACTAGGTGCACAGACACTGAAGATTTTTTACTCTCTTGATGAGTTGACCCTTTTATCATTATAAAAAGTATAGGTTTATCCCTGGTAATATTCTTTGTTCTGAAACCCACTATGTCTTACATTAGTATATTCACTGCAGGGTTTTTAAGAATAATGTTCACAGGATATATAATATTCCATCCTTTATTTTTAACCAATCTGTATCTTTATATTTAAAGTGAATTGCTGAGTGAAATCAGTCACGCAGAGAGAGTCCATTATCATATGGTTTCACTTATTTGTGGAGCATAACAAATAGCATGGAGGAGAAGGGGTCTTAGAGAGGAAAAGGGAGTTGGGGTAAATTGGAAAGGGAGGTGAATCATGACTATGGACTCTAAAAAACAATCTGAGGGGTTTGAATTGGCGGGGGTGGGGTGGGAGGTCGGGGTACCAGGTGGTGGGTATTATAGAGGGCACAGATTGCATGGAGCACTGGGTGTGGTGAAAAAATAATAAATACTGTTTTTCTGAAAATAAATTAATTAATTTAATTAAAAAAATAAAGTGAATTTATATGCAGCATATAGTTAAGTTGTGCTTTTTGAATCTATCTATGACATTACTTGCAGTGTAAATTAAAATGTTGTAATGATATTTATATATTTATTTATTTATGTATTTATTATTTGTTTATTTAATTAGAGGGCATGCAAGTTGGGCAGGGAGGGGCAGAGGGAGATGGAGGGAGTAAATCTTAAGCAGGCTCTATATCCAGCATGGAGCCTAATACAGGGCTTGAACTCACGATCCTGAGATCAAGACCTGAGCTGAGGTCAGGAGTCAGAGACTTAACTGACTGAGCCATCCAGGTGACCTTCTATAGTTAGGTTTAAATCTTCTATGTGTCTATTTGTCTTCTACTTTGCCATTTGTTCTTTGCTCTTCTTTTCATTTTACTCTATTCTTTTAGGACATTGAGTATTTTTATTTCACTTCATCTCCTTTGTTGGTTTATTAATAATATTTTTGTTGTATTATTTTAGTGTTTACTTTAACGCTTATACATCTTTAGCCTATCACTATTTACTACAATTGATATTTTATCACTTAATGTATACTATAAGTGCCTACAAACAGTGTATCTCCATTTCTCTGCTTCTGGTTACTATACCACTGCTATCATACATTTTATCCTGCATACATCATAAACTCCACAACACATTGTTATTTTTGCCTCGTTTTTTAAAGATTTGTTTATTTATTTATTATTGTAGAGAGCAAGAGAGTGGGGAAAAGGGACAGAGGGAGAGCGAGAGAGATAACATAAAGCAGATTCCTTGTTGAGTCTGGAGCTGGATAAGGGCTTGATCCCAGGACCTTGAGATTATGACCTGAGCCAAAATCAAGAGTCAGGTGCTTAACCAACTGAGCCACCCAGGCACCCCCATTTTTCCTTTAAACAATCATTTTATAAAAAGATTTAAATAATGATAAAATTATTTTATATTTACCCACATAGTTAACATTTCTAGTGTTCTTCGTTCATTTGGTAGATTTATATTTCCATTGAGTGTCACCTGCCCTCTGTGTAGAGGACTTCCTTCAACAATTCTTATAGTACAGTTTTTCTAGTGATTTTTTTTTTGAGATTTTGTGTGTCTGAAAAAGTCTTTATTCCACCTTTGTTCATGAGACATATTTTTCTAGGTTGATGTCTTTTTTCCCAGGAATTTTAAGATATTGCTTTCTTGTCCTTATTTTTTTGGCTTATATTGCTTTCAATGAAAAACCTGCTATCATCCTTTGCACATATGTACATAATTTTTCACCCACCTGACTGCTTTTAAGATTCTTCTCTTAATTACTAATTTTAGGTAAGTTGATTATTGTAGTGTATAAAGTTGTGTTGCCCCACATCATATGTTCAAGTCCCATGCTTTGATATCTGTGAATGTGACCCTATTTGGAAATAGTCTTTGCAGATGTAATCAAGTTTAGATGAGGTCATATTGAACTAGGATGAACCCTGGTCCAATGACTGCTGTCCTCATAGAATGAGACAAATTTGAACACAGATACACAGAAAGGAGAATGTCATGTAAAGACACGGACACACAGAACAATCTGCATATGATTATGGAGGCAGAGTTTGGAGAGATGCAGCTGAAAGCCAAAGAATGCCAAAAATTTCTGGGAACCACCAGAACCTAGGAAGAAACAAGGAAGGTTCTACCACTGTAGCCATCACAGAGAGCCTGGCCCTGCTGACATTTTGGTTTCAGACTTCCAGTTTCCAGAACTGTGAGAGAATAAATCTCTATTGTCTTAAGCCATCCCATCTATGGTAGTTTGTTATGGCAGCCTTGGGAAGCTAATACAATTATGATGTGCCTTGGTGTAATCTTCTTCATGTTTCTTGTGCTTGAACCTATGGGTTTATAGTTTCTAACGAAGCTTGCAAACCTTCTACCATTAAATCTTAAAATATTGTGTCTGCCCCCTCCCCTTCTTGGGGGTGACAATTAAATGTCCCCCTAATACTGTGATAATTGTTTTCAGCCTTTTTTGTCGCTGAGGGTTTTTTGATGGTTTCAGTTCTATTGCTTTCTAATTGTCTTCAAGTTTACTACTATTTTCTTTTAGAATCTTTAATCTGTTGTTAATTCCGTAGTGTATTTTTCATCTCAGATACTGTGATTTTCATTTATTGATATTTGATTGGGGGTTCCATCTTCCATGTCTCCACTAACATGTGTGATCTTTCCTCTAAGCTTTTTGAACATATTTAATACATTTATAATAACTGTTTAAATGCCCTTGTCTACTAACAATATCATCTGTGGTGTCATTTCTGAGTCTCTTTTGGTTTAGTGATTATGCCTATTGTGGGTCTTATTTTATGATTTTTGCTGTGCCTAGTAATGTTTGAGTAAATGCCAGAGACCTTATGGATTTTATCTTTTGGGTGTTGGATATTTTTGTATTTCTACAAGTACTGCTGAGCTTTATTCTGTGATACATCTAAGTTACTTCTAAACCATTTAATCCCTTCAGGACTTGCTTTTAATCTTTCTTAGGTGGGGCCAAAGCAGCATTTAGCCTAGGACTAAGACTTAACCCACTTAGGAGCCTCCTACTGCATGCCCTAAGAATTAAGAGATTTTCTACCCTAGTTGGTGGAAACAAGAACTATTTATTCCCCAGGCTGCAGGTTTGTTCTGATTAACTCTTGTGGATGGTTATTTTGCAGTCTCAGAAGAATCATGTATGTAAGGCCAATTTTTCATTATTAAAGACAAAGACACGCTATTACATTGCCTAGGGCAACAATACTTTAAGGGGGCTCACAAAAATGTTGTAATTTCTTTTATGATCAGAAGAAAAAATTTCAAAGACAACGTTTTAATCTAGACTAATATTTTTATCTTTATACCAATGCACTTACAAAATATGTGGATGTATGGAGAAAATACCTCAGGAAGGGAGAAATGCCCACAAAATCACAAGTGGAATTGCATGTAGATAGGAGAGCACATGTTGGTTAAGAGCTGGGAATGAAGATTATCTCTCAACAAATAGTAATTGAAACCATGTAATTGGGTGAACTCCCTGATGGATTGGTTTCCTGGGAAACAAGCAGGGAGCAAAGCCTGAGTTCTGGGTTTAGCCCAGTGTATCAGCAAGAAGAAGAACAGGGTGGATAGAGGGAGAAGGGCAGTGAGAGAGGCTGTGTGGGGTGGGGTGGAGAGCAGGACCTTTAAAGTCGGCAAACCCCAGGAAAAGTTCACTTCTATTTCTCAGCTTGTGTTTACTTGTCTCTAAAAAAGGAATTAGTGCTTCTGCCTATAGGGGTCTATGAGAATTCAAGGAGAGATCTGTGAAAATTTTGTGTGAAGGACAAGACTCTGCAGGTGTTTGCATATAGAGAAGCAAGAAGGCTCTAAGTAATGGAAACCAAGATTATGGAGGGGTGGATGGTACTAGAGTCACCAAATGATACAACTGGGAGAAGCCCTTGGAGCCACTTAATCCAACGTTCACACCGGAAGAAGCTCAGGAGTCAAAGATATCAGAGACATTAAAGTGAAGGAGACCACAGGGTAGACTTACCTGCTACAGAAAGAGTCTGGCCAGTTTTCTAAGACGACAGTTACTATAAGCCTGGGAGAGGTTAGTAGGGCCAGCATAGTTCTAAGTATCAAAACCAGTATCTGGGGCACAGAATTAAATGTGGATAACAATATAGTATTTCCCCAATTTGTTGTTAGGATGATAAAATGATACAACACTTGCAAAATGCATGGTTCTCAGAATTTGTTAGTTTACAAAGAGACAGTTTTCTCAAAACATCCTTAGGAGGATCGCTCAGTCTCATTTCTGACCCCTATTAGGGAACTGACTAATTTGATTCAACTTGTTTTGGCCTTGATCAGTTTTCTCGTTTTACATGATAGGCCTTTTGTCTTTCAGGACCATCAGTCTCCCTTATTCTAGCTCAGAAGGTGAATGAAGACTCAGGAGCCCATGTGAGTTCTTGGGTGGTTGGGGGGGAGGGATGCATTAAGGGAACAAGCTCAATATTGAGACTAATTCTAGCATTCATGGAAGACTTTAGTTCTTCACTCATATCAGAATCAGTCAAAATGTAATCAATTCTTCTATGAAGGCACAAGCCCAGGACCTACTTTATCCCCTCTGTCCCAGATGGAATTAATGAAACTGGAGTTGAGTCTCTGTCATTTTGTGTTCAAATACCCTGACTGTCTGGTAAAAAAAAAAAAAAAAAAAAAAAAGAAAAAGAAAAAGAAAAGAATCAGGGCATTGCTCAAATATAGAAGTAGAAAAGAAACAGGCTAAAATCCATAGGGAAAACTTTCTATTTCTTAATTTGTCTTCTGTCCCAAATAGCTCTGCTATCCTCCCCCCCCCATTTGTGTTTATGTGTTAGATTTCTTTCTCTTGAAGTAGATGCCACCAGACTGACGGTCCCTAAACTAGGTCAAAAGAGTGGTGATGAATTGACGTAGGCCCTCAGGCTCTGTCATGCCTTGTCCTCACACCCTCTCAGTTCCCCAGCCTCCTTTCCATGGCATCTTAGGGTGGTTTCTGTTCCCCAGAACCATGGGATCTTGGGGGAATCCTCTGTTCAGCTCCAGGACCCTTTACTTGCAGATTTTCAGCCTTCTTAGATGGAAGGAGAGAGTAGGTAGATCTTGATTGTCCTTAGCCCTTTTAACCTTTCCCTAATCTTGAGTCCTCATTCCACTCTAGCACTGATGAAATAATTTCAGAGGACAATTACCTATTTCTCATGGCAGCCAGAAAGCCACAATTCTCTTTGAAGACTTCCTTTTTATTAGGATCTGTTTCAAACAGACAGAAAAGATCCAAGTCTGGGATCTCCTATGTGCAATTGTGACAGCATCAGTGCAGTGAGTAAAATACAGGTTTTAGAGTCAAACAAACCTTATTTCAAATTCCAGGAAGCTGAGACTGAGAGAAGTGAATGACTTGTTTAATATAACCCAATAAAAGGCAGAGTCCAGTGTCAAACTGCAACTTTAAAATTCCTCTCCAATACACCTTTTGCTACCTCACTTAAAATTGGCATTACCCCTGAGTACCCCCCTCCTTCCTTGATAATCTCTGTTAAGAATCAAGGACCAAATTTTTCCTTTTTCTCAAGATAAAAAGAATAGCTTTGACATGCTTATGAATAATATCTGAGAGGAAAAACATACTATGCTGAAGATTCCTAGTGCCAGTGTTGAAGCCAACAATCCTAGTAGATACTGTTGCCCTGGGGGCAAGGATTTTCCTTTCCAATGGTATGAAAACAAAAACAAAAACCAAGTCTGGGTAGTATGCCATAAGTTATAGTAGACCAGTACTCTCATAGTATCAACAAAAAAAGCCTGGATTTTTTTTTAAATTTCTTTTCAGTGTAACAGTATTCATTGTTTTTGCACCACACCCAGTGCTCCATGCAATCCGTGCCCTCCCTAATACCCATCACCTGGTTTCCCCCAACCTCCCACCCCCTGCCCCTTCAAAACCCTCAGATTGTTGTTCAGAGTCCATATTCTCTCATGGTTCACCTCCCCTTCCAATTTCCCTCAACTCCCTTCTCCTCTCCATCTCCCCTTGTACTCTATGCTATTTGTTATGCTCCACAAGTAAGTGAAACCATATGATAATTGACTCTCTCTGCTTGACTTATTTCACTCAGCATAATCTCATTCAGTCCCATCCATGTTGCTACAAAAGTTGGGTATTCATCCTTTCTGATGGAGGCATAATACTTCATAGTGTATATGGACCACATCTTCCTTATCCATTCGTCCGTTGAAGGACATCTTAGTTCTTTCCACAGTTTGGTGATTGTGGCCATTGCTGCTATAAACATTGGGGTACAGATGGCCCTTCTTTTCACTACATCTGTATCTTTGGGGTAAGGGAAAGATCTCTCTCTCTAAGGGTCATAGGAAAGCTCTATTTTTAATTTCTTGAGGAATCTCCACACTGTTTTCCAAATTGGCTGCACCAACTTGCATTCCCACCAACAGTGTAAGAGGGTTCCCCTTTCTCCACATCCCCTCCAACACATGTTGTTTCCTCTCTTGCTAATTTTGGCCATTCTAACTGGTGTAAGGTGTTATCTCAATGTGGTTTTAATTTGAATCTCCCTGATGGCTAGTGATGATGAACATTTTTTCATGTGTCTGATAGCCATTTGTATGTCTTCATTGGAGAAGTGTCTGTTCATATCTTCTGCCCATTTTTTTTTATATGACTGTCTGTTTTGTGTGTGTTGAGTTTGAGGAGTTCGTTATAGATCCTGGATATCAACCTTTTGTCTGTACTGTCATTTGCAAATATCTTCTCCCATTCCGTCGGTTGCCTCTTTATTTTGTTGACTATTATCCTCAATGGGAAAAAGCTTGCAGCCTTCCCGTTGAGATCAGAAACAAAACAAGGATGTCCACTCTCACCACTCTTGTTCAACTTAGTATTAGAAGTCCTAGCAACAGCAATCAGACAACAAAGAGAAATAAAAGGTATCCAAATTGGTAATGAAGAAGTCAAACTCTCTCTCTTCGCAGATGACATGATTCTTTATATGGAAAACCCAAAAGACTCCACCCCCAAACTACTAGAACTCATACAACAATTCAGCAATGTGGCAGGATACAAAGTCAATGTACAGAAATCAGTAAATTTCTTATACACTAACAATGAAAATACAGACAGGGAAATTAGAGAATCGATTCCATTTACTATAGCACCAAGAACCATAAGCTACCTGGGAATAAACCTAATCAAAGAGGTAAAAGAGGTGTACTCGAGGAACTACAGAACACTCATGAAAGAAATTGAAGAAGACACAAAAAGATGGAAGACCATTCTATGCTCTTGGATGAGAAGAATAAACATTGTTAAACTGTCTCTACTGCCTAGAGCAATCTATACTTTTAATGCCATTTCGATCAAAATTCCACTGGTATTTTTCAAAGAGCTAGAGCAAATAATCCAAAAATTTGTATGGAATCTGAAGAGACCCCGAATTGTTAAGGAAATGTTGAAAAACAAAAATAAAACTGGGGGCATCACATTACCTGATTTCAAGCTTTACTAGAAAGCTGTGATCACCAAGACAGCATGATACTGGCATAAAAACAGACACATAGACCAGTGGAACAGAGTAGAGAGCCCAGATATGGACCCTCAACTCTATGGTCAAATAATCTTCGACAAAACAGGAAAAAATATACAGTGGGAAAAAGATAGTCTCTTCAATAAATGGTGCTGGGAAAACTGGACAGCTATATGTAGAAGAATGAAACTCGACCATTCTCTTACCCCGTACATAAAGATAAACTCAAAATGGATAAAAGACCTCAATGTGAGACAGGAATCCATCAGAATCCTAGAGGAGAACATAGGCAGTAACCTCTTCGATATCAGCCACAGCAACTTCTTTCAAGATATGTCTCCAAAGGCAAAGGAAACAAAAGCGAAGATGAACTTTTGGAACTTCATCAAGATCAAAAGCTTCTGCACAGCAAAGGAAACAGTCAACAAAACAAAGAGGCAACCCATGGAGTGGGAGAAGATTTTTTTTCTTTCTTTCTTTTTTTTTTTTTTAAGAATCACAGCATAGGACAACTGTGAGAGCCCTGAGGAGTAAATGAACTATAATTTCAGAAAAACGGTACTGTTGTGGAATGAGCTGATGTCCCTCCTCTTCTCTGGGACTATTTACCAATAATTACTATAAGCTGAGAATCAGACTTGGACCAAAAAGATACCATGCACAGGAGCAGAGGAATCCAGTGAAGTTTTAGTAGTTGGGTGGATCTGCAGGAGAGATGAGAAACTTGAGAGGACCCAAGTGCACAACTGCAAGCTGAGTGCATGACTAAAAAGTTAAAACAATAACTTAAGCCAAAGAGAAATATCTGCAGTCTCCAAAGATCCACCACTTAAAGCAATCTGCCTCAAGATTACCACCTATATCCTCCTAAGGATAGGTACCGGGTTGAAGCTGTCTAGGCTGAGGCTGGAGATCTAGGCTGGAAACCCCAGATCTCCTGCAGACTTTCAAAGCTGAGGAGTTTGAGACCTGCTAGGTTCTCAATCAGAAAATCAGGATTGGTGAGAGAAATACTGATTCAATATGAGATTTGACTGCAGAAACAGCTATAACCTACTGAAGTCTTTGGTTGGATTGAGATGGCCAACCCTTTAATATATCTACCGAAGAGAGAGAAGGGGATTCCTCTCATGTGGAAGACAACAGCAAGTGGAACCTCTCTTCCTTTTCTTTTTCTAAATACACAATGTTGAGTACTTGAATTGATTAAAATTAATTAAATTTAAAAATTAACCATCGAAAGAACCAAGAAAATATAACTCTGTAATCTGGACATTAACATTGACAGTATGAAAAAGAAAAATCAATTATATGCTACTTACATATATTACATATAAGAGCACAGAAAGGTTGAAAGAAAAATAATGCAGAAGAAACTATGTAAAAACACTAGCCAAAAGATGACTGGTGAAGTTATACTAATACCAAAGTAGATTTTAAGACATGAACAGAAACAGAAACACATAGGATTCACATATTGGTGGTAGCACAAAGGGGGTTTTAGATTAATCATAATTAATATGTTAAATAAAATAAAGACAAGGTAGACAGAATAAATGAAAAGATTCAGAACTAAGAAATGAAAATTATGAAGAGCCAACGGATTTGGTGGAATTAAAAATATATAATATCTGAAATTAATAATTAAATAGGTGGTTTCGGCAGCTGATTAGATGATTAGACACAGCCAAACACAGAATTAGTTAACTAGAAGACAAGTCAAGTGCCAAGAGGAAGAAAAGGAAACATGCACAGCACAGGAGACATGTGGAACACATTCATAGTGCCTATTATTTCTATAATTATAGTTTCAGAAGGAGAAGAAAAGAAAAAGGAATGAGACAAAATCAATATTCAAGAAGTATCGAATAAGCATTTGTGAAAACTTATGAATATCAATCTGCATATTCAAGAAGGTCAGAGAACCTCAAGCAAGAGAAACACAAAGAAAATCACAACCAGGCATATCATAGTAAAACTGCTGAAAACCAAAGACAGTAAAAATCATCAAAGCAGCCAGAAGGGAAAAAAAGGCACATTATCTACAAGGAAACAACAATAAAAATGACAGCTGACTTCTCAGCAGAAATAGTGAAACACAGAATGTAATGTACTGGCATCTTTAGAGTGATGAAAGAAACAGTCTAGAAGCCTAGCCTAGTAAAATACACTCCTGAAATGATGGTGAAATAAAATTTTTAAACCAAATGGAAACTAAAGGAATTTGCTGGCAACAGGGTTATGTGAAAATAATGAAAGGGAGTTCTTTGCCAGAAGAAAAATAATCTTGCATGGAAGTATAAAATATAAGATGGAAAGAAAAGAAACAGAAATGTGGATAAATATAATATATATTACACAAAGCAACAATTGTAATGTCTTTTGGAATTTAAAAAATACATATGGAACTAAAATACGTTACATTGATAACTTGAAGGAGGTTTGCTAAATAGAATTCAAAGATTCTAAGCTTCCACCAGTTTCAGAGAAGTGATAAGTTAATGCATTTTGTTAGACTGAATAAGATAGGAACACTTGTTTTGTCTCTAAAAAATTATAAAATGAAGTATAACTAACAAGTTAATAGATGGAAAATATGGATTGATAAAAATTATTTGATAAATCTAAAAGAAGAAAAGAGGGGCGCCTGGGTGGCTCAGTGGATTAAGCCACTGCCTTCGGCTCAGGTCATGATCTCAGGGTCCTGGGATCGAGTCCCGCATCGGGCTTTCTGCTCAGCAGGGAGCTTGCTTCCCTCGCTCTCTCTCTCTGGCTGCCTCTCTGTCTACTTGTGATTTCTCTCTGTCAAATAAATAAATCTTTAAAAAAAATAAAATAAAAATAAAAGAAGAAAAGAATGGAACAAAAAATATATGGGTCAAGTAGAAAACCTATAGTAAATTTGTATATAAACCATACTATATCAGTAGTTACTGATATACTTAGCAGAGGATTGTCAGACTGGATGATAAGAAACCTAATTTTATCTTCCTCACAGGAGTCACATTTAAAATATAAGAACACAGAAAGATTAAAAGTAAAGGATTAAAAATATATATACCATGTGAACATTAATAAAAAACCTGATATAGCTATACAAATATTAGATATAGGATCCTTTAAGTCAAGAAACATCACTTGAAATAGTTTTTATTTCATGATAATAAAGGGGTTTTCTGATAGGAAGGTATAATACAAAATCTGTATGATCATAATAACACAGATTCAAAATATATAAAACAAAAAATTTCAGGAAAAAATAATAGAAAATTCTAAAATCATAGTTGGGAGCTGACTGGGGGCCAAGATGGCTAAGTAAAATGACCTTAAATTCACCTCATCCCATGGATACAACTAAATAACATTCACATCATTGTAAATAACCCAGAAAATGACCCCAAGACTTGCAGAAGGAACTCCACAACTCAAAGTAGAAAAGAGGCCACATTAAAGAGGATAGGAAGGGCAGAGACATTGTGTGGAGTGAAAATGACTGTGGCCATCATTGCGGGGAGGGAGTTGTGAGCGTGGAGAAAAGCAAGAAACACTGTCACAATGGGGAACCTGCATAGGTAAGATGAATCCCCATAACGTGTGATTTTGAAAACTAGAGGGGCTGAATTTTATGAGTTCTTATAAGTAGTGAGATTTAAAGCCTGGAATTTTAAAAATCAGCAGTCTCAGCTCTTGAAGAGTCAGGATGGTGGATGATAGGAAGCTGTGTCCCTGCCCTTAAAAAAATAGTATGATTTGGGGTGCCTGGGTGGCTCAGTCCTTAAGCGTCTGCCTTCAGCTCAGGTCAAGTTCCCAGGGTTCTGAGATCGAGCCCCGCATTGGGCTCCCTGCTTAGTTGGAAGCCTGCTTCTCCCTCTCCCTCTGCCCCTGCTTTAAAAAAAAAAAAAAAAAGTATGACAACCTGCTTGTGGAGTTACAGCAGAGAAGCAGGAGTTTGAAAAATGCCTGGGGCATATGGGAGGGAGGGGGAGTAGTTTACTCATTTCAGAGCCTGTCCCTAGAGAGAACACCCACTACCCCTGCCCTGCCACGGCCACCCAGGAACAGGCACCATTTCCTTTCCCCCTTCCCCAGCATAAACACATGGTCACCAGCAGGGACCAGCTCTATAACTTGCTCACAACAAGCCCTACCCCATGCACTTTGGCAGATCCAGCAGCCTATCCAGTCATTTTTGCCTCAGTCCCAGTGTTGCAGGTTTCCTCCCTCAGAAGACCAGTGCAAGCCTTGCCAACACTGCCTTTCCCAGCCTACACATTTTGCAGGGTCTGGGTCCTAACATTGGCATGGACCTAAGGTGCACCTTATTAAAATTGTATAGACTTCCCACATGGCCCCAGTCTCAGTGGCAGCAGCAGGTCTCATTTTATAAGAAAACCAGCATGTACCTTGTTAAGACTATACACCCCACCCCACTGGGGGCCATACACTGCCCACAACATGCAAAAAAGCCTCTGCAGATGGCTGCACTAAAAGAAAAGGTGTCCAGGACAAAACAGTGGAGCACATGCAACACACACAGGAGACACCTCTGAAATGGCAGCTCCTGGTGAACAGAAGACACTGCATTACAGGGCACAATAGGACCTCTTCTTCATAAGGCCATTATATTCAAGAACAGGAGATGTACCTGGCATTCCTGACACAGATAAACAGACATAGATAACTAGACAAAGTAAGGAGGTAAAATATGTCCCAAATGAGAGAATGAGGAAAAAAAATCATAACAAGAGGCTTAAATGAAATGGAGATAAGTAGTGGGACTGATAGAAAATTTAAGGTAATGATCATAAAGATATTCACTGGACTTGATAAAACAGTGAGGACACAAGTGAGACCCTTAACAAAGAAATAGAGAACATAAAAAAATTGGAGATGAGGAACACAATAAACAAAATTAAAAATAGGCCAAATGGAATAAATAGCAGGCAGAGGAATGAGTTAGCAACCTGGAGGACAGAGTAAGGGAAAATAATCAAGCTAAGCAGTTAAAAAAAAAAAAAAGATTATGCAAAATGAGAATAGACTTAGGAAACTCATCAACTCCATCAGGCATAATAATATTTGTCTAATAGTGTTCCCAGATGAAGAAGCAGAGAGAAAAGGGGACAGAAAATTTAATTGTAGAAATCATAGTTGAAAACTTCCCAGGGGAAGGAAATACATCTAGATCCAGGAGACACAGAGAACCTCCAAAAAAATCAACTCGCATAGGTCTACAACAAGACACATAGTAATTAAAATGGCAAAAATTAGTGATAAAGAGAATTTTTTAAAGGGCAAGAGAAAAAACACATTTACATACAAGAAACATCTCCACAAGGCTATCAGCAGGTTTCTAGCACAAACTTTGCAGGCCAAAAGAAAGTGGCATGATATATTCAAAGTGCTAAAAAGAAAAAAAATCTGTGGCTGATAGTACTCTATCCAGCAAGGTTATCATTCAGAATAAAAGGAAAGATAGAGAGTTTCTCGGACAAACAAAAGTTAGAGGAGTTCATGCCCACTAAACCAGCCCTACAAGAAATGTTAAAAGGGACTCTGAGTGGAAAGGAAAGACCATAAGGAGAACTAAGAAAAGTAGGAAATACAAAAGCAGTAAGAATATCTGTAAAAATCAGTCAAGGGATTCACAATATAAAATGATGTAAAGTATGACAGCATATACTAAAAATGTGGTAGTGTTTGATATATGGTATACAAAAAAATGGGCTCAAATTTAAGTAGCCATCAACTTAATATAGACTGCTATATGCAGAAAATGTTGTATACAAATCTAATGGTAACCACACATAAAAAAACAATAGTAAATAAGGAAAAAAAAAAGACAAAGGAAATCAGGTATATCACTAAAGAAAACCAATGAACTGTGAGAAAAGAGAGCAAGAGAAGAAACAATCAGATAACTACAAAAACAACCAAAAATATTGATTCCCAGGGATATAGGTACCCCAATGTTAATAGCAACATTATCTATAATAGCCAAATTATGGAAAGAGCCCAAATGCCAATCAACTGATGAATGGATAAAGAAGTTGTTTAGGATAACCTAGAACATATAGATGTGTGTGTCTATGTATATATATATCACATCTTCATGTGTATGTACACACACACACACACTGAATATACTCAGCTATCAAAAGAATGAAATCTTGGGGTGCCTGGGTGGCTCAGTCGGTTAAGCATCCAACTCCTGGTTTTGGCTCAGGTCATGATCTCACAGTTGTGGGATTGAGCCCCACGTTGAACTCTGCACTCAGTGTGGAGTCTGCTTCAGATTCTCTCTCCCTTTCTCCCTTATTCACATACGCTCTCTCTCCAATTAATAAATACATAAATAAAATCTTTAAAATTTTTTAAAAATTTAAAAAAGAATGAAATATTCCCATTTGCAATGACATGGGTGGAGCTAGAGTGTATTATGCTAATCAAAATTAGTCAAAGAATGACAAATACCATATGATTTTGCTTATATGTGGAATTTAAGAAATAAAACAGATGAAAATGGGGGGAGAGAGACAAATCATAAAACAGATTCCTAAATATAGAGAACAAACTGAGGGTTGCTGGAGGGGAGGTGGGTGGGGGATTTATTAAATGGGAGATCGGTATTAAGGAGGGCACTGGTTGTGATGAACACTGGGTGTTGTATATAGGTGATGAATCGCTGAATTCTACTGAAAATAATATTGCACTTTATGTTAACTAACTGGAATTTAAATAAAAACTTGGTACTACAAAAAAGTTACAAAATGGTAATAAATGCATACTTATTAATAATTACTTTGAATGTGAACGTAGACTAAATGTTTCAAACAAAAGACATAAGGTGAAAAATGGTTAAAAAACAATAACAACATCCATGTATATGCCACCCACAAGTGACTCATTTCAGACCTAAAGACATATGCAATTTGAAAGTGAGGGGACGGAGAAATATTTGTCATACAAATGGCTGTCAAAAGAAAGCTGGGGTAGCAATACTTATATCAGACAAAATAGACATTAAAACAAAGACTATAAAAAGAGACAAAGACACTATATAATAAAAAAGGGATAATCCAAGAAGAAGATATAACAATTCTAAATATTTATGCACCTAGAATGGGAGTACCTAAGTACATAAAACAGTTAATAACAAATATAAAGGAACTAATCAGTAGTAATACAATAATAGTGGGAGACGTTAACACCTCACTTACATTAGTGCACAGATCATCCAAACAGAAAATCAACAAGGAACAGTGACTTTGAATGACACTAACCAGATAGATTTAACAGATACATTCAGGACATTTCATCCTAAAACAGCAGAATACACATTCTTTACAAATGCACATAAAATATTCTCCAGAATAGGTCACATATTAGGCCAGAAATAAAATCTCAATAAATCCAAAAGATCAAAGTCATATCATGCATCTTTTCTATTGATGCTATGAAACTAGAAATCAACTGTAAGAAAAAATCTGGAAGGAGCACAAATACATGAAGGTTGAATAGAAGGATATTAAACAATGAATGGGTCACCAAGAAATCAAAGAAAAAAACCAAAATTACATGAAGAAAAATGAAACTGAAAACACCATAGTCCAAAACCTTTGGGATGCAGAAAGTCATTCTAAAAGGAAAGTTTATGGCACTACAGGCCTATCTAAAGAAACAAGAAAAACCTCAAATAAATAGTCTAACCATACACTTAAAGGACCTAACAAAAGAAGGGCAAGCAAAACTCAAAACCAGCAGAAGGAAAGAAATGATAAAGATTAGAGCAAAAATAAATTATATAGAAACAAACAAACAAGGAACAGATCAAAGAAGCCAGGAGCTGAGTCTTTGAAAAGATCAAAAAATTGTTTAACCTCTAGCCAGAGTCATCAAAACAACAACAACAACAAACTCCCAAAACAGGTGACTCAAACAAAATCACAAGTGAAAGAAGAGACATAACAACCAACTCCAAACAAATACAAAGGATTATAAGAGAATGTTGGGAAAAATTATATACCAACAAACTCGATCACCTAGAAGAAATGGATAAATTCCTGGAAACATATAACCTGCCAAAATTAAAACAAGAAGAAATAGAAAACTTAAACACACCAATTACCAGCAATGAAATTGAATCCATAATCAAAAACCTCCCAATGAAAAGTTCAGGACTAGATGGCTTCATAGGCAAATTCTATCAAACATTTAAAGAACAGTTAATACCTACTCTCAAACTTTTCCAAAAAATGGAAGAGGAAGGAAAACATCCAAACTCATTCTATGAGGCCAGCATGCCATGATATCAAAACTAGAGGGGCACCTGGGTGGCTCAGTGGGTTAAAGCCTGTGCCTTCGGCTCAGGTCATGATCTCAGGGTCCTCGGATCGAGCCCCACATCGGGCTCTCTGCTCAGCGGGGAGCCTGCTTCCTCCTCTCTCTCTCTCTGCCTGCTTGTGATCTCTGTCTGCCAAATAAATAAATAAATAAATAGTCTTTAAAAAACAAACAAACTAGAGAAAGACAGCACAAAAAAAGAGAACTACAGGCCAACATCCTTAATGAACATAAATGCAAAATTCCTCAACAAAATATTGGCAAATTGGCAAAAATCCAATAATACATTAAAAAAAATTCACCATGATCAAGTGGGATTTGTTCCTGGGATGCCAACATGGTTCAATATTTTCAAATCAATCTACATGATACATCACATCAATAAGAAAAAAGATAAAAACCATATAGTCATTTCAACAGATACAGAAAAACATTTGACAAAGTATAACATCCATTCATGACAAAAACCCTCAACAAAGTAGCTTTAGAGGGAACATACCTCAAAATAACGAAGACCTTATGTGTAAAACTCATAGCTAACAACATCTTCGATACAGAAACACTGAGAGCTTTTCCCCTAGATCAGGAACAACACAAGGATGGCCACTCTCACTACTTTTATTCAACATAGTACTAGAAGTCCTAGCCACAGCAATCAGACAACAACAACAACAAAATAAAAGACATCCAAATTTGTGAGGCACAAGGAAAACTTTCACTATTTGCTGATGACATGACACTATATATAGAAAACCCAAAAGACTTCAGCCCAAAACTGCTAAAACTGATAAACAAATTCAGTGAAGTCACAGGATACAGAATCAATGTACAGAACTTTAAAAAAATTTTATTATGTTCATTTAGCCACTGTATAGTACATAATTAGTTTTTGATGTAGTGTTCAGTTGTTCATTAGATAAGTATAACACCCAGTGCTCATCACATCATACCCATCATGCTATTATCACTCCCTCCAACCTCCTCCCCTTTGAAACCTTCAGATCGTTTCCTGGGGTCCATAGTCTTTCAGGGTTCACCTCCCTCTCTGATTTCTCTCCCTTTGGATTTCCCTCCCTTCCCCTATGGGCCTCCATTCTATTGCTTATGTTCCACATATGAGTGAAACCATAAAGGAGATGTGGTACATATATATAATGGAATATTATTCAGATATTAGAAACGATGAATACCTACCATTTGCATCAATAGGGATGGAACCCGAGAGCTGAAGTAAGGCAAGCAGAGAAATGTACAGAAACTTGTAGCATTTCTATATACAAATAATGAAACAACAGAAAGATAAATTAAGAACACAATCTCATTTACAATTGCCCCCAAAATAACAAAATAGCTAGGAATAAACTTAACCAAAGAGGCAGAAGAGCTGCACTCTGAAAACTATAAAATATTGATGAGAGAAATTGAAGATGATATAAGGAAATGGAAATAAATACCATGCTCATAGATTGGGAGAACAAATATTGTTAAAATTTCCATACTACCCAAAGCAATCCCTATCAAAATACCAACAGCATTTTTCATGGAAGTAGAACAAACCATCCTAAAATTTGTAGAGAACAACAAAAGACCCTGAATAGCCAAAGCAATCTTGAAAAAGAAAAACAAAACTGGAGGTATCACGGTTCCAGACTTTGTTATATTATAAAGCTATAATAATCAAAACAGTAGGGCACTGGCATAAAAATAGACATATAGGTCAGTGCAACAGAATAGAAGGCCCAGAAATAAGCCTACAATTATATGATCAATTAATCTTCAATAAAAGAGGCAAGAATATGCAATGGGAAAAAGACAATCTCTTCAACAAATGGTGTTGGCAAAACTGGACAGCTACATGCAAAAGAATGTAATTGGACCACTTTCTTACACCGTACACAGAAATAAACTCAAAATGGATCAAGGACCTAAATTTGAGACCTGAAACCATAAAAATCCTAGAAATGAGCACAGGCAGTAATTTCTCTGACATCGACCATAACATCTTTCTGATGAGTCTCCTGAGGCAAGGGAAATAAAAACAAAAATAAACTATTGGGACTTCATCAAAATAAAAAACTTTTGTACAGCAAGGGAAACAAGAAACAAAACTAAAAGACAACCTACTGAATGGGAGAAGATACTTGCAAATGACATATCCAATAAAAAGTTAGTATCCAAAGTATATAAAGAATTTACAAAACTCAACACCAAAAAAGCAGATAATCCAATTAAAAAATGGACAGAAAACATGAATAGATATTTCTCCAAAGAAGACATCCAGATATTGGCCAGCAGACATATGAAAAGATGCCTTCACTCATCATTAAGGAAATGCAAATCAAAACCACAGTGAGATATCATCTCACACCCCTCAGAATGGCTAAAATAATAATTTAAAAAAACCTCAAGAAAGAACAAGGGTTGGTGAGGATGTAGAGGAAAAGAAACTCTCGAGCATCATTGGTGGGGAGGCAAACTGGTGCAGCCACTCTGCGAGACAGTATGTATTTTGATGGCTGCATAGTATTCCATAGTATTCCAGTATATACGTATACTGCATCTTTATCCATTTGTCAGTGGGACATCTAATATAGGCTCCCTTTAAATGTAGGTTTTAATTAACCAAGCAAGCAGACTATTAAAGCCACTCACTCTCAAGTTTCAAAATCAGTTTATTGAATCCAGAATTTGTGATGTTAACAATATTGAATAATTTGGCCCCATCTGGTGCTACATTCATTCCTTCCTGTTCTAGCACCCCTAGACTTTATTTTAACAATATTTTGTGGCTTTATTCTAATATGTTAGCAAAATTCTGCCACCTTTTTGTTGTTTAATGTCTTCCCAGGTCCAATTATTTGTACTTTTTCCTGTGGGATACTATGAAACTAAACTAAATTCACCATATGTGTATTTAGAAACTGGAGGACGTGAGAGTTGGTGGGTTGAGTCTTGAGGAAAAATAGCATTATTTATAAGGTAACTGCCTCATGTGAGGTCATTATAGTACTTTCAATCAGAGGATGGCTGGAGTTGTCGGAGAGGAAGGATTTTTCTGCTAGCAAGTGAGACTCAGAGGGATATGTTAGGTCAAAATACTCAGACACTGTATTAATCATGCCCCTTTATTGAACCCTCACACCCTGTCCTAATCACCTCAGAGCCACCATCTGTTAATTGAAGGCAGTCCCTACACCCTGGAGCCTGTGGAAATTGTTCAAATTAGCCATTCCCAAACCAGCTTAGCTTGCTTAGCCTGCTTCTCTCATTCTTCCCTGCAAAAACCACAGAAAGGCTCTTGCCCACCTTCTCCCTTTGCTTCTTCTGCATCTTTACCAATCCTGTTGCTTCCCCAGGTGGTCTTACATAGTGTGTTGTGCTCTGTCTTCTTCCAACCTGTAGCAAACTATCTTTCCAATGACGGTTGTCTCCTGATCTGTTGATTTCACCATAAGTGAATAATGATGATAATACCTCCATTTAAAAATAGATGCATACAAATCCACCCTAATATCCTATTTCAGTTTTCAGGTTTCTACTCTTTCCCCAGTCCTATCTTTTGTATGAGAGACCTATAGGGGCTATGAATTCAATTTATACTGTATTTATGCAACCACTGCCATTAGACTGGGGACTTAAATTTTGGCTACATTGGCTCTGCAGCTATAAGAGAGAAGATACTTTTCATATAGCAGATAGAGACACTCTCTGGTTCTTTGACTATGGCTTAAGCCCAAAACATAAACCCCTGAGTTTACTAGTTTCTTTAAGCTTTATTCTAGGTAGTTAGGCTAATCCCATAGCCTTTGTATTTCTCATTCTATTATAATGGTTCATTTCAACAGCAATTTGGTTTGTCAAAGTTTGCTTTCAATTGTTAATTCATTCTAAGACACTATAGGTGATAATTAAATGAGTACATGCCACAGACTACTTGTGTCCTATTTTCAAGTGGTAACAAATCAGATACCAAATAAAACCCAAATCAGACACCTAATTCAAGACTACCCAGGACAGCAAACAAAACAAAACAAAACAAAACATTTGGGTCCCACAAATGGACCCACACTTATATTTTATGGTAAGCTGATTTAAACCAAGACACCAAGGCTATTTAATGGGTGAAAAGAAGGTCTTTTCAACTAAATTGGCTGTGTATATGGAGGAAATGAATCTTGATCCATATCACATCATTCATGGAAATTATTTCAAAATAGATCATAGACCTTAATGTTAAAGCTAAATAAATAAATATAAGCTAAATAAATAATAAATATATACATAAATATATACATCTGTTGAAGCACACACACTCAGTCTATAAGCAACTGGGCATGTCCCTCTGTGTAATTTATACCTCAATTTAAAGAAAAAAGTTACTAGTTTGAGCTCTTATTTCTTCCTTGCAGGGTTGTCAAAAATCAGACATGCTTTGTAATGGAGTCAAAGCAGCCCTCTTCCTGCACACACTTCCTTTCCAGGATCTTGGCTGAGTGGCAGGCTGTTTCAACCTCTCTGTCAGCCTCTGCCCTGAGCTGAGGGCACAGGACTGTGGCTTCTCAGTCTCTCCCAGCCTCTGCCCTCTGGAGGCCAAGTTGAAGGTCAAGTTGCTGTCACAGCTGCTTCCTTCATGAAAAAGAGGAAATTCTTATAAACCTACCTTTTTCAGGATCAGTCATCCATCTGCTGGTAGCTGTATTTCCCTGCTTACCAATCGTCAAAAGTTTAGGGTAGCTCTGCAGGTTCGGCAAAACAACTACATACCTGCTCTCATCTACTGAAATGCTTCTCCACCCACTCTCTAGATTCAGATGGTGGCCAAGCTGTCCTCTTCTGATGCAGCCAATGAAAACTAGCACAGAGAAATTCTCTTCATCCTCTTTTCTTCCCTTTCACTATGTATATGCAGAAAAGATTTCACCTTTTTATTTTATTTTGTTATTGTTATTCACAGCAAAAGGAATTCTACTTTAGGCAAACTCATCTAAAAACACCCATATTTTTGAGTACAGCTTTTCCCTTTCTCCTCAAAAATGTGCTTAATTGCCTCAGAAAAGAATGCCATTTATTACCTCTTGTCCAGTTGGAAAAAATTATGCTCATGGGTGATTGCATGAAGGATGGAGGGTCCATCTGCACTTTCCGATGGTCCAAAATGTAGTCTTGGACTGTTTTTAGACACTATTTACTAGAACAGTAATTCCTTCGATTTTGCTCTACCCCAATATATTTATCATTTCCTTTTATGCTTTAGGTTGTTTCTGATGTTTGCCTGCAAAGGTGCCTTGACTACTATAACCCATTCAGCTGTGTGTTTCTTTCCCACTTCATCTCTAGGACATTTCTACTTCAATGATTTCCTGATCCTGAATCAGAGCATTGTTCCACATGACCTCTGAGAGTCCAAAGCAGCAGTTAATGGGCTCTGGACCAGGTGGTAGCTATGGAAGCAAAAGAAGGTGAAGAACAGGATCTTTCTGAAGACCAAATCTGTAGGTCTCAGGGATTAGCTATAAATGAAGGAAGAGAGAAGAGTTGGAATGTTATTTTAAGACCAAAAAAGGAGGGGGGGGGACTGTTTACTCCTTTGGAAAGAATCTGTGGAAGGATATCTGTTTATAGGAGAAAAAAGAATAGGATTTCTGTTTCAGAGATCCTTGGCATGCTCCTCTCCATGCAAAGGTTCTCCATCCAAACCTCTGGAGAGGCCTTAAGATGAAGTTGGTAACCTGCCTCCAAGTTCCAAGGGAACAATTAGCTCTGCAGTGGGTCGCAGGTGTATTATAAGTATATGACTATTTCAGACATAATTAATTCTATGAGAATCCCTTGTACCCCACCATTGACCTTACTCCAAAAACTGAGGACACTTGGTTTTGAGGCTCTACAGTGTTTAATCACAGGTGTAATAGAAGTATCACAAAATACAGTAACAAGATGGCCCAGGGTGGTTGAAGCAAACTGTACCCAGAGTCCGGCTCATGCATATAAGGCCTTCCTGAGAGCGTGGTCTCCGTGTTAATCCATAACAGATAATTAGACACCTTCGTATACACCCCAGGCTTTTCCTTCCGGCCACAGCCCTCTCCCCAGCTGACAATGCCCAGCTGGAACCATATGCTTTCGTTGTTTTTTTTCTGGCAAACCAGAGGTCCCCCACTGTCACCCTAGGAGAAAAAAGTTGTTTGGGAGTGGAAGGGAAAGTAACAAATTACTTCTATAGCCTATTGAGGTGTGGACAACTGGCACAAGGCAAAAAGCATTATAGTGTCTTTTGGTGAGAGGCAGTTTGATTAGACTCTCCAACTGCATGACTATACTCCCAGCCCCATGACTGTCAGACAAAGTGGCAAACAATTTGATCAAAAACAATGGCAATGAATGATAGTTTGATTAAAAAAAAAAAGAATATCCATAATCATCATCAGCATCAGCAGCAGCAGCAGCAGCAGCAGCAGCAGCATCAAGTCACATGTGTTCATTTTGATGTACCAATGAGTGCTTTTTTAATCCATTTTACCTCAACACTTTCATTGATTTTCAGAATTCTTACAATTTTCTCACTGCTTTTGTACTTTAAATCTACTTTCAGCCAACCCATTTTGGTCTTTCTATATAGTTCATAATAACAAAAAGTAAAAAACAAAAATAAATATCCATTATACCTCATAATAGGTAATTGGCTGAATACAGCAAGTACATAAACTGATACATATAAAATGCGAAAGATACAAAAAGTGAGTCAAAATGTTATATTGTGGTTTAAAACATTAAATTTGAAACAATTTATGAATTTTAAAGTATCATGAAAAAGATTGTCAAATAAGGACAAGTAAGGAGAATGGCATCATTGATATGAAAATTGAGGAACACACAATCTTTCAATGCCCCCAAATCTTTGGGCCATTTCTTTATTTTAAAATTTTTGAAGTATTGTTGACATACAATGTCATATTAATTTCAGGTGCACAACATAGTCATGTGATGATTCTATGTATTATACAGTGACATTAAGTGTCACCATACAATGTAATTGTAATTACATTGTAATTACAACATTATTCGCTATATTCTGTATGCTATACTTTTCATCTCTGTGACTTACTAAATTCTATTAAAAATTATGTGCCTTCATCAAAAAAATTAGAAATCTCAGATATGGAAAAAGAACAGGAAGAATACCCATAGTTATATAATTAAGTGAATTTATATATAAACACACATATGATTATATGTGGAAAGACTATTTCAGGAAAGATAAAAGGTAACACTGTAAAAATGGTTTCTCTGGGGAGAGAACAGGACAAGCGTAAGAGGTAAACTTCTACTTCACTGTACATCCATCTATAACATTTGAATATTCCCTACCATGCACTCAAATAAATAAATGAAATAAATATCATTTCTAATTCTAGCCATGCAGAGGCAACCCCTTAGTCAAATATAATTGTCCATAGCCTTGAGTATGCAAATATGAATACTTAGCTGTTATTTATTTTATTATTTATTTTATTATATATTGTTTCACAGCTTAGAAAGACTTATTTTTGAAAATGTTAAGTGAGACACAAAAAAGTTGGAAAGAAGTACCATTCAGTAGTATGACAAAAACCCCAAATCCAAAACAAATAAAATAAACAAGATAGGGGTTTCTTTGATTTTTTTCTAAACCAGATTGTTATCATGAAAGATCACTGTGCCCATCAGCTAACTTTGAACCAAACTCTTCTTTACCCAATTCTCTGAGGTCATTGGAACGTCCCCTGACCCTTCTTGAAAATGGAGAATTACAATCTCTTCTGTGGAGATGAGGGGATCTACGTGAAGGATATGAGGCAGAACAGCAGCACAGTTAAGACCTTCTATTTCTGAAGCCCAACAGATCTTGGTTTGTATGCCAGGGGGAGCATTTAGCTGAGACAATGTGAAAATGTTCTTCAGCATTTAGGGCTCTGCTTCAATGCTCTTCGATGTGATAATAACTAAATTTCCTGCAACATGGCTGTGTGGATGGAAGGAAACAACACCTCTGATGCCCTGTACTCCCCTGCTATCTGACAAGCCTGTACTCAATAGGAGCTCTCAGCATTTCTGTAGCTGTTGAACTAGCCAAGTCTGGACATGACCAGGCTGGGCTGATGGATTTGAAGCCCTGCTCCTACTAGAACCCAAAAGATGGCTCTAATCTCAGAAGACAGAGTGCCTTCCTTAGAATTCTGGGTCTGTAATTTAACTTGCCAATGTATCCTCTGTAGGGCTGTGAGCTTTTCTGATCCTGTTTCCTCATCTGAAATAAACCTGCATCCCAGGGCTAGTTGGCATTTTGTGTATTTGTGGAAGCGATTTGTACACTCCTAAGCACTGAACAGGTGTAAGAGATGGCAATGGAAAAAATTATATTTATAGAATTTACTATGACCATCCTCTGCTCTGAACTGTTTTAAGTGCTTTTGTACATTGACTCACTTAATTTTCACAATAGTCCTTGAAGGTAGGAACTCTTAACATTCCCATTTTACAGACGAGGAAATTTGAAAAAGCACAGGCCTGGAGGGAAGTCACAGGTTGTAAGTAGAGGAGCTGAGAGGGAAGTTATGGGAAACTGCACCCCTAACCACTATCCCACACAGTCTCCCTTTGGTTACAAAGCATCTGTACTGAGCTGAATAACATCCCTTCCAAATTCAAGTCTATCTGGAACCTCAGAATGTGAGCCTATTTAGAAATAGGACTGTTGTAAATGTATTTGGTTAAATTAAATGAAGTCCTACTGGATTAGGGTGGGTCCTAAGCCAATAACTGAAATCCTTAGAAGAAGAGAAAATAGGAGACAGACATATAGGGAGAAGTCAATGTGAAGATTGGGGCAGAAAGTGGAATGATTCACCTACAAGCTGAGGAATGCCACCAATTGCTGGAAACTACCAGAAGTAGGAAAAGGCCAGGAGGTATCCTCCTCTAGAGCCTCCAAAGAGAACATGGCCCTACGGATGCCTTGATTTTGGACTTTTGGCCTCCAGAACTATAAGAGAATACATTTCCATTGTTTAAATCAACCCTGCTTGTGGTAATTTGTTACAGTACCATTAGGAAACTTATCCAGAGGGGGTAGAGGGGAGCAAATTATCCCAGAAATATTTATCAGCCCTCTGTGGCAGTCCCTCTCCAAACAAGGGACAAGCTCCATTACCTGGCAGGCGTCCTTCCCTTCTTCAGCATTCCTAGCACACAGCATGTTCCTGGTGAGCACATACATAACAGAGGAGCACGTTTCCCATTTGACCAGGTCGAGGCTGACTTTGTTTAGCTGTTGACTCATACTTTTCATAGGAACTGACCCAAAGAAGAAGCAGATAGGGAAAGGCCCCTGAGCTCAAAGTGGTCCTTTTGGGCTGAGGTCAAGCACCCATTCACCATCACATCTTTTCACCTCAGTGACAAAGGAACTACCATATAGCTTAGAGAACTACCCAAATCTGGACTTAGTAAGGGTAGAGAGGTGTTCAGGAGACACTGAATCCCATCCTCTTTGAATCCAGAGCTCCCCACAACTGGGTATCTATTGGATCCCAGTCTCAGTATACTTTTCTCACTCTGCAGAAGGTGCTAACTCTGTAGTCCTAAAAAGGTATTTCATTTAAATCCATAAAAAGGTAAAGAAAACTCCTGATGGCAAGTTCTGTCCTGGTGCCCATGGCTCATAAAGATGGATTTAAATCATGTCAGAGCTTCTGAGTAATTCACTGTCTATCTAAGAGGTGAACCTAATACCTAGAATGTTTATTCTCCTAAGAAAGGCTATTTCCCTTTTTGTATATTGTTGAATTCCCGGAGCCTAGAACACTGCCTGGAAGAGGATCAATGAATATGTGCTGAGGGACACAGAGGAACTTTAAATTAAGAAGGTGGTCTTTTTTAAAGTTCATGAGAAGCTTCCAAGGGTAATTCCCAATGAGGAATTCTAAACAGACTCTGAGCTTTGGGACCATGTGGGGATTAATGTATTGTCATTTGTGTGTCTACTTAGAAGAATGACACTGACTAGAATTTTTTTTTTTTTGGAATTTTTTTTTCTGTTCTTTAGATTTTAGAGTAAGACACATTTGCCAAAATAATGACAAAAGGGCACAATTTTATGAGTTAGCTGGGTGGAGTGATGGGTGTAGGGTACAGGTTGACTCTATAAGGACAAATTTATATTCAGTTTGTCCCCTTCTCCTTGGCCTGGATCTGTAGTTTTCAAATATTTGGGCCACCAAACCCTTTGTTACAGGGGATCAGAACCGAGCTGCTCTGCTGACATTAGTGTAGGCTTCTTGGAGCCCAGTCCATTTTGCCACTCCTTTGCCCATCAATATGTTCCCCCAAATTCCTCCAAGTCACCCTTGGACTCTAAACACTTCTTCCTCGCCTATCACTGAGTCCTTGTTCAGGGTTTGTGTTCTACAATATGGACATAAAATTTGCTACAAGAACCCAGGAAGGCCAAGGAAGGATGATTCACATGTGGACTGAAGTTAAGGCTCATTATGGGTCTTTAAATAAAAACTGGAAGTTTCCAAACCCACCAGGCAGACTTCTCAGAGCTAGCAGAGCCTTCAGAGTTTACTTTCTCATTTAAAACATCAACCAGGGTGCCATCCCCCACTGGGTTGGGCTGTCGTAACTCACTGGTAATGCCCCATCCAGTCACCCAGCAATTTCGCCAGCTCTCTATGTCAGTGACCTCTGAAAGGCAGATGGGCACTTTCTCGGCATCCAACTTCAACGGAGATTTGAGCAAGAGCAAAGCAATGTCATTATCCAAGAGCCAGCTGTCAAAATAAGGGTGAGTAATTAGCTTGTCCACTTTCATCCTCTTCGATTTCTTGGTGCCAGTGCTTCTTGCACTATGTATAATCTCCAAGTCAGATCTTATGTCAAAACAAAAGAAAGAGAACGAAGAGGTAAGTGGTGGAAGGCAAAAAAGGTGAGCCTTAAGAGAAAATAATTCCACCAGTGTGAGACTGTGATCCTGAGAGCTGGAGGGATGGAGACAGCTGGGGCCATGCACTTGGGCCCTGACTGGGCAGAAGAAGACAGACCCGAGTTCCAGACTTGCCACATTGCCAACCAGCTTTTGCCTTGATGGCCTTTTGGGCAAATTCAATAGTAAATTTTATTAACAACTGTCTGAAAGTTGTGCTATGTACAAGTAACTGAGGGACTTGATCTTGATTTGCAGGAAGGGGTGGACTAGCTATTAACACACACCTGGGAAGTTTCTCAAAGATATTGATGCATGGAACTGAGCTAAGACAGCATCTCAGGAACTTCTGTCATGCAGCCGGGCCTGAGACCCTCCCCTTGGATCCCAATCCCTTCTAGGATTCTCGGAATCCATGGTCACTGTCGAGTTCATTTTCTCCCCAAGTAATGCAAATGCTTAGGAAAGTATTTTCCAAAGGTTTGGACCAGGACCACATGCACTTGGCAAGATGCCGAGAAGTCCAAAGAACATTTGTTCTACCATCTGGGTCCCATGAAATGAGACGTAAAACATCCTAGGAAGAGAACAGTATCTCTACCACCTGCAAAGTGTGATATTCAATCACACAGGCATATATTTAGCCTCCTGGTATTTCGTTTTGAGACTGACAAACTTGGATGGAGTTTCCAGGAGAATAATAAGGATGTAAGGACAAATATCCTAGCACATCAGTTAAAACAGGTCTGTCTGGAATACTTACTTATGTCTGTTTATGAAGCAGTGGGCCGCAGTTAAAATCCACCACCTGCTCAGGATTGAGCCTCCACAGATATGTCTCCTGCGGTGAAGAATACTCACCTGCCATGGAAAATCTATAATGTCTGTAGGTTCCCCGCCTACGATTTCCAAAGTTTCTGACTTCTCAGGCCTGCTACTTTTTATTTGGCCACAGGTCACTGAAAGCAAAAAGAAGGAAGAGGGACAAGAGAACCAGGGCTCCACTGTCAAGGTTGGTTGGCTTGGAAGAAACTTAAGTTTAGTGCCCCTTCTTCTTGCCTCCCCAGCACACAGATAGCAGTGGCTTAGCCAGGTTAACTAGCACCAGGTGGGAGATCCATCAAACAAGAATGATGCTTCCTAATGCTGGTGAAAGGCATCACATTTGTAATGGTGTGTTTATCGGGAACAATGGCTCCTTCTTTCACCACAGCTTTGCTTTTTGGAAGGGTCTTCCTCTGAGGGCTTGTGGGAAGACACTACCACAAACCCTGGAGCTGGATCTTTTTATTGCTGCTCAGTAAGGAAGCCTAATGGGAATATTCATTTATTTGAAAATGGGCCTCAGTGTCCTCTGAAAAATAAGGCTGTGGTATGGTACCTTGGTATAGACCATAAAATCCTTCTCCTTAGCTCTGGACTTATATTTTCAATTTCTATACCTGGATGACACAGACACCAGAAGTTTTACAGGCAAAGGGAAATTGATTAGCCCCTTTCTTCCTGATTGCTGTCCTGTATTTCCTATTGAGATTATTGGCACTGCTTTTCATTTAATTTAATTCTAGGGATTCCAATTGCACCTTAAAAGGAATGAAAATTTTGGCATTTTCTATGTGGTAGGGTTGTTTTGAGATCTTTTGGTGTCTTCTAAATGTCATTTGAGTAATGAGAAAAATAAATATCATAAAATCTAAAACACTGAGTGCTTACTACTTGCCAGGCACCATTCTGTTTTGCACAAAATAGTTTAATTCTCTGTTAGGGTTAGGACAGCTAGCCAAAACCCAAAAGTTTGTAACTGAACCAAGATTTGAAACTAGGTAGTCTAGCTCCAGAATCTCTTTTCATTACCACTGGGCAAATTGCTTTCTAACTGCTAACTATGCTTATGCATGGGGGAGAAAAGACAATGGCATTCAAAAATTTCCACAGATATGCATAATATGGAAGTTATACCTATTCAAAACACCTCCACACCACACATCACTACCACCCATGTTACCATCACCAAATATCACCATAGCCATACAACTCTGCCACCACACAACACCAGTACTACATATCCCCACCACGTATCCCCACATCACAGGTTACCACACCACACAACCTTGCCACCACACAACACAACATACAACCTCACCACCACATGTCCCCACCATGTCACCCTCATCACACCTCTCATTATTACTACATTTTCCCACAACCAATGCATGTCACCATCACTGCCAAACACCAGCCCTGCTACTGCTTATCTCTGCCTTTGGGTTTCTCTCTTCCAACTTTCCTGGCCCTTCAGCTCCCCAGAATTACCATGCTCCTTCCCACCCCAGGGCTTTTCTCCATGCCTCTACCAGAAAGACAGGCTCCTATCTCATATGCCCCTCTTTGCTTAATTCCTGTGTATCCCTCACATTTTAATTTAATTCCTGTTTATCCCTATGTACCCTGTGTTTAATTCCTGTGTATCCCTCACATTTTAGCTCAATTATAAAGTCCTTTAAGAAATCTTCCTTGCCTTTCAAGATTACATAAGCTACCCTCCATATAACTTTCTTTCCTGACAACCTACCTTCCACTAACAGCAGAAATTAACTATTTGTGAAACTGCTAAAGTGTATTTCCTCCATTAAATTCTAATCTCTATGAAGGCAAGAAGCATGTTTTGCTAATTTTTGTTTCCTCATTATCTGATTTAGAGACTGGTACGTGGTAGAAACCCAATACATACTTATGAATAAATGGATGGATGGGTGGATAGATGGATGGGCAGGGTGGACAGAAAGGTCTCAATATCAGTGGTAAAATCTTTGACATACTAATGACCTGTACGGGTGATCAGGAATTGAGGGACTTTAGTTCAAAATGCTGTGTCCCCCTTACCCCACACCTAAAGAATTGGCTGTTCTTTGAGTTCCTAAGTCAGAAAGCCTTGGGCAGGGGCAGAATAAGTGGCTCATACAGGTGTCATTTCATTTGAAGATACAAAGAGAATAAGGAGCTGTTGCTTAGGAATATCTTCCTCACCCACATTGCTCCTGTCAAGAAAGACATTTCAGCATTCCCAGTGGAACACCACACACGGCCAGGACCCTGAACCTCCAATGAAAATGTTGAGTTTTCAGGGTCAAAAAGGGAATCTTGGAATTAATCTACAATAAAGCAAAGTTGGACCTCTGGGAAATTTTCTAAATACTTAAATAAGATAATGATTTGTGAAAGTTTAAACAAAACTACTGAAGATTAAGATTCAGATTGGATTCATGGTTAAAAATCTCTAATATATCAGTCTTGCAACATAATAACTACTTCTTATTGAATACCTACTTATGAGTCAGCTTCTGCATTTTGCATATGTGTGAGACACTTAATATTCCCAGAGAAACTCTAAGATATATTTTATTATTCCCATTTTATAGTTGAAGAATTAATCTCTGAGACATCATGTGATTGCCCATGATTATTTAGCTTGTATGGAGCAGATGGGGATTTTTCAGTCACGTGTGTCTGGTTCTGAAGTCTAATTATTTATGCTTCTTGCCCATAGCTTTCACAGTATGTCTATATTTCAACAAAGTGTCTGCTCAATTCTTCAAGAATCTTATTGGCTAAAATGATTGTATGCAATTTGATGACTGCTCTCTAAGGTGAACATCAAACAGGTTAAGACATTATATCCTAAGTATTGGTCTTCAACTTCGTGTGTACCTGCAATTCTGGAGTGAGATGGAGAAAAGATTTCACCTGGAGAGCTAAAACTGACTGGGAGGCAGTGGCTATCTGCAGTCCTCTATGTAAGACAAGTTCAAAGGTGCATCTAAGTGCAACAGAAAAAAGGACTATGATCTATCAGTCGTTTTTGCTAAAGGTCTGGGGATGTTAGATTGGCAGTAGGATACCAAACCAGGCTAGTGTTAATAGATACCTTTAAAATTTAAATGGGTAAAAACTCATCTTAAACCTGGGGAAAAAGTACACAATAAGGCCTGACATGAAACTGAGCAAGAACTAATATTACAAATGAGAGAATTGAGATTGAAAGTTATCTGGCCAGATCTGAATCCTGGGCATGGGCATCAATATCAGACTCAATAAAAGTCTTGCATCTCCAGATAGAAAAATAATAGATCCAAAGCTCTAGACTGTGAAGGGAGCTTGGAAGTTTTCATACGAAAATATCAACCATAAGATGCTGATAACATGACATCACTGCTAAGTGCTCTACTTCATAGATGGCAGCATTTGAATGGTTGTCAGTTTGGAGCCACACGGGCAAGAATGACATTAACAAATGGAGTATATTCAGAGATGGGTGGCCAACATAAGAAACCTTACAAGAAACATGAAAGGAAAGAAGACTCAGAAGGGCCTTCAGACTCTTGCAGGATTTTCTTAAGGATGAGCTATCAGGGTTGTTCAGCTCCACCATCAGTGGGTAGAAACTACAGATGATATAAAACATCTTACAGAAGTCTAAAACTTCTGCCATATTGTTATATTCCACTTTGTTGGTATTTGCACAGAATTGAGGCTGATCTGGACAATCTGAGACTGTGCAGGTGAAATTCAGGAGAGTCCAGAGCCCAATTATATATTCTTTGTGTTAAATATTTGCATATTGTTTGTGGAATTTCTCTATAGGGGAACAGGCTACCTGTTAGAGTCTTTAGTTTTCTCAAGAAGTGCACTTGTGATGATCACCAGGGATTGTATGGAAGTATTGAATCACTATATGGCACACCTAAAGCTAATATTACACTGTATGTTAACTAACTGGAATTTAAATAAAAACTTTTAAAAATGAGGGGATTTAATAAGATTATCTCTAAGGCTCTTTCCCATTCTAACACACTGTACTTTTACAGTTCAAAATGGTGAGAGGGAAATATTTTTACTTGAATTACATTAATGTAAAATGTTATCTTTAAATTCTTATATTTAAAATATATATATTTTAGCCTCCTTATTAATTTTTCCTTAAGAGGTATATCACTTCAATTACAATGTTTTAAATGCTTTATTGATATTGATATCAGGCTGCCAAACGTCATGCATACTGAAATGTCCATGTATTTACATAAAAAGTCTCATGCAAATATACTAATTTTTTTATATTTTCATATGTTAATGGTTCAACTTTGTTGAAAATTACATAAAATTGGGACTGACTTGAAAAATAAAAGACCTGTGGTTGTGAATTTTAGGAGAATCCCTGGGAGCCCAGGGGCCTCTATTTTCTGTAGATAGAGAACCAAATGAATTTTTGGGTCTGTCAGCACCACAGAGCAAAATTCCTGGGGGTGTTTCAGAGATGTCCCTTTGCAAGTCCCACCTGAACGAAATCACTTCAGACTCTAGATTTTTCCCAAGTGACTGACTGATCCAGACCCAGGGATATGATCAAGTAGATTAAGATAGCAAGGTCTCATTTCAGCTTTTTAGTCCAAAGTGTTTTCTCTTGCTCATACTATCAAGCTATCTTAGACAAATAGTCTTTCTCCCTAAAGATTCTACTGATATGTTGGTGACTATGAGAGAACGAGAAGAAGGACCAGAGAGACAGACTCAAATGTGCAAAATGCACTCTGGTCTTAGCATGAAACTTCCTGATTCTGTCCTAGCTGGCAGGGCACCTGGCGAAGAGGGAAAGAAATGGGTTTTGGAATCAGAAGTTCTGAGTTGCCTGCATTATTTGTTGGCTGTGTGACTTGGAGCCAGTGATTTAACATCTCTAAGCTTCAGTGTTCTCATCTTTAACACAAATATAAGTTAATGTAACATTTCATGTGACATTGATTTAGAGGGATGGCATTTGGCTTCACCCTAATCTGGATCAAGGAGAAAGAGGTCTGAGTTTTGCCCAAAACCCCTGGTGAAATCTGAGGTCATCTCTGGACAAAATTTTAGTGGGAGAAAGCATTTGCTGGTTGTCTTCCTACATCGATGGTCATATTTATGCTCTTCTGCTAAATCTTCCTCTCCTTCCAAAATCCAAGGCTCAATTCTCAGACCACCTCTCTCTCTTTGCACTTTAGCAAAGTATGTCCTGGGGTATCTCTTGCCAGCTATAACTTTGAATATCATCTTTATACAGAAGATCTCACATTTGACCTCTCAGATCTCTTCACTTAGCCCTCAACTCTTTAACCAACTGCCCTACTCACAAGAATGTCTAAGAGGCACCTCACACTTAATGTGGCCCAAATAGAACTCTCAGCTTACTTGACCCCAGTAAAGTCAAATCTGCCTTCCTATATGCTTCCCACAGTTATATTTTGCATCTGTTTGCTTAGGCAAGAATATCATCTGGGACTTATCCTTGACTCCTCCTTTTCTCTGTCTCCTGGCATCCAATGCATCAGCCAGTCCAGTCAGCATTATCAAAAGATATCCAGAAACCAACCACTTCCCTCCATGCCTGCTGCTCTAAACCCATCCAGGCCATCACACCTTCATACTCACTCACTCTTGCCCCTGCACACATTTCCTCTGCAGCAGCCGGTGTCTCTTTCTCAAGTACCTCTCATTTCTCACTCTCCTGTTTAGACTCTTTGATGGCTTCCCATTGTAACCAGAATAAAATCCCAAGTCCTTCCTCTGTCTTTACAAGGCTCAGCATGATCTGGACCCCACTGGTCCCTCTGAGCCCATCTCTCTTCAGTGACCCCTTCCCATTCACTCTGTCTGCCCCATCAATCTGTATGCCTCCAA
Source organism: Mustela putorius furo (assembly GCF_011764305.1). Lineage (NCBI taxonomy): Eukaryota > Metazoa > Chordata > Mammalia > Carnivora > Mustelidae > Mustela > Mustela putorius. Next base: position 18,440,188 of record NW_025421325.1, read on the forward strand.
AACATACTGAGCTCATTCACTGCACAGGGCCTTTGCACTTGCTGTCATATCTGCTTGGAAATATGTCTCCTTCTTATCAGATGGCTCTCAAAGCCTTTTTTTTTTTAAAAGATTTTATTTATTTAACAGAGAGAGATCACAAGTAGGCAGAGAGACAGGCAGAGAGAGAGGAGGAAGCAGGCTCCCTGCTGAGCAAAGAGCCCGATGCGGGGCTTGATCCCAGGACCCTGGGATCATGACCTGAGCTGAAGGCAGAGGCTTTAACCCCCTGAGCCACCCAGGTGCCCCTCTCAAAGCCTTTTTGAGATTTACTGAAAGCCTTCCTGAGACCACCTACTAGTAGAGTCTCAACAACCACCTACAGGCCTTCCATCATATAAGCCCATATAAGCCCATTTAATAAGAACTGAAATTAACTTATTTACTCATTTTATATGTTTAATATGTTCTTCCCCTCATTAGATAGTAAAACTGCCTGAGCATAGGAAATGAATATGCCATTCTGTTATAAACCAACTCCTAAAACAACTCCTGGCACATGGTAGAGGTTTATAATATTTGTCAACCAACAACTGATTGAACATAACACAAGTCTTCAAAAATTCTTAGAACCCAGGGGGAATCCATAGTAGCTATTAATACACTGCCTTCATTATAGTTATATCAAGTTACTGTTTTGCATTAGGCCAATAAGGCTCTACATGATCCTTCAGAATGTTTGCAAAGAGAAAGCAGCCTTACTCATGACCTTGAAGCTGTAGGAATGTGGCTAGTTTCATCTCCAGATTGATGGCTGGTTACCCCTCTCAAAGGCTGATTACCCCTCCCAGCCATCCACTATGGAAAACTCTGGGATCTAACATACACATAAAATACACACATGCATGCATACACACACACAGAGAGACACAGACAGACTGACAGACGCACACACACACACACACACACACACCCCAGTCTCCTCCACATACTCCACATATAAATTCAAAGTTGAAGGTATTGTGGGAGCAATGATCTGAAAGTCTGGTCCAGGTGCCTCGGAGGGCATCAGATTCACTTTAAGGACTTAATAAAAGTGCAGTTCCCTGGACCCCCCCCCCCACACACACACACTGAGCTGTGGAATCAGCATCCTAGAACGTGACCTTTTGAACAAGGTCCCCAGGTGATCCTCCTGCACCCCAGTGAGCAAGGGCCCCAGTGAGGCGCAGACACAAAAACACCATGAGCCACCTACATGCTAGGGAGCTGTGTATCCAGGGCAGCAGCAGGGCAACCAGCAGCAGAGTATTGCTTTTCCATCCCTCCATCCTTTCATTGGCCCCGGTCTTTACTCAGGTCAATAGAAAGCCTTCGGGTGAGACTGTACAAATTCATTTCAGTGGGACCAAATCTGAGTTTTGCTCTGTGTGTCTACTATCTCACAGCCTGACCATCAGGGTCACAATAGAGCATTGGGTGAAGCAGCCATGGTCCAGACAAAGCAGCCAAGTGGCATCCTGCCTCCAGGACCTGATGATTTCCATGAGCCAATCCTCTGGGATGTGGAGGTCAGTTTGGAACTGGGGGCAGGGGCAGGAGAGTAGGAGGCCTCCTTACCAGTTGGGATCCTAAGTCGAGGCATCTCAGGTTCACTAATGGATCAGGACAAAAGAGCTGAAGCCACTCCCTAGGAGAAAGGATCCGAGGCTTCTGGTCCAAATAGCTCAGATGATACAGTAGAGCGAGGATAGCCTCAGACACCTAAATAAGAGAACTTGCATCACATGGGGAACCTAAGAGGAACTACTGAACTTTGAGCCTCAGATTACTCCTCTGCACAATAGCGATAACAATGATACAACATTATATTGTTGGGAGGATTAATGAGATAATGTGTGTATCTTAGCACAGAACCTGGCAAATACCAAGCCCATGATTTTAATTCTCTACTAATATCATTTCTACTGATGTCTTCTCTCTACTAATTGCATCTCCACAGGCTCCGGCAAAGGAGGGTATATTGACCAGCACTGTATAAAGCAAGACCTACATAAAGTACATCTCCATGCAGGGTGGCTTTCATTGATACAGTTCATTCACTTGTTCAATAGTTTAGCTAGCATTTTATGCAGCACTTTCTAAATGACAGGCTTGTGACATGATGCAAAGATGAACAATATTTGTTCTCTGTCTCCTAGAAGCTCTTACCCATCTGGGAGAGGCATGTGACCAAAGACATCAACAATACAGTGGCATAAGTGTATCACTGTGAACTGTAGAGAGGTGTCCAACCCAATCTGGGAGGAACATGTGTATGTGGTGGATGGTGGAAATAGGCTATTAGGGAAGATTCTCCAGAGAAAATAAGCTCTGTCTGGGCTGAGTCAGGCTACAAAGAGAAATGGTATTAAGGATGGACAGACAGGCATTTGTTATGGGTTGACTGGTGTCTTTCCAAAAGTCATCTTTTGAAGTCCCAAACCACAGTACCTTAGATTGTGACCTTATCTGGAAATAGAGTTGTTGCAGATACAATTAGTTAAGATGAGGTTGTCCTAGAGCAGGGTTGGTCCCTAATTCAACATCACTGGTGTCCTTGTGAAAAGGGAAAACTTGGATACACACATACACAGGGAGAACACCAAGTGAATATTAGAGTTAGGCTGCCACAAGACAAGGAACTACCCAAAGCTAGGAGAGAGGCCTGGAACAGATCCCTCCCAGAGAGAGATCCCAAGTAGGCAGAGAGACAGGCAGAGAGAGAGGAGGAAGCAGGCTCCCTGCTGAGCAAAGAGCCCGATGCGGGGCTTGATCCCAGGACCCTGGGATCATGACCTGAGCTGAAGGCATGGCTTCCTGACACCTTGATTTTGGACTTTTGACCTCCAGAACCCCAAACAATAAATTTATGTTGTTCTGAACTACCCAGTTTGTGGTACTTTGTAATGGCAGTCCTAGGAAACTAATGATGGCATTCTAGATGGGCATAAAACATGCGCAAAAATACCAAGGTGTATGGGAACTACAGGATCTCTTTTTTTTTTTTTGAGATTTTCTATTTTTTATTTTTAAAGATTTTATTTATTTATTTGAGGTGGGGGAAGGTAGAGGGAGAGGGAAAAGCAGGTTTCCCACTGAGCAGGAAACATGATGAAAGGCTCGATCCCAGGACTCTAGAATCATGACCTGAGCCGAAGGCAGATGCTTAACCAACTGAACAATCCAGACAACCCAAGATTTATCTATTTATTTTAGAGAGAGGGGGAGAGAGAGAGAGAGAGAGAGATCATGAGTGAGCGGGGCAGAGGGAATGCAAGAGAGAATCCCAAGCAGACTCCTCGCTGAGTACAGAGCCTGATGCAGGGCTTGATATCAGGAGATCACTGCCTGAGCTGAGACTGAGTCAGACGCTTAACATACTCTGCCACCCAGGTGCACCCTATGGGAACTTTCAAGTTAAACCATATATAATTGCTGTTTTAGTAGCTCCAAAATAGTCTTAATATTGGCAATTTCAAATGGTACACTAAAACATTGAGCTGGAATGATGTACAAGTTTGAGCAGGAGAAAGAGGTCAATTTATTGAATAAAGCTCAAATCTAAATAAACAGTCTTCCCTACTATGCAGCCACTGAATAATTCTCAAAAGAAATCACCATGCATATGACAGGTATATGGGGAGCAAGGATTATTACTAAAGACTGGCAAGGAGCTAGAGATGTAAACATTCTCCAAAATTCTATATATAATGGATTTCCATTTCAGGGGAAATGACTATAGACATTTTTCTTTGCCTGACTGTCTTGAGGCTTTAAAATTTATCTTTAAAACTCTTGGAAATATCCCGTCAGAATAAGAAAAAGGCAGATGAAATACTAGGAAGTTAGTTCATGTTATTGGGTATAGACTTTTCACACAATAAGCATTTACAATACTTCTCATAGCTGTAAGCAAAGCATCAGAATTCATCCACTTAGCTCATATTTTTCTATGCTAGAAGGGGGCCTGAAATGGGAGAGAAAGCCTCCTCACTGCTGTTCTTTGGAAAACAGCATGAAGTTGAATTTCATTGAGGCTATAAATGTTTTCATCCTTTGGGGCCCTGGAGAGCTTGTGTGTATGAGGTGGAACAGGGCAGAAATAAATCCCAGTGTCACCCACAATCCTGCTCAACTTAACCACACCATGTCCATGGCTGGTCCCGGAGTCCAGAACAAGAAAACACAGCATATGCATTATCTACTTAGACCCCAAAGAATCCCCAAATCTCCCAGAACATCAGTAGGTGAATTCACACTTTTATCAAAACACCATTATACGAAGACGTGTCCGCCATAAAGTCTCACAATGTTTATAGTAGCTTCATTCATAATTGCTAAAATCTGGTAAACCTTACACGTCCTTCCTCAGGTGAATGGATAAAACTGTGATCCAGACAAGAGCACCACTATTCAGCAAAAACAAAAACAAAAACACAAAAACACAAAAAAACCCATATATACATGCAACAACGTGATCTCAGATTCATTATGCTAACTTGAAGAAGCCAGACACAAGACACTACACTCTGTATGATGCCATTTAGATGGAATTCTGGAAAAGACAAAGAGCAGGCTGAGAGAACATATCAGTTGTTGTCAGGGACTGAAGTTTGGGGAAGGGGATGGGTTACTAGGGGCAAGGGGAACTTTTTTGGGAAGGATAGGAAGTTTCTGTGTCTGGATTGTGGTGGTGGTTACACAGCTGTTGGTATTTGTCAGGATTCATAATACCATACAGCTTAAAAAGGTGAATTTGCTAAATAAATATAAATTATACCGAATAAATCAGAGGTTTTTTTTTTTTTTTTTTTTAAAGCCATAAAAGTCTTCGAAAAAGCCACTGATGTGAACCATAAAAGAATTGCCCAGTTTGTTGAAGGCCTTTTTGCTGTGACTTCAAGGGCCAAACTTGTGGGGGGGAAATCATCTTTTAATACTGTGTTAGTCTGCTCCAGCTGTCATAACAAAATGCCGCAGACTGGGTGGTTTATGCAACAGGAATTTATTTTCTCACTGTTCTGGAGGCTGCGAGTTCAAGATCAAGGTGCCAGATTATTCAGTTCCTGGTGAGGGCCTTCTTCCAGGCTTGCACAAGGTCAGCTTCTCACTGTGTCCCCACATGGCCGTCCACAGTGAGTGTTCATGGAGGGAGGAAGAGATTCAGAGAGACAGAGTGAGAGAGAGCACACACTCTGGCCTCTCTTCTTATAAAAACACTAATCCTACAACATCAAGGCCCCAGCCTTATGACCTTGATTAACTTTAATTAATTCTTTATGTAATTATGCCTTATTTACTTATTGGGCTCCATCACAGCCACACTGGAGGCCAGGGCTCCTACATATACCTTTTTGGACCATAACACACAGCAGACAGGACACTCCGGTGCCTCCGAGGCCGCAGTACCCATCGGGGTTCTTGCTCAGGTACTGTTGATGGTAATCCTCCGCGTAGTAGGTTTGTCCCTCCCGAATGTCGGTCGTGATCAGGTCAAAGCCGTGCTCCGAAAGAATCTGGGGAGAGAAAGGCACCGTGAGGACTGGCTGCTGGGCAGAGGGGGTCTGAAGGAGGGCTGTGGGGTCAGGCCGTGAGGGAGGCAGACGCGGGCGGCTTGTGGGCGCGGGCTCTGCTGCTTCCCCGCTGGGTTATTCTGGGCAAGCTCCTACTGCCCTAAGCCTCAGGTGACTGGGGCTGAAATCCAGTTTCCTGACTCTGTAACTTGCGTTCTACCCATGACACAGCACTGCCCCTGGGGCAGTCTGGGAGCCTTGGTTTTGGCCCTGGGGGGTCTGTGTGGAAAGGACGCCAGGGTTTCCCAGGGGAAACAGCAGGAACATGTGGTTCCCTGGCTGTCCTGGGAAGAAGGGGCCTTCCTGAGGGCACTCCAGCAGGGCTGCGGTAGGAGGGGCTGGAGGGGCTGGGGCAGGATAGGAAGGGAGGGCTGCGGCCCAGCCCAGTGCTGGCCTCTCTGCTGCCAGCTCAGAACAGGCCCCTGCCACTCACAGCCTGGACTGAGGAACCCCGCTGTGGTTCTAGGGAGCTCGGGCCCTGCCAGGGGGTCTTGAAGAGCACGGGGTCCCCTGGGTCTGTGCTCTGCCACTCCAGACCCGGGAGCCCCCTGGCTCCAGACCCGGGAGCCCTCCTCTGACTGAGGTCAGGGGAGGTCGTGGCCTGAGGGCCTTTGTGGGTTCATCACCGCCCTCTGTGACCTACTTTAATGCCTGGTGGCATCTGCTGCCAGAGAAAGAAACAGACACGGTAAACACAAGTGGGGGAGGAGAGCAGAGCTATTTGGGGCAGGAGACAGATTAAGAAATAGACGTTGTTCCCCGTGGATCTTAGCCCGTTTCCTTTCCCTTCTGGATTTCAGCTGTGCCCTAATTCTTTCTTGTTGCAGGCTGCTCGGAACATTTGGGCACAAGGCTACAGAGACTCAACCCCTGGGTTTGCAGATTCCATTTTGGACAGGGGCGCAAGATGGGTCCTCGGATATGTTTTTCCATGAGGGAACTACCTGTTTGCTGATAGCTCATCTGTCAAGAGGGGTGGACGAAGTCTTTGTGTTCCCCATCCTTCCACTGCTGGACCTGCCACTGAGCACTCCCCTAACGCAGAGTTTCCATGCAGGCCTCTGAGGGCTCTAAAGCTGCAGGCCCCAGGGTGAAGGGAGATAACCCTGAGTGTATCAATTAGGGAGGGTCCAGAGAAGGAAACAGAATTCTCCTCAGAAAATTCGAATAAAAGTACTTTAGTGAAAGGACTAAGAAAGAATTTTGGGCACCTTTTTTTTTTTTTAATATTTTATTTATTTATTTGACAGAGAGAAATCACAAGTAGTTGGAGAGGCAGGCAGAGAGAGAGAGAGGAGGAAGCAGGCACCCTGCTGAGCAGAGAGCCCCATGTGGGACTCGATCCCAGGATCGGGGAGATCATGACCTGAGCCGAAGGCAGCGGCTTAACCCACTGAGCCACCCAGGCGCCCAAATTATGGGCATCTTAAAAAGACCCATATGTAGAAGGCATTCCAGGCAAGAGAAGGTAAGACAAGGAGAGAAAATATACTTATTGGAATCCACCAAGAATAGCAGGTGTGGAGGGACGGAGTCAAGGAGGGTCTCTACCACTGGCAGCACAATGTCTGAATGGGAAGGGACAGGGAGGAAATACCTCCAAGCTCCCTCACCTCCTGCCTATACCTTCTGTCAGTATCAGTATCTCACACTGCTGAGGGCAAGCCAAGTAACATTCAGGGTCTCAGCTGACTTCGGTCCCTAGGAGCCGGCCTACCTGACCCAGGGAAGGGCATCTGCAGTAGGGAAATGGGGGGGAACAAATGGAAATTAGCTATATGGAATCATCTAGTGCTTATCCCAGAGAATGGAATTGAAAGCTATAAGGCACTCTTATCTTAGGGCTGATAAAGATATCAGGCTACTCATTAAGCTTTTTCATGTATCCTATGCTCAGGGCTTTGCCAGTGTTATCTCACTTAACCCTTATAGCAAGTATCTGAGAAAATGACTCTTGTTTTCCACATTCAGTAGATCAACATGCCAAATATTCTATGTTGATATTGGGCACCCTCTCTGCCTTTCTAAACTCCCCTAAAAATTATAGAAGCTGAAAGCTCGGGGGTACATTTCTGAGAATTCCAGCAGCTTTCAAATTTGGAACCGTAGCCAAGTTTCAGGAAGCAGAGAACAGGGAGAAACCATTATTTTCCAATATCAGCTAAGTGCAGACACACAGATCTTAGCAGATGACAGTTGTGAGGTTCTTACCATTATCTTTGAGTATGTTCCTGCAAATGGCCACTCTAATGCTGAAGAGAGTAAGATCATTAGCAGTGGGTTCCCATGATTTTTGAAGTTTGTTAAACTCTGAAAAGCAAGCAACTTTTTCCTGACTTTTGCATTCAAGCCCTTTTAATAGTTCTGTAAGCATCTGTTTTTATGCCCTATATCTCCTTCTACTTGAGATACATTGTGTTTTCTGTTATCCTGATAGAATATTGTTGGATATAGTATTTGGTACTAAAAGTAATTCCAGGGAGTTCAACTACAAAGATGGGAATCTATTGTCAGACCTAGTTTGATGTGCAGACAGTATTGACCTTGTCACTGGCAGAAAATGGGATTCTGTCATCAAGGAAGTGTTGAAAAAGAAAAACAAACCTGAGGGCATCATGTTGCCTGATTTCATGCTATACCACAAAGCTATAATCATCAAGACAGCATGGTATTGGTATAAAAACAGACACAGATCAGTGGAACAGAATAGAGTCTCCAGAAATGGACCCACAGTTCTATGGTAAACTAATTTTTGACAAATCGGGAAAAAATATGGAAAAAAGACAGCCTCTTCAAAAAATGGTGCTAGGAAAAGTGGACAGCCATATACAGAAGAATAAAACTGAACCATTCCTTTACACCATTCACAAAGATAAACTCTAAATGGATGAAAGACCTCAATGTGAGACAGGAATCCATCAAACTCCAAGAGGAGAACACAGGCAGTAATCTTTCTCTTCAACATTGGCCACAGCAACTTCTTTCATGACACGTCTCCAAAGACAAGGGAAACAAAAGCAAAAATTTGTTTCCCTTCCCCAAATTTGATGAACTTTGGGGGACTTCCTCAAGATAAAAAGGTTCTGCATAACAAACAGGCAACAGAACTAAGAAGCAACCCACAGAATGCGAAAAGATATTTGCAAATGATATTACAGATAAAGGGCTGGTATCCAATTTCTATTAAGAACTTCTCAAAGTCAGCACCCAGAAAACAAATGATTAAGTCAAAAAAATGGACAGAAGACATGAACAGACTCTTCTCTAAAGAAGACATACAAATGGCTAACAGACACATGAAAAAATCTTCAACATCATTAGCCATCAGGGAAATTCAAATCAAAACCACAATGAGATACCACTTTACACTAGTTAGAATGGCAACAATTAACAAGGCAAGAAACAACAAATGTTGGTGTGGATGTAGAGAAAGGGGAATCCTCTTACACTGTTGGTAGGAATTCAAGCTGGTACAGCCACTCTGGAAAACATATGGAAATTCATCAAGAAGTTAAAAATACAGCTTCCCTATGAGTCAGCAATTGCACTACAGGGTATTTACCCCAAAGATACAAATGTAGTGAAAAGAAGGGGTACATGGACCCCAATGTTCATAGCAGCAATGTCCATAATAGCCAAACTATGGAAGGGGCTGAGATGTCCTTCAACAGATGAATGGATAAAGAAGATGTTGTCCATATATACAATGGATCAGAAAGGATGAATACCCACCATTTGGGTCAAGACAGATGAAACTGGAGGGGAATTTATGCTAAGTGAAATAAGGAAATCTTGAAAAAACAATTATCATATGGTTTCACTCATATGTAGAATATAAGGCATAGCACAGAAGACATTAGGGAAAGGAAGGGAAAACTGAAGGGTGGGAAATCAGAGGGGGAGACAAACCATGAGATACAACAGACTCTGAGAAACAATCTGAGGGTTTCAGAAGGGAGGGGAGTGGGGGAATGGGGTAGCCCAGTGATGCGTATTAAGGACGGCACGTGTAGTAATGAGCACTGTATTATACACAAACAATAAATCACTGAACACTACATCAAAAACTAACACAACACAATAAAAAAATCCTACTGCTGGGATGATAACATAAAAGATTTAGCATATATAACAATAAGAGCACACAGAATAGAGGCAGGAATGGAGCTATACTGGAGGGAGGATTCAACACCAGACAGTGATGTCAATCCAGAGGAAGAAATAAAAAGTACTCAAAGCAATTTAAAAAGTGAGATTCTGGGAGCTCATGGCATACAATGTCAAAACAGCTTCTTGAGTTATTACTTGCCTTCCCTGGAATCAGTTACCTATTAAGAGAGATCAGGTGGCTTTTGCAATAGAATACTCTGGTGGAAGAGATAAGTACTAGGACTACAGCAATGGACAGCTTACAGAAAACGAACCCAACAATCTTGGGGCTTTTCAACTCAAAGGTATTATCCAAGGGACAGAGAAGCTTCTACAATTGCACTAAAAGAATCCCATATCTATTGTATCAAAAATCCAATCCAAAGTAGTTCCTGTAGGTGGCAGAATTACAACACAACTTCAATTCACAGCTTCTTTAGAGGCTCACATAAAAGTGATTAATTGGGAAAGAAGGTGACCAGGAAGCTTGCAATAGCATATTTGGATGGATTAAGATTAATCAGTGTATTTTAAGACCCCAAATCCCATTGAGCTTTCCATCCTGTCAGAGGCAGCCCTCTACCTCTTTCTTGGAAGGTCTGTCTTCCCTTGCTTGAAGACTATAATGACTTGGCTGAAATAGTCACTTTTCCCAGGTGATGCTGATTCTCTCAACACACTCCTACCACACCTCTCATAGGAGTCAAAACTAAAAGTAGAGTCATTCTGATCGACTTTGTAGGGGATCAGTTCAAATCTGACCCCCAAAGTATATGCATTAAAAGAACTATATTCTAATGTATGAGAATGAATTATGACCGGGTTAGGTGAGGGATAAAGTAAAATGTGATTAGGTCAAATTTACACATAAGAGAAATTCTGTATTTAAATGAGTTAGCTGAAGCAGCTGGAAATGACTGACAAATAATGTCCTACCTGAAATGAGATTCCTTTGTGGAGTCTAAAAGAAGGAATCCAAAGCCTTGGATAAGACTGTCAGAATGGATTTATTAAATGTGACCTTCTCACCCACCCTCTAACTCTATCCCTCAGATGAGTCCCAAGGACACTGTGTTAGATTAGGCATTGAAAAATCATTACCGAGAGGCGCATCAGCATTCTTAAAATACCCTGTCGTGACCGTCATCTGCAGGCTGAGAATGATGTGACACACAAACAAAGATTGGGGGAAGATTGACTACACTTGACCTCTTCTTTTGTGGAATAGACAACAATTTTTTTAAATCATAGTAATAGACATTTATTTTGTATACAGATGTGACCACTTTGCCCACATGCTTTTGCTACCCCATTACTAAATGCTGTTATTCATCATATGGTTTTCCAATTGGCATAACTTCTGACCCACTGGTTATAATGCAATAGAAGTGAGGCAATAAGCTGATGTCCATGAGGTTCACTGATCTTACCCTGCATCTTACCATTCAGGAGCAGCATGTCTTCTAGAACAGACAGATGGCCTATTGAAGGTTCCATAGCCGAGCCTGTTGTGTTTAACAATATATGAGGTTGGAAAGCTCTTTTACAAAGAACGGAGTATATTAAGAACCTGTATTCAATAGATGGTGCCATGTTTTCTCCCATGGCTAGAAAACATAGGTTTGTAAATCAAAGGATAGAAATGGGACTGGTTTCAATTACTATTCACCTAATGATCCATTCAAAAATGTTTTACCCCATTTTACCACAACTTTGAGCTTTGAAGGTTTAGCGGTCTTGGTTTCCAAAGGAGGGTTGCTCCTTCCAGGAAATGCAATGGATCTATTGACCTGTGGGTTGAGACTGCTACCAGCCCATTTGGAGCTCCCCATGCCATTGAACCAAGAAACTAAGGAGTTAAGATGCTGACTGAAATGACTGACACTGTTCATGAAGAGAAGAATTTTACTGCAAGTAGACTTTAGACAGGAAGGAGTCCATGAAATCTTCCAGGGATGCTCTTAGTATTTCATTATCCCAAAGGAGAAACTGAAAACTATAACAACTCAACATAGGCAAAACCACCAAGAGCTCAGAAATGAAAGCTTGGGTCCTATCACCAAGTAAAGAGCCACAATCAGCTGAGCTTCATTCAAGTTGGATGAAGGAGTTCACACACACCAGCCATGGCTCCAGTTTTTTACTCAAGAACTGTAGCAGCTGCCCATATTTTCTTGTTTGTGTATACCAATTTCCTTTTTTTCCTTCCCACCAACCTCCTGTTGGTGGTCATTAAATTTATTATTCAGTCTTTTTTTAAGAAAAGATTTTATTTATTTGAGAAAGGGAGAGAAAGCATGAGCAGGGAACCTGATGGAGGGCTCAATCCCAGGACCCTGGGACCATGACCTGGGCCAAAGGCAGACATATAACTGAGTGATCCACCCAGGTGTCCCTATTATTTAGTCTTTAGATACAAGATTGGGATGACCAAGGAGCTGAACCATTCAGATCTGCTTCGGGAGAAGCTGTTGCAAGAGTGTAGTTGGTAACATCTTTCAGCTGCTGCTCCTTTGGATCCATCAGGCAGTCAAGCCAAGAACACTCTTTTCTTGGGCTGCATCCAGGCAATGCTTGAGAGTCACAGGCAGGGGGTACTAGAGCAGGTCCATTATTATCCAACATGGCAATCTTTGCTCAGGAGCTCACATCAATTTGATCAAGACTTTCTCAGGTCTGCACTGGAGTTTGAAGATGCCCTGCATACTGCCACTTCCCTGCATTTTAGTCTTCCTAAGCATTTTCCCCAATGAATCCCTTTTATATATAATTCTTAGTATCTACTTCTTGGAGGATCTAAAGTGACACAAAGACCCAAGTGGGAATTCCTGAAAGAGGAATGATTATCACCCAGAGATGGATATTGTGATTTATGAGACTTTTGGTTCCTGCTTTGAGGAAGAGGATCAGAGTGCTTGTGTTTCTATGAAAAATATTTGTATTGTGTTGGGCAGATGCCTGCCATTGTTGTTATTCTTGTTTTCTAGAATTTTTAACATAGTGGAAGTTTGTATATGCAAGCAGAGAAGCCAAAGTGGTCTGGGTTTTCTAGCTAGTTTTTAGTAGCACTCAAAATCCAGTTCCCTAAAACCTAAATCCTCATTTTTCAGTTTTGTGAGATCTATTAGCCTATGAATTGCAGTTTCCAGCTCCCTTGCACTGACATTTTAGATGTGATTTGGGGTCCAATGAGATGCTCCTTGCCAGTATTTGAGATGTAGAAGGGAGGCAGCAGCAGTGGTCACTGAAACTAAACTAATCCTGCTCTTGTAGTGAGTTTCTATCTGCTAACTTTCCCCAGATATGCTTTCTTCTTTTATCCTTATTTTCCTTTTAACCATCTCTCATAAGTACTAGTTTTGCTCTTCCTTATGCATCTTGCTTTGCAAAATGAGAAGAGATTATAAACATTTAAAGTGTTCTTCTTTTTCCTTTTTATTTCATTTTATAAGTTATGGTAAGATATTTAAGACAAAAGTGGTACAAATGATAATATAGTAAAACCATGAATACTTCACACTTCAAGAAACAAAACACTATGAACCTACTTGAAGGTCTCTGTGGGTCTTTCTACCTCCTCCAGCAATAATAAATGGCCTAAGCTGTGTGTTTATCAGTTGAATTTTTAAAATTTATTTTTATTTAAATTCAGTTAATTAGCATATAATGTATTATTGGTTTCAGAGGTAGAAGTCAGTGATATATCAGTCTTTTACATTTTTACAAAATTCTTTAATTTCTGACTTAATAGAAGAACTACATTCTCATATGTGTCTCCACATTCAATGAATGGGGACATCACGTATGTAATTTTATATTTTGAACCCATGATTTGTTGAACTTATCTGTGGGCATCTGTAGGGAACTAGGATTAGAGTTGCCAGTTTAGAGGAAAAAACAAGATACCTAGTCACTTTGAATTTCAGAAAACCAATTAATACTTCTTAAATATTCCTCAGATATGTCATGCTGCATATTTATATGAAAACTTTTTCATTGTTTATCTGACACTCAAATTAAACTTTGCGACATATATTTTATCTGGCAGCTTTACCTATATGAAGATACTTGTCTCTAGAGAAGATTTGCTCCTATTTCTGAGAGATTTCCTGGGATACACCCAACTGGGACCACTTTTTCAGTTTGGTGTTTTCTGGGTTATGTACAAAGTTCACTTTGAGCTGCAACACACTTATGAGGATAGGGTCATGTATACCCTTCCTCTGAGAATTCTTCTCCCATCTCTTGCTGAGGCTATAACAAAGAACAATCTCCTTTTGCAGAGGATGTTTTTTTTTTTTTTTCCAACTTGTAATCCTTTAAGTGTCCATTCTTTGAGAATACTTCTCAGTTTGTACCACATACCTTCCAAAAGCTCAAGCTCTTGTCCCCCGCATGACCATTAAAATCCAAAAGTCTAGATTTATGCAACCTGTTCCTATAACTTAATGTTCTAGACCTCTTGTTGGGTTTTTGTTCTTGATAACAACTCTGGACTCCTACTTCTATTTTGTATTTGATTCCCTAAACTTTACTTTCTTATGGGATCAGGTGTGCATTTTGAAGGATGTCTGTTGGATTTTAGCTTTCATTTGTAGATGTTTACTAAAAAGAAATTTTTTTCAAATTATCTTGTAGCCCATATTAGCTCAGAAATATTCCATTTTTATTTCCTTTAACAAATGTGAGAAAGATGCTCCAAAATAAATTTATCTGAAAATCAAGAAATATGAATTTTAGTCCTGAATCGGTTCATAACTTTTAACAAAACCTTGCCTTCTTTAGAGCTCAGTTTCCTTAAATATAAAAGGAAGGTTAAGATGGATTTCCATCAGTGTTTTTCAAATGGTGATTCACATTTCACGTCCTATTATTAATGAGCCATGCAATTTAGTGGATGGTAACTAGTATATAGGAAGGATATGTATTGTTTCATGAAAATTTACCTTCAGATGTGTATGTGTGCGCATGTTTGTGTCCTAGGCCATGATGTAGGATCTACTCCTTACTGTGTGTTACATAGGCTATCATTATAGGCATTGATCCCCCTCATTGATCAGAACATTCCCTGCAGTGAATACTCTCTAGTGGGCATTGATGCGAAACACAGAAGTTTCTCCTTAGGTCCACTCACCTGCCTTTTTTCCAGACTTTTTTACTTTGGATATTTCAATCTTGCTTTCCCAAGCCTTTGACCAGCCAGCCAAGCTGTTTACCACTGCCCATGAGGTCTTATTTCATACTATCTATTTCTCCATACAAAGGAGATGACAAAATGCACTCTTCAGAGCTCTGCCGACAAGGGTATTGCTCCTCGTTGTCACATCATTCAAGGTCAGCCCTGAGCAGGTCTCTATTGTGGCAGAAGTCCATCTTCATGGCCTCTGTGCAACCAGGACTGAGAGCTTTTCCTCTGCCATCAGCTGGCATAGGGCCTCTTTTTAAGTCAATATATAAGCAGAGAGAGAAGCTTTGTTGCAACAGAGAGAGGGGACACGGGGGCCTAAGCAACCTGTTTGTGTTAATTACTTAGACTTGCTTGTGCTCAATCCTAAATTTTCTTTAGAATATGGAGTGTTTCTAGCCTGCCAAATCATGGGAATTGGTGGTTTATGATAGGTAGTTCTTGTCCCATAGTTACTTGATGTGTCATGGCTAGGTGCTCACTCTGCTATAACTCTAGCTCATCAGGAATTGCTTTACAAATTCTCAGCTGCAAAAGGCAGATTGCTTCAGATTCGTAACAGTCTACAGTTGTCTTATTATGGCTTGCTAGAGACTCCATACAATGTCTATATCTATCACAGTAACACGGACACACATATATTGTGGTATTGATTAGGGTGGGGAAATTATAATGGAGAAGTATTAGAATACACACGATCCCCTGAACTCTCATTACTTTAGTCTGAGCACAGACGGTCTGTAAATACCATCATTAGTGTTCCAGGAGAGAGGAACCTCTGTGGCCATAATTCTCTACATTTGTACTAGATGGGGGAAAACAAGGAACATCTCCGCAACTATGTAACATTTGATGTTTCATGGGTTGAGAAAGTGATCTTGTCTGAAAAGAGGAATTTCAGGAGCTCAGCAATAAAGAGTGTTAGCCACTTCTTCGTCTTCTTCTTTTTTTTTTTTTGCAATTTTTAAAATAATTTTTTATTATAATATTGTCCTTCATATAGGCCTGTCCAACTCAGGCCTACTGAACCAGGCCTCTGTTGAATTATCAAAAATGGGAAGAAAATGAGCCTTCAGGATCATTCAAAGTTTTTATTCTCACATTGATTTAGTATCATTGGATCTATTGATCATCTGGCCGAAGTGACAGGTCAGTTTGTACTGCATCTTGAATTCAATGCAAAATCTTCTCTTGCTTTGAGCTCCACAATCAACTGGAAACCTTCTGAGGTACTGATAAGTGGGTTGGAGCATTATTTTCAATGATGGTATATGCTATCTACAAGCTCCAAGGAGGACTCACCAACTGCTGTGCCCCTTTCTTAGTGACAGGAGGTGTAAGTGCAGTAAGTTGTCCTCTCTCTTAGAGTGGATGCCCTGAGATGTTCCGACCATTGAACCCCTAGAAACTTTACTAATGTATCTGGCCTCTGAATCTTTATCTTTCATTCTCTGCTCTGGAGTGATAAGTCTAATCAGGACATTCAAAGTACTTTCCACTTCCTAATCCCCAGGGCTGATAAGCAAGATGACATTAATATAGTGGAATAATGTGATACTCTATAATGTGACAGAGAGCAAGACAGTTTACATGGTCCTGGGGCAAGACAATGTATATGAGCTACTATACTTTCCAGGTCAATGCAAACCAATTTTAATCTTCTTTCTTAGAGGAAATGGAAAAGAATGAATTTTCCAGATC
The DNA here is from genome assembly GCF_011764305.1 of Mustela putorius furo. Taxonomy (NCBI): domain Eukaryota; kingdom Metazoa; phylum Chordata; class Mammalia; order Carnivora; family Mustelidae; genus Mustela; species Mustela putorius. The sequence goes on from NW_025421325.1 coordinate 18,456,817, forward strand.
AATAATTACATACCATGTGGCAGAGTATGGGTTGTAATAATGATGCCACATAAGACATAACAGCTCAGTTGGGGCTGCCAATTGATAAAATGTATGGCAAGTATATTATTGTCTGCCATGATTCATCTGGATTTCTGCAGGGACCTTTCCAGTGAATTGAATGGAGATATAATGGGGATTCTTCTTTAACTCTTGAGAGTGGCATTAATATTGGCAATTTCACCTGGGATGCAGTACTGCTTCTGGATAACTATCATAGTGGAAATTGTGATGTGGTGCTCAAATTCTCCATTTGAATCTCTCTGACTTATTACCCTATCTGTCATATCTCTTTGGGAATTGCCTTGGCTGAAGAGAGCCTCTTTATCTAAAGTCATGACTGAAGTTTTCCGAAGGAACCCCACATTGAATGACTTATCAGTGAAGGGAATATAAAGTTCTAACTTCCTCACCTCCATTAGAGACAACTGTGGAAGGCCATCCCAGCTTCAGAGGACCTCATGAAGTTGTTGAGGCCTTTACTGAATTTGTATCACAGTCCAGGATTTCCTTTAGCTGGTCCTACTTCATTCTTTCCACAGGTGTTTATCCTAAAGGCATTCCTTAACAAACCTCTTGGATAGTCTCAGAATCTATTTCCTAAGGAATCCAAACTATGACAACTATCTTGATCAATGGTGACATTATCAGGGTTTTTCTACTATAAATGTTCTTAAACTAGAGAATGAATAGAGGGGTCCGGATTCTGCTTGCTGCTAAGTATAACCATCCTGTGTGCACTCAAGAACCAGAAAAATGAATCTATTAGATGGGGTCCCTAAATCAGTTGTATCTACTTTAACTCAAACTTGGGCCAGAAAGTTTGAAAGTTTTTTCAAACTTTGAAACCAGAACTGCTTTCAAAATATCTGAGTAATCTCCTTTCCCCAAAAGTACAGCTACCCTGGTAAGTGAAAAGGGTGTTGACCCAAGAACAGATGAAGGACAGGGCCAATAATTCAATTTGCTACAGCAAGCATGAATGTGTATAAAAGAACTGAGAGTAGGAGGGAAAATTTTTCAGATTGAGTGACCAGGGACTCTGAAGAAGTGATGTTTAAAATGAGACCTGGCTAATAAGCAAGAGTTAGCATAAGGAAGATTGGTGAAAAGAATGCTCCAGGCAAAGGACAAGAATGTGGAAAGGCTCTGGAGGAGAAAAGAACTTGTCCCATTGGAAGAGTAGAAAGATCAGTATGGTTGAGCCTGGTAAATGAAGTGGAGACATCAGTGGGAGAGACAGGATTTGTGGGCTACATCAGGAATATCCAGAGTTACAGTCAAGAGGTTTTCAAAAGTAGTCAAGGTTCAGGATTTCATAAGCTTCTGAGTGATGTGTATGAAACAGGAAATATTTGGGAAAATGTTTGTTATCCAATTTAAATAAAGCTCCATTGCTTCAATTTAAAGGTTTCCCTATTTAATGACATAATAAAGTATGAACAAGCCTCTCTTAGAGAAGGAAAATCTTTACTCCTAGGCTACAGCTTCTGTGAAACACTAATGTTTCCCTTTGAAGTATCCTTTTAAATGTCATCCCCTGAATCATGCCCATTTTCACATCCTACCTATCCTGCAAGCCCCAGACATCTCAGGAAGGTCTACCTGTGCCCCCTCTTAATGCACAAAATACTTCATACTGTGAAGTGAGTTATTAATGCACATATTAGCACAATTAATATGTGCATATACATATGTGTATATATACATATACAACTATTCTTAAATAGGATTTAAAACTGTCTACTTATGTCTCACTACAAAAGAGGAGTTAAGTTTACCCATGGTTAACCCCAGAGAATAGTCTAAAGTTTGTTCAGAAAGTAACTCCACCCCATCCCAACAAGTGCCATAAACAAAGAAAGACTGAAATACAGAAGAAACGAAAAAGTATGTTCAGCTCTACTTTTTGCCGCCATTAAAGCAATAAACTGGTAGTTCTCAAACATCAGCTACATGAATATGGCCAAATGATAGCTCATAATTTTTTATTTGTATCTTTGAAAGATAACTGTTTAAACAAAATTAGAAACCATTTTCTCTCTCTCTTTCTTTTGGTTTATAATGTAAATAAGCTAATTGTATGATAGCAATTGAATAAAGGTTAAATGTGAGGGGAAGAAGGGTACTATTAAAAGGTTTTTATACTAAACGTGAATTGTATATCATGTGAGGGTAGTCTGTCACAAGTTAAAAATGTATAATGTAAGCCAGGGTAGCAAATTTTTTCTTAAAGGAACAGGTAGTAAATATTTTAGATTTGTGTGCCATAGAGTGTCACAATTTGCTCACCTCTTCTGTTTTAACTTGAAAACAGCTATAGACAATGTAAATGAATGGGTGTGGCTGCCTTCCAATATCTGATTTACAGAAACACCCACAGGCCATAGTTTCCCAACTCCTATATAAACCTTAAATCAGTCACTAAAATAAAACATTTACTTTTTTATTTTTATTTTTTTAATTTTTAATTTTTTAAATTTATTTTCAGTGTACCAGAATTCATTGTTTATGCACCACACCCAGTGCTCCATGCAGTACGTGCCTTCCATAATACCCACCACCAGGCTCACCCAACTTCCCACCCCCCGCCCCTTCAAAACCCTCAGATTGTTTTTCAGAGTCCATAGTCTCTCATGGTTCATCTCCCCCTCCAATTTCCCTCAACTCCCTTCTCCTCTCCATCTCCCCATATCCTCCGTGTTATTTCTTATGCTCCACAAATAAGTGAAACCATATGATAATTGACTCTCTCTGCTTGACTTATTTCACTCAGCATAATCTCTTCCAGTCCTGTCTGTGTTGATACAACACATGAAAAAATGTTCATCATCACTAGCCATCAGGGAGATTCAAATCAAAACCACACTGAGATACCAAAGTACACAAGTTAAAATGGCCAAAATTAACAAAACAGGAAACAATGTGTGTTAGAGAGGATGTGGAGAAAGGGGAACCCTTTTACACTGTTGGTGGGAATGCAAGTTGGTGCAGCCACTTTGAAGAACAGTGTAGAGATTCCTTAAGAAATTAAAAATAGAGCTTCCCTATGACCCTGCAATTGAACTACTGGGTATTTGCCTCAAAGATGCAGATGTAGTGAAAAGAAGGGCCATCTGTACCCCAATGTTCATAGCAGCAATGACCACTGTCGCCAAACTTGGAAAGAACCAAGATGCCCTTCAACAGATGAATGCATAAGGGAGATGTTGTCCATATACACTATGGAGTATTATGCCTCCATAAGAAAGGATGAATACCCAGATTTTATCTTTATTTTTAAAAAAGATTTTATTTAGTCATTTGAGAGAGACAGTGAGTGAGAGGGAGAGAGAATACAAGTCAGCCATGGGAGCAAGGTGGAGGGAGGAGAAGCAGACTCCCCACTGAGCAAGGAGCCTGATGTGGGACTTGATCCCAGGACTCTGGGATCATGACCTGAGCTAGAAGCAGATGCTTAACTGACTGAGACACCCAGGAGCCCCAATAAAATTTTAAAAAATTTCTAACTAGTAAGCCAAAAAAGATGATACAATGGGGTCATAAATAATAATTAACTCAGAAAAGGTGTTTTTAAAAGGACAAATAGGAAAGGAATTACAAGGTGCTAAACTTAAATCCAATCATATCATGAGTTACATCAACTATAAATACACCAATTAAAATGCAGATGTTGCCAAATTGGGTAAAACAGCAGTATCCAATTATGTACTGCTTATAATTAAGTCACTTCAAATATAAAGACACAAATTCATTAAAAGTAAAAGAATGGGAAAAGTTATATCATGATAAAACTAGTTAAATTAAAGCTAGAGTGCCTATGTTAGTATTAGAGAAAATAGATTTTAGAGCAAAAAATGTAACAAGAATAAATGTTATTTCATAATTATAAAGTGGCCAATTAAGAGAAATAAAAATCTCAAACCTTGTGCACCCAACAACTTCAAAAGACCTAAAACAAAAACTGATAGATTTTTGAGAAATAATAGACAAATTTAGTTGCAGATGCCAATACTCTTGTCTCAGTAATTGGTAAATAAATAGACAGATCAGTTCATATATAGAAGTCATTGACAATATGATCAACCAACTTGATCTAATTTACATTTATCAAACACTCCAACCAATGACAACAGAGTACACATTTTCCCCCTGAGTATCTCAAGACATTTATCAAGATAGACTATATTCCGGGTCATAAAAATAGTCTTAATAAATTTTAAGCAATTCAAGTTACACAATGTATGTGTTAGGACATATTTTTAAAGGACAATTAAAGGTTATACAGATATTTGAAGAATAACATTATGAAAACACCATTTGCCCAAAAAAGTTGATAACTTAGATGGAAATAGACAAATTCTTTGAAAGACACAAATTACCAAACTGCCAAAACTCACTCAAGAATAAATAGATAGAAGTGCCTGAGTGGCTCAGTTGTTAAGTGTCTACCTTTGGCCCAGGTCATGATTCCAGGGTTCTGGGATTGAGTCCTGCATCAGGCTCATTGTTCAGCAGGGAGCCTGCTTCTCCCTCAGCCTCCCACTCCCCCTACATGTGCTTTGTCTCTCTCAATCTGACAAATCAATAAATTTAAAAATCTTTAAAAATATATCACTACATGCCTATTAAAATAGTTAAAGTCCAGAATACTGATAATATAAAATGTTGGTGAGAATGTGGAGCCACAGAAATTCATTTATTGCTGGTGGGAATAAAAAATGGTACAATCTGGAAAAGTTTGGCAGTTTCTTACAAACTTAATTTGTTGGCAATTATGCTTCGTGGTATTTACCCAAATGAGTTGAAAACTTAGGACCACACAGAAATCTGGCATGAATATTTTATAGCAGCTTTGCATATAATTGCCAAAACATGGAAGTAACCAAGATGCCCCTTGGTAGGTGAATGGACATCCAGTACATCCAGATAATGGAGTCATTTTCAACAATAAAAAGAAATGAGCTATCAAGGTAAGAAAAGACATAGAGGAAGCTTAAATTCACATTAAAACAAGTCAGTCTAAAAATAAGCCAATCTGAAAAGTCCACACACTGTATGATTCCAACTACAGGACACTCCAGAAAAGGCAAAACTACGTAGGCAGTAAAAAAAATCAGTAGTTGCCAGGAATTTAGGAGTAGAGGATGAATAGGAGGAGCACACTTGATTTTTAAAGATTTTTAAACTATTCTGTATGATATTGTAATGGTGGACATGTCATTACACATTTGTTAAAACCCGTAGAATGTGCCACATAACGAATGAACTCTAAACTATAAACTTCAGTTAATAATCTACTAATATTGAATTAATAATTGTAATAAACGTGCCATGCTACTGCGAAATGTTAAAAATAGGGGAAATTGGGAGGGGGTGGCAGTATTTGGCAAATCTCTGTACATTCTGCTCAATTTTTCTGTAAATCTGTACCTACTCAAAAACTATATTAACTGGTGGTTGCCAGAGGGAAGTGGGTGGGTAAAGGGTGAAATAGATAAAGGACACCAAGGATACGCTTATCTTTTTTTTTTCTGTTTTCCTTAGTTTTTTTTTTAATTTTTAATTTTTTTTTATAAACATATATTTTTATCTCCAGGGGTACAGGTCTGTGAATCACCAGGTTTGCACACTTCACAGCACTCACCAAAGCACATACCCTCCCCAATGTCCATAACCCCACCCCCCTTCTACCAACTCCCCTCCCCCTAGCAACCCTCAGTTTGTTTTGTGAGATTAAGAGTCACTTATGGTTTCTCTCCCTCCCAATCCCATCTTGTTTCATTGATTCTTCTTCTACCCACTTAAGCCCCCATGTTGCATCACCACTTCCTCATATCAGGGAGATCATATGATAGTTGTCTTTCTCTGCTTGACTTATTTCGCTAAGCATGATACGCTCTAGTTCCATCCATGTTGTCGCAAATGGCAAGATTTCATTTCTTTTGATGGCTGCATAGTATTCCATTGTGTATATATACCACATCTTCTTGATCCATTCATCTGTTGATGGACATCTAGGTTCTTTCCATAGTTTGGCTATTGTGGACATTGCTGCTATAAACATTCGGGTGCACGTGACCCTTTGGATCACTATGTTTGTATCTTTAGCATAAATACCCAGTAGTGCAATTGCTGGGTAAGGATACGCTTATCTTGATGAACACTAAATAACATATAATATTGTCGAATCATTGATTTTTTAAAAATAATATCACACTGAATGTTAATTATACCCCAATAACATTTTTTTGAATACCAAAAAGTCTATGAAATTTTTAAAATGTTAAAGTGAAAACAAAACAAACAAACAAACAAACAAAAACGGTCTTTTCAACTTTGAGTTAGGCAAAGGTTTCTTAGTTATAATACCAAAAGCATGAACCATAGAAAAAAACGTTGGTAAATTGGGATTCATGAAAATTAAAAACTTCTGTGCCTCAAAAGTCATGAGGAAAGCTTTGGGTTAATAGATACATGCATTCTCTTGATTGTGGTATTCATTTCATGAGTGTATACATATGTCAAAACTCATCTAATTCTAAACTTCAATATGTACAATTTATTGTACATGCAAAGCTGTTAAAACTTTAAAAATTTAAAAGAATGACCCAGAGAGCTTCTAATGCAGATGCCTTGGGCCTCACCCCTAGAGCTCCTAATTTTGTAAGGCTGAGATAAAATCCAGCAATCTGCATTTTTAGCAGACATCCAGATAATTTTAGTCCTAGGGAGGAAGGAAAGATTCCTCCAGACTGTCTCAGACTCCACATTGCAACATCAATCCTTCTCTGGGTCTCTAGTCTGCTAGCCTTCCATTTAGATTTCAGACTTACCAGCCTCCATAATTGCATGATTCAATTTCTTAAATAAAACTCTAATTCTCTCCCTCCCACTCATACACAACTTTTTCTCTTTCTCTGGAGAACTCTAATATGGTCAGTAAAATAATAATATCCCATAAAAATAATCACTTTGAGACTCCTTGAAAAGATTCATAAATTTGATTGTGGCTACATAAATGTGGTTCATACACATTTGAAGACATGAACCTTATATATTTACATCCCTTTATTTTTTTTTTTTTTTTTTTTTTTTTAAAGATTTTATTTATTTATTTGACAGAGAGAAATCACAAGTAGATGGAGAGGCAGAGGCAGGCAGAGAGAGAGAGAGAAGCAGGCTCCCTGCTGAGCAGAGAGCCCGATGCGGGACTCGATCCCAGGACCCTGAGATCATGACCTGAGCCGAAGGCAGCGGCTTAACCCACTGAGCCACCCAGGCGCCCGACATCCCTTTATTTTTACAATGCCCAGTACACATTCATTATTCACAAGGTATCTGAATGAATGAGTGTTTTTCTCTTTATGGACTCTCATGGGGGTGACGTATTGTTGACTGTCTTCTTTGCATCTTCTAATTTGCGTCATGTCATGTCAGGTTGACTCAACCAAGAACGAACCTTGGAAAGACTACAACTGGTCTCTGACTGCATTTTATAGCCCTGATCTTTAAACACTGTTTCACAGTTTTCTAAGAACAAATTCTTATCCTTTGTATTTTTGTTTGGGCACACCACCTATTCTGATTCCCCTCAGTGACAGGACCTACTGGCTTTCTTGTCCTTAAATTTTCATCCATTCCCATTTTAGAAGTAATGACTTTGACCACTCAACAGTGGCCCTCATTCAGTTACCCATGTCTATGGAAAGGGCAGATTTTGCTGATTCCACCAAGCCACTTCATTAGGCTAACTTTAGTTGGTGATATTAAGGGGAGGGAAAGAAAGGTCTAATCTCTAAGTCTCAAGTCATAATCACCCTCCTTTCAACTCTAAATAGGACAAGAAACTCCTGATCCTAACTCTATGATAGACTTTCCTTCATGACTGGCCCAGTGGATGAAAGCATTTTTACCTCAGCTGGGCATCTCCCTGTGTTTGGGTCTGTGTAAAGCACTGGGATGACAGAATTAAAGCTGGTCACAAGTTTGGCAATGCTATGTTCCATGAAAGAAGTAAAAGAATTCACTCAATAACACAAAATGTCAGAGTGATGAAAGACCTTGAAATTCATGTAATCAAATCTCCTTACTCATAGATAAAGAAACCAAGGTCCAAAAACATGAAGTGACTTCTCAAGGTTTGATTTCCAACACTATCCTGAAGCCTTCTTTGACCTTTTTAGAGGTCATCTTTATTCCTCTGAGATCCCCAATGTACAGCTTGTACCTCTTTTTAGTACTGTATTTGGACTTGCTTCATTAGATTTGCAATATGCAATATTTGGGAGACTAAGTGTCTAACTTCCAGGGTTTAGCAGAGAAGCCAAACTCATATCAATGTTTTATAGATGTTTTTGAAAAAATGGGAGGGGAAAAAAGGAGAAGGAGGAGGAGAAGTAAAGATGGGTCTAAAGCTTAGTGATTTGATTTATCACTAGTAAACATGGTGGCAAACAACATTTGAGAACCCAAGCCCAACAATAATGGGTATATTGGAACATGAAGCAGGGAGCTTCTCCAGGCTCCTGAGATGGTATAGGCTTTTCCCTCCTTTTCTGTCTCCTCTTGGATCCATTGAATAAATTGAGCGACAGACACAAACATACCGGGCCTCCCCCTGAAGCCAGATCTTGTGCCCCAACTGAAGACACCCACTTGGAAGAGCCTCTGGGTTCCATGAGTAGTACAGACCATAGGCGCCCCACTGTCTCCCTGAGAATGAGAGAATGAAGAAGGTACAGTCTGCAAGGAATCCACAGTAGCTCTAAAAAGAGGGCAGGATGAGGGGGCCCTAGTGGCATGGACTAAGGGCCTCTCTCCAGGGTACTATCCTGAGAACGTAGAAAGTGGTGGGGCATGTGGAAGATGGGGCTGAGGCAGGGGCTGAGTACCTGGCAATCGCCTTTGGTGCCTGGTTCCTTCCAAGCACAAACCATGTTCCTAGAGAGCTGATCTACTCTCTTGCTGCATTCTCTCCAGCTAATCTGCATCACTCTCAGCTTCTGCAGGTACACGTTTAAGTTGTCAGGGAGGTCTGGGAAATGAGGAAGCTAGTGTGAGAATGAGTGCTGCATCAACCACTGAAAGTGGTTGATCACGGTGGAAGACACAGAATGATGCAAACACTTAGCAAACCATAGACTCACAGGGTAGAAAGGCCTGAGAGGTGACCTAATGTAATTCCCCACTCAATCTCCTCCTTAAGATCTCCAATAAGTGGTTTTTTCATTTCTGCTTATATGTATTCTCTTTGGGCAACTCATTCCTTCTGGAAGCAGCCTACTAAACCCCAAGCACTAGTCCCTGCCAGGTAAACTTAGAATAAACTTTCTCCATGGCTCTACTATCTCTCCACAGGCATGGTTGGTCCCTGTGCTGAGGTTCAGAATAACACAGCTTCTGAGTCAGTGTTGTCCAGTGTCTCTGCTAGGTCAGTGGAGAAATCAGGAAAATGACCCACCTATTACTGCCAATTTGTGGGAAGGAAAAAACTAATTCTAGAGGACCTTCTAGCTTCCCCATCCCATTCTCACCCTCCCAGAGGTTCTCGCTGTCTGGCCAGCCTTGCACCCTGGAGAAAGAGTAGAGTCATTGATGACAAAGCTTGGTTGAAGAATCACTGGTTCAGTTATTTTGATCACTGACTTTCATCAAATGATAAACAGATGGAGAGATGTACATTATAAAACAACCCATGAAGGAAGAATTCAAATTGGCTTTCTAGCGCCCAGTGTTTCTGCCCCCCCCCCAAATTTTCACTCTCATATTTTGAGATTCTTCTATATTCCAGGCTTTCACTAGGGACTTTACAATATAATTGTATTTAATTTAATCCACATAACTGATTTGAGGGAGACATTGCTGTCATTCTACAGGTGAGAAAAGGTGAGCGTGACGAAGGTGGAGGAACTAGCTCAAGATCACAAAGCTAGAGTCGTGAGACCAAAGTTCAGACCTGAGTCTTCCAAAGCATTATGCTGTCTAGCCCAGGAAACATCAATGTGAACTTTCTATGGATTTTGAAGGGAAGACACATACCATGCTCATAAGCTGTCACCCACTCTGCCATCCAACACCGGTCCCAGATCCTTTCCTTCTTCTGCAGACAGATGGGCATTTTGAAGTTAGTGAATTGTACTGGTGTGGCAAGAAGGAGCAAGGAGAGATCACTGTCAAGGTGGGATGGTTTATAATCTTTGTGAATAATTATCTTCTGCACTTGCTTTCTCTCCAAGTGGACATCACTGAATCTTTTGGTTCCCATGACCACGGTAATATTTCCCAATGTCATTTTTAACCTAAAAAATGAAAATAATAACTCCAAACTATAGTAACAGTTACACTGCATTTCACATTTATAGACACATTTGTAAACAGCAGCGTTCACAAGTGATACTGAGAAATCCAATGAAATGGATGTGTAGTGCCCTAGAGACTGGCTAAAGATCAGAGTGGCAGGAATCAGGAGTCCAGGCTCAAGAAAATGTCTAAGCTAGTGAATTATCAGCCCAGGAAGATCTCCCCAACCCAAAGAAAGACAAATGAATCCATTCAAGAAAATAAGATGTGAATTCCTTGACAATAGGAATTTTGACTGTCTTGTTGATTGCTATATCACCAGCACTTGGAACAGCCCATGGTTCTGCTTAATGGGTATGTGTACAATGAACAAACATAGTGCATTGTCTGCACATATGGCAGGCAGGAGGAGGAGAAACTTGTACTGATTTTCCAATACTGGGTGCATAGTCATAACTAGCAGCCAACCTTAGGATATGGTTCACTTAAAAGGAGAAAGTAGGTATAGAAAAGAGATTTTTTGATACAAAGCTAATGGGAACAAACTGGGTATAGAGTCCATGGGTTCATAACCCTTGTGCACTAATCCATTAAACTATGCAGCCCAGACAAAATGTTGAGGAAAGGGGCCCCTGGGTGGCTCAGTGGGTTAAGCCTCTGCCTTCAGCTCAGGTCATGATCTCGGGGTCCTGGAATTGAGCCCCGCATCAGGCTCTCTGCTCAGCCTGCTTCTCCCCCACTTCCCCCACCGCCTGGGATCAAGCCAGGCATTGGGCTCTCTGCTCGGCAGAGAGCCTGCTTCCCTCCCCCCTCTCTCTGCCTGCCTCTCTGCCTTCTTGTGATCTCTCTCTGCCAAATAAATAAACAAAATCTTTTTTAAAAATGTTGAGGAAATTTGATGCAAATTAAGACAATGCTTCAGAAACTTACAGGGTTCTTGGGAAGCAATGGGCAGCTGTCAAAACCCACCACCGATGTATGATTGAGCCTCCACAGAGGTGTTTCCGTGAGATCTGGATACTCACTTGCCATGGGAACTCACCTTCCTGGACTTCAAACAGTTCACGAAATGATAACGATGATGAATTTGAAAAGGCAGGTCGGTGGCCACAATGAACTTTGAAAGAGAAACGAAAGAGCCATTTGTACATGAGGAGCATGGAGAAATACTTCTTATCAGGTATTCTCACCATCTTCCAAGTTTAGACTGGTAATGAAGCTGAGTGAAATAAATGAGCAGGCGCAGAGGGGCACAGAGAGGCAGAGGCTCAGAAAACACCAGCAAAACACTGGGGTGGCAATGCAAAAGGGCCAAAGATACGTAGGATCCATTCAGGAGACAGCAACCATGTAGAATTTGAATAGGGAAAGTCAATATCAAGAATCATAAATTATAACAGAGGAAGACTACAAACGGTCAACAGGACTCCAAGAATACCATAAGTCTAGAGTAGAGTGAAGGGACTGAACATGGCAGAGGAGACTCTCCCTAAGTTTCGGGTTCAGAAATTACTGGATAATGTGAGTTTGCAGTCCAAGGGAAAACAGAAGGTTGCTAGTTCTATTGCTACACAAGCAGGAGACATCCCTTTGAAGTACAGCTAGATTGAAGCTGTAACACCCCTCCTGCTAAGCAGGTAGAGGTGAGCAGGAGGGAGCTTAGGTATCAAGAGTCTGCTCATTAGCTAAAGGGCACAAGGCCTGGGATGTCCTTGTGTGTGTTAGGACAGCTGCAGTGAGGTTTAAGGAGACTGGAAGGATTTGGGGGACATGTCAAAGAAAAAGATATGACCACAGGTGGCAGTAGCACACACAAGCTTTATTTCAGTAGGTCTGTATGTCCTACAAGCCCTTTAACAGCAGGAGACCATCCAGAAACTCCAAGGGCCACCATCCAGAAGGGGAGGAGGACAAGGGAACTCCCAGGGGCAAGAGATCAGAGAAGGTGTTTAACATCTAGGTAATGCTGTTCAGCAGCAGATATGGGAGTCTCTGAGTCAAAGAGCAATTAAGTGCAAATAATGGTGTGAGTGTTGATAATCAACAGGCTTTATCTTATCTATGACTAGCACATATTGGGTGCAGTTTCACCGGGTGTGCAAAATAGGCAGGCTTTCAACATCTAAAAACTGCTAAGTTGGGCTTTATTGAAAATAAATGGATGGGGCACCTGGGTGACTCAGTCAGTTAAACAACTGCCTTTTGCCCAGGTCATGGTCCTGGGGTCCTGGGATTGAGCCTCACATCGTGGGCTCCCTGCTCCGTGGGAAGTCGGCTTCTCCCTCTGCCTCTTCCCCCACACATGCTCTCTCTCACCTCTCTCTTTCAAAAAAAATAATAATAATAATAATAAATAAAATCTTAAAAAGAAAAAGAAAACAAATGGATTGTAAAAAGTTAGAAGCCATTTTGGAGCCATTTACATATCAGGAGGTCACTAGACAGGGGACAAGGCTTAGGCTTATGACCTATATGGCTGGAGCCAAGCACTTCTGGATGTCCTCTCGCCCTGCAACAATCATACTGTAGGAACAAGGAGAAACAAACAGAAGCATGCCAGACAAGAACCAGGAAAAAAGTCCCTTCCTTCTGCAGTATCTAGTATCTAGTGTCTTTTGCTGAGGATAATTTTGTTTTCCAGATTAAGATATAACTGACATAGAACAGTGTGAAACTTTAATATGGACAACATGTTGATTTGATACACTTGTCTATTGCAAAATGATTAGCACCATAGCATTAACTAACAACTCCACCACATCCCGTTACCATTTTTTTGTAGTGAGAACATGTAAGATCTACTCTCTTAGCAACTTTCAAGTATATACTATGGTACTGTTAATCCTATGATTATCACCATATTATACATTAGGTTCCCAGAATCTATTCATCTTCTAACTGGAAATTTGGATCCTTTGATCAACCTCTTCCTATTCCCCACACCCCTGGCCCCTGATAACCACCATTCCACTCTGTTTCTATAACTTTGTTTTATTCAGATTCCAAATATAAGTGGGAACATACAGTCTTTGTCCTTCTCTGTCTTGATTTATTTCACTCAACATCATGCCCTCAGAGTCCAGTCATGTTATTGTAAATGGCAGGAATTCCTTCTTTCCTTTGACTGAATAATAGTCACACATATATCACATCTTTATCCATTCATCCATTGACAGACAGTTAGGTTGTTTCCTTATCTTAGCTGTTGTGAATAATGCTGAAATGAATGTGGAAATACAGACAACTCTTTGAGATCCTGTTTTCCTTTCCTTTGGATATATACCCAGAAATGGGATTGCAAGATCGTATAGCAATTCTATTCTCAATTTTTTAAGAAAACCCCATTCTGTTTTCCAAAATGGTTGTACCAATTTACATTCCCACTAACAGTACACAAGAGTTCCCTTTTCTCTACATCCTTCCCAATTTTTGTTAACTCTTGTTTTTTTTTTTTTTTTTTTTTTTTTTTTTTGATAAAAGCTACTTTAGCAGTTGTGAGGTGATATCTCATTGTGGCTTTGATTTGAATTTTCCTGAAGATTACTGATGTCAGTGTATCTGTTCATATTTCACCTATTTTTTGGTCATTTGTATGTCTTCTTTGGGAAAGAAGTTCCCAAATTCAGTTCATCTATCTATTTTTTAATCAAAAGAAAGTTTAAATTGTATGAATTCTTTATATAATTTGGATATTAAGCCTTTACCAGATATATGACTTGCAAATACTTTCTCCCATTCAATATGTTGCCTTTTAGTTTGTTGACTTTTTCTTCTGCTGTGCAGAACTTTTTAGTTTGATATAGTTCCTCTTACTAATTTTTCCTTTTATTGCTTGTGTTTTTGGTGTCATAACCAAAAAATTATTGCCAGTAACAATGTCAAGGAATTTTTTCCCTTTGTTTTCTCCTAGGATTTTTATGGTTTTAGTTTTTATGTTTAAGAATTTAATCCATTTCAAGTTAACTTTGATGTGTGGTGTAAGGTTCCCATTTAATTTATGTGACTAACCTGTTTTTCAGAACCATTTATTGAAGACACTTTTTTCCCCATTGAATATTCTTGAGTCCCTGTCAAATATTAGTTGACCCAGTATGTAAGGGTTTATTTCTGGGCTGTCAGTTTGTTTCCATTGGTCTTTCTGTCTGAGTTTATTCCCTGAAGCTTTGTGTGATGCCTCCAGTTTGTTATTACTGAGAATTACTTTGGCCATTCAGGGTCTGTGATGATTCCATAAAAATTTTAAGTTTTTTCTATTCCTGAGAAGGATGTTGGAATTTTGATAGAGATTGTATTGATGCCATAGATTGTTTTGAGTAGTATCAACATTTTAACAATATTAATTCTGATCCATAAACATAAGATATTTTTCCATTTGCTTGTGTTTTCTTCAGGTTTTTTTTTTTTATCGAAGTTATAGTTTTGACTGTAGAGATCTTTCATCTTTTTGGTAAACTTTATTCCTATTTTTTTATTCTATTGTGAATGGGATTATTTATTTCATTCTCAGATATAATGTTGTTAGTCTGATTTACAGATCAGACTGATTTCTGTATGTTGATCTTGTATCCTGCAACTTAGCTGAGTTCATTGATTACTTTTTCAGTGTTGTAAATATATTTTCTATATAAAAAATTACATCATCTATATCCAAAACAATTTTCCTTTTTCATTTGGATGCCTTTTATTTTATTTTCTTGACTGGTTGCTCTAGCTAGGACTTCCAGTGCTTTGCTGAGTAAATGAGAATGGGCACTTTTGTCTTGTTCCCGGCCTTAGAGGAAAAACATTCAATGTTTCCCCATTGAGTGTAGTATTGGCTGTGGGTTTGTCATATATGGCTATTATGTTGAAGTATGTTCCTTCTATACCCAATATGTTGAGAATTTTTATCATGGAAAGCTAATGTATTTTGTCAAATATTATTTCTGCATCTACTGAAATGATCATGTGATTTTTATCTTTCATTCAGTTAATGTGGTATGCCACGTGTATTGATTTGTGAACTATTCTTTAATCCTAGGGATAAATATCACTCAATCATGGTTTATGATCCTTTTAATGTGCTATTGAATTTTGTTTGCTAATATTTTGTTAAGAATTTGTATAATTATATTCATCAGGAATATTGGTCTGTAGGTTTTTTTTTTCTTTTATTACATTCTTATCTGGCTCTGGTGTTAGAATATGCTGGTCTTGTGAAATGTTTGGGAATGTTCCTTCCTCTTCTATTTTTTGGAGGAGATTGAAAGCATTGGCATTAATTCTTCTTTAAATGTTTGGTAGAATGAAACATTGAAACTGTCAGGTCTTGTCCTTCTCTATGTTGTTTAGCTTTTGATTACTGATTCAAACTTTTTTTTTTATGTTAGTCACCATGTAGTACATCATTAGTTTTTGATGTAGGGTTCCCTGATTCATTGTTTGCATATAACACCCAGTGCTCCATGTAATACATGCCCTCCTTAATACTCATCACCAGGCTAACCCATCCCCCCACACTCCTCCCCTCTAAAACCCTCAGTTTGTTTCTCAGAGTCCATAGTATCTCCTGGTTCTTCTCCCCCTCTGATTCCCCCCTTCGTTTTTCCCGTCCTTCTCCTAATGTCCTCCATGCATTCCTTATGTTTGACAAATAGGTGAAAGCATATGACAATTGACTTTCTCTGCTTGACTTATTTCACTTAGCATAATCTCTTCCAGTCCCATCCATGTTAATGCAAAAGCTGGGTACTCATCCTTTCTGATGGCTGAGTAATACTCCCTTGTGTATGTGGACCACACATCCCCCTTCTTTTCACTAAATCTGTATCTTTGGAGTAAATATCCAATAGTGCAATTGCTGGGTCATAGGGTAGCTCTATTTTTAATTTTTTAAAGAACCTCCACACTGTTTTCCAAAGTGGCTACACCAACTTGCATTCCCACCAATAGTGTAGGAGGGTTCCCCTTTCTCCACAGCCTCCAACATTTGTTGTTTCTTGCCTTGTCTATTTTTGCCATTCTGACTTGTGTAAGGTGGTGACTCAATGTGATTTGGGTTTGAATTTTCCTGATGGCTAATGACAATAGACATTCTTTCATGTGCCTGTTAGTTATTTGTATGTCTTCTTTGGAGAAGTGTCTGTTCATATCTTCTGTCCATTTTTTTTACTTTATTATTTGTTCTTTGGGTGTTGAGTTTGAGAAGTTCTTTATAGATCTTGGATATCAGCCCTTTGGCTGTAGTGTCATTTGTGAATACCTTCTCCCATTCTGTGGGTTGTCTCTTTGTTTTATTAATGGTTTCCTTTGCTGTGCAGAAGGTTTTTATTTTGATGAAGTCCCCAAAATTCATTTTTGCTTTTGTTTCCCTTGCCTTTGGAGATGTGTCATGAAAGAAGTTGCCGTGGCTGATAGTGAAGAGGTTCCTGCCTATGTTCTCCTCTAGGATTTTGATGGATTCCTGTCTCGCATTGAGGTCTTTCACCCATTTTGAGTTTATCTTTGTGTATGGTGTAAGAGTATGGTTGAATTTCATTCTTCTGTACATATCTGTCTAATTTTCACAGCACCATTTATTGAAGAGACTGTCTATTTTCCACTGGATATTCTTTCCTGCTTTGTCTAAGATTAGTTGATCATAGAGTTGAGGGTAAATATCTGGGCTCTCTATTCTTTTCCATTGGTCTACATGTCTGTTTTTGTGCCAGTACTATATTGCCTTGGTGATTACAGCTTTGTAATATAGCTTGAAATTGGGCAATGTGATGCCCCCAGCTTTGTTTTTCTTTTTTTTAACATTTCCTTGGTGATTTGAGGTTCTTCCTGGTTCCATACAAATTTTAGGATTGTTTGTTCCAGCACCTTGAAAAATGCCATTGGTATTTTGATTGGGATGGCATTGAAAGTATAGATTGCTCTGGGTAGCATAGACATTTTAACGATGTTTATTCTTCCAGTCCATGAGCATGGTATGTTTTTCCATCTTTTTGTATCTTTGATTTCTTTCATGAGTGTTCTGTAGTTCCAAGACTATAGACCTTTTATTTCAAGGTATCTTATGGTTTTTGGTGCTATTGTAAATGGAATTGTAAATGGCTCTAATTTCTCTTTCTACAGTTTCATTGTTAGTGTATAAGAAAGAAACTTATTTCAGTGCATTGATTTTGTATTCTGCCACATTACTGAATTGCTGTATGAGTTCTATTAATTTGAGAATGGAGTCTTTTGAGTTTTCCACACAAAGTATCATGTCATCTGTGAAGAGAGAGAGTTTGTCTTCTTCTTTGCCAATTCGAATATATTTATTTCTTTTTGTTGTCTGTTGTTAAGATTTCTAGTACTATGTTGAACAATAGTGGTGAGAGTAGACATCCTTATTGTGTTCCTGATATTAAGGGAAAAGCTCTCAGCATTTCCCCATTAAGAATAATATTCACTGTGAGTTTTTCATAGATGGATTTTATGAAATTGAGAAGTGCTCCTTCTATGCCAATACTCTGATGAGTTTTAATCAGGAAAGGATGCTGTATTTTGTTAAATGCTTTTTCTGCACCAACTGAGAGGACCATGTGGTTCTTCTCACTCATATTAATGTGTTCTGTCACATTGATTGATTTGTGAATGTCAAACCACCCTTTATTCCCAGGGAAAATTCCCACCTGGTTGTAGTGGGTAATCCTTTTAATATACTGTTGGATCCTAGTAGCTAGGATCTTGTTGAGAATTTTGGCATCCATGTTGATCAGGGATAGTGGTCTGAAATTTTCCTTTTTGATGGGGTCTTTGCCTGGATTGAGGATCAAGGTAATGCTGGCCTCATAGAATGAGCCTGGAAGTTTTCCTTCTGTTTCTCTTTTTTTGAAACAGCTTCAGAAAAATAGATATTATTTCTTCTTTGAATGTTTGGTAGAATTCCCCATGCAATCCTTCTGGTCCTGGACTCTTTTTTGAGGTTTTTGATCACTGCTTCAATCTCCTTACTGGCTATTGGTCTGTTCAGGTTGTCAATTTCTTCCTGTTTCAGTCTTGGAAGTTTATAGGTTTTCAGGAATTCATGTATTTCTTTTAGGTTTCTTAACTTATTGCATATAACAGTAGTGATAATGGTTTCTGATTATTGTTTCTATTTCCTTAGTGTTGTCAGAGGTGATCTCTCCCCTTTTATTCATAATTTTATTAATTTGGGTCCTTTCTCTTTCCTTTTGGGTAAGTCTGGCCAGTAGTTTATTGATCTTATTAATTCTTTCAAAGAACCACCTTCTACTTTTGTTGATATGTTCTACTGTATTTCTGGTTTCTAATTCATTGATCTGTGCTTTAATCTTAATTATTTCCCTTTTTGTGCATGGGTTAGGCTTAATTTGTTGTTGATTCTCCAGATCTTTAGTGTTTAAAGACAGTTTGTATATTCAGGATTTTTCTATTTTTTTGAATGAGGCTTGGATGGCTAAGTATTTTCCCCTTAGGACCACCTTTGCTGTATCCCTAGGTTTTGGAAGGATTTTTTTTTGTTCTTATTGATTTCCATGAATCGTTTAAGTTCTTCTTTGATTTCCTGGTTGACCCAAACATTCTTTTTTTTTTTTTTTTTAAGATTTTATTTATTTGACAGAGAGAGATCACAAGTAGGCAGAGAGGCAGGCAGAGAGAGAGGAGGAAGCAGGCACCCTGCTGAGCAGAGAGCCCGATGTGGGACTCGATCCCAGGACCCTGAGATCATGACCTGAGCCGAAGGCAGCGGCTTAACCCACTGAGCCACCCAGGCGCCCCTGACCCAAACATTCTTAAGCAGGATGGTCTTTAGGTTCCAAGTGTTTGAATTTCTTCCAAACTTTTTCTTGTGATTGAGTTCCAATTTCAAAGCAATGTGATCTGAGAATATGCTGGGAATAATCTCCGTCTTTGGTATCAGTTTAAGACCTGGTTTGTGACCCAGTATGTGTTGTATTCTGGAGAAAGTTTCATGTGTGCTTGAGAAGAATGAGTATTTTCTTGTTTTAGGATGGAATGTTCTGTATATGTCTATGAGGTCCATCTCGTCCAATGTGACATTCAAAGCTCTTGTTTCTTTGTTGATTTTTTGCCTAAATTATCTGTTTTCTGTTTAGATTGGAGTGGTAAGGTCTCCTACAATTAACATATTCTTATCAATATGTTTCTTTATTTTGGTTAACAGTTCGCTTATGTAGTTGGCTGCTCCCGTGTTGGGGGCATAGATACTTACAATTGTTAGATCTTCTTGTTGGATAGACCCTTTAAGAATGATATACTGTCCTCCTGTATATATGACTACAGTCTTTAGCTTAAAATCTAATTTGTCTGATAAGAGAATTGGTACCTGAGATTTCTTTAGCAGTCCATTGGTATGAAAGATTGTTCTCCACCCCTTCACTTTCAGTCTGGATGTATCTTTAGGTTCCAAAACAAGTGTCTTGTAGATAGCATATGGATAGGTCCTGTTTTTTTATCCAATATGCAACCCTGTGCCATTTTATGGGAGCATTTAGACCATTCACATTGAGAGTGATTATTGAAAGATAAGATTTTATTGTCATCATGTTGCCTGTGATGTCCTTGTTTCTATAGATTTTCTCTGTAAACTTCTGTATCACTCTTGGGGTCTTTCTCCTTTTACAGAACCCCCTTAATATTTCTTGCTGGGACAACTTTGGTGGTCACATATTCTTTCAGATTTGCCCATCTTGGAAGCTCTTTCTCTCTCCAATTATTCTAAATGACAGCCTTGCCAAATAAAGTATTCTTGGCTGTATGTTCTGCTCATTGAGTACCCTGAATATGTCTTGGCAGCCCTATCTGGCTTGCCAGGTCTCTGTGGACAGGTCTGATGTTGTTCTGATGTTCCTTCCTTTGTGCATAAGGAATGTCTTTCCCCCAGCTACCCTTAAGATTGTTTCTTTGGTTTTGAGATTCACAAGTTTTACTAGTACATGCATGGGTGTTGATTTATTCTCCTTGATTTTGGGGGGTGTTCTATCTGCCTCTAGGACATGAATCTTTTTTTCATTCCCCAGATTAGGGAAGTTCTCAGCTAGGATTTGCTCAAATATATCTTCTACCTCCCTCTCTCTCTACACCCTCTCAGGGATCCCAGTAATTCTGATACTGGAACATTCCATGGCATCATTTATTTCTCTAGTTCTGTTTTCATGGATTATAAGCTGTTTGTTCCAGGCCTCCTCCTGATCCTTATTTTTTATTTCTTTGTCTTCTAGATCATTAATTCATTCTTCTGCCTTATTTACCCTAGCTGTTAGAATATCTAGATTAGATTGGTTCTCATTGGTAGTATATTTATGTTCTGCCAGATCAACTCTTAACTTTTGCCCTTAGAGAATCTATGTTGTCATTAATGGTTTTCTCCAACCTAGCTATTGTCTGCATACACTGAAGTCTGTTTCTGACATCTTGCTTATATCTATATCCATTAATTCTGTGGCAGAGGTCACAGTATTTTAGTTTTTCCTAAACTAAAACTAAGTTTTAGTGTTAGTGTTGGGGTTTCCTCCTCTTAAACTAAACTTTAGTTTAGTTTTAGTGTTGGGGGTTCCTCCTCTTAGTCATTCTATTGAAGGATGGTTGAAGGAATGTATGGAGTCCAATTATTGACCACAACCGAAGCAACATACACTTGTTTTATAGGGAATGTAGGGTTGGCTGCCTCTTATTCTTCCAACCTGTCTTCTGGGGTAGGGGCCAGCCACACTGTTACTCAGGCAACCCTATTTGAGCAGAGTCCCCCCTGTGAGGGTGATGGGCTCAGTGAAAACTGGCTTTGGGGGGACTTTTGTTCTCTGTCATCTTTCCCTGACAGCTTTCTGAATACCTTCTGAGAGTCAGAACAGGAGTGAACCGTATCCAAATTTTCTGTCTCAGAACAGAGAGATCCCAGTCTGTTCTCCACCAGAAAACCCTCCAGGCCACATTGTCTCCATTTTTGTCTCTCCTCCTAAAAACCACAGCACCCTGTGTTGTGCTCCCCAAAGCAGCACTCTCAGCCCTTACTTCCAGGTCCAGGCATGTCTCTGCCCTTTGTGCTTCTAAAACCACCAGCCACCCTCAGTTTGCATATGCACCCCCACAGCACAGGATTTCAGTCTGGGGGCTGCCCTAAAGTCCTTTCCCTGCTGCTACTGGTCTGCAAGTCTATGCCCGGTCCCCAGTACAGGAGGCTTTTGTGCTCTGGTGGTGCAGGATCCCAGAAGGCTCCCATCCCCTTCTGTTTATCTTCCAATATCTGCCAGCAGAATCATGGCTCCACGTTTCACACCTCAAAAACAGCTGCCAGAGATATTCTGTTGGTATAGATCCAGATATATCTTCTTACATCTCAGGCTAATTTTGTGGGTGTTCAGTGTGGTCTGGTAGATATCCAGCTCAATTCAGGAGACCGGTTGAAATAAGATCCTCTAATCCTCCACCATCTTTCCCTCCTCTCCTCATTCAATTTTCTTACTCATTATTGGTCTTCTCAGATTTTCTATTTTTTCATGATTCAGTTTGGTAAGTTTTATGTCCTAGGAATATGTCCAATTTTCTAGGTTATCTAATCTGTTGCCATATAATTTTTATGAGCCTATGTATTTTTGTAGTATAAGTTGTCATGTCTTTTTTCATTTCTAATTTTATCATTTGACTCTTCTTTCCTTTTTTTTTTTTCTTAGTCTAGCTAAAGGTTTGTAAATTTTGTTTACCTTTTTTTAAAAAACTGACTTTTAGGGGTGCCTGGGTGGCTCAGTCTTTGGGTGTCTGCCTTCAGCTCAGGTCATGATCCTGGGGTCCTGTGACTGAGCCCCACATTGGTCTCTTGGTGGGAAGCCTGCTTCTCCCTCTCTCATGGCCCCTGCTTGTATTCCTTCTCTTGCTGTGTCTCTCAAATAAGTAAATAAAACCTTTCAAAAAAAACCTGACTTTTAGTTTTGTTGACACTTTGTATTGTTTTTCTGATTTCTATTTCACTTATCTTCACTCTGATCTTTATTATTTCTTTCCTTCTGCTAACTATGGGCTTGATTTGTTCTTCTTTTTCAAGTTCCCTGAAGTATAAATATAGGTTGTTTATTTGAGATCATTCTAATTTCTTAATATATCCATTTATCACTATAAACTTTCCTCTCAATTACTTTTGCCCCATTACATAAGTTTTTTAAAAATTTTATTTATTTATTTATTTGGCAGACACAGAGAGAGAAATCACAAGGAGGCAGAGAGGCAGGCAAAGAGAGAGGGGGGAACCAGGCTCCCCAATGAGCAGAGAGCCCAAAGTGAGGCTTGATCCCAGGACCCTGAGATCATGACCTGAGCTGGAGGCAGAAGCTTAACCCACTGAGCCACCCAGGTGCCCCATCACATAATTTTTGATACATTGCATTTCCATTTTCATTTGTTTTGAGATATTTGTAAAATGTCTCTTTCTCTCTCTTTTTAAAGATTTTATTTATCTATTTGAAAGAGAGAATGAGAGAGGGAGAGAGAGAGAGCATGAAAGGAGGAAGGATCAGAGGGAGACACACACTCCCTTATGAGCAGGGAATCCAATGGGGCACTCGATCCTGGACTTCAGGATCACTACCTGAGCTGAAGGCAGTCTCTTAACCAACCAACTGAGCTACCCTGTAAAATGTCTCTTTTGATTTCTTCTTTGATCCATTGATTGTTCAGAAGTCTGTTGTTTAGGTTCCACATACTTAAAGACTTTTCAGCTTTTCCCTTCTTCATTTCTAACTTCATTCCATTGTTGTCAGAAAAGATTGTTGATATGATTTCAATTCTCTTCAAACTTCTAAGATTTTTTTTGTTTGTGCCATACCATACAATTTATTCTCAAGTATGTTACCTGTGCACTCTAGAAGAATATTCTCCTGCCATTTGTTAGAATGGTCTATGCATGTTTATTAAATTCATTTGTTTTGGATTATGATTCAATTCCAATATTTTCTTTTGATTTTTTTCTGGATGTCCTACCCATTGCTGACAATGAGGTAGTGAAATATACTACTACTATTATTATATTTTTAACTATTTCTGTCTTCAAATCAATTAGTATTTGTTTAATATATTCCATTGCTGCAATGTTGGGTACCTATATATTTACTATTGTTATATCTTCTTGATATATTGACTTTTTGATCATAATATAATGATCTTCTGCATCTCTTGTTGTCTTTTTTAGCATAAAGTCTACTTTATCTGATGTAACTATGGCTACCTTCATTTTTCTTTTGTTTTCCACATGCATGAAGTATCTTTTTCTATCCCTCTACATTGAGCCTAGGTGTGTCTTTAGAGCTAAAATGAATTTCCTGTAGGCAGCATGTAGTTGGTTCTTGTTTTTTTGTTTGCTTGTTTGTTTTGTTTTTGTTTTAATCCACCCAGAATAGTCTGTGCCTTTCTATTGGTAAATTTTATTCTTTTATATTTAGTGTGACTATTGGTATGTTAAGGCATAGTACTGCCATCATATTATTTGTCTTCTGGTTGTTTTGTATCTCCATTGTTTCTTTTTCCCTCTGTTTCTGTCTTCTTTTATAAAGTGGTGGTTTTCCATGGTAATTTACTCTCCCCTTTTATGTTTTGTGACTCTTCTCTAGGTTTTTAGTTTGTGGTTACCATGTGGCTTACAAAAAACATCTCATATATAAAATAGTTCTTCTTATGCAGATAGCACCTAATCTTCATTTGCCTATAAACTTCCACCCTTTTACTACTTTGCTTTTATATTTTTCATGTCACAATTTACCTTTCATTGAAAGGTAAATTCACTGAAAATTTCATTGAAAAATTATAGTAGCTATAGTTATTTTAATGTTCCTTTCCTTTAATCTTTATAATGTAATTGATTAACCCAGCATTCTAATATAGAGTTCCAGTTTCTTAATTCTGTTTATTTTTCACTTTTGCTAGAGTAGTGTGTACTTTCATTTGCTTTTATGTCACTAATAAGGATTTTTTTTTTTTTTTTCATTTCAACCTGAAGAACTCCTTTCAGCATTTCTTGCAAGGCAGATCAAGCGGTGGTGAATTCCCTGAGCTCTTGTTTGTCTAGAAAAGGCTTTATTTCTCTTTCATACCTGAAGGATACCTGGCTAGATAAAGTATTCTTGGCTGGCAAGTTTTATCTTTCAACACTTTGAACATGTCATTCTAATCTCCTGGCCTGTAGATTTTCTGCTGGGAAATCAGAAGATAGCCAAATGAGGGCTTCTTTGTAGATTACTTTCTTTTAAAAATAAAATTAGTCTTGAACTCTACCTTGTATTGTACATAAAATTTGAAACCAAATTGCATGTCTAAATATAAAAGATGAAAAATAAAACTTCTAGAAAATAACATAGGGAAACATCTTTATCAACCTGGGATGGGAAAAATGTTAATTTAATATATAAAATCATTTAAATTCTGGAATAATGAAAGCTAACAAATTTTCAGTATCTGCAAAGTGTCTGTCATTGTTCTCAGAGCTTTAGGCATATTTAATCTTCACAAAAACCCTAATATTGCCATTTTACAGATAAGAAAACAAATACAGAGATATTTACTAACTTATTCTGAGATCACATAGCAAGTATGTGAAGGAAATGTAATTAGTTGCTGTCAGTCTAACTTCAGAACTCAATATGCTGCTACAGGTCTGATTGTGTTTATAACCTGGGATGAAAAGGTCCTTCTAGTACATCAAATAAAAATACTGATGAGTTTTTTACATAAACTTAAAATTTTTACATTTGGTCCAAAATAGACTTTTAAGAGTGTTAAAAAAAAATTAGGAGAAAAGATTTTGCAACACACAAAAGAGACAAAGGGTTAATGTCATTAAAATTTTAAAAAGGTCCTACAAACCAATTAACAACACCCATTCAAATAGGAAAAATGAGAAAGTTATAGGAACTGGTAATTCTCAAAAGGATAAATGAAAAATGTTACAACTAAAGAAAATGCTACAATAAAGGGGTAAAGGGTGGTCTTGTGGCCAGATATATTTCAGAAATATCAGATTAAATAAAATTAAACTATTTTCTTCACATTGAGATTTCTCAAAACCTTTAATATGTGAATATTCACTGTGACTCTACAGAAAAAGTATGAAATAGAACATTTTTAAAATCTTATTTAACCATGAGGACTTTTCTAACAGGACAGGAATTCTATTGAACATACTTGAAAATGCTGCATTAATTCATTTGCTCCTATAATAGTCCTATAACTTTTCCCACTTTATGAGGTTACATAATCTCATACAGGTGGTCTAAATTAATGAGGCCTTTATTCCACCACAACTCTGTTACTTGTCCCAGAGTGTTGCGCCTAGAAAGATCCTTAATACATTTATAAAGAAGGGAGCAGAGACTTTTTTATAAAGTCAGTGGAGACTTATAAGACTGGAGAAGCAGAGGCAATTGCTAAACTCTTGCTCCAAGTCCCCTGTATTTCCAGAATTCTGGGTCCAGACCCTGGGGGATCATTTTAAATGGCATGTTCACTAAGCCCAAAACATCTACTTTGATTAATCAGTTGTAATCTCCTCATTTCCTGAGCCATTTTCTCTAACACATCATCCCCTCAGGACTCAGAATCAAGTCTACAGGAACCAGGTAAGAGGTTGTAGGCCTCTTTCCATCCTTTGCCCTGGGTTAGCCTGGCACAGACCTGGCTCTTCCAGGGCATGTCCCTTGAGCACCATAAGCAGTGGAATTAGAAGCTGGAGCATCTTCTTTTCATTCCAGTCCAGAATTGCCCAACCTTTGCATTTAACCAAAGCTGATAAAGGGCTAGCTGCAGCTGCTTCAGTTGGGGCCATCACAAATGCATGGCAGAGCTAGTCTTGGGTGACATCACAGTAAGCCCAGGGTTGCGGAGGAAACAGGGGATGCAGGGCAGCCTGGCTTAATGAGTCTGTGTGGCTAATCCTTCCCTATATTCTCTCCATAGTGGGGAATAAAGGGACACCATGTTAGGCAAACTTTTGTTTGCACATTCCCTTCCCACTTTTGACTCTGAGCCTCTTGAGGGACCATGTATTCTATCATATGCTTTGGCATCAAAAAGCTATGGGTCTTTGGGTGAGTTTTCATATTTTTTATCTCAAAGCCTGCTCTGACTTTTTAGAAGATTGAATTTTCTTGTGAGGTTAGTGGGGAGAATGGTGGAATGAAAGTGGGTCACATAGTCACATATGCATGAAAAGATTACTCTGAGTGTTACACAGAGATTATTTTAGAGAGGATTAAATAGAAAAGAGAATATAATTTAGGAAGTGGCTCCAGAAATGTAGATGAAAAATGATGATGGCCTAGAGTAGTAAAGAGGGTTTATGCATTAGTTTGCTAAGGCTATCATAAAAATGTACCACACAGTGGTTGGCTTAAACAACAGAGATTTCTCAGTTCTGCAGGCTGGTAAGTCCAAGATTGAGGTGTCAACAGGGTTGGCATCCTTCTGAGGGACATAATGGAAGGATCTGTTCCAGGTCTCTCTGGTTGGTGTGCAGATGGCCACTCTCTCACTGCCTCTTCATATGGTCTTCTCTCTGCACATGCACTCCTGATTTAATTTTAGTTTCAGTGTAGTTAACGTATTATAACTTAATAACATATAATGTGTTATATTAGTTTTAGGTGTACAACATAGTGACTCAACAATTTCATATATCACCCAGTGCTCATCACAAGTGCAGTCCTTAATCTCTGTCCTTATTTCACCCATCTCCCTGCATACCTCCATTCTGGTAACCATCTTCCTCTTTTTATAAGAAAAACAGTTATATTGGATAAGGGCCTTATTTTAACTTAAGCATCTCTTCAAAGATTTTATTTCCAAATATGATTACATCCTGAGGTATAGGGGGCTGGATGTCCACATAAGAATTTTAAGAGGGACACAATTCAGCCCGTAATAGTGGAGTTACCAAGAAACAGATGTAAATGAGAGATACCCAAAGAGGTTGAATATAAAAATAATGTGATTGATGAGCTCTATAAGATGAGCATTTAGATCCAAGTACAGATCTGAAATTTGGGGGTGGGGTATCAATTGGAAAGTTATCAGCCTATTGAAGTCATGGAGTGGATGGGATTGTTCACTGAGAAGGTTTGGAGAGAGAAGCAAAGAAGGCCAAGGGGTGAGCCCAGAAGAACTGACAATATTTATGGTGCTATATAGGAAGCAGGGCTGGAATAAGAAGCTGGCAATTACCAGAAGTACTGTAGAAAAATTAGAAGACGGTGTTGGTGTCTAGAATACTACTAAAACGTCCCAAAGAGAAGCAATGCCTCCTGATTAAAGATAATCGCTCCACATGTCCTCTGAAACTCTCAATCCTCCTACAGCCTTGGGAATCTGATACTATCAATTATTTGTTCCCTCCCTAGTCCTCATGCTCTTTTTCTCTTTCACATCTTTCTCATCAACATTTAAATGTGGCTCAGTTGGTTAGGCGTCCCCTCTTGGTTTGGCTCAGGTAGTGATCTCATGGGGTCATGAGATCAAGCCCTATGTTGGGTTCTGTTCTTGGCATGGGGTCTGCTTGGAGATTCTCTCCCTCTGCCCCTCCCCGCACATATGCACATGTGTGCATGAGCGCCTGCTCTCTCTCTCCAAAATAAATAAGTGACTCTTTAGAAGAAAAAAGTTTGGTGTGTCATCAACGCATAAAATATATGTATATACTAGACTATTATATCATTTAGTGCCATAAAATACACACAAATCTTTTACAAAAAGTGAAGATTTATGCACACATATAGAATTTACAGACTGTACATGGAATCATTCATGGTCAGGAGAAATATAAGCAAATGGAAAGATGCAATATTAAATCATAACTGTAAAAAATTAATAGTAGTAGTGCATACTATATTACTGTACAATACTATACTATACAACACTATACTATACTATATTACTACAGCATATATATAAAATATATATTATATATTTATTTATATTTATATTTATATATAAAATATTTATACATATATATATAAATATTTTATATTTATATAAATATATATTTTATATTTATATAAATATATATTTATATATATATTATAAAAATATATATATTTTTATAATATATATTATATATATTTTTATAATATATATATTATATAAATATAATATTTATATTTTATAAATTTATATTTTAATTTTGATATTTTAATATTTTAATATTTAAGATTTAATTCATAAATTGAGTTAATAAATAATTTAATTAAATCATTAATCAAATTAATTAATTAATGATAAAATATCAATTTAATTCATTTAAATGTTAAATATTAAAATTTAAAATATTAATATTAAATACTAATTTAATAGTAAATGAATCAAATAAATATTAAATAATATTAGAAATTAATTTAATATTTTTAAATAAATAAATTTATTAAATTTAACAATTTATTATAAAATAATATTAAATATTCTAAATATATTAAAATATTTAAAAATATTAATTTAATTTATTTAAATATTAAATAGATATGATTAAAATAAATATTTAATTAATAAATTAATTTATAGAATTAATAATTTTTATATTTTATATTTTATATTTGATTTTAATAGTTTCATATATACTATATAAATATATATACAGTATATATACTATATAGTATATTACTGTAGTACTATACTATACATATTACTATATTACATATAGTAGTTCATACTATATTACTGTAATGATTTCATAGCCCTCTTCTGTTGCTCTTGCAGTGAACTTCAGTGTTGGGAATATCTACTTAAAATGCTATGATGTCAATCATTCCCATGTAAACCACTGGTCTTTGCAGTAAATTGTGTATTGCATTTAAAAAGTGATCTCTCATGGTTCTTATGTATTTTTCATTGTGTTTAGTGCAATACTATAAACCTAGAGTAACACTATGGACCCATACAAAGTGCTACCACTGATGCTGAAAGTGTTCCCAAGAATCAGAAAAAATTCCTGACATTACAAGAAAAAGCTTAATTCCCTCATATATGCTATAACCTGAAGTCTGTAGCAGTGGTTGCCCACCATTTCAAGATAAATCAATCTAGCATAGGACCATCATAAAAAGAAAAGGAAATCCATGAACTCATCACTGTGGCTATGCCAGCAGGTACTAAAACCTTGTACTTTTTGCAAAATGCCTTTTTATCTCATATTGAAAATGCAGCTTTTATATGGGTCCAGGATTGCTATAAAAAAGGCATACCTCTAGACTCTACTATGACTTGAGAAAAAGCAAAGTCATAATAACTTAGAGCAAAAAAAAGGTAAAGGATCTAAAGCTGGAGAATTTAATGCCAGCAAAGGATGGTTTGATGATTTTAGAAAGAGGTTTGGCTTAAAACATGTCAGGATAACAGGAGAACCAGCTTTTGCTGACCAGGAGGCAGCAGCTGAGTTCCCAGATGCCATTAAGAAAATCACTGATGAGGGGCACCTGGGTGGCTCAGTTATCAAGCATCTGCCTTCAGCTCAGGTCATGATCCCAGGGTCCTGGGATTGAGCCACACATCAGGCTCCCTGCTCTGTAAGAAGCCTCCCTGCAGTGTTCCCTGTTCTTGCTATCTCTCTCTCTGTCAAACAATTAGTAAAATCTTTAAAAACAAAATTACTGATGAGAAAAGATACCTACCTGATCAGATTTTTGTTTTTCATGCAGATGAAAGTGCCCTATTTGGGGAAAAAAAAAAAAAAAGCCACGAAGGACATTATTAGTAAGGAGAAGAGTGAACACCAGTATTTAAGACAGGGAGGGACAGGCTAGCTCTACTGTTTTATGCCAATGCTGAGTTTATAATGAGGAGTGCCCTTATCTATAAAGCTACTATCCCCTGAGTCTTGAAGCAGGAAAGATAAACATCAGCTACCAGTCTTTTGGTTGTACAACAAGAAGGCCTAGACAACAAGAACCCTTTTCTGGATTGGTTCCATTGATGCCTTGCCCCTGGAGCCAGGAAATACTTGCCGGTAAGGGGCTGCCTTTTAAAGAAATGCCATTTGATACTGGAAATTCTCCTGGCCATGCAGAGCCTCATGAGTTCAATACAAAGGTACTGGAGTGGTCTACTTACCCCCAAACACAATGTCTCTAATTCAGCCTCTAGATCAGGGGATCGTAAAGATTTTTAAGGTCCATTATACATGACAGTCTGTAAACTTTTCCAATGTAATGGAAGGGAACCCCAATAGAGAGAACATCATGAAAGTCTGGGAAGATGACACCATTGAAGATGCCATCATTGTTGTAAGAAAGTCCATGAAAGCCATCAAGCCTGAAACAATAAATAAATTCCTCATAATTGGAGAAACTGCATATCAGCCTATTATCACAGGTTAAGTGGTTTTTAAAAAACTGTAGCATTGTTACTAATACTATATTATGAATATGATTGTAATACTGCATGCCATAACATTTTTACAACAATTCACTCATTAGTGTATAAGTGAGGCTACTGTGAAGCAATCACATCAATTACACTAGGTTACCCCAGAGCAACCATATTGCTGCTTCAATGCATAGATCAGTATACCTATAAAAAACACAACTTTCTTTTTCACTTTCTCTTTCCATTTTTTATGTTTACTCTTAGTAATATGTATAATATCTGCCATGTTTTGTATCATATAGGACGGTTGATGTAGATACTGACTGACAATTCATCTTGTAAACAGATGATGTAAACTTATGATGCTAATATAGTACAGTACTGTAAATATATTTTCTCTTCCTTATGATTTTCTTAGTAACATTTTCTTTTCTCTAGCTTACTTCATTGTAAGAATACAGTATATAATATATGTAGCATACAAAATATGTATTAATCAACTGTTTGTTATTGGTAAGGCTTTTGCAACCGTAAGGTTATAGTGCAACAATAACAATGGGTTTTGTCTGATCGTCTGGTAACAGCTGCCTAAATGGCCATATTGTGACCAATCCTTGGCTCAGCAGGAAGGAGTTATGATCAGTTGGCCGCATCGGTCATGAGAGCTGGGGTGGGGGGTAGCGGTGGGTGGAGCATGGCAGTTGTACAAGACATTTGTCTCCCTGAGCTAGGTGACTTGCCCATGCCTGTATGGATGAGTACCTTCCCCACAGCCACTGTTCAGCAGACTGCTGTAAATGGAGAAATCATGAGGTTCCAGCCAGACCCTTCCCAACTGTAAAGGCACTAAAGAATGCAATGGGCAATACAACTACTATGTTTGAACCAGTGCAATGCATGGATTGCGATCAAAACACAGCTTTATTGTGTTCCTCACCATTTTTTTAAACTCCATTCAGGAGGGATGATTTGTCCTGCCCAGATTTTTTAAAAAAACAAAAAACAAAAACAAAAAAACCAAAAAACTCCAAGTATACCTTTTGATTGTTCAGAGATAATAATGCTATAGGAACTTGAGTCCCAAATCTAGTTTCCATGTAGATGCTAGAATATCTAAACCCTTAGTCACACTCCAGAGGCTGAAATCTGACTGTTAAATCTCCCTCCCCTGGTCTGGGTCCATTTAGGGACAAGGGCCTTTTCTCACCTCTTTTCTCACCCCTGTTCATCTCCCTCCACCTTGAGCTGCTCTTTCACTCCTGGCAGGGATCGAAGTTGGGGAGAGGGTGCAGATAAAGGTGAGCTGGCCCAAACATCAGCTTCCTGACCTCTGGGCCTAGGAGAAATTTCCCGCTGACTTATAAGGGGGATGTTTTCATGGGCTCTTCTGTGGTTCCTTGAAGGCCTCCTTTTTCCTGCCACTCCCAGGCCTGGAAGCACATCCCCAGCCTCTTTCCTGTGGGGCCCTCTTGCCCCTCTGGGAAGCCCTGTGGGTGGATCCTCAGACACCCCTGACTGGCTCTCTCTCCTCTGCACCCCACACTGCACAAACTAGGGGATCAATCAGTCCCTCTACACAGTCCCGTCCCAGAGCCTAAGTGGTTGGCCAGCCACGCTTTTTCTCTCCCGATTTCCCAAGTAGAGTCAGACTCCAATCCTAGCTTCCCAGAAACCCCAGGAAACTCTCTACCCTAGGCCTGACTGACATTTCTCTAAGTAGCCCAGGATAATTTCCACTGGAATCATCTGCAGACCTCTTTTAAAATACTTAGATCTGGCTCTTCTCCCCTCTCCAATCCACTGGATTAGCATCTGAAGGAAGAAGCCTGGAAATCGCCACTGCCATTGCCAAATAAAGTACAGAACTCCATTGGTGCCTGGGTGACTCAGTGGGTTAAGCCTCTGCTTTTGGCTCAGGTCATGATCTCGGGGTCCTGGGGTCGAGTTCCGCATCCGGCTCTCTGCTTGGCGGGGAGCCTACTTCCTCCTCTCTGCCTGCCTCTCTGCCTACTTGTGATCTATCAAATAAATAAATAAAATCTTAAAAAAATATAGAACTCCAAATACATTAGGATTTCAGGGGAAAAAATAAACATATACATATTTTTAGTGTGTGTATGTTCTAAACACTGCATGGGGTACACACATACTAGAAATATACATTTTTTTAAACCTGAAATTCAAAATTAAGTGGGCATCCTGTATTTTTCTTTGATAAATCTGGTAACCTTAATCAGCACTGAACAAGTTCCCCAGGCTGCATAGTGAAGTTAGAGATCCATTGGTTAGGATCATGGGGTAAATAAAATCACCATGATAATGACCACTGGGGGGCCTTGGAAGCATTAG
Organism: Mustela putorius furo; assembly: GCF_011764305.1. Taxonomy (NCBI): domain Eukaryota; kingdom Metazoa; phylum Chordata; class Mammalia; order Carnivora; family Mustelidae; genus Mustela; species Mustela putorius. The sequence goes on from NW_025421325.1 coordinate 18,489,826, forward strand.
TCAGGCAGTTGTCCCTGGGCAACCTGTGTCGTCAAGTGCCTTTTGGATTTCTCTAGATTCCTAATAGAGCACTGAAGTTTCTCTTCACACCTGATCCCCTGTGTTTGCCCAATTCCAGGGTGAGGTAATCCCACTGTGGTCTATGGGAATGGTGTCCTCTGGAGATGTGGATGTGCATGGCAGCTCTGACCCTACCCATCTCTCCCCTCCACTGGTTCAGGCATTTTGCAATCTATTGTTATTGTAAAGAAGCTTGGTACACACAATAAATAAATAAATAAATAAATAAATAAAATAAAATAATGCTGGGCAGTGTATGAGTATTTCACAATAAATAGAGCCCAGTTGTGTTAATAGAAGGAATAGAGACCCAGAAGGAAATGGATCTTCTAGACATGAGCATTGCTTTTGTCCAGATGCTTCTGTAGAAAATGAGCAGCAGTTTAGTGTGGGTCTATTATTCCTGCTTTCACCCAATTGACCCTTGACCCAGGAGGCTCCACCCCTCCACAACCCACCCCTGCACTTGAGCAAAGGGGAAAGCCACCAGAATTCAGCAGGGGTGGGAGGAGCAGATCTAGAGGAGGGAGAGAGGTGAAACTAAAGGAAGAACAGAGGGAAAGTTCAGAGCTTCCTGGTGGTCAGACTAGGGCCCCATGACCCAGTATGCTCTGGTACTTTTATTCATATGCCAGTAAAGAAGAAAAGGGTTAGCCACTCGTCAGGCCTCCTCTGTTTGAGGAGGTAGATTACATATTATTCAAAACAGGTGGGGATCACACCACCTCATGACGGCACAACAGGCCCTGGCCCAACACTCAGAGTGGAACCCCGGGTGCCAAAGAACAGCTATCTCCAGGGGCCCATGGGATAAGAGAAGGAGTCAGTCACCTACCCTGGAATTTCTCCTCTCAGGAGAAATTGAGAAACTACTGAGAAATCCTCTCAGTAGTTGGAGCCACATCCTTGGTAAGTAAAGAGGGACCAGCACCCGAGTCACATAATCTGGTTTTGAGCTTCACAATGACTTTATGGATGGACCCTATTATTCCTTTTCAGCAGGTGAGAAAACCACAGGAGCTAGGCAGGGAAGAGTAGACACTCTGGTCTGGAAAATGAACTATGGTCACTTTGGGAACTGAAATGAGTGAGATTCTCTTCCAACCACTGGTCCTGGCCAGTGGCCAGGAAGGCAGCACTGAAGTTGCTTGGATAGAGTCCACCCCAGTCAGTGTGCTTAAAGTATGCAAAAAAATAGTAAGGTCCAAATCCTATGACTGAGCTGCTGATAGAAGGAGAAGACATAGACCAGGCATTTCCACCTTTGAGTCTCATATTCCCATCTAGAGACGTGGACAGGGGATTATCTGAAAATTTGGGGGCCATGAAAGTGGTGGCTGCAAGGATTTTAGCCTGCTGGGCTATGCATGAGGCGAAGCCAGAGCCTCTGAACCCAGTCTAGAAGGCTCATGCCAGCAGCCCAAGATCAGGGGTCTGAGCAGAAAACTCTTAGGGCAAATGTTTTGGGTAGGGTGGTAGTGCTGGGAGAGGCCTCTGAGCCTCCTGGATCTCCTCCCCAATCTACAGGCCCAGCCTGGCAACCTTTCCCTTAGGCATTATACACACATTCACAGAGAGCCCCTGACATGACAGGCTTTGTGAAAGAGGCTGCATTTGAGCCTTAAAACACATGGGAGTGACAAGGGCCAAAAGCAAGGTTTCTGCCAAGGACTCAGTGAGAGGTGGGTCCTAACCAGATCAGTGAGAAGGGAAGCTCAGACTAGACACCTTCAAGGATGGGGTACTACCCCTGAGCAACCCTCTTAGAAACAAAATGGCAAGAAGAGAAGCCTGCATGACCTGTCTGAGTTCTTAAACTCCACAGCCCATTGTGACATCATTGGCCAGGAACTGGCTATAAGAAGGGAGGCTCTATCAGCATCATATCCCTGATCCCTGGCCTCCATCACCTCCTAGGCCAACATCAAAGCCAAGGGCCATGCTCCTGTTATCAATTCTGCTGCTCATGTTCCAAGTCAAAGGCGTACATTTTGGTATGTGGTCTCTTCTCCCAGTGGCCAGAACAGCTCTCCCAGGTGGGGTTGGGCATGACAGTGGCCCTGCTCACATCACTTTCATCCAGTCAGTGGTGAGCATTAAGGGCTAAGGGAGAGATGTGATTATTGAGCTCATTAACTAGCTAATTGGTCATTAAGAGGCTGGCCCACAAGGGCACAAGAGTAGTAGCTTCATGTTTTCCCTCATACCACTCCCCCACAAAAAATACTTCCCACTCTTCTCCTCTTCCCCAGCCCAGAGTTCAGCCTGTCTGATCTTAAGTTTCAGTTTTGAAATCCTAAACTTCATCTCTGAATGAGTAATGGAGGGCCTAGAAGTAAGTGCCCAGAATGAGCTGAGCATCAGATTTCCAAATCGGGGGAAAAAGAGAATGGGGGTCAGAAGCATGACAGAGCTCTGGGGAACTGCAGGTACAGAGCAGAAGCCTAACTGGGCACATTCACATGTGTACATGCAGACAGAAGGCCAGGGCCTTCTGTTCTTAATGGGCAGCTCCTCACCATTGGTTCCTTGATGGGTTCTCTCTCTAAGGCTTGGATGAGGTTGGAGGGGAGCTGGGTTACTTAGTGCCTCTCATGGGTAAGGTAATTCCCCATGTTTAATTTCCACCCCATTATATTGGGGTCTCCACTCTCAGCCCCATGCATTTGTGACCAACTCTGTGCCTTATGAAGGTTGAAGATTTGTCCAAGTCACATAGTGCAGAAGTGGGCAGGGATTTTTGCACCCATCTGACTCTGGGCCTGCATTTCCCTCTCCGCACACTACCCCATGAAAAGAACACAGCCTATTCACCTGGCCTTCCTCAAGATTCTGGCCTGGGTGTTGGCTGAAATGTGAGTGAGTCAGGGATTGGAAGAGAACCAGCAGAACGTGCCCCTTTACAGTGTTTACAACTGCAGCTGCTTCTCACCCATTTCAGCATTGCCTCCATCACTACTCAGGGGTTTTATGCTCTAGTATTAACTGACAAGTCCACACAATTCTACACTGGTGATATTGGTTGTTCTCAGGATGAAGATGGAGAATGAGGCCCATGGAGCCTTTGGGGCAAGATGAAATGAGAAATTCTGACGGCTAATGTAGCTTGAGGATTTACTTTGTGCCAAGCACTGTGTTGGGCACCTCAATGCCCACTATCTCATTTAATCTGTAAAACATGTTTTATAGGGTAGGTCCATTTTCATAATGAAGAAAGAGAGTAAGCAAGGGTAAGTAGTTTTCCCCAATGCTTACTGAAATCATTCAGTCAATAAGCAACAGAGCCAGGATTTGGTCTTGGGGTGTGGGACCCGAGCCCACCCTCTTATCAAATGTCATATTCTGCTTCTCAGAGATGTCACAGGATTGGTACCCATAACAATCATCCATAATTTGATCAAGCTTCAAGCTCATAATCACTCTTAGTGTCATAACACATTTCCTCCCACAAGCATCAGGGCAGCTTGTTAACATGATTAAAACAGTATGTTCATATATTTTTTTTATCCTGACTTTTCCCTTTCAACATTGTATCTTAAACATTTGGCTCGCATCATTAAAAACCCTTCATAAGCATAACTTTTATGGCTGAATGCATGTGCCCTACTTTAGTCATAACATTGAGGATGCCTTCAATTTGTTACTGTTATAGAGATCAACTGTAGTGAACATCTTTCAATTGCTGCCTTCCAGATTCTTCCCTTAGGATAGTTCTCAGCAGTGGAGCCACTGAGTCAGAGGATTCCTCATTCCTGTTGAGTGTCCCCTCGATGCCAGCTGTGATGCTATCATTATTTTTGTTGTTGTTGTTTTATTTATTTTTAAATTTAATTTCTTTTCAGTGTAACAATTCATTGTTTATGCACCACACCCAGTGCTCCATGCAATACGTGCCCTTCATAATACCCACCATCAGGCTCCCCCAAGCTCCCACTCCCAGCCCCTTCAAAACCCTCAGATTGTTTTTCAGAGTCCATAGTCTCTCTGGTTCATCTCCCCTTCCAATTTCTCCCAACTTCCTTCTCCCCTCCATCTCCCCATGTCCCCCGTGTTATTTCTTATGCTCCACAAATAAGTGAAACCATATGATAATTGACTCTCTCTGCTTGACTTATTTCACTCAGCATAATCTCTTCCAATCATGTCCATGTTGATACAAAAGCTGGGTATTCATCCTTTCTGATGGAGGCATAATACTCCATAGTGTATATGGACCACATCTTCCTTATCCATTCGTTTGTTGAAGGGCATCTTTGTTCTTTCCACAGTTTGGCATCCGTGGCCATTGCTGCTATGAACATTGGGGTACAGTTGGCCCTTCTTTTCAATACATCTGTATCTTTGGGATAAATACCCAGTAGTGCAATTGCAGGGTCATAATTTCTTGAGGAATCTCCACACTGTTTTCCAAATTGGCTGCACCAACTTGCATTCCCACCAACAGTGTAGGAGGGTTTCCCTTTCTCCACATTCTCTCAACACATGTTGTTTCCTGTCTTGCTCATTTTGCCCATTCTGACTAGTGTAAGGTGGTATCTCAATGTGGTTTTAATTTGAATCTTCCTGATGGCTAGTGATGATGAACATTTTTTCATGTGTCTGATAGCCATTTATATGTCTTCATTGGGGAAGTGTCTGTTCATGTCTTCTGCCCATTTTTTTTTTTTATATGATTGTCTGTTTTGTGTGTGATGAGTTTGAGAAGTTCTTTATAGATCGTGGATATCAACCTTTTGTCTGTACTGTCATTTGCAAATATCTTCTCCCATTCTATACATTGCCTCTTTGTTTTGTTGACTATTTCCCATTTCAAGCTTTACTACAAAGTGATTACCAAGACGGCATGGTAGTGGCATAAAAATAGACACATAGACCAGTGGAAAAGAGTAGAGAGCCCAGATATGGACCCTCAAGTCTACGAGCAAATAATCTTTGACAAAGCAGGAAAAAATATACAGTGGAAAAGACAGCTCTTCAATAAATGGTGCTGGGAAAATTGGACAGCTGTATGTAGAAGAATGAAACTTGACCATTCTCTTACACCGTACTCAAAGATCAACTCGAAATGGATAAAAGACCACAATGTGAGACAGGAATCCATCAGAATCCTAGAGGAGAACATAGGCAATAACGTCTTCTATATCAGCCACAGCAACTTCTTTCAAAATATGTCTCCAAAGGCAAAGGAAACAAAAGCAAAAATGAACTTTTGGGAATTCATCATGATGCTATCATTCTACTATCAACAAGGCAGACATGTCTTCTTCCCCAGATGAAGCTTACATTCTGATATCAGAGGCAAAAAGGGATGGATAATCTCCAACTTAATGATAAAGTGATGAAGAAATATAATACAGGGTAGGAGATAAAGAGAGACCAGGACAGGAGGGGTTAGGGAGAACTTTCCAAAGAAGTGATTCTTGAACAAAGGCTTAAACAAAGTGAGCCACACAACCATCTGAGAGAAGAATATTCCAGACAGAGAGGGGCACTGAGTAGTGCCAAGAGCACTCACTGTGAAGTCAGATTGCCTAGGTTCAAATTTTGGTCTGGCCATGACTAGCTGTGTTACCTTGGGCAAATTACTTAACCTCTCTGTCCCTCAGCTATCTCAACTGTAAAGTGGGGATGATAATAACAGTACCTATCTCATAGCATTATTATGAAAATTAAGTAAATTGGTCTTTGTAGAGTGTTTGTAACAATGCATGACACCTAGTAAGCACTCTGTGTTTGGTAAATAAAAGAGTGTAGATCCAAAAGAGCCTTTATAGATTACTGACAGTTGAAGTCTTTTGATGCAAATTGCTGAATTTTCTTTCTAGTTGTTCTTTTTTTTTTTTTTTAAGCAAAACATGACCACTATTTGGTCAATCCAACCCACACTACAAAATCCTCAAAACCTTTATTGACTGAAAAATTGCAAAAGTGCCATCAAGAAAGAGACAAGAGGAGATCTTAGGCTCCTTAGAGTCAAACTCTTTCCTTGTTCCAGAGTACAAAGCAATTTTCAAGCCAACCAACATAAATGGACAGGCTTCTCCTCCTGTGGGCAAGGTGCTGGATCTGTACTCTGTCCAGAGGTGAATATCTCTTCTCTGCAAGAGCAGCCACAGCCTTTGCTCTCAGCTTCTCAGGGCATGGAGCTCCTCTGCCTGGAATAGAATGTTTTAACCTAAAACGGCTTAGGCTCAGGACTTGCAGAAGGTCCACACCCTTTCTGGGTCATCTTGTTTCCTGCATGTATGTTTCCTATGGTTGCTATAACAAACAACCACCAACTTAACACCCATTTCTTACCTTACATTTTTGTAGGATAAAAGTGTGCACAGGTCTCACTGGGCAAAGATCAAGCTGTGAGCAGGACTTTGTTCCTAATATGAGGCTTTAGGGGAGAATCTTAGCTTTGCCTTTTCTAGGTTTACAGGGTATCTGTATTCCTTGGCTGGTAGTCCCTCCATCTTCAAAGATAGCAGCATGCATCTCTGCAGGCCTTTCTTCAATAGTCATATCTATCTCCTGCTTCCTTTCACCATGTTAAGGACTCTTGTAACTACACTGGGCCCACTCACATTATTCAGGATAATCTCCCCATTTTAAGGTCAGCGGATTAGCAACTTTAATTCCATCTCCCAAGTCCCCCTTTCCCTGAAAGGTAACAGAGTCATAAGTTCCAGGGCATGGTCCATTAGGACATGGATATCTATTGGGGGTGGGGTCATTATTCTGCCTAACATTCCAGAGATGGCTCTGGACAAATATTTCCCTCATTTTTCTTTGACTAGAGCTTAGAAACAAGCTCAATGAAGTGACTTTTCTGAGATCACAATGCTAGAGAGGGGACAGAGCCAACACTTTTGTCCCAGACCCTCTGCAGCAAAATAAAGTATCTGTTGGCTTACTTGTCTTCCTAAAGGTGCTTCACTGGGCCAGCCTCTGTTTCCACATTTCTGGAAAGGGTATAATAATAACTACTTATAAGCCTTCGTGGACAATTACAAAATGTTGCATTTTTTCCTGTTTTTTTTTTTTTTCTCTTTCATCCACCAGAATGTGGTAAAAGACCAATTTTTGAGGAAGGAGCTCAGTATTCCAAAATCATAGGGGGGATGGAGGCTGAGGTGGGTGAGTTCCCATGGCAGGTGAGTATTCAGGCAAGAAATGAACATTTCTGCGGCGGCTCAATCATCAACAAGTGGTGGATTGTCACTGCTGCTCACTGTTTAATTTTTGAAGAGCTACTGTAAGTATTAAGAGCCCATTCTTGTTGCTTCTGACACTGTTCATTCCCAGGGCACTCTCAGCAAAACTTGATTGCTAAGGGAAATCCTAGACCTGGTCAGTCCTGAGCCAGACAGGAATGACTACCACCCAACCCTTCCAGCCCTAAGAAGGAGGAGGCAGTGAACCTGAAGGTAGCATCTGCTATGCCCTCTTCACTGTCACCCAGGACAAATAACTATTGTTTCCCTGAGGTCAAACACTGTCCTCTTCAGGAGCATTCATGGTTTTGTAGGGTCAAAGGCTTGTTCCACCCACCTCTTCTAGGACATGTAAGACCTTCTAGGAGGATAGTCTGCTAATTTTGGAAGTCAGGAATCCTGGGCTATCTGACACCATATTTACTTGCTCCTTGGAGAGTTTTCTCTGCACTCCAAGAGACTGGTTGTAAGTCTAGCATTTACTGTTTACTAATCATGAATCAGTTACCTGCTAAGAAATTACTTGCATTAACTTATTCATTCTGACATTCAGCTACGTGAACAAGGTAGATGAATAATCCCATTTTAACTCATTCAATCTTTCAATAACACTCTGAGGCAGGTAGAATGAACAATACTATTTTTATAGAGAAGGAAACAGGCCCAATATGACTGGGTGACTCACCCATGATGCACATATAGTAAACAAAAATAGAATTTAAATCCTGGCTCCAGTGCCTATGCTTTCTGCTATATCTGCTACACCACCTCAAGAAAGTTTGAAGATACACAGAAAGTCTAACTTTTTAAAAAATTAATAAAAAAACAGGAGAAAGTTTCATCATGGCATATCCAAGGAAACTTGTCACATATGCTTCCATTATATACTTAAGGATTGGCTATTGGGAAGTTTCTGGCCATTTTGCCCTGAGGGAATGCTTAAATTATTATTTAAGATTTTTTATGCTTAATCAATAGTAAGTCTAGATTCAATTCTGTGCCTGAGTCTCCAAGTGACTGGTAGGCAAATCAATGTAATAACACCTTACCTATCTGAAGTGAGTTTGAGCCATGCCAAGTGGCCTCCTGTGTATTCTTTGGAATACCCAAAGCTAAGTACTTTCTCGGTAGCATTAGACAGGAGTATCTCATTCACATCTCTAGGACTGTGCGGGAGCAGCAATATGGCTATAGTCTGACACCCCTGGTGTTTCACTTCCCTCTACCTTTTTCAAATTCTTACATCTTCTGAGCAACAGCCCCAGTAGGACAAGTCTGAAAGGTCCCTAGAACTATAGGGGATTTAGAGGTTTGGGGCAGCATAAATTCTGTGCCCTTCATGACTCCTCTTCCTCACCTCCTTCCTCCTCTCTGTTTCTGTGCCACCAGTCCAACAGACTTGAGCGTTGTGTTGGGAAGCAATGACTTAAGCAGCTCATCCCTGGAAATAAAGGGGGTTACCAGCATAGTTCTTCACAAGGAATTTCGAAGACTCAGCATGGACAATGATATCGCCTTGCTGCTCTTGGACTCACCCATCAGGTTCAATGGACTAACAGAGCCCATCTGCATACCTGGAAAGCCCAGCCCTTCTTTGTGGCACAAATGCTGGGTGGCAGGATGGGGTCAGACCAACAGTGGTATGTGTCCACTCAGCATCTCCTGAGAGCTACTGGGGGAGGAGCCACATCATGGGCATCTGAGGCCAGTAAATCTAAAGATGTGGGCAGAAGCATGAAAAGAGGGAGAGTGAAGGAAGGAGGAAGGAGAAAAATACTTGCATTAGAGCAAATCCCTGCATACCTGAGGCTCACAGAGGCCAACTCTCAGCCCCTTCCCAGTGCCAAGGAAACAACTCCTCAAGGCCCCTAGTTGAGATGCCAGGTCCAAACCAGTCGCCAGGTGTGGTCATATTCAGCCAGCACAGAGCATTCTTGTTTGTTTGTTTAACTGAATTTAAACTCTCCAGTTTGCCGGGGGGCCCCCATACTCTTTATTCTCTTGCATTTCCTTTGATTCACACATTGATGTTTCCCACCTGGTTCCTACAGGCATTCAAGAAGCCTGTCCCAGCCTAGATATTTGATGGTCCTGGAGTGTTGCCCAGCCATTCTTAGAAATGAATTTGTTGTTACTTGTTGTTAAATTGTTACTTGGCCAAGATAGGAAGAGCTGTACTAGGGCAGAAAGGGATTATGAAAGCTCCATTGGACTATCCCCAAAGAAAATAGGTTGGGGAACGGATGGGAACAGCACAGCTCTGTCTCAGGCCTGAACAAGACCCTAGGTCCATGGGGAGCTTTACAACCAGCTGGGATCTGGAAGATGGTAGGTATTTCAGGTGTTTAGTAATGAGAAGACAACTAGAGTAACGCTGTTTCTGGGCTACTACTGGAGAGTTAGAAGTGAGGAGGAGGCAGATAGATACCTATGCAATTAAAACTACTCAATAAGGAGAAGAATTTAGAAATTTACTAAGAAGTAGCAATAGGTATACATGCTGAAGAGGCAGTCTTATGCTGAGAAATGATCAATAGACAGTTTCAAGGAGTCAAGTCTGTAGGGCTGGTTGGAGTCAAGGAGGAAGTCTGCTTGGAAGCAGGAATATGATTTGGAATAAGAGGAATAATCCAAGTAGGTGGGGAATAGTTTAGAAAAGCCTGGGATTGTAGAATGAGTGAATAGCATGGGATTACTGAAAGGAAGTGGGGAGTGGAGGATATGAAGAAAAGTAGACAAGTGGCTGATGGGACACAGGAATACACAGGGTGATCTAGGTGCATTATCAGCACTGGGACTGCTATCTAGTGACTTTTCTAATGTGATTTCTAGATGATAAAAGCTCTGTGAAAACTGATCTGATGAAAGTGCCAATGATCATCATGGATTGGGAGAAATGCTCAGAAGCATTTCCAAAACTTACCAAGAATATGCTGTGTGCTGGCTATCAGAATAAGAGTTTTGATGCTTGCCAGGTAACTAAGGGGTATCCCCAACTTCACCCTATAGACTCTTATCACCTCAGGGCTGCCATTGCAGGGTATCGCCTCTTCATAGAGAATAGACAGTTAAGAGTCTGTAAAATGTGTGGGATTCAGGGCTCTACCATGGAAATGGGGACATGAATTGGGAAGTACTCATTGTCAGGTCCTTGGAATGTCAGTGCATGTCCATGAGTCAGTATGTAGCAACACTGTATAAATATTTCTACTCTTTAGATATACTACATAAATAGGGCTCCACTGCTTTCCCATTTTTTGGAATTCTTAAAAAAGAGAAAGCCAAGCAGGATTTGAGATTCATAGAAGGAATAATTTTATTTCATTAATTTACTGTTGAGCACATTAAGCCCTGGGGAATCCAACAATGAATGAGACACAGTTTCTAACCTAAAGGAGTCCACAAACTTCTGGGCAGGCCATTGAATAAAGATTTATAATATTTGGAAAATACATATGGATTTCATGGGACAAAAGACTGGTATCTTAGTTTTAAATAAAATCAATACCACAATTTAAAAAGAAAAACATTTTTGATTGATGCTAGAAAAAATAGGGGGGGAAAACCTTGGGAATTAGCTTCCTGTGGCTCTAAGGATGAATTATGGGTATTGTCTTTAAAACCATTCTCTTTGTCTTTGGAGATGCTCTGTTCATCATCATCCTAATGAGCCCACTTAGCTCTACTCATTTGCTGGGCAATGGATCTGGTCACTGACATAAAACTATGACTATGAATGCAGATGTTAAATATTTTGTAGAGTAATGAAAAAGCTATCTCATGGAAGGGGAGAGTGTTTATCTACAGAATTGTCTGTTATTGTTCATTGTTGGAAGATGATAATTTTTCCTGCTAGGCTGTGAGATAAAGTCTTGGAAGAGAGTTGCTGGGATAGGGGTTGAAGGAATCAGGGAGAAAAGGAGGGGCTCTGAGGTGAGAAAGAATGAACGCTGTCCATGAGAAAAAATGACTCTGTTTAGCAGGAGTCACATATGGTGATTATTGTGCAGACCAAAACCAGAGATCGTATCAAACATCATGTCAACCTTGTGTTTTCTTCACATTCTGGACAATTTAACATTATAAAACAAAAAAGAGAATTGGAACTTCTGGTTCTAGACAGAATGGAGTAAACATAGTTCCCCCAATCCCTCCCACTAAGTACAGCTAAAACTACTGGACATTATATTATAGAACAAAAATAAAGGCTCTGAAAGGTAGATATGGACTGATTGGCTATACAACACTTAAGGAAGGACCCAGCAGTGAGTTCCTTGGGTTTTCTTTTTGCTTCTTATATATCCCAGACTGGATGCTAGATGAGTCTGCATCTCAGAATGCCAATGAGCGCAGATGAAAATGAACAAAACAAGAAAGATTTCCCTCTCTTTGGACTAGGAAAGAAGCAACCTAGGAAGGCAGAAACTTTTTGACAACAGATATTAAACATTGTATTCAAACAAAAGAACAGGAAAAAAATTGATTCCCCCAACCCATCAACCAAGATCAAGTGGAAACCTCGACTTCATTCTAGCCCATGGTGGTGGTTACAGAAGCAGCTATGTGGAGAATCAGGACTTTAACTACCATCTAGTAGTAACCAGCCATCCTTTGCCCCCCTTGATGTCAGTGGAGGCACCTGAGAAACTTGGACTTTCACCCCACCTAGGAATAACTGAGCACTCCTGCTCCTCCCTTAGGTGTCATCACAGGCCTGAGTTGGGGAATCAGGGCTTCCACCCCAATCCCATGGTAAAGAGTTGCTATCCCCTCTCCCTGACTCCAGTTTCAAAGAAACCTATTAAAACTGAAGATTTTAAATAACAACCAGTCTCATAACCTAATACTCCAGGCAATACTCTAGGTAGGATCTGTCATAGCTAGAATAGAGAGATGGATTTAATTTATTGATAATCATAGGATAAAGAAAATAAGGAAAAATAAAGCCAAAAATTAGGATAAATCTATATTTTTCATTGAGAACCATTAATTCCTAGAATAAGTTCAATTAAAAGTTAACTTAAGGAGTGCCTGGGTGGCTCAGTCAGTTAAATATTTGACTTTGGCTCAGGTCATATCTCCGTGTCCTCAGATGGAGCCCCATGTCAGGCTCCTTGTTCAGCAGAGAGCCTACTTCTCCCTCTGCCTCTGCCCCTCCCTCCTGCTCATGCTCTCTCAAATAAATAGTCCTTAAAGAAAAACAATTCAAAATGCATCATGAACTTAAATGTAAAACTATAAAAAGTTTAGTAAAAAACACAGGCAATCCTTGAGACATAGAATAACATCAAAGATACAACTCATAAAAGGAAAAACTGATAAACTGGACCTCATCAAAATTAAAAAAAATTTGTTCTGTGAAAGACCCCATTAAGAGTGTTACCAAATCCAAGTTCAGCTTCCCAGTCACTTGAAAGGCCATTACTCAAGAGACAGGTTTTTGACTGGAAAGAAATTAGAGCTCTATTCAGGAAACCAGCAACCCAGGGAGAAGATGGACTTTTGAACAAAAGCCAACTCTTATGTTTCTGCCTGGTCCTGGATTTTTAAAGGGGTTTAGTGTGGTTAATCAGCAAAGGAAGTGGCAGCCATGTTTCTTGATTACATGAAGACTTGATGATGCCAGCTGTAAGCATTATTCCAATGTAAGGGGATCTGGTACTGGGAGTACTCTGTTCTTTCTGCAAAGGTGTTCCAGGTCTACAGATGCACAAAGAGAGGACAGTAAAAATCATTTGTATGACCTTAAAAAAATTTTTTTTTTAATTTTTTTAAAATTTTTTTTAGCTAATCAGAAAGCTGAGGAGGTTTCAAATAGACTTGCTGGCTTCTGTGGCATGGGAAAGTTCTAGTCCTTCACTCCTCAAGGCCCATGGTCTACAAAACCTCAAAGAAAGTAAGTTCATTCTGTTAGAGATCAGGGGACTCAGGTCAGCAAGTAAGGAGTGTGTTAAGATGAAGCAAGTCAACACTTAAGACTGATTGGAGTGCTGTTACAAAAGGATGAAAACAAAGCTATAGACTGGGAGATGATATCCAACAAAGGAATTATCTAGAACATATAGAGAACTCTCAAACTCAATGGTAGAAAAAAATCTATCCAGTTAGGAAATGGGCAAAAGACATGGACAGACATTTCACTAAACAAGATATACAGAGGGCAAATAAGAACATGAAAAGAAGTACAATGTTATTAACCATTAAACAAATGAAAATTAAAAGTATAATGAGCTATCAATCCATACCTCTCAGAATGGCTTAAAAAGAATAGTGACAGGGGGACAAGATGGCAGGGACAGCTATATGTAGATGAATGAAACTCGACCATTTTCTTACACTGTACACAAAGATAAACTCAAAATGGATAAAAGACCTCAACGTGAGACAGGAATCCATCAGAATCCTAGAGGAGAACATAGGCAGTAATCTCTTTGATATCAGCCACAGCAACTTCTTTCAAGATATATCTCCAAAGGCAAAGGAAACAAAAGCAAAAATAAACTTTTGGGACTTCATCAAAATCAAAAGCTTCTGCACAGCAAAGGAAACAGTCAAGAAAACAAAGAGGCAACCCACGGAATGGGAGAAGATATTTGCAAATGACAGTACAGACAAAAGCTTGATATCCAGGATCTATAATGAACTCCTCAAACTCAACACACACAAAACAGACAATCATATAAAAAAATGGGCAGAAGATATTAACAGACACTTCTCCAATGAAGACATATAAATGGCTATCAGACACATGAAAAAATGTTCATCATCACTAGCCATCAGGGAGAGTCAAATGAAAACCACATTGAGATATCACCTTATACCAGTTAGAATGGCCAAAATTAACAAGACAGGAAGCAACGTGTGTTGGAGGGGATGTGGAGAAAGGGGAACCCTCTTCCACTGCTGGTGGGAATGCAAGTTGGTGCAGCCTCTTTGGAGAACAGTGTGGAGATTCCTCAAGAAATTAAAAATAGAACTTCCCTATGACCCTGCAATTGCACTACTGGGTATCTACCCCAAAGATACAGATGTCATGAAAAGAAGGGCCATTTGTACCCCAATGTTCATAGCAACAATGGCCATGGTCGCCAAACTGTGGAAAGAACAAAGATGCCCTTCAACAAACGAATGGATAAGGAAGATGTGGTCCATAGACACTATGGAGTATTATGCCTCCATCAAAAGGATGAATACCCAACTTTTGTAGCAACATGAACATGACCTATGCTGAGTGAAATAAGTCAAGCAGAGAGAGTCAATTATCATATGGTTTCACTTATTTGTGGAGCATAACAAAAAGCATGGAGGACATGGGGAGTTAGAGAGAAGGGGGTTGGGGTAAATTGGAAGGGGAGGTGAATCATGAGAGACTATGGACTCCGAAAAACAATCCGAGGGTTTTGAAGTGGCGGGGGGGGGGGGGGTGTGTGGGAGGTTGGGGTACCAGGTGGTGGGTATTATAGAGGGCACGGATTGCATGGAGCACTGGGTGTGGTGAAAAAATAATGAATACTGTTATGCTGAAAATTAAAAAAAAAATAGTGACACCACCAAATGCTGACAAAAATGCAGAGGAACTGGAGCACTCATGCATTCCTGGTAGGAATGTAAAATAGTCCAACCACTCTGGAAAACTGGCAGTTTCTTGAAAAATGGAATGCACTCCTGCCATACAAGCCAGCTAATGCCACTCTTAGGCACTTATTCTGGACAAATGAAGGCTTGTGTTCACATTGAAACCTGCCCAGGAGTGTTTATAGCATTCATAATAGACAAAAATTGGAAACAAATTTCTTTAAAGATGTGGATGGCTAAACTATAATACATCAATGCCATGCAATACCACTCAGCTATAACAAAAATACACCGTTAATACATGCACCAATGTGGATGGATCTCATGAGACTTACACTCCGTGAAACAAGCCAATCTCCAGAGGTCCCACAGCGAATAATTCCATTTACAAAACATTCTAGAAATGACAAAATTATAGACATGGAGGCAGCCCAGAAAGGGCAACATGAGGGATCCCTGTGTAGATGCCAACATCCTGGTTGTGCTATTGTACTGTAGTTTTGTAAGATGTTGTTATTGGAAGAAACATATAAAGATGTTATTACTGGAGAAAACACGGGATCTCTTTGTATTACTTCTTACAACTGCATTTTAGCATTATAACATACACTTCTTACAACAGCATTATACAATTACAACATTACAGTCATTGCCTTACACAACCACAGTTATATCAAAATTAAATAATAAAAAGAAGACAAAGCTTCCCAATAATAGCAGTTACAGAAAGATCTCAGATCCTAGCTCTATCACAGACTCAGAGAGCAACTATTTCATACGGAAGCATGAGCCAAAGGGCTCCCAAGATCAATAGAAAAGGGGAAACAACATTTAACAGATAAGATTGGAATGAGAGGGAAGTTGGAGAAAATGTGGGAAAAATCATAAAAGCTTGAAACAGCATCATGCGCCCAGGGAATCTCCAGGATTTCGGAAGCTAGAAATTATAAGAGACGAGTCTGGAGAGCTGGACAGAACAAGATCAGCAGGGGAGGTATGTGCCAGGCATGGAAGACTTGCTGTCATCCCCACCGCTTACCCAAGAATATAACAATCAGGCCCCATGGGCACTCCCTCTGGACCATTTCAATCTCTTTGATTTAACACTGTCCCACATTCAAACAGCCAAAGCCAACTGTGGCAAACTTCAAAGGCATCAAGGGTCAAGCAGTGGCTGGATCCACTATCTAGAATCTAGGACTTTTTCTTTAAGACCTCTCCCATCAAAATGTACTGTAGTGAAAACTTCTAAAATTAATTGTCTATTACTTAAGAATATTATAAATTAAGGTGTGGTTATCATTTTAGGCCTTGTTTTTATAAAATCGTGAAGTGAAAATCTTTGCTTTCTGTTTGGACAGCTTTCTATCATTAACAATAAGCTGACAGTGATGCAGTCAAGGAAATTTTTATAAAATTATTTAATATTATCATCACTTTAAAACAGATAAACTAGGCAGGTAGTCCCCTGGGTTCAAAAATAGTCTTTAAAAATAAAATCATGCTTTTAAATTTAGCAAACTTCTACAAACCATATCATCATATAATTCAGGGAAATGATAATTTTATAATGAAAACATTTAGATATGTTCAAAATAATAACAATATGATGATGCTATACTTAAAATACAAATTAAAATTAAGTGTTAACAATGGAAAAATGGATTTTTCATTAACATTTCCCAACACTTTTCCTCTTTGTAATATCCTTACTCAGGTTACACTATGAAAATTAAAAAGTTTAATTAAAAACTAATTTTTAAATGGCATAGTCAAACAATATAAAATCAAACTTATTGCCAGCTAGTAATTTAATACTTTTGTGAAGGACTATCAACTTTCCAGAGCAACAGTCATAACAATGAACTAACTGTTTTCAGGTCTGTCTTCTCAGCTCCAACAGAATTGTTGTCTTACTCATGTGTAAATTCTCACTGCATAGCACAGTGGTTGGCACATGAAAAATCCTCAAAAAATGTTTGCCAAATAGATGAACCTTCCAAGTAAGCCAACAACTATCTGTCCATAAAATGGCCCTAGGGGAGGGGACACTTGAGAGAGGTCCTCAAGGAGGCTAAGAGTCTGCAGGTTAAGAACTGGCATCCAACTGGGCTGCTGAGAAGTCTGGTTATGGGACTGCCAAGCTGACTTGATTTAGACCTGATCCACTTTATTTATTTTTTTTATCACATTATTTTTTTTAGAGAGTTTTGGGTTCACAACAAATTGAGAGGAAGGTATTGGGATTTCCCATTTACCCCTGTTCCCACATGTCTAACCTCTTGCACTATCGACATCCCCCAACAGAGGGGTACAATTATTACAACCTACAGACTGATACGGACACATCACTATCACCAAAAGTTCGTAGCTTACTTTAGGGTTCATTTATGGTGTTATGAATCCTGTAAGTTAAGAAAAAAGTCTAATTACGCATAGCCATCATTATAGTATTATACAGAGTAGTTCCACTGCCCTGTGTTATCTTGAGCTCATCATCCCTGCTGCTGTCACAGATGTCTTATTTCACTACATAGATTCTTTGACTTTTAGAATCACAGACACTTTATTTTTATTTAATTTAAAAAAAAATTATTTTAAGTAATCTCTACACCCAGCATAGGGCTCGAACTTACAGCCCTGAGATCTAGAGTCACATGCTCTACCAACTGAGTCAGCCAGGTGCTCCTAGAATCACAGATTTAAAAACTATGAAGAAATATATAGAAATATTTAATCAAGACTCTGCTTCACAGGTGAGATAATATTTATTTTAATCATCTATAATTCCCTTCACTATCTGATTGGATCCAAAGCAGTGTAATAAGTTCATAGCTCTTTTACACATACTCAGTATTTTCATTTTCTCCACTACCCTGAACAAGGGGCTGGGCAGCTCTCACTTTCCCTGATTAATAGATGAGAAAAGAAGGATTAGAATTTAAGCGACTTGTGCGAAGTCCAGGTGGTAGTGGTGCCAGGCTGAAAGCTGAGTCATCTGCTTCTACCCCAAAACAGAGAGGAGTAATGACATGGTATAATTAACTGTCTCACAGAGGTGAACTTCCAGGCTCTCATGGTCAGTATGTTTCTAATCAGACAGACAGTTGGCTATCAGACTTCATCTTTGGAAGAAAGTCCCACTTAGGTTGTCATCAGCACCAGGTCCTTAACTGTTTGAGACCAGACCCTCCTTTGAAGCAATGTGTGCTTTTCTTTCCAACAGAAAGAAAAAAAAAAGGTTCATGGATAAAAGGACATGTATTTACAGACATCCTTCTTGGCTCCAGCAGTCTGTGAGGAGAATCTCTATTTCCTAAATATACAAGCAATGTTTGTAACACATAAGGGTAAAAATAACAATATTAATATATTTCTAGGGCTTTTACTACATAGCATTTACCCTGGGATGAGTGATTCATAGATTCTTAAAATTTTATCTGCCGACAGTCTTGGCAAGTACTTGGTATTATTTTCACTTGAACTATGTGGAAACTGCAGCTTAGAAGAGTTACTTGCCCGGGGACAGTTGTATAAGAAAATAACGAATAATCAAGGCAACAGAAAAATGAGATTTTTTTAAAAAGATTTTATTTGACAGACAGAGATCATAAGTAGGCAAAGAGACAGGCAGAGAGAGAGGAGGAAGCAGGCTCCCCACCAAGCAGAGAGCCTGATGAGGGGCTCGATCCCAGGATCCTGGGATCACGATCTGAGCCGAAGGCAGAGGCTTTAACCCACTGAGCCACCCAGGCGCTCCTAATGAGATTTTTAATAACATTCACCCCTTCATAAAATGAGGAACATTATAAAAACAAAATTTATGGAAGGAGTTAGTAGAGAGGAGATTCTATTTATTTGGTTCTTGCCCAATGACTGAAACAAAACCAGTACAAACAAAAACACCCACAAAAACCAGACAAGTGTTAGAGACAACATTTTATACTGGAAAGGGCAATTTTGATTTTGTACCACATTTATTGGATGTCCTTGAGCCATGACCTCTTTGTAATTCTGCTCTGTGTATCCCTCTGCTTGGTGATGCACCCCTCAGTCAACCCAAACTCCATTTGAACACATTTATTCATTATCTCCCCTCTACACTTTATCTCTGCTATCCACACTCTATGACCTGGGAACTAGTTAATCATTTATATCCAAAGTCATCCCTGGTTCAGATCTTCATTTTTATGTCCTCCTCTTAGTTCCTCTACTTCCTGTCTGATTCCCCTCCAGTCAGTCCCCTGCCACACACACACTTCCTGTCAAATTCCTATGTACCCTTCAGACTAAATGCTTTGAAGTCTACCCTGACAGAACTTTCCCTCAACAGAATCAATTTATTCCCTGCTTTGTACTCCTCCTTTACTGTGTTCATACTCCTGTCCCATCAAACACAGTTGATCCTTTTTGCTTACTTTTTGATCTCTTCCACTAGAGCATAAGGTCTTGTATCCCAAAGGCCTGACGATTAGTTTTTCCCTCAGTGAAGATTTGTTAAATGAGAGTGATCAAACCTCTTTAACCTTCAAATTTGGAATTATAAAATGGGAATCAAAATATCTACCTTACTGGGGCTCCTGGGTGGCTCAGTGTGTTAAAGCCTCTGCCTTCGGCTTGGGTCATGATCCCAGGGTCCTGGGATCGAGCCCCACATCGGGCTCTCTGCTCAGTGGGGAGCCTGCTTCCTTCCGCCTCTCTCTCTCTGCCTACCTGTCTGCCTACTTGTAATCTCTGTCTGTCGAGTAAATAAATAAAATCTTAAAAAAAAATACCTACCTCACTGAGATAATGTGATTGATGAGAAACAAAAATCCACGGGCTAACACTGTGCCTCAATGTATCGTGTCCAGGAAATATTGGTAATCCTTCTCCTTCTGTTAGAGCTTGTTGTAAGATTCCATTCATTCTAGCCACCTGTTCATGATCTTGGAAAAGAGGCTATTTCTCCATTGCAGAAAGGACTCCTGAATGATTGTAGACACTCAGCAACTTCCATGAAAGGCAAGTAGCAAGGTGGAAAGAATGTGTGCTTTGGCATCAGGAAGTCCTGGTTCCAGTTCTGGCTGGGCTATGGTGTAGCTCTGATCAAGCTTTTAGAGTCTCCTTAAACTTAATTTTGCATATATTAAAATGGGTAGAAGAAAGCCGCATATACATACATATATATACAGATAGATAGATAGATAGATAGATAGATAGATGGTACACAGGAGGACTTGGTATATATTTTCTATATATGTAATCATGGGAGCCATTGGCCCTTGTGATTCCATCCCAGATGCGTCATGCATTCAGAAAAGCTTTAGGTCGCTTGCAGACAGACACTCACACCAAAGAATTAAAAAGGAACATCATTCTCCTTCATGCTTCTAGAAGAACACGAAAGGAGATTCAATGCATTTCTACCAACTCTAACAATACTTCTCATATCCTGCTTTTGTTATTTTCTTTTACAGCCCTTTCCAGAGCTGCTCATTTGGTAAGGCCCAAAAAACTAGCTTCCACTCCTCTTGGTCTGTGCAGCATTTGCTCTCTCCTCCAACTCCCCTCTTCTGTGCTATATGCAGTTATTCTCTCACCAACTCCCTCTCTCTCCTCCCTCTTCAGTTTTGTCCTCTCCACTGTCTATAACTCTCAGAGCTAGCCTGACAGCAGCATACTGCTCCTGTGGACCCAGGAGAGGGGTGGGCATGGTCAGCAATGATAACATCTCTTCTGGCAGCCTGGAACAGGGGAGATCAGTGCACTGTCTCAATGAGTGACTTATGCTTTGTCTTAAATGAGCAGTCTAGAATGGGACTAACTATTGAACCGTGTTCTCTGCCCACAGGGTGACAGTGGGGGCCCTCTGGTCTGCACCACAGAGTCGGACAAGACCTGGTATCAGGTGGGCATTATCAGTTGGGGCAAGAGCTGTGGACAGAAAAACACACCAGGAATATACACCTTGTTAGAAAATTACAACCTCTGGATTAAGAAAGTGACCGAGATAGAGGGAAGGCCCTTTGATGCTGAGGAAATGAAAGCTCCTCCCAACAGGAAACAAATGAGGTCCCACGCTGCAGAATTTCCAGAGCCAGGAAGCCCCAGATTCTCGATCCTGATTTCACTTCTGTCCTACGTGATATGCTGGGACATTTTCTACTGATAATAAAGCAGATGCTATTCCTCAACCAGTGAAGCTGTGTGAAAATGTACCACCAACAGACAGATAGGCTACAGATTAGATCTAAGGGCCAGGAACTGAAGGTGACAATAGATAGTAAGACCAGAGAGGCAGGGTGGAGCCTTGCCTTGCGGACTAGGTTTTGGGTTCCTCCATTAGTCAGGACTCTTTCCAATGCAAGTGAGTTATCTATCTCAAACTATCTAAAGTCAAAACTGTTATTTATAGATGTAGATGTACATAGCAGAAAAAAAACAGGAGTGGTATTTGGCTTTGGGCATGGCTGAATCTAGGGACTCAACAAATGTCAACAAGGACTTTTTTTTTTTAGAGTTATCACCCTCAAAAAGGGCTTCCAAGTGGTGACCATAATGACTACCAGTACCTCCAGTTTGCATCCTACCAGTTTAATAGCCCCAGTCAAAAGAGAGAGCCTTCTTCCTGATAATCTCAGCAATTAATTCTCATAGCTCATAAGCCCACAGTCCATTGCTGCCCCAGTCACTGTGGCTAACAGTGGCATTCTTCTAGGTGAGGCTTGAAGTCCACTCCAGGAGCCAGCAAAGGGCCATCCATTTAGAACTATGTGAACTGATAGTGGGTGTAGGTGGTGCCCTACACAGAAATAAAAATGCTATGAACAGGAAAAGGGAACTGTGTGTTGAAGATGTCCTTTGATGGTGGACATTCTGGTTGGCTGGCCTCCAAGATAGCCAAGTTCCAGGCTCCCAGGTGCTTCTGAAGAAAAATATGTCCAGAAATTGCTGTTTCAGGACCACTGGGACAGCAAGGCTAGAGTGGGGGAAAAAGAACTAGGAAGTGCTTTGTCTCACAATCTTTTTCTGAAGTATCAGCCATGCTGTAGGTCATGAGAAAAGTCCCAGGTTCCTTTTAAAGTTTTGCATTTACTAAATTGTCACTGCATCTTTAGTGTGGCCCAGGAATCCAATGGAGACTGAAGCCAAAGAAAAGAGTTACATGGCAACACTCAGTAATTTGGTCTTACACTGATAGCTCACAGAGTCAGATGCTGGAGGATTTAGCAGAAGACAGGATCCCATCCTCAAGAAGCTTTTTGGCAAACACTGATATGTCCCACACCTGACCCTTCCAACAGAGTGCTAGAGGGTTTGGGACCCAGGAATCCTGCAGAGTACAGAGGGGACCATCTTCATGGGCTGGCAGGACCCAGAAGTCTCCTCAGAGAGACTGAAACATGGAGGAGAATCTACTGAAGGTAGAAGTGACGTTTTTCCAAGTGTGGAAAAGAGAACAAACACGGCTAACTGGAGATGAACATCATCAATTTGACTAAAGAATAAACTGGAAGTGAAAACTGGTAATAAGATGAAAGCAAGGGGGAAAGAGAACAAACCCTTCTGCCCCCAAAGAGAAGAGTTCTAAGGTAGAGAATGAAAATGTGATTTTTAAGCAGAGGGTCCTGAGAAAAAAAATTAACATTGCTCAAGAAAGATGTAAAAATGAGTTGTCCTCAAAGTAAGGATAAGTATTGGCAAGTTATTAGTTCTAACATATGGGAAAAACAAAATACTATGTGAACGATACCTGAGAGACTAAAACAGTTAATTTTATAGCTCAACTTGGAAAGTATGATGGTTTTTGGATGAGATTAGCATTTGAATAAGTGAACTTCCAGTAAGCAGATTGCTCTCCATAAGGTGGTGGGCTTCATCCAATTAGTTGAAGGTCTGAATAGAACAAAGAGACTAGCCTCCACAAAAAAGAGAGACTTTCTTCAATACATTGCTTTTGGATTTCATCTGCACTATCACCTTTTCTGGGTGGTCTTCTCAGAGTTTATCACCATCAGCTTTTCTGTGTCTTGAGCCTGATAGATCACACAGTGGATTAGAATTTACCAGTCTCCATGATCATGTGAGGCAATTTCTTATTATACACATACATACACACATGCACATACACACACACTTTTCTCTGGGGAATTCTGAGTTGTACAGATTTTGGTATGGAGAATGATACTAATTTTTCTTAAAGATTTTATTTGATAGAAAGAGAGCATGAGTGAAAGAGAGCATGAGCAGGGGCTAGGGGCAGAGGGAGAAGCAGTCTTCTCGCTGAGCAGGGAGCCTAATGTGGGACTCAGTCCCAGGATTCTGGGACCATGACCTGGGCTGAAGGCAGATGCTTAACCACCTGAGCCACCGAGGCATCCTGAGAGTGCTTCTAGAAGAACAAAATTTTAAGGAGGAATTTTCTGAATTCATTCTGGGGTTTCTGGAATTCGTTTTCTAATCTGATTAGATTTAAAGACACTAATGATTTCTAGTAGTGAAGAGAGCAGTGATAGTCCATGGTGTGATGGGGCAATTGAGATAAGCAAAATATCACCATTGTTTATTCCTTTCCAAAACTTAAAAGAAACTAAGATCAGGGTGACCATATTTATGATATGTTCAAACATTTTTGTCAAACTAGTAAGTATAATGAGATCGGTTGGTTGCTCCTAATGATGTTAGATAAAGTGGGGAAAGAAAAGAATGAGCTCCTGGTTCAAATTTCCAGCTCAAGAGTCCCAGAAATAACTTGAAGTCTTCATTTTTTTTCTGAAAGAAACCCTTTTTCCTATGACCACAAGGCTGAAATTGTTAAAAATCAAACTCACAATCTCATTCTGTATCTGACTGAAATACAATGTGAGTTGAACTCCTAACCTCATGGAGTGTCTACTGTTAAAGGCATTGATTGGGAAGGAATAGAATCCTGAAAGGGATCAGGGAAGACCCTGATGGAGCTGGGAACACTAGACACCTAAATTCTGATAAATCATCTTTGACAGTGGAAGCAGTTTCTCTACCCTCAGTAAAAGTGACCTCTTTACCCCTGTCTGAAGCCTACATTGTCTGAGGAGAGGGAAGTGACCTCCCCCACTACCAAGCAAGACAATGCTGATTCTCTGAAGACCCACCCCCACCACCCCTCTTTGCCTCTAGACCTATATGTAAACTCAGTTCTCATCAGGACCCTAAAGGTGAGGTACAAAGTATGACCCATGAGGTGGTGTGCTATACTTCAAAAGAACTACTTGAGTTTTCTAATTCATGCAGAAAGAATATTTGTGGTAATGGATACTAAAGGTGTTGAATAATGATGGAAGAAACATAATGTTGGATCAGGCAGAATTTGATATGGGCTAACTTTTTAAAAAAATTTTATTTAACGTTGCATCCTGGGGAGTTAAAAAGGGTCTAACACTTTGGTTGGTTGGTGGGCTGAAGCATGGGCCAAAAGTTGGCCCACAGTGAGTGAGAGAGAAATGCTGGATCTCCCTCAATTTCATGTGAAGAAAGGGATTCAAAGACAGGGATGGTGGGATGCTGGAGTGGTTTTGTCATTTGAGACCCACTTACCCACCCTGGAAGGGTCCAGAAGACATGCCTTTCCCACCACTGTAAGAAGTAAATCTGTGAGGAGAATCTTAGAATCCTTGAAGAGCACTATGATCATTCTTTGTATGTTAGACCTTTCAGGAAGAACTGCAGTCTCTGAATTGGGAAACCTAATCACAATAACAATAATTGGGTCCGGGGGTGTTAAATATCTAATTGTGGCACTCAACTGCGTAAGGCAAGGAGAGCCTGCGTACCATAATAGATAGCAGAGTTAGCATAGTAATAGGGATAGGCTGACATGCACGGATCATGGTGTTGGCCTATTGGTCATAGTGTGCCTAGAGGTGAAACAGATAGGAAGCCTATGAAAATCTTACTTGTTCTGGATAAGCAGAGAAGTTCTAGGTCAAGTGAACAAAAGTCTAATCTGAATTATAAAAATAGTCATGGCTTCTCCTCAGACTTGAGCCAGTTTGCAAACCCGGAGTTACTTAGATGAAATGGAAGCTGGGACTGTGGACTCTGAAAAACAATCTGAGGGGTTTGAAGTGGCGGGGGGTGGGAGGTTGGGGTACCAGGTGGTGGTATTGGAGAGGGCACGGATTGCATGGAGCACTGGGTGTGGTGCAAAAACAAGGAATACTGTTATGCTGAAAAAGAAAAAAAAGAAAGGGAAGCTGGGTACCTTTGAGGAAGTACCTCAGTACACACAAAATATTTATACTGTTAATTTTCCAAGGCTTCCTTAAAGGGACCTACAGCTTTATACTAGGATAATTGTGCACTGGGGAAAAGGAAAATAATATTTTGGGGGACCACCAGACACTGACTCTGAAGGGACAGTGGTTCCAGGAGAGACAAACACAACTGTGGCCCTCCAGTGTGAGGAGGGTCTTATGGAGGTCAGGTGATCAATGGGGTTTTAACTGAGGTCCATCTCACAGGAAGTCGGGTGGATCCCTGAATCCACCATGTGGTTGTTTCCTCAGCTCTGGAATAAATAACTGTAAAAGACATACTGAGAAGCTGGCAGAATATCACACTGGTTCCTTGATCTATGGAGTAAGGGATATTATGGTGGAAAAGGCCAAGAGGCACTGCCTTTACCTAGGAAAATAGTGAACCGAATGCAATCCTGCATTCCCAGAGGGAATCACAGAGATTAGGTCCCCATTGAAGACTTGAAGGTTGCAGAGATGGTGATTCCCACCACATCCCCACTCAACTCTTCTGTCTGGCCTGGACAGAACACTGAATGATAGAAGATTATTGTAAGCATAACAAGATGGTGACTTCAAATGCAGTGACTCTACCAGATGCTCTTTAATTACTTGAACAAATTAACACATTGCCTGGTATCTGCTATGCAGCTACTGATTTGGAAAATGCCTTTTCCTCCATCCCTATTCATAAGGTCCACCAGGAGCAGTTTGTTTTCTAGTGACAAGGCCAGCATTACACCTTTATTGCCCTGCCTCAGGGATATATCAACTCTCCAGGCCTATGTCATAATTTAATTCATGGGGATCTTGATCATAAGATCACTTTCCCCTCCACAAGATATCACACTATTCCATTACATTAATGACATTGTGCTGAGTGGACCTAGTGAGCAAGAGAAATCAATTACTCTAGACTTATTGGTAAGACATTTACATGCTAGGCAATGAGCAAAAATCTAACCAATATCAGGGGCCTCCTACATTGGTGAAATTTGTAGGGATTCAGTAAGTCAGACATATTGAGATACCCCTTCTAAGGTAAAGCATAAATTGTCACTTTACCTCCTGCAACCAAAGAAGAGGTATAACCAAGTGGGCCTCATTGGATTTTGGAGGCAACATATTCCCCATTTGAGTGTGCTATTCTGGCCCATTTACTAAGTGAGCCAAAAAGTTGCTACATGTATCCCAGGACAGAAGGCTCTATAATAGGTCCAGCCTGCTATATAAGCTTCTCTGCCACTTGGGCCATATGATCCAGCAGGAGTTTGAAGTATCAGTGGCAGATAGGGATGCTGTTGGGAGACTGTGGCAGGCCCTTAAATGTAAATTATAGCATAGGCCCTTAGGGTTTGGGAACAAAGTACTTCCATCCTTTGTAGAGAACTATTTTCCTTTTGAGAAGCAGTTTCTGGCACAATGCTGGAACTTGTAGATACTGACCACTAGACCATGGGCCACCAAGTTACCATATGACCTGAGCTGCCCATCATTAACTGAGTGTTATCTGATATACCAAAACATAAAATTGAGCACGTACATACAGCAGCACTCCATCATCCTATGGACATTAGTATATATGAGATTGGGCTCAAGCAGGCCCTGAAGAAATAAATACATGAAGTATCCCAATGCCCTTGGTTCACTCCAACCCAGCCACACCACCTTCTATCTCCCAGTTTTCACCTATGGACTCAGGAGGAGTTCTTTACGATCAATTGACCAAGGAAGAGGAAACTCAGCCCTGGCTTATAGGTGGTTCTGTATTGTATGCAGTCACTATTTGAAAGTAGACAGTGGTAGCACTATAGTTCCTTCTTGGGGAATCCTTGGAGGAAAGTGAGGAAGAGGATTTCTCCCAGAACTTTAAGCAGTGCACCTAGTTGTTCATTTTGCTTAGAAGGAAAAATGGCC
Organism: Mustela putorius furo; assembly: GCF_011764305.1. Taxonomy (NCBI): domain Eukaryota; kingdom Metazoa; phylum Chordata; class Mammalia; order Carnivora; family Mustelidae; genus Mustela; species Mustela putorius. The sequence goes on from NW_025421325.1 coordinate 18,516,839, forward strand.
ACATGTACAGTTATATTCTGATTCATAGCTATAGGCAATCATTTGATTGGAGGATCAGGGACTTGAGGGAACATGATTGGAGAACTGGTGACAAAGAAATCTGGAGAATAAATGTGTGGATAAACCTCTCTGAGTGAAAAAGTGAAGATACTTGTGTTCCATGTCAATGCCCACCAAAAGGAAATCTCAGCAGAAGAGGATTTTAATAATGCACTATGTAGAAGGACTTATTCTGTGAATACTAATCAGCTTCTTTTCCCAGCCACCCCTGTCATCTCCAAATCACTGCTTGACAAAGCAGCTATGGTGGCAGGCATAGCAGTTATGCATGGGGTTAGCAACAGGGACTCATAGTCACCAAGGCCAACCTGGCTATGGCCACTGCTGAGTGTCCAAACTGCGACAGCAGAGACCAACAATAAATTCCCAATATGGCACCATTCCCCAGGGTGATAACCAGCTACTTGTGTTGGGTTGATTATATTGGACCACTTCTGTCATGGAAGGTGCTGAATTTTGTTCTTATTGGAATAGACACCTATTGTGGATACAGATTTGCTTTTCCTGTATGCAATGCCTCTACCAAAAATATCATCCATGTACCTACAGAATGTATTATCCATAGTAATCCACAAAACATTGTTTCTGATCAAGGAACTAACTTAACAGCAAATAAAGTGCATCAGTGGGTTCATGCTGTGGAATTCACTGGTCTAACCTTGTTTCCTACCATCCTGAAGCATCTGGCTTTATAAAATAGCGGAATAGCCTTTGAGGATTTGATTTCAGTGCCAGACAGGTAGAAATGCTTTGTAAGACTAGGAAAATTCTTTGCAGGAGGTTATATATGTTCTGAGTCAACCAATATATGATGCTGTTTCTTCCAAAGCGGGGATTCACAGGTCTAGGAATCTAGGACTAGAAATAGGAGGAGTAGCTTTACTCACCTGCTAGTAAAATTTTTGCTTCCTGTCCACACAACTTCTACTTAGAGGTTTTAGTTCTAACTAGAGGAATATTTCCAAAAGGAGACATAACAATGATTTCATTGAACTGGAAGAGAAGACTGCCACCTGACCATTCTGGATTCCTTATGCCTCTGAATCAACAACAGACAAGTAAGGGACCTTACTGTGTTAGCTGAGGTAATGAATCCTGATTACCAAGGGAAACTTGAATTACCACTCTATAATGGAGGTCAGGAGGAGTATGTCTGGAACCCCAGCAATACCTGAAATTAAGGTTAATGGAAAACTAAAACAACCCAATCCAGACAAGGCTGCTAATGGCCCAAACCTTTCAGGAATGAAGATTAGGTCACCCCACTGTGTAAAGAACTATATCAGCTGAAGTGCTTGTTGAGGGCAAAGGAGATACAGAATGGGTAGTGGAAGAAGGTAGTTACAAATACCATCTCTGACCATGTGAAAGTCACAGAAATAGAAACTGTAATTATCATATTTTCCCCTTATTTTGTTATGAATATTTGTCTATGTATATATTGAGCAAATATCTAGGTTTTCCTCGCTCTTATCCCCTTACTATGTAACATAAGATGTGTTTATTTTATATCATAGTATTTAAGTGTTGTTAACTTTATATGGAACTTTATATGAAACAGTACTTAAGTTATAAGACATTAAGAGAAAACTAAACATTACAAAAACATTGCATCCTCTTCTGGAGAAAGGGTTAGTGGATTTTCCATGATATATAGAATTGTTGTATCCTGTTATATAGAAGTATGACCTTGTTGTTGCCTTTATTTGGAGATTAAGTATGATTTAGGGAAATGTGTGTGGGTGACAAAGGATGAACTTGTGATGATTAATTTAATATGCCAGTTTGGAGGATATTTGGATAAAATTAACATTGAAATCAATGAACTTTGAGTAACTGAATTTCCCTCCAAAATGTGGGTGAGCCTCATATAATCAGTTGAAGGTCTGAATAGAAAAATACTGGCCTCTCTGATCAAAAGGAAATTCACCAGCAGACTGCCTTTGGGATTCAACTGCACCATCAGCTGTCCTGAGCCTTAAGCCTGCCAACCCCCATGGTGGATCTGGACTTGCCAGTCTCCATAGTCAGAGTAACCATTTTCCTATAACAAATCTTTCTTCCTTTCTCTCTCTCTCTATATATATATGCACTTCCTTTTGTTTCTGTTTCTCTGGAGGACCCTGACTAATACAGTGAGGAATATCATCAGCATACAGAAAGGGACTGCTAAGGTAATGATGTGGAAGCAATGTTGCCATTCAACATTTAACCAATGCAATGCTTTATCATGATATGGAAACATTAAGTTTAAATGTTATCCAGTCAGTTGACTTAAGATTAGTTGTGCCAAATGATTATCATATATGTCCCATCAGAATTTTAATACCTAGAGCTGTAATTCCTAAACTATGCTGAGGTGCTTCAGGGCACTACTACAAACTTCTAGGGACTCAAGGGAAGCACAAGAGACATCTGTCTGACATAGAGGGAAGAAGCAACCACTGCTGGACATTTGAGTGGGCTACTGCTAGTAAGTTATTTGGCCCTAACTACTTAATAAATGCAGTCATTAGGTATTTTTTGGTCTGGGAGTGCTGTGAAAAAAAATTACTAAGACACCTAGGGCCTATGAACTGAGGAAGTTTGAGAACCTCTGATGTAGTGTTTTATTAATATTTTGTATTTAAAGTGTGGGCTGTTTTAGTAATATTGTGCATGTTGACCGTGACAAGGTTTTCAGACTCTCATTTTTTTATGAACTTTATTGTTTTTAGAAATGCTAGTTAAGGGGCACCTGGGTGGCTCAGTGGGTTGAGCCTCTGCCTTCAGCTCAGGTCATGATCCCAGAGTCCTGGCATCGAGCCCCGCATCGGGCTCTCTGCTCGGTGGGGAGCCAGCTTCCTCCTCTCTCTCTATCTGCCTGCCTCTCTGCCTACTTTTGATGTCTCCCTCTAGTCAAATAAATTAAATCTTTAAAAAAAATGCTAGTTAAGTATATTATTGAATGCCACTCTATTGGAATTTGTCTTATCTTTTTCTTATGATTAGACTGGAACTTTTGGGGAGGAAGATCACAGACGTTAAGTGTATTTTTGTCACATCATAACAAGAGTTCATACTATCTACATGATCTTTGACTGTTAATCTTGATTTTAATCGAAAGCTGAGGCAATGTGTGTCAGGCCTCTTTACTATGAAGTTACTCTTTTCCCCCTCCTTTCCATACTGTACTCTACAGAAGGAAGTCACAATGCACAGCCCACTCTAAAGTATTGGAGAATTCTATTCTACCTCCTTGAATGCAGAATATATTTATTCGGGATTTTTCTGCACAGGAAGTTTGTCTTTTGTACCCCATTTACTACTTTATTTAGTCATTTATGTATACCAATACGGATCCACTTTTTACTTTGGATTTAATCCAAATTTTTTTTTCATTTTATTGCTCAAGTTTTCCAGCTGTGATCATTGGGTACTTCCTGCTTCTTTCTGTGTCCCTTTGACATACCTTTATCAATGTGTGTGTGAGTGTGTGTGTGTGTGTGTGTGTGCATGAGTGGTGAGAATGTAACTGAAAATTTGAGTTCTTTGATCAGTATCTCTCCTTTCCCCCAACCTTTAGCCTCTGGAAATCATCATTCTACTCTCTGTTTCTAAGAGTTTGACTTAATTTTAATTTAGTTTTTTAGATTTCATATGGGAGTAAGATCATGTGATATTTGCCTATGCCTGGCTTATTTAATTTAGCACAATGTCCTCCAAGTTCATCTATGTTGTTGCAAAAAGCAAGATATCCTTCCTTTTAAAGTTGGAATGATATTCCACTGCATATACCACAGTTTCTTTCTTTTTTTTTTAAGACTTTATTTATTTGACAGAGAGAGATCACAAGCAGACAGAAAGGCAGGCAGAGAGAGTAAGTGAAGCAGGCTCCCTGCTGAGTGGAGCGGGACTCGATCCAAAGACCCTGAGATCAGCCTGAGCCGAAGGCAGTGGCTTAACCCACTGAGCCACCTAGGCACCCATACCACAGTTTCTTAATTCATTTATCTGTCAGTAGACACTTAGGTTGTTTCCATATCTTGGCTTTTGTGAAAAATGTTGCAATGAAAGTATCTCTTTGAAATAGTTTTTTATTTCCTTTGGATACATAGCCAGAATTGGATTGCTAGGTCATTTTTAATTTTTTAAAGGGGCCTCCATACTATTTTTTTACAGTGATTGTACCACTTTACTTTCCTACCAGCACGGCAAAGGGGTTCCTTTTCCTCAACATTCTTGCCAACATTTGCTATCTTTAGAATTTTTGATAATATCCCTCCTAACAAGTGTGAGGTGATATCTCCTTGTGGTTTTGGTTTACATTTCCCTGATGATTCGGTAACTAGTTAAGCATCTTTTCATAAATCTGTGGGCCATTTGTAGGTTTTCTTTAGATGTATATTCAGTTCTTTCACCCATTTTTAAATTTTTTTTTTTGTTTCTTGCTATTGATTTGTATGAGTTCCTTGCTTATTTTCAATATTAACTTTTTATTGCATATATGCTTTGGAAATATTCTCTTCCATTCTCTGATTTACCTTTTCATTCTGTTAATTGTTTCTTTTGTTTTGCAGAAGTTTTTAGTTTGATGTAGTCCTACTGGCTGAATTTTGCTTTCCCCTTAAATGTTTTGGAATTTTTATAAAATTAGCCTTATGATCAAGTCTTTAACCCATTTTGAGTTGATTTTTGTGTATGATATAATGTTCTAATTTTATTATTTTGTATGTAGATATACAGTATTTCCAACACCATTATTGAGAAAGACTATCCTTTCTCCCATTATATATTTTTGCCATATTTGTCAAAAATTTGTTGACCATATATGCATGGGTTTGTTTCTGGACCAATGAATTTCATTGGTCTCTGTGACTGTTTTTATGTCAACACCATACTGTTTTGATTATTATAGTTTTGTAATATAGCTTGAAGTCAGAAATTGTGATGCCTTCAGCTGTGTTCTTATTCAAGATTGCTTTAGCTATTTTCTTTTTTTTTTTTTTCCTGGTTCCATATGAATTTTATGGTTGGTTTTCCTATTTCTGTGAAAAACGCCATTGGAATCTTGATAGATTTCATCAAACCTAAAAATCACTTTGAGTAAAATGGACATTTTAACAATATTAATTCTTCCAATCTGCACACTTCAAACTCAAACGATTTTCCCACTGAACAACACTGAACACTGTTTCCCACACTGAACAACAGGGACAGGTAAGATAGGAAAGTCCCAGGGGCAATTTTAGTCGAGATAATGACAAACCAGTCTGGCAAGACGTAGGAGCCTTTAGCTTTAAATCTGAGCTGTGGAATCTTCAGCCCCAGGCCCTTTGCTGGCTCTGTGTCAGGCTATTGTTTGAGCATGTGGGGTAATTGAAGTTCCCCTTCCACTAACTGAATGTGAGTGGGAAGGCAGAAGGGGAAAGGGAGGGGAGAAGATGGAAGTCAAGTTCATATTTTAATAGGTTGAATTTAAGTTCTCAGTGGGACCTCTAGTAGAGATGTAAATAGGCATTTGCTTATATGGTTTGGAGTTCAGGTGAGAGGACTGAGCAGGAAAAAATTTTTTTAGAGCCCTTCACATAAAATGTTAATTGAAATCATGACGACAGACAGATTGTCAAATCAGATTCATGAATCAGATCTTTTATCCAGTAACAAGTTACAAGTTTTACTAATAATATCAAGGATATGAACAATTGAAGGGCACAGGCAAAATATGGCAATCTGAGGCTGCTTGCCAGATCTTTTCTGTTTGCCATGAGATAAGCTCTGGCTTGGGTTTAGCATACGAAGTCTCTAAATAATGGCTGTGGGAACATCACTTACAACAAAGAACTATTTCTTTAAGGAATTTCTCCATTTTTTATTCAGCGAGGTCTGTGTTCGACATGATATTTACCAGAGCATCATACCTATAGATTATAGGTTTATTTACTGTAAGGAATACAAGATAGATCAGGTACACCCAACAAATGAATTTAGTAGAAAATATCGCACTAGTATCATTAGCGTATTATCCAAGAGTCCTGGCATTACTCTGTTTTCAAGGGGACTTGACAAGACCATTTTTCTTTCCCAGGTTATCCCCACAGTAAGGGGAAGACTGGATTCCAGCTTCTAGCTAACAGAGTGAAAGATATTGCCAGTATAAATGAAAAGAAATAAGAGCAAGGGCAGAGTTCTAAAGAAAAATCAACACTTGAAGGACTAGCAGCGTGAGAAAACTTGGTAAAGGGGACTGAGAAGTGGTCTCCATAGAGTTAGGAGGAGAACCAGGAAAATGTGCTGTCCCAGCAGCTACATGGAGGGTTTCAATGACCTTCCAAAGTGGCTGAGAGGTCACAGAAGATAAGGACTGGAAAATGTCCCCTGGACTTAGTAAGGAGGTCACTCATGACCTTGGGAACAGAGCTAGACTGTGGTAGATTGAGGAGTGAGTAGAAATAGAACAACTGGAGACACTATTGGTGGGCAACTCAGAAACCTTGATTGGAAAAGGTAGGAAAAAAACAGCTTAGTGACAGAGATTTTAGACTGAAGAGCATTTTCCCCTTTGGAGATTATGTTTAAATGCTCATGGGAATGTGTCAGTAGGAAAGAGGCTAAAGGTTTCAGAATGGGTATAATGGATGGAACAAGAGTGCAGGTGGCATTCGAATAAACGTTCCCTCTGAACAACAACAACAAAAAAGCATGATTTGTTGCATATGGTGACTTCTGTTATGTAAATACAACCCTTTGGCTAATTTTCAAGCAATCTTTGGTGAAACAACCAGCTCTCAAAATTCCTGAATATTTTACAAATGACTTTCACAGGCTTTTAAGAGCTGGCCCTGGCACACTGCTGGGTGCAGAGGCAGAATTCAAGAGCACCTGGGGAGAGAAATCAGTAGCTAATGTGTCCAGAAGTTGATAGAATTCTCATCTATTGGCTTCTAATCTTCGGTGAAATAAGAGTCAAGATTCAGCTTTAAAAGTGAAGGGAAAGGAAGTTTTAGGAGAATGGGAGGTTTTGAAAAAGTTACTGCAGAGGTTGGAACAGAAAACTGGCTGGCAGATGAGGGCAGAAATTCTAGGCACCATTGATCATTCAGTGGAAGTAGGAAACTGCATAGGAAACTCACCTCAGTGAGTCTGTGTGAGGTTTTTTTTCACCAAGACTCAGAAGGCAGGTGTATAAACTTAAGTACCTAACTAGTATCTTAAATTCCGCAATAAAATACAACACTTCATTACTCTCCCACTAAATGTGTTTCTTCCTCCAGTCTCCTCAAGTTAAGCAAATGGCACTATCATTCACCCAGCTGCTCAAGCCAGAAACTTGGAAAACATTCTTGAAAGTCTCAGTCCCCATGTGACTTCCCCATTTATTTCTTCCAAAATAAATTCTTCCTTTTCTCTCCGCCTCCACCACCAACCTAAGTTAAGCCATTATTTCTTGCCTGGATCACTCCAGTTTGGGAGTGATCACTTTCATTTGCTACCTACCAGAGGGATTTTTTTTAAGTGTCTTTCTTCATTTTTACATACCATACAGTTTACCTTTTTAAAGTGTGCAAGTCAATGATTTTTAGTATAATCACACAGTTGTGCAACCATCATCATAATCCATTTTTAGAACATTTTTGTCACCTTAAAATGAATTTGCATGCCCAATCACAGTCACACCCCATTTCTCCCAGCCACCTTCCCTTTTCAGCCCTAGGCAATGACTAAATGGGATCTTTCTGTCTCTATAGGTTTTCTTTATTCTGGCACTCCATTTAAATGTAATCATATAATATGTGTTGTTTGGGGACTGGCTTCTTTCACTCAGCATAATATTTTCAAGGTTTAATGATGTTATAGCATGCATCAGAGCTTTATTTGGATTGTTTCTACATTTTGGCTATTGCAAATAATACTCCTATGAACATTCGTAGGCAAAATTTCTTTTGGGTAGATACCCAAGAGAGGAATTGTTGAGTCATATAACAAGTCTATGTTTAATTTTTAGGAACTTCCAAACTGTTTTCCAAAGTAACTGAACCATTTTGCATCGTCACCAGAAATGTATTAGAGTTCTAATTCTCCTACATCTTCATCAACACAGTTGTTGCTCATCATCTTGATCCTACACCCTAGTGTGATTAAGTGGTATCTTGCTGTGCCTTTGATTTTCATTTCCCTGGTGACTAAATAATGTTGAGCATTTCTCCTCGTGTTTATTGCTCATTTAGATCTCTTCTTTGGAGAAATGCCTTTTCAGATCCTTTGCTCATTTTTAAAAAAAAGATTTTATTTATTTATTTATTTGACAGACAGAGATCACAAGTAGACAGAGAGTGAGGCAGAGAGAGTCGGGGGGAAGCTGTCTCCCCACGGAGCAGAGAGCCCGATGCAGGGCTCGATCCTAGGACCCTGGAATCACAACCTGAGCCAAAGGCAGAGGCTTTAACCCACTGAGCCACCCTGGTGCTCCCCTTTGCTCATTTTAAAGTTGGGCTATGTATTTTTCTATTACTGAGATGTAAGAGTTCTTTTTATACCCAATCAGTCTCTTATAAGATGCTTGATTTGAAAATATTTTCTACCATTCTGTAGGTTGTCTTTTCACTTTCTTGATGGCATCACTTTCAGTACAAAAATTTTTCATTTTAATGAAGTTCAATTTATCTGTTTTCTTTTCTTTAGTCTCTTTAGTGTCTAAGAAACCATGTATCATATCAAATAAATCATTGCCTAACCCCAATTCAAAAAGATTTACTCTCATTTTCTTTTTAGAAGTTTATTTAGTTTAGCTCCTACATGTAGATATATATATCTGGTTTGAGTTGGTTTTTATGTATGGTATAAGGAAAGAGTCAAACTCCATTCCTTTCTGTTGTCCCAGCACCATCTGTTGAAACACTGTCCTTTTCCTATTGAATTGTCTTGACACCCTTCTCAAAAATCAGTTGAACACAAACATAAGGGTTTATTTCTAGGCTCTCAGTTTTAAAGATTTATTTATTAGAGAGAGGGAGAGCATGTGTACATGCATACACATATGCCAACAACTCCTGCTGAGCATGGAACCCAATGTGGGGCTCAGTGCCAGAACCCTGAGATCATGACCTGGGCCAAAATCAGGAGTGGATTGCATAACCAACTGAGCCACCCAGGTGCCTCTCTAGGCTCTCAGTTTTATCCCATTTATCTATGTATCTATCCTTATGCTAGTATTATACTGTACTGATTACTATAGCTTTGCAATACGTTTTGAAATCAAGAAGTATAAGTCTTTCAACTTTGTCCTTCCTTTCCTAGACGGTTTTGGCTGAGTACCTTACATTCCCATATGAATTTTAGGATTGGTTTGTTAATTTCTGCAGGAAAGGCATCTGGTATTTTGGGGTGTATTGTATCAAATCCGTGGTAGAATAATGCCAGCTTAAACAATATTAAGTCTTCTGCTCTATGAACATGGTATGCCATTCAATTTATTTAATTGAATTTATTTAATTTAATTGAATTAAGCTTTTCTTTAATTTCTTTTAACAGTGGTTTATCGTTTTCAGTGCACCAGTCTTGAAGTTTTTTGTTAAATTTATTTTGAGTATTTTGTTTTTCGTTTTATTTTAAGTGGAATTGTTTTCTTAAATTTATTTTCAAATTTTCATATTAGGGTATAGAAAGACAACTGATTTTTCTGTACTGATTATCTCGTAAACTGACTGAACTTGCTTATTAGTTCTAATAGTGTTTAAATGGACTTGTTAGGATTTTCTATATACAAGATCATGTCATCTACAAATAGGAATAGTTATACTTTATCCTTTCCAATCTGGGTGACTCTTATTTGCTATTTTTATTAAGTTACCCAGCTAGAGCCAGGGCATATAGTGGTAAGAATGAACATCCTTGTTCTGTTCTTGATCTTAGGGGAAAACACCCAGTCTTTTACCATTACATATTGTGTTAGCTGTGGGGTTTTGTAAAGGTCTTTTATCAGACGATGGAAGTCCCCTTCTATTTCTACTTTGTTCGGTGTTTTCATCAAGAAAAGGTGTTGGACTGCTATGGGGAATTTGAGAAACAAGGCAGAGAATCATAGGGGGAGAGAGAGAAAAATGAAACAAGATGAAACAGGAGAGGAACACAAACCATAAGAGACTCTTTTTTTTTTTTTCACTTAAAAAAAATTATTTCTTTTCAGCATAACAGTATTCATTGTTTTTGCACCACACCCAGTGCTCCATGCAATCCGTGCCTCTCTAATACCCACCACCTGGTTCCCCCAACCTCCCACCCCCACCCCTTCAAAACTCTCAGATTATTTTTCAGAGTCCATAGTCTCTCATGGTTCACCTCCCCTTCCAATTTCCCTCAACTCCCTTCTCCCCTCCATCTCCCCTTATCCTCCATGCTATTTGTTATGCTCCACAAATAAGTGAAACCATATGATAATTGACTCTCTCTGCTTGACTTATTATTTCACTCAGTATAATCTCTTCCAGTCCTGTCCATGTTGCTGCAAAAGTTGGGTATTCATCCTTTCTGATGGAGGCATAATACTCCATAGTGTATATGGACCACATCTTCCTTATCCATTCATCCGTTGAAGGACATCTTGGTTCTTTCCACAGTTTGGTGACCGTGGCCATTGCTGCTATAAACATTGGGGTACAGATGGCCCTTCTTTTCACTTCATCTGTATCTTTGGGGTAAATACCCAGTAGTGCAATTGCAGGGTCATAGGGAAGCTTTATTTTTAATTTCTTGAGGAATCTCCACACTGTTTTCCAAAGTGGCTGCACCAGCTTGCATTCCCACCAATAGTGTAAGAGGGTTCCCCTTTCTCCACATCCTCTTCAACACACCTTGTTTCCTGTCTTGCTAATTTTGGCCATTCTAACTAGTGTAAGGTGGTATCTCAATGTGGTTTTAATTTGAATCTCCCTGATGGCTAGTGGTGATGAACATTTTTTCATGTGTCTGATAGCCATTTGTATGTCTTCATTGGAGAAGTGTCTGTTCATATCTTCTGCCCATTTTTTTTTATATGATTGTCTGTTTTGTGTGTGTTGAGTTTGAGGAGTTCATTATAGATCCTGGGTATCAAGCTTTTGTCTGTACTGTCATTTGCAAATATCTTCTCCCATTCCGTGGGTTGCCTCTTTGTTTTGTTGACTGTTCCTTTGCTGTGCAGAAGCTTTTGATCTTGATGAAGTCCCAAAAGTTCATTTTCGCTTTTGTTTCCTTTGCCTTTGGAGATATATCTTGAAAGAAGTGGCTGTGGCTGATATCGAAGAGGTTACTGCCTATGTTCTCCTCTAGGATTCTGATGGGAATAAACCTAACCAAAGAGGTAAAGAAACTGTACTCAAGGAACTACAGGACACTCATGAAAGAAATTGAAGTAGACTATTCATTCCATGCTCTTGGATCAGAAGAATAAACATTGTTAAAATGTCTCTACTGCCTAGAGCAATCTATACTTTTAATGCCATTCCGATCAAAATTCCACCAGTATTTTTCAAAGAGCTGGAGCAAGTAATCCAAAAATTTGTATGGAATCAGAAGATACCCCGAATCACTAAGGAATTGTTGAACAAAAATAAAACTGGGGGCATCATGTTACCTGATTTCAAGCTTTACTACAAAGCTGTGATCACCAAGAAAGCATGGTGCTGGCATAAAAACCAACACATAGGCCAGTGGAATAGAGTAGAGAGCCCAGATATGGACCTTCAACTCTATGGTCAAATAATCTTCGACAAAACAGGAAAAAATATACAGTGGAAAAAAGACAGTCTCTTCAATAAATGGTGCTGGGAAAACTGGACAGCTATATGTAAAAGAATGAAACTCGACCATTCTCTTACACCGTACACAAAGATAAACTCAAAATAGATAAAAAAAAACCTCAACGTGAGACAGGAATCCATAAGAGACTCTTAATCTCAGGAAACAAACTGGGGGTTGCTGGAGAAGAAGAGGGTGAGGGATGGGGTAGCTGAGTGATGGACATTGGGGAGAGTATGTGTTATGGTGAGTGCTGAGTGATGGACATTGGGGAGAGTATGTGTTATGGTGAGTGCTGAGTGATGGACATTGGGGAGAGTATGTGTTATGGTGAGTGCTGTGTATTGTGTGAATCGCAATGAATGAATCACAAATGAATCACAGACCTGCACCCCTGAAACAAATGACACATTCTATGTTGATAATAAATAAATAAATAAATAAACAAGAAAGAAAGGGTATTGGATCTTGTCAAATAACTGTTTTGTTTTTGCCTTTTATTCTAATACTATGGTGTATTACATTAATTGATAGATGTTAAAGTGACCATGCGTTCCTGGGATAAATCCCACTTGTCATAGTGTAAAATTCTTTTTGTATGTCCTTTGACTTATTTTTCTAGTATCTTGTTGACGATTTTTGTGTTTATAATTATACAGAATTCTGGCCTGTAATTCACTTTACTTGCAGTGTCTTTTTTTAAAAATTTAATTCTAGTACAGTTAAATATAATGTTATATTAGTTTCAGGTGTACAATACAGTGATTCAACAATTCTATATATTATTCTCTGCTCATCAAGATAGGTGTACTCTTAATCCCTTTCAACCGTTTCACCCATCCTCCCATCCACCTTCCCTCTGGTAACCATCAGTTTGTTTTCTACAGTTGTGAGTCTGTTTTTGGTTTGTCTCTTATTTTTTGTTTGTTTCTTAAATTCCTCCTATGTGTGAAATCATATGGATTTGTTTTTCTCTGACTGGCTTATTCTGCCTAGCATTATACTTTCAGATCCATCAATGCTGTTACAAATGGTGAGATTTTGTTCTTTTTTATATCTAAATAATATCCTATCATATATATGTGTATGTGTGTATATATATATCACACATATTTCATCATATATATATGACATATACATATATATATGTATATCACATCTTTATCCATTTATCCATCAATGATGGACACTTGAGCTGCTTCCATAGTTTGGTTATTTTAAATAATGCTTCAATAAGCAAGGGTGCATATATCCTTTCGAATTAGTGTTTTGGTATTCTTCAGGTAAATATGAAGTAGTGTGATTACTGGATCATATGGTAGGTCTATTTTTAATTATTTGAGTAACATCCATCCTCCACACTGTTTTCCACAATGGGTGCACCAGTTTACACTCCTACCAACAATATATGAGAGTTTCTTTTCCTCCCCTTCTTTGCCAACACTTGTTCCTTGTGTTTTTGATTTTAGCTATTCTGATAGGTATGAGGTGGTAGCTCATTGTTGTTTTGATTTGCATTTCCCTGATGATGAATAATGTCAAACATCTTGTCATGTGTCTATTGGCCATCTGGATGTCTTTGTTGGAGAAATGTCTGTTCATGTCTTCTGTCCATTTTTATTCAGATTATTTGTTTTTGTGTGTATGTTTGGTTTTATAAGTTCTTTATGTAATTTGGATACTAACTCTTTATTGGATACATCATTTGCAAATATCTTATCTCATTCAGTTAGCTGTCTTTTAGTTTTGTTGATAATTTCCTTTGCTGCACAGAAACTTTTTATTTTTTTTATTATTTTTTTTAATTTTTAATTTTTTATAGACATATATTTTTATCCCCAGGGGTACAGGTCTGTGAATCACCAGGTTTACACACTTCACAGCACTCACGAAAGCACATACCCTCCCTAATGTCCATAATCCCACCCCCTTCTCCCAACCCCCCTTCCCCCAGCAACCCTCAGTTTGTTTTGTGAGATTAAGAGTCACTTATGGTTTGTCTCCCTCCCAATCCCATCTTGTTTCATTGATTCTTCTTCTACCCACTTAAGCCCCCATGTTGCATCACCACTTCCTCATATCAGGGAGATCATATGATAGTTGTCTTTTTCTGCTTGACTTATTTCGCTAAGCATGATACGCTCTAGTTCCATCCATGTTGTCGCAAATGGCAAGATTTCATTTCTTTTGATGGCTGCATAGTATGCCATTGTGTATATATACCACATCTTCTTGATCCATTCATCTGTTGATGGACATCTAGGTTCTTTCCATAGTTTGGCTATTGTGGACATTGCTGCTATAAACATTCGGGTGCACGTGCCCCTTTGGATCACTACGTTTGTATCTTTAGGGTAAATACCCAATAGTGCAATTGCTGGGTCATAGGGCAATTCTATTTTCAACATTTTGAGGAACCTCCATGCTGATTTCCAGAGTGGCTGCACCAGCTCGCATTTCCACCAACAGTGTAGGAGGGTTCCCCTTTCTCCGCATCCTCACCAGCATCTGTCATTTCCTAACTTGTTTATTTTAGCCATTTTGACTGGTGTGAGGTGATATCTCATTGTGGTTTTGATTTGTACTTCCCTGATGCCGAGTGATATGGAGCACGAAACTTTTTATTTTGATGTAATCCCCAAAATTTATTTTTTCTTTCATTTCCCTTTGCTTTAGGGACATATCTAGAAAAATGTTGTTACAGCCTATGTCAGAGAGTTTACTACCTATGCTTTCGTCTAGGATTTTCTTGTTTCAGGTTTCACACTTTTGTCCTTAATCCATTTTGAGGTTTGTTTGTTTGTTTGGTATGGTGTAAGAAAGTGGCCCAATTTCATTGATTTGTACATAGTTGTCCAGTTTTCCCAATACCATTTGTTGAAGAGGCTTTTTCTCATTGCATATTCTTGCCTCCTTTGTTGAAGACTAATTGACCATATAATCCTGGGTTTATTTCTGAGCTTTCTATTCTTCATTGATCTATGTGTCTATTTTTGTGCCAGTACATACTGTTTTGATTACTACAGCTTTGTAGTGTAACTTGAAATGTGGAATTGTGATACTTCCAGCTTTTTTTTTTTTTTTTTTTTAAGATTGCTTTGCCTCTTTGAGTTCTTTTTGTAGTTCCAAATTCATTTCAGGATTGTTTGTTCTAGTTCTGTGACAAATGCTGTTGGTGTTTTGATAGGGATTGATTTGTATCTGTAAATTGCTTTGGGTAGTATGAACATTTTAACAATATTTGTCCTTGTAATTCATGAATATGGAATGTCTTTCCATTTCTTTGAGTTATTTTTTATTTCCTTCATTAATGTTTTATAGTGTTCAGAGGACAGGTATTTCACCTCCTTGGTTAAGGTATTTTATTATTTTGGTGTAATTGTAAATGGGGTTATTTTCTTAATTTCTCTTTCTGCTGCTTCATTACTAGTGTATAGAAATGCCACAGATTTCTGTACATTGATTTTTTATTCTGTGACTTTATTGAGTTCATTTATGAATTCTAATAGTTTTTTGGTGAAGTCTTTAGGTACTTAGTGTCGTCATCTGCAAGTAGTGAAAATTTTACTTCTTCCTTACCAGTGTGTATGACTTTTATTTCTTTTTCTTGTCGGATTGCTATGGCTAGCACTTCCAGTACTATGTTGAATAAAAGTGGTGAAAGCAGATATCCTTGTGTTGTTCCTGACCTTAGGGGAAAAGATCTCAGTTTTTCTCCTATTGAGTATGATGTCAGCTGTGGGTTTTTCAAATATGGTCTTTGCTATGTGGAGGAATATTTCCTTCAAACCCACTCTGTGGGGATTTTTATCATGAATTATTGTTGTACTTTGTCAAATGCCTTTTCTGCATCTATTGAAATTATTATATGGTTTTTATACTTTCTCTTATTGATGTGATGTATCACATTGATTGATTTGCAAATACTGAACTACCTTTGCATCCTGGAAATAAATCCCACTTGATAATGGTGAATGATTATTTTAAATATATTGTTGGATTCAGTTTGCTAATATTTTGTTGAGGATTTTTGCATCTATTTTTATCAGAAATACTGGCCTGTAGTTCTCTTGTTTTGCAGTGTCTTTATTTGGTTTTGGTATCAGGGTAATGTTGGCTTCTTAGAATGAATTTCCTTCCTCTTCCATTTTTTTGAATAATTTAAGAAGAATAAATATTAACTCTTCTTTAAATGCTTGGTAGAATTTGCCTGTGAAGACTTCTGGCCCTGGAGTTTTGTTTTGGGGGAGATTTTTGATTACAGATTTAATTCCATTGCTGGTAATTAGTCTGCTCCAATTTTCTATTTCTTCTTGATTCAGTTTTGGGAGGTTATATGTTTCTAGATATGTATCCATTTCTTCTAGGTTGTCCAATTTGTCAGCATATAACTTCTCATAATATTCTCTTATAATCCTTGGTATTACTATGGTATTGTTATTTCTCTTCTTTCATTTCTAATTTTGCTTATTTGAGCCCCCATTCTTTCTCTTTTTGATGAGTCTGGTTTAAGGTTTATCAATTTTGTTGATCTTTTCAAAGAATCATCTTCTGATTTCACTGATCTGTTTTATTGTGTGTGTGTGTGTGTGTGTGTGTGTGTTTCTATTTCATTTATTTCTGCTCTAATCTTTATTATTTTCTTCCTCCTGATGGTTTTTGGTTTTGTTTTTTATTCTTTTATAGCTCTTTTAAGTATAATTCTGGTTAAATTTATTTGATTTTTCTCTTGCTTCTTAAGGTAGGCCTGTATTTCTATAAATGTTCTTCTAGAACTGCTTTTGTTGCATCCCAGGGATTTTGGAACTTTGTGTTTTCATTTTCACCTACCTCTATGTATTTTTTAAAAATTTTCTCTTTAATTGTTTTGGTTGACTCATCCACTGTTTAGTAGCATGCCATTTAACCTCCATGTATTTGTGTTTTTTCCCAGATTTTTTTCTTTTTTGTGATATCTTTGTCTAGTTTTGACATCAGGGTAAACTGTCTTAATAGAATTAATTACAAAGATTCTAATTTTGGGGGGAGTTTGTGAATAGTTGGTCTGAATTTTTAAAAAATGGTGGCATTCACCAATGAAGCATCTGGGTCTGGTCTCCTCCAATCTTTTACTTGTTATAGGTCTTTTCAGTTTATATGTATCTTCTTGAAAAAGCTTTGGTTGTTTGTGTATTTCTGGTAATTTCTCTGTTTCATCTAAGTTATCCAATTTCTTGGAATAATAGTGATGTCTCATCTTTCATTATTGATTTTAAAATTTGAGTCTTCTCTCTTTTTTCTTTGTCAATATTGCTTATCAATTGTTTTTTGTCTTTTCAATGATCTTTTCATTGGTTTTCTCTATTTTTTTCCTATTTTCTGTTTCATTCACTTTCATTCTACTCTTTATTATTTCTTTTCCTCTTCTTCCTTTAGTTTTAGTTTGCTCCTCTTTTTCCAGTTTCTTAAGGGAAAAGTTAGACAATTGTTTTGCAACCTTTCTTCATTATTAATACATGTAGCATTTATAGCTATAAATTTCCCTCTAAGTATTACTTTAGCTGATTCTTATATATCTGCCTCAAAGAGTGTTTCTTGTACTGAAAAGAAAACTGTATATTCTGCTACTGTTGGGTGGAGTATTCAATAAATGGTTGTTAGGTCTAGTTGTTTATAGTAACATTTGAACAAGATCTGGAAGATCAGCAACAAAGACTGAGGTGAGTTTCTATGATTGGATTAATTGCCAGAACTGTGCAAGAGTTACAGTAATTGAAAAAGCAGTTGGTAAACACACAAGGATTTATTCTTTGATATAAAGAAAGCCTGGATATAGGCAGTTTATGGTGGACATGTCCTAAAAACCCAGATTCCTACTCTCTTCCTGCTCCATTTTTTTTGACTATAGGAAACTAGGTATCTGAATTTCTTTGGCTTGTGTGACAGGACTCTGAGGACGTCTTCTATGCATTCCTCCCTCTCTCCATACATGAGCTGATACCTGTGGCAGAAACCCAAAGCTAGTTATAACTAGGATTACTTTAGGGGTTTTTTTTGTGTGTGTGTGTGTGTGCCTCAATTTACTTGAATTAACATCCAATCTTCATGGGTTTTATAGTGGAGTTCCTCAATTAGCTCCAAAATAACTGTCAGTAGAAAGAAAACAAAACAAAATAAAGCCTATGCAGCCCAATCCATATGGATTTAACCATATGTCATGGTGTCCAGTGGGCACTCAGGAGGCCCATCTCCTTTAATGATAAGCTGGCTGTACTGCCTAGTGCCAAATCTCTCACCATTTTGCAGAGTTAAGGTCAACAGAAATCTCAGAATTATTTTTTATAGAATCAGGATTTGAACGCTTATTCAAACACTACCACCCACAGCTGCCCTTGCCTTCAGGAGATACTTGGCAATGTCTGGAGACCATTTCAGTTGTCACAGCTGGGAATTGAGGTGGGGATACCAATGGCATCTATCTAGGGATGCTGCAATGAACAGGACAACTCCCAGAACAAAGATTTGTATGGCCCCCAATATCCATAGTGCAAAGGTTGAGAAATCCTGTGTTCTCTTAACTGGTTGATAGGTTGGCAGTGTGGCTCTTCAAAGTCAGGTAGGTGCTGTCAGTGTTGGAATTCAGGGTCCTGGCTCCTGACATCCAGGCCAGCCCTTGTTCTAGGAACCCTTCTCCCCAATGTCACCTTTTCTTTCTCTGTACTGTCTCTTGTCTGTTGGACTGCCCCAACTAACAGCCTTCAACTCTCACATTTTCTTCTTCCTAGCCGTATTTCTCCCCACCAATGGTTAGGGATGAACTTAATACTGCCTTTGTCCAGCCTCTGCTGCTGCTCACAGCTGTGACAATTTCGCCCCCTGGGAAAACTCACCCTGCTGCCAGGTCTCACAAGTGACCCAAAGTGGGGTCTGAACCTCTCCTGTTGCAGAGATTCCATAACAGGCAGGGAAAATAACTCTTTCTGAGACACGTGGTATAACTCTGAACCTAGGCAGCATGTGTGGTCAGGGAGCGAAGAAAGAGAGAGTGTGAAGCAGAGTAGGAGTGTGGTTGTGGTAGCCTAGGGAGGTAATGGAGGAGGAGGGAGAGAGACAACAAGCAGACCGCCTTCAAGGAAGAGATGGAGATGGGTTAGATGGGACGGGATGGGGAGAGGAAGTGGCCGTGTTTTCTACCACCTCCTGCCATCCATCATCCTTTCCTGGAGGGGAAATCAGTATTCCTCACTCCTGTTCTCTCCCCAAATGTTCTGAATTTAGAAAAGAAAGAGCAAAACCCTGACAAATGCATCCGCTTCCGCCCCCACACAGATGTCACTGCCTCTTCTCTGCTGCCCAATGTCGGTGTCACCCGCCTGGGCACTCTGCCATTTCTGCTGGCAGCACCCACCCTGAGAACAGATGTAACCAATGAAATGAACTGTTAACTTGCCACTCGAGGTCACCTCGTTTCCTAAGAAGCAGATTCTCAGCAATTTCTTTCAGGAGGAGAATTTCTGACTCAAAACTCTTGGTATTTCCTCCCCCTGCCCCCACAACTCACTTGTTTGGGAAATAATTGTGAAAACTTTCATTTTTCCTGTTTAAAATCACCTTCTCATCCATCTGTGTTGACTTTGTAGGTAGCAGGACAGAGATGACCACTTCCTCCTCTCAAATGAGAAAACTAAGGCTCATGGGATAGAAGAGACTCACTCAGCACAAAGTGTCAAGAATCAGGGTTAGTGAGGGAAAGCCATACTGGAGCTCTGAAAACACCCCAGGAGCCTCAGTGTCCTGAGTCCTAATTCAACCCCTCATTTGCTGTGGAAATCAGGAAGGTCTCAGATTCCATACCCTCCATACCCTGGATTGAGTGGCTCTGAGCAGGCTAAGAAATACCATGCAGTCTTCCTTGTTAATAACAGCTGATGTTTGCATGCGAAGCACACTTCTAAATACTTTTATATGTGTTAAGATCTTTCCCATCAGTTCTCATTCCTGTGGAGTAGGTATTACTATCATACCTTGTTCACAGATTGAGGAAACAACCTCAAAGAGGTAAAGTGACTTGTCTAATGTCATGCAGTTAAGAGGTGGCAGAGCTAGTATTCACACCCAGACAGACTGATCTAATGGAGGTAGACTTAATGACTGGGCCACACGAGTTCTGGACACTGCTCAAGGTGAGGATCTAGCCTGAGGATCTGATACATGGGTTCAGGTATCACTCGCTTTCTGAGGGATTTGATTAAACTTGTTCAAACTTTGTGTCCTCCTAGGTAAAAGGATCTCTAGAGAAACTCTGAAAGCCTCTTACAAAATAAAAATTCATGACTTTACATTTGAAAAGAATGTTGAGGCAAACCTCAGCTCTTTATTGGGTGGGAAGCCACTTCCTGACTCCCAGGAAGAGCAACGGGAGATGCGGGAGGTTCCTCGTTCCTCTCTATAGTTCTTCTGCCAGGAACATAGAAGGCCTCATTCAATAAGCTATTCAGTTAACACACATTTATTAAGCACTTAAAATGTCCCTAGGTATAAGCATATCACCATTGTCAAGGTAAGCATTGGTGAATGCCTTCCTGGAGCTTGCATTGTGATATGGAAAGACAACGCTGGACAAGCAATGACAGAATGACAAATCTCACTGAAGGGAAGTCCAGTGTTCTATGGCAGATTTAACGAATTCTAAGGTTAGGGGAGCCAAATCTGAAAGATTCAGAAGTAAGACAATTTCTGAAGGGAAGAACCTTTCCTCCCCACCTGGCCATAATTCACACATGGTGTTCTTCAGACCAGTGAACTTACTGTTACCTCCAATCCTTATAGCATTCCAGAAGTCTTTGTGTTTAAAGGTGTTTGTTTGCAGTCTGTAGTCATGTCCCTGAGCATGGTTAACAATGAGAACTATTTTCTAAGTTTACTGGGGTGAGTAGGGTAATGGGTATATAAGCTAATATGTGGAGAGTGAGAGGACAGAATGTTCTACATAGGGAAAGGCACGTAGTCACAGAGAAGAAAAGATGAAGATGGGGAGCAGATGTCTAACCTGGAGACCAACTCTTTAATGCTTCCTTTAGAATTACCTGGTTCCCCTACACTTATCTCCCAGGCAATATATAATATATGATTATAGGCTTTTTACAATAACATTCAACCATCATTTGATGAGAACTTAGAAAGTGCCAACATTTCCAAAACAAAGAACAAGACAGACAAAATCCCTGCCTTGAGCCAAGAACTACTCACCATCCATCACTGAAGCTTTTTGTAACCTGAATAAAATGGGACTGCCTTGAGGCCAGCCTCAGCATACTGTTGCATTCAAAATAAATACAAATCTGACTCCAAAAACTCTGAAGTGCATCAGAAGTCTTCACTGGAAAGTTTCTTGAAAGGCAGACAAAGAAGGTAGAATGCTGTATGCATACATCAAAACCTAAAAACAAACCCTCTCATTTCAGCTCTCTCCCCTACAAATGCACGTTTCATAACAGCTGCTCAAATTCATCCCTCCTCCTCTTCAAGTTCTTGGCCTGCTTGGTCTTCCTCCCCATTTCTGCCTCTCCTCTGTTGGCAAATATCCTTCCCCACCCTCTTCTCCTCCCCTAGTATCTACAAGCCCTTGTTATGCGTATCATTTTAAATCTTTCATTTTGTCCAAATCTGCTTATGCACGCATCTCCCTGGCCAACATTGCAAAAGCCAAATACAATAATTTGGGCTCCCATCAATCTTCCATGTCTCCTCTTCTTCCTCTCTCTCAAGCTGGGAGTTCACTCCCTCATTCTTCAGTCCTTGATCTCTGGCTCTTTTCATATCCTCTAAGACTCTACATGAGAGGACTCATTCAATGTCCTACCCTCAACCAGGAATGCCTCCCAGCTCCAGCAACTTGATCTGTATTTCTTGCAATAGAGTCCACCAATGTCTTCCTTGATTGCTTCATCAAATCTGTTTCCTTGGTTGTAGTTTCTCTGGACAGTTGGTAGGGATAGTATGAATCTCATTTGTCCATATTCTGCTAAACTTATCCACTTACCTTTATTGTCATCCTCTAAAATTCAGTTGACCTGAAACTATGCATACCGGTCCTACTCACAAAGTATTCTACCTTCACTGGGCTTATTTCTGCTACTGGCACCAGCTTTCACCATCCTTTGGCCAATACTAGAACCGTAGAGCCAATGTTTTTCACCTGGGACCATGGCTAGGACTCAGGCACACGGATGATCTTATATAGAATTGTAAAGCTCCTTGAAGTTGTATACAACCAAAAAACTGAAGACCAAGTGTTGGGACTGAGAGAAAATATTTGCAACATGTACATCAAACAAAGGACTTTTATCCAGAATATACACAGAATTCTTGCAACGAAATTAGCTCAGTTTAAGAATGGGGAAAAGATTTAACAGACACCTGACAATAGAATATTTACAAATGATCTATAGGCACATGAAAAGATGTTCAACCTCATTAGTCATCACGGAATGTAAATTAAAACCACACTGAGATACTACTATGCATTCACTAGAACAGTTAAAATTTAAGACTGGCAGTACTGAGTGTTGACAAGATTATAGAACAAGTGGAATTCTCATACATATGTGGTGGAATTGTAAAATGGTACAACTCACTAAAAAAATGGTTTGGCAATTTCTAAAATAGTTCAACATATACCTACCTTATGATCCAGCATTCAAATCCTACATATTTATCCAAGAGAAATGAAAGCACATGCTCACACAAAAAACTTTCCATGTGAATATTTGTAGTAATATTTGTAATAGCAAACACTGGAAACAGCCCAAATTTAATCAATTATATTTTATCTTTAACTACTAAACAGATAAATATGTTGTGGTATATCCAATTAATGCAGTAAAAAGGATTGATGCAGGGTGCCTGGGTGGCTCAGTTGGTTAAGCATCTACCTTTGACTCAGGTCATGATCTCAGGGTCCTGGGATCAAGCCCTGCATCAGATTCTCTGCTCAGTAGAAGTCTGCTTCTCCCTCTCACTCTCTGTCTGTGCTCTCTCTCTCTCAAATAAATAAAAAAAAATCTTTTTAAAAAAGAGATTGATGCATGGAGCAATATGGATAAATCTCAAAACTGGGTGAAAAAAGTCAGACAGAAAAAGTGCATACTGTGTGATTCTATTCATATAAAATTTTATCAAATGCAATCATCTGTAGTTACTGAAAGCAGGTCTTGGGTAGGCTGGGGGCCAGAGTTAAGGGGAAAGAGGAATTTGAAGGGGCACAAGACAACTTTTGGAAATGATTGGAATGATCAATATGATTGGTCCTTGAACAACATATGGTTTTGAACTACACAGGTCCACTTATATGAGGGCTTTATGCAATGTATAACTATAAATGTATTTTCTCTTCTTTATGATTTTTTAACAACACTTTCCTTTCTTTAGCATACTTTAATGTAAAAGAATACAGTATATAATACATATAACATGTGTTAATCAACTGTTTGTATTATCGGTAAGGCTACAGTAGGCTACTAGTAGTTAAGTTTTGGAGGAGTCAAAGTTATCTACAGAGTTATACACAGGAGTTTCAACTGCTTGGAGGTTGGTGCATCTAACTCCTGTATTGTTGAGGGGTCAACTATATTTTGGTTGAGATGATAGCTTCACAGGCAAATGCATATGTCAAAACACAACACAATATACTTTTCACATATGTGCCGCTTATTGTATTAAACTGAACCTTAATAGATGTGTAAGAAAATATGAATGTTGGATGACAGCAATTTTTCTGGATCTAGATTAAGAAATTGCTTTCAGTGTGCTGTGAAAACTTGTTTAGGACATGGCCTTGAATTTCTTGTTTTAAAATGGGCATCTTAGTCATTCTCAGGAGATGTTGGAGTCATAGAATGAAATAACTGGAAGGACCATTGAAATGAAAAATGTTTTCATTTTACAAACAAGAGACCTAAAACCCAAAGAGAGAAGCAACTTGGTCAAGGTCACCCAGCTACTTTCCTGCAAAGTTGGGGTATGAACTTGTCCTGATTCAGTCACTGGTTCACAAGCCCCAGGTGGGTACTGTGGCTCCAGGAAGATCAGCTGTGGTCTTGAGCTAAGGGATCACACAGCTGGAGCTCAGCACAGAGAGCCCTGCAGCAAATTCAGGGCATGCTCTTCTTCCCCAAGTGCTTGAACCTGGTGCTTTGCAGTAACTGGACCTGAGGGTCATGAAGTTGACCATGTGCTCTGCAGACCCATGTGATGAGCAGGAAGGATCATGGCCTGGACCTGTACTTCTCAGACCATTTGTGGGAGAAGAACAAGGGCTTTTGTTTTTTATTTTAAATTGCTAACTTATTTCAAACCAATATTTTCATAAAACATAATAAAATTAAATTACTATAAAAGTGAACTAAAAAATGAACATATAAAATGCAAACCCAAACGTTTATTATTAGATTCCCCCCACACGAAGTCACACGGTTAAATTGCTATAAAGGCTTCTAAGCATTTACTCTCTCCATTTCTGTGCTTATCTCTTCATGGACCAGGAATAAACAGTTTGCAGACCAGCAATGGTCCATGTTTTAGCTTTGCAAAGTATTTCCCTAAAAAAGCCAAACTTTAATCACCAAGAAATAGGGGGGCCCCAGCTGCCAAGCCTAGGCTTTCAGAAGTATAGGAAGATCACATCAGAATATGGATAGGATTGGAACGAATCCTTCGGTGTGACTGATGAGTCATCATTTGAATTGAGACTGTATAGACTTATGTATTATTCATTGTCTTGAGCAATAAAAACTCACAAAATTCCTAAGTGCCCCCAGGCCCGAGAATAGCTTAATTAGGCACTATTGCTCTGCAATGCAAAATGCCTGTTTAATTCTGAGTTCTGCATTTTTACATCAGAACAGGCCCAATAAGAGGCACTTTCTATCTTTGGTTCCTGGCTCATCTCTCCCTGCTTGCGTGTGTGAATGGGCTGCCCCTCCTTTTGGAGCATCCTTCCAAAGCCTTGTCCCCACATC
The DNA here is from genome assembly GCF_011764305.1 of Mustela putorius furo. NCBI lineage: Eukaryota > Metazoa > Chordata > Mammalia > Carnivora > Mustelidae > Mustela > Mustela putorius. The sequence goes on from NW_025421325.1 coordinate 18,541,651, forward strand.
ACCCAGGGGCTCAGATGCTGTGTGAGCAGCTGCTGGCACAGATGTGGAGAGCAGAGCCAGCTTCAATGTGACCCACACCCAGGGGAACAGGCAGGCCTGTGCTCCTTTGTCCTGAGTTGGCCTTGAGAACACGGAATGCGGGGGGCAGTGGACCTGAGCTATGGGGTCAGGTCCAGAATCACACTTGCCAAGACTCAGGGCTTACCCCCAAGAACATGAGCATCTAAACCCCACATTCCTGGCCTGTAAAATGGGGAGAATTGTCACATGGACTGAATAATGCCAATACTAGGGTATAATGACGCAGATGAAGTGATGAAAAAGCCTGGCACATAGTTAACACTCAGTAGAACCAAACGCCTGTCATAAGGGCAAGTTGAGTGACAAGACCTCATATGGGGATGGACCCTAATTCTTTCCCCTCCCCACACTCCCTCCCTGGCCTAGACTTGAATTAGTTATTCAACTTGAATGCCAGAAATGACAGGGAGCTCACCACCCATAGACAGCCCTTCTCAGCTTTGCACAGCTTTAAACAAAGTCCCATCCTGAGTTCCCTCAGCCTCTCTATAGCTCTTTTGCTCATGAACTTGGTGCAGCCCCTTGAGGGCCATGCAGACATTGTGGGTATGCTTGAAGACCATGCTTCTGGCTTCACAGAACTTCAACTTCTCCAAGCTGTACATCACCAGCTCCCTATCACATCTCCTATTTATAGTTTTATAATTTGCACCATTCTGGCTATGCACCATTCTGGAACAAATGAGCACAAGAGATAACCTCCCAAAGTGAGACCCATTCCCATCCTGCTTTGTGAGGTTCTTTTTGTGACCCCCAAAATTGTACCTCATACTCAATCTTTCTGAGCTCTAGAATGTGCTAAACATGTCTCAGTACCCTCAAGTTCTTTGTTTTTCATTCTTGACGCCACTACTGCCTCTCCCTAAATCCTGGGGCCTCATGGTCTTTCTCTTCCTTCTTATTGACTCCCACTTAGCAGACTCATCCACACTTGGAGGACACACTCAGGACTAAAGTCATTGCACTACTGGGTATTTACCCCAAAGATACAGATGTGGTGAAAAGAAGGCTTATATGTATCTCAGTGTTCATAGCAGCAATGGCCACAATCGCCAAACTGTGGAAAGAGCCAGGATGCCCTTCAACAAATGAATGGATAAGGAAGATGTGGTCCATATATACAATGGAGTATTAGGCCTCCATCAGAAAGGATGAATCCCACTTTTGTATCAACCTGGATGGGACTGGAGGAGATTATGCTGAGTGAAATAAGTCAAGCAGAGAGAGTCAATTATCATATGGCTTCACTTATTTGTGGAGCATAAGGAATAACACAGATGAGGAGAAGGAAAGGAAAAGCAAACTGAGAAATCAGAGGGGGAGACAAACCATGAGAGACAGTGAACTTTGAGAAACAAACTGAAGGTTTTGGAGGGGTGGGGGTGGGGGTTTGGGTGAGCCTGGTGGTGGGTGTTGGGGAGGGCATGTATTGCATGGATCACTGGGTGTGGTACATAAACAATGAATCTCGGAACACTGAAAAAATAATAAAATAAAATAAAATGACTATAAAGTCATCAGCTACCACCTTCCCTTCCCTTCCCTTTCACACAGAACTATTCAGTCCTAAAGCCATGATGTGTGGTAGAACACCTATTGTGTCCTTAGTTCAGGGATAGGAGAGCCACGGTCTCAGAGTTGTGTGAGGGCACTGAGGAAGACATCTGCAAGGAAAGGTGGCCTGGTGGTAGAACCCAAACCCGGAGCGGAGGACATCCTTGAGGAGGGGATGGCCCAGAATGAGAATCAGAGCCTGGATGGGTCAACAGGCTATCCATGCGGTAGGTTGAGTGATGTGGGAAGTCAGAGTCCAAGTGAGGTACCCCTATAAAGGAGCCTTGGACTGAAGAATATCTACAAAATAAATGGACCACAATCTTCCATAGTATCAAGGTCATAAAAACCAAGGAAAAATGGAGGAATTGTTCCAAACTGAAGAGGACTAAATAAGAGTGACCGCCTAAGGCAGCACATCATTCCAAATGGAACCCTTTGCTTTGAAAGAACTTACTGGGCCAATTGGAAAAATGTTGATGGGGTCTGAAGAAGACGATGATAACAGTTTATCAGTGCCAATCACCTGATGCTGACGGTTGTGTTGTGGTTATACAGGTAGATGTCCTCGTTTGTAGAAACAAACACTGATGGGGAATCAGGCCAGCAACTTACCCTCAAATGATCAAACTTACCCTACAAATGATCTGTACTTCCTACTTTTCTGTAAGTTTATAAGCGCTTGAAAAAAATTTTAAAACAGAATGCTAGATGGCACTGAATTACAGATTACCTGACCCTACTCTTTACTTAGGAGATGTGGATATTAAGTTGCAGAGAGGTTAAGTGACTTCACCCATGTCACGCAGCTAGGTGGTATTGGAGCTGGGGCCCAAACCCTCCTTTTAAATCTCACTGTTGGATCTAGTCTAAGTCCCTTAGGTTGTAGGTTAAGAAGCTGAGGTCTAGGGTCACAAAGAGGTTTGCTCCAACATGAGCTGAACAAATTTCAGGTGTTAGTTAACTGGGACAAATTGAAAGAGCTTCTTAGGTCTCTGAAATTGAACTCTGAGTGTTTTCCTCCTCTGTCTATGTGCACAGAATGTTCACCTAGACTTTGGCCGTAAGGCATTCCTCTTAGAAGGAAATCTGTTACCTGGGATGTTAATAAAGTGGTCATAGTTTATAACAGCTGCTTTTCCTTCAGGGGTCTCTAGGGCTTCTAAGGTTTCCCATCCTTTCAGTCACTGGTGGCCTCGGACCTTGTCCTTACACATGCCAGTAATTAGCCAACCAGCTGGCAATTCTGAACATGCAGGAAGGTATCCAGAGGCTCTCCAAGGAGTGCACAGGCCTGTGGGGAAAGAAGGTGGCATTTGTCTCATGGAGGCAAGTGGAGGGTTGGAGTGTTACAGGTTGAATTGTGTCCCCTCGACTTCCTATGTTGAAGTTCTAACTCGCAGAGACTCAGAATATGACTCTATTTGGAGACTGGCCCTTTAAAGAGAAAATTAAGGTAACATGAATTCAGTAGGTGGGCCCCAGTCCAATAGAACTGGTGTCCCTATGACCAGAGGAAATGAGAACACAAACACACACAGAGGAAAGGCCACGTCAGGACACAGGGAGAAGGTGGCCATCTGCAGGCCACGGAGAGAGGCCTGAGGGGAAACCAACCCTGCTGACATCTTGATCCCAGACTTTGAACCTCCAGGACTGAGGTTCAAAATAAATGTCTGTTGTTTAAGCCACCCAGTTTCAGGTACTTTGTTACAGCAGCAGATTAGTAGAGCAGGGGCAAGGAATGCTGCAGAATCAGCTTTTCTGCAGATCACAGGGTCTTTGTACAGATCCCCTCTACCCACACTGTGATGTCACATTTTCCCAACAACCTCATCTGAGGGACAGTCTCCCCATTTGGATGCGAATCAAGAAAAGCAGAGAACAGAATGCTCAGTCTGCAGTCGAAGTTCTAGCACATTTCCTCGGGAATTGTGTGATCTTGGGTAAGTCATTTAAACGTATGATGAGGAGCCCTAATTTCCTCATATAAAAATAGGATTCATAGTTCCTGTTTTTAATCTTTTATAGACTTGTCAAGAAGATTAAGTGTAGAAACTGATAGAAACTATAAAACAGATTATAAATGTGAGGGATTATTATTAATGATACTAACATTATTGTATTCATAGTGAAAAATAAAACATTTATTGAGCTTTGGTTTCAGTTAGAAAATGCAAACACAATCCTCTCTAGAATTTGTAGTCCAGAAGGGAATATGAGATTACATATTTAATGCTATGTACACAATGGCACATAATACAGTTCACAAAACTGAGATCAAGTGTTTAAAGAAAGCAAAACCATGGGTTCGTGTGTACTTGGTACTGTCTACTCATTCATCAGACATTTACCAGGGGCTTCTGTGTGCCAGCACTGTCCTAGCCACTGGGATAAAAGCTGGAACTAGACAGCACGCCCTCAGCCCACATTCTAGTGCAGGGACAGACACAATAAGCAAGCAGATGTTACTGAAAATGACAGGTGGGACAGCATAGTGAAGGAAAGGACACAAGGAGAGAGGATAAGAAGCTTTTGAGTGGAGAGGCGGATGGTATTCCTTTAGAGCAGTTATTAGGGAGGAACTCACTGAGAGTTCAGACCTAGAGAAAGTCGGGGATAAAGCCATGCTACTGCATGGGAAAAAAGCATCATTGATGCTAATGGATGTCTTTACAAAATAGAGGTCCACAGAATTTGCAGAATGAATGGAGTCTTACTAGGTTGCTGGAATGGGCTTTGCAGGTGGGGCAACCCAGCCAAAAGGCTTCTCTGGGATTGGCCAGGATGGGGATGTAATTCCCAGGTATTGCCACCAGGTGGTAGAATGACTTCAGACAAAAGGTCTACCAGGTGTCAAGAAAGTTCTTTTTTTCTCCAAATGAGGAGTGCTTGGACAGGCCTCAAGGTATCCCAGAGGCAGGAGAGCCACAGATACAGATTTGAAGGGTGAGAGAGAAGAGGTTTCTTGCCTCACAACTAGTTGGAGCTTTCTGGGAGTCAGTGGATTCCCCTACCCTCCCAATGGCTGCTATGAGACCCTGGGCCCAGAGCACTCATAGCTGATGGATATTTTTGAGGGAGCCTGGCCCCTTGGGGCTTTGCTCAGTATTGAGAGCTAGCAAGTGGTTTCTCTTCCTCGATGGCTGGGTCATTTGGGGACTTTCCTGTCCCTCTGCATTAGTGACCCAGGAATCTCACTCTACAGCTTACCAAATGCTAATCCACGAAGCCTGGGGTTTCTCCTCCTGAGATCCAATGCTGGAAGCAGAAGCCTGGTTTGGCAGCACAGAGTCAAACCCCAGAGCCTGAGGCTGCTCACGGTGCTGTAGTATTAGACTTGGATCCCCAGGAAAAACATGTTGTGCCCTTCTGTCCCCTCCACAAAGCCTTCTTGGTCATACATTCATTCAAATATGTTTTAACATGTGCCCGGCAACCTGGGGGCTAAATCCAGCCCATCCCTGCTTTTATAAATAAAGCTTTATTGGAGCACAGCCTTTTCCATTTGCTTGCATATTGTCCATGGTTGCTTTGTGCTATAAAGGCAGAGTTGTGAAGTTGTAACAGAGAGCACAAGGCAAACAAATCTGAAAGTATTTACTATCTGGCCCTTAAGAGAACATGAATGCTGAATCCTGGTCTGGAGGAAGAGACAGAGAAGTAGACAGATGATTGCATCATTACAACAAGTGCTATGTTGGAGGTGGGCAGGTGAGAGGTAAAGTTGGGCCAGAGTGTGGAAGAAGGCCCCGGAGACCCTAACCTTTAGGGCCCCAATGTTCCCCGAAGCAGCCATGGGCAGCCATTTAAGGTCTTCAGGAGGACTGGCATGATCACATCCCGGAACTACTGCATGGGAAGTGGAGGAAGACAGCAGCAGAGCCAGGGGGCCCAGAGACTGGCCCACAGCCAGAGACTGTTGTGATGGTCCAGGAGGGAGAAGAGAAGGGCCTGCATAGACAAGGAGCTGTAGGGTTGGAGGAGCCAATGGTGGCAGGATCTCGAAGACAAGGTAACAGCATCTGAGTGAAGGGAAGGTGAAGGTGGGTCAGGCTTGAATCAGTGTTCAGCCTGCATTCCAACACTCTGGGGTCACAAAGGAGCTCACCGAGTCCTGCCAAATGCAACAGTGGATGTGACCATGTGGGTCATCAAGAGAAGATCCTCATTCAAAGGTGGAGCAATGAGGTCTATAGTCAGCTCTCTAGCTGTTCTTTGGCTATGTTAGAAATGTCAGGCAGGAGCATCCTGAAGCCAATTTCAGTGTTCTATGCTTCCTTTGTGGCTGCTTCTGTCTACCTGACAGAAGGTACTGTATTGGGTACTCAGTATCTTCCAGGACTCTCCTAACCAATGACAGTAGCATAAACCTGTTAGGATGCATTGTGGGTGGGACCAGGTTTTGTGTGAATTCAAGGAGCCTTGAAAACCCAGTATATTCAAGTCCAAGACCAGGTGCAGAAAGGCAGGGAAAGTCAGAGAAGTTGTTGCCTGTTTCCCCCAGGGTTCCCACAGTGGCCCAGGGAGGCTAACTAACAGATGGGCCTTGGGGCTTGTAAGCAAAGGGCTCCACAAGTATGGGGGTCTCTGGAGTCTCAGGTTTTCTTTAAAATTCAGGTGTTTTTTGTTTTAAAAATTCAGTTGTTTTTATATCTTTTGCATTTTAGTAGAGATGGAAATTTTAAATTACTTCTTGAGTAACAATGATGCTGTAAGATGTTTCAGGAGAAAGTTCAGGTTTATTCTGTAGCTCCTGGTGTCCCTGGCTTAACCAGGTAAGGGAGCCTCATTTTGAAAAGCCTGGATCTGGGGTGTGACAATGAGAATGCAGCCTGCAGAGGAACAAGGCCCCAGAAGAGAGTGGACCCAACTCTTTGTGCTGATACAGCAGTGAAGATGGAGGAAGGACAGAGAAGCGATCAGGCTCAAATTCCATGACAGCATGGACACACTCTTTTGCCTCTAGGTCCCTTGAAGCCCCTGACACAGAGCCTTACACATTGCAAATACACCTCAGATCAATAAAAAGGAGACAGATAGAATGCTCAGGGCCATGAAGCGGCTGAAGCCCAGCCAACCACTTCCTTCTCTCTGTGAATTTTGTGAACCACAATTTTCTTGCCTATAAGATAGAAGTACCAGGGGCGCCTGGGTGGCTCAGTGGGTTAAATCGCTGCCTTCGGCTCAGGTCATAATCTCAGGGTCCTGGGATCGAGTCCCACATCGGGCTCTCTGCTCAGCAGGGAGCCTGCTTCCCTCTCTCTCTCTGCCTGCCTCTCTGTCTACTTGTGATTTCTGTCAAATAAATAAATAAAATCTTTAAAAAAAAAAAGATAGAAGTACCATCTTGGTACTTGATGGGTATATGATGAACCCTTTATGTCTAGCTGTCTGTCTTCTTGAAATGAGGGAGAGCAAAGGCAAGCGCTTGTTAAACTACAAGGCATTTTTTTTTAATTTTTTTAAAGATTTTTATTTATTTATTTGACAGACAGAGATCACAAGTAGGCAGAGAGGCAGGCAGAGAGAGAGAAGGGGGAAGCAGGCTCCCTGCTGAGCAGAGAGCCCTATGCGGGGCTCGATCCCAGGACCCTGAGATCATGACCTGAGCCGAAGGCAGAGGCTTTAACCCACTGAGCCACCCAGGCGCCCCCAAGGCATTTTAGATATGCAAAGGATCATGATTATCCTATAGAGAATCGTTCAAAGAAACCCTGACCCAAAACCATAAGTGGAAGCTGAGAAATCCAAGTTCCTAGAAGACTGAGATGTTGCAAAGTCAATGAATGAGTGGGTGAGCCTCCGATCTATGACACTGTGCAGTCTGTCCTAGCCCAGGCACTGGTTTGACACCGCTGATGTCAGCTGTCTGCTCTGACTTCAATATCAACGATGATTTGGGGTCCTGGGAATTTTGATGAGACCTTCAAGATACAGGCAGATTCCAGGATTCTCCAATTTGTGCCATTTTGTTGGCCCTTTTGGAGAAAGTGAGGCACAGGGAACTATCATCTGACTCTTCACTTTCTAAATCAGATTACCTGCAATTTAGGTAATTGCAGTTTTTCCTTCTCATCCCAGCCTGCCCCTCCAAGAGAATATTTGATGTTGACTTCGTTATATCCAAATTCCTGTCACCCTAGGCTATGTTATCTTGGACTTTTAATATTATTAACCTCTTCTGAAGAAATAGCTTTCCAGTCCATTCCATGTAGCCTGTGTCTACATGATCTACTTCTCAAAGGACATGATATATTTATGTTTGTGTGTGTGTGTGTGTGTGCTTGTATCCATTCACAGGTACACATAGGAACACACAGGTGCACACATTTATATGGGGGTGTAGGGAGAGCTTGAGGGAAGAGTATTTGCTTGGTTATCCTGTCTTCTTTCACATTCAGTTAACTTTCAGTAAATCAGCTACTTCCACCAAGACTTTTTCCTACCCCATCAGCCAAAATGGGCCCAGCCTCCATCTAGAACTGCTTTGAAATTTCCCACTGCTGCTACCTTCCCTTGCTCTCTTCTTATTTCAGAGCACACTGAGAAGGCCCTGAAAGTGGTTGGCTTTGAGAAACATCCAATCTCCCCTTCCTTCTGGGAGGGCAGTGGGAGGATATCCTCTAAAAGCAGTCTGTGCTCAACAAGCCATAAAGGTCATGCTTCATAACTGAAGGTCAAAAGGCACAGGAAGCAATCCTGCACACAGGACTTCTTACTGGTGTCCTTCTCATTTGCTTTCTTTCTTCATAAGACAATGACTTGGTGAGACAGAAATACCTTTGTCACTAAAATGCACTCATTCTTTCTTTCGTTCATTCATTATATTATTGCATCAGAGTGTAAAGTGTCCTTGTGTGGGAAACAAAATCACAGGATGTGCATGATTACTATCTTGGGAGAGCTCAACGTCTGGTGGGAGAGGCAGAGTCCCTGTCAGCGTCACAAGTCAGTGGACGCAATAGTAGAAACACCAAACCTGAGTCATGAACTGAGGGTCCTGTGTCCCAGAAGACTGAGAATAAGCCCTCCTGTGACTGTGTTTGCCTGGGTCATCTTGTTCAAAGACGGCACAGAGGATCTTCACTTCCTAATCCTAGCAATGCTGACCAAGGAACCAACAAGGGGACCTGAAGGGAACACAGTGTCTTCATCCTGCACTGGCCCAGAAGCTCTCAGTGATTAGAACAAAATCCCTATCCCTTCCTCTCAGAAAGCAAACAAATAATTGCATATTGCTCTGTTCTGGATCAAGTCTCCAACTGTCCTCACTAAAGAGCATTCCAGATTCCCTTTTCTTTCCATGTGTTTGTTTGGTAGATGCCAATGAATAACTTCCACAAGCAAAACTTTGCAAAATCCCTGCCTTCCAATGTTCTTGCCCAGAGGGACAGTTAAAGAACAGAACCATTGCACATTTGGATAATGGCAGTATGGAGCAACAAACTGGTGGAGCACTGGAGAAAATGGCTGAAGATTACTGGAGGGAAAAAAAGTCTCCTTCTCCTGACTTGCCTCAGTAAGCCTTAATGTGAGTTGTGCAAAAGGGACTATCTTCGTGCATTAGAAGTAAAGGTATTAGAGGCTCCTGAAGAAGCTCCTCGTCTTCCTCTTCATATAAAGGCTAGGAACTGGTTGATTTAACTCAGAGATCCCATTTCCAGCTTACTGATGTCCTAAAGGTGGAATTTTTAAGAAATCCCTTTTTTTGAGAGAGTGAAAGCATAAGAGTGTTAATGATGGCAAGAATGGTGAAGGCTGGAGGGACTCCAGGGAACATACCTCCTACTATAATCTACCAAACATTAGCTTGGAAGCTCAAAGCTGTTTTCCCACTTCAGCAGATCTGAACCCAGGAAGCTAGCAAACAAGGGCCATGTGAATCCCAAGCCTTTCATCTGCAAATTCTGTGGTTTTCTTCTTCTTCAACAGAAGCCAGTTTTCCAGGCAGAAAACACATTTCTTAGGCATAGTCTCAAATTGAAAATCTTCAAGAACTTCTTCTTTCTAAAGGAATGGAAAAATCAAGTAAAGCCTCTCCATTCTGGTAATACTTATGATTTGTGATGGAAGGAGCCTCATAATGTTTTAATGGGGTCATTTTTCCTGCCTAAATCACGAAACTTTACACAATTACCTGGAAAAGGAACATGTTGCACCGATAAGGAGAATTAGGTCTCTTCACGATTATGACTCTATTGGTTATGGTCTATGGCAAGAGAGGGAGCCAGGAGCCTGCTTCAATGAACCTTTGGATAGTGATTAGTGTAATAAAGGGACTTACTGAACGCAGATTACCTGTGCTGTTAAACACCATGTGTGCTATAAAATCTCACTCAGAACTCCATATGATCCATATGACTCCATATGATGTGCACCCTACTATTGATATCCATTTGACAAATGAGGAAAAGGAGACACATAGAGGTCTCATAATGTGTCCAAGGATACAGAGAGAAAGTTGGACTTGACACTCCTGGGCTATCCCCATGAGGTTGCTGAGAACTACCCAGTAAAATGCAAGCCCGGTGCAGCCAACCAACCTTTGGCTCAGAATTGCATGCAGTCTCCTATCCCAGGGGATGGGGCTCTGAAGTCTCCTCCTGCCTTGTTTCATGGTTTTTGTCCCCATGGCATCCTCTGAGCCTCCAGTTCCTCCAACTAGGATGCACACATTGAAAAACATTAATATGTATCACTGCATCATCCGGAAAAGAAACCAACAATTATTTTTAAAAAGGATCTAAGGGAGGGACAAGTTCTAATTATAATCCCTTTCACTCTAATTGCTCACCCCTGCCTACACTACCCATTTTGTGTGTCCTTAAGAACCTCCATTTTGTCTTTCACCCCTTCAACAGATGCCTGCTGAGCAACCTTCCACAGGCTAGGTGCTGGGCAATTAGGTGGTGAGCAAAAAGCAGCAGCCATTACTCTGTGCATTGCATCTATGGGCGTGGGCATCTCAAAACGGTTGCAGCTGCAATAAATGTGGTGCTGGAGAGAGAACCGGTGACAGGAAGGAGACAAGAGGAGGATCTGGCCTGTGGGATATCCTGGAAGGCTTCCCATATAAGTGACATTGAAACTGAGATAGAAAGGGATGAGTCAGAGAACAATGAAGGAAAGAACTTTCCAGGCAAAGGGAACAACTTCTGCAAAGGGCTCAGGAAGAAAGAATATGGTAAATCTCAGAGTCTGAAAGAGGTCAGGTGGCTGTGGAGAGAGAACTTGAGGGCACCTGTGGTGGTGGCCAGGATGGAGAGCTGGGTGGAGGCAGAGTAGGCAGGAGCAAGAAGGCATAATCAAGCTCTGCCCTCCTCTTATGAGCATAGAAACTTATGGTTTTGGACAACTTCTGGACTCGTAACAAATTCCATTGAAATCTATCTAAAATCCCATGCCTCCAGTTTCTCTTGGGGTTGAAAGACCAAGAAAATGCAGAACCCAAGCTGGGTGACTGGCGCTGCCTGTAGGTTGCTGTGGGAGCTTCTGGTTGAGATTGAAAATTTCGGAATTGAGGCCATTTGACCCAGGAAACCACACCTGGGCTCAACTGTGTCTAGGGGCCTGATGTTCCCCAACACCTCCCTAGCTGCCAGCAGATTCTAGGGTCCCCACCAGAATTAAGCAATGAGGTCTCAGCTAATTTTGAGTTCTAGAACCTCCTGTGTCATGGAGCCCTGCCATAGGGTCAGTTTAATTCCCTGACTCACCAAAGGTAAATCTTACTGGGTCCACCTCCTCCCCTCTTCCACCCATTTCTAAGAGGTTTTTTTTTCATAGGCTAGAGGAATTCAGGCCTATGGCTTAATAGAAAGCCCAGAATCTGGTTAAAAAACAAAAAAACTTGTCCTGACTGAGAGAAGTCCCAGCAAGGACCCAAGCTAGGACGACCACTTCACATCAAATGCTGTTACTCACTGAAGGCTCCAAATCAAAAGTCAAGGCCCCTATAGCCAGAGGCTTGGCCCTTGCCAGGTGCCCAGGACCAAAGGGGTCCCATTCCAGCTGTGGTCAGGCCAAACCTACAGCCAGCTCAGCCAACTCCACAGCCTACCTGAACTTGGAGAAAGCTGGGAAAGAGCCCCCCAAAGCAAGTGAGTGCTGCCTACCCCAACTCCAGGAGAAAACCAATGCTACATTTTCCCAGGGGCTGGTGCACCCTACCCTTACACAGACTTCCATCTCTTGGCTTGTGGCCACCTCCTGTTTTAATTACCTCCTCTTCACTCAGGAGGGTTTCCCACCCCAGAGTTAAGTAACACACCTTACATAACAACTGACACTGAGCTGAGGAGATCCACAAAGACTCACAACCATGGAGTAGAAGGAGACTGCCAGACACAGGCCACATTGGGGTGGAACCGGAAAGAGTGTCAAGAACCGGACTGTGGGAAGTAGACTTTGTAGTAATAAGAGGATTGAGTGACCCCTGGTTCCTGAAGGAGGCTTGGATTAGCTTGTTTAAACAGAATACCATCAACTGGGTTGCTTAAACAATAGAAATTTATTTTCTCATAGTTCTGGAGGCTGGAAGTCCCAGATCAAAGTGCTAGTAGGGTTGGTTTCTGGTGAGACTTCATAACTTGTAGATGGCCACCTTCTCACTGTGTCTTCCCGTGGCTTTTCCTCTGTGCATATACACCTCTGGTATCTCTTCCACTTTATATAAAAGGACATCAGTCCTGTTGGGTTAGAACCCCACCCTAATGACTTCATTAACCTTAATTACCTCCTTAAAAGTCTATCTCCAAATACAGTCACAGTGAGAGTTGGGCCTCAACATATGAATTTGGTGGGGGGAGGGGACAAATTCGTTCCATAATAGGAGCACATAAAATTGAGCTTGAGTTTTCGGCCTTATACTCCACCTTGAGATCCAAAAAAAGCAGCCCAACATCTTTCTAGCACTGCCCAATTGCTCAGAATGAGACAGAGTTCCAGATCCAGGGGTCACCACTTTTTGAGGAAGAACTTGGCCACATGGTCACTACAAGAAACAGGTCAGGTTAGCTTTCCCAGCCTAGCATCTTGGCTTCCAGTGGATGCCCAGACCTCCCAACTTTGTAAGCCTTTTGGGTTCTGATTCAAAGTAATATCTATACCTGAATTCCACCTGAAGTCCTGATAACTCTGAAATGGTTGTAAAGAAGGAACTATTTGTTTAGCTCAAACCTGAATTTGGAAAATGAAGACTTATGGCCAGGCAGGGCCATTATTCAGGAACTTGCAATGCTCCTGTCATTTTGTGGGCCCTATCTGTCTCCAACTGGACTGGGCCATTGCACTGACTTCCTAGGTAGCACCAACTGGGGGCTGTTTCTCTAGCTCCTATCCTATCTCCTGTGTAGGCCTAATCCTAACACTGGGCTCCTTCTTGTGCTCTGTGTCCTTCTGTAAGGGGTGGCCAGTCCATGTACCTCCCAGCCTGCATTTTAAAGCCAATGAGCAATTCCTAGGTGCCATCTATGTGCCCTGCATAGTGCCAGGCACTTTCAAGAACTTAGTCTTATTTAACCTTTACAACAATGATATTGTTGTGATACTTCTGCCAGCATGAATTAGAATCATCCCCATGTGGTCAGGAGAGCAGTAGCTCCCAAAGACATCAGTTCTTTATCCCTGGGTCCTATGAATGTAACCTTAATTGGAAAATGGGTCTTTGTAAATGTGAGTAAGGTAAGGATCTTGAGGTGGGAAGATTATCCTGGATTATCAGAGTGGACCCGTAAGTGTCTTTATAAGAGGAGGCAGGGGAGTATTTGACCACACAACGGAGTGGTTGTTATGAAAACAGAACAGAGAGAGGTGAGGAGATGCCAGCATTGAAGATTGGAGTCGTGCAGCCACAAGTTTAGGAACGCCCACAGCCCCAGAAACTGGAAGAGGCAAGGAATGGAAGCTGTCCTAGAGCCTCCAGGGAGAGAACAGCTCTACTGACACCTTGATTTCGGTGCAGTGATACTGATTTGATTTTTTTTTTTTAAAGATTTTATCTATTCATCAGAGAGAGAGAGGGAGAGAGCAAGCACAGGCAGACAGAATGGCAGACAGAGGCAGAGGGAGAAGCAGGCTCCCCGCCGAGCAAGGAGCCCGATGCGGGACTCGATCCCAGGACGCCGGGACCACGACCCGAGCCGAAGGCAGCCGCCCAACCAACTGAGCCACCCAGGCGTCCCGATACTGATTTGATTTGACTTGATTTTATATATATATATATATATATATATATATATATATATATATATATATAAAGTGTGTGTGTATGTATAATTGATACAAAATGTTACATTAGTTTCAAGTGTACAACACAGTGATTCAACAGCTCTATATGTTGTGCTGTGCTCACCTCCAGTGTAGCTGACATCAGCCACCATACCATGCCATTACATCACTGACTGTGCTCCCTATGCTGTCTTTTTATCCCCATGACTTATTCATTCCATAACCCGAAGCCTCTCCCACATTCCTTCACCCATTTTGCCCATCCCATCCCACTCCCCTCTGGCAACCATCAGCTTATTCTTTGTACTTATGGGTCCATTTCCCCCTTTTGCTTATTTGTTTGTTTATTCCTTTGTTCCAGGGTTACAGATTTCAGACTCTGGTCTACAGAATGGCGAGAGAACAAATTTCCATTGTGTTAAGCCACCTAGTTGTGGTAATCTGTTACAGCAGCCATAGGAAATTCATACACCCATTTAAGATATTTCCATGTGCCTGAACTCTTTTAATCACTATCCCCATTTACAGTTATTAATCCCCATAATTATCCAATCATTATCCTTATTTACAGATGAGGAAACTAGGGTCCAAATAATCCCCGGACACAGCCTCCTAGAGATGTCTTGGTTCTTCTGTCCAAGTACTTCTGTCCCTGGTGGGTCCTCCATATCCATATCCTTAATGTCCTTCTAGCAAACTTCCCTAATGCCAGCTGCTTGCCTGGGATTCTAGATGGAGTGTCTACTGTTTTTTGTCCTTTCTCTGATTATCTAGAGCTATTCTACTTCATGCTCCTCTGGCTCACCCTGGAGAATATCTGGGTGCATGAACTCACTTCCCAGACTGATTCGGTCCTCAGCCATAAGCTTTCTGACTGCCTCCATTATTCCACTTGCTGGCCATATCCAGAGCCAGAGTATTGGAGCCAGTAGGGAGGCCAGCATGAAATGACCATTGGGCTTCATGTGGGGCAGGTCTGTGGTACATAACCATTCAACCTGACCCTGCCTCTCAGGAATCTGATTTCTGCTGTTACAGAGCCCCCATCAGTGCAGAGTGCCAGATTGCTTTTGGAAAGCCTAAGTTCTCTGCTCTTCTCGCAGGGGAAGGCGAAGGCTCGCAGCCTCTTGGAGTGCAGTGTGTGTGTACTGGAGAGACATCAGTTTCTCAACTGCAGTTCTTTTTTTTTTTTTTTTAATTTCTTTTCAGCATAACTGTATTCGTTGCTTTTGCACCACACCCAAGGCTCCATGCAATACGTGCCCTCCCCAATACCCACAACCTGATCCCCCCAACCTCCCACCCCCCGCCCCTTCAAAACCCTCAGGTTGTTTTTCAGTGTCCATAGTCTCTCGTGGTTCACCTCCTTTTCCAATTTCCCTCAACTCCCTTCTCCTCTCCATCTCCCCATGTCCTCCATGTTGTTATGCTCCACACCTCCACAGCACCCAACAGTGTGTCTTTGCCCTACTCACTACAGAAAGTTCTTGGCAAAGGAATGGATGTCAGAGACACCATGTAGGAGGCTGGCGAGTGTGATAACAGTGTCCTGGACCAAGCCTTCTGCTGCTGGGGGAGGGAAGAAGGGAAAGATTTGTAGAGGAAAGAATACATTGATAAGGCCTTGATTCATAATCATGGATTGTTCCAGGTGGCTCCATGGATTATTCCTTAAGATTTTATAGGCCAATCAAATGACACGTTTTTAGAAGAGACAGAAGAGGAAAATACAGAGAGGAGAGAGAGGCAGAAAGTCTCCTCACTGGCTTGAATTTCACGCTGTGCTTTCACCAGTGAGAAAACCAAGGAGAGGAACCATAGTTCCCGGTGGCCACAAAGAACAGCTCCCAATACGCTGGCAAAAAAATGAAACGAAAACCCAGGAACTAGAAACTTGAAGTGCCTTCAAGTATCCTAGCATTCCATACTGGAAATATAATTTGATAGTTCTACTATAACTGGGCAATTTTCATGAAGAAATGAGAGTTCAGAGTCAAGAAGGACTTTCCCTAACTCAGGCACCTGTACTAGGAGCAGATTCTTACCATGCAGGAGGGCTTTGGAGGACAACAAAGACACGACACAAGATACTCGTTGAGTGGACCTCAGAATTGGTGGGGCAGCTTGGGACATGGACTCCTGGACTACCCTTTTCTGAGGGTTTTTGGATTCCTGGGAATCCAAGGGCCTAAACACAGAAGGATGAATGGGGGAGTTCAGCTCTGGGAACAAGCAGTCCTATTCGCAAATGTACTGATGTTATCATCTGGAACAGATCAGCAACTCATAGTTATGCAGCAGATGCCTTGCACTAAATAAGATTCCATTACCCACATGAAATCTGAGAAAATGTTTATCTGCAGTATGCAAATCCGCTGTCGTGCAGTATTTTTCTCCGCCACTAGGTGGCAGATGTTCGTGCTTGCGGGACTGCCGGGGAGAATGGGGTTAGCCAGGAAGGGAGCATTCTGCCACCTGAGCTAAGTCTAGAAGCTCCTCAGCTGAGGAAGCCTCTGTAGCTCCTCTGGAGCTGTCCCTTCTCTCACAGGTTCTCAGGCCAATAGCTGTGACATTTACACTCCTTTTCTGGTTTTTCCTGAGTTGACCTCCCTTCTAAGCCAGCCTTTCTTTCTAACCCAAGTCCCCAAGTCTTCCAGGCCCCAGGGGGAGGAAACAGTCTCCTCTTCTAAACAGACAGAACACCTTCGTGTTGCTTTTAGGTCACTTGTTGCAAATCCTATAAAAATCTCCCAACTGACCCTCTGTCCTCCTTTACATGTCCCTTGCCTTTCACTTTGCTGCCTGACCCCATCTTTTCCCTTTTCCAACAGATCTTGTCGTTGGCATCAGACAGCAGTTCCCAAAGAGTGTTCCAAGGGTCTCATGAAATGCTCTGTGTTCAGGCTGGTTTAGGGAATTCCTCTGGCTACATCTCTGTGCTAGGGATACGCAATGCATGTTAGCACAGAAAAGGCTCTGGAGAGTCCTATACAAGGGCTACTGTTCAACTAGGAGGACCCAGGCTTCCCTAGATAACCCAGGCCCAGTTCCTCGTTCTCCTTCACGGGGCCCCCAGAATCATTAGTGCCCTTGGTTATTTCCATATATTTCAGATCCTGATAATTCATATCAAGTAAGTATCTGGGCTGTCTGGAGGGCCCAGAGTTCAAGCCTGAGCGTGCAGTTCCAAATGAGAAGTTGAGCATTGCTTTAAGAGTATCAAATAATTATGAGACACATTTAAAGTGTTTGTGGATTGAAAGAATGAATGAATGATTGATTGAACAAATGAATCCATTGAATGAAGGAAGGAAAAAGCTTATAAGCTGGGATCTGGATTTTCATTCCAATTTATTTCCAAGTGTAGGTGAAGACCATGATGTTTTTCTTT
This sequence comes from Mustela putorius furo, assembly GCF_011764305.1. NCBI lineage: Eukaryota > Metazoa > Chordata > Mammalia > Carnivora > Mustelidae > Mustela > Mustela putorius. The sequence continues at coordinate 18,558,908 of NW_025421325.1, forward strand.
CAGATCTATGTGTATGTATGCAAAGACTCTCCTGGTATAAGAGAAGAATTACTCTGGAAATTTCTATTCATGGATACGCAGCTGTGGCATATGTTGGCAGGTGCCCTGTTCTTTCCAAAGCACCCGCTCTCTTCATGTTCTGTCATTATCCTGCCTTTGTCCGGGAGAAAGCCTCACTGGCACCTGCATTCACTGAGGATGCCTTTTTCTTGTCCTAAGCATTTCTCTGACACTGAGGAAGCTGTGCTCCTAACAGCAAGTACTGGAGTGTCCCAAGGAGCAAGTCCTTAATGCTCCAACCAGTGGCTTTCCTTTTCAAGGGTGAGCCATCCCCACTTTTACAGGCGAGGAGGTCCAAGCAAAGAATGAATTGCCTGAGGCCCTGGCCCCCATGGAGCCAGAAGGTAAACCTCTGGGCCTCTGCTTACAGAGTTCCATGTGGGCTTCCAAGCCCAGCTTCCTGGCAGAATACAGGGAGGCTTTTTAAACTATTGGGTGGCTAGGCCCACTTTGAAAGAGTAGTGGAAAAGGGGCTTTGCCGAGGTACCCTGGCAACCTTGCACAGGTCCACACAGGCCATGCAGATAAGGTGTGAGGCTCAGCTGGTCTGAATCTTGGCAAGATGTCTTGTGATGGGATGGCAGTCCAGGGGTGGGAGCCTGGAAGGAGCTGGTGTGAGACTGTCCCACATCCCCGGTTGCAGTCATCTGGCCCCTTTTGTCACCTTGTTGTCCTTCTGGCATGTGCGACAGGGCTCTCTAGGAGATGGCACCTTTTGTCTGTTCTTCCTTTCACTTTGCTCTAAGATATAACTGTTCACCAGTATTGATGGCACATTGTATTAGACAGGTCTTGACCTTGTCTTATGTATCTGCTTAACAAACATCTGACTGGACGGTGGAGCTGAAGCCCAGAATGCTTCGTTTCTGATTGTGGTTTTTACTTCTTAGTTTGAAACAGGTATAGACTCACAGAAAGTTGCAAACTACTGTAGAAGAGATTCTGGGTCCCCTTCACCCAGTTTCCCCCAGCGAGAATCATTGTAACCGCAGGACAATATCAAATCTAAGACCTTGACGTTGCTATAATCCACAGAACTTCTTCAGATTTCACTAGTCTTATTGCACACGTGTGTGTGTGTGTGTGTGGTTCTGTGCAGTCTTAGCCACGTGTAGACTTGCGTGACCGCTGCCACAATCAAGACACAGAGCCGTTCAATCCCTGTGAGACTCTCACATGCCATCCAGTTGCAGCCTCACCCACCCGGTAACCACGAATCTGTTCTCCATTTCTATCGTTTGGATATTTCAAGAATGAAACAAATGGAATCAGACAGTCTATTGAGATTGGCTTTTGAGATGAGCTTCTTTTATTTGGCATAATTCCTTTAAGATCCCTCCATTTCATTGCCTATGTTGTTAACTCACTGTCTTCATTGCTGACCAGTATCCCATGGTGTGGACATACCATTCACTTAACCATTCCCCTATTGAAAGACATCTGAGTTGTTTCCAGTTGGTGGCTATGATGGATAGAGCTTCTTGGAGCATTCACGAACAGGTTTTCGTGGGAATACAAATTTTCATTTCTCTGGGATAAATACCCAGGGCTTGAGATTGCTGGGTCACCTGGTAGTTGCATATTTGGTCCTATAAGAAACAACCACCAAACTCTTTTCCAGAGTGGCTGTCTGATATTTGCCTTTTCCTCTCATATGACTTTACTATGCAGCCAGAGCTAAGACTCAGCTGGGAAGGAAACAGGCATTCCCAGAAGTCGTAGGCACTTCAGTTAAGGGAGTAGAGATCTCCCATTCCAGTTTTTCAAAGATACTTCCTGGGAAATCTTTCCAAAATTTTCCCTAAGGACCAAAGCAGCCTGCTTCTTTCACCTTCATTACTTACGTGTGCCCTCTCAGATAAGAACTCAAAAGAAGGGGAGTGTCCACACTGCATCTATACAAGCTTCAGTGTGTGGTAGAAAACCCACCTAAATTCAGCTGGTAGGAAAGTCAGGTTGAATCTTGCAACCCAGGAAACTGCTCCTCTGCCTCCTGCCACCTCTCTCATGGGGACTAGAAGCTTTTCTAGAAAATAGAGCTCTCATCATAGCTGAGCCTCTCAGCACCCTGAGCCCCACCTTGGAGCTCTTATAGAGAACTAAGATCAAGGCAGTTTCTCTCCCAGGGGTGTGACTTCTGTGGGTTCCATTGGGTGTTCTGGGATCAATCTACCATGTCTGTTCCAGCCACAGCAAGCACGTAGGGTGGCATTAGCGGTAGGATATTGGCAGGGCTTCCTTGGACCCAAGCATGGAACCAAGGAGTGACTCAGGTGGAGACTCCAAGATGCTTCCAAGTGCCCCTGCAGAAAGAGCTCTTGGCCCTGCACATGCTCTTCAGCTAGTCATTGAGCACTTACCTTGTCTGAGGTCTTTGCTAAGGTTCTCAGGGCCACTATCCAGACACTCACACATACAGCTCAAAGGCTGGATCTATGGGTCATAAAGACGTCTGGTGACCATGTCCCAACATCTTACTTTCCTGGCCTCAAGAAGCCCTAAAACTTCCTCCTCACATACTCTCCCCATTGCTACCTCCATTGCTACCTCCATTCCCATGACAGCCCCCTGTCCACTCCTTCAGAGAATTCTATAATCTCACCCTGCTGGCATCACTGCCCCTCCACCCTCCTGAGCCCAAGCCTGGGGCTAGCCAAAGGCCAAACCAAAAAAAAAAAAAAAAAAAAGGGAAACAAAAGCAAACAAAAGAATTCCCCTGACCCCCCAATAAACACACATACAAAAGAGCAGGCTTGTGGGAAGAGGAAGCTTGCACCAGCATCTACCTCGAGGGGGGGCCCGGGGCTCCCCTCATTGTTCTCCCTCCCCGGGCCTTGTGATGACAATCCCAGCCCCGGACAGGTTGCACCCCCCTGCCCTGCACCAGCGCCCCTCCTCTTTTCCCACCTTGGGCCCCCTGAGAAAGATGCCTTGAAGCAGATGTCAGAGCCCCAGGAGTGGTTCCCACAGGAGGAGGAAGTAAGAGCTCACAAAAGCCTGGGCCTTTCCCTGAGGAAGTAGCAGTGGCTTTTCAGTGACAGACTCCTGCAAGGATGAGGGACAGGGCAGGCTGGGGCCCAGGGGACCAGGGCCAGGAGAGGAGCCGGCTCTTGGAGGAAAGAAGGGCATTGTGAGTCCTTGTTTACGGTGCTGGCCTGGCGGGGGCCCTGACCTTGCTGCTTGTCAACAGACCCGCAGCTCCCCCTTCCCCACACCTTCAGTATTGTGGAGGCAGCCCATTCATAATTTTATTTGGGGGCGGTTGTTTTCAGCCTCCAGCCCCTCCCCCAACTGGCTCACTTTCAGCATTGTAACCCGGATGAAAAGGCAAGATATCCTTCCCTTTTCCTGGAGCCCGCTTCCTATCCTGGCCTTGTTGGCTTAGGACTTTGTTAACCCTTAGAAGAGCAAGAGAGGGGGGGTCGTCTCAATAACAGGCCTTCCAAGCAGGCTCAGAGACCCCGCTCCCTGCCCCTCTCCCCAGTATTGTTAGAGACAGAAACACACAGCCCCAGAAAGTGCTGAGGAGAGAAGCAGTTTGGGATCCTGGATTTAGGAGTGCTAGGAGGTGGGGATGGGCTGTTAGGACCAGGGCTGACATGTCACCCACCACAGGACACATGAGGAGAGCATTCAAAAGAACACTGACCAACCAGGGCAATGCAGTAGGAGACTGCAAGTTAAGAAAACCCTGGAAGGTGTGTCAAGGGCAGGGCAGTTAAACGAATATAGGACTTCTGGCCGGGAGAACACTGGGTGGCCATAATGGCATTCCCTGGCATACTGGGGGCTATCGTGGAAAAGAGGGGAGGGTTTACTCTGAGTAACTGAAAGGGCAGAATTTGGACTTGGGTGCAGGCTACTGGAAGTGTGCTTCCTATTAATGAAGGATGCTCCCCTAAGGTTGGAGGTGAGCCCTGGGAAAGCAGTGGATCTCATCACCCAGAGCCTTGGGTGAGGGGGGAACCAGGAGGTTCCAGGTACCATTGAGCCCAAGTGTCATGGTCACCTGTGACCAGCTCGAGGCCACACAGCAAGCCCAGGGCAGAGCCAGGAATGAGAACTGAGGGCTCTAGACTCCTGGAGCAGTGCTCTCTCCCCTCATGTTAAGACTGAGGCTGGCTGCCCCTGCAAGGTACAAGCCTGCAGATGATAGGGAGACCTGAGGGACTTAAGGCTCTTTCTATACTGAGATCTACAGCTTCAATGGCTACTTTGGCTTCACCCTCTTACTCTTCCTGCTCGTTCTTCCTAACACCCTACACATTTTGATCCATTCTTCCCTGACATGATCCCTCATCCCTCCTGCCTTCTCTCCTGGCATCCTGGCTCCAACTCAGAAGATGCCCATGTTGCCTGGGGCTCCCAGCCCTCTTGTTCCACCATCCACTTGCCAATCCCCAGACCCCTGCCTCCATGAGGCCCTCTGCCTGAAAGGCTCTGAGAAGTTCTTGCCTCTCCGCTCTGCAACAGTACATCTCTTCTTTTGCAATGTATGACTTCTCCTCACTGACATACGTGCCCCAGGTGTTTCTGAGTAGTTTCTGACATTTAGGCCTCTATTCTGCAGCTGGAGACAAATTGTCAGAAGATAGAGGCTCCCTTCCACTCGTGCATTTGGGGGCTGTGACAGCATCCTGATGGGCTGTGCATCCTGAGTCATCCATGCACTTGGGGGGTATACTGATCTACTTGGGCTGCCATGCCAAAGTACACTGGTAGTCTTAAACAACAGACATTTATTTCTCATAGTTCTAGAGGCTAGAAGTCTGAGGTCAAATGTCAGCAGGGCTGGGTTCTTCTGGAGCCCCTCTCCTTAGCTTACAGATGACCATGTTCACCCTGGATCCTCACACAGCCTTTTCTCTGTGTGAGTCTATGTCTGTGTCCTACTCTCCTCTTCCTTTAAAGGCACCAATCATATTGGATTAGGTTCCCCCCATATGACCTTATTTTAACTTAATCACCCCTTTCCCCGGAAATGTCCTATCTCAAAATACCATCACATTCTAAAATACTGGGACTTAGGACTTCAGTATATGAATTTTGGATAAACAATTCAGCCCACAATGGTAGAATCTGGAATACCCTTTCTCTAAGATCATCTCCAGGAGCTCACTGATTCTATGAATAGTCAATGGCAAGAGAAATAGAGCAATAAATTGAAAGGAAGGACAGCAGAATCTGAAATTGTGGGATGGGGTGAGGGCTTACAACAGCCCTGGAGCCCTCAGAGAAGCATGTCCCACCACCTCAGCTATTTCTTCAGCATGTAACCTATTGGCCTCTTAGGAGGCCTGAGGCCCAACATAACCACTTACGGACTCTTGGTTAAGGTCTCTTAACACTTATGTAAGTCAGTAAAGCCTGCGTGCAAGGATAATGATATTTGTGCCAGTGACAGAAACAGGCTGAGTGGAGGTCAGGACCACTTTTAGGAGATGGATAGTACATTGATAAAAGTGGCCTAGCTGCTGGTGGGTAAGGACATATGGAGTTGGGACAATTAGGGATTAATGATACCCAAAAGGTTTCTAATTCTGACCCACAGAGGCCACACAAAGGGCAGGGTAAGCAAGACCTCCCATGGATGCCAGGATGTCTGATGGGGAGCCAGCATCTACCCCCCAAATCCATTGCTCTGTGTGTAAGTCTGTGTAATCCCAGGGCTGGGATGCTGCTCAGGAACTTAGCAATGTGTGACTTAGGGCAATGTTGATCTCTCTGGGCCCCGGTTTCCTGAAATACAAACTATTAATACTCACTGCAGAATTGTTGTGGTTATCGATGAGTTAAAACATGAAGCACAGTTCATAGTGGGTATGGCAGTGCCCTCTCTGTTCCTTTCCCCACCAAAGATGGCATGGAGCTGGTTCAGGCTCACAGAGATCATAGCTGGACTGGACTCAGGAGTATGTAGTCTGTCCCTCTGCCTGTCTCTAGAAATCCCTTCACTCATTTGTCCTATCTCAAGGTTGCTTCCTGTCTGAGCCTCCAAAGAATGAGAAGTAGGGTGACCAAAATATTCTTTCCCACTTTCCACTTTCAGTGACCCCCACATTAGCAAAATCTCAGATCAGAACTAAGAGGGCAAGACGAAGTTACCCGGACCCTTCTCAGGACCTACAGTGGGCCAATGGTCTCTCAGCCTCACAGAACTTCACCTCCCCAGGCGTGGGCCAAACAGCAGCTCTGAGGCCACGAACGGCCCACTACCCTGCTTCTCCCTCATCTCTGTCTCTGTTTGTGGGTCCCTTACACATTCACAGATGCATTCACTCCCTGCTTACAGAGGCCCTGTGTGGATAAGCAGCAAGGCCCTGCAACACAGCAGAGAAAAAGCCCCACAGCCTCCTGGTCTTCCCACTCAACCACAAGCTACTGAGTAGGTGAGAGGAAAATAATGAAGAATGGCAGCCAAGGCCAAGTTTTCCCATGCTTCCCTGAGAGGAGGGAGGGAACCCAACAGTGATGTAACTGTCATTCTCCATGTACTCTCCATGTACCTCTCCAATCCTGGACTCAGGATTGAAAGGAAACTGAATCAGGTTCTAGACTCATCTCCCACCCAAGGCAGGGTCCCTCTTCTAAGAAGGCTAGAGAGAAGTTGTGGATAGCAGTCCCTGGGAGGTGCGGTCGGTGAGATCCCAAAGAAGAAGCCATGGTTTTTCCCCTGGCAAATCCAATGTCTGATATTTGAGGTAGGGTATGAAACTTTAGAAAGTCTCATACTTAAACTTTAAAGGTTTTTTTTTTTTAATTTATTTATTTGACAGACAGAAATCACAAGTAGGCAGAGAGGCAGGCAGAGAGAGGGGGGGAGGCAGGCTCCCTGCTGAGCAGAGAGCCCGATGCGGGGCTTGATCCCAGGACCCTGAGACCATGACCTGAGCCGAAGGCAGAGGCTTTAACCCACTGAGCCACCCAGGTGCCCCACATACTTAAACTTTAAAAGGCTCCCCTAGGTCCTTGTTTTCAAGTAGAAATTGTCCCTCGGTTTCTATGTCCATTCTTTCAGAGTCCAGATCTGCTAAGAGTCCTACTAAGTCAGTTTAGAAATAATCTTCCACCCTTGGTATCTGATGACCCTCAGTATCTGATCAATTCTTTAATCCCCCTCACTCTGCCCCAGTGAAATGGGATCACCCTGACCTGCTCAGCAAGAGTCCTCTTAGGTCATGTTAGCAATAATCCCCTACCCTGATGTCTCCTCTTAGTAATTTCCAACCACTGACCCTACAGACTGCTCCTTGGCTATAAATACCCACTTGTTCGGGATGTATTTAGATTTGAACTCCATCTCTCTGCCCCATAAGTAGTCTTGACACCTATCACAGTAGTCTTGAATAATAAATTTCTTACTATCCTAACAAGTGCCAGAATAATTTTTCCTTTAACAGGTAATATTAAAAGCAAGCAAACAAATTGATATCTGTTCTTTTAAGGTTTTAGGCATATAAGCTTTATAAGGTGTCTAGATGATCAACTTTTGGGAAATAATCATGAGGATTATTGGCAATATACAGAGTCATGGCCAAGTGGAAGATCTGGCTGTCAGATTTATCTTTCAGAGTGAAGAATCAAGAGACATGGGCAGATGGCTCAGCAGCTCCAGGCTCCAGGCCTGGAGCCAATCCCCTGACAGAGTGGACTACCACTCTGTTGGTGACTATCGATGTTGGAGCCTGAACTCATGGCCATACTCACCCTGTGACAGTCTCCTATCATCATTTGGTACTAGCCAAGAGCCTTTTGGATCCTTTGATGTCTGGAGTTCTGGATGCTTCTTACCTGGGGAGGAACAACGGCTTGAGGGCTAGTCTTACCCACTCTAAACAGAGACTCCTCTCCACAGGCCATAAGCAAGAGAAAGATTCAAGTCTTCAGTGCATACTATTTGTATTCACAGCACCTGGTTCTTAAAGAATCCTGGAGAGTTGGCCCACTTTCTCACTTGACAGTCAGGACCCAAAACCATTGGGTAAAATCCCTCACTCATGACCAGTGTGGGCACAGCTGGGGTTAGAATCTAGAACTGGAGCTAAGGACACCTTCCTTTCCAATGAGCGGGATCATTGGAAATGATCAATGCTGAAGGGACTCAGAAACAGATTTCACTGTTATTTTTCACCCTCGAAGTTGGGAGAAAACTCCCCTCTCAAGTTTTCTTTGTGGGAGGAGGAAAAAATAAGAATCTGCAATTCAGCAGGGAATACAATTTTAAAAATAAGCATCTGGGCCAATGTGTTTAATGCCCGCCCCGTGGGGATCCTTGGCCCATAACTCAGGAGCACAATGGCTTTTCTTGTTATGAATGAGTGTGAAGTGCCAGCAGAGGAAATAGGAAGCCCCCAATGTAGTCTGAATGGACCTGTGAACAGGGATAATAAAAGTTGTCCTGGATTTCCGTTACCACCAGGTGTTTCCGTGAGGGGGCTTCTATTCATTCAGACTTGGGGATGGCCACGGGTGCCAAATCTTCCCCAGTCCCAACCTCAACCCCTTGCTCTATGCCCCTGACATCACTGCATCCACTAGAGGCCACCCAGGCCTAGACTCCTGGAACTCCATCTTGAGCATGTTCTCAACCCTGGGGCACCAACTTTATGGGATTTACTCTGATTAATGATGAGGACAAGGGGTGGGAGAAGAAGAGAGCACTAGATTACAGCCCCCAGCCCAGTTTTGTAAGAGAAGCTCATGAGAGGGAACCCAGGTGCACATGGAGACAGGTGGTCATGAGTAATGGGTGACAGACACACAGTGAGGGACTTGAGCCCAGAGCAAGGAGGGCCCCAGCAATGGGGAGGGTTGGGGTTAGATTCTGAGAAGGACACCCATTCCTAATGAAGGGCTAAGTGATATCCACACAGATGCACATCACAACAGCCGGAGGCAAGTGCCTGGAAGCCAGTCCTGGAATCTACCACTAACTCACCTTGTGACCTTGAGCATGTCACTCCCTCACTGAGCCTGTTCCTTAGCCCGCAAACAGGAAGGTTGGAACATGCTGCTCATCTAGTACTACCTTCTGTGATCTGACATCAGACCGTGAGATGGAATGCTTCTAACTGAAAGGGAAAAGAAGGCTCCACTCGCAAATGTCCAAATGAACCAGACAGGAGCACATGTGAGAGAAGCCAGCCTGGTGCAAGAAGAGGGACCATGGGGAGTGGGCAGGAGTCACCTGCCCACTTCATTCTAACACGCTGAAGGTCAAAGAACACACACCTTCCTCCTGCCAAGTGAGGGACCCTGCCAAGGCAGCCTTCCTGTCCCCAAATGTCAAGGAAGGCACTAGGATAGGCAATGCTACCCTTGAACCATTTTAATTGGACAGAGTCATAGATATGTTGCCATGGTGGGTTGGGGACTTTGCCGTTCTGAAGTGGAGAGAGGGATTTATTCTCTTGGAGTAGAGAATATATCATAAATGACTTACCTTTTTACATTACAGTAGATGGTTTACAACACACACCAGCTGGATGGACAAGAGCTCTTAAATCAGCCATAGCCCTGACCCCATCACACGTAGGAAGGCTCACTTCCTCCAGAAAGGCCGTCATGGCTTCTCAGTCCTGGGGGACACTGTCTGAAATCCATGGATACCTGACTGCATGGACACTGGAACATGTTCACTGGGATTGTTTCTCTCTGGCAACATTACAGTGACGAAAGGACCTCCAACTGGGAACCCCAAATCCTACTGTTTCTAACCTCTCTTGGTTCCATCTTCAGGGCAGGTAGGTGAGCCAAATGATAAACATATTCTAAGAACCCACTATGGGGAGAAAAGCCCTCTGGTTGCTGTTGTTTGAAGAGCATGTTCTGACTATGGACAGTCCAGGTGTTTGATTGATATCTTTATCAGTTGCCTAAGGCCTTTGATAATTAGTAATTAAAGTTTGCATCAAACATCTACGAAATGTACTTCTTCAGTTCCTCAGGCAGTGATGGTGATGGTGATAGTGGTGATGTTGATGATACATAGAGAAATAGCTTCAGAGTAAATATCCAGCTATGTACCTTTCATATCCTATATTGCATTTTTAAGTCTAGTAACTAAATGATGTAAGAAAAAGGTGTATATTAATATGCAAGTAAGAGCTTTGAGGCTCATAGATGTATGCAGGTTGTCAGAGATCTCGTAACTAATACATGGCAGACATAATCTTTTGTTTTCTTGGCCAAGATAGTCAAGTCTGCAAGGCACTGCCTGCCACAATGGCATAACCCAGGAAATGCTGAGTGGGCTGAACATTTTTGTCCACACTGGGGAAATCGACTGGGCTCTAAACACCTCTGGGACAGGATGACTTTAGTTTTTCTTATAATAAACATGAGAACCCTTGTCCTCCCTCAACTGCTCTGGATGCTAGTGCACCCAAAGCATCTGCTGGACCTTCAAAACTGGTGGTAACCATTTTGGTGATAATCACCTTCTCCATCCTTCAGTCTGTACACATGTGCTAGGCATAGGACCACCAGGCTCAAAGCAGATGAGAGGTGTGGGTAGTAAAAAGAGCACCAATCTGGAAGCCAAAAATCTGCATCAAATTACAAGGTATTTACCTACTTGCTGTGTGATCTTAGGTGAGAAAATTCCCCTCTGGCCCATCATTCATCAAATGAGGGAATTAAATTAGATGTTCTTTTGTATTTCTCCATTTTATTATTAAGTGATTCTACAATGTCTCCCATGCCTTTTGGGGCCCATTAGCATCTTCCAGCAGCCCTCTCAGTGAAGACTACTAGGATATTTTTCCTTTACCTGGAAGAAGAGAAAATTGAGAACAGGAAGCAGGTCCTTCTCTGAGTAGAGAAGGGTTTTCCCACCTGCTCTAGCCATCCAAATCCCAGCCACACTTCAGCTCAAGACTCGGGTGTGAAACAGCAAATAGGGCAGCCACTGGCTTGCTTTCCCCACCCCCACATCCCCGCTGGCCCCAGCTCTCCCTCCTACCCTGAGGGCACCCTTTCTTTCAACCTTTCTCCTGCCAAACCTCATCATTTGCAGTTTTGCAATTTCCGAGCTGAGCTTTCCAGAAAGCTCCACATGTAGAAGCCAGGACAGCCCCACCCTCCACCCCGCTAGGGTCCCCTTGGCCTTGAACTTAGTACCTTACTTCTGATCCTGCTATGTTGGTCATGGATTTCTTTCTGACCCTCATGCTTTCTGAAACTGATGCTTCTTGGAAGGGTGCAAGATGGGGCAGAACTGTAAGTTTAGGATCATCATGGGTTCATGCAGATGTTGAAGTTTCATACCTGGTCTCTGACTTGGCTCACAGTTGCAGCCAGGACTGGTAGGTGGCTGAACCAGCAACACAGCAACCATCCCCAGGACATGAAATGCCCCCCCAGGACATGACATGAAAATTCAGTAATGGAATCCCCTTGGAAGGAGGACAAGAATATGACCTCCAGCAAGACCACAATTTTTATGCCTTTGTGGATGGTAGACAGAAGAAATGCAATGTCTTGGTTGGTTTTGGCTGCTATAACAAATTACCATAGATCTGGTAGTTTAAATAATAAAGTGCATTTCTCACAGTTCTGGAGGCTGGGAAGCCTGAGATCAAGGTGCCAGCAGATCTTGTGTCTGGTGAGAGACCTCTTCCTGGTTTTGGACAGCCTTTTTGCTGTGTCCTCACAGGGTAGGTAGGAGAAAGAGGAAGCTAACTCCCTTTTGCCTCTTATAAGGGCACTAATCCCATCATGAGAGCTACACCCTCATGACTCATTACCTCCCAAAGGCCCCCACTTCTAACTAATACCATCCTGTTAGGGCTTAAGATGTCAACACATGAATTGGTTGGGACAGGTGATAATAGAAGGAGGCAAATAACTCATTCTAATGCTACAGCTGTGAAAGAGTGTTCTGGCTCTTGCAAAGGTAGAGGACAAAGTCAACAGAGAAAACTCCTCCATCCCCCTTTCTTTCTCTTTCTCTCTCTCTCTGTACCTTGTTCATGTTCTCCATAACAGTTATCAAATTATCACCACCTGAAAGGATCTTGTGTATTATTTCCTTAGTTTCACTTTCTGCTTCTTCTCATCAGACAGAAAACTCTATGATTGTGGGCCCTTTTTGTCATGTCTGCTGCTGTTTCCAGAGCCCAGAAAGGTACCAGTTAGCACTCAATATATGAATTGACAAGCAAATAAATAAACCCTTGTTATCATTAGCATTATCCTTAAGTTCTAGTTAACAGAAATGGAGGCCCAAAGAGTTTAAGTTACTTGCCCATGACACACAGCTATTAACAGAGGCAAGAACCCATCCTAGATCTTGAGATTTCTAATTGGTTATCCACCTCATATATCAGGTGACTTTTTTCATTATCTCTGAAAGTGGTGACAAGCCCAAGTTAGATGCCTGGAGGCTTTTTCAGCTCTTTTGAGCCCAAAAGAATCAAGGAGGTGGCACTACTCTTAGCGCTTAATATTTACCATTGATGCCCTGAATTTGAGTTATAGGAACACCATCTTGTTTTCCTCTCTACCTAAGAATCTAGTTCAGTAAATATTTTTCAAGGTTACCACACATATGTGGAGTACTTGATAGGTTTTATTCAACTGAACCAGCTGTGGCGGCTCACTGACCCTTCCTGAAAGTTGACACCCCAGGGCTGGTTCTGGGTCTCTCTTATTCCCCAACCACCATGGTTTCTAAAGCAGGCTCAGTATGGAATTGTGTATGAGTTGAATTGAACCAAACTATCTGCTTCCTGTATTGGTACCCCTCCTACCTAATAGGTTCCTTATTCCAGGGGTCCTCAAATGGCCCCAGACTGAGCCTTGTTCCCTTGACAACAAAATTTCCACTTTCTTGCAGGCCTAAGGCATAGCTAACCTTGCTCTAGGGAAGGTGTGAAGAGAAGGCTACCTTTCTTTTTCCAGCAGTCTTTGTCTTTGCTTTCCAGGAAGTAGAGGTTAAAGATTGATTGCTGGTGTCCAGTCAAGACCCCAAGTTTTACATGCCAAGCCTGAGAGCAAAACTTGGTGAAAGTTCCCAGTTGAGGAAATGTCCCCCTCTCCACTAGCCTCCTCCAGCCTACTCTGTATGCCCAAGCATGAGAGTCTGGGGCCCTAGGCCCACATACTCGTCTTTACCTGCTAATTCTCACAGGATCTTCCTCCAGAACTCTCCATTCTCTGATTGGGCACTGTACCCATTCCCACCTAATCCTCCTTCCTCTACTCCATCAAGTAGTGGGAACTCCACTCAAGTCAGACAAATCCATAGTTACTGATGTGTATCCAGTCATTGCAGGACTCCTGCCTGGAAAGTTTTCATCTCATCTTCCATCGGCAGGAGCAAAGTGAGCCCAGTTTTCCAGGGGAACAGTTATCAGGCCTGGGCTCCACTCTTCCCTGCCATGTGCAATGGCCAATGGCTGGGAATTCTCTGAGCCCCGATTATGTCAACTGTAACATAAAAGTAACCATGCATATCTCACGCAGTTGTTACAAAAACTAGTGGGGAAAATGCCTAGCTTAGGTGGGCTTTCTAAACACATAGTCTTCTTGTGAAAATGGTATAATAATACTTGACTTGTGCAGGGGTAAGAATTAAATGGAGTGCCATATTTAAAGTTAACAGAGAGCATCATACAGAGTTGAATCTCAATAAATGGCAGCGAGTGTCATCAATATTGTGGTCTCTGTCAAGGGGACTGCCTGAACACCCAACATGGGCATGGCCCTATCCTCATCCTGTCCTTCCTGCTTTCTGGGAACCTATAAAGGTTTCTTTCAGAACCTATAAAGTTTTGATACCCCCTCCTTGCACTGCACTAAGTATGTCATCCCATGTGTTCTTCAGGGAGTTTAGGGTTCATTGGAATGATCCTTGATTTTGGATTCTGACAGGCCTAGCTTAAAATCTGTATTTCCCCATTTGCTGGCTGTGTAAACTTGGGCATGTTATTTAATTCTACTGACCCTCTATTTCCTCATTTGCAAAATAGGGTCATTAGGAAAGGCTTTGCAAAGAAGTCATCATTTGAATGGGGCCTGGAAGGACAGGTAAGGTTGAGAGAAATGGAGGGGGAAGGGAGAGTCCATGAGGGAACAGATGCAGATGAGTGAGGGGGACAACAGCTCTGCTGGTCACAGGGCATAGGGGAGCCAAATCATGAAAGCCTTCTCTAAAGGTGGGACTCTTCTCTGAAGGCAAAAAGAGACTGTGGAAGCTCTGCAAAACAATGAGGCCACCTGCAGTGCATCTCTTGGCCTGTGTTAGAAGTGAGCTCATGATACTGGTTTCTGGGAAGATGGAGATCCCACTTGTAGCACCTGCAATGGGGGATCCACTCTTGGCAGAGTGAATAAGGACCCTGGGGTTGTCTCATGTTCTTTCATGTCTCTCTACAGGTATGTGTAGCTTGGACATGAGCTTGGCTGACTGGGATTTTGTTTTCATTACTCCTACCACATGATTGATGCCAAGAAAAGCAAAGAAGGCCAGATGAAGTCACTGAAAGCTGTACCCCTGAGATTGTGTAAAGAATGGTTACAAGGAGTGGACAAGTGAAGTCTTTTCAGCGCAGGTGGAAATATGCAATCTGGTTATTCTGAGAGGTAGGTACCTAAGGCCATCGGAGCAGGAGAAGGATAACGCCAGAGGTCTGATTGAGCTGGAAGGGCTGGGGGCTTCCTTGGGTCAAGGCCAGGATGGCTGAAGGCCGTGGGATGGGGACACATAGTGTGCTAGAAAGAGCACAAAACTTGGAGTCCAACAATCCAGAGTACATCTTCTGTTATGGTCACTGCTTAGCTATGGAATCAGCATGCAAAAGGAACCCTTTATGAGCTTTAACTTGCTGTTCTAAATAATAATAATAATAGTACCTTCTCAGAGCTGTTATAAGAAGCACATGAACACATTTAGGTGGCTGTCATAGGAGGCACTGGATTTATTTATTTTTTTTAAAAGATTTTATTTATTTATTTGACAGAGAGAGGGAAAGAGCACAAGCAGGGGGAATGGCAGGCAGAGGGAGAGGGAGAAGCAGGGTCCTAGTTGGGCAGGGATCCTGATACAGGGTTTGATCTCAGGATCCTGGGATCATGACCTGAGCAGAAGGCAGACTCTTAACCGATGGAGCTGCCTAGGCACCCTTGGATTTAAATATTTAATTAAAAAAAAAAAAACTGTAATCTGAGATCTGTGATCAGCGAGAGTAAGGAGGAGCACGCAGCTGTGGGGTCCAGGCCTTGTCCCAGCTAGAAGCCCTACAAGGGAAGAATAAGACTATGACACCCAGTTCTACGACAAAAGCTGCTTGCTCTGTCCTCCCAGTCACAGAGCTGATGGTGGTCAGTAAGAGGTCCGAAGCCAGGGTCCAGCAAATAACCTGCTTGGGTGGAGGAAGGTATGGACAGAGGGGCTTCCCTCCCCCCCCCCCCCCAGCTCCTTGCTAAGGCCACATCTTTATTATTCTATATAACTGAAGGCAACTGGTTTCTCCACCAGTTGAGGAGTCATGCCAAATTCATCTTGTTTGGATAATGGAGGCAGCACAGACTTTTATTTTACTCTGAAGGACTTTAGAGTAATAGGACCACAGATGACGGTCTGAATCCACAGTCGTTGAGCAATGATATCTAATACAAGTTTGAAAGTTACCAGTTGTAATACATACAGGTAAACAAATAAACACTCATCCCTGCATCACTGGGGAAGTCATGTTGTGCTTAAGCAGAAGCTTTGTGGATTTAGAGCCAGGGAGATTCAGTAAAACAAGCATTGGGTTTGAAGTCAAAGGGCCTGAAGGAATTCTGAGCTCAGGACTCACCACTGTTGTAAAAATGGGAACTATTTTGCTTGTTGGGGAGTTGATTACTTGTCTTGAAGACTCTCTTGCTCAAAGTGGTCATCTGTTGGCCTTGGCTGTTGTCTCCCCACTCTCCCTAGGTGTAGGGAAGGCAGAGCTGCCAGGAATGCTGTGGTCAGCAGGTCAGGGGCTTCTGGTCCCTGTCAGGCCTTGATCTCCTTGCTCTTACGCAGGGATGACAGAGAGAGCCCAGGAACCCTGGTTCCCCTATTGCCTGCTTGGAGGTAGATAGTGCCAGGGGAGTAGGAGACCCCTGATGCAGAGACTGCTGAGCAGAGCCCTTGGTCAAGCCTTAGGCTCATAAGGCATCTGTCACCATAGCAGTCTTTATGGGAAGAGGCAGTGAGGTGTGATGGAAAGGATGGACTTGGGAAGCCAACCTTCTCACTCTTGATTTCACCTGTTCTGCAACCTGGGTGAGTCATGGCCTCCCTCTGGGATGATCTCTAAGATCCTTGCCACCTCTGAAAAATAAATTCCTGCCCCTCATAACTGTAAGTACATTACAGTGCCTTTGCTCTTAGATATCAGAATTTACTAATCAGTTTTTATCCTACCCTCTGTCCCACTGAAAAATTCCAAGAGTCCCCATCATCCTAGGCTACCATTCTCTGCATCTCCTGACATTAGAATCTCCTACCTGGGCCCTGACAGTGCTTCCTATCACTCTCTGACCTCCCAGTCCTGTCTGACCTGCTCTTGCTTCCCAGACAAAGAGATTCAGGCACACAAAAAGCTGTGGGGTACTCCAGTGGCCTCACATCTTCTTCCCAGGATATGTCCCCACTGCCACGGGACTTCCTGATATAATATCCCCACTCGCAATGTACCCCAACTTTTAATTTAAACCAAAGGAGTGAGTAAAATGGTGGGCACTTTCTTTCAGAAAGCAGTTGGGTAAGAAAGATTTGGGAGTCAGCAAGACCTTTCAGGACCATGCAGGACAGAATACATGGGGTGATTATCACCCTGTCCCTATAGCTCAAGGGACTGAATCACTGCCCTAATTGTATGATGCCCAGGGCAGGGTAACATGAGCATGTGTTGAGTAAGGGTTGATGGAATGTCTGGATTCCTCAGTAATGGAGCAGAAGATACGTCTCACTGCTTTGGAGAGCAGAAGATATGTCTCACTGCGCACAAGATACGTCTCACTGTGCACAAGATACATCTCACTGCGCACAAGATAGTCTCACTGGGCACAAGTTACCTCTCACTGCGCACAGTCCTGCAACCGCTAAAGGGCCAGGCGGGGCACACAGATACTTTATAAAGCAATGCCATTTCTGCTGCCCCTTCTTAAATAACCAAAGACATTGTCATATATGTAGCCTCCAGAGGAAAGAGAGCAGCCTGAATCCATTATTAGGATGGCCTTTTACAGATGGGGAAACTAAGACCCAGATTCCAGGACTGGCTTGGAGGAGGTCGCTTTATGAGTGACAAGACCTGGAATATGACACCAATCCCAGTGCTGACAAAGACAGGACACCTGTCCTAGCACAGTGCCCCAGGTCTCCGGAAGGTCAGCCAGGGAACCAGACACATGGCTCCCAGCAAGCCACCTATAAATAGCACTAGGATCTGTACCTGCACACTCCCAGCCGCCGTGTATGGGGTGGTGTGCACAAGCCCAGGACACAATGAATGGGGATTGTTAAGCAGGAGATGGCTTGTATTCATCTGCATTGCTTGGGCCTACGCCAGCCCCTTTTCTCCAAGCAATCCCATTTTGGCTATTGTGCCCATTATGGCTGATCATTATCTTGGTTGTTTATCCAGTTGCTGTATAGATTGACTTTCTGAATGTTAGGGTTTGGCTGTTTCCATAACAGGAAGCTGCTTGCTGTCTTACTGTGTTAAGAAACTCCAGTCTACACAATAGAATCCCAGCAAAAGCCTAAACACTCCATTTGCCCAGGGAAACCTCATTGAATCTAGTTCTTATTGTTTCTTTTATAGGCTGAATCCTGTATTTACAGTCAGAGTGTGGTGTGTGTGTGTGTGTGTGTGTGTGTGAGCGTTTGCACAGGATATTAAGCCTGGCTTTTCACTTTCCACCTGAACCTTCAGATTAGGATATGAAGATTCCCCAGACGTAGTCCTACTAAAGTCAGGGTGTGGGAGACCACAAGCAGGACCCTGTTCCTGTGGAGTTTCTCCTGGTTCTCCTCAAGGTGCCTTGCATTCAGAAGGAAGTTGGCGTTTGTGTTTTCATACCAAGGCACAAACAGTAGAACAAAACACTCAAGTCGGTGTTGAACCCAGGCGCCAAGACCCCTATGGAGGAAATAGAAGATCAAAAGGGAGACATTTGGTCCTTGTTTCTGTCTGTCACTATTATTTATTATCTTCTGAGTGGTTCCCATGCCTATGGGAGTTTTCAAGAACCAACCCCCCACCCCGATGCCCCAGGCATCTAGTTAAAAATCCTGGATTCATTTTTTATTTTATCAGGCCCTCCCTTCCCATCTCACCTGCCAAGGAGCTTAGAGAAGAAATCAGGTGGATGGCAGTTGGAAGAGTCTAGAGCTCCATGGTGAGATGCCTCCTTCAGAACAGAGACTTGGTGCATTAGAGAATCAGGAGTTTAGAGCATGCCTGGACAGTTCCAGAGGGCACAGGTCTCCTCAGCCTAGTACCTGGAGGATAAGCCTGCTAACTTGACCTTTCAAGGACTTTTTGAGGTTGCAGTTCCTTGGGATGCAGCTCTAGATGGAGAATGAGCCTGGATCCCTTACAGTATCTTTAAACTTTATAAATATCGTAAACAGATGATTTTAGGTATTTTGTCTGATGTAACCAATGAAGCCAATAAAACAGCTGTCAAATCACCCATAATGGTTAAGTGTATGTGCCAGCTGCCAAGAAAGTAGTAAGTACTTCAGATTACATAGTCTACCTGCCAGGACCCTTTGTTTGCTTCACCAGTAGAGTGTAACTGGTCTACCCAGAAGGAGCCTGGCAGAAGCTTGAGACAATGAAGTGGGATTATTGGGTCTCAGAGGGAGCTGAGATACTGTAGACATGACCTAGTTCAATTCATTCTTTATAGCAGAGAAGAATGAAGTCAATAAAATCAACTGCTTGAGGTCAAGTGGCTAGTTAATGGCAGAGTGTCAGGGAAGGATTCCCTGCTCGCCCAGCCCACAGTTGAGGGGCAGCAGAGAGAGTGAGCATTCCCTTCAGAAGCTAGGTAAGAAGGGGTGGCAGTCACTCAACCCAGAAAGCCAAGCCACCAAGAGAATGTGGACACAGGGCTTTGTCTCAAATGATTGAGACAACATACTACATATGTTTTAGCTTCCAAATGTCTTTAGAAGAAAATGCAAGAGAAGGAGAAGGAGAAAGAGAAGGAGGAAGAGGTGGAGGAGGAAGAAGAAATAGAAGAAGAAAACTCAGGTTTCCTGGGGAGATATTTCAAGTTACATAAAACATGAGAATAAGGTGCACCTGGATGGCTCAGTGGGTTAAACCTCTGCCTTCGGCTCAGGTCATGATCTCAGGGTCCTGGAATCAAGCCCCACATTGGGCTCTCTGCTCAGTGGGGAGCCTGCTTCCTCCTCCTCTCTCTCTCTCTGCCTGCCTCGCCACCTACTTGAGATTGAAATAAATAATATCTTTAAAAAAAAAAAACATGAGAATAAGTGATTTTAACCACTCTTAAATTAAATAAAATTGGGTCCCAGTGGTGAGGATAGGGCAGGGGAATGGGGAGGAGAGAAGTGCTTAACTCTTGATTTCTAGAATGAGATCTGAATGTCCAAAGCCTTCTGTTCTACTTGCAAAGAA
Organism: Mustela putorius furo; assembly: GCF_011764305.1. Classification (NCBI taxonomy): domain Eukaryota; kingdom Metazoa; phylum Chordata; class Mammalia; order Carnivora; family Mustelidae; genus Mustela; species Mustela putorius. The sequence continues at coordinate 18,578,602 of NW_025421325.1, forward strand.
CTGATCTAGTGAGATATATACATTAGCCAAACCATCTGATCCAAAGAGGAAGAAAAAGTGTTTATTTTTTACAATTATTCAAATAATTGTGACTATTCTTGTATCTTGGTGCTGATAGAATTCTAGGGGCCCTGTAGTCCAACCTCAACTGGATGCTTGAATCTAAACCTGAGACAGAAACCCAGAAACCTCTGTTTTGGTTGAAGGCTCCTGGTGTCCTATGGATCAAACACCATTTCCATCTTGCTCCTCTCCTCTTTAGGGGTTCCTGGAGACAGAGCCTCCTTGCAAAAACTGTCACCCAGAGAGCTGTCATGAGAGCTGTTTAGCAGTAGAGGGCATTGTTTACCTAAAATCCAATCCTGAACGTGTCCTAACAAGACAAACAGAATTCTTATGCCCTGAAAGTGGTCATCTAACAGGTTCTCTGTCTCCTCATAACCAGGTCCAAACCAGCCCAGTAGATGAGAAGGTCATAAGTTCACAAAGAGCTCCTTGTCTTACTCGGAAGCTCAGTCCTGTTGTAGCAGTCCTCCTTGTCAAGCAACCCTTAAACCAGCCTGCACCCATTGTGTTACATTTCCTCTCGTTCTGTTCCACAGACTTTGAACCTTGTGTTCATATTGAAGCAGATCGAATCATTTCCCCAAGATGCCTTCCCTCTATTATTCTCATTTAGCTGGTGTTTGCTACCATGTTAACATCCTTGGGATAGGATACTGGGTAGGGTTTGGGGCAGCACAATTTGGGCCTAATTTGAACATTGGCAAATTAAATCTAATATTGACTGAGAATTTGGGATAAAGCTAGATCTCATAAGCCATAAATGAAGAGCATTTGACTATTTATTGGGATTAAATGTCAGAAGCCTAGTTTCTGTAAAACATGCAAAAATAAGAATCACTCTTATAGGACTACGCTTCCTGGAAAAAACATTCCCAAGACACTTGGAACACTCAAAATAACCAGACATCTATAGTGTTATTCTCTAAATATCTATTAGCCATGTTTCTGTGGAAAATATAAACTTTATTTGTATTGAGATTTGGCCTTGGTCGTATAAGGTTAAGCCTCGGGATCCCCTGTTCTTGCCAAAAACTTTAACACAGTCATGCATTTTATGAGATTTGTGAAAGCGAAATATTTTAGCCACAGGTTGGTTAAGGCTGTTGTTTTTTCCACTCTGACTTCCCCTGCATCATACTCGCCATGTGTATATGTACTTCAGTCACTTTTGGGTAGTTAATCATTGCTAACCATCCAGGTATGGAAACGGCTTCTAGTCACACACCAGGGACCCAACAGCACCATGGGATGAAGGCAGAAGGCCAGAGGTCTTGCCTCCGTGAGCACGACGTGTCTCAGGGCTCCCAGCACTGGAAGTGTGTACCAAGCAGGGGACACCCAAGATTTGAAACACACAGAGCCAGAAGCTTGTACGGGTTATTTTTCTGGTTTTGTGATACTTGTTGAGGCTTTTTTTTTTTTAAATTTTATAAATATGCTATTTGGACAAAATTACTGAGAAAGTAAAAAGATCAGTGGTTTCCAGGGGTTCCGGGGTAGAAAGAGTTGTGTAGGTGAAACACAGAGGATTTTTAGGACAATGAAACTATGGTAACTGTAACAGTAGATGCATGTCACGATACATTGCTCCAAATCCACACAATGTACAATGCCAAGAGTGAACCCAGGTATAAAACTATGGACTTGGGGGAATCATGATGTATCTGTGCAAGTTGGTGGATTTTAACAATGTACCACTCTAACGGAGTTGTTGATAGTGGGGGAGGGAGGCTGTGCATGTGTGGGGGCAGGGAAGACATTGGAAAGCTCTATAGCTTTTGCTCTGTTTTACTGTGAATCTAAAATTGCTCTAAAAAATAAAGTTTATTTTTTAGAAAAACAATTTTCTGTGATTCATTTACTTATTCCAAATAAATATTCGCTTTTCAGCCTCGTGATGCACTCACCATCTTCTCTTCTATTTCTTGAAGAGAAAACCTGAAGAGAAACCCACAACACCTGGGGTTGCCCTGTTTACAGGTAGCCAATCCTTGCAGCTGTATTAGCTCACACTTAATAACTATGCCATTCCATTCAGATTATAAATATCTTGATGGTGAAAAAGGTCTATTTCCTGTATCCCAAACACGAAGTAAAACTATTTGTTGTCTGGAGTTAATAGACCCTTCCATTGGCTGTTATCTGTAGGAACTGTGTTACTGGCCTGTTGAGTATCATCGGAAATTTTGTCCTGAGATTTCTGGTCACTCGGAAGTGCCTTGAGCTAAAACGGAAGGGTTATCACAGGAAGCATCTAATTATCCATGTCAATAGAAGGGAACAGCAAATCATGAACTATATAAGCCAATGGCTCCAGAACTGGGTTTGTGGCACAGTGAGTGGGATACTGGCATCCTGGCCTGGCCATCTGGGTCAAGAGGTGCTCCGAGGCAGCTCGGTGTGGTCATCCATCCTCCCGTTTCCATTGTTGTTAATGATACCGAGAGACATCACTCCACAGACTACTGTGTTACTTTTTTCTTTGTAGAACTTTCCAAATTCACTCCTTCTGGGAGGCAAAATTAGTACACTTCACAGTTTCTTTTCTCCAAGTTATTGTTTGGCTAGAGTGAAAAAAATGTTTTTTTTTTCAATAACCAAGATTCGTGAGGGTGATTTTTCTTCACAGAAAAGTCACAATTCAGATTCTCCTGAAACAGATAAATAACTGAAGATAAGCTGTAAATGTGGCTTCTCTGGTATTTCTCCCACAGATCCTGAAGGAGAAAATCCTGTCATATCTGCATTTGCCAGCAGAGGGCGGGACATCCTTGGTGGTAAGAATAAAGTAGGCTCCATAGGTAAGGGTCTTCCCTTGGTCCGCCTCCATTACCCGGTCAGTTCTGCAGACTTCCTCTTGGACACCCACACCTCTGATGAGATGGACCCACCTGAGGAGGTTGCAGAGAGCCCTAGGCCAAATATCTGGCCTGAGCTGTTCTGGGGGCCTTAGACTTGGATGCTCTGTGTCCTGGAGAGCCACCGGCACCCTGCAGGTCTCTGGAAAAGATGCTCCAGAAAATTTTTAGAGAATGAGACAGATCTAGAAAGACTTGCAACCCCCATCTTCCCAATCCTGCCTAAACATCCCAAAGACTGACCTTTAGCATTCTAGACCCCACAAGGAGATTTAAAGTAACACCAGATAAAGTAAAAGACATCTAAGTTGCTTTGAATATCAGATTTAAAAAAAAAAAAAAAGATGAGGAAGAAGAATTTGCTTAGTATAATTATGTCACAAATCTTGCATGGGACATACTTATGTTTTACAAATCATTTTTGTTTATCTGAAATTCAAATTGAGTTGGGAGTCTAGTCTTTTTACGTGCTGAATTGGTACCATCCAGCTCTCCTGAGATGCCTAGAATATTCTAGCCCACTTCAGATCAAAGTAGGCTTTCTTCTCCTTTTCCCCAGCCCTGCCTCCAAAACTCTGGGTAGGAAGGACTCTATTAAGCTAGCTCTAATCTAAACCTCTCACTACGGAAAGGGCCCAGGAACTGTGGGCAAAAAAATGCCTTTACGCCCTCATTTCCCGGGCCTTAGCTGATCTTGTCAACAACAAAGTCAGGTCTGCGTTGAGCTGAGAAGGCAACAGAGACAGAGCTACTGATTGTTGTGGGGCATTGATCTTGATAGGAAGATGTGGAGAGGCTTCATGCACCTCCAGCATCTCACAGCTGGACCCAGGATCTCCTATCCCCACCTCAACCACAGAAGACCAAGATATCCAAAAAGAGCAGGGCCACGTGCCATGTACTCCAGCATGCTGCAGCGGTCAGAACTCTGGGACCGGCCCCAGGGAGACCCGCCTGTGCGGTAGCCCCCGCCAGCAGGACACCTGGGCCCCGACGGCCGACGGCCGGCCTCCGCAGCAGCCCCAGCGGCAGTCACGCTTTCCTGTGCAGCCGCTGAGCGTGGAGGATGCTGATAACGGGAACAATGCGGCAGAGGAAAAGTAGCAGGGGTGGGACAATGAGCCAGCCAGGGGGACTCTCCCAGGCCAGGCGGGATCGAGGAAGGATCTGCAGGTCCCAGGGGCCAGGCTGGAGACTGCTCTGTGGCGGGGCTGTTGGGGGGGGGGGTGCCCAGTGCCTTGGGAAGGAGGGCCGGCGGGCAGCCTTGGCATTGCTCCAACCCCCAAGAGACTGACCTCTCTCTCCCTCGTTGTGGGTGGGGTAGGTGCAGTTAAGGAATCAGTAGCCCAAGAGGGGGCCTTCCAGATGTCCCCAGGCAGGAGGGCAGGTGTCATCCAGCTGGAACAAGGAGAGAGAGGCTCCCAGGAGGACCACAGCTCTGGAGTCTAACTTCCTCTCCTACTCTCCTGCCTGTCCCGTGCACAGCAGCAGGGTTCCTCAGCACCCCACAGCCCTTGCAAAGAGGCTGGGTACACACACAGGTCCTCCAAGCAGGCCAGCCAATGGCTCAGATAGACCAGATAGACATTTGCTGGGAGTGGGCCAAACAGATGACGTTGTCTCAGTGGCTGAGTGCCTGCCTCTGCTCTCGAGATGTCTCAAGGGCCATCAGCACTTCATCTGTGGCTCATGGCACGTGGTAAGTGTGGAGCAGAGGTGTATAGAATATATACTCAAATCCCCCCAGGCTGCGTTGGAGACCACAGGAGGTGCCCCAGGGGATAAATGATGAGCTTTGAGGAATAGCTGCCTCTTTCCTGTACAAAATCTGGACCACAGGTACTGACGCCGTGCTCATTGCTTGATCACACCTTACACAGAAAAGGACTTAAAGCAACCTGTAAGATACAACAATATAATAGAATAAAATAAACACAAGGGATGGAGGGAAGGAGGTAACATGGAGCCCAGAGCTGGGGTAAGTCCCAGGCCAAGTCCTACATGTGGCTGGGGAGCCATGAATGCAGCCGTCACTGTGAGAGAGAAATGTGACTGTCTCAAGTGGCCTTTGGGGAGGAGTAAAAAAAAACAAAACAAAACACCTGAATATTATTTCCGATACTAAAACCAAAAACTAATTCTTGTCCAAAGTCCTTGAGGAGATAACTCAGAGCCAGGGAATGGATACCCAAGCTCTCCTGTTGTGGGGAGCTTGCTGCTCAAAGATTCTCTCGGTGCTGGACAGGGATCAGTCAGGAAAGGCCCTAGAAGGAGACGGCTGTGGGATGACCCATGTGTCCACCTATCTGCTGCTTCTGCTTCATTTTTTAATATTTTTAAAAGATTTTTTATTTATTTATTTGACAGATAGAGAGCACAAGTAGGCAGAGCAGTAGGCAGAGGGAGAAGCAGACTCCCCGCTGAGCAGGGAGTCTGACGCGGGGCTCCATCCCAGGACCCTGGGATCACGACCCGAGCCGAAGGCAGTCGCTCAACTGACTGAGCCACCCAGGTGCCCCTCTGCTTCGTTTTTTAAAGATAGATTTTATTTATTTATTGTCAGAGAGAGAGAGAACACAAGCAGGGGGAGAAGCAAAGGGAGAAGCTGGCAGAGGGAGAAGCAGGCTCCCTGCTGAGCAAGGACCCTCCCCCCACTCAGTGTGGAACCCAGGACCGTGGGATCATGAGCTGAGCCAAAGGCAGATGTTTAACCGACTGAGCCACCCAGGCACCCAGCTTCTGCTTTATTTTAGGGCCAAATGTTAAGGGGCAAATTTTAGTGTATTTAGTTAAATTTAGAGAAGTGGGTGTTTCTCCAGCCCCCCCCCCCACTCCCCGCCAATTGTCAACTAACCCTGTTTCTCTTGGGCGAACTCTGGTTAAGGACCAGATCACATGCAGTAGGAGGTGTTCTTCTCTTCTCAGGCAACAGCCGGGGTGGGGGGCCCTTGTGTACGCTTCCGGTTTGGAGCAGCCCTCTCTGCTAAGCCTATGCCAGGGGTGGGGCCACCACCCTCTTATGAAAGATATTTGAGCAGCCACTCCACCCTCTCCATCATGGAGGTCAGAAAGGCACGGCCACTTTGGGCCTCAACTAATGAAAGGTCTCTTTGGTCGTGAGCAGGTGACCCGGCTTTTACCCACCTAAGCCCACTCCTCTCCCAACTCCTGTCCTGGTCGGCACTTCAATCTGTATTTATAGCTGAAACTCATTTAACGTCGTGTGTGTCCTCTGTATAGAGGAAGGATAGCAGATTTTTTGGCAGGAGCCAGGGTGGGGGGCAGTAGCTCTTGAGGGTCTCCCCCTTTGCACTGCCAGGATGCTGAACAGCCTGAACTGCACTGACTGGAGAATTGTGTGTCAGACACCAATTGCAGCCTCGGAGGTGAGTCCTAGATCCCAACACCACGGTGCATCCGTCTAGAAAGTTCCCAGCACATTCTCCAGGTTGGGGCCAGGTTACCTTTGCACATGCTCCTAACTAGCCCAGCCAGGCCAGCTGCCTATCTCGGGTTACCCCCAGAGAGTTCAGGGGTCAGTCACACCAGGTCAGTTCCCTGCAATTCCCTCACCCACACAATCAAGAGCAGCCACTGGAGCTCCCTGTTATGGACTGTTTTGTCAGCACTTGGCATGCAATCAACAGAGGTGACACCAATTACTCGTGTCACAGCTTTCTGGGGAAGACGGAGATGTATGAAATCCAGTGCAGGGGCCATCCATCAAGGCTTGAGAGCGGGGCCGAGGGTCTGTCACGGTGACAGGGAGTTGAGGGAAACTGGAGTCTCTCAGGACAGCTGGTTGGCTAAGTGTATTCTATCATCAGAATTGACGCCTTGGCAGTGGAGCAGAGCCCAATGCGAGGGACTCGGCCTTTCGAGTTAGGTATCCACCCAGGCCCAAGTGCCCACCCCTCCTCCCACCCACCAGCGTTGGCTCAAGCTGGGCTCTCCCTACCTCCCAAACCCCTGGGGTTTTGATTGTTCTGTCCCCTTCCCTGGAATCTGCCCCACCCACAGCTCCCAAGTCCACTCGTTAAAACCCCCGCTCTTCCTTCAAAGCACTGATCAGATGTTATCTCGTTTGTGAAACCTTCCCAAATTTACTCTCCTCCGGTTTGAACGTACTTTCTCTCTCCAGGCTGACCCGTGGTAGGTAGTTTTCTATGCTCTCAAGACAGAAAATTTCCAGCCTGTCCCAGTAACAAGTAATTTATTAAATATTTACTGTGGCATGTTCACGTTTCTCACAAACACTTACTCTCACGAACAGCTGGGTACCGAGCCCATTTCGATAGATGGGTAAACTGAGGTTCAGAGACACTGGTAACTTGCCCCAGATCACACGGTTGGTAAGCAGAGTGTGGCAGCTGAGGAATCTTGTACCTACAGAGGACAGCAGGACAGAGTGGGGATTGCCAGCGGAGCCTTTGAAAGCTGCCAATGTGCCCTTGATGACCCTGAAGCAGAAGGAGGTTGAGAAGGTCTGGTCCTGGCAAGTCCCACCAGCCTAAGGAGGGAGCTGGGCTTTAAGGAATGACTGGCAGCGGAGACAGAAGGCTGCCCATATTTGTGGGTCATGGGGACTACTCAAGAGATTTTGCAGAACTACCAGCATGTGTGGGTCTCGAGAGGTGACTCAGCTGCTGTAGCTCAGAGCGGGAAGGGACTCTAGGAATGTTGTAGATGAGGAAATAGGCCCAGAATGTTGTAGGTGGGATGAGAAGGCTGGCCTAAAGTCACCCAGCTCAGGACAGAAGAGCTGAGATGGGAGCCCCCCCTCCCCGGTTCCCCACACTGCTAGGACTCTCCCCTTCCTTCTTAGGAGGCAACAGTTACCTGGCACAGATTTCAGTATAGATCTTGCATCCAAGAAACCATTACATTGTGGCAGTTTTAGGAGCTACTCAAGATGTGCCCTTCCATGAATTCATGATGGGTGGCACGTGACCACTGCCAAAGACTGCCTTTTCTAACTTCTGCTTCGCAGTTGAGGACAAATACTGGTGCCTGGGCCTATGCCTTGCACTCCTGCCTCGAAGGAGACTCAGGTGTTGTCCTGGCTCTCTGCCCCATTGTCACCCTATCTCTGTGCTGCCCCAGATCACAGGCAGAGGTCTTGATTTGCTTGATGCCATAGGTTACCTCAAAATATAAAACATGAACAATGCACTCTGTCAACCGCCCCCCCCCCAGCTCCCTGCTGCCTCCTGCAGAGCCTGAGGACACCAGGGATTAGAAAGTGCAGCCATTAGCACTTTTCTTACTTAAAGTGACCCTGTTGCATTCATTAATTAAACCTCCTCTGCCTCAGAGAGAGAGAGAGATGCCAAGGAGTTATTCCTACTTAAAACCAGGGGTGAGGGTAGGCTCCATCCTGTCCATTAAAAGGAAAAGTGGTAGCAGAAACATAAGGTCCCAAGACAGGAACGCGGACACCTCCCCTTTGTTCATCCCTCCCCACACCTGAAGAGAACCAGGAACCAGGGTAAATGGGAAATCCGCAAAGTTTTCACACTCCCATCCTCCAGGCTCAGGGGACGGCACAGGAGGGGTTTCAGAGCTGCAGGAGAACGTACTGGGGAAAAAACCGCCTAGAAAATGCGAATCGGCTCCGAGAGCAGCGTAATGGGAAGATTTCAGCGTGATGTATGGTGCTGGGGATGTTATTAATGGTTTGCTGATTTTTACCTTTAAAACCTTTGGGCAGATTATTTATTATGTCTTTGGCATGCCTATGATCTATGGAGGGGGCACTAATCTGCGAACACCGCCCCCCATGTCCCTGCTCCTCTACAGCTTCTAATTAGGCTGGGATGCTGCCCTCCCTGCCCGCCACGCTCTCCACCCACAGGAGCAGAGGAGACAGCCCTGACTCTGAGGCTCAGGCTCAGGCTGTGGAGCAAACTCGGGCCAACAAATCAGGGAATCCCTTTTCTAGGCCTGATTCTGCTTTACCTTGCTATGTAACCTTGGGCCAAGGCACGACCTCTCTGGACCTCTGTGCTCTTATCTTTCAAACCAGTCCACTGGGCTACACAAGATCTGGATGCAGAAATATAAATGGCAGAGCCAGGATGTAGCAGGTGCATGGCTGTCCTGGTCTGAAAGACTCATGCGTCTGTGACACAGAGGACTGGAAACCAGTAATGCTCTTCCGATGGTTTGCAGTCACCAGCCCAGAAGCCAGGTGTTTCTGGGTAAGATGGGAAGTCATTCTTTCTTGTTCTGGCTCCCCTGTTGTGGCTGTTAACTAGGGAGTTCCTCACAAATCTCTCCCATAGCTAGGAAGGGATGGCTGGGCCCTCCAAGGGTGCCCTGAGTCATTCTCCTGGTTAGGCACAGAGCCAGGACTAGAATGCAGGTGCAGCAGGAAGGCCGTCTTGATGGTCAGAGTGCATGGTTTCAGGCAGAAACACCTGGACTAGAGAAGACCACACCCCTCGTGGTGGCCTGGCCCCCTTCTCCCAGGAAGCCGGAGGTGGAGGGAAGGGAAGGATCCTGCTAGTCCAGGTTTCTCTCTGTCTCATCGTCTGCCCCCCTCCCCAACAATATCTCACACCTCTCTTAGATTTCCAGTCTAAGACTGGGTCTGTGTTTTGGGGACCTGGTTGTTGGGTGGGTCTCTGAGCCAGGGCCAACCTTGAGCTGCCAGTTCTGCTGGCTGAAGCCTAGTCCTCCCTAAGGCATGGGGAGAGGCCTGCCCTCATGTTGGACAAAGCTCTATCCTACTTCTTCAAAAGTGCCCTAGGAGTTTCAAAATTTCCACACCCCTCCTCCTCCATTATAATGAGTCTCTTTTGCCTTCCAGAACAGGCCTCTCTCAGGTGATACAGGCCTGGGGTCATCAGAGCTCCTTCCTCAACTAGGCAGCGTTTTGGTGACTCTCAGCTCCCTCTCTGCCCTATACCCACTACCCACAGACCACCCCCCCCATATACCATGTAACTCCCCATGGTTCTTCCTAATTGCTGTCACCTGATCCCCTGTCTCAGCTCATGGCAAACTTACCCCATCCTGGCTCCAGTTCTTCCTGGCTGGAAGCTCCCACACCACCACTGCCACCTGGTCTTTTAGCTCCAGAGTTGCTCTTCAGCAAGCCATTCGTGTTGCACCTCCCAGTCTTCTCAGTCACTTTCTGGGTTTTTGTGTTGTTGCTGCCCTGGTAGGCACCCGGAAGAGAAACACTATTATTCCACTTAACCATCTAGAGGGTAGCACTGCTAATCAGTAAACCCCAGGGAGGGGTCACACAATCAGGTACAGAGAGAGGGACATCAGGAGCATAGTTTTTCCTCTGCATCCTCAGCAGCTGGGATGTGACCTGGCATGAAACAGCCACTCAACATATGTTGGTTGAAAGAACTAACAAATGTCAATCGGTGGATAGTGTGCCTCAAAATGCTGGTCTAAGTAATGCAGGAAAACTCTATCATAATGAGTTTTTGCAGTGCTGTTGTGACATCCAATTGCAATGAACCCACTGGCAGAAATCATAATCTCCACCTGCAAGAGCAGGTTGACCTAAACATCATCTAGTTTCATAGTAAGGACAAAGAACCCTGGGTACAGGAGGGGATAAACTCAGTTTACCCTGTAGATGTCTTATCTCCTTCCTCTATCCCTTAAATTCAGAACATTTTGTGGATTTGATTCTGATATACATTTGGGAAGGTCAGGTATGCTTGGAAGGCAGAGGTCAAAGAGCAGAAGAAAGATAATTGCTCCTTAATTGTAGAACAAAAGATTTAGAAAGCATTCTCTTTACCTCTGGGTCCCCAACATTTTCTGGAGATGCCTATCCTGTCAGGACCTGTTTCCCACAGGGCAAGAAAAAGCTCACCATGCTGGGGCAGAGCAAAAGAGGATGTGGGGCTCAGCCTTTTCCAAGAAAATGAATCACTCCAACTCTTACCCTTCCCACCATTCCATCCATTGTACCCAATGAGTATCTGTCCCTGGATTTGTCCTTTCCCGGAATGACTGTGATTGATGGAGCTTTGAAAGGTCACTCAGTTCATCACTTTGCCTTGAGGTAGGGTGCTCCCAAGCCAGTCTGGAATGTTAGGAGTGATCTCATTCTTTATAGGAGAGAGTGGGAAGAGTCAGAAATCAGGAGAGGGATGCTCATCCACTCATAGCCCTGTGTCACTGGGGAAGCCATGGTATTCTCAAACTTCAGTCCTCTCAGCTATAAAATGCAGCAATAGTAATACCCATGGTGGCTGAGGTGGGACCACCCATCTTCGTGAGGAACTGGCCCGCATGTTGCAAGGTGTCAGCATCCTGACCCCCGTACCCCAAACTTCACTAGTTCCCCCAGCCATTGTTACAAATGAAAACATTAATGCTTTTCGAAGGCTTCCCTCAGTTGGAAAACCATAGGTTCCCTGTTCCTTATCAGGGATAAGCCAGTGGGGGTGTCAGGGATCCAAACAAGAAGGGTGACCCTGGGGTGGGGAGACACTGTCTGGAATAAGATGTGAGAACCTGGAAGGTTCAGCCCAGTAGGCCAAGGGCAGGACTGCAAATAGAAATATACAGCCTTTTAGGGTTATGGCAAGGATTAAAGGTGGAGAATGTACGTAAAAGCCTATATTTGCCTGATACACATTAGAAGCACTATAAGAGGTCATGGATTATCTTGGGAACAAGGGGAAGTTGTACCTTCAAGAGCAAGGTAGACCCTCCATCAAAAGGCATCCCAGACAGAGCTGAATATCCAAGTGAAGGACTCAAGCCCAGACGAAAAACAGTGGTCTAGTTACTGGAATGAAGACAGAGAGCAGGGCTCTCTAAGGGCTGCTTTTAAATACTTCTGGCCAAAGGTCAGGGCTGTCCAACATCCAAGGGATTCAAGTGGCCTTCACTATGGGGCTGTATACACGACCACACTCCCTCTGGAGACTTCGTTCATGCTTGGTTCCAGAGATCCTGGCTCTTCACTATTCACGGTCCAGACACATGTATGACTTCCCTATTCCTTTGCTCCTGTAATCACCTCCACCTGGAATGCCCTTTCCTTCACCTCTCTACACCAAAGCTCATCCCTCAAGACCCAGGCCAAGTATCATTATCTCCTGGTACTTTCCTGGACAGCCCAGCTGGAAGGGCCTCTTGCTCATGTCAAGTATCCATATTTTACTCACATGGTGCGCTACTCCAACAACATGGCAGCCTGTGTTTTAGGGGAAGTTCCCTCATTCCCCATATAAAAATGCCCCAAGTTGTTTTTCTTTGACTGGTATAGCTAACTCTGCTGAATAAAAAGAACAAAATAACAGTGACAACAACTGATAGTATTTATTGATAACTTTCCAGGTAAGCAAGGCACCATGCTAATTGCTTTGTGTATTCTCTCTGAACCATATCCACCATTCCAGGAAGTGAGTACTATTATTTACCTTGATTTTCACATGAAGGAGATTAAGTAAATGGTGACTGGTGGTGGAAGTGAGGTTAGAGCCCCTCAGTTAACCTCTAAAGTCCACACTACTAACCACTGTGCTCTGCCATCTCTCCAGTGCTGCTTCAAGGAGAGTCCACGCAAGAGCAAGCTGAGGTCACAGTCCTGGGAAAAGCAAATGGGAAGAAAATAGTCTCTTCCCAAAGCTTCAGCAAAATACTTTAGTAAAAGTTTAAGATTTTTCCAAGCCATTAACAAAAGGGTCTGTGGAGTCTATATCTGTAGGGTAATTTGTAAGAAGTCAGGAGCATCATTCTGGGTGATACAGACTCTTGCCTAATTATAGCTAGAAGTAACATGGTGAGGTTTATCTTTTAGATATATGATGGTGATCATGGTGAGGATAAACCTGAGTGGAGCAAGGTGAGAAATACGGAGACCGTCTTAGGCAGGTGATAGTAACAGTGAGAACTGAATCACCAGGCCTGGGAAGTTTTAGTAGAACAGAGAGAGAGGACCTGATGGACTTGGTGAAAGAAGAGATGAGTCTAGGAGGGATGGTGGGGTGTCATGGGTGTTGGGGAGAAATGAGTCTAGGAGAGATGATGCCAGGTATGCGCATGTGCCAGGTCTGAGCATGGAAAGGAAAAGACTGAGAAAGGAGAGGAGTTCTACTCTGCATGTGTTGTTCCTAAGGAAAATGTAGGGCCTGAAAGCTTAGAGAGGTGCCCGGGCTGAAGCCCTGGATTTGGGAGTCATCAGCAGAAAACTAGGAGCAACAACAGCAAGAACAAGTGAGGTCATTCAATGAAATGAGGAGAAGAGAAGAATAATGAGCTGGCATGGGGAGACCTCAGCATTTCAGGTTCACATGCAGGCCATGGAGGAAGCACCAGAGATGGACTGTTGGGGGGCCATGAAGATGAGACATTGTTTTAAGCCAGGGGAGCATCATTAAGAGTGTTGGCCCTACCAATCAGGAAGATGACTAAAAATACCACATTGTTTGGAAAGGAGGCCACTAGCCGTGATTTTAAGGTCAAGAGTGTGGTGCAGGGACGCCTGGGTGGCTCAGTTGGTTAGGCAGCTGCCTTCGGCTCAGGTCATGATCCCAGCATCCTGGGATCGAGTCCCACATTGGGCTCTTTGCTCAGCAGGGAGCCTGCTTCTCCCTCTGCCTCTGCCTGCCATTCTGTCTGCCTATGCTCGCTCTCTCTCCCTCTCTCTCTCTGATAAATAAATAAAATCTAAAAAAAAAAAAAAAGAGTGTGGTGCAGGATGGTGAGTTGAGATGGCAGAGTTTATAGATGAAAGTGGGGGAGAGGCATAGCAGCAGCTGGGTCATGCTCCTCACCTGTGAGGCCTTCAATCAGTCATCTCATCAATGAACTGGGCACCTTGGGTTTGATCACCTGTAAACGAAGTCTAAAACCTTAAAACCCAAGAGGCTATGGGTGGGGCTCTATAAACCCCAGTAGGAAAGAAGGCATAGGTGAGGGTCTACAAGTGCCTCTGGGGTGAGGGTGTAGGAGCAGTGGGAAAATGGAGGCCTGCCTAGAGGTGGAGAGCATGACGCAGTTGCCTTCTCCTCCTAGATACTGGGGCTCAGCTCAAATGCTGGGAAAGACCACCAGTCTGAGTGTTGAAGACACTGGGCTGAGTGCCCCAGGAGGCCAGGTCTGGGGGAGCTCCAGGGGAAGTCATGAAACAAGTGTGGGACCCATTGCCCAGGATAACTTGGTTAGTGAGAGGGCATGACCTCAGTGACCTTTGCTGCCCAGATCTGTCTCTGCCCCAGGTGAGACCCATAGATAACCAGGGGGCCCAGGCTGTCAGCTGGGCCTCTGGATCTGGGATTTGGAGGTGGGTGGGAGGACCAGCTGAGGGAAATTTCTATTTACCCACCCTAATTGCTTCTCCAGAAAGGGAAGCAGAGAAAGGTTGCTGTGGCTCACCTATAGTGTCCTTTGGGCAGACCACATCATGAGGGAAAGCAGGGAAACTGTGTGGTGGGGGTTGGGGTGGAGTGCTGGAGGGCTGGCAAGGCTGGGTAGAGGTGCACAGCCTCTTGAGGAACCCCAGTTCTGGTAGGATGACCTGACCACAGAATGCAAGCGTTCAACTCAGCGAGGCAGTCAGGGAGAGGTAGGTATGTGGGCTTTCCTCCAGGGGTTTGTGAGAAATGCACATTCCTGAGTCCCACCTCAGACACACTGAATCAGAATTTTCTGAGTGGGACTGTCCACTTGAATGAAGTTCTCTAGGTGGAAACCCAAGCCTATGATTTGTTTGGAAATCTTTCAGGATGCGTCCCCCTCCAAGCTGCACCTGCCTGGAGAGCTTCACAGATGAAGGTCAGGTTACCTCCCCCCAACCCCCAGGACACCTGAGAAGGGCTCTTGTAGCGATAAAGCCTAGGTCTCAGGGACAGAGTCAGATGCAGGGGAATTGAGGGGAAGAGGAAGGTGGATGGGCATGCAGGTGAGGTGAGCACAGGTCTGGTTACAAGGCAGGGCAGTTTGCGGCTCTTCTTACTCTTCAGCAGGGCCTCTTTCAGCTCTGGGAAGGAGGAGTCTGAAGTAAGACATGGTATCTGGTGTCAGCATGGCCACTTATCTCATTGTGTGCTTTAGGCAATTACCTTTTTCAGGCTGGGTCTGTCTTCTCGCCTGGGAAAAGAAGCTGGACCAAGTCAGCGATGAACCAGCTCGAGAGAACACTGGATACGTCTGAGAGCTTGACAACATAGCTGTGCTGGGGCTCTAAGTCAGACAATAAAGTCAGAATCTCTGGGCACGAGTCCTGGACACGGGGGGGTCTTTGGTTCTCAGCTGCTGAAAGACAGTCCTTTGGAGCTAGAGCCTCTGATCCCCACTGGCTAGACAACAGGATAAAGAGAAGAGCTTGGCTTCCTTGACTAGTGCTCACTTCCCTCTTCAATTGACTTCAAGGACAAATCCCTGGCTGGAAATATTTTAAGGACTTTGACAACCCTTTGAGTGACAAATGAATCGGGTTTGGAATCAGGGATTCGGGTTAAGACTACAGGAATGCCAACACTTTCCCAAGATTGCTACATATCAGAGTCCTGAGCCCTGCTATGCGGCATGATCACCACAGAGAGGAGACACGAAGAGCTCCACCTTCCCGGATGGCCCTGAATTCTCTATCTCCCAGTCGTAAGAAAACAGAGTTTTCCATTAACAACAACTTTTAAAAAGATAAAGGGCAGAAGTATTTGGGAGCTTAAGGGAGGTGAGTTTGTAACTAAAAGGCGAATCCCACGGAGAGATAATTCTCCAGCTTAACTTATAGCTTTATGAAACCAGCTTATCTCCAGCTCCTGATACCTGTATGTAAGTAGACCATTACTAAGGACATAATGCAATCAGCCGAGCAAACCGATCTTATCTAATTTACTTTTCTAAGTCTTAACTATTTTGCAGTAAGTTCATTCAACAAAGTGTTGATCACCTTTACTTAATTTATTTATTTATGGGGCCTGAATCGAAATGAAGAAAATATGATATGGTGGGGAAGGGACAGGGACCTTAGACTCCGAAATATCTGTGTTTCAATCTTAGCCTTATCCCTAAGGAGCTTCCTGAGTTCAGAGAAGTTTATGTATGTCTTCTCTGTTGCGGTTGCTTCATTTGTGACACAGGGTGACAGTGTGGACTTGCCTCGTTCACAGACATGTTAAGACCTGAGCCAAAGACAGTGGCTCAGTGGGTCAAAGCCTCTGTCTTTGGCTCAGGTCATGGCAGGATCCTGGGATCGAGCCCCACATCAGGCTCTCTGCTCAGTAGCCTGCTTCCTCCTCTCTCTGCCTACCTCTCTGACTACCTGTAATCTCTGTCTATCAAATAAATAAATAAAAATCTTTAAAAAAAAGAGTATACGTACATGTAATATGGTCACTGACACATAACAGACATTGAAAACAAAGCAGTGCTAATGAAAATATTTGTTTTCCCAATGTGAGTACAGTGAAGCTTCATGTGTTAGCTCATCTACTTTTCAACAATGCAGTGAGGAAAACAGTTCTTTCACAGTTGAAACTATGGTGCTAGTGCTGGGACTTGAGCTTATAGGTCATGCAACTCCAAATCCCAAGCTGTTGCGTTCTCAGGATCAGAGACAGACAACACCATTTTCATTAAGTGTCAGGTCACTGAGTGCTAGGGAAGGCTGTCTCTGTCATTTGGGCAGGTCAGATCAGGAAACACGAATGTTGCAACATTTATTAGTGGGATGACTGGAGACCTCAAGCCACAGAAGAAGTGCATGGTATATATGTCATGTCAACTAACAGTGACAGGTTCTGGACAACTCTGCATGTCACTGTATTTTAAAAAAGCTCACAATACAACCTCCTCCACTGAGGGCTGCTGGCTAGGGCACCAGTGTGTATGTGTGTGTGTATGTGTGTATATTTCTAATGTAAACACTTTGAAGAATCAACTCCATCAGGGGGCCTAGATAGCTCAGTTGATTAAGCATCCAGTTCTTGATTTTGGCTCAGGTCATGATCTCAGGGTCCTGGGATCTGGCCCTGAGTCACGCTCCATGCTCAGCGTGGAGTCTGCTTGTCTCTCTCCCTCTGCCCCTCCCCACTCTCTAAAATAACTAAATAAATAAAATCCTTAAAAAAAAAAAAAAAAAGAAAGAAAGAAAGAAAGAAAGAAAGAAAACCCTACAACAAAAAACTTTACAGCACATCAAATTTTATTAAGAACATCTCCAGCACTTAGAAACAGTAGGTGACTGCAGGCTTGAGGATCCAGCTTACATCCAACATTCACTTATTCTTAATTTTTTACTATTTTAAATTTTTACTTATTTTTTATTAGTAGTATTTACATTTTAACAACCAGGGGGCAATACCTGTCCTTGTAGCATCAACTTCCACTTTAATAATTCTAAATACACAGAATGGTCATGTAGGAGCAGGAATGCTGGAGAGAACCAGTCAAAGAAATTCTGCCCCATCAGGAGCTCCCTACTCAGACAGGACTTGGTCAAGGCTTGATGTGGAAGGACACAAAGAAAGGGCTTTTTTTTTTTTATCTCAAAAATGATAACTAGAATATTAACAATAAAATTATAAAGGGCACATGCAAATCAGTTCATCAAAAAAAAAAAAAGCTAGGATCTCAGTTGAAAATGGGCAAAAGGCATACACTTAAAATTTATATGCAAATAGCTTCTTAATAAACATAGAAAACTCTTTAATCTCACTAGCAATCAAATATGTCAAAAATAGTACCACATTAAAATGAGGTACTATTTTTTGCCCGTAAAATTAGGAAAAGATTTCTCATTTTGAATGGTTATACCAAATACGGATGAGTGCGTGGTGGGCCAGGTGATGTAAATTAGTACAGACCTTTAGAAAAGCAATTTGGCAGCATGATATCAAAAGCCTCGGAAAAGCTGATATTTTTGGTGAAGTAAATCTGAGCCTGGGAATCTATTCTAGGGAAATCATCTGCAGTTTGGGCAGAGAAATGTTAAGGAAAAAAAAAAAGCAAAAAAACACAAAATAATGAAAGCCATCTAAATGGTCCATACTAGGGAAATGGCTAAGTAAAGTGTTTTATATTTGCATAATAAATTATTCAGGCATTAAAAATAGTTTTAATGAATAAAAGTCATGTGACGATTTTGAGATAAATTGGGGGAAATTCTTGCATTGTTAAAGAAAAGAAAAAGAAGTGTATAAGTATGAGTTCAACCATCAAATCATTAGGAAAAATTGGGAAGGAACTGTAGGCAACCGCTACATTAGTCATCTCTGAGTGATGGGACTATGGATGACTACTTTTCCTTCTTCCTGCTTTTTTTTGCCTTTCCCAATTTTTTCCATTACCAGTATGTATATTCATGAATATGTATATGAATTAGGGATGTATACTTGGACTTTGGGGCTGAGAACAAACTTTGTCCAATGACCCTGAATTTGTCCGTATCTTCCAAGTATTCACATTTGCAGAGTCACCAAATATATTCAAGACTAGAAAAAAAGCACCTCAAAGTCGAATGAGGTGAATGCCAAGAGAGGCCAAGGAGAAAAATAACTGGAGATCAATAGGGAAAAGAATGAGAGCAAAAAACAAACACACAAACAAAAACTCTCCTGGAACATTTCCAGTCCATTTCATCCTCTTGGGTTCAGCAGGAAAATGGAGGGGTCCAGTTGACCTGGGATAACAGGGCAGATCTGAGATAACCCTCCTTCACACTGAGCATGGGAAGCTCCAGGATTTAGAACCCAGGGGCAGTGTGGTGTGGCTGTGCCCCGTGGCAAGTCCTGATCTTTCTCCAAGCCGCTTGCACATCTTCAGGGGACTGAGCCTCGCTCAGGTGTGTAGACAAGTGTAAATAAAAACAGACCCATGACCGCCTTGCAGCTGGAGCTCTAGAAATCTAAGTCCTCTTGGCCAAAGGCATCTGTCCTGTCCACGGTGAAGTTTTTAAACCTCATTTCTGTGAAAGAAGGAGTTTTAACTACCTTTTCAACTTCTAGGCCAGAGGTCTTACCTGCTGCGTGCTCTGGAGTCCTGGGGCCCGAGGGGGCTCCTTCTTGCTCAGAAGCGGAGATTTCCGGATACATGCCTGTGACTTTTCTCTCTGAACCAGGGACCCCCTTGGACTCCTCTTCGATGCTCCTCATGTCTCTGCTCAAAGGCTTTTCCTCAGAGCCTTTCTGAGAGAGCTGAGAGCAGTTTCCCAAAGAAGATATGTTGAAGGAAGTGAGACCTGCTTTCCAACCTGACCTCTGGCAGGGGCTGTCTCCACCTGGGGTAGAGGGCAGTGCTGGCTCCCCCTCTTGATCTGGGCTGCTGTTTCCAGAAGTCTCAGCCAGCTGACCCTGTCCGGAGCCAGCCTCTGGGCTACCTTCTTTCTCCCCCTGGTTTCCTCCCCCTAACTCTGATTGCCCCTCTCCTTCAGCTTCCCACGTCTCTGGAGTTTTGACACCATCGTCCTGTCCTCCTAGACTTGGGTCTTCTCTTCCTGAGGCTTCACCTTCCAAACTGGTGTCAGCCCCAGAGCCCTCTTCTGTGTTTTCTTCCTTTCCATCAGAGCCCTGCTCTTCCTCACCTGCTCCCTCTGGGACACTGCCTCGATCAGCCCCTGTGATCCCTTCTCTCTTCTGAGCAGTTGCCTCCTCCTCTTCCCCTCGGCAGTCTCCATCTCTGCCAAGGGTCTGGCTGTTCTCACCCTCATCCTGCTCCTCTGGCCCAGGGTCCTGGCCTAACCCCAGCTCCAGGCCTCCATTGGACTCCTGGATGGTCCCTGTCCCCAAGGGGTCCACCTGAAGTGGCTCCATCCTTTCCTCCTTAGAGGATGTCTTTGCAGCCTCCCCACTAGCACACCCTCCTTTCTTCTTCTGCAGAATATGCTGCAGGTCGAAGGCCTTTTTGATGGGTGCTCTGGGTGCCCCTGTTGTGTCCTTTGGGGACATGGGGATCACTTTCTTCCGTATGCAGGCCTCACAGGGACAAAACTCTTCCCCCTCAGGCTCCCCAACCAGCCAGGTGCCCAGGGTTCCGCTGAGGGTGGACGCATCCTCCTCCATGGGGAAGGAGCCAGGACCCTGGCTTCCAGCCTGCCCGGAGAAGGCTGAGAGGTGCCGCAGGCCCTGGAGGCGACGTCTGCGCTGCTCTGTCTGCAGAGACAGCTCCCACCGGAGGGCTTCCCGGGCCGGCGTCTTCCCCCCTGCCCGGCTCTGGATCTTTCGAAGCTCATTCTCAGTGCTCTCTCGGAGCCGCCAATCCAGGTCCTGCTGCAGCTCTGCTACCATCTGGTCCAGCAGCCGGTCATTCTGCAGACTCCAGCGGGCTCGGAGCTCAGCTGTGGCGCTGGCAAGGTGAGCCATGAAGGCCTTCTCCATCTTCCTCAGCAACCTGGACACCCAGAGGGCATCAGGGTCCAGAGACACTCTGTGGGCCTGAGAAGAGCTCCTATCCCCAGGCCCCTGAGTATGCTTGGCCTGGATTTGCACATGGCATGGCTCAGCTGCTTTGGGCAGCTTCTCCAAACCATGCTCCATTTGGGGACCGCTGGTATTTGGATCCCTCTCGCTGAGGTTCCTAGGGAGCTCTGTGGGTTTCTCTCTTTCCCCTGGAGGACAAAGAAGAGTGGAGGCAGGGTCTTCCCCTGCTTCCTCTTCCTGCCCACTCTTAACTTCCTGGGCTCCCTCCCCATCCTGAAAGTTGGCCTCTGACATTTCTTGTCCCATGACCCTTTCCTCTTCTGGGAATCCATGGACACCCTCTCCTTGCAGTGCTGCTATTTCTTTTTCTTCTCCAACTTTCTCTAGCAGGGCCTCCTCATCTTGCACTGTGTTTTCAACCTCTTGGTCCAGGTTATGTCCCAGAACCTGCCCCCCACTGTTTCTCTCTGTCTCATCTTTTCTGCTGGCACAAGTCCATGCTTGGGAATTTGAAGAGGCTGTGGAACCACTTGGATGTTGGTTTCCTTGATCCTCTTGGCTCTCAGAGTTTCTAGAATCAGACCTCTGGGAGGGGATTTTCAAGGGCAATGCTATCTTCTCAGGGACCAGGGCACATTCCATGACACAGGGTCCGCTGCCCTCCCCTGAGCCTCCGGAACCACTGTGGACATCCACACCAGATGAGGATGTCGGCGTGAAGTCCTCAGTCACGATGTCAGACCTGAGGCCTGGCAGAGCCTGGCGCCAGCCAAGCTGCCAGAGCCCCAAGTCCAGCTCACCTCGCCTGAGGTCACATCCCGGCCACAGGGCCTGGATGGTGCTCAGGAGCTCCTGGTACCGAGAAGAATCTATAAACCTCACTTTGCCAGTTGGAGGCCCAAGGTCTTCCTCAAAGAAGTGGAGCCCAGCAAGACAGGTGATAAGGGCCTGGGCAGAATGGCTGAGCCTCCTACCCACTGTGTTGGACACTTCAGGGAGGCTGCTAGGCCGGCCCTGCTTGGAGCCCATCAGTACCTTCATGATCTGTATGGATGCAGAGACCTTGTGAGGTAGCACACACTGGCCCACACGACAGTCTGCGGCCATGCCTTTGCCTGCTCCAGCTTCCCTGGGGTCTTCTGAAACTCCATTACAAGGAAGACCCTCTCCTGACTTGGGATCAGTATCACCAGTTATTGGGAAGGCTTCACCTGGTTCTGCTTTCTCGCTGTTGGCCCCTTCATGTGACAGTTGTCTGACCTGTGTTGGCTCCCTTAGACATTCTGGGGAATGTTGGTCCACAGGGTCCTCCTTGGGGCCTTCTGGGTCATTCCCTGCCACATCTGTGCTCTCATCCACCATCTCACATTTCATGGGTATGGGCTCCTCTGGAATGTTGCTCAGCCATTCACGGACTACGGCGTCTGGTGAGGCTTGGGGCAGAGCACCCAGCACCATTCTGCCATCTTTCTCTTGCCCCTCTAGGTTTTCCCCTCTACCAGTAACCTTCTTCCCCTGGTATATTCTCCCAGACCTGGGGCCACAGCTGGAACTGCCCCTTCTCAAGGCTTTGACTGCTTTCCCCATAGCCCCTGACTGAGAGCCAGGAGGTCGGGGGTGCCATGCATCAAGCATTCCCTCCCTCAGCTCTCCCCCACCTGGCCTGCAGTCAGCCCTGGGGCTGCTACTACATGAAGGGTGTTTCTTGACAAAAGGCCATGTTCTTGGGGGAGTGGGACAGTATCTGCTGCATGCCAAGGAGACCTCAGAGAAGGGTCCCAGGCTTCTCAATGGCTGGGAGGTCTGTAGGGCATGAGACGTACAACTGGGTGTCCTGTGGAACAGACATGTGCTGATCGATGAGCAGCTGCAGCCTTGATGGGCTCCTGGCATCCCTGTGTCGGGCTGTCCAACTGGCAGAACTAAAGGCCAGGAAGACTTGGGAATGCTGCCCCCTGCCTTTTTGTCTAGACCATCAGCTTGGTTGCTCAAAGAGTCTGATGTGTTGGAAGGTGTGGGAGCTGATGAGCATGCCCTGAACTCAGGGTCCACTTCAGCCTCAGCAGAGGGAGGGTATGGGGAGTAGAAATTGGAAGCGCAGTCCAAATTGCTCACAGGGGTAATGAGTGCACTGCTGACCCCCTGTGCATACTGGGAATGAAGAGAGGCAGAGAAGGTTGACCCTGTATCCTGGGAGGCCTGGTTCCTGGTACTGGGTGAGCTTGCTGAAAGGGGTGGCGCTGGGCCATTTGGGCAGGCCCTGCCTCTGCTGGGAGGTCCCGGCATTTGCCTGGGCATGGGTGAGTCAGGTGGGCAGTGGGTATGCCTTCGGGTGTGGTGTTGACTGGGGCAGCCTATCTGAGCCCCTCGGCTGAGACCAGAAATGCTGGGTGAGGACAAAGCACTGGCTCTGCCCTTCTTTCTTCTCTTGCCTGGGACTGAGGTGCAGGCAGAAGGTGGAGAAGAGCCTTCTGCAGTGTCCCCAGAGCCAGAATGACCTGGAGCCAGGGGCAGTCTCATCCCAGACCTACCCTCAGCCTGGGTGCTCCTGGTACCCTGTCCATTCTCTTCTGCCTGGGAGTCCTCATTCCTCAAAGACAAGGGACTCACCGTGGGAAGACTGGGGCCTTCTCCCTGAGTGGCCTTTGTTCGGGAGGTAGTCATGGCCCTTGTCTGGCTCTGGAAGCCCTGGTGCTGTTCACTCCTTTCACTAGACTGCTCGTGAGAACCAGCACTCCCTGAGGAGTCAGAAAGAGCACCTACTGTGCCTCGGGTCTGGGGCTTCAGGCAGCTGTGGTGCTCCCTGCTGCCATGCCCTGCTCCCTGCTGACCTGGGGCTTCCCTAGTCCGTGATGGGCCATCAGTTTCCCACCCTGCTCCCCTCTGGGAGGCAGCCCCTGAGGCTGAATGTAGGTCACAGCTGCCCACGCTGCCCTCTGGAGACCTGGAGCAGCAGGAGGGGTTTGACTCAGAGTCTTTGGGGGGTCTGTCACTGGAGGCAGGGCTGACATTGTCCTTGCTGCTTCTTTTCCTTCTGGTGAATCCTTTGCTACAGGGCCTCCTGGAGTGGGAGTGTTGGGTCAGCCTGGATCTCTTCCGAGAGGCCATCCCCTCTCCCTGGGTGGAGTACAGGGGGTTCATCCAGATCTCATACCTGGACCCTGGCTGCCACAGGCCTTGGCCACAAGCTTCTTCACATCCTGCCTCACAGGGCCCCTGTCCCTGTGCCTTATGTTCTGAGGCCCCAGGGTGGTCCTCCCACACACAGTGGAGGGAGCCCACCTCCCCCAGGACAGGGACCTCCTCACTGGCTGCTGTGAGGGCACTGGCCCTCCCCACCCTCCTGGACCAGAAGAGTGCGTCCTCCCCAAGTAGGTGGAAGCGGACTTTCATCTCTACAGACAAGCTGCCATCTTCGTTCATGCGGATCTTTTTCTCAACATCATCACTGGCCACCAATGGGCCAAGCTGGGCAGGAATGTTTTGAGGGTGTCCATCATGAGCGGGGTCCATCTGAGCATGATGCAGGGACACCGGAGGGTTGCTGAGACCAGACCTCTCTGATAGCAAGGAAAACTGCTGTGGCCGGCTGCCCGACCTGGACCTTGAGTGGATCACACTCTGCTTGGCCTTTGGCCCCCAGTTTCCTGGCACACAATGAAAGTATGAGAAAAGAGGAAAGACAGTGAGCTACTAGGGGGAGCTTCAGGATCAGAGAATAACGGCTAATCATGAGCCTTTCATCACCTAAATACCCTGCCACCCCCAAAACCACAAAGTAAGGACAAACCATTCTAGAATGATTATCCAGTCTGTAATTTAGGAACCAGCTTTGAGATGAACTTCAAGTCTGAATTCTGTCTCAACTCTGCCACTTCCTTGCTGTGTAGTTTTTGGCAGAACCTCTTTACTGAGTTGTAAAATAATAATGGTAAGTTTGTTTTGATGATGCAGGGCAATGAACATAAAACTTTCTGCAGAGTTGCTAGCACAAAGTATGTTCTCAATAGACAACAGAGTTGGCAGGCTGAGCAGCAGTGCCCAGAGCTATCTCCAGGTCTGACTCGTGCCCACCCCCAACACAGGAAGCAAAATCAATAAGATGCTGCATAGGCGCCTGATTGTAAACTGCAAAATGTTTTGCAGTTATTAGTGGTGATTTATCATCCTAACACTCATCAAGCTTTGGGGGTGATAAATGATTGCAAGAAAGGACCTGGACACACAATACCAAGTCCTGATAGTCAAGCCTGCACTCTAGCCATGAAAAAGAAGAAAAGGGAGCCCTTGGAGGAAGAAAAAGTGATCCCAAGTAATAATGAAGCCCTTAATGCATTCTCATTTCATCTCCTCCTGCTTGGGAAGAGGAAAGGGCTAGTGGAGGCTGAGCCTATGGCCAGCAAAAGAAAAGATCCTTCCACTTGAGTCCTAGACCGAAGGTTTTGCCAAGTTCTGCTCTTCCGTAAGCACGTAATGAGATTGGGAGCTCCTCCAAAGGGGAGCTCTGTGGATAAAAGGTCTTTGTACCTCTAGCACCTGGCATGCAGTAATCACCAAAACCATTATTGTCATTTCTTAGCAGCATTTCACAAAGGATGTTATTTTGTTTATTCACCAAATTGGCCCATTTCCATTCCAATAATTTTGCTGAAAATTTCAACCTGCAATTGTTAATTATGCCTTTAAAATAATGTGTTTTTGAATAACAACACTTATACTCTGGCACATAGTAGGCTTTTTGGAGCAATATACATACAATTGGATCAGTTGGATGTAGAGATGAATGAATAGATGGAGGATTAGTGATTATTGTTAGTTTTAGTCCATTTGGCTTCTATTGTTGCCTAAGGGAGTCATGAAAGATTCAGATGCCACATACCCATGGTCCATTGCCTCCATAATGTCATGTCCACCATTGTCCTAAATAAAGCTTATTTTAGATCCTAGAAACTTAGAGTTTAAGATCTCCTAATCCCTGTTCTCTTTAAATACCAAACTCCCCTCTCTCACACACCAGTCAAATTTCAACCCAATTAAGGTCGATGGCATTAAGAAAGAAGAATAGGCAAGGATGACCCAAAACAACTGGGATACATAAAAATTGGAGCCAAAAGGCAGGTTTTTAAAATTATCTAGAAGGGATATCTGCCTAGTCCTACTGAACCACTCTCCAGTGCAAACAAAATTGGGGAAACTCTAAAACTAACTCACCAGTTTTGTTTCTTGGAGTCTGCCCAGATAAAGTTTCAATTCCATGTCTTCTAGAATCTTCCATTGCCAGAGGTTTGAAAGACTCATAGCCGGCACATACTAGCACTGAGGGACTGTGGATCAGACCCTTCAGAGAGTCCACCTGAAGAAGGAGAGTGTTGAGTTAGGAAGCCTAGTTTGCAGAGCTCATCTACCCAGGAGACATAGGTAGAGGAATAATCTCATCACTGACCCTTTGCTGAAGTTTGCACATCTCACCCCAGAATTCTGATCCTATCCACTTGCCATAATACCTCCATAACTAGCTGGGGTCTTAGGTCCTATCACCATGACCTTCCTCTCTACCTATACCTCTCCCTCCACCCACTATAAGTCTTGTGGTTTAGGGGTTCTTCTGGATGCCTCAGGTGGAAAACACTTCAAGAAGTCTTTGTCCTGCTTCCCTGCCCACCCTTGCAGCCTCCAGAATATGTATTTTTTTTTTAAGCAACCAAAGCAGAAGGGCCTCCAGCTTCCCTATGGAAATCTGATTGACTATCTCACTCATTTCCCATAAAGAGTTCTCTCCTGGGTCCAATCTTTGTTTTCCTATATAATATTGAGCCCATGACTTCTGCTTTCAGCCCTTCTGGAACAGAGAAGGGCAAGGCTGCTCTCTGTACAGGCTCCTCCAATGATTCCCTAGGCTCCAGACCAGAGGCTTATGCCATCCTTTCCCACCTACCCTAGGATATCCTGGGCTATATGCTGAGCAGACAATTGCATTCCAAGAAACAGGTCCCCGCTTTTAGAAAAATTTCCATGACTCTGAGGCCCCTATGGCACATGTGAGACTATGCACTATTTATGACATTATATTGTAATTGGCATTGTTGGGGGATTTAGTTTCATCTTCAAAGGGCTGAATCTGTTCTTCTTTATTTTCTCAAATCAGAAGGGTATGTTCATTAACAAGGAAATGAGAAAAAGAGAACTCTTGCATCCTCTCCCCACAAATGACACTAAATTAGCTGTCCACCAGGTCTTTCAACCTAGTTAATTAGAAGTTTCTTTCAAACTACTAAGCACATTTCTTTGTTGATTTAGAACTCTCGTGCATCACAAAAATACAAACATAAACCAAGTCTATCAATTTATAGATGTAGTCATACTTCTAAGAAATCAGACTTTCCCAAGGGGGAAAAAAAGAACTCAGGGCTAAATGATGCTCTCATCTTAAAAAGAGGTCAAGGTTTAGGATCCACACACAGAAAGAGGGTTATTGAGAGGATATTGAGAGTGTTCACCTAGTCAAGGATCTGAAATCTGATAACCTTGCCACAGCCTGCCCTGGGGAGCAATGAGACTATTTTGTTTACAGAAACTCTAATAGTGGGACACCTGGGTGGCTCAGTTGGTAAAGCAGCTGCCTTCAGCTCAGGTTATGATCCCAGCGTCCTGGGATCGAGTCCCACATCGGGCTCTTTGCTCAGCAGGGAGCCTGCTTCTCCCTCTGCCTCTGCCTGCCATTCTGTCTACCTGTGCTCTCTCTCTTCCTCTCTCTCTGATAAATAAATAAAATTAAAAAAAAGAAACTCTAATAGTTCTACATTAAGTCTATATGAAAACACACTAATATTTTTTCTCCAATTAACTTATTTTTGTACCTGCTCTCTCTCATTTCGCCATACCCACTAAACTGTAGCTAATTGAAGGTAGGTACCTAGCCTTATTTTCTGTATCCTCTGCATGTAGCACATGCTGGTACATAGCAAACTGCCATAATTTAGGAGTTTTCTTACATTATGTTGATTCTGTCATTTGCCAGCCATGCAACTATGAGCAAATTACTTAACCTTTGTGCCTCAATTTTCTTACCTATATAAAGGAAGTAATAACATGAATTGCCTTGTGAGTTTGTGTGGTAGAGGTCATGTCCTCGATTAGTTAACCTCTATTTTGCTCTCTTTCTGGTGTAATTTCCAGTATGGCAGAGTGTACAAAGCTCTATATACATTTTCTGGACTCCCCTGCAGCTAGAATTCTAACTATGAAATCATTTCTAATAATTAGATGCACTTGCACAAGGTAAGAGAAATGACAGTGGAGAAGAACACTTCTTTCTTTTGCTTTTGACTGTTGCCACACAAAAAAAAAGTCTCAAAAGTATGAAGGGGTGTGTGCAGCTGAAATGGCAAAAGCCACACTCATTGTCCCAGTACCTAGTCACCAGCATTCTGGTTATCAACAGACAGCAGTAGCACATGACCCGCCTGATTCCAGAGCACAGAAATGGTGGGCTAATACTGAACTCAGTTATTCCAGGGGCTTCATCCCAACAACCCACTTGCTTGATTGGGTTAAATGTATCTACCCAGATGGGTCAAATATGTGATATTCTGGGAATTATTTCCAGAAATCAAGCCTATGAACCTACAGCTTTCCAATCTTTAAGCCCAAAACTCTCTGTGTATAATTTCTTCATGCTTAAGATACCTACAGAGTTTTCTGTTCCCTATACTGAATCATGACTGATTCAAGGTACAGTATCAGATATTGTTGCAGGCAATGGAGCCTCAAGGATAGGAGCCTTGAATTAGTCATCTGACCTGATTGGGTTTGAAGGCAGTGATAATCTGGTTACAATGGGATACTGGTGGTCTCTGGCACAAAGTGATAAAATAGGCTCTTGAATTATCATCTCTGATAGTAGAATGCAAGACTTTGACCATCACTGGCTGCCATGATAGACCTTTTTCATGAGAATGAGAGCTGCAAGGACTATGGAGTAGGCTGGCTTCTCTGACTTAAAGAAAATGGTAAGCTCAAGGTCCAAACTCTCCGTTCAGGGATAGCCAGAAGACTTGGGTGTTTCCACTACTACTATAAAAGAATGTCTTTTCTCTTGTCACCAAACATCAGATGCAGAAACAGATTCTTCTAGCGGTTGAAATAAAACTGAAATGATTGTTTTGTGATCCATCAAACCATAAAGCAAGTGTGTCAAAGCAGTGCCCCATCATCAGGAGGTGGTGACATGGACTAGATCAGGCTCCAAACATTTGAATGAAAGGCACAAGTAATTTTCATGAGTCACACTCCCATTTCACCTGCTTCTGCTGCATTGCCACCTCTCCTGCCCTCCCACTTACAACTTCCTGGAGAAGTTCCCTATGACCACTTAACTGAAGAAGAAAATATTTAATTTTGGGTTTCAGATGGTTTCACAGGATATGCTGATACAAGTCAAAAGTTGGCTGCTACACCATTACAGACCTACTTGGGGGGCTATGAAGGGCAGTGAGGAAGGAAAGTACAAGACACAGTGTGATTTGATTGGCTACTTTTCATGTAAGGAGCAATGGCAGGAGGTCCTATGGAAATTCATAGGCAGTGGCTAGCATTTCAAACTGACAATCAGGGCCTTGGACAGAACAAGACTGGAGGACTGGTGATAAGGAACTCTAGAGAAGAATCTAAATGGGTCTCCCAGAATGTGCCTGGAGAATAAGAACATTTGTGTCCCATGGAATTCCCACCAGAGGTGATAATCATGTGGACAAATGACCTGTTGTAATGACTATTAGTCATTCTTTTCCTTCAACCACCTCAAGGTGTGCTCAGTTGGTTCATGAGCAGAGTGGCAAAGTAAACATGGACTAGGAATGTAAAGTACCTTATTCATGTGGGTCTGATGCCATGTCTGCTGAGAGTCCAATCTTCTAAGAGCAGAAATCCATGCTAAACTTGTGCCCAAACACTTGAGATTTGCAGCATACCTTGAGGTGCTCAGACATCCATCTCATGGGCCATTTCATCTCATTTCTTTAGGTCAGAGAAGCCAGCCTCCATAGTCCTTGCAGCTCTCATTCTCATTAGAAAGGTCTGTCATGGCAGCCAATGATGGTCATTGAACCCCTCCAACAGGGGGAGAGTAAGAAATGTGGATTCACTGGAATAGACACTAATTTTGAATATATATTTCCTTCCTTGCCCAAATCTTTCTTATAGTATCACCATCTGTGGACTTACTGGATACCTCATTCATCATTGCCATAATGCATGAGAATTACTTCTATCCAAAGAACTGATTTCATAGCAAAAGGAGTGAGGCAATGCACAAATACCCATGGAGTTCACTGTGTAGCCATATCCCCATCACCCAAAAGTAGATGTAACTTATAGAACAGTGGATCATCCTATGGGCACCAGCTCAAAGTAACCACTTTATAATGTTGAGGCATTATCTTGCAAGAAGTGATATGTGCTCTGGACTGGCAACCACGCTAGAGTATAGTGCTGTTTCTGCACAGACAACAGATACCTGGGCATTAAAGAGTGGGAATGAGAACAGCTCCTCTCACTATTACACCTATGACCTAGCTACAGACATTTTGCTTCCCACCCTCAACAACTTCAGACTCTGCTAGTTTGGAGGACTCTGGGTCCAAGGGAAAATGTCTCCACCAGGAGACACAACAGGGGGTCATTGAAGTTGAAAGTTGAGACAGTCCCTTGGCCATATGAACCAAGAGGCAACAAGAGGGGTTCTGTGTTGAATGGGTCTGTAATGAGTCTCTCAGAATGAGAGTTTGGATCCTATTCAATCTTGGTTAGGGGGAATAGGATGCTATTATGTAAATAGGGTCAGGGAAACAGTAATCTATAGCCCAGGGAATCTGTTGGGTGATTTCTGTGGCTGCCATATTCAGTGGTAAAAATTAACACAAGAGTACAACAATTCAGGAAGGACCCCCAAGGCCTCAGAGTCTGCAGGAATGATGTAGCACATGCTAGCACATTGTAAATGCATTATAATTTAGATGATGGAAATGGTCCACAGCCACTCTGCCATAGCTATAACCATATTCAGCTGAGGTGCTGGCAGAGGGCAGAGGGAATATAAAATGGACAGTAGAAGGAAACCTAATACCATCAATGGCCTTGCAGTAGATAACCTAGTTTTCTTCGCAACTCTGCTAAGCATAAATCAATTTTCTATGTTTTGCCCTTGCTTCCCTCTAGCACTTTTTACAAGTTATTTTGGTGACTTGACAGTTAAATCTTAGGACAGAGACTACAAAGGTGGGCTTGTGCCCAGAGGATGGATGGTACAGTGCTGATGTGACTCTGGGGATAAGGCAAATATATTTTGATTGTAGGAAAGATAGCTACATACTTAGGTGGGAATATGCTGCTGTAGCTGCTGCTTGTAAATTTAAGCAGTGGTAGAATAGTGTATGCAGGTGTTAAGTATCGATAGGATTAGATTATGGGGAAACTGTTGATTAGATCAAGCCACCTCCATCCTCCATCCCGTGCACCTTTGGTATACACTCATGTTCTGCAGGAGCTGAAAAGGCAAAAGTTATATTCACTAGCCTTCTCCACAGTTCAGGCTGTATGCAGATTGGGTTCTCCATCAATTAGATGCACTTGATCAAGTCTGGGAAAGCAAAGAGGGCAGATACCATCTCTTCTTGATTCTGATTGTTGTTGCTGTGAAGGAAATGTGTGGGTACCAGGAGGCCATAGCAGCCCAGGCGGCAGGCTAGTCCCGGCACCCCAGTGCTCCTGCGTGTCAAGAGTGCCAAGATGCAGCTGTGGCAGTTTCCTGGTCCCAGCTTTATAAGCTTGGATACCACTTCAGAGAAGTATCCTTGAACCAATAATCACATTAGCTTCAAGCAGGGTAGTAGCTTCCTGTACTCAGCTGGGAGGTATTCCTGTAGATCCAGCTTAGAGCTCATGCCTCCAGCTGTCCAAATTTTTGGGAATCCCATAATATTCTGCCTTAGGTTACTTTCTGCTCAAGGTACTTTGAGGAACTTTTGTTTTTCACACTGAACTCTTCCTGAAATAGGTGATATTGGATAATAGAAGAATTGGATAGAAAATAATAAAAATGTGCAAGGCACCGTGTCTGGCACTCACTAAGCACTCACTAAATGGTAACCAAAATGCAAATAATAATTGCTTGTTTAAGCAGAGAAAGACAACTATCATATGATCTCCCTGATATGAGGAAGTGGTGATGCAACATGGAGGCTTAAGTGGGTAGAAGAATAAATGAAACAAGATGGGATTGGGAGGGAGACAAACCATAAGTGACTCTTAATCTCACAAAACAAACTGAGGGTTGCCGGGGGGAGGGGGCTGGGGAGAAGGGGGTGGGATTATGGACATTGGGGAGGGTATGTGATTTGGTGAGTGCTGTGAAGTGTGTAAACCTGGTGATTCACAGACCTGGGGATAAAAATATATGTATATAAAAAATATATGTTTATAAAAAATAAAAAATAAAAAAAAAAAAAAAAAAAAAAAAAAAAAAAAAAAAACATTCATATAGCAAAAAAAAAAAAAAAAAAAAAAAAAAAAAAAAAAAAAAAAAAAAAAAAAAAAAAAAAAAAAATGTACGTATCTGTGAGTTACCCTCACAGCCATATTCTGTGGTTTCCCCTATTGATTAGACTAATCAAGATAAATAATATCAATAATTCAGATAATGAAATTAAACAACGTTTAATTTTGCTGTTGAGGTAAGCAACTTGATCAGAAAAATAGAGGTAATTTTCTTTACCAGCAAGATCTTCCTTTTAAAAAATAAGCTATCAAGATACTTAAAGCTAGTTTTCCTATTTTACTTTCATGCAACATACAGATTTTTCTCCTTTCTCTCCTCCCTTCTTTGGTGGTTTCTTAGCCTAAAAATTGTGGGTAGAAATGCTTAATTAAAGAACCAGTTTCAAGGCACCGGGCAGTTCTTTATTTTTAAATGTGAATGGATTTTCCTGCTGTACTTAGAACATTGGTGGTGTGTTTAGGAAATGTTGTTAATTAAATAATGAATATTCATATGCTTTTTAAATTTTTATTTTATTCTTGACTTACGATTTGGCTCCTAATAAATTTTCTCTAGGGAACATTTTTTTTCTTCCTGAATAGCTTAGTACCATTTACCAACCCTACCATATTTTAAAGTGGCTTTTGGTTTTATTGGTTGGTTGGTTGGTTGAAGATTTTATTTTTAAGTAATCTCTATACCCAATGTGGGGCTCGAACTCACAACCCCAAAACTGAGTCGCATGCTCTACTTACTGAGCCAGTCAGGCGCCCCAAAAGTGGCTTTTATTTAAACTGCTGAGTTCTGAAGTTGAGAAAAATAAACTGAGGAAATATCAAAAAAAAAAAAAAAAAAAAAAAAAAAAAAAAAAAAAAAAAAATAATTGCTTGTTTAACTGACTGCCTATCTCCACTCCTTTAATTTACCTTTAATTAGTAGCAATGCAATCAGTACCTCTTTTCAAGGAATAACCGCCCCATTCCATTTAAGTATTTTGATTTGAGGTCCAGAGAGCTTTTTAAAGGAAATAGCATACCTCAACAACCTACCTTTTTCCCACTCGTCGTGTACACCTGCTTCACAGGAAAGTGCAAAAGATCTGAGGCTTTGCTGAGAAAGGCTGTCATGTTTCTTGTATTTCTATGGCTGAGAACCAGAGTCTGCTGAAATCTAGGGTCTCCATTCTTAACCAGCATTATCTTCCTTGGGGCTTTAGGACCCTTGCAGGAAGAGGATGTTCCTGGTGCTTCACACCGGCTTTCAAAATCCCTTGATTGCTGAGTAGATGGACTTCTCCATTGTGACCAACCTGGCCTACTGGGTGTTTTGGGGGGCTTCTTATCAGAGCATAGGTAGCAACCACCATCTTCCAGCTGTTCCAGGGCACTGAGGCCATGCAGGCCGCGGGGTGTGGTGACAGAGCGCACCCCAAAGGAGAGAGGTACACGCTGAGAAAGCTCGTCCATTAGAGCACCAAAGCTCTTGAAAGCTCGTTGATCAACAGCCAAGCGAACCCCAGCAAATCGGGGATCCCCTCGCTTGAGGAAGGTTATCTTCTTGGCTGGTGTGACCTGGGTGACAGAGGGAGTCCGGGCCATGGAAGGCAGGAGGCACTCACGGTGGCTCAGGGCCTGGGCATCCCTTAAGGTGCTGTTCATGGTGGAGAGGCCCAGGCAGCTGGAGTGGATCAGAGGAGGAGGAGAGTCAGAGAGCAACCCAGGGGGATTTGCATTTCCTCTCTCCCCTTTGTTACAGAGATACTTCTAGACCATCCCAAGTTTGTACCACTTAGTTTTGTGGAAGCTGGCTAATCCCTTTTGGTGGAATAGAAGAAAGGCCAAAGGTCTGGCACCAGACAGATATGAATTCGAATCCCAACTGCCCACTACGATCTGTGTGATCCAGGACGTTAGTGACATAACCTGTGTCTTGGTGGATACCACCTGTAACATGCAGCCATATTCACTCTGTATAGTGTAAGTTCTCATCTTTAACCCAGGGGAACTCTCAGCTCTCTGGATTCGTGTCTTCTGGTGCCAGGTGAGCAGAATCCCTTGGCCCCAAACCCCTCAGGGACAGGAGTATAGCCAAGGAGACTCGTAACCCAAAGAGGATACCACCATGTCTTCTCTTAATTATATGGTGATGTTTGTGTTAAAGTAAAAAGAATGCCTCCTTCCTCCCATCCCTCCAAAGTCTTTGGAAGATGCATGATGGACCCTCTGGAAGAATACCCTGACCCACTGCTAGGGGGCTTAGCCCAGTCTTGATAGGGTCAAGCCCTTTCATCCAACTGTTTGTTTCCATTCCCACTTAGGGAAGCCCCACTGTCTTGCCCAGAGTTTGGAAAAGCCTCCTACAGGAACTCCCTGTCATTGCCACGCTCTGTTCGGTGTACCTGCTGGTCAAGTTGTCCTGAAACCCAGTTTTACCTGGGCATTCCTGTGCTCCAAACCCTTCATATGGTTCCCCAGTGTCTGCAGAAGCAGCTCAGGCTTGTTACCCTGCAATCTGAGGGACCCTTCTGGTTGACCCCTTGAGCCTCAGCTCCTGCTTCTTTCCCACAGGAGTTCTCCACTGCCACCCAGCCTCCTGGCTCCCAGACTGCCTGCAGGGCACGCCTCATCCTTCTGCACCCTGACTTGGAGTCCCTCCTTTGTGGAGCCTGCCTCAACCCTCCAGTCTGGGGCAACCTCATTTTCAGTACAACTTCCCCAACATTTCCTATATCCTGGGCCTGTATCCTTCTTGACCATGTACCCCAAGGCTGGGAGGCAAGTCTGTACAAGTCTGTACTCCCTGGGGCTCCATGCTCAGTATGGAATCCAGGAATCCAGGAAATACACACTGATTACTAACGCACATATTTCACAGATCCTCCTAACAATGCTTAATCCTATCAGTAAACTGACACTTGGTGAATTACAGTCAGGTGAGGAATCTTTCCCACTCCCACATGGTTCAGACCACTACAGGACCCTCATAAATGTGCACACTGCATGGAAATGTGGTCTTCCCTGCTGTAGCCATGAGTCTCATTCATGGCTCAGGATCCCCCATCTCCCTTCCTTACCTTTGCTCTCTATCTTATCCACATTCATCTCAGGAGAAAGAACTCTTCTCTCATTTTCAAAAGCATGGTGCACAAAGAGGTCTTATAATCCTCTCTCATCTCTGCTACGAACTTTATAATTAGCTTCTTCAAACTCCTCCCTCCCAACTAATCCCTTTAAGCTGCTTTCCTAGACCTCCCACTAACAACCCTGAAGCAGCCAGACGCAGTTACCCAGGCGTGTCCTCCTGCAGTCCCAACCTTTCTTCCCACTTGATTTCCATTTTCACTTGCGATAATGTGCGTCCTTCCTGGCCCTTACTGAGGCACTGAGAGGGAAATGAGGGGTGACTGTGTCCCCCAGTTCCCAATGTCACCATGTTCCCAATGTCAATGTTCTCTATTGTCACTGTGTCCTCTTATGTCACCATGCTCCCCAGTGTCACTGTCTCCCAGCATTGCTACGTCTCCTATGCATTCTGCTGCCTCCAAAGGCTTTTCTGCTCCTAGCAGAACATTTCTGGGCAGAGATGGCCTTTCTAGTGACCTCTGGGACAACAACTCTGCAGTGAGAAGAGGACTTTTCATGGGGAAAGCAGAAACTTGGCCTGAATCAAAGGCAAAGACCATCCTGTAGCGCCTTGAGGACTTATGCAAAAATGTTTAATACACTCAAGAGGCTGACTACCCCTTTCCTTTGGCATTCTAGAAAATAACATCTTTTTGAATTAGAATTCTCAATCTCCAACTGACTTTTTGAAATAAAAAGAGAAATGGATCTAAAGTACCAAAGATCAGGCTAGTAGCACCTACAGTTCACCATGAAGACTCCCTTCCAGCATGAAATTAAGCACATGGCCCCAAGAGAAGCTGAGGGAAACTATTGATCATGCCCTGCTGAATGCATCTAGGGGCACTCATACATAACTAGGTGGCTTGTACACATGCATAAATACACATACAGACACACCTGCATATGCAGGGGCACACACAAACGCGCACACACACACGTTAGAAAAAAAATTAGGGCCCAGGAGAACAAGCTGAAGGATCCACGGTGGCCTAGATCTGTGCCCTGTGAAAGGTGAGGGCACATATGACTCACGCTGCTCCTTGTGGGAAGGTGAGGCAACTGCTTGCTCTCCAGCCTCACTGACTGAAACAAACAGGTTCAGCTTCATCTCCTGGCAAGTCGCTGAGAAGTTAAATATGACCTTCTCTTGCAACTACGGGGAAGGGAGAAGCAAATTGATTTTCTTTTTCAAAGAGGCTTAATAAATTTCTGATTCATTCACCTTCAAAATAACCTGGCCTGACGAGGTTATTCATTCATTCAATCACCCAGTCATTCATTCATTGGTGTACCCATTCAAGAGTTCTGAGCATCTGTTGTATACTACCAGGCTCTGTACTGGGTCCTGGAAATATGAAGATTACTGAGACATTTCATGCATCTTCAAAAGGTCACATTTTAGTGTGATAAGCAAGTACATTATTAAAATGCTGCATAAGAAATGTTTTGAGATATATAGCTATAGATATATTATACATAGGGTGTGACTGAAAGCAGATTAAGAAGAACAGCAAATCAGGGAAGACTTCCTGGCAGAGGTGACATGGAGTCTCCTGAGCTGAGACCTAAAGGACAATTTAAGGATTAGCCAAAAAAGGAAGAAGTTAGGAATAGGCCAAATAGATATGGCTTTGGTACCACTCTGACCCACAGGGGTGGGCAGTTGGAGGATGGGAGGAAAGGTGCTCGGGCATCTTTTGTGTTGTGATCAGCCGGCAATGTTGCTGTACCATCAGGGTAAAGAAGGGTCAAAGGGTAACAGACACTTGCCATCGGGCCTCTGCTCAAGGCATTTGGGGTGCGGGTGTATATGCAAAGTTGCAGTGAAAAGCTTGGGCATTCAGCAAGAGCCTTCAAGGATGTCATCCTAATATTTTAGAAAGACCCACCCCTCTGGTAGCAGTAGGGAGGATGGGGCCTGGGAAGGCAGGAACATAGTTGGCGAATGAGGGCAATTGCTGTGTGACGTAAAGGGACTAATCCCATAGGGGTTGAGAAGGCACCAGCAGGACTGCTGACCAAAAGATGGGCTGTGAAGGGCACTGCAGGGGCCCTGCATGGCTCTGGGGGTTTCAGGCTCAGGGACCTTGATGGGAGGTGGTGCTGTCCACTCACCCAGCAAGGGAGCAGAGGGAGGAACAGTTTGGAGGAAGGGGTAAGGGAGTGGTGGCAAGGGCCATCCTCTCTGTGGAGGCAGATGCACTACACGTGAGTTCATCTGACATGGCTTTGTTAAGGGTGCTTTATTAAATATCTCCATGAGGATAAAGCAGCATAGACATAGCTCTGCAACCAGGAATCTCAACAGCAGACCCAAAAGCCCTTCTCCACAAAAGTCTGAGGACCAATGCTTGGCAAAAGCAAACTCGGGTTTCCTGCATTAGATCCAAGAACAGGTTAAGTGGAGAAAAGAGGACAGTGACAGAGTCTGGTAAAAATAGTAGAGAAATAAGAAGCAGATACCATTTCAGGCCAAGGTGACCAACTGTCCCAGCTTGCTTAGGGTTGCCCTAGTTTTAACACTGAACTATCCCCTCAAATGCTGGGACCCAAACTTCTCCCGCCACTCCCTGTCCCAAGCTAACCAGAGACTTATTCACCTTCAGCATGTCCCGTGTGGTTTCCCAGGATTAATGGCCTTTTTCTCACAACTCAGGGGAAGTCGAGAGAAGCTGGCACTTCCATGGGTTGCTTCATGGAGCTGGGTGAGCCCCTAGACTCAGCAAGTCCTCAAACTAGAACCCAAACTGGTCTATTATTTGAAATAGAAAGGCACTTGGACCCACCAGGGTGAAGGATGAGTGAGAGGACCAGGGAGGGTTCTGCCTTTCCTGGATTCCAAAGCTGGGTTTCTGAGTTAGGAAGGCCCCTTGGGTGGGCAGGCAGCCCTCAAGCCCTTGCCAGATCCTCCTACTCTGCTCCCAGTATGGTACAGCTGCCCCACTCTCACATGCCAGTGAGGGTGGAAGGAAAGAGAATGTAAAACAGGCCCTCAGATGGGGGACGAAGGATTAATAATCAGCTGATACATACAGTTGCATATATCAGTTTTTCCCTCACTGCTTTCCTCCTTATAAAATCGGGAGGTTTCTCTCCTTAAGCACTAGAGGGAGAGGATTTGGCCTCTTTAACAGATAATCCAAGTAGGACTCCAGGCCCAGCACAAAAAGAGGGTGGCCAGGGGCCCATTTAGCATCTCCCTTTCACATGAACCTCCCTCATGGTAGAGAGAAGACATTCTTTCCCCCCAAATGGGGGGAAATACTTTCATAAAGAAGGGTATAAAGGAAAGGAAGGGCCTGAGTCTTTTGGATGCAATGAGTAGTTGGGGGGAAGGGGCAAAGAGAAGAACAGTGCAGAGCTGGAGGACAGCAAATAAGGTCTGCTTTCCAGCTCTCCACATTCAAAGTCCAGCTTAGGGTCAAGGGGGGGAAATACTGGTCGTTGTGGTGGCAGGTGAGGGTCTTGATAAGGTGAGAGACACTCCAACAACAGAGGGTTTCTGGCACCCAAGCTCCATCACTAAACTTTAAAGGAGACCTCCCCTTGAACTCCCCACCCAACTTGCACGGGGGGTAGGACCTCACCAAGGTATGCTGGGCAGAATGGTTTGGAGGGAACTCTGATGTCAGATTTTCCAGGTGACCAGGGTGCTGCAGGAGATCAGGGGCCAGCTGCCAAACTCTGGTGGATAGGCTTGGTGAGCACAGAGGCTATGGGGGTGAACCACTGGTGCTGAATAGGTCCCAGCAAACCCCAGGGTCCACAGCACCCGTCAGAGCTATTATGGGATTGGTTTAGGACAGCAAAGGATGGGGGAGGGGTACCAGGGGATTTCAGAAGGAAGCAGGGCAAGAAAGCAGAGGAGGCATTCCAGCTGTGTGTGGGAGGGGGAGGGAAGTAGGGAAAAACAGATTAAGGGGCAAAAGCAGAAAAAAATAGAAGTCACAGGAAATGCTCAAAAAGGTGATAGCCCTGGTAGAGAAATTGGCAGGGTAAGCCCGCAGGGGAGGAAACAGTGTTGTCGGCAGTTCTGGAAGCAGGCTAAGCCAGGGTGAGGAGCTGGAGGCAGGAGCAGGCAACAAGAGTGATGGATTCAGGAAGAGAATAAATAGAGTGAATTCTGTAGGCAGGATGGAGGCTGGGCTTTGAAGGAGAGAAACAAGTGGCAAGGACACCAAAACTAGACTTAAGAGGGAGTGAGCAGGAAGTGGGGAGAGCACTGTAGCCAAAGCCTTGAAGGGTTGATTGATATTATACATCAACAGCTCAAAGAAGCAATGATGATGTCAATGGTACATGCCCCCAGAGAAAAATGCTTATGGCACGTAGCCTTCAGAGAGAATAAGAACTGCTGTCATTCAGGTAGCTAAGCCCTTCATAGGTTCCTCCAGTTACACATGGGTCCATACAGGGTGTATGGGGGCTAGAGCCATTTCACCACCCCATTTCAATGACTCTAGTTTGCCAAGGAGCACCACTGTATTATAAGTCAAGAAGAAAGAAAGATAGACATGGTGGCAGACAAAGGCACGCTATTAATTGCAAGATACATCCTGATTGCAGAGATAGTAAAACATCTCCGGGGTGGAAGGGGAACCTGCGTATATTAAAGTCAATGAAATACAGTGTGACAAAGAGCCAAGCATGGGCTGTACACATTGCTATGACAAAGCCACAGAGCTTATTCGAAATCAAGTTCTACAGAGTGATAACCACATCAGGGAATCGGTGTGCTACAACATGGTAGTCATATCTACCAGATGGTCCAGCCATTTCACTTCTAGGTCTATACCCGAAAGAATTGAAAGCAGGAACTCAAACAGCTATCTATACACCCAAGTTCATAGCAGCGTTATTCACAATAGCCAAAAGGCCAAAGCAACCCAACTATCTATCGACAGATGAACAAATAAGCAAAGTGGTATAGACATACAAATGAGTATTATTCAGCCTTAAAAAAGAAGGGAAGGCATTATGCTAAGTGAAATAAGCCAGATAAAAAGGGAAAAACCCTGTATGATTTCATTCATCACAAGGTACCCAGAACAGTCAAACTCATAGAGACAGAAAGTAGAATGGTGGCTACCAAGGACTGGGAGGAGAGGGAACAGGGAATTAGTGCTTACTGGGGACAGTTTCTGTTTCAGAAGATAGAATGAGTTGAGATGGATGGTGGTGATGATTGCACAGCAATGTGAATGTTCTTAATGCCACTGAACTATACACTTTAAAATGGTTAAATGGTAAATTTTATGTTATATATATTTTGCTACAATAAAAAATGTAAAATAAAATAATAAAAAAAAATTCAAAGGAGGTGATGAGGAGAAATGTGATTTGGTGGATGGAGACTTTCCTGATCTGAAGTAGTGAAGGGTAGTCATATCAGACTGGCTCCACACAACATACTGGCTCCACACAGCAGACCAGGCACTCTCTGTGCTTAAGGTTCTAAGCAGTGGATTCAGAAAGAGCATCCAGCTATGTGCTGGAAATTTGGTTAGACACATCATGTGGCACAGCATGAAGACACAGGTTTATGTCTAACAGAATTTATAATCCAGGAAGGGAAACAGAACACTTGCACCAGGGTCCTCACCTTTGGGCACAAGACTGTCCCTTCTGCTTCCAGGGGGACCCAGGCTCATGAGTTCACCTTGGCTCTTCCAGTAACTAGCTGATGTCTCTGAACAAGCTACTTAACTTCTCTGAGCATCAATCACTTTAATAATAAAAAGAAGTGCCAGACTAAAGGGCCACTGAGGTTACAGTAGAAGTTCATAGGAAAAGAAAACACATAATGTTATGCTATAAATGATTACCCTTGAATCTTGCAAATTCAAGAAATATTGGGGTCATTAGTTCTTAAAAATATTGGAGTCATTAGTTCTTAAAATTGCCCAGGTAATATCCTTCCCTTTCAAAATTACGGTGAAAACCACAAACACCACCCCAGGAAAAAATGAGCACATTCCCATATTCCACATATCCAATGATTATAAGCACAAAATATTGCATACAATTTCAGAGGGTATTGGCCACTGAAGCCCACCCATAGATGACCCCCAGAGATTCATGAAGTCCAGGGTAACATTTTTTTATCTAGATCTGAGGATCTAATTTAAAACATGTTGATTATGGTTGATAACATTACATTCCATAATTGAAATCTGCTAAGAGAGTAAAAAATTAAAAGATTTATTTATTTATTTATTTATTTATTTGCAGCAGGGAGGAAGATTTATTTATTTATTTGAGAGAGAGAGAGAGAGAGCAGGGAGGAGGGGCAGAGTGAGATGGAGAAACACAATCCCAAGCAGACTTCATGCTGGGCACGGAGCCCGAAGAGGGACTTGATGTGATGCTCATTCCAACCACTCCATGATTACAACCTAAGCCAAAACCAAGAGTCAATTGCTCAACAAACTGCACCACACCTCAAGAGAGTAAAACTTAAATGTTGTCTTCCATATACAAAGAAGTGTTGATGTACTTCTTGGAGATGAGAAAACTGAGAGGAGGGACAATAGAGAGGAAGACCATGGAGCTCTGGTTTACCAGTATATGTAGGCAGCGAGATTTAGGAGGAAGGAAAGAAATTGCGTTTTTGTTTTTTTTTTTAAGATTTTATTTATTTATTTGACAGACAGAGAACACAAGTAGACAGAGGCAGGCAGATAGAGAGGAAGGGAAGCAGGCCCCCTGCTGAGCAGAGAGCCCGATACGGGACTCGATCCCAGGATCCTGAGATCATGACCTGAGCTGAAGGCAGCGGCTTAACCCACTGAGCCACCCAGGCGCCCAAGAAATTGTGTTTGTGAACATAGATGCTCTTATTCAACCTGTAGCTACAGGGAAAAGTTTTCCACAGATGGTTTCCTTTCTTCTTGATGATAAAAGAAAGACATGACCATAATAAGTCAGGAAAAGAGAGTCAGGATGGGAAGAAACCTGACATTAACATAGAAAGTAAAATCCTTGGAAACAGTCTTTAAAAATAATAGTAA
Source organism: Mustela putorius furo (assembly GCF_011764305.1). Classification (NCBI taxonomy): domain Eukaryota; kingdom Metazoa; phylum Chordata; class Mammalia; order Carnivora; family Mustelidae; genus Mustela; species Mustela putorius. Next base: position 18,620,539 of record NW_025421325.1, read on the forward strand.
AAAAAAAAAAGACAACACAGGGTTAGAGTATGTTCCTGCCCAGCCCTCCCTCTCCCCCGCACACACACTTGCTAATATTGTTAAGACAGCTTATCAACAAGGGAAGTAGGCTAATGAGATGGCCTGGATTTATACAGCTTAAAATTGTACAGTGCAATGTGCAAAGAGGGATGTCTGAGTTCCTAAGAAGGCAGGTAGTATTTCTGGTTCTGTCCCTTCTGCCCAAGGTAGTGCTTGGCACATCTGCCCAAGGTAGTGCTCTGCACAGCTACAAATATTTGTAGAATAAATGATGCTTGGGGAACCATGCAATGGCAAGAGTGGGGTGAGGAGTATTGTCAGAAAAGAGTGAACTAACAATAAAATAGGGGCAGGATAACCCAATGGTGGAAAGCTCCTGCCTGCCCATGGGCCAGTGCATGCAAAAAACAAACAGACAATAAAAGTGCAAGTCCCACAGCTGCCATAGGCTAGAGAAAGCTGGGAGGGTTTGTGAGGCACACAGACAGGGCACACATCCTCAGGCTGCCAATGGCCCCAAGAAGTCAAGAAATCAACTAAGGAGGCCTGAGGTCCAACAAACATACAACCACAGGTAAAAGCAATGGAATAAAGATCAAATAAACAAATTAATGGGAAGGAACTAGGCAGAAGCTGGAGAGAAGGAAGGATTATATTTCATTGGGGCAGGCCAAGAAGGCACTATTGGGTGTTCTGAGAATGGCCAGAGCCTTTCCCTGACACTGAGACTGCTCTCATTTGAGCTTAGGAGACAACTTTTAGATAACTGGAATGATCCTAAGAGATTGCTGTGTCAGAAATTGCATTTGGTTCCTAGTAACAGAGACCCTCCTCCCAAAATGATTTAAACCAGGTAGTTGTTTATTTTTCTCTCATATAGAAGAAGTCTAGTGATGGACATGCTTAAGCTAGTATAGAATGTTCCTGACAACTTCCATTTTTCTGCCCTGTTGCCCATACTGCTTGCCTATTTTCTCTCTTTAGCTTTCCTCATGGCCACAAGATAGCTGCTGTTGGCAAGCAGCTTGATTGGAATCTATTCAGCCCAGAACTAATGGTCTGCCTCCTCATGCTCCATGCTCATCAAGACCACCTACCACAGCTTGACTGCCAACCCGTCAGCTCTTGTGTGGTCCTATCCATACCCCAAGTCACCCAAGTAGCTTAGAAAAGTGAACATCATAGTCCCCACCAATCCACTCTGCCCAAAATAACTTGATGACACTCTGCTCCAAGTGGGATGGAGTTAAAGAGTCCAAAAGGTCTCCTTTAGAGCTTGGTCATGGGTCTTGGCTAGACAAAAACCATTTGCTGTTCAGATGTCACTCACTTGCAGAGAGTGGAGAGTGAAGAACTCTGTCTTGCTTTGTTCTAGCTCTGTACTCTTCTTTACTCTGCCACCCATCCACATTTCAGGAGGAAGACAGGGGGAAGGCAGAGGCACTTATCAATTGAGTTAGTCACTTAGAAGGTTAACCTGAAACTGTCATCTTCCACCTACTTCCTAATGTAGAATTTACAGGGCCATTGCAACCTGCATAGGAGGGTTAGCAATGACCCCAACAAGGGTAGAAATGAGGTCTGGCAGTAATGACCACTCTAGGCCATCACTGGCTTTCAAGTGGAGAAAAGAGAATGTAATATAAAGTTTGAGGACTATAAAGGACAGATTGAGAGAAAATTTCAAGACAAGTTCTGGAGAATAATGCATTTTGTTTTTGCTTTATACCCACATTGTTTCCAGAGAAAATAAATCCTTGTCTAGAGGGTAGCAGTGTGGGTCACGGAATAGAGTTCTGCACTATTTGACAGGCAGCTTGAAAACATGGGCTTGGCCACTCCCTAGCTGTCTAACCCTGGGCAACCACTTTTCACCTCTTGGCCTCCGTTTCATATCAGTAAATTACATCTATGTTCACTTCCAAACCCTGAATCCAGTGGTTCTCAAATGGTCCATTTCTGGAAAAAAGAGTTCTCCTGGTTTGATGGTCTTGAACAACAAAAGATATATGGAGGTGGGTGTACTTTTTGGCAAGGTTTTCTCCTGCATGCACAACAGAAGTGAACAGAGTGATGACCCAGAGAGAAGGGAGCAGGTCAAAGTAAGTGGTCACCCTGCATAAGATTTAAAATCCTACCAGAAGTGACAAGTCATTGGGACAAGTGTCAGTTACCTAACACCAGTAGACCAAGCATATGCCACATAAAGAAGATAAGAAAAGTCAGATGTTTACTCAATATAAGAGAAAATATTAAACATGCCAACTCAGGCCAGGCTCCCTGGAATAGAAAAAGGCCTTTTACAGAAAACTATAGCAGAAGTAAAAGGGGCCAAGATAATAAGTGGAAAGTCACTGTTAAAAAAATGTCCAAAGCATCTGCAAGTACAATGGGGACATAAAGAGTAAAAAACCATGAAGAAATGCCTACGGAGGCCGTATTCTGTGATGTGATAAGCCGTTAGTTACCAATGGGTCAATAGCCAGCTATTATACCAAGGGAATCAAAAGGTACAGCTCCACCCCCACCTCAGGGAGATGATGATCCAGCTGGAGAGGTGGCAGGTGGAGGGAGATCATTGTAGCCAGCAAGGTGCTGCACCCTTGATGTGCAGTAGAATCACCTGGTGTATGAGTCTGCTCCAGCTGCTATAACAAAGTCCCACAGACTGGGCAGCTTCAACAACATAAATTTACATTCTCATAGATCTGGAGGCTGGAAGTCTAAGATCAAAGTGCTGGCAAGGTTGGTTTCTCCTGAGGCCTCCCTCCTTGGCTTGAAGATGGCTGCCTTCTCCCTGGGCCCTCACAAAGCCTTTTCTCTATGTGTGTCTGTGTCCTAATATCCTCCTCTTCACTGGTCATATTGGATTAGGGCCTGCCCTAATGTGGTCCTCATATAACTTAATTACCTCTTAGAAGACCCTATACACAATCATTTTCTGAGGTACTGGGAGTTAAGACTTCAACGTCTGAATTTGGTGGGAGTGGGGGGACACAATTTAGCCAGAACTTCTAGAGAGATTTGGAAAGTACTGACACTCAGATTCCACCTTCAGAGATTCAGAGCTTTTGTTTTGGCATGAAGCCCAAACAGTTTTTCAGAATTTAAAAATGGCTTTCAGTTTCTTGGGGAAAAGAAAAAACTCCCCAAGTGATTCTCAGCCAGTGTTGAAACCCACTAAGCTAAAGTAAAACCTGGACAATATTGTACGGCAATTGCAGGCCACCCCAAGTGATGTTAAGTCAAGGTACAACAGAAATTCATAAAAGGGGAGACTGGTCTCAAGCCAGAGAATTTTTATAGGACTTCCCAGTGGGCCTTTGGGAGATGGGAAGATGTGCATGACAGGGCAGGGTGAGGTCCGCAGCAACATTGTGAGTGGGGTCTTGCTTGAGGGAATGATCTCCCAAATGTCAAGAATAGTGAGATTGCCTGGTTTGGGGGAAGAGGGGTTGTATATAAGGAGCTGCATACTCAGGAGCCATGGGGGACTTTTGAGTAGGACATGATGATCACCCAAGATCAACCAGCAAGATGAATTGGAGGACCGGTGGGGAAGATATCGTCATGACAACAGTACACACACACACACACACACACACACACACATGCACATGCAAAGTGTGCAGGGGGCACTGCTTTAAAATACATGATAAATATACAACCATATCTCAGCAAGAGCTCATGAAACCTAAGAACCCTTAACTGCACAGAAGGAATCATGCAGTAATCTTTTGTCTAGTTGAGAATAGGGTTAATCATCTACACTGTTAAGGGACAGTGGTTCTATTCACAGAGGAGGTGTGGAAGGGATTGAAGATCAGAGCATACCCGAGGACAGCTCTGGAATGCTGCTAATTCCTGTTCTTGAGCTGGTAATGGTTACATTGCTTTGCTCAGTGACATCTCACTAAGTGTAGCAGGTTTTGCACTCCTGATTTACATACTCTTTTGTATGATGTTATACTTCAACAAAAATAAAGTCCAATGTAAAAAAAAAAAAAAAAAGAAAGCTTTGTGATATCCTGTTGATTAGACTTACCAAATATATTTAGCCAATACCCTATGGGTAGGCATTTCTTACCATGATTATTATAGACAATCCTGACATAAAATGCCCTTGTAAACATAAAATTAAAAGAAGAGCAGAATTCTTTAAGGCAACATATCTGAAGCCCTTTTTAGTTTACAAAATGATTATATATATGTACATAAATATATTTACATGATACATACATATATACACACATACATATTATCTCATTGCTTCTACCATAACCTACAAGGGAGAGCGTGGGAAACCCCACTGAACAAAGGAGAAATCCAAAGAATGGCACAGTTCCAGAGTTTGTTTGTCCCTCAGTCTCTGGGTCACAAATGACAGACCAATGCTCTGCCAGCCTTCAGACTGCCAATACCTCAGCTCTCTCTCAGGGTGCCTCAATCCGTTGTTGATAAGGACTGGCCAAAGGCAGAAGAGAAGCAGCCCATTCTTGATGAAATGAAAACCAAAGATGACAAGCCCTTAAAGACTGCCCCACAGGGAAGACACTGTGACCGCAAACGTCTGGATTCAAAAACAGGAAGGGGGAAACCAGCACGGGGTAGATTTGGAATCCGTCCATGGAAGTAGAATGAATAACTCCAAATCCTGCTTTCTCTTGACACTTAGGGCGGCCTCCATGAGAGGTGCCGCTCATTTCCTTGAGAATGTTTTTGTCATTTTGTCATCACGTTTCACATGGTGGGAGATGGTGGGGGAGGAGCCGTCAAGGAGCCACTAGAGGACAGGTCCTACTGAGGAAGGAAAGGGAGCAAAGACAGGGGACAGACCTAGCCTGAGGAGGGGGCATGGGGTATAGGTCAGGCAATTTCTCTTTCCACTATCCTACCTCCGTACAGTAGTTGAGAAACCAGGTTGAGAAACAGAACTAACAGAATGTATAGAGAGAGATACAAAGAGATTTATCATGAGGGACTAGTTCAGGAGATTCTAGAGGCTGAGGGGTCCCACTGTTTGGCATTACCAGCTGGAGGCCCTGGAGAGCCAGGGGAATTGATGGTGTTGGTCCCAGCAGAGTCTGAAGGCCCAAGAACCAGGAGTGATGGTGTCTGAGAGCAGGAGAAGATGGAGGTCTCAGCTCAAGCAGAGAGCAAATTCTCCCTTCCTTTGCCTTTTTGGTTCTGTGTGGGCCTTCAGTGGATTGGATGGTGCCCACCCACATTGGTGAAGGTCATTTACTTTACTCGGTTTACTGACTCAAAGGCTGATTTCTTCTGAAAATACCCTCGCACACATCCCCCAATAAATTATGTTTTATTAGCTACCTCCTTCGCCCAGTCAAAATGACTTACAAAATCATGACACACTGGTTTGAAGAAATGATATAAAACAACCTGCGGCAACCCTGGGATGCAATAACAGTAGACAATCCCTGTTTTTCCTCCTTAGGTTTAGCAACAGCTGGTTACCACTGCACTCTATGACCCTTCATTGGATGCAGGCAGAACCTTCTTTTCTCCTCTGAGAAATGGACAGAAGTCTTTCTGTGATGCATGGATTTGGAAGAGATGACACAGAGGCACATCTTGAATCTAGAACTTGTTGGGCAACCATTCAGCCTTCCAAGCTATTTCCTTCCCTGCACCATAAGGTTAATAGTGTTTCCCAGGAGTTTTGAGATGATGGCTGTGAAGTCCCTGGCACACAACAGGACATTAATGAAGATTAGTAGGTCTCCATTTTATTTTTTTTAAAAGATTTTATTTATCTGACAGACAGAGATCACAAGTAGGCAGAGAAGCAGGCTCCCTGTTGAGCAGAGAGTCCCATGTGGGGCTCGATCCCAGGATGCTGGGACCATGACCTGAGCCAAAAGCAGAGGCTTTAACCCACTGAGCCACCCAGGCACCCCTAGGTCTACCTTTTAGCTCAGCTTTTTGGCAAAGGATTGTCTCTTGGCTATACAATCCAATATATTGATTTATGGGTTATTTCCACCCAAAATCCAGGGGAGGTGATGTTCCTCTTTCTTTCCTGAGTACCTACAGTGCTTTATCTCTCTTGCTCTCATTTTTTATGCTAATTGTATCATTGATATGTGTGCACATGGTTTATTTCTCCTATGCCACTAGAGGATGGTTGGGGGTGAGAACTAGGCCATTTATTTTGGGGTCCCCCATGCATAGCTATGTACAGAGCACAGCACAATGAAGGTGCTCTGGAAATGTTTGTTGAGTGCCTTAATAAGGGCAATTGCCCCCCCCCACTTGCTGCAGTTTCTGTTACCCACCATAAGCAGCCATCCAGAAGTAGATGAATCTCCTTCTGACCTATTGTCAGAAGGCGAGCAGTAGTCTAACACTACATCACAGTGCCTGCATCATTCACCTTACTTCATCTTGACATGCAACCATTTCAGCATCTCACATCATCACAAGAAGACTGGGAAGGGAGCCTTAGGACTCTTTGAGACTGCTCAGCCCATACTCAGACTTAAAATAAATAAAAGTTTATATTCACTCTTCCTTGGGTAAGACTGACGTATAATGAGTAACACACCAGCCACTTCCCCTGCTTATTTGTTATGCTAGGCTCCCCCCCCCCCGCCCCAAGGTTGGATCTGGAGCCACTGAACCCAAGGAGTCACTCTGAGAGTGAGGGTCAGCATCTAATTGTACCCACCTCGGTCAGTCAAGGCTCCCTTGAGAAACACAGGGCACAGTCAAAGGGTGGATTTTGAGAGTTTAGGGAGGAAACATAGGTAGAATGTCCAACGCTATGTATCCAACAAGGGATGGTGATGTGCCTATGAGATGACAACAGAGAGAAGTTGTTACTGCCCCTGTGACTGAAGGGGTGAGAGGAGTGAAAGAGCATTGCTGGACCAGGGAGAGGTAAAACTACCTGACAGCCTGTCAGGTAAAAGCACCTGACAGCCTTGAATAGAAAAATGTAGACATTGCCAAAAATGTGTCCTGGCAGTGGATGGGAAAACTAATAGTGCCAATGTCTGTCTTCTCACACTGCCATTGCCCAAACCCAACTAGAAGCCAGAAGGCAGGGCTATCTGTGAGGCAATCCACAGAAGTCAAAGGACTAAGAACAGATGTGGAGAGGGAGACAGAGATTTAACAAACCAAATATCCCAAATGACATCAGCTTCCAGACAAAGGAAACCTTGGGCAGGGGCACCAGTAACATGCTTGAGACCATAGTGCCTTTTAGCTCCAAAGATCTGCTCCACATTTCTCCTATGTGCCAGGCACCAGAGAGTCACTGTGGAGTCATAAGCCTGCTCAGAGGAGTCTAAGGTCCTGGCAGGAAGCAAAATGTCTTTTTTTTTTTTTTTTGGTATCAACCAAATTTGAATTTGATATCAACCTAGAGTAGCTGGAGAGGCTTCAAACCTCCAGACTGTAACCCAGTTACAAAAGTTCTCCAGACCTCCATCAAGTTCATATGAACTTCAGTAGCCACTATTTCACGGTGGGTCACTGTTTACAAGGCATTTTCATAGTACTGTAGATAATCTTCACCTCGTACCATGAGGAATGAAAAATAGTTCTTTCTACCCTCCCTGTTTGTTTTTTTTCTCAAATGAGAAAATTGATTGGTAGATGTAAAGGAAACCTGATCCTCATGACTCTAGAAACCCTGCCCTCTTACTGTAAAAAAGGGTGGCTAAAGGCCTAACCAGGTTCCCAAACTTACCCTCCAGCTGTAGGCTGGAGGTAGCCTCAGACCCCTGAAGAGGAGAAGATAGGGCCCAGTGGGTCAGGCTGGACCCTAGCACAGTTGTCTGAGCAGGAAGAGAGATGATTGGGGCGTGAAATGAGTGCAGAGTGCTCATGCCACAGAGCACTTACAGAGGAAAGAAGGTACATTTGATTCCTCTCTGAACCCCACTCACTCATTCTTATGCAGATAGTACAGAATATATGCTTTCACAGTATCCAAGAAGTAGCAGCAACTGTGGCTTTGGGCACAAGCACTGAGCAGTACATGGACCACAGGACAAGATGCACCCTGCTCTACAACCTCATCTTCACTGTCATCTTCAAGGTTTCTACAAGCATGTGAACTGATCCTTTGTGATTGCCATAATTGAGGAACAGCAAATCAATGAAAGCAAAACAAAGCACAGAAGTAGTGTATTGTGTCCAGTGCTACTGCATGAAGAGAACTTGGTTCCAGACTATCCAGGTCTACCCTCAGAGTTACTGACATTACTTGGGTACTGCTTTCTGGAGCTGAAGGATGTTCTGGGTTTAGCAGGGAAGCTGGCAGAAGAGCTCCAATTCCCTTGGCTCTTGCTGGATTAGGAGGCCGCCCAAGGGATTCAGGAACATACCAACAAGAACTGAGTCTACAGGCATGGTGGTAGCTGCTACATTTTCTACTACTATCAATATTACTGAAGCGCCACACAGAACCCACTAGGCCAGGCGGCTCCATCCCATCTGTGGGCAGAACAAATATACCTCCAGGCCTTATGACTCTTTCACCTCATATGAGTTCACCAACCTCCAAGTGGGATATCCCCTCCTTAAGGGGCACCGATAGACATGGCCTCTCCAGTCTCCTTGGGACACTTTTCACCAAGAATTAGGGACCCACCTTGCTCAGGAATGCATCCATCCAGACCATAGGTACTGTTGAGCCTTCTTGATTAGTTTTTCTGCCATGCATAGCTGAAAATATGTAGTGTTTGTGAGTTTTGCCTCCTCTTTCCTACATTAATGTCAGCCAATACTATATGCACAGAGCAGTTAAACTGTGGAACAAGGGGAGACAAGCAAAGTCTTAGGAGTCAGAAGACTAGGCCTTCATCCTAATCCCACCATGGACCAACATTCATCCTTGAGGAAGTCAGTTTACCTCACTGGGTACAAATGGGGTAGGATACAGAAGCCCAGGTGCTTTCCAAGTGACCCTTAAGCATTAGTAGCCTGGATTCTATTAACTCCTCCAAGAGGAACCCCTTCTAGGCATCCAAAACCCCTCATGTTAGTCTCTGGGTCTTCTTCACACCTTGCTTTTTTACCCCCAGCCCATCCCTAGATACTCACTTCCTCATGTACTTTCTGTTTTCTCTTGGATGTCCTAAGGGAACATAATTAATAAAACTTATGTTAGTCTGTGAGACCAATTCATTCCTTTGTTCTAGAAATACCTACTGAATGTCTAATGAATCCTGGACATTGTCAAGAAAGACTAGGTAACTTCTTAGGACAGAGTTCTTCAATGTTCTACTCTCTGGGCAACCAGGAAAACCTTTTGACATAAATAACACTAAGAGCTTCCCATTTCCTCCACATTTCTCTTCCCTTCCCTGCCTGGCACAGAGCTGTTGGTTGAAGGAGCCATTGGTAAGGGTGTTGGGGTACCTACAGAGATGGTGGAGAATATGGGAGTTTTTTGGAACTACTTTAAAATAAATATTAGTTACTTAAAAAGCATGAATAGTGGGGACTCAGGGTCAGCTGGAGGCCAGTGGGTGGAATGCTTGGAAGTGGCAGGAGAAGATCCCCCAGATCAAGCTCTGTGGACCTATGGACAATGGTCCATTTGAAGAGGCTGGCATAGAACAAGAACTACATGGGAATGGGACTTGAGTTTATGTCCAGTCCTACCACCAATTCCATCATTTAGTCAACAACTCTCTGTGGACAACCTGCCTTCTGCCAGGCATGGTTTAATGCCATGTGGTGTGGAGGATTTGCTTCATCTCTGTGTCTCAGTTTTCTCATCTGTAAAATGGGTTATTTGGATTCAGTGATGCATATGGGTCCTTTCAGTGCTCACCCTTCTTGAGTCTGTAACGAGGACTCTAGGATGCTTCACATCTAGGCCTTGAAGAGGGGCACTGAGGGCATTTGGGATAGGTTAAGGCTTGCTTTGTCTGGCATGATGATGGCAACATGAGGCAAAGGAAAGAGAGGTAGTTTTGCAGTCAGCCAGATCCCCCACAAAGTCCTAGCACTACCTTCTAACAGCTAAAAGTCTTGACTTGGACTAATGAATCAACCTATCTGAGCCTGGTCATTGTTCCTGTGTAAAATAGAGACATCAACACCTGCCCTGCAGAGTCAATGCCTCTCTTCTTCCACTTCCCCTTTGAAATGCATTGCAGGGCCCCACCAGCTCCAAGGAGCCTGCTTCATAATGACCTCCTTGGATGACAGGCGCTGGGGCAACAGGAAGGACTGTTGTTTTAACTGCTCTGCGTTTCCTCCCTTTGTCTCTGGCATTATAAACAAGCCTATTCCCCAAAGCCACATCTGATAATCCAGCTGCAGGAGGTCAGCGGTCAAGCAATCCGAATGCTTTTAGTTGGGATTAGGTAATTCAGAGCTGGGCCTTATGCCCGCAACAGGTCGGAACCAACCTATCCTGGTTGTCACTCAGGCTGCCTAGGCACAGTGCCCCTTGGGAAGCTATCTGCTACCCAGAAGGAGTGGGAGTGACCAGGGCAAACGTCAGCCTGTCCACAGGGTTCCCTGAGACAGCTCCTAGGCCACCAGCTTTAGGACCACAAATCATGATAAAAGGTCCCTGTTAGAGGAGAGTTTTTGTGGAACACAAAGAAATTTCACCTGCTCTCAGCTATCCTTGGAGAGCATTCAGAGCAAGAGATTGAGGCCCAGAGAGGAGAAGGGTCCGCTCAGGGCCCAAGAAACAGGTAAGGAGAAAGAAGTTTGAGTCTGGACCCAAAATCAAGGCTCACACAGGATATCAGCTTCACATTCCCCAACCATCCTCGCTTATCACAGAAGATGAGTGACTGTGCCTTCTTCCACCTCCTGGGGAGAGGACATTATCTCCTTCAGTACTCATCTGCTGTACTGAAATCAAGCCAGGTAGGTGGTAAATTTAATTAGGTGATAAATTTACTTTGTATGATGTTATAGAGCAACTGAAAGACTCCTCTAGGTCTTTTGGTATTAAATGGAGGAGTGAATATAGAAGTAAAAAGTATAGTCCAAGGAACTCCCCCTTGGTCAGTTGACCCACTTGATAATATATCAGATGCTCTTGTTAATGTGCTCAGTTGAGCTTTTCTGCAAAGAAAGAGTTAATGTAGATGTTATTTGTGGTAACTTATCTCCCATATAGGCTTTATTTCCCTAAGTTGGTGAAATAGGAGGGGAGAGAGACGGGGGGGAAATAGGAAGAGAGAGAGGAAAAATGGGTTCATTTCAAGATCAAAAGATGCTCAGGGATCCAAAAGGAAATATGAACTCTGGGGGTGGGGGAATTTTTCAGGACTCTGTATCCTCCTGATAAGGAACAAAATCTTAGGATAGCTCCACCATCCTGTCTACAGCCCCGGGGCCCAGTCCACTCTCCAGCAAGAGCACGCAATGGCACCCATTCCTGGAGCTGGTGACCAGAGATGCCCGAGCAGACACAGACCTGGAGAAAATCCTCTAAGCCTGTGGCAGGAAAGAAAGATTGGACAATATTCTGTTAGTTTCAGGTATGGCTTATGGCAGTTACACATGGGACAACAAAAATATGGGCTAAGCTTGCCTATGCAAATTAAACACATTCAAACACATTATCACTTATTTATAGACATTAGTGATTCTCACTGAAGTCTAACCAAATATTAAAACAGTTTGGTTAGTCTTTTTTTTTTTTTTTTAAATTTTGAAACCAAGTCACTTTCTTTTTTCAGTGTTCCAAGATTCATTGTTTATGCACCACACCCAGTGCTCCATGCAATATGTGCCCTCCTCAATACCCACCACCAGGCTCATCTATCTCCCTACCCCTCCAGAACCCTCATTTTGTTTCTCAGAATCCACAGTCTCTCATGCTTTGTCTCCCCCACCGATTTACCCCACTTTACTTTTCTTTTCCTCCTCCTAATGTCCTCCATGTTAGTCCTTATGCTCCACAAGTAAGTGAAACTGATGAGGGAGCAGGAGGCTGGCTGAGGACAAAGCAAAAGCTGGCGCCTTGCACCCCCCCCCTTCATCCACTCCCCTCCATAGGTGTAGCATTCCTCAGGCACCCCTGACTGCCATAAAATGATAAATAGTTAACTTGCTGAGATCGCAATCCTGCAAAACAGGAGTCTCCCTTGGTTTTCAAATTTCCTTGAGATTACAACAAAGAAGTTACCTTATCAATAGCCCAATTTCCAGGGACACAGAACTCAGTTCCTCAAGCCCTAATGTCACCCTCCCCTCCATGAAAAATGGAAGGAGGTGGAGGTAGAAGGAAAAGTAAATAAAGTTAAATTTCTTCTAAACCTAAATCTCATTAACAAGGATGCTTGATAGCAGGAATGTAACATTCCACCAGACTTCCAATTGTCTTTACTTGATAGCAACTAAGCCTTCAATATCCTGATAGTATTCTTTGCCCCAATAGCCCTTCTGAACACCCTTTTGTCCTCACCTACCCAACTCCTGTGTATATAACCAACCACCCCTCACAACCCGGGGCAGCCGCATCTCCGCCTGCCCACGGGCCCTGTCCCCGTGCTCTAATAAATCACCTTTTGCACCAACGACGTCTTAAGAATTCTTTCTTTAGTCATCGGCTCCGAACATCCTCACCCCACCGAACCTGACTTAGGTTCTGGGACTTCATCATTTTTGGCGAGCCAGCCAGGAGATTTGTGAGTCTTTACATTTGGACTCTGAGCTTCGGTGCAAAATTGGTGAGTACTTTCTCTCCTTTTCCTTTACTCTCATTCCAGGGCTTTTTCAAGGAGTATGGTCTTATTGGAACACTTGCATGTCTATTTCTCAGGCTGTAATCCTCTAGCCCGTGGCTACTCCACGGGGAGGAGAGCTTCTGCCTTTTGGCTGTAAGCTAGTACCCTGGCCGGAATGGCAATAAGACTCAGAAACTTGATGGCCTCTCTTTATTCCTGTTCTTATAGAAAGTTGTCTCTCTTGGGCACGGGACAGCCACCTAAGTCACCAGGACGGCTGCCAATCTTAAGACTCCCGTGTGAGGTTTCCTCCTGATTGATCTAATGTGATCCCCTCCACATGCCCGGTCTAGCCACTTCTGGCCGCGAGACCTCCACTGGGAGCCGGCCGAAACCAGTACCCGATTGAATTAAAACGCAACCGGGGACCGTTTCCTAGGGAAGTTGGCTGTAAGGACCACATGTGTTGGAATGTCGCATAGACCATGATGGATTTCAATCTTTATTGTTTCTCGTCAGTGTCTTCTGCAAACCGCCTAAAGCTATGAAAGTGGGTAATTTCCCCTTGCCAAACTTTTCTAGTACTTCCATGGGTTAATATGGCAAAACAGTATGCAGTCTTCAGGACATACGATGGCATGGCACAAGCATTTTAGTCCATTCACCAGGCACCCATCTGTAGCCTAGGTTGCAATGGGGAAGTGGAGGGACACCGGCACCCCTCCAGGGCCTCTTACAGCAGGAATGCCTTCTGGGGAAGGCAGGATGGTGATCAATAGCGTATCTTGAGGGACGCCTCAGGTCGCTTTTGACACCTAAAACTTCTGACATACCCTGTGTGGGACGCCACCCAGGAGTCGGGGGATTTGGTAATGGACCTTCATTACTTTTCTGGAAGCATGGCCTCAGTAGGCTTCTTCAGTTCCCAAGGACTCTACCTTGGGGTGCCTTTTAACCCACTGGAAATAATTTGGATTGCAAAACTTAGGAAAGGAGAGCTCCTGTAATACTGCATGGCCTCAGTGGGATCTATCAGTTAGATCTCCTCTGCAGGAAACAGGGCAAATGGACCTAGGATACCTTCACTGCTCATACCTAGGCCTTTATTGCTCTGCACCAGGACCCTGGACTAAGGGGCTTTTGCGGAATGTGTTTGCCCAAATGAGCCCTTCTGAACACCCTTTTGTCCTCACCTACCCAACTCCTGTGTATATAACCAACCACCCCTCACAACCCGGGGTAGCCGCATCTCCGCCTGCCCACGGGCCCTGTCCCCGTGCTCTAATAAATCACCTTTTGCACCAACGACGTCTTAAGAATTCTTTCTTTAGTCGTCGGCTCCGAACCTCCTCACCCCACCGAACCTGACTTAGGTTCTGGGACTTCATCAAAACTATATGATAATTGTCTTTCTCTGCTTAATTGATTTCACTCAGCACAATCTCCTCCATCCCATCCATGCTGATACAAAATTTGGGTATTCATCCTTTCTGATGGAGGCATAATACTCCATCGTATATATGGACTATATCTTCTTTATCCATTCTTCTATTGAAGGGCATCTTGGCTCTTTCCACGGTTTGATGATTGTGACATTGCTGCTATGAGCACTGGGGTACAGGTGGCCCTTCTTTTCGCTACATCTGTATCTTTGGGGTAAATACCCAGTAGTCCAATTGAAGGGTCATAGGGTAGCTCTATATTTAATTTTTTGAGGAATCTCCACACTATTTTCCAAAGTGGCTGCACTAACTTACATTTCCACCAATAGTGTAAGAGAGTTCCCCTTTCTCCACATCCTCTTCAACACATGTCCTTTCCTGTCCTGTTAATTTTGGCCATTCCAACTAGTGTATGGTGATATCTCAATGTAGTTTTGATTTGAATTTCCCTGCTGGCTAATGATAATGAACATTTTTCATGTGTCTGTTAGCCATTTGTATATAGTTTGGTTAGTCTTAATGATCAAAGTACAAATGGAAGCACTGAAATAGGAACTTTCCATGGATGCTGGAACTTAAGCAGAAATTTAAGACAGTGTCACATGGAAATAAAAAATTAAAGGAAGAATTTAAATAATTCATTCCTTTGATTTTTTTCTCAAAATATTAATAAAAATTTCTATTCAAATTGTTTGAGAATTGGAATTATTCAGACTAGAGCTGAGACAAATAAAGGGGATCACCAGACAGAAAAAACTATTAAAATCATTAGCTGCTCAACAGATTAATGGAAGAACTATAGAGAGGTAACTGGAGCCAGGTGTTCTTGCCTCTGCTTTCTGACAGCTCAAGCACACATTATTTTGCTGAGCCCCTTTGCTCATTCTCAATTCTGGTCCTTGTAACCCCATCATCAGCAGAAGAGACAGTGCAGCAGAGAGAGAAAGAGAAATAGGACATATGGAAATTATGTTATCAAGGATGCAGGTAATACAATTCTAAGTGTGTTAATCTGACCTACCTCTTTCTCTTTGCTTCTTGATGATGTTTTCAATTTACTTAAGAAACTAATTTTGAGAGGCAGGGCAGGGGTTTTGGGGGTAGGGAAGGAATAAATGAAACAAGATGGGATTGGGAGGGAGACAAACCATAAGAGACTCTTAATCTCATGAAACAAACTGAGGGTTGCTGAGTGGGTGGAGGGGTAGGGAGAGGGTGGTTGGGTTATGGACTTTGGGGAGGGTATGTGCTATGGTAAGTGCTGTGAAATGTGTAAGCCTGATGATTCACAGATCTGTACCCCTGGAGTAAATAATATTAATAAATAAATAAAAAGAAATCATGCAATTTGAGCATCTAATTGTGAACCTTTTTGTTTCATGACCACAGAGAAAGCTTGGCCAAACTCTACTCAGACCTACCAATGCATCAAGGTATGCAACACATGACATATCTAAAAGATGAATGACATTTTACTTGATGAAGATGGATGAAAACCATTTCAAGTAGAAGGAATAGCCTGGGCAAAAGAATTCCTGTAGCATTTGCCTCTTTTTCAGAGATGATGTTGGCAGAATGTTGCATGGGATGTATTTATCACAGGGTTCTGAATGGTCAGGGTTTGTTGCTGTTGTTGTTCATTTATCTTTTGGTTGTACTTTAATCTACTAAAAAATAAAATGAAAAATAAAGCTCCATCGGAATGATACCAGTCATAGGAAAGAAACTACAAAAACTGTAAGATCTGAGGAGCCTTCAGCTGGCCCAGGAAAGCTGAATGATTTGAATTTGATTTGACTTCAACAATAATATTGTTTTGACTCTAAGGTCTCATATACTTCACATAGTTGGAAAATGAGCCATTTTGCATATTTCAACTTTCCAAATAACAGCAGGTTTTCTTCTCATAATACCAAGGTTTTTTTCTATGCTGTAAATCACTCAATTTTTTTTGCCTTTTTAAAAAAATTTTTTATTATGTTATTTTAGTCACTATGTAGTACATCATTAGTTTTTGATGTAGTGTTCCATGATTCATTGTGTATAACACCCAGTGTTCCAGGCAATATGTGCCCTCTTTAAAACCCATCATCCAGTTCCCCCAACCCACCAACACCTTCCCCTCTGAAACCCTCAGTTTGTTTTCCAGAGTCCATAGCCTCTCATGGTTTGTCTCTACCTCTGACTTCTCCCCGCTTCATTTTTCCCTTCCTTCTCCTAATATCCTCCACGCTATTTCTTCTGTTCCACAAATAAGTGAAATGATGTGGTAATTGTCTTTCTCTGCTTGACTTATTTCACTTAGTATAATCCCCTCCAGTTCCATCCCTGTTGATGCAAATGGTGGGTATTTGTCCTTTCTGACGGCTGAGTGATGTTGCATTGTATATGGACCACATCTTCTTTATCTATTCATCTGTTGAAGGGCCTCTCAGCTCCTTCCACAGTTTGGCTGTTGTGGACATTGCTGCTATGAACATTGGGGTACATGTAGCCCTTCTTTTCACTACATCTGTATCTTTGGGGTAAATTGCCCTGTAGTGCAATTTCTGGGTCATAAGGTAGCTCTATTTTTAACTTTTTGAGAAACCTCCACTCTTGCCACTATTGTTCAACATAGTATTAGAAGTCCTAACAACAGCAATGAGATAACAAAAAGAAATAAAAAGTATTCAAATTGACCAAAAAAAAAAAAAGTCAAACTCTCTCTCTTTGCAGACGACATGATACTTTATGTGGAAAACCCAAAAGACTCCACTCCTAAAGTATCAGAACGCATACAGCACTTCAGTAATGTGGCAGGATACAAAATCAATGCACCAAAATCAGTTGTTTTTCTATACACTCACAATGTAACTGTAGAAGACAAATCAGGGAATTGATTCTATTTACAATAGCACCAAGAACCATAATATACCTTGGAATAAACCTAATCAAAGAGGTGAAGTATCTGTAATCTAGAAACTCCAGAACTCTTATGAAAGAAATTGAAGAAGACACAAAAAGATGTGAAAAAATTCTATGCTCATGGATCAGAAGAATAAACATTGTTAGTATGTCTATGCTGCCCAGAGCAATCTATACTTTCAATGGCATCCTGATCAAAATACTAATGGCATTTTTCCAGGTTCTGAAACAAACAATCCTAAAATTTGTATTGAACCAGAAAAGACCCCAAATCACCAAGGAAATGTTGAAGAAAAACAAAGCTGGGGGCATCACATTGCCTGATTTCAAGCTCTATTACAAAGCTGTGATCACCAAGACAACACGGCACTGGCACAAAAACAGACACATAGACCAATGGAAGAGAGTAGACAGCCCAGACATGGACCCTCAACTCTATGGTCAACTAATCCTCGACAAAGCAGGAAAACATATTCAAATGAAAAAAGACAGTCTCTTCAATAAATGGTGCTGGGAAAATTGGACAGCTATATATATAGAGGAATGAAACTCGACCGTTCTCTTACACCGTACACAAACATAAACTCTAAATGGATGAAAGACCTCAACATTAGACAGGAATCCATCAAAAATTCTAAAGGAGAACATAGGAAGTAACCTCCTCAACATCAGCCACAGCAACTTCTTTCAAGACACATCTCCAAAGGCAAGGGATACAAAAGTGAAAATAAACTTTTGGGACTTCATCAAGATCAAAAGCTTCTGCACAGCAAAGAAAACAGTCAACAAAATAAAGAGGCAACCCACAGAATTGGAGAAGATATTTGCAAATGACACTACAGCTGAAGGATAGATGTCTAAAATCTATAAAGACCTCAAACTCAACACCCAAAAGCCAAATAATCAGGTGAAAAAAAAATGGGCAGAAGACTTGAACAGTACTGGGTATTTACCCCAAAGATACAGATGTAGTGAAAAGAAGGACCATCTGTACCCCAATGTTTATAGCAGCAATGGCCATGGTCGCCAAACTGTGGAAAGAACCAAGGTGCCCTTCAACAGACAAATGGATAAGGAAGATGTGGTCCATATACACTATGGAGTATTATGGCTCCATCAGAAAGGATGAATACCCAACTTTTGTAGCAACATGGACGGGACTGGAAGAGATTATGCTGAGTGAAATAAGTCAAGCAGAGAGAGTCAATTATCATATGGTTTCACTTATTTGTGGAGCATAATAAATAGCATGCAGGACAAGGGGAGATGGAGAGGAGAAGGGAGTTGGGGGAAATTGGAAGGGGAGGTGAACCATGAGAGACTATGGACTCTGAAAAACAATCTGAGGGTTTTGAAGGGGCAGGGGGTGGGAGGTTGGGGGAACCAGGTGGTGGGTATTGGAGAGGGCATAGATTGCATGGAGCACTGGATGTGGTGCAAAAACAATGAATACTGTTACGCTGAAAAGAAATTAAAAAAAAAAAAAGACATGAACAGACACTTCTCCAAAGAATACATACAAATATTTGGCTAACAGACACAGGAAAAAATTTTCATCGTCATTAGCCATTAGGAAAATTCAAATCAAAACCACCTTGAGATACCACCTTATACCCGTTAGAATGGCAAAAATTGACAAGGCAAGAAACAACAAATGTTGGAGAGGTTGTGGA
The DNA here is from genome assembly GCF_011764305.1 of Mustela putorius furo. Classification (NCBI taxonomy): domain Eukaryota; kingdom Metazoa; phylum Chordata; class Mammalia; order Carnivora; family Mustelidae; genus Mustela; species Mustela putorius. The sequence goes on from NW_025421325.1 coordinate 18,639,259, forward strand.
GGAAGGGAAACCCTCTTACACTGTTGGTGGGAATGCAAGTTGGTGCAGCCACTTTGGAAAACAGTGTGGAAGTTCTTCAAAAAGTTAAAAATTTTCGTATATTTTCAATATTATATCTTGTAATATACTACTTTTAGTGGGAAAAAAAATCTTTTAAAAACCCCAAAAGTTATTGGTGGAGAGATAGACACATATATGGACAGAACAGAATAGAGAGTAACCCCCTAAAATAAACTCACACAAAAATGTCCACCTGATTTTTGACAGAAATACAAAATGAGAAAGGATAATTTTTTCAGTAAATGATGTGAGGGCAATTGAACATCCAGAGTAAAAAAGGAAGAAAGAAAGAAAATTAGTATAAATCTAAATCTCATATCTTATGCAAAAATTAACTCAAAATTATAGACTTAAATGTAAAACATAAAATAATAAAACTCTCAGAAAAAAAATAGAAAATAATCAGTATCTTGGTAAAAGTACTTAACTCAAACACATGATCCAGAAAAAGAAAATTTGATTAAATTCAACCTTATTAAAAACTAAATCTTTTGTTCTGCAAAAGATACCATTAAGTAGACAAACTACTGAATGGGAGGAAATGTTTGCAAACCACATGTCTAACAAGGAATAGGTATCTAGAATATATAAAGAAATCTCAACACTCAACAGGGAACACAAAAAGAACCCAGTTAGCAAATGGGTAAAAGGTATGAGCATACACTTCACCAAAGGGAAAATATGGATAGGAAATAAACAAATGAAAAGATGTCCAACGTCATTAGCCATTGGGAAATGCAAGTTAACATCACCATAAGAAATCTACTTACCTATCAGAATGGCTATAATTTTACATGTCCACATTGCCAGTGGGGATGTAATTTATTGCAGCCACCATGGAGAAAAGTTTGGCAGCTTCTTACAAAACTAAAGAGTAACTACCATAAGACCCAGGAATTGCACTCTTGGGCATTTATACCAAAGAAATGAAAACATAGCTCTACACAAAGACTGTACATAAATACTCATAGCAGCTCAGATGTCCTTCAATGAATGAATACTTAGACAGGTCATATATCCATTTCATCAAATACCATTCAACAATGAAAAGGGAACAAGCTATTGATGCATACCATAAGTTGTGATGCAAAATGTTGCATATTCTTTTTTTTTAAAATTTATTTTTTATTTATTTTCAGCATAACAGTATTCATTATTTTTGCACCACACCCAGTGCTCCATGCAATCTGTGCCCTCTCCAATACCCACCACCTGGTACCCCGACCTCCCACTCCCTTCCCCTTCAAAACCCTCAGATTGTTTTTCAGAGTCCATAGTCTCTCATGGTTCACCTCCCCTTCCAATTTCCCCCAACTCCCTTCTCCTCTTTATCTCCCCTTGTCCTCCATGCTATTTGTTATGCTCCACAAATAAGTGAAACCATATGATAATTGACTCTCTCTGCTTGACTTATTTCACTCAGCATAATCTCTTCCAGTCCCGTCCATGTTGCTACAAAAGTTGGGTATTCATCCTTTCTGATGGAGCCATAATACTCCATAGTGTATATGGACCACATCTTCCTTATCCATTTGTCTGTTGAAGGGCATCTTGGTTCTTTCAACAGTTTGGCGACCGTGGCCATTACTGCTATAAACATTGGGGTACAGATGGTCCTTCTTTTCACTCCATCTGTATCTTTCGGGTAAATACCCAGTAGTGCAATTGCAGGGTCATAGGGAAGTTCTATTTTTAATTTCTTGAGGAATCTCCACACTGTTCTCCAAAGAGGCTGCACCAACTTGCATTCCCATCAACAGTGGAAGAGGGTTCCCCTTTCTCCACATCCCCTCCAACACATGTTGTTTCCTGTCTTGCTCATTTTGGTCATTCTAACTGGTGTAAGGTGATATCTCAATGTGGTTTTAATTTGAATCTCCCTGATGGCTATGATGATGAACATATTTTCATGTGTCTGATAGCCCAAAATGTTGCATATTCTTTTCCATTCACCTACCCTTCCTGAAATGACAAAATTATGGACATAGAGAAAAGAGGAATAACTGCCAGAGTTAAGGAGGAAAGTTGGTGTGGCTATAAAAAGACAAAATGGGGGATCCTTGTAATACATCTCCTTGTAATAGGAGATGTCTATATATTTTTTAAAATTAATTAATTTATTTTCAGAAAAACAGTATTCATTATTTTTTCACCACACCCAGTACTCCATGCAATCCGTGCCCTCTATAATACCTACCACCTGGTAACCCAACCTCCCACCACCCCCTGCCACTTCAAACCCCTCAGATTGTTTTTCAGAGTCCATAGTCTCTCATGATATCTTTTTTTTTTTTTAAGATTTTATTTATTTATTTGATGGAGAGAGATCGGTAGGCAGAGAGGCAGGCAGAGAGAGATGGAGAAGCAGGCTCCTTGCCTACGGAGCAGAGAGCTCGATGCGGGGCTTGATCCCAGGGTCCTGAGATCATGACCTGAGCCAAAGGCAGAGGCTTTAACCCAGGTGCCCCAAGAGATGTCTATATCTTGACTGTATGAATATCAACATCTTGGTTGTGATATTGTACTATTAGATGTTACTATTGAGGTAAATGGGGTAAAGGGTACAGATCTCTCTGTATTATTTCTTACCCGCATATAAATTTACAAATCTACAAATTTCTCAAAATAAAAGCTTACTTCTTTTAAAAGTCCCAAAAGGGAGTGATCAAAATGTTTACCATGTGTGGCAAAGATTGTTAATACCCACTCTCCCTTTCTTCTTACTCCCCAAATCCTATATACTGGGGGCTGAAATGTGTCTAATTAATAAAATTACATTTCCCCAAATTCCTTTTCAGATGAAGGTGATTAAAAGATGACTTCTAAGCAAAAGTCATTTGGAGGAGCTTCTAGGAAACGTCTTTCAAGTTGCCTGGAATTTATATGCAATGACTGGAGCTACAGGTACCATTTTGCCACCAGAATGGAATCCAGTAATAAAGATGAGGGATAGATGGAGCCTAGATGCCAATGACCATGGAAATACCAGCACTGGACTGCCTCTACATTTTTTCAATTAAGCCACTAAAACTTGACTTTTTATTACCTGCAGTCAAATCTAACCTAATTGGCTCACCATACAAGTCACCACATATCTCAGTGCCTCATCTCCCCTTGCCCAGGCCCAACCATATGCATGTCCCCACAGTGGAAACATGTCTTGTTGGTCTGGAGTTAGGTGTTTGTGCTTAAGAGGAAAGAATAAGTCTGTTGAATTGAGAAAGAAGAAAAAGCTTTTGATTCATTTACATTGGAAAACTCTCTTGAGGGGCCTGAAGGCTTCAGTCAGTTGAACATCTGTCTCTTGATTTCAGCTCAGGTCTTGATCTCAGGGTCTTGGGATCAAGTTCTGCCTCCATCTCCTTGCTGAGCAGGGAGTCTACTGGAGATTCTCTTTCTCCCATTCCCTCGGCTCCTCCCTTCCATGCGCACACTTGTGTTCTCTCCCTCTCTCTCAAATAAATAAATAAATAAATGTTTTTTTTTTTTTAAGAAAGAAAATAAAACTCTCAAGAAACTTAAGAAAAACAAAAATATTTGGGAAGTTGAAAGTGAGAGATAAAAGGAGAGTAGTACTGGCTAAAATCCTGAGAGAAAATTTTTTGGAAAAACTAGAAAAATCTGGGTAGTGGATGGAAGATAGCTGAAGAAGAACTGTTGTATATTTTGCTTTGAAATGAGCCTTCCAGCCTCCTGGGGGGGGGGTGTTAGTAAATATTTAGAATTTTGAGAAAAAAAAATTTTTAAATTTCAGAATGAGATTCTCCGATTCTGCCTAGATGCTGTGAAGTGCCAACAGAGAGCCCTGGTGCATTTCGGTTACACAAGAATTGTCTATATACCCAGGGTTCCCTGAGTTAGATGCTCAGTAACTTAGGGGAAAGATAAGAAGAAAGCAAGGTCTTTTTAGGAGTCACAAGCAGAATAACATTGGCTCAAACAAAACCATGATCAACTTTTAAAAAGTACAAAAATATATTTTTTTAAAGATTTTATTTATTTATTTGACAGACAGAGATCACAAGTAGGCAGAGAGGCAGGCAGAGAGAGAGGAGGAAGCAGGCTCCCTGCTGAGCAGAGAGCCCCATGTGGGGCTCGATCCCAGGACCCTGGGATCATGACCGGAGCCGAAAGCAGAGGCTTTAACCCACTGAGCCACCCAGGCACCCCAGTACAAAAATATTTTTGATGAAGAATGTTACAGAGGTTCTATTTCTCTCCTTTTTTTTTTTTGAAGACTTATTTATTTTAGAGAGAGTTCATGGTTGTGCATAAGTTGGGGGGAGGAACAGAGGGAGAGAATCCTCCAGCAGACTCTCTGCCCAGTGTAGATTCTGAGGCAGATCTCAATCCTATGACCCATGAGGTCACAAAGTGGGCCAAGATCAAGAGTTGGAAGCCCAACTGGCTGAGCCACCCAAACATTCCTATTTCTCTCTCTCTCTCTCTCTTTCTCTAATGCAGAGCTTCAAGCAAGACACAAGGAAGCTTATGGTTACACAGCTGTAGTCAAAAATTTTTTCCCCACTTACTAGTTATGTAATTTGGGATAAATTAACTAGTAGCCCAAGACCCAGCTTTCTCATCTGAAAAAGAAACTAAAAACTACCCCCAAATGCTACATGAGATCATGTGTGTGAGAATGCCTGGATCCCTGCAGGTGCTGGTGGTAGCTCTTCTACTCTTTTGATGGTTCCCAAGCCAGCTTCTGCCATAGGGTGATGGCCGGTCTGCTATGCGTTCTCTGAAAGATTCAGGAATTATGGACACATTCACTACTTCTCAGAAAGGAAGGGAAAGCATTGAGATTAATTTTCTAGGGAGGAAAAAACATTGTCTTTCCATCTGTCTCTGCAGCCAGGTAACAAGGTAACAAAGAGCCTGGAAAAAACTGGAATGTGGTCTTTCCTGCCCAGAAGAGAAAAGCCAATCCCTGCACCAGGATAGAAAGGATCCTGATTCAGCCAAGAACCTAATGTGGGTGCTGGAAAAACACTCCTTTCTTGCCTGGGGCTTGCCGACTACCTCTCACCTGGGCAGGTGGTGGTGAGTGGCAAACCACCCAGCTCCAAGAACGTGTTGATGGATCCATGGAAATTCAGAGAATGGAAGCAACTGGTATGTTACAAGGAACTGATTCACAACACCAGGCAATAAAACTGGGTACAGTCTGTGTCATTCTGGCAAATGTGGCAAAGGGTGGGTGGGAGGAGATTGGGAAGTGGTCAAGAAGGGTAGAAGAACCTTCCAGCATCTGTCAACAAGTGGCCATATTGCCAGGGGCAAGTTTGGGACATGAGAAGATCATGTGTGGTCTTGAGAGCACCCAGCCCAATTCTGCCCTCTGTGAAAGCTTATGCTCTGCTCCCTGGCCTCCTCCAGAAGGACCCAAGCTCCATTCAAGGTCTGGGCAACTGGAATTACAGGGAGTGCTTAGGACTAGGACCTGGTGACTGAGATGCTATCTCATTGGGGCAATGAGGACTCGGGGATTTCATATCATATCTCTGGACTTCTGATTTCTTCTCCAAAAAAATGAGGAGGCTGGACAAGGTGGCCCCTAAAGAAGCTGTTCCTCCTAAAAGTCTATGATTCTAGAAGAAACCAAAGGCTCTCCCAAATTGTAGCTTTCAGAGAAAGGCAGCCCACAGCAGTCTATCCTTGTGCTGGCCCTACTCTTTGAAGATGCACATAAGACTATGCAGGTTGGATTCATGCGTGCTCCCAACTATACAGCAAAGTATGACTACTAAGAGTTGACTGAGTCAAGGTGAGGTTACAGCCATCTATAAACAAAGACACAGAACCACTCTTTCCCTCTCTAGCTTCTTGCTGGTTCATTCACCTCTCTGGGCCTCAGCCTTTTCATTCTTTTTCATCAATAAAATAAAAACAAAATCCCTGCCTATTTCACAGGCTTGTTCTGAGGATGCCATGAAGCTGGTGACTAGGGGGAGCTCTGGCAATGCCATAGCAGGAGTTCTCAAACCTTGCTGAATGTTAGACTCTACCTAGAGCCCCACCTCAAAAATCCCTATTGAACCAGCTCTTTTCTAGTGTTCCCTTTGGAATTCTAATGTGTAGCCAGGAATGAGAACCACTTCTCTCGGACTCTGCATTAAATACATGTTATTGCTAATAAAGGTGAATAATTCAGCCAACAGTTATTTAGCTTATACAACACTAACAACCCAATTGACTGACTTTTGTGGTAATGACCTTTTATTTTAACAACAGATCTATTGGCTTTCTATAATGCTTATGTTATTGTGGGAATGAAGAAACAAACAAATAAAAGAAATAAAATCTTAAATTAATCTCTGTAAAGGTCTTCTCCAAACCAGTGGCTCCCAAACATCAGCCTTCAACATCAAATTATCCAAACCACCAGAGGTTTTGGTTAAGTCCCAGATTTTCCAAACACGGCTTCCTAGAGCTGAATCCAAACCTTTGAGGGTGGGGAATTGGTATGAGCCATCATTCCGGGTGATTCTGAAGCACAGCCAGCTTAGAGAATCATTGCTAACACATTCTGGGATGGGCACATCTTGCCAGGAAAAAAGGCCTCTGGGAAGGGAAGCAGTCATGTGCCCTTGAGCCTTCGGCCTCTGCTTGCTTACTGGGCCTCCATGGTCCCAGCTGTGAAATGGGACACCAGTAAATGATGGGCTCTGGAGATGCTCAGAGACATAATTCACAAGCTGTTTCTCATTGCACAAGGAAGTAGATCTCCCATGTCACGACCAGGCTGGGCGGAAAACACATTCTTATCTTGGTTACAGTGAACATAGATTCCACACTGTGGAATCTGGAGGTACCTGCTGATGTAGACTTTCTTCTCCTTCCTGCTTGCACTCTATCTCACTCAGAAAGTCTTGATTCCTTCAACACCCTGCAGTCCATCCTGCCCCATCTTCATTCTATCACTCAACAGATAAAAACTCTTCCCCATGCTGGGCACTGGGGTCACCAAGGAGAGCACAACAGAAGCCATCCCTGCACCTTGGAACTTAGAGTCTTGTCTAGAGACAGGTGAGGAGGACCAGGCTGGGTCAGGAGAAGCAAAGAGTAAACCAGATTCAGCAATGTCATTGAGATGTGATGAGGACCTCTTAATGCCAGCACCCATTTATGAGTCGTTTGCCCTACCAACCTGATCCCCACACACCTTGTAAGACCCACCACTATCATCTGCATTTTGTAGTAGAGAAAATGAAGAAATTAGAGATTTAAATACCTAGAGACAGGCAGCAACTTCAAAGGGAAGCTAGGGTTTGAACCCCAAAACATGGACACTAGCACTGGTTTTCTGAATGGCTACGTGTCTTGGTGATATGTGAAGACCTTGTCTTTCACTTACAAGCCACTGAAGGATTTTGCATACCTTACTAGGAGCCTTGGGAGCATGGACTCAGGGAAGAGGTGATGTAGGCCCTAGTAACTTCCAGAGAATCATGACTCCCCAGTATCTGCTCAAGAAGGGAGGGAAAAATGAGTTCTCCAGGTGGGACAAATATGCTGGTCTCTCTGGGATCTTCATCCCCTAGGAAGAGATATCGATGGAGGTGGGCCAGGGCCAGACCCTCTAATGTTCAGGATCCAAGGCAGAGCCACTGTTGTCTGCATCTACAGGTGGCAGGTGTGGACCAAGCCCTGGACTCAGACAAGAGGTTGGAGTTCTAAACCAGCTCAGCTACTTACTAGCCACATGGCTGGGCAAGTGACTTAACTGCTCTATGTCCTACATACAGAACAAGGAGATAAGGCTTTCCTCGGAAAGTACTACGAAGATTGCTGAGAAGATTCAGGGATGGGTGTTGAAGCCAAGTATGTACTTATGCTAATAGGCACTTTGCATCTGCTCTTCTCAAATGACAGACATCAGGGTTGAGCCCCCTTCGGAATTGCTTCAGCAGAAGATAGCCTTGCCCAGGCCACACATCCAATGACAGATCATGCCCAGCTATAAATACCTGGTCATCTCGCTCCAAGTTGGGACAGCAGTAAAGAGCTGTCTACTTTCAGAACTCCCTGCAAAATTGTCTGAGTTTCCACTGAAACTCCATGGCAGCCCACTTTTCCTTCTGTCAATCCTGTTTCTTCCCCCTCCTCTATGGGGATTGTTCCAAGGACACCTCCTAATAAACTTCAACACTCTAACCTGCCTCTCAGATTCTGCTTCCCAAGGAACCTAACCTGTGACAGCTGAAAGCATCTTTTCATTGTCATTGCTGCTACTGTTATTTTCAGTTTTTGTAAAGTACACATAACATAAAGTGTACCATCTTAACAATTTATAAGTGTACAGTGCCATGAAATTAACACTCACGTTGTTGTGCAATCGTCACCCTCATCTACCCACAACACTCTTCATCTTGGCAAAAGTGAAATACTGTCTGTGTTAAACACTAACTCTCCATTCTCACTTTACCCAGCCCCAAGCATCCACCGTTCTACCATTTCTGATAGAACCACCATTTCTGTCTCTATGAATTTGACTCCTCTAGGAATCTACTATAAGTGAAATAATTCAGCATTTGTCCTTTTGTGGCTGGGTTATTTCACTTAGCATGACAACCTCCAGGTTCATCCATGTTGTAGCCTATGTCAGAACTTCCTTGTCTGTATATGTATACCACATTTTCCTTATGCTTTCATCTGTTGGTAGATACTTGAGTTACTTCCATCCTTTGGGTATAATGGATGATACTGCTATAAACACAGGAGCACAAAAAGCTGTTCAAGACCCTGCTTTCAATGATTTGGGGTGTATACCCAGATGTGAAATGGCTGGATCATATGGTAATTGCATGTTTAATTTTTTGAGGAACTGTTGTGCTGTTTTCCATAGAACTACACCATTTTGCATTTCCACCAACAGTGCACAAGTAGCCAGCCTAATGACTGCTAGTTGTTTTTCAATGTAAGTTTCCAGGCCTTGTCCTAGAGGGGCTTCAGGCAGTTTCACCACAAATAGATTTGAGAACCACCGCTCTGGAATCTAGTACACATAGCATCCTGATCCTGCACAGATCTGATATAAATCTCCCAAGCTTTTAAGATAAGTCACAAAGAATGGTGGGATAGGCATGGACCCTGACATCCAAAGCCCTCGGTGCTTTGTCTTATTTGAAGTGACTTCCTTGTCTTTGCCAGTAAAATGAGACCTTCAAAATGGAAGAGAAATAAGGTCCATTTGGCGTTACCATTATTCAGCTCTTGTGCTAGACTTCCAAGTAAGAACTCATTTACAGAAATCACTTTTGCTGAGCATGGACAGATACCATACATACAGGGGAATTAGACACAATCTTCTATCTTCTCAGTGTTTATCCTCCTCCATCTTACACATATCTCCCCTAGAGATACCCTTGGGGATCTCAACCTTATAACTTTCCCACAACGCTTAATAGGAGTTAAATAGGGAGCTTCAAGAACAAGGGCATCCACCTCATGAGCATGAGGATCCAGGGCAGTGAGGGCTGTGGCCATCCCATTCCTCCCCAGATTTGCTTCCTTTCAGAGCTGGGTGGCCATCCCTGGGTCTAGACCCGAGCCTGTTCCTTAGAATAGATACCTGGCGGGGGTTTCCTCTTCCCTCAGAAAGCCCCTGTATCCACCATTCCAATGGATTCACAAAGCTCTTATAGAGGAAGAGAATGAGATTTTTTAAATCCTCAGAAATTATTTTCTTAAAATGCCATCAAAACCTATTCCACTATAAAAGACTTCATTCTTGGGGTGCCTGGGTGGCTCAGTTGCTGAAGTGTCTGCCTTAGGCTCAGGTCATGATCCTGAAGTTCCAGGATAGAGCCCTGCTTTGGGTTCCATGCTCAGTGGAGAGCCTGCTTCTCCCTCTGTCCCTCACCCTGCTCATGTTCTCCCTTTCTCCCTCTCAAATAAATAAATAAAATCTTAAAAAAAAAAAAAAACCCACTCGCTGATTGAAGTGCTTAAATTGTGGCAATTAAAGTGCCTTTCTTAAGCACCTTAGGTGTTTTTCAGGCACATGCTGTAGGTACTAGCACTATGCTAGATTCAGAAGGAAATACCACACACAGTAGTAATGTTGTGATGCTGGTTTGCAATTCTCAGGGTCAAGCACTTTGCCTGGGAAAGAATCTGGGGCCGCTGAGTCCACAGGGCTATGATCTTGCCCTGACCCTCTAGACCAGTAATCTTCCTGCCAAGATAGGAGGCTGGATTGCTCCCACTGGTTCCCAGAAAGCTCAAATTCTCTCATGAAGGGTGGTGAATATCTGTTTAAACTGCTTTTCAGGATTGTGGTGGGGGCTTTTCTAGCTGTGACCCCAGCTACAGGAAAACCTCACAACATTGTGGAGAGGTGTGCAAGTAAAGCCCTATGGACCCGGTTCTAGTTGGAAAGAGACGTTGCTGGTCACCTCCTTCTTTGCACTTGTGGACTTTCTCCCTTGCTAACAGAGGCCTGATTGGGTGACCATGTGTTTCATGAGCCTCTTCCAGCCACACAGGTTGAATATTGACTAGTCACATTCAATCATGCAATCCATTCCCCCTATCAAAGGGCATGTGATACAACCCTAGAAAATAAGAGGCTTCCAAGAATTTGTTTTGTACATTAAAAGGGATTCATCTCTTCCTGTTTCAGATTGTTGTCATTATGTAGATGTGATTGTTGGCACTGCTATAGCCACCATGTGACCATGAAGAGAAAGCCAAGAGAATTCTAGAGTCTTAACTTGGTCAAACCACTGAACTAATCAACCCTGAAATCACCCTGCCTCTGGACTTCTTGTTAGATGAGACACCAAATCCCTTACCTTAAAACCACTTTTAGCTGGGAATTGTTTCTTGTAGCCAGAAGCATCCTGATATAACAGTGGCCGAATGTGTAGCTTTGACCAAAGGGGACAATGGGACCCAAGGCAACAGCAGCAGGGATTAACTAGAAATTTGCACTATTCACATGTAAAATAATGAGCTATTACATGACCAAGGTTGGCACATAAGATGAACCTATTGGCCATCCTGTCGTATTATGGATGAAGAATTTGAAGCTTAGGGAAGTTATAAGAACAAGACTCCACAGTTCTTTATAATTTCACAAATTATTTTTATATTGGTCATCTCACTTCATCTTCATAGAAATTACTATTATTATACTCATTTTATGGGTGAGTAAGCTAAAGCTGATGGGTAATATTAAGCCATTAGTAGTTTTACTGTGTTTTATAGTTTATGAAGTGCTTTGCTCATCATAATTTTTCTAATTATTACCTTTAAATCTGACCTGTGAGGTAGAAGTTTATAAATAAAGAAGCAGGCTCAGAAAGGTCAACTCATATAATCAACTCGCAGAACTTAGAACCCCAACTGGTGGTATGACCAACATTTATCCATCCAGAAGAGCTGAAGACTTTTCAGCAAATGATCCTTAATGAATTGACAGGGGAAGGGAGATTATAATACCAGTCACCTACTATGCACCAGACACTTTACAAATATGATGTCACTAAGTTCAAATAATCCTCCCTAGTAGGTATTATTCTTCCATGTAGGGAACCTGAAATTCAGAAACCTTAATCAACTTGCCTGAGGTTCACCCAGCTAATGAAGGGTGAAATCATTATTCAAATAAAGGTTTGGTGTACTCCAAATTCTGAATTCTTCTGTCTACTTCACTTTATTATTGACCATGCTGCATCTGAGAGAAAAGCTTTCAAAGCAGCCCACATTGAATATCAATGTCCTATCTGCAGCATTGAAATTGGCAAATTCTGTCTTAGGACACACTTATCCCTCTTTGCTTCCATACCTACCCTTTACTCTCTACCTCTTGCACCTGCCTCTCCTCCTAGTGGTCAGGGACTACATCATGCTCATTTCCTAACTCTTAACATGCCTATCATATGGCTCTGAACAAAGCAGGTGCGATTAAATGTTTACTTAAACATTTTCAGATATTGATGTTGAGGCACAACACTGACCTTCAAGAGATGGTGGTATTAAAAGGAACAATATCTTCCCAGCATGTCCACAGTGCCCCAGACCACTGTTGGACAAACAAACCCTTGGTCTGAAGGAAACAGAAAGAGTGAAAACTCTTTCTGTTCCTGTGTGGTTGGATTGTATCAGCCCTGCACCTCCTGCAAGCCACAGGCTGGTTGCTCAAGAGATACTGTTGACAGATTGATTCACTGACTAATTTATACGACATACTTATCCAATGACATAGGTATCTTGGAGGGAGTTCAGAGGAAAATAACTAAGATGATTAAAGGATTGGAAAATGTGCTTTACAGGGAAAGGTTATAGGGACTGGGGTTATTTGGCTTGGAGCTGAGAAAGCGGGTGAACACTGCAGGCATAGGCTGTTGCCCTGTAAAGAAGAAATGGCTCCTTTAGTCCATCCAGCTCTCCTTCCACATGGAAAACCAAGACCTAGAGAGCAGGAGTACCAGGCAGCCAGCCAGAGCAGGTCTAGACATTCTGACTGCCAGTCCAGTGGTGTCTCAGCACCTCCAGCTCTCCTGCATCAGCATGCGCACACACACACACCCAGGTGCATACACATGCACAAAGAAATATCCATTCGTCTATATACAACTTATAGGCATGTACATTTACACATGCAGACATGTACACATGTACACAGACACATACATATAGACATGCACCCCTACATGCACATAGCCAAACATACATTGAAGCATGAAGGTATTGAAAATGGCAACCAGCTCTCCTCTTTCCCCCAAGCTTGAATAAGGAAAGCAGGCCTGTCTTACATCACTGCAATAAGAGGATTTCTGGATGACATCCGTATATCTAAGAGGGTAAATAGAGACTGATGCAGGTTGTACTTCTCTAGAAATTGAGCCTAGCAGAGGATATTCTCACTCTTTGAGGTGCACTTCTTGACTGTGAGAAGGGACCAGATCACTTCTCAGGCCTCCTCCTCCATGGTTACACAACAGGCAGGCAGTGGCTTGTGCCCCCTTCCCCACACTATGGAGTGGACTTCCTCCTCCAAGTAGGGGATGAGTCGGCAGTAAGGTGCAGCCCTGCAGGAAGGTACAGAACTGAGGCACAGAGACAATTAGTGGCAGTCACACTGGATTTGACTAACCAGTCTGCCCTCGCTGACTGTGTGCCCTCTGCAAATCACCCAGCTACCCCAAGCCTCAGTCTCTTTGTCAGTAAACCTGGGATAGGAGGATGGCATTTGTCTTTATCCAGGAATGACCATAGAAAGAGTAAAAAAAAAAAATATATGTTTATAAAAAATAAAAAATTAAAAAAAAAAGAAATGCAACAGAAAAAAAAAAAAAGAAAGAGTAACAAGGAGGAAAGAGGTTTGAGGCAGAAACTGGGTTTGGCTTTGTGGCCCTTTATAATTTAATCTCTCCATGTCCCACTTTCTTCCGTAGGAATGAGTGCTAACTCTAAACCAGTAGAGAAAAATCAATTATGTAATTCCTAGGGACTCCTAACCCTTTTCCCTGCCAATCTTTATATTCACCCTGGCTCTTTATGCCTTCCCTTGAAGTCTTGATCCCCTGAGAACCAAGTGTGACCCCTGAACCATCCCACCATGGGCCATCTTCACCTTGCAGAAGTTGAAGGGCAGTGCCCCCTACACTCTAAGAGTCTGAGGAGGGTCCTCAGGAGGGATTTCTCCCTCTCTGGCTCCAGTGACTGCATTGTTCACTCTCCCGGGATGGGTGGGAGAACCAGACAGGCTATAATATTAATATCCTGTAAATCAACGAGCAGGAACCTGAATCTCAGCAGCACCGTGTTTAAACATGACCTACTCCAAACAGCCCAGCAGACTGGGTAAGAGACCCAATCTTGCATCACCACAAGCATCCCACTCAAGACGTCCCTCCCAGAGGCTCAGGCTGAAATGGCCGCCCTGTTGGCTGTGACTTCTCAGAGCTAAGATACTCTACCCCTGGGGCGGCTGACCCCAAGGGATACAGACCTACAGACTCACCGTCCTCTGCAGAGCAAAAGGTCATGGCCACCTCCTCTGAGCAATCTGAGCCCCAAGGAGACAGCCAGCAGTGGAAAGTCAGCCAGTGTGGATGCTTGCCCCACTCTCTGAAGCTGGTTCAGCCTCCTAGGGCCACAGGGCTTGTGGCCTTCTGGACAGTACTTGCAGCCACTCTCCTTGGCTCAAGAGCCCAGAACCCCAGTCCCACAAAGCAGTCACCCTATCTCCTCTGCTTTAGCAGATAGCCCTTTTGCACAAAAGCCGGGCACCCAGAAGCTCGCCTCAGAAAAGAACTGGATTATGACAAACCAAGAGAGGATTAGTGGGGGACACCATCTGCAGAAAGAATAATTAGCTTAGTGGTTTACACAGATTGTTCCTGGCCCTCTGCCCAAGGGTGCACTCTTCAAGACTGTTAAACACAGCCCCCATGGGCTTTCAGGGGCACCCTCCCAGCACCAGGGCTCCCGCCTGATTCCAGCCACCTGGGTGGGCCACAAGCAGCCTGTGATGGCAGGGGTTGCTCCATGGAAGCACAATTCCTGAGTCAGGGACACTAGGGGAGAGGTGGCTGGCTGGTTCCCATCTCCCTGAACAAATCAGAAAAGAAAATAGAGTGTCATTGTATGAGAGAGGAATTAGGTGTATAAAGGCCTAAAAGAACCAGCTGATGGGTAAAACCATCCACCTTCTATTCTCTCTACCAAGTCTTGGAGGGCCCCACTTACTGACTTTAGACTGAATTGATCGTTTTGGCTTTATGTTGGCAACACTTCTGGGGAACTACTGAAGCCTGGAATTATCAAATCCACTCTCTCTGAGAGCAGAAAACTATCCTTTCTAAGAATATTCACATTTAGGTGAAGAGTTTCTTAGAGGCAGGAATGAACTACATGACCTAACACTTGGTGGTTTCCTCACTGGAATTTAATGAGGTGAAAGACCCAGCTGCAGAAACGATGGGGACTGAGAATGCATTGCCCTCACGAGGTGACAACTTAAGCAATGTACGTTCAATATCAACATGACTGATCAGTTCCACAAAATCACTCAAGGCTTGCCTCTGGTTGACAGGTGTGGGATTCAATCCAATCAGATGTGCATACACGTGGGCTGCAGAGTGGAGATCACTCTGTATTTGAAAGCTAGGTGTATTAGTCAAAGTTCTCAAGTAAAACAGAATGAGTAGAGTATAGAGAGATTTAGATATATAGAAAGAGGTTATAAGGAATTGTCCCATGCAGTTACGGAGGCTGAGAAGCCCCACATCTGCAAGTTAGAGAGTGAGGATAGCTGGTGGTGTAGTTCCAGTCCCAGCCAGAAGGCCTGAGAACCAGAGGAGCTGATGGTATAAGTCAAAAGGCCCAAGACTGAGGAGCACCGATGTGGCAGTTGAAGATGGATGTCTCAGCTCAAACAAAGAAAACAAATTCACCTTTTCTCTGCCTTCTTGATCTTTGGGGGGCCCTCAACAGATCGGATAGCATCCACCCACATTGGGGAGGGCAATCTGCTTTATTGAGTCTACCGATTTGAATGTGAGTATCTTTCAGGAAAACCTTCACAGACACAACCAGAAATAATATTTTACCAGCTATCTGGGCATCCCTTGGCCCAGCAAAGTTGATACCTAAAATTAATCGTCACTCCAGGCTTCCTCAGATAATTGTAGTAAGTCAGAACAGGCATTGTCCAATGCAATAGTCATTGACTGAAATCCAGATTCTTCATGCCAACTCTGGACCATAAGCAACACGAAGAAATTTCAGATGGTGTGTATTGGCTCACTGAATACCTGAAAAGTGTACAGCATTCATTGATATTCAAGACATGCTGATTCATCTAGTCTATGGGGTAGATATTATTATCACACTTTTTGAATAGAGAAACTGAGTTCTGGAAAGGTTAACTTTCCAAAAGTCATTTGGCTGGTATGCAATGGAGCCAGAATTTAGATTCAGGCTGCTTGGTATCAGCCTCCCACTCTACTATGCTTTTTATGGGGAGAACAGCATAGGCCAAGAAAAGGAATGATTTTATTAAAAGAATAAAAAAAGAGCATGAAGTTTCAAAAAGGGAATGAGGAGAGGAGTCAAGAAATGGGAAGGTTGTAGCACTGTGAAAACCCATGTCTGTTCCTCAGTCTGGTCACCCAGGACATTCTTAGTTCTGGAAATTTTAATTCTATGAGATCATTGTCAGGCCACGGTCTTCTATCTCTGGCTCCCTTTCTCTCTTCCCACCCCCACTATATCTGTTCTTCATGCTCACCAGAACTTAGCCACCCTCCTCAGATTCCTTTGCCCCTTTCCTGGCACCTGATCACTTTGCCTCCAACCCAGTGCTCAAGGGATGTTACTTCAGTCACTGTCTTTCTGATCCATCCTGCCACATCCTTTTTCTTTTCCACACTCAGGGGTGGGAAGCTTCTGGAGGAATTCACTCATTCCTGTGGGTTGAGGTTTCTGCCAACTCATCGTATCAACATTATCTGAGCATCCAGTGATACTCCTCAGTGCTTCTGCCATTCTCTGGTCAGGTCAGTCCTCACTCTAGCTATTCCAATTAATCACCAATTTATCCAGGTCACTGTCTCAACAGACCTCTGACCAGGATAATAGGAGTTGGGCTCTCTGATCATAGGATTAAAATTTTTCCTCTCTACTTACCTTTCCCTGGATTTTGATCTCTCTACGACCCCCTCCTCTCCAAGAGAGGCTCTCAAGGAAACTTAGACCTGGACTAATATGTATTCACCAAGTGTGGTTAAGTCCTTTTATTTAAATTGTGTTTTCTACAGTTTGGGAGATATAAGGCTATCCTCTACAGTTGGCTCTTCCAAATCTCTGCTTTCCCCACCTGACCAAACTCCATTCATGCCCCCCTCACCCTTAGCAACAGCATTATCTATGCCCTACTATTGTAAAGTAAAAATCAGATTGGGGTCACTCTCTTCTTAAAGAAGAAGGTAAACAGAATCCAGTAGCATCCAATGTTGATGGGAAATGCCCCCCTTCCCCATGTCTCTGGAGGGATTTGGTGGGAGTAGAACTTTCAAACTGCTAAATTCCCACTCTCTCACCTGGTAGCTTTTGAGCTGTTACCATTCTTTGCCCCACATTGGTCTTAATTTCTTCATAACCAGACCATTGTACATAATAGATGTCTGTGATTTCAGGGGTAAAGAAGGGCAGTTGGGGTTATGTCATAGCCCAGTGAAGGAGGACACTTTAAAGTGACTCTGACACATCCCTGTGTGCCAAACTCCTCGGTCATCACGCCTTCCCCACCAGTGAGGACTTCTCATGGTGGCCCCTCTTCTTGGGTCCCAGCTTCCTTCATTGTATCCTATTCTTCAAGATCCTCTTCGTAGTCCTCTGTTTCTTCACCTCTTCTCCACGCAAGGCCCTGCCCCTTCTTTTATACCAAGAAATGCTTTATTATTCCTAGGCAGAAAGGCTTTGTTGTTGGGGTAGGTGAGGTTGATTGCCTACCTAACTGCCATGCCTACTTTCTTCACTGCCAGTAAGAACCCCCATTTTGAGGTCAAATACTGAATGTTCTATCCACTTTTTATGCAGAGCCATTTATGTAGCCGTCTGCCCTCTGCTCCAGTATTCCCCAAAAGCCATCTTGGCACAACAAAAGAAGCCTATTAAACTAGTCTAAAAAAAGTCTCTCCCTAGAATGATGTCTCCCCTGACCCTAAAGATAACTTCCACATGTCTCTTTCCTACATTGAAGTTAGGATCATGTCTTACAGTGGCCTTTCTCAACTTTCCATTATCACCCCACACCCCCACCTTACCATTCTTTTTTATTTCCAATTTAAATTCAATTTAGTTAACACACTGTATTATTACTTTGAGTACAGAGTTTAGTGATTGATCAACTGTGTATAAAACCCAGTGCTCATCACATCACATGCCCTCCTTAATGCTCATCACCCAGTTATGTCATCCCCTCACCCATCTTCCCTCCAACAGCCCTATTTGTTTTCTAGAGTTAAGAGCCTCTAATGGTTTGCCTCCCTTCTTATTTTACGTTTCCTTCCCTTCCCCTATGTTCATCCGCTTTGCTCTTAAATTCCACATGAGTGAAATTATATAGTATTTGTCTTTCTTTTATCATCCCCCCATTTCTTCTTAGAGGAAGAAATGTTCCCCAACTTGTCTCACATGGCTAATCACCCAGACTCCATCCTCTTTCTCTGCCCTGACCCTGAGTCCCCTTTTAGTTCTGCTCTGTCTCTGCAGAGTCATATTCTCCAAACATCCATTCCTGTCTGGTCCGGGTGCCTTCCTCTCTTCCCTCACAGCCTCCTGAGTGTTGTTCTTACATTTACACAGCACTATTGGTGACTTGATCTGCTCCTCTCCCAAACTGGAGGCATCTTGGGGACAAGGCCTCTGTTCATTCATTCAATTAATATGAGGCATCTTGGGGACAAGGCCTCTGTTCATTCATTCATTTAATTAATATGAAGTGTGTGCTCAGTGTCAGACACTGTTGTGAGCACATGGTTCCTGCAGTGAGCAAAGAGAAGACTCTGCTCTCATGGATATTACATTCTAGTGAGGAAAAGACAAACATATAGCAAATAAATATATGGCAGGTGGTAATTAGTGCTGTGAAGGAAAATAAAGCAGGATGATGGTACAGAGAGTGAGAGGAAAGCATCTCTGAGAATGTGACATTGGTCAAGTCCTGAGTGGAAAGAGCTGGTCAAACAGGCTCTTCCCTGTTTCTCTCCCAAGCCAAACCTGAGAGAAGAGCCTTCTGGATAGAGGCAAGAAAAGGCTCAAAATCCTCAAGACTGAGCATGCCCCAAGGCAGGGCTGGGGGAGGGGCCACATCATAGAGGAATTTACAGGTTATCTCTGTATCTCACATTTGTGGCAAAATGGTTTCTCTTACATGCTTCATAAACATTTTTGAGTGAATGAATGAATGAATGAATGCTTAGAAACATGCTGAGGTTTACTGGGTCCTAAAACTGGCCTTTCTTTGTTGTGTACCTCCCCCATCTCAATTCCAGGGGTCCTTGCCCAGGGAAACTAAGGTCTAACAGGTTGCATGCTCAAAAGCCTAAATTTACCTTCTGAGTAGTGTCCAAAACACAGTAGACCTTTGGCTTCTCATAATAATTTGTCCTTAGCGGGACTCCTTTTATGTTAATGAGCAGATTTCCTGCCCACCCCACCCCCAGCCATGGAAAAGTCTTCCAAGATGACTGATGACTGTCTCTTTCTCAAGGCCCTGACAGGAAGTAGGACGTGCAATGCACATTGGTGACCAGGGGAGATATCCTGAAACCTAAACGCCCCCACTTCCTGGTTCTGGCAAATCACTTTATTTCTGTGAACAAGAAACCCCCATTGCCGGATCCATCTTATGACCTGGTTTGACCCAACTTGGGCCTCAGCAATTAGTTCCTGCAATACTGAGAGACTGAGTGTAGATACACATAACTCTAAACCCAAATAACAGTGGCTTAAGAAGTGGGTGGTTTTTTTCCTCTCATACCACAAAAGTTCAGATTTCTGTAGTCAGCGGCTGGTGCAGTAGCCTCAGCTATCATCAGAGACTCCAGGATGGAATTCTCACTCATGTGTTTGCTATTGCTCCTGTGATCATCTCTACATTCCAATTGGAAGAAAGAAAGGGATAAAGGGCAAGTAGGATTTCCAAAGCCCAGAAAATCTTTCCAGGGTAAATGTCACATAATCTCTCCAAAATGCAAGGGAGAAAGGTAAATATTTTTCAGTTGCATACATTGCAATCTTAAGATGATTGGAGTCCTACTGGTATGACTAGGGGAGAATAAATACTGGACAAACCACAAGGAGATCCAACCCCTTGAACTACCCATCATCCATAAATACCCTTCTTCATATTCATATTCATGCCTACTAAGAGTGATGCTCTCTTTTCTATCATATCTAAATATGGTCCCTATAGAAATTCAAATCAAAACTACATTGAGATACCACCTTACACCAGTTAGAATGGCAAAGATTAACAAGACAGGATACAACAAATGTTGGAGAGGATGTGGAGAAAGGGGAAGCCTCTTACACTGTTGGTAGGAATGCAAATTAGTGCAGTCACTTTGGAACACAGTGTGGAGATTCCTCAAAAAATTAAAAATGGAGCTACCCTATGACTCTGCAATTGCACTCTTGGGTATTTATCCCAAAGATACAGATGGAGTGAAAAGAAGGGCCATATGTGCCCATAGCAACAATGTCCACAGTTGCCAAAGTGTGAAAGAACAAAGATGCCCTTCAATAGGCGAATGCGTAAAGAAGATGTGGTCCATATAAACAATGGACTATTACTCAGCCTTCAGAAAGGATGAATACCCAACTTTTGTATCAGCATGGACGAGACTGGAGGAGATTATGCTGAGTGAAGTAAGTCAAGCAGAGAAAGTCAATTATCATATGGTTTCACTTACTTGTGGAGCATAAGGAATAATAAGGAGAACATTAAAAGAAGAAAAGGAAAAGTGAATTGAGGTAAATCAGAGGGGTAGATGGATCATGAGAGACTGTGGACTCTGAGAAACAAACTGAGGGTCTTGGAGAGGATGGGGGATAGGGAGATGGATGAGCCTGGTGGTGGGTATTAAGGAGAGCACGTATTGCATGGAGCACTGGGTGTGGTGCATAAACACTGAATCTTGGAACACTGAAAAAATAAAATTAAATTTAAAAAAAAAAATAAGTAAATATGGTCCCTGTAGCCCAAGGTCTGAAAACCATTAAGTCAAAGAATCTGCCCCAGCAGCCCTCGTATGCAATGACAGAAAGGAAAGATAACTGTCTTTAAAACTCCCATAAAAGAGAGATAATTTAGAGAGAGAAAGAGAGAGAGAGAAATGGGAAACCCACAGCATTCATTGATTCATGGCAATCCTGGAATACTCTGGAATAGAACCAGTGTAGGCTCTTGGTCTTGGCCGTGGATCATATTCCTGGACAGTTGCTTCAACCTCTGAGAGAATTTCCTTTAAGCATTTTCCTCATAGTTCTCCCCTCTGGGAAGTTTTTCCTCATCCATTATTTTCCAAGCTCCATCTCAGAATGGTGTTTAGGAGACTTTTCTTAGAAATTCACAATCCTTAAAGCTCACCTCTCATTTGTTTGGGGTTGGAGGTATCAGAGTAGTTTTGTTTTAAAAGTCATGGGATGTTGCAAGTCAGATTGGGTTTCGATGGTAACATTATTCTCTCAAAACTTAGGTGACTTTGGTTCTTATTGATTCCTACTGATTCCATGTGCAACCAACCACACGGAACCAAAAAGCCTATCTAGACTTAATTTTTAGGGCTGCTGACCTTTTTCTATTGGCCACAGCATAATACTTTAGCCCATAAAATAAGACTACTGACTTGAGGTAATTTCCAACAATGTTCTGTTTGGAAGGTTTAATCTTATCTTTACTAGGAGATCATTGTCTTTGCCCAGTGAGATAGCAGTCTTTACTTACTGTGGCTGTCATTTTTAAGCCACTATTTATAAATTGTTCAGTTTGAAGTATAGAAGCAGTTTTATTTTTGATCCTGTAAGATTCCAAATTACAATGATCTCTTTGAACACCCATGGTCATAGCAGTAGTATTCTCAAAAGCCAACAGGTATGGGGCGCCTGGGTGGCTCAGTGGGTTAAAGCCTCTGCCTTCGGCTCAGGTCATGATCCCAGGGTCCTGGGATTGAACCCCACATCGGGCTCTCTGCTTTGCAGGGAGCCTGCTTCCTCCTCTCTCTCTCTGCCTGCCTCTCTGCCTAGTTGTGATCTCTGTCTGTCAAATAAATAAATAAAAAATATTTTTTAAAAAAGCCAGCAGGTAGAAACAACCCAAGTGTCCACCAGTGGATGAATGGATAAACAAAATGTGGTCTACCCATATGATGGAATATTATTCTGTCTTAAAAAGGAAATTTTGGCACGGGCTACAACACGGATGAACTATGATGACATTATAAGCCCATCACAAAAACGATCTCACTTATGTGTGGAATCTTTAAAAAAAAAAAAAAAGTCAAACTCATTGAAACAGAGAGTTCAAAAGTTATTGGTTGTCATTGGTTGGGGATGGGAAATAGAAATAAGGAGAGTTGGTAAAAGGGAACAAACTTCCAGTTACAAGATGAATAAGTTATAAGATGAATGGGTAACATGATGACTGCTACAAAAAAGTTGTTGATGATGATAAAGGATAAAAAGAAAAATATTGGTCAGTTCTCCCCTGAATCATTCAAATAAATCATTCAAATAAACTTCTCACTGTAGCCCAAAGTGAGAAGTTACGTAAACTCTACTTGAGCACTAACTGGAGTCCATGAACCCAAATGTCCAGATCTTATCTAGAAAACTCTTGAATCCTGCAATAGAGGTTAGCATGGCCAAGTGTTAAGGTCAGGGTTCCAATACTAGTTTTGTGAGATCTTGTACAAGATACTTAATCTCTCTAAGCTTCAGTTTCCTCATATGCCAAAAAGGAATGATCATTAATATATCTATCCTATAGAATTATTGCAAAGATTAAAGAGATAGTTAAAGTTCCTGAAACATAGTGCTCACTATTTACTAACTAAAAACACTCTTAAGCATTGCTTAGTAAGTATATGAAATTATTCTTATGAACAAACAGATCTTTAACATAGGTGAGTTAATATACACATACAGTAAATAGGAAAATGTATCTCAAATACCATTAAGTTTAAGAGTGCTGGACTCTGTGGTTTTGCATGGATTGCAGAGGAGATCTGAGAAAGTCCATGAATTACTAAAGAATATTGGCTGTGGCCAAATGAGTCGAGTGCAAAGGCAGGTATAACTTGTTTTCCTCCTGTCAATATCACATTGTGATGCTTCCAGTTATTCAACTAGAAAACACTGATTGCCAGCTACCTTGCAGGCCCTATGTAAGGTAGCAGGGCCCCAGAGAAGAAAACATTGTTCACGTTGTCATGGGGAAAGCAGGCTGAGGGAGAAGTTCTCAATAAACAGGTGAGATATCCTGTTGTTATGATAGTCACATCCAGCTCTGCCTACTACGGTTTGTAGAGCAGGAAATAAAATCGTCAATAAAATGAAATGCTGGGGTGCTTGGGTGGCTCAGTTGGTTAAGCATCTGCCTTCGGCTCAGGTCATGATCCCAGGGTCCTGGGACTGAGCTTCACATTGCATCCAGCTCCCTGCTCAGCAAAGAGCCTGCTTCTCCCTCACCCTCTGATGCCTCTGCTTGTGCTCTCGTACACTCTGTCAAATAAATAAATAAAATCTTTTAAGAAAGTAAAATGCCATCTTGCCTTATGATCTAGATGGAAACAGGCATGGTGTGGTGCATAAACAATGAATCTTGGAACACTGAAAAAATAAAATTAAATTAAAAAAACCAAATCATCAAAATGGTTAATCAAAGTGAAAAATTACGATGAGCAAAGTGCTGCCAGTGATGCATTTAGTACTAAAAGACCATGTCACAGGGATTCAGGAAAGTTTCCCCAGGAAAGAGATGATAAAGTTGAGATGTGAGATATTAGAATGTTGGATGCAGAGTGAGGGAGAAGAAAGTGTTCCAGGAGAGAAGATAGTGTGTACAAAGTTCTGGAGGGAGGACAGAAGAGGACTGGAAGAGTGGCCAGTGGCAGAGTGGCCAGGATGGGCTGGACAAGGAAGAAGCATCCAGATCATTATAAGGACTTTTAAGACCCATGAAGGCTTTAGAACTTACTCTATAAGCAACAATTTAAAGTTTTGAAGCAGGAAACTGACATAATCCAATTTTATGTGTAAATGTATTTGCATGTGTAAACAAAGGGGAAATTAAATTTATATAAAATAGAATTCAGAGATCATAAGTGAAGATATAAGTCTGAGTAACCAACCCCCAAAACAAAATGCAGAACATTATGAACATCCTAGTAAATTCCCCTTTGCCAGTTTCCAGCCCATAATCAAATTTGTTTGTTTGTTTACTCTGGCAACAACATGGAGAATGGGTAAAGGGATTGGGGGCAAGAATTGATGGGACTCTACTTGGGTAAGTAGCAATGGGATGAAGAGAAGAGAAGGAGCTCAATAAAAATCTGGGAGGTAAAGTTGGTATCTGCAAAGGAACAGGGGGAGGAGCAGTAAGTAACATCCCACAGATTGCTGGCTTGAACAGTTGGAGAGATGCTTAACAAGCCTGGGGATGAAGGATCTGAAAGTCTTTCCAGAAGAGCTGATGTGCAGGCTGCGTTTTGCAAAATCCATGAGAGTTAGCCAGGTGAGGGAAGTGAAAATTACATTTTAGGAAAGAAATGATAAAGGAAAATCTCAGGGAAGATCCTAAGAATGAATAGAGATGGGACACCTGGATCTAGCTTCTCCTTAAACATACCCCAAGACATTTTAGTTATGTGCAAGAATAAAATCTCATTTCTAAGTCTGTTTGAGTTCCTGATGTAACAAAGAGAGTTGTGACCATAAGGAGAAAAATGAGAGGGATGGGAAAGGAGATGAGAAGGGGCTCTGGGTCTGGGATATCGAGACCCAGCCCAACACTACTTGGGAGAGAAGTCAAGGAAGAGCATCAGAGTGTCCAGGCACAGAGGCTGGCCTGCATCACTTACCCCAGGACTATAGACAGGGACAGCACCCACCGAGTAACACTAGACTTGGGGACTGATTCCTTCAAACACCTGCATCAGGATTCTACCCCACAGAAACCCTGAGACCCTGTGATCCCCCTCAAATCTAACAAGTAGCAGAGCTACCTGTCATCCTTTCTCAGGGAAGAGACAGCACAAAAGCACACTCCAAGCTGGGGACAGAGGAGACACATTCGTTTCATGAATTTGGAAGTCATTTTCTATGGATAGACATGAAAGTCATGCAACTGGGAAAAAAAATCCCTTAAGAATACATGAGCTGTGAACATTATGCTGAGTTCATGAAAGAAGCCCATCACAAAAAGGCAAGTACATGTGATTCTGTTTATATGAGGTATCCAAAGTAGTTACCCTCATAGAGTCAGCATGTAGAACGGTGGTTGCTAGGGTCTAGGAGAGGAGTGTGGAGGGTTGCTCATCAATGGATATGTTGTTTCAGTTACACAAAGTGGATAAGTTCTAGAGACCTACCATACAACATACTGCCTGTAGTTAACAAGACTGTCTTATGCACTTAACAATGTATTGAGGGTAGATCTTGTGTTAAGTACTACCATACTAGAGTTTTTAAAAAGAATATGTGGCTTAGAAGGATAACAGGGTAAGATAGAGCAATGGACAACACCAACATGTAAGGAAAAAATAGAGGAAGAGAAGTCTTCAGAGAAGGCGGCGAGGAGAAGGATAGAGAGATCCTTTGGGAGGAAACAGTTCATGGAGGGTGGAAGAATGGGGTAATTGTTTGATGGGCATTAAAGAGGCCACTTGATGTAATTGAGCACTGGGTATTATATGCAACTGATGACTCCCTAAATTCTATCCTGAAATTAATAATACACTATTTATTAACTAACTTGAATTTAAATAAAACCAAAAAAGAAAAGAAAAGGAAAGAAATGAAATGAAATGAAATGAAATGAAATGAAATGAAGTCAAGAAGCATCAGCCAAGGATGATGATGATGAAAAGGGATCCATTATGAAGGAACCACACGTTGAAAAGGGACACCCTCCATGAGATAAACAAGAATGCAAGGGTTGCTGAAAAGAGAATGGGTAAGTTGGCATGAGGAGCCCGAGGCCTCATGGGAAGGAAGGACACCACTTCCCCATCCCTTTGTCCCTAGTAATTTGCAGGAGTGTAACTAAGTGGCCCTAACCAAGTTCTTCCTCATGGAAGAAAAGGTAGTAAGGGCCCTGAAGTCCATGAGGGTAGCAAAAGTGGGTCATGAAACCCACCAAGCATGATGAAGCCATGGATCTAATAGGAATAATGACTTTTAATGGTTAAAGTGGTGGATGCTGGAAACTTGGGAGCTCTTACTTCTTCCCTGGCACAGGGTAAAGCTATGACCTGTGAGCTCTCACTTCAGACCAGAAACTCCCTTGCCAGGCCCAAACCAAAAGAGACAATGATGTCTGGGAAGGTACCAATGGAGGCAGCCCCATGATCAGATGGCTCAGCTACCAACCCCAAGAGAAGAGACTCAATCCCTACTCATCTTGGCTGTGGCTTCTTGGGTACTGAACTAGAGGACACCCCTACAAACCCGTTTTCTGCACCCTGAAGAGAAATCAGGATGCAGGAAACTGGAAGTCACAGATACTACTGGCCAGCCAAGAAGAACGTATCTAAGACCAGGTCTTGATTGGAGGAAAATCCATGAAGACATGAAGACAACAACTCCATGAAAACATGGAGACAAATCATTGACTGTGAAAGGAAGGAGAGAAGTGGGGATTGGGTTAAAGGAGATGTAGGATGGGGGACATTTGTGAGTGTTCACAGGAAAGCATGAGAAAGCTCACCACCTGTGAGGAGAGGTTGGACATTGTAGGAAATGGATCAAGACCCCTGAAGCAGGTGTGGGGGAATGAAACCCAGAACCCAGCTGGAGAGGAGGGGCCATGAGGAAAGAAGCCTGGAAAAAGCCACCTCAAAGCAGGTCTTCATGACCTCACAAAGCTGGCACACTCACCTCCAGGGTTCCAGAAACTCTGCGTCAGTCCTGGCTAGGTCTCCTAGTAACTGGATGCAGGGACCATGGCACTCTTAACACCACAAGGAGTAAAAAAAGTCTTCCAATTTCAGGTGAAGAGAAAAGACAGCTTTTAAAAGAGTTTGCTCAGATTGGTAAAATGGTGTGCTGTGTGTGTGAGAAGTGGCCCCTCAATGGTTCTCCCTCAAGGTGTCTACCTTGGACATAACTCCTTTCTTAGCACACCACCTATGAGCCCTCCAATCAGTTTGTGTCAGCTGGAATGTCAGGCCAAAGTCTTAGCAGTCTTTGGAGCTTGGAGGTTGTTTTCCCAGCCTACAGGAATAGAGCCTGGCTGGAGCAAAGGAGGAGACAAACACAAAGACTATGTACCTTCCTCTACTCTGAGGAGGGCCAGGGAGATCCCTGGGGCTTGTTACCATGGGATGCCACCTCTCACCAGATAAACTCAGAGCCCTGCGAGCCTTTTGAGCTTGTATGCCAATGTGTGTGGTTGTGTGTGTGTGGTTGTGGGGTGAGGGGTGGAGGGGGCTCTTGCTTTAATGCCGGGAGAGGGCAGATTTTGTTGATTTCTCAGAGCCAATTCTGAGGCCAAAAGACATGAGCAAATGGGGATGGCCTTGTGGAGTAATGAGGACCAAGTGCAGGACCTGGAGTTCTCTGCAAGCTCCTTGCAGAAAAGGGCTGTCCACAGAGGTGTCTCAGGGCACTGCTGTAGAGATCAGGCAAGAGGACCCCAAGCACAGATTAGCTTCTGACCTGCAGCCATGAATTGATGGGCAGGCACCAGGTAAAGGCTTTCTTGGTGGAGTCTCCCTCCCCATCCTCGCATGTGCTTTCACCAGCAGCTGGAGATCTCCCAGGCAGCTCTGATTCCCGCAGCCAGAGCTGCAACACTCCCATTTTTGGTGGGTCTCTACTTCATGCTGCACCTTGACTTACCTTGTCTTTAAAAGGCACTTGCTTCTCCTACATCTGTTGACGTTCTACAGGAAACTTTCTGGAAAAGCAAAACAAACACTCAGGTGAATTGGGTTCTTACAGTTAGGACTCTGATCAAGCTCCCCACTGCCCCCACACTAGTCTACTAAAATGCCTGAATTTTCACCAAGTTAGACACATTCCTTCTTCTACAGCATAACCTCACCAAGCCTCTTTGCAGTCATTTACAGTTTAGCATAAATTTCATTATCAGATCAATACCTCCTGGACAGCTAGTTGAGAATAGACACAGAGAGAAGTCAAATTTTGTCTTCAGGAAGAGGAAGGAGGGACCATAAATCAGGACTTGAAGCCTGCTGGAGGCATACAAGCTTAGAAACTATAGTGTCTAGCACGAGAACTCTCAGAGGAAGGAGAGGTGTTAGAAAAAAGAACACATTCCCAGAAAGGAGAGGGAAAGCTGTCCAGAAATGAAAGCACAATTCTGCCCAGGCATACCCACAGTCCTGGTTACTCTTCAGGATGATGGGGAGCCCTGAAGACCCGGTAGGGTTTTGCTCAATGAGGTTGGCATCTTGATTTCTCAGTCTCACCCACCATCCCTCATATCATGCCCTGCAGAAACCAAAAGGTAGGGAACACCTACGGAGACTGCTGAACTGGGAGGAGTTTGACGAAGTGAGAGACTCCCGCCAAAGCATTCTGCTGGATACACTCTACGAAAGCATCATCTTTGCCGTAGGCAAAGGCTTCCCTTGGGTGGAAGTGACCAAGGTGGTCAAGTTCACAGAAGAGCTGCTCAAGGAAACCAAAGGTATGGGACATCTGGAGCAGGAGTCAGCGAGGCTTTCTAGGGGATAGGGGTCAAAGCCCCCCCCCACACACCACCACCAAGGTCCATAGTCTCAGGAACTCTCTGAGGAACTGGAAGCCCCTTCCTTTCTTCCTCTGACATTTAGCATCCTCACATGCTCATAGATAATATTCCTGTCTAGGTTTCTGGAAAGCGAAGCAAATTGAATGTCCTTCCTGGGTCTTTTCACTCCATCTCTCTGGCTGAAAATTTTGCACACACCAAGTTGTTCACATAACAGTCAGGGTGTTTGTCTCTTGGTCAGTCATTTACACTTTGGTGTGACTCTCATCATCAGATCAATACCACTGGGGCCGCTCGCTGAGAGTAGGCTCAGAGTAGAGTCAGGTTTTATTTTGGGGAAGGGAGTAGGGGCCATGATTCATACCTTTTGTTTGGTTTCATTTTGTTTTTACTTACATAAACATGTGACTCCTCTGTTTAAAACCCTACACTGATTCCCCATTGCATTCCTGAAAGACAGCAAATTGTTCCACATATCAGGTTTTGGTCTGCTGAATGTCTTGGAGAAATCCATCAGCTTGCTGGCAGGGATGGGGTAAAAGCAGTCAAGTGAGTTTAAAGAGGGAGCATCTCTCCCACCCCTGCCATGCCTTCATGAGAAGAGCCATCTCCTCCTGGGACTCTAGTGCACAAGAGATGTGATCACACCGATCTATCTCTTGGGCTGTGAGCAGCAGATTCATTCGTTAAGCAAATATCTGGAACAGCCTCCCTTGGGTCACCATCATTTTAACACTCAGCCAAGAGTCACTAACAAGTGCTAAAACCAGTGGCTGAATGCTTGATGAGAAATGGGATATTTACATATTTCCTCCCCACAATATTCTTGCTGATTATAAAGGGGGAAAAGAATACTTCTATGTGAGGGAGCCTGGCAGACATCTCCTTCATCAAATGATCCAGTCAACATCATCAGTAAAAGTACACATTGTGAATCATGTTCCACCTGGTAGAATGCAAAAGGAGAACCCAGCAT
Source organism: Mustela putorius furo (assembly GCF_011764305.1). NCBI lineage: Eukaryota > Metazoa > Chordata > Mammalia > Carnivora > Mustelidae > Mustela > Mustela putorius. The sequence continues at coordinate 18,668,757 of NW_025421325.1, forward strand.
CCTTCAGTGATGGTTCTAGGAAGGACTCAAAACATGATCTAATCACAAGAAAACGTTGAATTAGTGGCACTGAACAAAGTCCCTCTCCTGTGAGCTTCAAAAATATTAAGGCCCTGAGAGCCAAGGTAAGACAGAGGAGCTGTTTTAAACTGAAAGACACCGAGATTTGGGCCACTAAACTTGACACGTGGCCTCAGTTTGGGTCTTTGTACATCAGAGTAAAAAGGATGTAAAAAGGGAACAACAGGGAAAATGCAAATGAGGTCTGGAGATTAAGCAATAGCGGTGTGTCAAGGGAGATCTCCTGATTCTGATGAGTGTGGTTGTGAATGCCCTGTGTTAGGTAACGTACATGAAAGCAATCTGATGATGGGGCATTGTGTGGGCTGCTTATTCTTTAAGTAGTTTGGGAAAAATTTCTTTGTACTATGTTTTTCCAATTTTATTGAGATATAATTGACATATACCATCGTATACATTTAAGGTGTGTGGCATAATGATATGACATATGAACATATTGCAAAATGATTACCAAAGTAAGGTGAGTTAACATCCATCACCTCACATAGTGACAATTTTTTTCTTGTGAAAATGTTCAAGATCTACTCTCTTAACACCTTTCAAATATACAACAGAATTGTGTTAACTACAGTCGCCATGCTGTACATTAATTCCCAGGGCTTAATTATCTTATAATTGGAAGTGTGTACTATTTGAACACCTTCATCCTTTGCCCACCCACCTCTGGCAACCATCAGTCTGTTTCATTCCGCTTGTGAGATCATACAGTATTTGTCTTGATACCCTTTCGGTTTATCCACACTGTTGCACAAGGTAGAGTTTCTTTCTTTTTTATAGCTGAGTAATATTTTTATGGCTGAAAAATATCATATTTTCTTTTTTTGGTGAAAAATGTTGGTTTATTAAAGCATAGGGACAGGACCCGTGGGCAGGAAGAGCTGCTGCCAAAATATCATATTTTCTTTATCCATTCATCCATTGATGGACTGTAGGTTGTTTACATGTCTTGCCTGTTGTGAATAATGCCGGCGGAAACATGCAGGTACTGATATCAATTCAAGATAGTGAGTTTTTTTAAGGACTTTATTTATTTTTTTATTTGACAAAGAGAGACAGTGAGAGCAGGAACACAAGCAGGGGGAGTGGGAGAAGGAGAAGGAGAAGCAGGCTTCCCCCTGAGCAGGGAGCCCAGTGTGGGGCTCAGTCCCAGGACCTTGGGATCATGACAGGATCCAAAGGCAGACACTTAACGACTGAGCCACTCAGGCGCCCGCCCCCAAGATAGCAATATCACTTCCTTTGCATATATGCCCAGAAGTAGAATTGCTGGTTCATATGGCAGTTCTACTTTTAATTTTTTGAAGAACCTCCACACTGTTTTCCACAGTGGCTGCACCAGTTTTCATTCCCACCAATAGTGCATGAGGGTTCCCTTTTCTCCACATCCTCACCAACTTTATTTCTTGTCTTTTTGATACTGGCATTCTAACATGTGTGAGGAGGTATCTCATTGTGGTTTTGATTTGCATTTCTCTGGTGATGAGTGATATAGAGGTTGTTTTCATGGACCTATTGGGCATTTGAATATCTTCTCTGGGAAAATGCCTATTTAGGTCCATTGTCCATTTTGATTAGATTATATGGGGTTTTGCTATTGAGTTGTAGGAGTTCATTGTATTAACACCTATCAGATATGTGTTCTGCAAATACTTTCTCCTATTTCATAAGATGCCTTTTCATTTTCTTGATAATTGCTTTCGCTGTGCAGAAGCTTTCTACTCTGATGTAGACCCACTTGTTTATTTTTGCTTTTGTTGCTTATACTTTAGGTGTTATATCCAAAAAAATTAAAAAATCATGGTCATGACCCATGTCAAGGAGGTTTCTCCTGTTTACTTGCAGGAGATTTATGGCTTTAGTTATGCTATTTTTTAGTAGACTATTTCTTAGCACAGCTTTGGGCTCACAGCAAAATAGAGCAGAAAGTATAGAGATTTCCCACAGAAACCCTGTCCCATATATGCACAGCCTCCCTCACTATCAATGTACCCCATCAGAGTGGAACATTTATTACAACTGATAAATCTACCTTGACACATCATTATCACCCAAAGTTCGTAGTTTATATTAGGGTTCATTCTTGGTTTTGTGCATTCTATGGATTTCAGTTAATGTATAATGACATGTATTCACCATGAAAGTATCACATAAAATAATTTCACTGCCCTAGAAATCTTCTGCAGTCCATCTATTAATTCCTCCTTCTCTGCCAATCCCTGGCAACCACAGTATTTTTTTTTTACCATTTCCATACTCTTGCCTTTTCCAGAATGTCATATAGTTAAAAGTCATAGTCTTTTCATATTGCCTTCTTTCACTTAGTAATATACATGTAAGTATCCTTCATGTCTTTACATGGTTTGATAGCTCATTTCTTCTTAGGATTGAATAATATCCCATTGTCTGGATGCACCCAGGTTTATGCATCCATTCAATCTACTGAAGGACTTCTTGGTTGCTCACGGACTTTGACAATTTAGAGCTGCAATAAATACCTGTGTGTAGGTTTTTATGTGGACATAAGTTTTCAACTTCTTTGGGTAAATAACAAGAAATGAGACTGCTTGATTGTAAGGTAGGAATGTGTTAGTGCTGCTGTTGTTAGTGTTGCCAAACTGTCTTCCAGAGTAGCTATGCCATTTTGCATTCCCACCAGCAATGAATGAAAGTTCCTACTGCCCCACATCCTCACCAGTATTTGGTAGTGTCCATTTTCTCAACTTCGGCCATTTTAATAACTGTGTAGTGGTATCTTGCATTTTCCTGAAGACATATAATAATGATCACCTTTTCATATGCTCGTTTGCCATATAGATAGATAGACAGATCTATATATCTATACATCTATATGTATATCTATAGATATATAGATATATAGATATAACTTCTTTGACAAAGTGTCTATTAAGTTTTTTACACATTTTTCAAGCAGGGTGTTTTCTTTTTGTTGAATTTCTAAAGTTCTTGGTCTGTGTTAGATAACTGTCCTTTATCAGGTATGTCTTTTGCAAATATTTTCTCCCAGCCTGTGGCTTGTCTTATTGTTCTTGACGATGTCTTTTGCAGAAAATTTAAATTTTAAAGAAGTCCAAATTACCAGCTCTTCTTTCATAGACTACGTCCTTGTGTTGTATCTATAAAAGTCATCACCAAACCCAAGATCATCTACGTTTTTTATATATGTTATCTTCTAGAGGTTTAATAGTACGATATTTTAGATTTAGACCTATGATCCATTTTGAGTTAATTATTGGGAAAGGCATGAGATCTGTATCTAGATTCCATTTTTATACATGTGGATGTCCATTTGTTCCAGCACTATTTGTTGAAAAGATTATCTTGGCTCCATCGTATTGCCTTTGCTCCTCTGTTAAATATCAGTCACATGTATTTGTGTGGGTCTGTTTCTGGACTCTCTCTTGTGTCTTCCCTGTTCATCTATTTGTCTATTCTTTGGCCGACCATACTGCCTTGATTATATACTCTTTTTGAAACTTTTCTGTATTTCTTTATTTTGAAATTTTTTACAGTCTAATATTTTTTAAAAGATTTTATTTATTTATATATTTATTTGACAGAGAGAGAGAGATCACAAGTAGGCAAAGAGGCAGGCAGAGAGAGAGGGGGGAGCAGGCTCTCTGCCAAGCAGAGAGCCCGATGCGGGGCTCGATCCCAGGACCCTGAGATCATGACCTGAGCCGAAGGTAGAAGCTTTAACCCACTGAGCCACCCAGGTGCCCCTCAGTATAATATTTTTTTAACATGTGGCATATTTGAGGTCCTCTGCTGGACTTCTGTCCAAGGCTTCCAACCACTGCCAAGCAAATAGGACACATGACGCCCTGTCCCTCATACATGATATCCCCATCCCTTATGTGCCCAGAGTTCACCCACCAGTCCCAGCATCAGTAACTCAATGCCCCTCCTTAGTCTTACCACTTTTCACCGGCTCCTTGTCCACCACTGTTTCTAACCCACCTCCATCTCTTGACCAACCCACAGCTTTCAAATCTTGTACTGCATCTTTTCACTAAACAGTATGGTGATTTTGTTCAGACACAAATAAAATCCCACCACTCCTCTGTTTCAAGCTATTTAGGGGCTGCCACTGAATCACACATCTTATATGCATGTGGATTAGACTCTTTTTATTTCTTAAGCTGCTCGTGTACCCTTCCTTCCCTTCTCTCCTCCAAACCAGTGATCCCGGTCTGAAGGCTTAAGCCAGACATGGCACTGCTTCTGGGCTGACTTAAGAGATAACTGTATCCCATCCAACCCCCCACTCAGCCCTCATCGCTGCAGCCTTCCTGGCATCCCTCTTGGTCCTGTTCCCTGCTGCTCACAGCAATGCACAGGTACCAGAGTTCAAGCCTGTCGGCTGAGCTCTGTAGTGGCTCATGGCCAGAACAAACACTGACGAGCGGGAAGAAGAATGTCAGCCCCAAGCAGGTGGGAACTCGGGCTCTTTCAAGTTTCCATCAGAGACTTCCACAAGCTGAGTCTGTGAAAGGCAGTCAATGATGATGCAAACCAAACTTCAGACTTGGGAGATTAGCTCATACTGGTGCTTTCAGCATTTCTGGTTATCGCATAACTTGACAGCACAGCCTAGCTGTGCCTTGTGGATTTCTAAAACCGTGCAGTTGGAAGGACATTTGGTGATCTGGGAACTTCATTCCCTCTACTGCAGGGAGCCCCTTCAACCAGCCAACAAAGTTCTTCAAGCCTCTGCCAACACCCTCCAAGCTATAGGGTGCTCCCTCCTTTTGAAACAATTTATTCCGTTGTACAACCACTCCTCTAATTTGGAAGTTCCTGTTTATATCTAGCTACACCTGTCTTCTGCACCTTTTACTCAAATGATCAAAGTCTGTCCTTTAGAACCAGAATGCAGGACCTGCAGATATTTCATTTGCTTCCTAAAATGTGACTATCATGTCTTTACATTTAGACTAGAAATCCCCAGGCACTTTTGCCTTCTTAATATGAAATCATTTCCATAGACCCTTTCCCTCTAACCCCCCACCACTGCCATCTTCTTTCCTGCCCTTCTCGGGACATAATTGTGATTGCCAATATTGTTCTTAAAATATATCATCCAAATCCAAACACAAAACAGCCTGCAATTTGATCAGTGAAGTGATTAGGGATTTTATCACCTCCTCTGTCCTGCTGATGATGCTCCTGTTTATATAGCCTATGGGTAAGTTTACTTAATCAACATCAAAGTCACATTGATTTATATTGGGCAGGCAGTCCCACATGGGAACTATTTTTCCCATCCTGCCCTTGTGCAATGGCAATTTTGATTATTCATGCAAGACTTTACAATTATTCCTGCTGATTCCATCTTGTCAGTGTTGACCATCTTTCCTTCCTCCTGACATCTTCTAAATCTTGATCCTGGGCTCTCCAGCTTATGAGTTCTTCCTCTTACCTTTAAATCATCCCCAAATCTGAGAAACATGGTTGGTGCAAACACAGAATAGGAACAAGCTCTTGGGTGGGCCCCTCATGCCTGAAATTTAACTCACTGAAAACAGAATCCATCCGAAGGCTCAGCACCTAAAGGGAACATTCCAATCTTATGTCAGTCCCTTACTGGATATATGGTACTTGGCAAGTCACATCACCTCCAAGCCTCTGGTTACACATCTAGAAAATGGGAAAAGCAAGAATACCCACTTCCTGGGATTGTTTTAAGGATTAAATGAGGTTATATACATAAAGCTCATAACGTGAATTTGGTGCCTAGTAAGGACTCAGTGAGAGCTAGCCATTATTCTTAGGAGGGGACCATAGGGACAAAGGCAGAAGACTTGAGAGAATGATGTGATTCAGAGATGGGATGATCAGAAGTGGCTGCATGCACTTGGATGCAGCAGCCAGGACAGATCAGCCTCCACAGGTTCAGAAGCAGCATCAGCTTCCTCCCGAGGGCAGCAGAGATCATCTGAGGCCCTTTCTCCTCAGACGCCAGCACTAAGGCAGCTGACCCTGCATCACAGGGAGTAGGGCAGGAAAATGCGCTGAGAGCAAAGGGGCTGGCACTTCAGCCAGAGGCAGTCCAAGGAGGTAAAGGAAACTAGCAGACTTGTTTGGTAAGTGGGGAAGTGAGAAAGAGGCAGGCAAGCTCAAACAATGAGTCTGTTACCTGGGTTCCCAGCTCCGCTCCCAGGTAACAGACTCATTGTTTGAGCTGACTCTTGAGAGTAATACCACATGCTGGCTGTGATTTGCAGGGAGTGACAGTGGGTTGTGCTGGGAGCACCCATGGATATGGAGCCACTCTAGAACCAGGCGTCCTGAGCTAGGTCCTGCTCACCTTGGGTCCCCCATGGTGCCATTCAGGATGATGCCTGTTGCTCCTGAGGATGATCAGGCTGGCCCAGATGATCTTCATGCCATACCCACACTGCTTCTCAGAAATCCAGTACAGGGACACTTGCAAGAGCATGAACAAGTTCATTAGTTCTCTCGAGATAGGGGATAGAATTTCAGCTGAAGCTTCCTTCTTCCATGGGAGTGTCCTCCTCACTTTATAGTCAACACCAGTCTCAAGCTGGACTGGTCCTCAACATTCCTGGTGCCCTGGCTCAAGTCCTGGTTCTGCCATTTCCTTGCTGTGTGATCCTGTGAGGATCCCTTAACCTCTCTCTGCTTCAGATGACTGTAAGGACAAGAGGAGGATAGGAATCTCACCAACTTCATGGGATCATTGCAAGGATTAGATGAGTTCATTTATGTAAAGCACTTGGAAGAGTGACTGGTACAAAGAAGCCCTGTGAATGTGCAGTTGGTTAGCCATTGTTATTATAATACCCATTCCTCGGGGATTTCAGGCGCTCCCATGGGGTCTGTTGTCCATCCAGAAGTGTAGGTCTTATCACTGCAGCAGGAACCAAACCTATAGCACTGTTCATTGAACGTACCTGGTTTGCTCCTCTTGGCTTTGTTCCCCAAACCCCTGTCTTTGCTTACTTAGCTCTGTTCCCACTCAACCCAATTCCCGACCCGACCTTAATCTGTTCTTTCTCTACCGCCTGGTGTTGTTTGAGCCAAGCTACCCAGGTCTAGACCACATTCTCTAAGGAGTTGGTCCATGTACCCTTTGCTCCTTCCTGTGCTTACCAGCTCTGGGTAGATTCCCCTCCTAATCCAGGATACAATGCCAGTGGGAGCCAACTAAGCCAGTGTCCAAGTGGACAAAGGGGCATATGACATCAGCCCCATCTGCTGGAGGGTGTTTCCAAATGTTCTCTCTGTTCAACCTGCCCCTGCCGAGGCCCTGTGCACCACCTCTGAGATGCCCCTTGCGCTGATCTTAGAGCCCAGGGCCTCTCAAACTCCCACACCCTATTCCATCCCCTCACCCTGCAGGTCCCCAGACTTTGCCACCCAGAGCCAGTCTCGGACCCTCCCACATCAGGCCCAAGTTTGGCCCCCTCTCTCCATGGCCATGGCCACACCTTCTCAAGGTCCTCAACACTTCATAACTGGATTTCTGCATTTGTATCCTCTCTGGGCACGCACATGCATACAATCATCCTCGCCACTGCCACCAGCAGTGGCTGCCTCATTCTTCTCAAACCCTGTGTCCATGGAGGTATCCTCCTTCCTTATCTATTCAGATCTAAACTTTTCCCTTAAAGAGCCATAGCTAGACAGCAAGAAAGACTAGACCCTGAGGAGGCTGGATCTCCTGGAGAGGGGTCTATGCCCACTTCACTTTTCTCCCTCTATCTGTGCCTCCATGCCAAATGCAGCATGTGGCACGCAGTAGGTGCTACATGAAAAAAAGTAATATTAATTTTTAATTAATTAATTAATTTTTAAATTGGTACCCCTGGAGATGATATTTCCTGTAGGCAGAGAGGAGGTTAGGGTGCTTGACTTGTCCAGGGTGACTGCCTTGAGTGTTGCGTGTCCAGGTGATGTCAGGGGGATTAGCTCTAAACTCTGCACTCAGAAGATTTGGTTTGAAATTTCACCTCCACCACTTATTACTGGAAATAATTATTGGAAAGGTTACCTTCATTTCCTCGGCTCTAAAATGAGGGTCATAACAGTTCGGAGGATTAAACAGTTGGGAGGATTAAATGAGACAGGGTCTCCTAAATGTATAGCACAGTTGGGAGGATTAAATGAGACAGGGTCTCCTAAATGTATAGCACAGTGACAGGCACATAGTTAATGCTCAATAAATGTTAACTCCCATGTGCCCATGACACACAGATGGGAGATGGGATGAACAGAAGGTGCTGGCTGTCCAGGATGAGAAGCTGCTGCTTGACATCCCTCAGAGGGCTTACTGTCTGCGAAATTTCTTGTCTTCCCCTCACCTTGCAAGCAGGACTGCAGATGTATTCCAATCACAGGCCAGCAGAATGGTGGTCCAGACAACCTCAAGCCCAGTGCCTAATGGAGCCACCCCATACCCATGACCTGCCCTTGGGCACATGTGTGAAGAAGTGCCACTGCCCGAAAGCATAAGGGGGAAGGCATCTGTTCACTACCCTTGTTAGGGGATCCAGGCAGCAAGGGGCAGGAAGAGCTGTCAAGACAGCAGGTCAGGTCGCCAAAGAGTTGTAGTGCTTCCCATCTCACATCCCACCCTGCCCCTCAGGGATCCACATCCCACCCATCACAGGTGGAGAGGTGCAGGATTCAGACCTGGCTGGCCAGCTCACATGCAAGCTTCTGTTTCGACTAATGTCCACAGGAGACTGTCACTCTTCTCAGAAGGGAACATCTCCAGGGATTTCTTGTTGTTGTTATTGTTGTTGTTGTTGTTGTTAATCTGAGGCTAAGGATGGTTGAATCCTGTTTGCATACTAGATAACAAATCTGGCTGATAGTATTTAAGGAAGCTCATGTTTGTACAACAGTGATTCAAAGCTTTGACAGGACAGCTGCCAGCCTGGCTTAACTCCTGGCCCATTCGGGCCTTGCTACCAGGAGGGAAAGAGCTGCCCTTTATTCAAACGCACAAGCTGATTCTGTCCTGGCAAATGTCTCACCAGGATGATCCAGGCTCAACCCCAGGCCAAAAGAGAGAGTCCTGTCGACCTCACCTCCACTGCCAGCCTACAGGAAGCCCTGGGCAGATCCCAGCCTGCTGTCTCCATGGGCTGGAGGGAAGTCACCAGGCCCAGCACAGAGAAACAACAAGCTGCTGCTCTGTCTTAATGGGAAGAAATCGCAGGAAATGGGCATATTTTGCACACCCTGTTGAGTCTCTGGGAAAGGAGAAGAGACAGGTGTTGGGGCATATGGGAACCCTTGAGGTGTCCAACTTTGCATCTGGGAGTGGCAGAGATTTGGGGTACCCAGAAGACCCATACATCCTATCTTTGACTGACGCATTGCAGCAGGTGAGGGGTGAGGGGAACAGCCTGTCTTGCCTCAGACTTCACCTCTGATGCTTTCCCTACACATCTGGGCTAGAAGAACCTCTTTCCTTCTGGTTTGGCCCCATTTCCTGGGGCTTTGAGGAAGTGAGCCTTGATGATCAGTTGGTGGAGGCATGAGATAGGCAGGGGAGTGCTCAGTCAGTCATAGTCCCCTATTGGTAGTTCCATCCATGGCCACTCCTGATTCTCCAGGAAATGTCATCTTGGCATACATAGGATTGAAGGCAGCCATACCATCTGTCTCCAGAAAACTGGGGCTAGCAGGAGGCATTACTTCCCCAAGGTAATCTATGCAAGTACTTCCTACCAGAACACTCATGGCCTTGCCCCGGCTCTACACTAGCAGCCCCCTGAGTACCCAACCCCATGTCAGGGATCCTCCAGTGATTCAGGACTAGCACAAGCTGAGAAAAAATGCACTTTCACTCTTCTTGGAAAGTAGCTTGTCCAGCAGCCTTCTCCACATGGCCTGAATCCCATGTCTCTCCCATTAGACCTGGAGAAGGAGCCTTTGGTGACAACTTATTTGTTGCTGGAGAGTGGAAGCTTCCACAAAGGCCATTGATTGAAATCTTGAGAGAGCATTTCTTGGGACAAATGGGCAATTGCCCTTCCAGAGCTACCTTCGTGAGTCTGTCAGTCTGCTGGGGCTGTCATAACAAAGTACCACAGACTGGGCAGTTTCAACAACAGACATTTATTGCCTCCCAATTCTGGAGGCAGGAAGTCAAGATCAAGGTATCAGCAGGGTTGGTTTCTTCTGAGGCCTCCCTGAGGCCTCTCTCCTTGGCTTTTAGATGGCCACCTTCTCCCTGTGCATATCACATGACCTTTCCTGTGTGTGTGTGTCATAATGTCCTATTTTCACAAGGATACCAGTCATATTGAATTAGAGCTATCCACATGATCTCATTTAACCTGAATTATCTCTTTCAAAGATTCTATTTCCAAGTACAATCCCGTCTAGAGGCACAAGGGTTCGGATTTAACATATGAATTACGGGGGACACGCTGTTAATTCAGCCCATACACTAAGGTCACAGCTCTCTAGGTGAGACTGTTAGGCCAGAAATCAAGACTGTGCCATAGAAACCTCCCCCAGCCTTCCCTGAGGGACATACGCCCTGCAGAGGGAAGAACAGTGAGGACTCTATGATCCTGGCATTTTCCCATGTAACATCTATAAGCCTCACTGTGATCTTGCATCACAGACATCATTTTAATGATGAGGAATTGAGGCCCGAAGAGGTGAAATAACTTGGCCCAGATCACACCTCCAGTAGATGGAGTTGGGATTTGAATCCAGGTCCGTCTGACAGCAGAGCACATGTCCTGCCATGTGACCTTCCATCTTGACCGAAGGGATCTGTACATGGGCTACATGAGAGTCTAAGAAGCATGAAACCTGGGAGAGCACCCCATGGTAAGAGTGGAATGAGACTGCTGACATGCAGGAAGAGCTGAGCACCTGGAAGAACAAGGTGTGGAACACCTGGGGGTGGGGCTCCTAACTGGGTCATCTGGAGTTACAGCATGTGACTGGGATCCTGCCCCTCAGTAGGATGGCTCCAAAGTGGTGGGTGGTGCAGGCCCATCTGAGAAGAGGAGCTGTGTCCTTTGGCTAATGTGTTCTGGCCCATGTGTGCCACCTGTGTGTGGGCGGGTCGTACTGGTGCCCTCAAACCTGACCTCTGGCCCTTTGGAGTGACCTCATGCTCTACCTCTAACTTCCCATGTCCTTCCCTAGCCATCTGGACATCAGCGGGGACAAGGCCTGGGGATGGAATAGCCTGTTTTTAGTCTAGGTACAGTTCCATGTCCCTGAGACCATGGGATTACTTAGTCATTTTCAACTCAGGGATGATGACAACAAGGATGATGATGAAGTTTTGAAGTCAGGATTCCCTTCACTAAACTTGAGACAGCTGCAGGGCTTGGCCCACAGCACCCTTAGATGTGGCTGCAGAAGACTGTCAGTTCAATCAAAAAGGAACCTAAGAGATCACCTGAATTAAGCCGCACCAACACCACCACACACACATTATTCAAGAATCCTCTCACCAGCCAAAAACCTCCTCACTCCTCAAGTCTAGACTGCTCCTTTAATAAAGCTCTTGCTTCTAGAATGTTCCTCCTGCTGCTGAATTGAAATGGGTTGCTTTGAGCCTTCTGCCTGAAGACTTCTGTTTGTCCTCCAAAGCCTCCTCCCTGAATCAGTCCAATCCACCCCTCACTCAGCCATTCTCCAGCAAATGTTGCCAGGGCACTGTGTGAGGGGATAGAGCCTTCCTTATGTGCTAAGGTCTCCTCATAGATCATCCCTTTAATGTTCACAGCAACTGTAGATGGGTGGGTACTCTGTACCCATTTCAAAATGAGGCAGCTGAAGTTCAGAGAGATTAGGTAACTTACAAATTATCACACAGTAAAGGGCAGAACCATCACTAACCTTGAGATCTTCTGGCCCCAGAGTCTGTTCTTCCTGCCAAAATTCTTTAGCATTAAGCTTACAAACTTCTTATACAGACTCCTAACTATAAAAAACAAACTCATCGTTATCTGTAGGGAGGTAGGCGGGGTTTGGGTAAAATAGGTGACAGGGATTAAGGAGGGCACTTGTGATGAGCACCGAGCACTGGGTGATATATAGAAGTGTTGATTCAATATATTGCACACCTGAAACTAATATAACAATGAATGTTAACTAAGTAGAATTTAAATAAAAACTTAAAAAAATAAAAAACTTCTTTTTTAATGAAAAAAAGTCAACTTCTTGAGGAATGGGAATGAGGAACAGTGAGGGGGTGCTTGTGCTAAAAAGCACAAGTGGCAAAAAGAAGAGTTTTGGCAAAAGCCCATGACAATCTAAAATACATGGCTCTGTATTTGCCCTTTGATCCCAGGAGAGTGAACCATGAGAAAATAGTTACAGGGTCAACAAAGTCTTTCTAATCCCGCTGTTGGGGTACGTTTTTTTTTGTAATGTGACTATTGGTTTATCTTAAAAACAAAAGCAAAGCACCTATTAGGCAGGAGAATAGTAGGGAGGTTCCTCAAACAATTAAACATAGTATTGCCATGTGACCTAGCAATGCCCTTTCTGGGTCTAACCCCGCCCACCACTCAAGGAACTGAAAAAAGGGACTTGAACAGTATGTGTCCTCCCATGTTCATGGCAGCTTTGTTCACAATGGCCAAAAGGCAGAAGCAGCCCATCCATAGGGATTTACATGTCCGTCAGCATGTGAATGGATAAACAAAATGGAATGCATACATAAAATGAAATGTCACTTGGCCAGACAGAGGGAGGAAATCTAGATAACTTTTTTTTTAAGATTTTATTTATTTATTTGACAGACAGAGATCACAAGTAGGCTGAGAGGCAGGCACAGAGAGAGGAGGAAGCAGGCTCCCTGCTGAGCAGAGAGCCCGATGCAGGGCTCCACGTGGGGCTCGATCCCAGGACCCTGGGATCATGACCTGAGCCGAAGGCAGAGGCTTTAACCCACTGAGCCACCCATAATGTCCTCAAAAGTTATTCTAGATAACTTTTGAGGACATTATGTTATCTAGATAACATTAAGTTATCTAGAATAACTTTTGAGGACATTACGCTAAGTGACATAAGCCAGCTACAAAAGACCATGTCCTGTAGGATTGTATTTGCGTGAGGTATCTTGAGTAGTCAGATTCATGGAGGCAGAAAGGGGTCTTGGTTTCCCATCTCTAGCATGAGAGGACTAGACTAGTTCAATAGCTGTCAAAATGTGCTCCTTGGTCTGAGAGACCATTTGCCTCAAATAAATTTGAGCAATATTGCCTACACTCTACGATTTTTGGCCATTTGCTGAGCCCACCAGTGAATTAAGGGCTCCATTTAATTTATTTTGGTCCAACATATCTTCAAGGTCTCTGGCTGCAGAGTTCATTTCTATGTAATACAGATTGCAGAACATCCTTTGGAAAACCATGACAGAGAGGACTGGGGGCTCCTTCCAGTGTCCACCTCCAAGGGTCTACAGAGAGAGTCCATGGCTGGTTGAAAGTGGGTGGTTGGGTCAGGCTGGGCTTTGAATTCTGACTTCCCCACCCCACCAGCTATGTGACCTTAAGCAAATTTCTTTACTCCTTGAACCTCAGTTTCTCTCATGGGTAAAGTGCCTACACTTGCCTCACAGAGCTGGGAGGGATTGGGTGGAGCCTGAGATGACCCAGGGCACATGGGGCCCAGTGGGAACTCCCCAAACAAGAGTCCTCTGCTCCCTCAAGGAAAGCATACCCTGTCTTCTGAGCTGTCACTGTCGTTGGCACCTTGGTATTAAATGAGTTTGGCAGAACCTTACCAGGAGCAGAGAGATGGGCAGGGGACAGCATTCAAAGATACAGGATGGGAGTGGAGATGTGGGTCCTGTGCTTTTGTCTGCTTCCCACTGTCCCATACCAGCCCTATAGGTGCTCAAAAAGGTAAGCCATCCACGCTGCAGCCTGACTTGGCTCCTCCCCTTTGAGCCAAGGCAGGGGCAAACAAACTGGTTTGTCAGGGGGCACTGGTGGCACCTGGATCCTCCCCCTCACTCCCACCTCACTGTTCCCAACCCTTTTGGGACGTGGCACATCTCCCTTGCTTTCACACAGCCTCAAACTCCACATATGAGGGGCACTGGGAGGAGGACACCCACAGTGACTGGTCCAAGCCCAGTGGCTTTTTGCCCTGATTCTGGAGCATCTGGTGTTTTCACCCCACCCCCGCTCTTTCCCAGCTTATTGCTCTCCTCCACTCCTGTGCCTGCATCCCCATGCAGGTGCTGGCCTCCAGGGGTTTGGGGACCGTCTTCAGGAAGTTCCCAGCAGCCAATGCAAATGAAGGCCCCTCCCTGTTATTGAAGAGCAACTTGCACGTACAGATCTGTCCCCCGGCAGCTAGAGGCTTCTCTCTGAGACTTAATCCTTGGCTTTCTGAGTCATCAGAACCTCCTCAACCTGCAGCAAATGGAGAATGGTCTGAAGGCCAAGAAAGTGTGTCTCCTGAGCCAGCTTGGGATGATCTTTGCTGAAAACCAGAGCTGGTCAAAGGAGTCTTGGGGCTGGAAGTTAAAATCCAGCCCAGGGACTCCTCCTGTGATCATGGAGGAGGTCCATACTTGGGTTTTATGACCATAAGAGGGCACCCGCCAGGATGACAAGTAGCTGGGAGCACTTGCCAGCATTTGCTGAGGTCACTCAACATGACTGGACCTTCAGACCTCTTGGGTTTTTTTAAAAAGAATTTATTTATTTATTTGAGAGAGAGGGAGGGAGGGAGAGAGCATGAGCCAGCACAAGCAGAGGGAGCTGCAGAGGGAGAGGGAGAAGCAGGCTCTCCCCTAGGCAGGGAGCCTGACAGAGGCAGGGCTTGATCCGAGGACCCTGGGATCATAACCTGAGCTGAAGGGAGAATCTTAACCTACTGAGCCACCCAGGTACCCTGGCCCTCAGACTTCTTGATTCAAACCTGGGCTCTGTGCCGGGAGCTGAATAAAGAAGACCAGGAACCAGCCCTGACAAACCAGGCAGTTATGGCCAACCACACGTCTGGAAGACGCAAGTGATCCCAGCCCCACGTACTCCAGACCAGGCTGGAGGAGAGAAAGGGCACTTGCCAGGATGTTCATTTGGCTCTGTGGAGCTCAGAGAAGACGCAATGACTCACCTCGTGAATTTCAGTCGCTGCTACACAAATCTGGAGTCCGGCTTTGATAACCAGAAACCAATGACCTCACCCTGGTCCCCCAGCCTCTGAGATTCCTTTACTGATCGTGCCTGCCATCCTCTGCACATCACCACCATGCTTTTGAAATGCCCAGCTGACCTCTCCCTTCCCCTCTTCAGACCTCTGAGTGGCTCTGCAGCTCTCAGCCAGTTCATTTCCTTTCAGAAATGTGATGGTTCTTTCTTTGCACACACTCCCCAGGGGGGAAAAATGCATGTGAAATTCTGGATGCAATTTTAGAAGTGCTAGTTAGCCTCGTGGCCCATCCTGGGGTCCACAAATTCTGGTTGAGGAGCCCAGCTTCTGTTTTGAAGTCCAGCTTTTTCATGTGACATACACAAGCTTGGCCTTTGCAAACTGAAGACACAAAGCCCTTCTGTTCCCCCAGGCAAGTCCCCCAGACTCCAGCTTTTCCTCCCAGAAACTCTGAGCCATGTGGATCATGCACATGCCCACGCTGTACCCTACTTGCATCCAGCCTTTATCCCTGTGGTCCCTTCTCCAGGAGTGCTCTTCCCCACCATCTCCTGCCAACCTCCCCATTCTTCCACTCTGGGCTCCCAGTATCCTTTTTGTTGGAAGCCCTCCATGACTCCTGGCCCCCAGGATCCTGCATCAGGATGCCTTCTTCATGCAAGTACCCACTCCATCTCCTCATGTTTCCCCTTCCTCCTTGCCACACTGCAGGGCCTGGTTTTGCCTCCACCGGGGTACTTGCTTTGCATGTTTCTTTTAGAGGAGTCTTCAACTCTTGTCATGTCATTATGTAATGTACATGAGTACTATTTAAAAAAATGGATGGGACACCGGGGTGGCTCAGTGGGTTAAAGCCTCTGCCTTCGGCTCAGGTCATGGTCTCAGGGTCCTGAGATGGAGCCACACAACAGGTTCTCTCTGCTCAGCAGGGAGCCTACTTCCTCCTCTCTCTCTCTCTCTGTTTGCCTCCATGCCTACTTGTGATCTCTGTCAAATAAATAAAAGTTTTTTAAAAATGGAGTCTTGTATATTCTGTATGATATTCCATACCCTCTCCAAAACCAAAAAAAAAAAAAAAAAAAAAAAAGAATAGAATGACAGGCCCACTGGATCCGAGCAGCACAAAGCTTATATCTATGCAGGAAGGGACCTAGTGGCCATGTGATAGGTGAGGGGACTGAGGTTCTGAAGACAGGTGCTGTGTGTAAAGGTCGCTTAGCAGAATGGGGCATCTGGGGGCTTTGGCTTTATCCTTTACCAGGTGAGAATTTCATGACTCCCTGCATGTCAATATCTGAGTTTTTTGGGCCCAAGCTAGCCCTCTTGAGTCAGCACTTCCTTTTTTGAGATGTGTGTGTGTGTGTGTGTGTGTGTGTGTGGCTGGGGTTCATGCTGCCATGAACAAGGGAGTACAAATAGCTCTTCAAGTCCCTGATTTCATTTCCTTGGATATATATTCCGAAGTGGAGTCGCTGGATCATACCGAGGAGGCATTTTAGACATTTTTCCTTAATGATCCACCCCTTTGAAATTTTAACATCATAAATATCCTGATTACATATTGTAGGTACATCTGCTTTATATATATATATAAACCATATTCTTTCTATTTAATTTAGAGTTAAACTAATGAGTCACTGAACATTATATATATCAAAAACT
This sequence comes from Mustela putorius furo, assembly GCF_011764305.1. Classification (NCBI taxonomy): domain Eukaryota; kingdom Metazoa; phylum Chordata; class Mammalia; order Carnivora; family Mustelidae; genus Mustela; species Mustela putorius. Next base: position 18,685,641 of record NW_025421325.1, read on the forward strand.
AATGGGGTGTACTAAACCTTGGCTAATTGAATTTTAATTTAAAAATTAAAAAAAATTTTTTAAAGGTGACTAAAATTTTTAAATTAAATTCAAAATTTATTTTTTAATATTTTATTTATTTATTTGACAGACAGAGATCACAAGTAGGTGGAGAGGCAGGCAGAGAGAGGAGGAAGCAGGCTCCCCGCTGAGCAGAGAGCCCGATGCGGGGCTCGATCCCAGGACCCTGGGATCATGAACTGAGCTGAAGGCAGAGGCTTTAACCCAGTGAGCCACCCTGGCGTCCCTAAATTCAAAATTTAAAAGGTATCAATAGGTGGGAGCACCTAGATGGGTCAGTTGGTTAAGTGTCTGACTCTTGATTTTGACTCAGGTCATGATCTCATGGTTGGGTTTGAGCCCCATTTCTGGCTCCATATTCAGCAGAGTCTGCTTGGGGATTTTCTCTTTCCCTTGCCATCTGCCCCTCCCTATCTCCCCACTCATGCTCTCTCTCTCTAATAATAAATAAATAAATAAATAGATCTTTTAAAAAATTTATAACCAATAGAACTTGAAACACTGAATCAAAAACTAATGAAGTATTTTATGGTGACTAACATAACAATAAAAAACTTTTAAATAAAAAATAAAAATTGTCAAATTCTAAACTAACATTACAACTGTACCTTCTAAGTAATCTTAATGTAATTTATTTATTTATGTAAATTGTGATTATCAAATTACATGTTCAAAGAAGCAATTTATGTTTATGCATAATAACAATGCTTCAAATCTTAAAATGTCATGCAAAAGTGTCATTTCTTTGACAAAAAATTTACAAAATTAATTGTTTTAGTTATTTTCAATAAACTTAAAACTTTGGGGGGGTATTTTATTTTTTATTTTTTATAATGTTACGTTAGTCACCATACAGTACATCATTCTTTTTTTTTATATATCTTATAAACATATAATATGTTTTTATCCCCAGGGGTACAGGTCTGTAAATCACCAGGTTTACACACTTCACAGGACTCACCACAGCACATACCCTCCCCAATGTCCATAACCCCACTCCCCTTTCCCAACCTCCCAGCAACCCTCAGTTTGTTTTGTGAGATTAAGAGTCACTTATGGTTTGTCTCCCTCCCAATCCCATCTTGTTTCATTTATTCTTCTCCTACCCCCTTAACGCCCCATGTTGCACTCCACTTCCTCATATCAGGGAGATCATATAATAGTTGTCTTTCTCTGATTGACTTATTTAGCTAAGCATGATACCCTCTAGATCCATCCACGTAGTCACAAATGGCAAGATTTCATTTCTTTTGATGGCTGCATAGTATTCCATTGTGTATATACACCACATCTTCTTTATCCATTCAACTGTTGATGGACATCTAGGTTCTTTCCATAGTTTGGCTATAGTAGACATTGCTGCTATAAACATTCGGGTGCCCCTTTGGATCACTACGTTTGTATCTTTAGGGTAAATACCCAGTAGTGCAATTGCTGGGTCATAGGGTAGTTCTAATTTCAACATTTTGAGGAACCTCCATGCTGTTTTCCAGAATGGTTGTACCAGCTTGCATTCCCACCAATAGTACAGGAGGGTTCCCCTTTCTCCACATCCTCGCCAGCATCTGTCATTTTCTGACTTGTTAATTTTAGCCATTCTGAATGGTGTGAAGTGATATCTCATTGTGGTTTTGATTTGTATTTCCCTGATGCCGAGTGATGTGGAGCACTTTTTCATGTGTCTGTTGGCCATCTGGATGTCTTCTTTGCAGAAATGTCTGTTCATGTCTTCTGCCCATTTCTTGATTGGATTATTTGTTCTTTGGGTGTTGAGTTTGCTAAGTTCTTTATAGATTTTGGACACTAGCCCTCTATCTGATATGTCGTTTGCAAATATCTTCTCCCATTCTGTCAGTTGTCTTTTGGTTTTGTTAACTGTTTCCTTTGCTGTGCAAAAGCTTTTGATCTTGATGAAATCCCAATAGTTCATTTTTGCCCTTGCTTCCCTTGCCTTTGGCGATGTTCCTAAGAAGATGTTGCTGCAGCTGAGGTTGAAGAGGTTGCTGCCTGTGTTCTCTTCAAGAATTTTGATGGATTCCTTTCTCACATTGAGGTCCTTCATTCACTTTGAGTCTATTTTCGTGTGTGGTGTAAGGAAATGGTCCAATTTCATTTTTCTGCATGTGGCTGTCCAATTTTCCCAACACCATTTATTGAAGAGGCTTTCTTTTTTCCATTGGATATTCTTTCCTGCTTTGTTGAAGATTAGTTGACCATAGAGTTGAGGGTCTATTTCTGGGCTCTCTATTCTGTTCCATTGATCTATGTGTCTGTTTTTGTGCCAGTACCATGCTGTCTTGATGATGACAGCTTTGTAATAGAGCTTGAAGTCCGGAATTGTGATGCCACCAACTTTGGCTTTCTTTTTCAATATCCCTTTGGCTATTCGAGGTCTTTTCTGGTTCCATATAAATTTTAGGATTATATGTTCCATTTCTTTGAAAAAAATGGATGGTATTTTGATAGGAATTGCATTAAATGTGTAGATTGCTTTAGGTAGCATAGACATTTTCACAATATTTGTTCTTCCAATCCAGGAGCATGGAACATTTTTCCATTTCTTTGTGTCTTCCTCAATTTCTTTCATGAGTACTTTATAGTTTTCTGAGTATAGATTCTTTGCCTTTTTGGTTAGGTTTATTCCTAGGTATCTTATAGTTTTGGGTGCAATTGTAAATGGGATTGACTCCTTAATTTCTCTTTCTTCTGTCTTGTTGGAATAGAGAAATACAACTGATTTCTGTGCATTGATTTTATATCCTGACACTTTACTGATTTCCTGTACAAGTTCTAGCAGTTTTGGAGTGGAGTCTTTGGGTTTTCCACATATAGTATCATATCATCTGCAAAGAGTGATAGAGTTTGACTTCTTCTTTGCCAATTTGGATGCCTTTAATTTCCTTTTGACGTCTGATTGCTGAGGCTAGGACTTCTAGTACTATGTTGAATAGCAGTGGTGATAGTGGACATCCCTGCCTTGTTCCTGACCTTAGCAGAAAAGCTTTCAGTTTTTCTCCATTGAGAATGATATTTGCAGTGGGTTTTTCATAGATGGCTTTGATAATATTGAGGTATGTGCCCTCTATCCCTGCACTTTGAAGAGTTTTGATCAGGAAGAGATGCTGTACTTTGTCAAATGCTTTTTCAGCATCTATTGAGAGTATCATATGTTTCTTGTTCTTTCTTTTATTAACATGTTGTATCACATTGATTGATTTGCAGATGTTGAACCAACCTTGCAGCCCTGGAATAAATCCCACTTGGTCGTGGTGAATAATCCTTTTAATGTACTGTCACAAATCCTACTGGCTAGTATTTTGGTGAGAATTTTTGCATCTGTGTTCATCAAGGATATTGGTCTGTAGTTCTCTTTTTTGATGGGATCCTTGTCTGGTTTTGGGATCAAGGAGATGCTGGCCTCATAAAATGAGTTTGGAAGTTTTCCTTCCATTTCTATTTTTTGGAACAGTTTCAGGAGAATAGGAATTAGTTCTTCTTTAAATGTTTGGTAGAATTCCCCTGGGAAGCCATCTGGCCCTGGGCTTTTGTTTGTTTGGAGATTTTGATGACTGTTTCAATCTCCTTACTGGTTATGGGTCTGTTCAGATTTTCTATTTCTTCCTGGTTCATTTATGGTAGTTTATATGTCTCTACGAATACATCCATTTCTTCCAGATTGTCAAATTTGTTGGCGTAGAGTTGCTCATAGTATGTTCTTATAATTGTTTGTATTTCTTTGGTGTAAGTTGTGATCTCTCCTCTTTCATTCATGATTTTATTTATTTGGGTCCTTTCTCTTTTCTTTTTGATAGGTATGGCCAGGGGTTTATCAATATTATTAATTCTTTCAAAGAACCAGCTCCTAGTTTTGTTGATTTGCTCTATTGTTTTTTTGATTTCTATTTCATTGATTTCTGCTCTGATCTTTATGATTTCTCTTCTTCTGCTGGGTTTAGAGTTTCTTTCTTGTTCTTTCTCCAGCTCCTTTAGGTGTAGGGTTAGGTTGTGTACTTGAGACCTTTCTTGTTTCTTGAGAAAGGCTTGTACTGCTACATATTTTCCTCTCAGGACTGCCTTTACTGTGTCCCACAGATTTTGAACCGTTGTGTTTTCATTATCATTTGTTTCCATGAATTTTTTCAATTCTTCTTTAATTTCCTGGTTGACCCATTCATTCTTTAAAAGGATTCTGTTTAGTCTCCATGTATTTGGGTTCTTTCCAAATTTCCTCTTGTGATTGAGTTCTAGCTTCAGAGAATTGTGGTCTGAAAATATTCAGGGAATGATCCCAATCTTTTGATACCAGTTGAGACCTGATTTAGGACCCAGGATGTGATCTATTCTGGAGAATGTTCTATGTGCATTAGAGAAGAATGTGTATTCTGTTGCTTTGGGATGAAATGTTCTGAATATATCTGTGATGTCCATCTGGTCCAGTGTATCATTTAAGGCCTTTATTTCCTTGCTGATCTTTTGCTTGGATGATCTGTCCATTTCAGTGAGGGGAGTGTTAAAGTCCCCTACTATTATTGTATTATTGTTGATGTGTTTCTTTGATTTTGTTATTAATTGGTTTATGTAGTTGGCTGCTCCCACGTTAGGGGCATAGATATTTAAAATTGTTAGATCTTCTTGTTGGACAGATCCTTTGACACTATGAAATAGTGTCCTTCCTCATCTCTTATTATAGTCTTTGGCTTAAAATCTAATTGATCTGATATAAGAATTGCCACCCCTGCTTTCTTCTGATGTCCATTAGCATGGTACATTGTTTTCCACCCCCTCACTTTAAATCTGGAGCTGTCTAGGGTCTAAAATGAGTTTCTTGTAGGCAACATATAGATGGGTTTTGGTTTTTTTTATCCATTCTGATACCCTGTGTCTTTTGATTGGGGCATTTAGCCCACTAACATTTAGGGTAACTATTGAGAGATATGAATTTAGTAACACTGTATTGCCTGTAAGGGGACTGTTACTGTATATAGTCTCTGTTCCTTTCTGATCTACTACTTTTAGGGTCTCTCTTTGCTTAGAGGACTCTTTTCAATATTTCCTGTAGATCTGGTTTGATGTTTACAAATTCTTTCAGTTTTTGTTTGTCCTGGGAGATTTTTATCTCTCCTTCTATTTTCAGTGATAGCCTAGCTGGATATAGTATAATTGGCTGCATGTTTTTCTCAGTTAGTGCTCTGAATATATCATGCCAGCTCTTTTTGGCCTGCCAGGTCTCTGTGGATAAGTCTGCTGCCGAACTAATATTTTTACCATTGTATGTTACAGACTTTTTTTCCTGGGGCTGCTTTCAGGATTTTCTCTTTGTCACTGAGACTTGTAAATTTTATTATTAGGTGATGGGGTGTGGACCTATTCTTGTTGACTTTGACGGGGGTTCTCTGCACCTCCTGGATTTTGATGTTTGTTCCCTTTGCCATATTAGGGAAATTCTTTCCAATAATTCTCTCCAATATACCTTCTGCTCCCATCTCTCTTTTTTCTTCTTCTGGAATCCCAATTATTCTAATGTTGTTTCGTCTTATGGTGTCACTTATCCCAATTATTCTAATGTTGTTTCGTCTTATGGTGTCACTTATCTCTCGAATTCTCCCCTCGTGGTCCAGTAGCTGGAAGCTCAGCTTCTTTATTCTCTATCATTTGGTCTTCTATATCGCTAATTCTTTCTTCTGCCTCATTTATCCTAGCAGTAAGAGCCTCCATTTTTTATTGCACCTCATTAATAGCTTTTTTTAATTTCAACTTGGTTAGATTTTAGTTCTTTTATTTCTCCAGAACGGGCTTTTATATTTCCCGAGAGGGTTTCTCTAATATCTTCCATGCCTTTTTCAAGCCCAGCTAGAACCTTGAGAATTGTCATTCTGAACTCTAGATCTGACATATTACCAATGTCTGTATTGATTAGGTCCCTAGCCTTCAGTACTGCCTCTTGTTCTTTTTTTTGTGGTGAATTTTTCTGCCCTGTCATTTTGTCCAGATAAGAGTATATGAAGGAGCAAGTAAAATACTAAAAGGGTGGCAAAGACCCCAGGAAAATACACTTTAACCAAATCAGAAGAGATCCCAAATCGTGGGGGAGGGGGGGATAAAAAGAGGTTCAGAAAAAAAAAAAAAACAACAACAATTAAAAAAAGAAAACAAATAAAGAAAAAATATAAAAAAGAAAATATCTATATGTATATATAGATATATATACATTTCTATATATTAGATAAACTAGTTAAAAAAGAAAAGGGTAAAAGTTAAAAAAAATTTAGCAGAAGAAGAAAATAATTGAAAAAAAAAATTAACTGCAAGACTAAAGAATCATGGGGAGAAAGCCATGAGTTCCGTGCTTTGCTTGCTCCTCCTCTGGAATTCTGCTGCTCTCCTTGGTATTGAAACTGCCCCCCTTGGTAGGTGAACTTGGTCTTGGCTGGATTTCTTGTTGATCTTCTGGGGAAGGGGCCTGGTGTAGTGATTCTCAAGTGTCTTTGCCCCAGGTGGAATTGTACCACCCTTACCAGGGGCCAGGCTGAGTAATCAGCTTAGGTTTGCTTTCAGGAGCTTTTGTTCCCTGAGTGCTTTCCGTAGAGTTCCAGAGGACAGGAATGAAAATGGTGGCCTCCCAGTCTCTGGCCGGCCCGGAGGAGCCGAGAGCCCGGGGCCCACTCCTCAGTGCACCCTCAGAGAATAGCACCCAATAACACCCGTCTGCCTGAGCCCCAGCTGCACTCCGAGCTCACCGAGCCTGCGACCGGTTCAAGGTAACCCTGAGCTGAGAGCTCACTCCTCGCTTCTGTCTCTGTACCCGGCTTCCCTGTTCTAATACCTGTAAGCTCTGCAACACTCAGACACCCTGATCCTTCTGTGACCCTGCAGGACCTGAGGCCACGCTGACCCCGCATGGGCTTCACCCCGGTTTAGCCTCTGGAGCGATGTCCCTCAGTGGAACAGACTTTTAAAAGTCCTGATTTTGTGCTCCGTTGGTTGCTCCTGCTTTCCGGGAGCCAGCCCCTCGCCCCCCACAGTCTATCTTCCCATTGCTTTGGATTCACTTCTCCGCCAGTCCTACCTTTCAGAAAGTGGTTGATTTTCTGTTTCTAGAATTGCTGTTCTTCTTATCTTTGATCTCCCGTTGGATTTGTAGGTGTTTGAAATATTTAGATAAGCTATCTAGCTCATCTCCTGCTACCTGATGTAGTCTCAGCCTGCTTCTTCTCTGCCATCTTGACTCCTCCCCATCATTCTTTTTTTTATGTAATTTTATTTTTTCAGTGTTCCAAGATTCATTGTTTATGCACAACACCCAGTGCTCCATGCAGTATGTGCCCTCCTTACCATCCACCACCAGGTTCACCTGTCCACATACCCTCCTCTCCTCTAAAATCCTCAGTTTGTTTCTTAGACTCCACAGTCTCTGGCTTCATCTCCCCCTCCAACTTCCCCCATTTCACTTTCCCTTTCCTTCTCCTAACATCCTTCAAGTTATTCCTTATACTCCACGAGTGAAACCATATGATAATTGACTCTTTCTGCTTGAATTATTTCACTCAGCATTATCTCCTTCAGTCCCATCCATGTTGATAAAAAATCGGGTATTCATCTTTTCTGATGGAGGCATAATATTTCATTGCATATATGGACCATATCGTTTTTATCCATTTGTCTATTGAAAGACATCTTGGCTCTTTCCACAGTTTGGTGACTGTGGCCATTGCTTATGAACATTGGGCTCTTCTTTTCACTACATCTATATCTTTGGGGTAAATACCCAGTAGTGCAATTGCAGGGTCATAGGGTAGCTCTATATTTAATTTTTCGAGGAATCTCCACACTGTTTTCCAAAGTGGCTACACCAACTTATATTCACACCAACAGTGTAAGAGGGTTCCCCTTTCTCCACATCCTCCCAACACGTCATTAGATTTTGACGTAGTATTCCAAGACTCATTGCTTACACATAACATCCAGCACTGGATGTTGTCCCTCCTTAACATCACCGGGCCAACACATCCCCCCACCTCTCTCCCCTCTAAAACCCTCAGTTTGTTTCTCAGAGTCTACAGTCTCTCATGGTTCATCTTCCCCTCTAATCTCCCCCCTTCATTTTTCCCTTCCTTCTCCTAATGTCCTCCATGTTATTCCTTATGTTTCACAAGTAAGTGAAACCATATGACAATTTACTTTCTCTGCTTGACTTATTTCACTCAGTATTATCTCCTCCAAGTCCCATCCAAATAGATGCAAAAGCTGGGTATTCATCCTTTCTGAGGGCTGCATAATATTCCACTGTATATATGGACCACATCTTCTTTATCCATTTGTCTGTTGAAGGGCATCTCAGCTCTTTCACTTTTGCTTCATACAGTAAATAACTAGTTTATTGGGAAAATGGGGTGGGGGTGGAGTGGCCCAGGAGGGGTCTGTGGGAAGCTGGCATCCTGAGAGTGAGGAGTATGTCCACAGCCAGAAAGGGCATCCCAGGCCAAGGCCTGGCACAAGAGTATACAGGGTATGGTGGAAAAATAGGGAAAAGTCAGTGTGCCAGGCAGGAGCTGAGGGAGAGGGAGAAGGAGGAGGATCATGATCTGACCAGGTTGTGGAAGGGGCATTGTTTTAACAATACCACTATTAAGGACTGAAGACCAAATTCCTCCCATAGGGGCTTAGGGGGCCAGCACCTCCAGGCCACTGCCCATCTCCCAACATCATCTAGAATCCAACCTCATCTTTTACCAGCTGCCTTCTAGCCTGCCAACCACTCATCCCCAGCCTTCTAGTTCCTCAAATAGGCCATGCTTTCTTCAACCACAGGGCCTTTGTACACAATGTTACCCCTGCTTGCTTCACTCTTTCCTACCTCTCTTTGCCAAGTAACTCCTCTGACACTGGTCATCTCATCTCTTTCATCACCTACTCAGAGAATTGCTCCTCACCTTCCCTGACAAAGTCACTTCTTCCTATTCTGTGCGCACCCAGCCTGTGTAGCTCTGAGCAGGATTATACTCTGTGTTTCCTCCCTAGCCCTTCATTCCATCTCTGGAAGCCAGATGAGCTCTTGACACATGGAAGGTCCCTAATACTTGCTGGGTGGTTAAATGAACAGTCTGCCACTGCACTTAGCATCAGAATTTGTCCATTTACTCGCTAGATACTCATCGACTCCTATTGTGCACAAAGCCCTGTGCTAGGGGCTAAGCATTTGTGTAATTGTCACCTTTTCTACAAACTAGAAGCTCTCTGAGGGCAGAGGTCTTGTCAGAGGTAAATGTCTCACCTACAACATATTCTATTGGTGGCCTTAACACCCTCCAACTGTCCCAGAGTGAACACGTGGCAGTGGTGCAGGTTGCTACCACACTCCACATCTGACCATCAATCCTGCCACTCAAATCTTCTCCTGCCCATACCTGCTAACCTAGCATTCTCAGGCCACAGTAATTCTCATCTGGACTGGGCCACACCATGCACCCCCACCACATAACCATCAATGCGATCTAATTCAAGGCAACCATAGCCATGTGTACAACCTGCCTACAACACTGTGCTGACCCTGCACTGTCTACAGTGCAAATCTCTGAAATCTGAATGTAGCCTCCAAGGCCCTCCCATCTGTTTCCCACCTACTTCTCCACTCAATGCTTGCCATCCATCTCTAAGTGCCAACAACAACAAACCCAGTCTTATTCTCCACCCATGCCATGCAACTTCTTGCCCCAATGCTCTCATTCAGCTGTACCCATGAAGTGCCTCTCTCTTTACTATCTTTACTGGCTCAGTCTCACTAAGTCTCTGAGGTGTACCTCGTGCATTATCTTCTCAGGAGGGACTCCCTGTCCTCAGCTGAACATTCCTCTTTACCTGATTCTGTTTCTCTTTATACATGTAACATTTACTTATGTATCTCTCCTGTGAGCACTTTGAAGGCAAGGAATGTGTCTTGTCATAGTACTGCCAGACCCAGCATAGTGCTTAGTATTAATAAGCACTCAGTAAGAGTTGACAAATTAATCTTGGATGGATATGTACGTGGGTGGGTGGATGAGTGGATGGATGGATGGATGGATGGACAAGTGGATGGATGAATGGATGACGGATGGATGGGTGGATGGATGGATGGACAGACTGATGAATGGATGGGTGGGTGGTTGAATAGATGGAGAGATAGAAGGAAGGAAAAATAGATGCGGTTAGAAGAGACTTTTCCCAGAGGGCAGAAACAAACTCTTCTTTTCCTACAGCATTTATTAATAACTACCATGTAGCAGGCTTTGTGCAAGGCACTTGGACATATTATCCCATTTGATTCTCATAACAATCCTATCAACTAAATATAATTATCCCATTTTAGATCTGTGGGAATGAAGGCCCAAGTGTTATAGCTAGAAAGTGACAGAGCTGTCTCGGGCCTCCAAACCTTCCCTCTACACCACTTTGAAACAGAAGCACTCTCTTGGGCCTCTGAACCTGCTTATTTGCCTTGAAAGACGGGGAAAACACAGCCCAACAACCTTCAATTCTGCACAGTGGAGAGGTCCCTCTTCATCCCTTCTGCAGGAGACTAAAGTCTACATCCAAGTAACACTTCCCAATACATTCTAACGAGGCTCAAAGTGGAGTAGTGCTTTATCTACTACCATTTTTCTAAAACAGTGATGCCTTACTATCTCAGTATTCTGGGTAGATTTAAGGTAAATATTCTCCTACAGAGCCAAGAGTGAGGAGCCAAAATGAACATATAGTGGGGGTGGGGTGAGGAGGACTTTACAAAAACCACATGAACAAGACTGAAACTGCCCCTCCTAAAAGAACATGGAGACCTCTGGCTGGAAAGGTAAGAGACTCATCCGGAGCCCCATTGGGAGCTCACACAAGAAAGACAAGGAAAGGGATCTACACATGTTAGAGCTCCACTCCAGGAGTAAAGCCAGGCTCCCTGCATCCATCGCTTGGTCTCTCTCTTCAGTGGATAAAACTGTGGAATCCCCAAAAGCATGTGACTTGGTGGTCAGCTGGCCCAAGCTCCCATAGACATGTCCATATGTCTTACATAGACACTGAATCAGGGAACAAGAGACACTTGACTGAGTTTACAGTGCACTCCAGGGAAGGCATCTGTGTGAGGACCCAGGTATGCTTACACCAGGGCATACTCTTTTTCTCTCCCTTGTCTTTCCTGTTTCTCTGCCTGATGTCTGTTCACCAGGGCATACATATCATTTAGCAATGACCATTTACTGAACCACCCTCTGTGTTAAGATCCAATCATATGCTGCAAAGAATCCTACCTCCTTAGCCACAACACTACACCAAGGTTTTGATGGTTGTGAGAAAAAGGAGTGAATGGGAGGAGATGGGAGAAGAGGTTTGCTCAGGAAAAGCATTGGCCATGGCATAACTCCAGAGCAGAATTTTGCATGGTAGAAACAATATTTGCCTAACTCTGTGACACACATCTACAGCATAATAATTGCCTGGACATCTGTCTCTCATCATCTCATGCTCCACTCTTAGCAGAATCTCTTTTTTACACCCTCATCTCCTTTCTGAGGGATTTGAAGTGGAAACATCATAAAGCACAGCTGAAGTTAACCTTTAAAATGAGAGTTACAAGTCAAAATATAGGTAAAGAGTGAGATAACCTTATAAAATGAGATAAATATAAATTACTACATAAAATAGGCACTGAGCTTCCTAGAAGTCAAGACAAAAGGAAAAATGTGATACACTCCATAATTTTTAAGAGCTAATAAATGGTAATATAGAATAGCTGGTAGGATGTGGGCTCTGCATTCATAGGGTCTGGATTCAGAACCTATATTGATCAGCTATCAATGCAGCTCTACCTCTGTTCACACTTAATGCCTGGCCTCTCTGTGCTTGCAGGTTGCTCCATCACTGAGGCTGTGACAATTCTGGGGAACAAGCTCAGAGATTACCAGGGGCAGTTCAACACCACCCACCTGCTGGCCCTCTGTGACTACTTCCACAACACTTTTATCCGCCACTACAAACTCTACCAGTATGTCCTGGGCCAGGACCAGGAGGTCAACCTGACCGTCACACACCTGGAAGTGTGTGCGCCACCCCATCCCCTCCCTCTGGCTGAGGGCATGGACAGGGACATCTGGCAGCTTGAGCAGCAGATGGCAGAACTCAATATGGCTGAGGTGCAGAAACGCACGAATATGTTGCTCCTAAAGGAGGCATTGCACCTGGAGCAAGAGCACAAGCTACAGAAAACATTCTTGGAGGTGCCCGAGCAGCCCAGTCGGGTTCTGAAGAGAGAGGTAAGGCTGTGCCTGTGAGGTGGAAAGATGTTCACCTGTCACATACAAATGCCCATTCCTACCAAGAAAACATGGCGGCTGGAGTCAGACTCACAGAGAGGACCCCATTGTCTGCACACATGGGATGGGGCAGAAGGGGACAGACAGAAACTGAACATGGGCCACAGGTTTTGTGTGCATGTTTCATGAAACATCTCTGTGAGATGTAATTCATGTACCCATTTTAGTAATGAGAGTAGTGGAGCTCAGGGAATTTAATTGACTCACCCAGGGTCACCAAGCTAGCAAGGGGTAGAGTTTACATTTAGGCTAAGGCTTGGCTGACCCCAAAGTCCAAGTTCTTTCCACTGCAACATTCCTTAGTGACAGATTCCACTAAAGAAGACCCTAGACTCTGAATCACCACAGATTCTCTCAGTGCCCTTCATCCTTTGAGGCCTTGTAGTTGGGGAAGATGATACAGGAAGGGCCAGTGGAGATAGTCCAAGTGGGTAATATGCTGAGATAGTCAAAGGTGTGGGGGCTAGGGGGTCAGAGAGAACCTAGAAGAGTCTGGCATGGATCTAAGAAATTGGGATCCTTCGTTGACCACTCTTAAGACCACTGAGGCTCCAGGAGCCAGAGGCTCAATGACCAGCTCTTTACTAATGGTAACTAGGATGGCCCCAGAGCCACCAACTTCTTAAGGGCCTGGAAGAGTCCAAATTCATTTTTTAATCTAGACATAGGCACTTATATCATCACTGTCACATCATCTGTAAACACAGAGACAATTGTCCTCATATGGGTGTACACAATTGTGTTCATGTGTTGGGGAGATTGGGGCTGAAATGGAGGTAGAGAGTCCCAGAGCCTATATATTTCAAAAGGTCTCTAAATCATCAGCCAAAGAGTGACTGGCCCTATGAAATATTCCCTTAAATATATATAAAACATGGGGAAAATCTTTAAAGAGAAATTAGCACAACAGAATAGATGATACTCTTCTAAGGTTAAGTCTTCAGAGAAATAACACATCAGGCTGCCATGCAATCTTAGAGCATTAAGATATCCAGCAAACAAGAACACAGCAGAATCTAAGCAACAGCTTGTCTCTACCCGCTCTGGGGGACCTTACTCTAGAATGTGTGGACAAGGCCAGAAATGTGAGGGGCCGCCTTCCCTCCCACTCTTGCTTCTTCTTGTTCACACAGTTGTCCTTCTCTGCCCCTCCCAGCTTCCCTTGCCAGCCCTCATTACTTTGCTGTTGGCCCTGCCTGGTAGAGCTCATGGACTAGAATCCCCTCCACTGTGTGTCTTTAGTCTTGTGCCTGAGCTGGAGATGATGAACACCACAGGATAAACATGATACATCCTCTTGGAGAATGATCCTTCCCAAGGATTTAGGGGAAGAATATTATTTTTATATAAAAACAGTCAGGAGATAGTACAGGGAAAATGTCAGGTTTTGCATGAATTTTTAAGTTAAAATATGAGATCACAAAGAGATATCTTCTAGGCAATCAGATATTCCAAGAATGTCCCCTCCAGACAAGCACAAATTCTCCTCTACAGTTTGGTTGTTCAAACGGGGAATTTGGAGAAACACAGTTACATGGTCCATGTCTCCAGGATTCCATGATGCCATAGTCCTGATTGAGATGACAGATAGTGTCTCCTGTTTAACATGGCAGATGGTGGCTGAGTTTCTATTCTTCCCATGACTGGCTGGTTGAGGAACAGGCCCACTGTCTGAGTAACTTGCCCTGTCCCTTCTGATAAAGCCTGCTACTAGAACTTCAAGATGTAAAAATGAGATGAGGGCAGGAGGGTAGGGAAGGGGGATAACATCCAAATGGAACACGCATTGATCAGAAGGTATGGGAATATGGGACTGGCCTATAGACCCAGAACAATATTAGTAATAAACGACGCACTCAAATAGGGTTATTGCTACAGTAGTCCTGAAGCGAGAAGGAAAGAAAGTCCAAAAAAAGAGCTATGGGAAAGGGCTATGGGACAGGAGGTGTAGTGTAAGGAGAGGATCAGAGCCAGGGCCAGCCCACAGCAGATTGGGAGGGAGGCGAGAGACTTCATTCTCTTTCCAGCCTCAGATCTCCTGCCAGCGCCTCCCATTGGCTGAATTCAGCCTAAAGCCAGAGGGGTAAGGTAGCCAGTTGAGACAGCCTTTGTAAGTCAGACTCTCAGAGCACAGAGTAGGGTGGAGAATGGTGGCCAAGAGAGCTGGTGGGGGAAATGGAAAGTTCTAGAGTACAGAAAAAGGAGCTGATGTGTTCAGCATTGGATCCTGTGGAAGGACTATATCTTCAGACAGCCTCAGCCTTTCCTAGGGCCCTGATCACCAGCCACATTCCATTTCTTACAGGAGTTAGAAAATCTCATCAGTGAGGCCATTCACATCCAGATCGAATGCCTGAAGGAGCTGCTGCAGTATGAGATACAAATAACTTTTGACATTTTGGATCTGAAACTTCAGAAGAAGACTTTGAACCTCAATGCTCCTATTCCTTCCCCACTTGCAATCACTGGCCAGCAAGGGCAAGATGAATCTCTTAAGTTCAACAAAGCAAACAAAGGAAAGAAAGCAAAAGCAAAGAAGAAGTAGAAAGCCATTGGTGTCCATTGACTGAAGACACTGACTGAGGAAAAGCCGTTGACAATTTTGGAAGTATTATGTGATGTGCTCAGCACCCAGTAGATCAAAGGTTTCTAGCAATTAAAAGAAATAAAATAACAGTCCTCATATTTCCTCTTCTGTCTTCCTCTATCTTCTATCCCATGAAAATCCAACCCAAATGGATTTTTCCTGCGTGGTGGAAGAAAGCTGTCTTACTCTGCTGAGCACAGAATTTGTGTTGCATGGGCAGGCAAACATCACTTGTTAACTAAGGCTGAGTTTAGACGCTAAAGATAGAACCACCACCAGTAGGTTTAAGTGGATAAGAGTGAGGGTGACACCAGACACCAGGAAGGAATTCCAGCTAACACAGTGGTTCTCTGGCTAGAGTGGGAACAGGACCTAGGATTCTGTTTCCATTCTGCAGTTTGTACAACAGGACTGACAGCCCACAGCCTGTTATGCACATGCCAGTCTCTCTGCTAGAAGACCTAGAGCTGCCTAGAACCTATGCAAAACTCTTCGTTTTGTGAGAACCTACATCACTTAGACTGAGGCAGGGGACTCGGTACTGCCCGAAGCCAGAGACCTGCCTTTGAACCCAACTCTGCTTCTGGTCTGCTGTGTGACCCTGCCCACATCCCTTCTATCTCTAGGGCCCAGCTCTCCCTCTCTCTTAGGTGGGGTTGTTGCCAGCTGGTGTCAGGTCTTTCTCCCACTCTAACCTGGAGATGATGAAGCAAGGTTAGCTATTCCCATTTTTCAAGGGGTTCAAGAGTCAATGGGATCAAGTACCACCTCAAGGTCACACAAGAGGGAGTGAGAGAATTAGGACTAAAGTTCAGGTGTCTGGACTCTTATTTCTGCACTTTTTCCCCTACAGCATCATGTCTCATGGTGATAGGGAAACAAATCCTGCAGTAGTTGGCTTATTACAGCCATGTAACTGATAAGAGACTGTGGCCCCCAGGATCAGGGCAGAAAAGATATTGCCACTCACTGTCTCTTTCACTTTCTTGGCAAGAAACTGGGCTGAAAGCTTTGTTCTCATGTCCAGGAGACACTGGAAGTAGTGGTTGTCAATCAAGTATAAAAGGGTTTATAGCTCCTTCTTACCTTGCCTTTCCCCACATGGATGGTGGCTCAACCATTTCATCCATACTGAGGGTCCCAGACTTGTCCTGTCCCTGTGTCTGGTGCCCAGATAGACCCACAAAACCCCTGAGGCTTTGAAACCTTTCCGTCTCAGGCCACTTAGACCCTAAGGTATGGATAGTGGTCTGTTGGTGCTATCGTCCCCACTGGACCTGGACCTTTCCCAGGAAGTCTCCTGCCAAGGGACCCCAAGTCACCATCCCCATGGATGGACATACAGCCTGACCAGTATCCTCCTATTACTCCTCCAGCAAGGGGATGGGTGCTCCCTGTAGTGGCTGTGAGGGAGAAGAAAGTGTCTCTTGCAGCCCTGTGTCCACACGGTCAGCCTGCAGGCCCTCCCTTCCATTCAGGAGTAGCTCTTCTCCTTAATCTGGAAGGGTTGGAGTCAAGACTAGCATTTCATCCCCACACTAAGTGTAGATGTTAAAAATATTTGGGGAATGAAGAAAGAAAGAATGAATGAATGAGTGAAAATGTTAAGAAAACCCTGGAACTTCCTTTCTCTGTCCAAACAGATATGAAGAATCTTACCAAACTTCTCAGATATAAAACACTCCTCCCTCTTGCTAAGGTAAAACAGAGTTGTAGGCTTTACCATATGATGGAGGTAGGAATCTCTCCTACCCTGCCTTCCCAATGGAATACTCCACTGGGCTCAGCCCTGTGCTAGAAGTTTCTACCCTCAAGAATTTCTCCTGGGGGCATCATGGTGGCTCAGTGAGTTAAGCATCTGACTCTTGATTTAAGCTCAGGTCATGATTTCAAGATTGTGAGATCAAACCCTACATTGGGCTCCATGCTGGGCATAGACCCTGCTTAATATTCTCTCTCTCCCTCTCCTTCTGCTTCTCCCTCCTCCTCATGTGTTCTCTCTCTCTCTCTCTCAAAAAGAAAATATGTTTCTCCCCAATTAGCAAGGGAGACAAATACCCCCAAACCCATCAGACTTCCACAATCATTTGGTGTCATCTCCTCAAGGACAAGCAGAGGAGGCCTGGGGGTTTGTCTGGGAGGGAAAGGGACACCCTAAGCATTCTGCCTCCTCCAGCTCCTACTCAAATATACAGAAGTTCTGGTTTCAGTGCTTGTTAAATATCCATTTCAGGGGTAGCTGAGTTGCATTTGGGAAGGATACTGGGACAGGGAAGTCACAAAAGACCAGAAACAAGGTGAGAAGGCACATCAGCAAGTGGATTTAAGGCCTGCATGGGGACAGGAGTGGAGGCCTCAGACCACATATACACTGAGAGTTAAAATTGGGCCTTCTACATCAAGGTAAGATCAGAGAATGGGTGTTCCGCTTGGGGGATCTCCCCACCCCCCTGAGAAGGAGCACTGAGCAGGCTTTTGCTGCAACTCTCAGAGGACCCCAAGTCAACTGTGGGAGAGCAAAGTCTCCACCTGTGCCCCTATGCTCACATAAGGCCTGGACACTGACACCACATAGACATGGAAACCCCAAACGGAGAAACTACCCTAAAACTGGGTTGAGATCAGAGCATCCCTTCGAGCCCAAGGATAAAGCTTCTGTAGGTAAGGTGGCCAAATTCTATATTTGTCGTGGATGGTGTCAGTTGCCTCCTGTTGTCCTGGTGTTCTATCTAGTTTGTCATTGCTTAATGAAGTCCTATTAAGAATTGCTTGAAAAGAAGCCAAGATCAGATCAGTACCCCTTTGCTTGTACTTCCAGCTTTTGCCACAGTTGCATCTCTTGGTGTGTGAGTGATGTGTGCTGTGAGCAAGTGAGTTTTCACTTAAACTCAGGCTAAATCTGGAAGATGATGAGGGCTGACCTGCCTCTCCTTCTCAATTCTTTTCCAACCCAGTGCAACCCTCTCAGGGATACTGCATGCAGCTCCCCTTAGACCCTGAAATGCACACAGACACAAGCAATGGAGGAGAGTCATTTCCCCTTTGGGGTGGTGGGAAGGTAAAGACCCATGCCAGTTGTGCCATGGCCTGCAAGGTTCAGGAAGCAGCAGGCCAACAGACTCCAGGTTAGTGGGGAAAGTAAGGAGTGACAGGTATGAGCTTCAGGATCTAGAAGGCAGCAGTCTTGCTCCAGGGTTCATAGGCAGTAATGGGCAGCGTTGCTGCAGCAGCTTTCCCACTTACCATGTACTCTCAATCTACAAGTATTTATCTTCGTGTTTGCTACTACATTTTCATTTTTCAAAAAACCCTCAATAACAAGGAGTTCCACAAAATAGGAAAGTGCATGAGTCATGAAAATGTAAATATCTTTCTCTTTTTGAATAAAGTTAATGGCAAACTGTAACAATCACAAAAATGTTATCAGCATTTACCATCGGCCCTGAGAACCATGGTGATGTCACTGACTACATAAAAAGCAGGCACAAATCTGCTTAGGGAATATCAGCATCTAACTCAAAGGTCATCAGTGACTTTAAGAACACTGTCTAAAATCCTGCTCAGGGACACCTGGGTGGCTCAGTTGGTTAAGCATCTGCCTTTGGCTCAGGTCCTGACCCCAGGGTCCTGGATCAAGTCCCTCATTGGGCTCCCTACTCAGTGGGGAGTCTGCTTCTCCCTCTGCCCCTCCCCTTGCTCATTCTCTGTATCTTTCTCTCTCTTTCTTGCTCAGTCTAATAAATAAATAAAATCTTTAAAAAAAATAAAATCCTGGTCAAATATTATCCTGGGTGTGTCTGTCAGAGTGTTTTTGAATGAGACTAATATTTGAATTGACTGACTAAATAAAGCAGATTGTTCTCCCCAATGCGGGTGAGCCTTGTCCAGTCAGTTGAAGGCCTGAATAAAACAAAACCCTGACCTCACCACACCAACCCCTCCCTGAGTATGAGAGAATGGTCCCTGTCTGACAGCATTTGAAATGGAACATAGCTCTTCCTGTTTCTATGGCAGCCTGACAGCCTGAGACATCAGCCGTGAGAATTTGGGACTAGCCAGTGTCTCTAATCACATGAGCCAACTCTTATAATATGTCTCTTCCATGAATATACAGTCTTCTGTTGATTGGTTGTGTTTTTCTGAAGAACCCTGCCTAGTACATTTGTCAGTTCCAAGTTTTTTTGCACACATGCTATGAGTGAAATGGTAAGTGTTTATTTGATAGCACCACCCAGAGAAGAATGTCACACATGGTTAAATGATGCCAGTGTTATACTCATGGAATCTGGTGCAACAATAAAAAAAGAAAAATCTGATAATTCCAATAACAATTCACTTTTTTCATATAATTCAATCAAAGTAAAACTTTTAGAAATTCATTTCATTCAAGGTGAACTATCTCTCAATATTGTGAATATAACTGAAAATTTTCTTTTTTTAAAAGTTCAACATGACAGATGCAAGTAATCATTTTTGAGGTGATAATATCACTTCAAATATGTAAATGTTGGTAAAGTCAATTTTCTCACTAAATTAAAAAAAAAAAAAAACATGGAGCAGAAATGTACCTAGAATTGGTTGTTGGGCATACAGATGTCAGACCTGCACCAAGAGGGTCAGAAAGTAAAAATGAGGTGGAGAAAGGATGGGAGAAAGTGATGAGCAACTCCGCACAACAGTCAGACTCGTCCCACTATGCTTCAGAGCCAGCTGGAATTCACTCATTCATCCCCCAAATATCACCTGACCGATTGTTCATACTGGATGTTGTTAGGCACAAGGGACTCAAGAGTGAAAATGTAGACAAGGTTCCCATCCATGAACTCACATTCAAGTGCAAAACGTGAAGCAATTAAATAAGCAAGATATTTACCGGCTGGGTAGTGAGCTATGGAGATTGTAAGCAGGTGCAGAACTCGAATAACTCTGGGGTAACTGGGACTTTGTTACTGAGGCTGTTCAACAGGCACATATTAAATGTCTATTAGATGCCTGATGCTGAGATAAGTGGCAAATATGAAGATACGAAAAAGACACAGTCAGTGCCCTCAATGAGCTTGCAGTCTAAACAGGAGGCAGATGCATACACTGCTAATGTTAACACAAGGAAGAAGGAGACAATGCTAAAATAGACACTCAAAGGGGAGAAATGGACTATTATTATAGGAAGGATCAAGGAGAGGTGCTCCTTGAAGGACAATGTGAAATGGATTTTGAGAGATAATTAGGATTCTAACTGAGGGGGGAAATTGGAGAAAGCACGTTAAATAGAAAAAAAATAAAAGCATATCTACAGGCTGTGGTTGGCAGAGAAAAAGCAGGAGCCAGGACAGCAAGTGGACTGGGCCAGGTGCTTGCAGGGATAGTGCAAGGGCAAGTGACAAAGTCATTTATACCTGGGGGGTGGGGGGTTGTTATACAAAAGATCTGTGGGGAAAGGAGACTTTAAGAGGTTTAGGCATTTAAGGAGGGCATGTGATGTGATGAGCACTGGATATTATAGACAACTAATGAATCATTGAACACTACACCAAAACCTAATGAC
This sequence comes from Mustela putorius furo, assembly GCF_011764305.1. Taxonomy (NCBI): domain Eukaryota; kingdom Metazoa; phylum Chordata; class Mammalia; order Carnivora; family Mustelidae; genus Mustela; species Mustela putorius. Next base: position 18,706,177 of record NW_025421325.1, read on the forward strand.
ATACTATACGCTGGCTAACTGAATCTAAATAAAAATTTAAAAAATAAAAAAATAAAATGTTTAGGCAGGGGAAGAGTGCCGGGGTGGTCCAGCAAGCATCTGACTCTCAATTTCAGCTTGGATCATGATCTCAGGACTGTGAGATCAAGCCCTGTGTTGGGCTCCACACTCAGCATGGAAGTCTGCTTGAGATTCTCCCCCTCTGACCTTCCTCCCACTCCCATGCATGCTCTCTCTCTCTTTTCTCTTAAATAAGTAAAATAAATTCAATTTTTAAAAACAAAGAAAATATCAAAATCGAAGGAAAGAAAGAAAGAAAGAAAGAAAAAGAGGCACCTGGGTGGCTCAGTGGGTTAAAGCCTCTGCCTTCAGCTCAGGTCATGATCTCAGGGTCCTGGGATTAAGCCCCGCATCAGGCTCTCTGCTCAGCGGGGAGCCTGCTTTCCTTCCTCTCTCTCTCTGCCTGCCTCTCTGCCTACTTGTGATCTCTGTCAAATGAATAAATAAAATCTTAAAAAAAACAACAACAAAGAAAATATCTCATGTTTTTAAAAAGGGCTTAGGGGAGCAAAATTATTGCAGGGATATAGAGGCTGGAGGGTGACTAGGAAGGAAGCTATTAAAATAATTCAAGCCAAGTATAATATAATATTAGCCAACATGTGTGAAATATACAAATATTTAGTGTCTATAATGTGCTAGCAACTCTTCTGAGCCCTGAGAATATTGCACCAAACAGTAAATAAGTCCCTGCTCAGGAAGATTCTAATCTAGTGGAGAGACAGAGAAAGAGAGGGAGAAAATGAATAAACAAGTAAATATTGGGTGTAACACATGGTGATAAGTTACATGCATTGAACACACACTGTGTGCCAGGCACTCATAACACTTGTTATGTCATCACATACTTTATTTTCATGACAATCCTATAATGAACAAACTAGTAATATCATCCCTATTATATAAATGAGAAAACTGATGAACAGGGGTTAAATAATACCAGGCAGTACCCACAGAGCTCATACTCTTCACCTCCATGTTTTACTGCCTTTCACAGGTTGGTGGTCTGGCAACAGCCGAGGGTGGGGAAGAGAAGTCCACAAAAGTGGGCACCTTCCTCTCCCCAGTCCAGGCATCCCAAGCTCCTCTACCCCAGCAACTATTGTGCAGTCATCCCTCTGCACTGTGGTCGCTTATCTGACTACTGTGCTGCCAGCTAGTCTGCAACTCCAATGAGAGCCAGGAGCCATTGTACATCTGTTGTGTCTTCTTCACCTCATACATTTGGACATGTGTCCAGGCTCTGGGACTGGAGCATTGCTGAAGGCCACCTGTTCAGGGGGGATCAAGTGGCTGCATGGGTGGAGTAGGAAATGAGAACCATGACGGATGAGGAGCACTCATCCTAGGATCTCTGTGTCAATGGGGAGAACTGTTTTATCTAAAAGATATCAGCATTTTCAGTGACAAGTAAGGAATTATGTTCTCATCCTTCTTGGCCAGGCTCCCAGTCCCTCTTCCTTTCTGTAGAAACTCAGGTACAGGAATAACAACAGAGACACCAATGGCATCTTACAATTACCTGGCTTACAGGTGAGTTTACAAAGTAGCCCTGCACCTCCATGGAATTTCCCAGTTTTGACAGTCTAGGTCAAACTCTCCTTTGAAGAACTATTTTCCTTCTTCTACCCCAGTCAAGTGTTTCTGAGGGGGGTTCCTAGCCTTAGTGCCTTCCAAGCTGAAGGATGGGCACATGGTACTCCACTGCACTTGGCTACAGTGGTTGGGCCCTGCACGGGCACATGACCCATGCTGGACCAATCAAAATACTCTATTCTCACCCTACCCAACATACCCCCAGCCCTGTTGATTGATTCATGGATTTTTCTAGAGAACAGGCAGGGTTCTGATCAGAGCAGCCAGTAGCTGTGATTCCAGCCTGAGAGAAGCAAGACTACATACAAAAGAAGCAGAAGAGAGGGGGGAAATATTGATTGAGAGGTTGCTATTTTATCTTGTCATCCTAGAGACATCTCTCCCCTGTCAGTGGTTTGAGCCAACGTGCATACACCCATGATCTGACTGAGGTCAGTAAGACAGGCAGGGCAAGGAATCCTTCCCCCATGACAGATGAGGACACAGAGACAGAAAGGTAAAGTGATTGCTCAAGGTCACTTGACTAAAAGGTGGTGAAGCCTTAGCAAAAGCAATGAGAACTTCTGTCCTCTTGGTTCATCCACAGCCTCAAAGGACAAAGTACCTATACACATGTTTATCAGCCTGTGCTCCTATGCAAAGGCATCTGTGTATAAGCCGTTCTTTTTGTTCTGGACTTAGACATGGAATGAAGCCACAGCATCTACTCTTCAATGCTGAAAAACCATTCCGGGCCCAGAGGATCAAACCTCTGCCCTGGGAACTTGCACATACAAAGTCAAAGTCAAATGGGGGATTTGAGCAACACTACACAAAATTTACCAATTATCATTGTTCCCTCTTCGGAAAACATCTCCCCCCACCAAAAGCGGGTCACCAGCCCCTTCTCATTCAATCGGGTGTCTACCATAACATGCATTAAGTCCAAAATTTATCAATTATTAATGCTTTATTTTAACTCCTCACAGTGGTGCTTGTAAAACATACTCTAAAGAACTGAAAAGGCTTTCTAATATTTTCTCTAGTTATTTTTACCTGCTTAAAGGGTTGAGAAAACAGACCATTCCCAGTCCCTGCATGTGTGAAGTGAGGAACAAGGTGGCACTCATACCCCTTTTGAGGCTACTTCCTCTTCCAGCATTCTCAGAACATGGCAGCATGGCTTCCAGTCAAGGTTCACACACACCTGGGCCAGAGTGAGAACAGGGAAATCGTTTTCTGAACCTGATATGATTCAGATAGTATATGGATACTATGGATAACATAGTAAGACTATGTTATCCAGGCCCCATCATCCCAGAAGAGTTTCTCAGGATGTTGTCCTTCCTGTGGGTTTCAGACTTCCAGCAAAATTTGGAAATGCCACCTCCATGACCCCCACAGCAAAGGAAGCAGCACAGTTCAAAATTGTCCTGAGTTTCTCATGTATACAGACTTGGTATCTGGATTCTGGACCCCAAATGTCCCTAATGCATTTGTGAACAGTTTAGGCCAGACAGGTGGACAAAAGCTTTGAAACTTTTCTAGCAAAAGGATAGATCTATTGGTGAAAGTGGGGCGGTTAAGGCAAGAAGCACTAACTTGAGTCAGTGGCTTTTGTCTCAAGGATAATACCGGTTAGACCTTTTAGGTGTTTGGAGGACACTCATTTTCAAAATCTGAACTGGAGATAGCTGGTGGTTGGGACTCAAAAGCCCAGGATAAAGTCCAGCCTTTGGGGGCAGCTGAGATAGGCTGACAGCTTCATGGAATAGCCACTACTACATGCAGTGGATGGCCACCTCCTCAAATGTCCATGTCACCCTGGACACTTCCTGTGAGCTACCTCCTCTTCTCATGGCCGCATCTCTGATTTGAGCCAGGGCTACAAAAAGTTCTTCCATGAAGATTTTGTCCACTTTATGCTGACAACAGCTCATCTCCAGCATATGTTGAATGTCTCCTGCTTCCTGCCTCGGGACCTCTCTGAAGTCACAGCATGGGACACCATTAGGAACCCACACAATATTCATGTATGCACATCCCAGAAGTACAGGGAACTTAACATCCTGTGGAACAACCCAGCCAATTCAAAGTGGGAACTCATGGCTAAGTGCTTCTCCCTCCTATTCCTTAGGCAGGCGATGTTGAGACATGATCTGTAAGGCTCCTCAGAAGGTCCCAGTAGTATCAAGCACCAGTCACCCACAGAAAAGGAAAACTCAGAGGCACACCCTACATTCGTTTTCCTCCTCTGTCTTCCTCCATTTTGTCTTCATTCCTGCTCTCTGAGATCACTTCCCAAAAACACTATATGCTGTAAGCAAATCTTTGTCTTAGGGTCTTTTTCGGGGAGGAGTATAGGCTAAGACAGATTTCTTCATCTTTGGATCCCCATATACCAGCACTAGCTCTGTGTCCATTATTTTTTGCTGTGTAACAATTCTCCCCAAACTCAGTGACTCAAAACAACAATCATGATTTTGCAACTTGGGTAGGATTCATGTGGACAATTTGGCTCTGTCCATAAGGCATCAGCTAGGACAACTCAACCAGAGCTGAAGGATCCACTTCCAAGATGCTTGAGCTCCGTGGCTGGCAAGTTGATCCTGGTTGCTGACTGGTGGCTCAGCTGAGACTGTTGATACAGAGCTCCGATTCTCCTTCACATCAGCCTCTCTACATGCTACTTGGGTTTTCTTGCAGCATGGCAGCTGGGCTCCAAGCAGGAGGAAGTAGAAGGAACACACAGGGCCTCACTTCCACTTCCACTGTATTCTATTGGCCAAAGCAGTGGCCCAGCCCAGGAACAAGGGAGTAGGAAAATAGACATACCTCTCAGTGCAGGGAGTGGCATATTTTTAACCATATCTGATCTGCCACATTGGCACAGAACACTAGGTAAATGAAGGGTTAAATAAATGGTAAATTTCATAAGAAAATTCATTCATTAATACTGCCAGCCATTACTCAATGGTAATCTTCCCTGCACCTGTACAGCCACTGTCACTTATCTGAAATTTTAGAGTAAACTCTTACCTGGATACTAATTTATTTGAGACTGGAAGTTTGTTTGACCTCAGAGTCATAGAATATTAGAGCTGCAGGAATCCACTTCAGCCACCTGAAGTGGAGGAAAGTGAGTCCCAGGGAAAGAAAGGGATTTGCCCAAGGTCACTATCATGCCCACTGGCAGGGAAAACACCAACCCAGAAGCCAGGGCCCCACTTTCCAAAATTTCCAGTCCCACTCTTCCCACCCCACTGCGATCCTGGCAGACGCGTATGTGTGTGTGTGCGCGCGTGTAGAGGAAGGGCTGCCTTCCCCATAGGAAGCTCTACCTCGAAGTCCTTCCCAGCGTCTATCCTTGGACATGCCCCCCTCTGATCTGTGTGAGTGGCTATGGAAAACTCTAAAACTGAGCATGAAGGGGAGCCTGTGAGAAGGCTGAGGGTGTCAACGTACGGGGGAAACTCAAACTGGACCCAATAAGGCCCCTCTGGGCGGTTTGTACCCCCGTCCAGGCTCCCCGGCCCCGCCACTCACACCATCCACAGTGTGCTGCTTCCTCCTTTGGGGAGTACTTGAGGAACCCCTGGAGTGTGCAAGACGCAGAGGAGAATGCAGACACAACACAATAAAAACCATCTTCAGCTTAACACCGAGGACCTACCAAGTGCCCGACACTGCCTCTCATTATCCTCATTTCACAGACGGGGAAACAGGTTCTGAGGAGTTGGGGAACTTACCTGTTCTTCCCACCTGAGCTGGTAAGTAACCTTCTGAGACTCAAACCCTGACCTAACCCTAACTCTCCACCCTTTCCTCTAAATCAGCCATCAGACTGATTTGATCTCTCTCTCTTCTAGGAGGTTCCATCTGGAGGAGAAGCCAAACACCATAGGGTAGTATGTGACGGAGGGTGGCAGGCCCAGAGGCATGCAGGGGCGGACAGGTCACAGGAGAGGCAGGCCTCAGGCCCGGGAGGGCACAGGAGGCCAGGCCTCAGGGAGAGGAGGCTTCAGAGAGAGGGAGGGCAGGCTGGGGCATCTGAGCGGGCAGAGCACCAATCTGAGCAAAGGCTCTTTGCTGGGAAGAAGAGCAGATGGTTCAGTTTGGCAGCAGTGTTGGAGGTAAGTCTGGCTGCTGGGATCCTAAAGACTCAGGATGTCTGTAGGAGTGCTGGGGGGCTTCTCTCCTCCAAGTTCAACAAGGGGACTGGGGGAGCCTGGCCTGAAGTTGCATTTCCATAGCAAGCTCTGTGGTTCTATAAATTGTGTGTTTACTGAGGCACTGTGCCCACTCCATGAAGCCTGTCTCAGTGCAGACAAGGGCTGGGGACAGGAGTAAGGAAAAGGGCCCTAAATGTAAGGCCGTTTGCCCAGGGTAGGGAGCCACTATGATTCCCAGATGGGCCCTGGCGAGATGAAGCATAAAGGAGCAGTGCTCATTTATTACGTGTCTGCTTTGAGTCACTAGATGACAGCATGAGATTTCAATCTACTTATCCACCGGGGGAGGGGGTCTCAGTATCCCCATTCTTCCAGCTGAGGAAACTGAGGCTGAGGCTCGAGGAAATAAAGTGACTCACTGTGGCTCTCATAGCCAACAAGTAGAGGAGCTGAGAGCCGGGTCCAAGTCTCTGCTCTGTGTGCACACTTTCTCTCCCCTGCAGCAATGCGCTAGAAGGGGCTCAACCTGGAAAGGTACTGGAGACAGGAAGACATGACCTTTCCAGTCACAGTCTGGCTGGATAGAGAAGACGAAACAGGAAAATACCACCCAGAATCACCCTGTGCAGTTTTTAGCAGAGGGAGATCATCCCCAGCCTCAGGCGCACACCCCAGGGCCTTTGCCCTGCCTTCCCAGGAAGAGAGGTTTCCTCCCTGAGCAAGACCTTGCACGTCAGAGGCTGAGGTCTGGCAGTCCTGAGCCTGGGGCCGATTCCCAGCACTCTCAGGGCAGCCGGGCCAAGCTGCTGACTCACTAAACAAACTTCAGACAAGTCACTTCCCTCCCAGGCACCCAGCATGGCAATGAAAGTGGGCATCCCTGTGTCCCTAGCCGCCCGGATCTGAGCCTGCACTCCCCGTGCCAGAGCAGCCTTTCCCACCAGAGCTGAGAGGCAGCTGGTGGCATGGAGAGGGGGCAGCATGATGTGGGAGAAGAGGGAATGTGTTGTTTGAGAACTGACATTTAGCCCGAAAACAAAACCCAGACTTGGAAAGTGAAATCCGTGCCTATTTATTTTCATAATACACACCACCGGAAAGAAAGCGCCACATACCTCTTAGGGAACTTGCAAGTGAGGGAGTCTTAGGGGAAAGGGGTCCAGCTGAAGTCTAAGAAACCCCCAAAGGTGGAGATTGTATACTTCACTCATTCTGGTGGAAGAGTTGGGTCCTCATTTAGGGCAATTCAGACTTCTTCAGCAAACCACAGGTTGTTCACTGGGTCCAGTAACATGGGGAATGGAAAAGCAACTTCTAGAAGGGCCCACAACAGAATATTCATCATCTGATAAGAGACATGCATTGATGCAGAAACATATTTAGGATACATTTTCACTTTTTAAAAAAATGAGTTACTAAACAAAGTAATCCCAATATTCTAAAATAAGTTAAAAAAAAAAAAAACACTCATGTGAGCACACACATATACCTAAAAAGAAAAGTTTGAAAGGAATACAACACAGTGATAATAGCAAGTGTCCTTTTCATGGCGATTAGAGGGGGAAATTTCTCCATCTCCCTCTCTCTCTTCTTGTACCTGTGTATTTCCAAGTTTTCTGTATGTACCTACATAAAGGAAATAATAAAAGTTTTTTTTTAATTAGGCCTAGAAAAGGTAACTTACTAAAGGGCTAAATTTACTTCCAAAGTTAGTTTAGCATCCTTATTACTGTAGAATTAACAGTTAGCTCCTTCGTGTGATAAATTCTATTCATACATATATATACACATACATACATATACATACACACACATATATACATATATGTATGTATCATCTTCCCAAATGCAGCAACAAATTTCCTCCAAATCTACTTTGGTAGGGACGATATTACAAATAGTTTTCATTCCTGACTGATGACCAAATGGGGGATATGAACCTGAGCTAGGATGTGGCAGAAAGCCAGTGTAGAATTGAATTTTTCCAGGGATCATCAAGAGGTGATTGTCTCAGAAATTTATATCTCACCATTGATCATCTCCTGAGCTATTCCCATTGCTTCTATTTGTAACCTAATCTCAAAACTCTTGACATAAACCAGTACCAATTGACAGGAAAACTGAGTCACCGGAAAATGAGGCGACATGTCTCAGATCAAACACTGGGCAGAGGACAGACCTGTAAGTGTCTGAACCCTGCAGAGCTGTTCTGTCAACCAACTGAGGTTGATGGGATACCTACTATGTGCCTGACACAAAGTAGGCCCCATGGAGTCAAAGACAAATAAGATTCTTTCCCAGATAAACATGTCCCCAGACCAGTGGGAGGACAGATGCTCAAAGACAGAGAGATTGCCTCATCGCACCATAGATGCTGTGCGAGAGTGCTATGGGAATAGATGGGGAAGACTGGGACAGGGTAGATCAGATGGGTGGAAGGCATGTGGAAACGGCTTTTTGAGAGGGGAAGCATTTGAACTAGGTCCCGAGACATGAAGGACGAATCGACAGAGTGAAGGTGGGGACAAGGACTTTCCACCCTGAGGAAACAACCTATGCAAAGGCACCGAGGTATGAAGAAACAGATCCTATTTGGAAATTTGCTGCACCCACAACATAGGCTGTGCTATGGGAAGTAAGTCAGGGGAGAAGAGACTGGCCAGAAGCGTGGGGGCTGAATGTCCTCTGAAAAGTTTGAGCTTCACCTTGTAGGCAAAAGTTTAATGAAAAGGGTCATATTTCCAGACCATATGGAACCTCTAGCAGGACTGGAGGTAAAGAGGCTCAGGGTGATAGCCCGTGAGTGCCGGTGGTGAGTGTCTGGAGTGGGGTTGACCAGACAGGGCCCAGGAGTCTCCATGGACCATGGAGGAATCCCAGCATCTCTCCGGAGACCAGCTGCAACCTTTGCACTAGGTCATGCCTGATGGGGAGGGCTGCTCCTCTGTGTCAGGGTTACGTGAGGACCTGCCAGGCTGGGCTCAGAAGACAGAGGCCTCTTACCTCATCCTGTCCAGCCCAACAACCTATGCAGAGAGGTAGAAAGATCATTGATGTAAGTAAGGTAGGGCAGAGTCCCAAGGAGGTGGGGCTGGGTGACACACAGGAATAGGGTCAGATCAGGTGACTGGGGGCCTCATGATGTAGCCTGGTGACAGAGGCTGGACAGTCCCCCAGGGTAGCTGAGACAGAAAAGATGATGTGGTAGGAGGTGCTCAGGGCCTGGATGTCAGAACCACAGCTCCGGCTCTGTTCAGAGTGACACCTGCCCAGGGACAGCCCACACGACCATCTCCCCAGAGACCACTGCACATGCTGAGGCCAGGAACAGAAAGGAAGGGAACTCCCCTCTTTTCTTTGTTTCTCTTTCACAGGCTCAGGGATGCAGAGCATTCTGCCCCTTGGAAACTTTTGAGTATAAGCTCCTCATTTATGGAAGCCTAGAGAGGGAAAGTGAGTTACCCCAGGTCGCACAGCAGCGCAGCAGGCACTTGGCTGGCCCAGCCCTGCAGAGCATAAAATGAAAAGGTGTAAACCCCAATCTTCTCCCCTTCACCCACCTCTCTCATCTCCAAGTATCCTGTGACCAGGGGACCACCTAGCAGAGAGGACTGCAAAGGCCTGGCAGCCTAGGTAGCTCCCAGTGCTCAGCCGGGATGCAGGTAGTCTTGCTGCACAGGGAATTCCAGACCTTCCTCTGCTTACCTGGGCTCCTCAGGCTCAGCTGAGCTTGTGTGGAAGTTCACTCCAGGGAGCAGGCCTCGGGGAGCATCCTTGGGCAGGGTCCCTGTGCACTTACCAGCGATGGGACCTTCCTCAGTCTCTTTGCTTCACCCGAGCCTCAGCTCCGGGACCTGTGACGGGGCATAACCGTACCTACATCAGGATTGCTGTGAAGATTACGTGAAATCCAAATAAGGACATGCTTTATAAAAGGCAGTGCACCCCAGATGTGAAGGGAGAGGGGCTGCTTATTCACCCTCGTGAGTGTGCATACCCAGGTATCTGTCCACACCTATGAAGATGTTTTTTCCCAGGCAAGTGCGTGTTCATCTGTGCTGAGATTCAATACTCCCTTTGGCCAGTTTGCTTACCAAGAATCAGCTTCCCAGTGGGAGTGGGAGTGTGGAGGGGGGGTGCCTTTACCAGTGGGTTGGGAAGAAGGTCTGGGCTGCAGGGGAGGTGGTGGCCCTTCTGGCATGCTGGGAACACCATACCATTGCAGTTGGGGGCCCACCTGGGGTCAGTGGTCTGCAGTCCTGGTAAGGCTTATATCTGTGAATGTCATTGAGCAGTGTCCCTACACTCTCTGGGACTCTGTCCTTATTTCGAAACAGTGTTCTCTGAAAAGCATCTCTCCTTTGCTTTGGGAGCCTACGCACAACCCTTGCTTCCAACCTGGAGCCCAGGCTCCCTGGCTCCCAGGGAGGAACCTGGCCTCAGGGGACAGGATGGTATGTGGGAAACCAAAAGGGGATGTTCTCTATGGGCAGCAGAGAGGGGAGCATAAAGCCTGGTCAGTCCAAGATGACACTGAAGAGTAGATGCTTTCCCTCCAGTCCCCCCCCCCCCACGTGGGGATGGACTGATTTCAGTGTGCCCAGCCCTCTTCAGCAATGGCCACTGTGCCTGCCGCTCCAGGAGTGCCCTGAATCCAGTCCTCGATATGAATGCTGGGAGGAGGGCAGGCCTCTAGCTCTCACTTGGCTCTCCCCTCCTATGTACAGTGGGGAGGCAATGCTTAGAAAGGGTCAGAGAGTCACCCCAACCACACGCTTGCCAGGGCAGAGAAGGGCAGGTGCTGGGTCTCCTGGGCCTGCTTAGTGTCTTGCCTCATAAGCCCTCCACACTCTGTGCCCTTGGACAGGCCCCCTTGGGAGGCGCTGGCTGAATGGACTGACCGTGAGTAAAGGGACTTGTTTTCTAGGCCCCAACTCCAGGCACAAGATCTGACAAACACATGAAAGCTTTGCACTCACTGCCCCCCTTGGAAATGGTTGACTTTAGAGCAAGAAGGCTTCCGTTCTTGGGAGACTTGGACAGAGGGGTCCCGAGACAGACCGGAGTCCCTAGGCCTGGAGCCTGAGTGCTCTGAAGGTGGGGACCTCTGGGCTGCTGGGCCCCAGCCTCATTTCCTGTGGCTGCCGTAGGGACAGGGGCGGAGGAGGAAGGCTCAGCCTGGGCGAGCTAATCTGGAGAAGTGATTTTCCTCCTCAGCCAGTCCCTCCCTGGGCAGGGCTCCGGGCGAGAAGGTGGGCCCAGCCAGGGCTCCCAGGGAGGGGCTGGCTTATCAGGCAGGAAACACTGGGCTCCGGCCACATCCTCCTCCTCCTCCTGGTCACAGCAGCTCCCATGGGCAGGAAAATACTCAGCAGCGGGGCTGCTCCTCCGCCCTCTCAAGGCCCCTCCCCCATCCCTTTCTCCTCTTCATCTTCCAGCCCACTGGAGAGGTGGCGTGGAAGGCCATGGCCTGCTGCCCTTAGAGCTCTGTCCCCGGCACCCTGGCCTCCCAGCCCTTCAGCAGCCCCTGACCCCCCTACTACCTTTCAGGGTCCCTACAGCCTGGACATGGAGGGGCAGGAAGGAAGGGCCGGCAGAGATGGCAGAAACACAACACAAGGTTCCATTGGCTCCTGGAGAGGTCTTGGTGTGCTCATCAGGCCCCTCAGGGCCAGCCTCTGGAGTGTCTGGGAATCCTAGGGCCGTGTGCCAGCCTCCCAGCAGAGTGCACTGGGATTCTGTCCTCTGGGAGCCTTGTTCCCAGCCTCCCTCCCCTGGGCCAGCACCCACTAAGACCAGTTGGGTTTCAAGAAGTGCAAGAAGAAATTCCAGAGATCTTCTGAAGGCCTGCTAACACACAGTGCTCCTGCCTCCCCTCCCATCTCATTCCTAGGGCTCTTTCTTCCTATTAACCCACACCCCTGTACCTATGCCACTGGTCTCTGCCCACTGCTGAGGAACTCCCCTGCCCATGTAGCAGAGAGAGTTGTGGGGGCACCCTCGCCCACAGCTCCGTCCTAGCCACCCTGCATGGCTAAGGAAGACTGACCACCTTGGTCCTGAAGGGTCTCACCCTTCACCTCTCCATCACAGCTCTCCCCCCACAGACCTGCTCCCGCTCCTACTCTCAGCGGCCTGCTCTTAGGCCAGTCCCCTGACTTCTCTGGGCCTCCATTTCCTTTCTCATCAAACCTGGGGGTTGACAGCATGATAACAATGATTCCTTCCAGTTTTGACCTCCAGTGATTTTTTTCAAGGTCACAGAATTGGGACGAGAATCTCCTAATTTCTAGCCCCATATTCTTTCCAGTGAAAATGTAACCATTCTGTTTACATGAAGATACCCCCAGCAGAGTGACAGTCATCACCAGAACAGATCACTCCATCGTCGATTTTAAGGTTGCACACTTCCCCTGACCTTCACAGGGCCCTGAGATGTGGAACTGCTGCTTCTGCTTTTCAGGGAAAGGAATGAAGGAAAAGCAGTTCCCAGGACTTGCTGGGTTGGAAGGGAAGAGCTCTGCACCTCTCCAGCTCCTCTGACATGGTATGAACTAGTCGGTGTGGAGAGACACAGGCTGGAGCAGGTGGATGCCTGTGGCTACCTGTCCCCTTCACATGACCTGTTCCCCACAGAAGTCACAGCCCCACCTTTAAGTTTTGTCATCAGAACCTCTAAGAGGCAACAGCCAGCTCCCTGAGGCCCCTGGAGGCTGCAAATTCTTCACTCATCAGAAACGAGTGATTTTTCCAGAATCCACTGGAACATTTTTGTTGTTTTAATGTCCCCTCCACTTGTCCCAGACCTGTGCCACCCCATGGCCCCTTAGAGTGATGGAAGATGAGTGACCATTGAAAGACTGTGAGCAGCGCCAGGGGACCCACCATGTGACCCAGCTGTGTGACCCTCTGAGAAATGACTACACCCTATGCCTACTCACAGAACATTCCAATATTGCCCACAGAGTCCACGCTCCCACTCCCTGGTGAAATCCCCGGCCTCCCTCTCTCACCCAGCATACGAGACCTCCTCCTCCCGCCCCTCCCACGTCCCTACAAAGTTCAGCATTTGACTAAAGGGAATGCAGACCTCAGGGAGGACCTGGAGGAAACCACACCCAACCCGGGCCTCAGACATGGCCCCACAGTGAAGAGCAGAGGAGCATGACCACCAGCCTGCAGGGATGAGAATGACGTGGGCGAGATGGGAACAAATGTGTCCCTCTGCACAGATGATGACAAGCCCACAAGGACTTGGACTGAAACAGGAAGGATTTAGGTGAGGAACAAGAAAGAACTTTCTGATGATGGAAGTTGTTAGACTACCTTACAGAGAGAAAGATCCCTTTTTGGGGAAGGACTCAGATCAGATGGAAAGCCGTCTGCCACGAGTGGCTAAGAGGCAGCCCTCAATAGAGAATGGTCTAAATGACTCCGTGCTTTCTTCCAATCCCACTCAGTATCCAGACAAGGAAACTGAGTGAGTCCTCTGTAATCCCCTTAGCCATATTAAAGGAGTCCTTTTCCCTTATTTCTCTCACCCAAGGAACCCCAGTAGGACAATCATATGGCTCCAAATTTTTCAAACTAGTACCAGCCTCCAAGCCTAAAACAAACAAACAAACAAAACTAAATTGTTTGAAGAAATCAAACATAGAAAACAGGTATCCTATACATGCATATAAAGTTTACAATTTCTTAAGAGTCTACAAATTCACTATCCCCTTAGATGAGAGAACGAGTCTGGGGATTTACTCAAGTCCCCATTAAAATCCAGTGATGGGGTTAGGTCAGACACTTGCTGCCAGGTCCAGGCATTTTCCAGATACTCTCCTAGAGAGTTTAGAGCTCTGAGTGCCCTGTGAATGCAGCCAGCGTGCTGATGGTATTCTGAGGGGCTCTGGAACTAACCCAGCTGCCTTGCTGATAGAGTCATCCTTTCCCCTACATAGTTACTTGATGCTCGGGAAAACACACGCCATCCATTGCGGTGTTAGGGGAAAGGAACATCACAATTTGCTGATGGAAACCAGCAGTGAGCCCATTAATAGGTCTTCGGGAAAAAAAAAGTCACCATGACAAGTGAAGCCAAGTGAGCATGGTCAGATTTAAGTCAGTCATAAGTAGTATTCAGGGGTTTTAATTCTTCCTGTTGAGAGTTAGTTCATCCTGGAAATTGAATGGAGACTTTTTGTGCCTTCGCTATCACTCGAGACTCTTTGGGAACCCAACAAATAAGCAGTTTGAAGCAAAAGCTGTAAACTTGTTCATTTATCTAGTTCTTGTGATTCCCTGCTGGAAGTCAAGTCAAAGACATAAACAAGGAAATGTTCACTGCAGTGTTATTTGTAATGGAAAAAAATAAAAGTGGGAGATTGAATAGCAAGAGGGTGGTCAAGTGAATTAAGCTACATTAATGTTCTGAAATACTGAGCCATCATTGGAAATAATATTATGAAGATAAATATCAATATGGCAAAAACTTCTATGTTTTCTATGATTCTTGAGAAAATTAAAGCCAAATGCCAGCAGTATCCATATCTACGCTATGATCACACCAGGTATAATTTTGAACACACAAATACAAGCCTGGCAAGTTCAGGATGCCAAAATGAGCATATTGAAAATAGTTACATCAAAGTCATGGGGTGGCTGATTTTTCTTTTTTTCAAATTGCTGTTTCAACTGACAAGAAAACACCTTTTACAGAAAAATTAAGTTCAGTAGCACAGGAAAATGTTTACTTAATATCAATGAATAAAAATGTGTATTATAAGAAACATATGTGTACATAAAGCTAGATGCAAACAAAATTTTAAAGACTGGATGACCTATGTAAAAAAACTATAAGCAATGTCTTGAAGATGTGGATAATAGATGATATTCTTTTCTCTAAACTTTCTACAAAGACTGTCTCTTGGTAGAATTTTAAATATCAGTGGAAGATAGATGATAGACAGATATGGATGGATGGATGGATGGATGGATGGATGGATGGATCATGTAGACGGATAACTGGATGGATGGACAGATAGAAGGATAGATTAAAAAGATGATAGATCTCTTTTCTCCCTTCCTCCCTCTCTCCTTCCCTCCTCCCTCCCTTCCTTCCAAATCCTTTTCACTGGGAGGAAATCAAGAGCATAATTTTCAAAAGCAAAGCAGGCAGTTACAAATGTTACAAGCCTCAGGTTTATTCAGCTGCCCTAGGATGGGATGGGAGAGGGGATTTTCCTGCTGTACCTTGAGCCCATTCCTGACCTGTTTACTACAGGCTACAGTCTAGCAGGTGGGACTGAATAGCCATGGATGCATCACATCCAGCCTGAGCCCTGCACGAAAGCTCTAGGGTGTTAGTGTCCAGAGGGACAGTGTCCAGTATAGCAGGGATATACTAGTGTCCAGTATAGCAGGGAAATAGGGACCCAGGAGGTTTTAGGTCTTTATCACCAAGATGAACAGGAATACCTCAGACATTTATTTATTTATTGCCTCATATTTCTGTTGAGCAACTACTATGTGTCTGTCCTCCTGGGGAAGATGCATATGCATTGATGATTCCACTGCCAAGCAGTAAGGGCTGTTACCAAGGTCTGCTCAAGACCCATGGGAGCTCAGGGACACCAGTGACGGGCCCCTCTGCCAGGCAGGGTTGGGGACAGGTAAGGTGGACTTGGATGGTTTGTGGGATGTCATCAGACAGGTGATGGGAGCGAGGATTTTCCCTGTAGGTAAGAGCACTGGGTTAAACACAGAAGTATGGGAAAGGAAAACATCTGAGAGAACAATAGGCTTTTTGTGCAGTAGGTATCCAATGGCTTCTGGAAAGAGGAAGAAGGTTAACCATGGGGTACTCACGTGGGGCTAAGCAAGGTGTTGTGAGTCCTGAAGCTCATACAGTTGGGAAGCCGGGGGTGGGGAGCTGGCATATGCATATATTACCGGAGCTGATGAGTGAGAAGCACAGAAGCAGGAACTTCATTGCATTCATGTGATCCCACTTCTGTGCTCACCCTGGCTACTGTGCACTATGAGCAAATACTGAAGGATCTTAAGGAAGAATGAAATATCTACACCTATGTTGGAGAAAAAAAGGACAACTGTGCATACCCCATCAATCTTCATCAGCTAAAGCAAAAGGTGCTCTTGTTGCTGGGGACAGGTGGGTTCTCAGAATGGGCAGCTAAAGCTCCTAAGTACTCTTGGCTTCTGGGCACAACTGTTTCACCTATGGCTGAGCAGAAGTAAAAGAGCAGCCCCATCGCCTGCCTGTTTCCTGCCCTCCCAGAGGCAGGGAATGAAAAATGCCCAGTTGGCAGTGCCGAGGGCCCAAGTCCTGTGCAGACACTGCACGACGCATCCTCCAGACAGCTGATGGCCCTGAAGTCTGCCAGCCAGCCACGGCAGTGGGCCTGGATGACCATGACTTTGGGTTTCATCTGACTCTGACCCTGTAATTTCCTCTGTGCCATTCTTTCTTTCCCCAGGGCTGTGAGAGGTAGGAATTGGACTGCATGTGGTCCCATGCCATGGTGAAGTGCTAAAAGAGGCATGAAGCCTCTAGACTCTTTGACTGATGTTGCCAACAAATGTATCTGATGAAGTGGGGGAACACCAGCCTCCACCAGCTGAGTGGGGTGAGCTAAACTGCACCACCTCCCACCCAGGGCCTCAATGTCCCGGCTGCACAGCGGGTGGATGGATGACAGGGCCCCACCTGGGATCGTGGGTGAGGATTAGCCCATAAAACTTGCCGTAAATTTCCCTACCTCTATAAAGTGCTATGAAAGTAATGACTATAGATTATGATCAGAATTGAAGGATAAACATAAGCCCATTTGGGCCCTCCCAGAACCCACTCCTTGGCCCAGAGAGTCTGGGAGGAGAACAAGTTACAGCTGCTTCCCCATGGAGAGAAGCCAGGCACGGCGACCCGCAAGGGGACTGAGTAATCATCAGCTTTTTCCAGGCATTTTTTGGCTGGGATTTTAATCCTAAACCTCACAAGATGTTACATCTTTTAATTACCAATTCAGGCACTTCTCTGCCTTCTCCACAACATTCCACTGGGTTTTGAAAGCCAGTGATGTCTTGTTATACCACATCAATAAATGCATATTAATGGGAGAAAGCTAGATATTTTTCTAGATTATTTCAAAGGAGGAGAAAATGTGGCAGCCTTAAGGAAGCAATTGGGCAGAACTTACATCCTATCTTGAGAGTGCCTGATAATCACCTCATTCCACGTTGCAAGTATGAAGTCATCCGGAGAAAATTGTTCTGCAGGTAGGTTATGAACTCGTCTTTTTTTTCAATATTCATGATAAAAACACTGTTTCTAACATGTCAAATTAGGCTTTATCTCTTTATCGTAATTCATAAAATAAAATAAACCAACCTACAAGATAATTTTTTAAGATAAAAAAAATTGATTAAGTATTTTGACCAGTACTATGAAGGGGAACTGGGCATAATATCTACGGCTCTCTGGACAACATTTTCTGTTTGCAAAACTACATTTCAAAAGATAGAATGGCCATGGTACAAAAACATTTATTTAAATTAAATATTTTAGACAGATCAATATCTACAACCGTTCCAAAGCATGTGTAGTTCTTACAAAAAAAAAAAATGGAACAGTTTAGCTTAACATCTGTGATGTTTTACAAAATTATTAATATACATTCTGGACTGCACCAGTCAATCATAGTGTCGTGAATGATTCACTATTTATTACCAAATGTCATATACAGCAATAGCATTAAGATTAATTATATCTTATAAGTAATTTAATAGTAGGACGTCTTGGAAGAAAAAAACGATCTCTCAACAATATAAAATATAAGCTAAAAATAGGATAATATATAAAACACTTACATATTTCATACAGGCAATAATAGGCTGGAATTAAAAGACAACTGTCTTTTCCCTCATTGCTAGGTATGTTCCTTCAAAGGAGGTTTGAGAGAAGGATGGAAATGTTTTGGGGGGTGGGGTCAGGGCTCAGAAACATTTTCTGAATCACAGTGCAGTTCTGTTCTTTGGGAAGTCAGTATAGCAAAGGTAAGTTGTTTTGAAGTGTTAGCCAACAATGTTCCCCAAAACCAGCTGTCTGGTGAGGCTGAATTCCCATCTCAGCCATAGGAATGATGTTTAGGATTTTTAAGCCAGGGGATCTTTGAATTTCTGGGCAACTCAAGGGTGGAGGAAGAACAGTGAAAAAGAGAAAAAGAAATCCCAGGAAAGGATGAAGGGAAGTAAGCTACAGTGAGAAGGAAGCTCCTTTTGCACCTGCAGAGGGGAGAGTGTGTTAAAATTTTACTCAAGAAATGAACACATTCAGATTGGAGGTAAGTGATGTTTTTGTGTAGAAATTCTTTTTAGGTTCCCTGCTCTTTGGGTCATTCGGAACAGAATGACAGTTAACAAGAAATTGCCAACATCAACAAGAGTATCTGATCTAGGCTGCACAGACATGCATTTAAGGGTGTGCATGAAGGTGTGTGTGTTGTGCATGTCCCACAAACACTGTATATGTTCAGGCTGTGTATATTCTCTTGAAATGTGTGATAAAAAATAATTCATCTTTTAAAAAGGTTTAAAAACCAGTGGTTTGAATTCAATCTCGTTTTCAGCAGCACAGTCAATTCTAGTGGTTAATTTCCCAAATCAAGAGGAGTACTGTCCTTTTGAAAGACCACGATCATTTTAGAAGTTCGTGCGAGTGCAGAAAGCTGTGTGTTCTTGGGCTGCACACACGAATTACCACCAGGCTGGACATTAATGAATTTACTAAGACAAACTTCGTTTTCCTTTTAATTAGCCTTGAAAGAATCCTAGATCAGAAAACCCTGGAGTAGAAGGTGCCTTAGATGTCAAGTCTGTCCCCAACTTTACAGACTGGGGGAGGGGCTGCAAGGGGAAAAGAACCAAGTGGGGGTCCCACCAGCATCTGGGTCAGAAGCTGGAGAGGTGTGAACGCCGCTGAGATTTTCACACATTGGTTTCCGCGATGGGGACCCAGAGAAGTAAATGAAAATCTACCAGTTAACCATCTTTCTTTTGGCAACTACCTTGCCTTATTCCCAGGTTGTAGCCAGTGGAAAACCCATCTGAAGGAATATACTCAAAATGTAGGTGGCAGGGAGCAAAGGGGCACTCAGACCGGCAGAGCCCGGTTCTGTCCCGCTGACAGTTCAAACATGCACACCCCGGGCTGTCGGAGGACGTTGGTAACACTGCGCGGTTACCTCTGCTCAGCACTCGGGAAGTAGAGGCTGCGCGAGGCAGGGCCAGGCTGGCTGCCTCGGCCTCTTTGATACGCTGTACTCTATGATACGCTGTAGCTGTTGTAATACGTGGCCGTGGCATCAGCCAGCACGGAGATAAGGCTGGTCTCTGTGGGGCCTGTTGATGTCACCTGGGAGACGGGGACATGCCCACTGAGGGCCACAGCCCCTGCGGCAGAGTCTGGGTGGCCAGGAGTGTTCAAATACTGGTCGAACTCATTCCGATCCATGTCCCCCAGGAGTTCCACCTGGCTCAGCTGATCCAGGGCATCAAAGCCGGGGTGTTCCGGAGGTGGGGAGAGCTGGCCCAGGTGGGCGTGGATGTTGGAGTGGAGTGGGTGGTAGGTGGCAGGGGAATAATAGGCAGGAGACGGGGGACAGGCAGGTACAGTGGACATCATAGAGACGCCCGGGGACTGGCCGAGGGCTAGGGAGCCCAGGGGGTGGCCGCAGTGGAGGGGGCTGGGGGCGAACTCCGGTGAGTAAGTGGGCCCAGGCAGGTGAGGGATGTGGCGGGAGTGCGCATGCTCCTCCTGGCAAGGGGAGGAGAAGAAAGTCTGCTCCGACTCCAGTACGTCCAGGGGCGACATTTCCGGGGGCGTGGGTAGCCCATATGGGTAAGTGTCCATGCTGCCGGGGGTGCCGCCTCCACCGGTTGGACCCTCGTGATAGCAGCCCCGCAGGCTGGGCAGGGCGGAGCCGGGGGAGTACTCACCCCTGTCCTCCTTCTCCCCCAGCGCCCCGCGGCCGCCGCTCCGCTTCTCAGGCAGAGCGTTCTGGTCTCGGGAGAGGGAGCTCAGGAGGAAGCCCGGGTCCACGCGCTTGCAGAGGCGCTTGGCCTGCTTCTTCCTGCGAGGGCGGTACTTGTAGTTGGGGTAGTCCTGCATGTGCTGCAGGCGCAGCCGCTCCGCCTCGTCCACGTAGGGCCTCTTCTGGGACAGCGTCAGCGCCTTCCACGACTTTCCTGCTCACACAAGTCAGAGAAGGCCCCTTTCAGCATCTGCGCGGCTTGGAGAGGCAGGTTCACCTGTGTCAGACGCTCCTGCCTCCCTGCGTCCACACTGCACTCGCCAGTCAGCCTCCATCCCCATCCCACCCGTCCCCACCCCACAAAGGACTTAAAGGACACTGCACCCCTCGCATCCCGCTCCCATCCCAGATCCTGGCACTGTGGGGCCAAAAAATCTCTTCCGCTTGCAGCCCGCAAAACCACTAAGGCCAACTATGCACAGGGTGGCTTCACCTCTCCTATAAAAGCCTAAAGCCACGAATCACGCAAACCTATAAACAATGCGGGATTCATAGTGAAAAGCCCACCAGACCCAATGTCAGATGCCCGATAAAAATATATAACGACCAATTTGGGTTCTTTTTTACCCTAAGTGGACCAAGTCTACTCATTTGTGCATTTTAATGAAAACTCTTTGCCTTTGCTGATTATCGCTGCCTCTCAGGAAGTGATGCTATATTTATTTATGGCATAAATCCCACAGGCCGTCTTGTGAGGGAACTCTGGGCTCTGTCCATCGTTTTACAGATGTAAGTAAATTACAGGATCTCACTTAGGGGAACAGACAGTTATGCCCCACATCTGACGGTCAGTTAGGACCCTGCCATATGAAGCCCATTGCCAGCCTGCTAGCATCTGCCTGCAACATGCACACACATGCGTGCACACACATGCGTGCACACAAATGTGTGCACACGCACACAGGTGCAAAAGCATGCACACACGCACTCGTGATAAGGCTTTCCTGCTCTCCACTTAATTAGTAGCCTGTGACTGTGGCAGGGGTCAGTTGCTCAGTCACTGACTCTTCTCACAGAAGCAAGTTCTTTGACTTCCCTGGGTCTTTATTTTCCTCACTATAAAACGTATTGTGATATTGTCCAATTCAAAACTCTCTCTTTAAGAAGCATCTCACGCTTGTAACCGATTGGAGCTAAAGTGCTGGTTTCACTTGGACTTTCTATTCATCCTTACTCCCTTCTGTATAGTTTTATAAATTGCTTTAGCATATCTCTCTCTCTCTCTCTCTCTCTCTCTCTCATCTGTCAGTACATGCATTGCACATCCCTCTGGCTGCTGCTTTTCTGAAGGTCATCTCTGGACCCTTACCTCCCAGGCGGACCCAGGGGGTTCTGCACCTTTGGAAGCCCCTTCCCCCCAACCCAACTCTAATGTATCCTGAAGTTTGAGACCTACTAGCTTGGAGGTAAGTACCCCCATCCCCACTCCTGGTAAGGAAAGAAGCCACATGTCCCACCCAGAACCCTTGGCATAGGGCCCCATATAGAGCTCCATGTCCTGTCACCTCAGTACCCTGCACTGACCCTGACTCTGCATGCCTGGCCCTCATAGAGCACTGGAGGAGGGCAATTATTAAAGGCACTCTACCATTGGGATGAAAGTTTATAACTATTGTGACAGACCCATCAATTAATATAATTACGCGTCACTTAAAAGAGCAACTCCAAAAGTGTCAGGAACTCTGGGTTTAGGGCTGGTCAGCAGTTCCCAGCCTGTGGCTGAGACTCAAAGTTGTTGCAAGAGGCCCAAAATAGAGGCACACCCCACACCTTGTCTGTGGACTGAATTTAAAATGTCACTCTAGTTTCTAAGTGTACATAGATATCATAATATTAATAAAATAGTCATTTTAAATTTCATTAAATATATTAACTGTTTTTATGTGCCTTTTTATTTATAGTATCCTAAAAATAGTAGTGCTACTAGGTGAAATTGTGATGTTATAGACTGGAAAGCTTAGAGGCAAAAAAGCTGGGGACACTTTCCTAGGTCAGAAAAGAAAGTCCTGGGCAAGATCATGGTGGAATTGGATCATCACGCTGACCCCTAGTAACAGGTGTAGGAAGTCCATATTTTTAAAAGCCCCTTGCCCCTTGTGCAGTTAGGCAGGAAGGAATCAGTGTCTTTCCTGCAAAATGAATTATAACCTCTGGAAGCTTAAGTGAGACTTGTCAACAGGGATCAGCTCACAAGAGGCATTTGTCAGGTAGGTCCTTTCGCCTTCCCATTCCCTGGGCTGCAGGCAGCCTCAGTCCCGAAAGTCTCCCTAGCCTGAGCTCCTCTCCCACCTCTGACCTGGGCCTGCAACAGAAAACTCACTCTGTCCTGGTCACAGGAGCTGCACTTTATCAAAAGACGCAGTGCCTGGGCCCATGAAAAAAAATGTTGAAGGACCCACCAAAAAAAAAGTATTTTCATTTCTTTAAAAACCTGAAGGAAAAAAAATCAACTTTTAGGTAAATACTTTACTGTTGTATATATTAATATATTTGTCTTTATGCCCATACAGTATGAAATATAATTTTTAATATTTTTATGGACAAAGGGGCTCGCTTTGACACTGACCCACCATTGTGTCCTGGGCTTATCTAGCCAGGGGACTGGGCTATGCATCCGTAGGAGACTTTTGGAAACCAGCAGCTTTGAAAGGGCATCTACACTGCAGGAAGGACCCCTTTTGGGGGCCTGTAGGTTTAGCCAAAGAAGGGTGGGTGACAGCCCTCACCCCAAGGTTTGGAGCTCTGGAGAGAAAAGAAAAAAAGCTCAGTTCTGGGGGGGAGGGGTGTGGTTGGGGAGGGTCAGTTCAGTCTCAGGTGACCACATACTTCCCCTTGTCCCACTGTGCCTACAAAATGCTTTGAAATGTTTTCACAAGTTAAAATGAATAAAACCTCCGTGGAAGGGCAAAAAGGAGTAGAGCAGTTGAAAGTACTCAGCTCCAGACCTGGGAAAGAAGAAACCTTCACAAAAGCCCTACTGGAACTCTAAATTTTCAGACCTGCCCTAACTCCTTTCTCTGGGCTCCTCTGGTCTGGCTTGTCCTTGTCCCCAGGCCCGCTGCCCCGGCTCAGCAGCCCTCAGAAAGTGGCAGGCTTCAGGACATACCTCACTGACCGCCCTGAGCGTCCCAATCGCTGTATCTACCTCCTGCGATTGAGAAATACATTATCGGATCGAGTCTATGTGCGCATTTTTTTGCTGTAGGTTTAATAATTAAGTTAAAGAAAGGATGCGTTCCTGCAAGGTCTCTCTTGACGAATATTAGTTAATAATAGTTAACAACCTCCTTCTGTGATTGTGCCAGTGGTAAATTCAGGGAATAGTGGGTTTCCCGCTTTGATATTCCTAGCAAACACCGGTTCCACCCAGCCTCCGGGTTTCCGTCCGGACCTTGTGTGCGCGTAGGTCCCGGTCGCTGGGCGACGGGGGCCTGGCAGCTGATGGCCCCGCCTGTCCCTTGGGTTCCCTCGAGTGGGCTTCCTGGCCCACCCCAGCAGGCCGCGCGGTTTCACTTCGGGCGTCGTCGAGGTATCCCGGCTCTGAATCCCGGTTACTGTGAGCTTACCCACGCTCGAACAGATGCCCAACCTCGCCGGCACAGCGAGCGCGAGCACTCCCCGAGCATACCCGCAAGCCGGGTCCTACCCAGGCACCCCGCGCTCTCAGGACCGCAACACGGCCCCTAGAAGCGAGCCCCCGGACCCGCCTCTGCCCGCGCCCCCGGCCCGCCGACCTCCCGGGAAACCCCGCCCGCCCGCTGGCTTACTCACCCAGCATCTTGCTGAGCTCGGCGTTGTGCAGGTCCGGGTTCTGCACCGCCAGACGTTTCCTCTCGTCCTTGGCCCACACCATGAAGGCGTTCATGGGCCGCCGGATACGGCTCTCTGCGCCCTTGTCCCCTGGCGGGCGGGGGGCGGCCGGCGGCGACAGCCCATCCGACAGCTCGGTTTCCAGGGCCGGGCACTCGAGCCCCTCGGGCCACGGATAAGCTCCCAACAGCGAGGCCATGGCCGCACGGGGGTCCCGTCGCTTCGCCTCTCAGGGCAGGCGCTGACCTGGCCCTCGCACGGGTCGGGCGTCCAACTTGGCTGGCAGCCGCGGCCCGTCCCTTTATTTATCAGCTTCGTGCGGCCGCGTCCTCCAATGACTCTCGGGAAGGCGGCGCAGCCCCTCCCTCCGTCTAGGCTCGGGCCCACTCCCTGCGTCCTGGGCCACCGCGTCCCCGCTCCGACCTGCCAGGATGGGGATAAGGGAGGGAGGGCCACTTCCCCGCGCCCGCCCCGGCCCGCCCCTCTGCCTTCCGAGTCCCTCCCGGGAATCCGCCCCTGGCCGCCTCCCGTCCTGCCCGCTCTGGGTGCAGGTGTCGCAGAGCCAGGAGGCTGGCGCCGCCCGCAGTCCCGTCGCCCCGGAGCGGGAGCCAGACTCCAGTGCCCTGTCCCGACTGGCCGTGGCCTCTCCCAGCCACACTCCACCAGCTCCTCCCGCGTCTGGAATCCCGTGGAGAACTGAAGCCAAACAGGTTTCGCTAGGCCAGGCCGGGCGGGAGAGGAACTGACCATGAATCCCCTCAGAGCAGCCTGTGTGAACTGTTCTGAAGAGAACATTCTTGCCTTTCTTCTAAAATGAACAGGGCTCCAACATCCTCGCTCCCAGCCAGCTTTGGCGGCCAGAGACATGCCAGGAGGAGGGATGCCCTCTGCATGGGGCCCTGTGCCGTGCTCACAGAGCCCCCTGCAACTCCCAGGCTGTCTTGAGGGCTGGACTGCATTCTCAGTTCTCCTTCATTCACTCTGCCATCTGATGTCTCTCCTCTAACACTCTTATCTCCACACCACACTAGTCTCGGAGGTCCTCGGGGTCTTCAGCTCCCTCATCTTCTCTCTGTATTTTCCTTCTGGTTGTATTTTATCTTGTCTCCGTCTGGCTCCTGCTTCTAGGAGTGGAGTTGCTCTGGCCCTCCCTTCCCGCCTTGCTCAATGGCTTTCCAGCGGCTTTCCGACTTCCCAGGTTAGATGGCGGCAGGTTCTGGGAGGGCTGAGGGCTGGGAGCTCAGGGTAGTCTCTCCAAGATGCCAGCCCTCTGCCCCCAGGACAACTCATATGAGTAGGGCTGTTCTGGCTCTCAGGGCAGCACGGCACGCAGTAGGCGCTCAGGAACTGCCAAATAAATGAAAGAATAAGTGAGTGAGTAAATAAGGCTTAGGCACACCCTACTGTATAAAACACAATCATGAGGCTTGATTAGATCCTGGAATTCAATCTACAAATATTTACTGAGCGCCATCCCTCTTTAGGGCTTAGTAGAGGTGACCCTGAAAGGAGGTAGCATTGTCCTGGGAGGACCCTGGGGTCTGCAGCCAGGATCTGTCTTCAGTGTTTGATTACTTAATGCATGACTCTGGGCAAGTCATGTATCTCTCTAGGCCTTTTTTTTCTAAACCTAAAAGGAGGACAATGATAAGACTTGATCTCACAAGGCTGTTGTGAAGACTCGGTGAGATAATACACATGAAAGTTTAACCTCTATAAGATGGTTGCTGTTAATACAACTCTGGATGTAAAGCCCTATAAATTTTAAGACCAAATTTCAATGCCCTAGGGTGCACGCAGTTCATAAGTGCCTCATATGCAACATGCACTCCCAGACAGGCCCCATGGACCCCAAGGCAAGTGGGTAGAGAAATGCAACTCCTGTTTTTAAATCCCAATTTTAATCTACAGAACCCGGGATAATTTTCATCTCAGAATGGGCTTTACTCATAAAATAATAGATTGCTTAGTTATCTTCTCCTTTTCCAGAAGGATCCAGCAGCAGCACCCTAGACCCATGTGCTCCAAACACTACCTTCGCAGGCCAGAACTGAGCAGCAAAGGGAGCAGGTGCTGGCAAGAAAGGGGGTGTCAAGGTGGAGCAGAGGGCCTTGCTGGCGCCAGGGACCAAGCGGACAGTGGGGAGAAAAGGGGCTGCGTGCAGATTTGTCCACAGTCTAGGCAGACATCCCTACCCCTGGAAGCCTAGGTCACTTCCTGTGTTAGACCCCTCTACCAGAAACTCCTCAAGAAAAATCCCCAGGCCAGGATAATCTAGGAACCCCGGGGCACCAGAGTCCCGCCAGGCCACGGGAGGGCACCTCATTGGGGTAAGGAGGGAAGGAGAAGGGACCACGAGTGAGGGTTCGGGAGGGGGAACTGCGCTGCAAACGTGGATCCCTGAAACAACTGGGCTGCGACTCTTTCTAAGTCCACCGCCGCTGCAGGGCACAGACAGTGCTTCGAGGGCCCAGAGGCCTCTAGAGGATAGAGCTCCCTTGCCGGCCGCGGACGTTCCCACTCCAGCCCCCAACCTCTGGCGCGCTGCCGGCGTTTTTCGGGAGCAGAGAGAGAACGCAGTGGGGCTGCGCCCAGGCACCAGGTTAGAAAAAGGCGCGGGATCCGGGTAGCGCGGAGCGGTCAAGTTGGGTTCCAAACGTCTTTCGCAAAGTTGGAGAAAACAGCGGGGGCGGGCGCAGAGAAAATACAAGCTGTGATTGTTGTTTCCAATTGTTTAATTTCTTGCATTTCGTCTGGAGAAAGTGCACGAGACTGAGTCGTCCAGGACCAGGACGTTAAGGGCCACATGGCTCGCTTGAGCGCTGCTCTCAGCGTACGAGCGCTCTGCTCACCGGAACCTGGGCTCTTTTGTTCGCTCCTTTCCTTCACTACTTAATTTGCACCCGCGCATTGATTTACCAGGGCAACTTTATGCGAACGTGCCCCTGCTGAAAGCGGTGCTAAGAGATGCGTGTCCTTCTGCATCTCTGGTCACTGCGACTTTCAGTCTCCGGAACTCCGAATGGACCCCAAGCGTCCCCAAAGCCCGGTGCTCCCGAGCCTTGAGAGGGAGGGCCAAGGCTGGCGATCCCCCATCCCCCATCTCTCTCACCGCGCAACAGCCGCTACATTTGCTTGGGCCTGCGCTGGGCCCGGGACGGCAGCCAGTTGTCCGTAGGAGTTTCGCACGGTGAATTCGCAAGCAATCAAACCAAGAAGTCTCCAGTAGGGGCAATGGAGTGGGGTCCGCAGCGGGATGGGAGGAGGGTTCCGTCAAACACCGAAGAGCAGAGTCTGAGCAGAGGTCTGCGTGTGAGGCCTCAGGGACACAGTGGGCACCGCTCGAGAACAACACAGGAGACCCGTCCGCACAGGCACCTGAGCAAGCCTTTACTTCCCCGTGTGTATTGCGAGAACGGCACTCTCTGCTCCCTCAAATGACTTTTGCTTCCTTTCCTTTCTTTTCTTTTTCCTTTCCTCATTCCCTATTTCCCTCCTTCCCTCCCCCCTCCTTCCTCCTTCTTTCTCCCTCCCACTTTCCCCCTCTTTCTCTGCTCCCTCCCATGTCTTTCTTCAGCTCAGCTCTGTAGTTGAACGTGGGTTTCCAGGAATACAGGACTTGAAGTCTGAAAGCCCCAGTGTAAATTGCTACAATTTACTAGCAGTGTCATTTACTTGATCTCAGCCCCGGTTTCTTCATCTGTAAAATGGGGACAAAATCAGGATGACTGATACATTAGTTGTCAAATCATCTCCTGTGCTTTAAAGAATTGTGAATTGTTACAATGAATGGATGACATTTTACATAAAATGAATAGGGTCAGGCCTTCAGAACCTTCCCCCTTGAGGAGTTTTCCTTATTCTGTTCCAAACCTAAGAATTTTGGTGACTCTGGGAGAAGGGGAAGGAGGGGAGTCTGGTGCACATTCCCTGCTCTGAGTGGCAGCTCCTGCACAGGAGCTCAGCATCTGGACCACGCATAGCACTGGACTGGGGGAGCCACAGCTGCCAGCTCTCATGTCTACAATGGTTTGTGTATGTGTTTGCTGGTGCATTTCATCTCTCGGTTGAAATAATCACCACCATAATCTTTGCTCACATTAATTTATGTACTTGACCGGCAGTCTTTGTAAAAGGTCATTTGCTGACTCGTCTGGGCCTCTACACAAACCTTCTTGGAAGCAGACAGCCCCAGTGGTATCATAAAGCCCTTTCCCTGATGACACAGGTGAGGCTGCAGCTTCCAAGGGGCAGAGCAGAGATGTGAACACACATCCCTTGCCTTCGTGCTTTTGCTCCCTGGTTGCAGGGCTCTCCACGGTCAACTCCCAGCTTCCCACCCTCAGCAGAGCCCCAGGCCAGAGAGAAGGGCTTCTAACCAGCTGCTGTGTCTCCCTCTGTCCTTGTGCCCTTTCCAGTCCAGTCCCTCCAAGTTCCACGGGAGCTTTCCTCACCCAAAGGGTGTTTGAAGTTCAAGGAAATGTGAAAAGCAAACCAGCAAACCCTGTTGGCCATGGGTGAGGTGCATGTTGGAGAGCCAGGAAGCCTGCCCAGGCCTGCTAGCTGCCTCTCCCCCCACTCCTCACGGCTGACCCAGCAAAAAGAGACCCTGACTTTCCTCTAAGCAGTTGTACCCAGGGTTGCTCTTTTCTAACCTAGAGCAATTTCTTCATAGTCATTCAGGAGGAATTCATCAAGTTCCCCAATTTAGAATCATTTGGGCAGGTGGGATTAAACAACACTGTGTGGACTTAAGATGTACCTGTAGGCTTGCCCAAGTGGCCTGGAGTAGGCAGAGCACAAGGAAACCGGGACAGAGCTTCACTGCCTCTGAGGTTTAACTGCTTTTCTACAGGCACTAGGGGAAGTGGAATAGGGTTTCCAAACTACATTGTTCCTGAATGTGGGGAGGGTAGACTTCTTGCCAATATCAAAATCCCTTTGTAAGAAGGACTTAATACTAAAAAAGAACTGGGGTGCTGAAGCCCAAGATTTCCCAAGATGGCCCACATCAGACTTGACACACACAATAGAATCCCCCCCCCCAACACACACACAAAAGTGCTCTTTGCTGATTGATCCTGTCTCCCAGCAAATGGTGGGAAGAACCCTGACTTGAAGCCAGAAGATGTAAGTCCAGTCCCATCGGCTACTGCTGGCTGACACGTTTGAGCCAGTCACCTAACCAGTGCACATGGTGGAGAGTAACATGAAGCCAGTGAGATGAAGTGCTTGCCTGTGTTGTATGCATTCTGCAGGGCAAGGCAGAGGGAAGCCAGTGCACATTCTGGGTTTTGTGTTTGCTTCTCCCTAGCACTGAGGGCTGGAAGAGCTCCAAGCCAAGAACACACTTTTTCTACATTAATTTTCTCCTACTCCACTCTGAACAATGGCCAGTTTTTCTTTTGTAAGGGAGTATGTATGTAGGATTACTGCACTGAAATGATCTCTCTTTAATTAGTCAGAAGCTAGACTTTCAGACTTTAGATGGAAAAACCAACAGATTACAAGAAAAACGAACAGTTGGTTCAAGGGGGTCTGTTTCTAGCTCTTTATCCTATTGCCTATTCTTTCCAAAGAATATGGCATTTCCAAATGCCTAGGAGGAAGAAGAGAAACTGGTTAGAAGTCATCTTTAAATAAAACACAGTGGAAATAGGAAGAAATGGGAATGAGTCTTTTCTTGGGCTTTCTGTACAGGAGTCTGATTTCTGGGTAAATAGTGGCAGGATCATGACTGACATTGTGAGGTGATCCTGATAGAGATCTCATCATGGAGAACTGTGTCATCAACCAACAATCCTGGTGTGAGAAGCTAAGGATACGTACTGTTTGTTTAGCTTATGAGATTTTCTTCTTGAATAGATTTCAGCTTGCCATTATTTTATGTTTTGCTTTTACCATTATTTTATGTTTTGCTTTTTAATAAAGAATAACATGCCTATGGAGAAGCGTGCCAATGGAGACTCTGCTGAGATTTTATAAGGTGAACACACCTGCGTAAGTAGTGCTCAGATCATGAAACAGAATTTTACTAGTCCTGCTATTTTAAGGCATCCCACCACCATTAAATTGTAAGTTCCTTAGGGCAGGACTGAATATCATCTGTTTTACAAATTAGAATATATATATATATTTTTTAAGAATTTATTTATTTGACAGAGAGAGATCATAAGTAGGCAGAAAGGCAGGCAGAGAGAGAGAGGGAAGCAGGCTCCCCGCTGAGCAGAGAGCCTGATGCGGGGCTCGATCCCAGAACCCTGAGATCATGACCTGAGCCGAAGGCAGAGGCCTAAACCACTGAGCCACCCTGGTGCCCCTACAATATAGAATATTAATAGAAAATTTGAGGTATCACAAAGCCAACAAGTCAAAAGACAACTGCCACTGGAAAGCTAGTTACAAGCAGTTCCCAAGAGGGTACTCTATACTCTTGGGGACATATGGGGAAGCACTGGAAGGGGGCAAAAGCCTTCACTGTGGTTTCCTCAGGAAGGCCAGGTGAGTGAGGGGAATCAGGCTTAGGATTGGCTAGTCTGAAGAATTTGAACAGGCTCTGGAGTATAAGAGCTGTTCCTGTTTGTCTGGTACCTGGCCTTGAGGTGATTTGGGCAGGTGGATAGTGGCCCAGAGTGTGAGAGTGCTATGAAGGAGATGATTGTGGGTATGGTTTTGTACTTGAAAAGTGCACTAGCAGTTGACTTGTTTACTGTCTCTAGGGATTGGCTAGCCTTGGGAGGGGCGGTCCCTCCAGAGTCAGCAAGGCCCCTGATATCAAACCATCAAAATATAGCCAAGGACTCTGTTAATGCACAGTTATCTTTGACACTCCAAAATCTAAAATAATGTGTTGCACATAAAGGGCATTCAATGAAAGAAGGAAAGAGGAAGGGAGGGAGGGAGGAAGGGCAGTGGGAACAATGTTCAGGGTCTGGATACCAAAATTACATTTTGAAAAAAGCTTAATGAGTTATGGATCCACATTTGGAACTGGAATTTGTAAAGTTTTATTGGAAGGGGGCTTGGGCTATTTGGTAAGAATTGAAGTACAAGTAGGGAAAATGGTTTCCAAGGCCGCCTTCAACTGGGTTTTAACTCTTGCCATCCTCTCACTTCAACACTGAATCTAGTCAATGTAATTTTGAAGCAGAACTAGTAACAGTCTTGTTTACTTATATAAACAGGTATTTTACCTATTTATTTTTAGTTGTTTATTTTTTAAAAAATTGAAAGTGATCTTACAAGTCACATCCCATCTCATTTCCAAACATCCTACAAGGAAAGCAAAGAACACATTATTAATACCTAGTTTTGTAGATGAGCAACCGAGGTTCACAGACATTAAATGATAGCTAGTGAGAGGCAGAATGGGTAAAATGACTCAGCCCAATGCACTCTCAGTTCCCCAGAAGATGTAGTGTTCAAATGAAATGAGGCTGGTTGTATATAAACAAATAATATAAATAATGTGTAAGAAAGTAAACTTTAAGTTACAGAAACTTCCACTTCTGCCCATGATGGAGAAACAGGGATTAGATTTATCTTCTCACCTTAAATCATGACAAAACTAGATGAAATATATATATATATATAAAACAGAAGTTTCCAGACATTATACACAGACAGTGTGGAACAATAATCATGGAAAAGATAAATAAACAAGGTGAACCCAGTAAATTTCCCTGCTCACTGTCTGGAGAAAATTTCCAGCCATAGCATGGGGAAGAGAAACTGAAACAAAGACCAGGGTTTTTGCTGTGTCAAGGAGACAAAATTCTGAGCTCAGGGAGGACAAAGCAAAGAAGAAGAGTCTGCACAGAGGAAGAGCCTCAAAGAGTTGCAGAAGGGTCTCCTTGATCTTTGGCTGAGTACTCATCTGTACATATAGGTCAAAAAATACTAATACTGTGTGGGAAAAAAATCTGGAAAAAAAGTAGGAGGAATAATCTGAGTTCACACGGGGCCAGAAAGTTCCTGTTCCCACTGGCCAAGGTATAAAGCTCTTAATACATGAGGCATCGGGTATTGTCCTCAGAAGAGCACTGCCTCATAAAAAAAAAGTACAACTCATAGCCAGGATAAAAACAAGCAACAATAGAAATAGAAAGAGAAATGATAATGGAGTTAGCAGATAAGGATATTAAAAGAGATATTTCAAATATACTCCATATGTTCAAGAAGATAAGGAAAAAATATGATAGGGAAATAAAGGATCTAAAATGACTCAAATCAAAATTTTATAAAATTGCAATATACAATATTTGGAATATAAAATAAACTAGCTAAGATGAACATCAGATTAGATATTACAGAATAAAATATTAGTGAACAAGAGACAAACTATCCACAATGAAAAGCAGAGAGAAAGATGAATGAAAATAGAGAAGCAATAACCTATGAGACAATATTAAGTGGCCCACCATAAAAGCAACTGAAGTCCCAGAAGAAAAGGCGATATTAAAATCTATATTTGAGAAAATAATGGCTAAAAATTTTCCAAAGTTAATGGAAACTACAAATCCACTGTTTCAAAAAGATCAACAATCTTCAACCAGAAGAAACATAAAGAGACCACAAATAGACACATCATAGTTGAACTTCTGAAAATCTTAAAAGCAACCAGTTAAAAGGACACATAACTAGAGGAACAAATATAAAAATCACAGTAGACTCCATGCTTGAAACTATGCAATCCAAAAGACAATGGAATAACATTTTTAAACTGCTAATCAAGAAAAATTATAAAATCCTCAACCTAGAATTCTATATTCAGCAAAAATGTCCTTTAAAATTAAAGCAAAATAAAGGCTTTTCAAAGAGGCAGAAGCTTCATGAATTCATTTTCAGTAGGCTGGCTATATATATATATATATATATATATTCTGAAGGAAGTCCTTCTGGCAAAAGGAAATGATACAAGACAGAAATTGGATCCACATAAAGGAATGATAATATATGGGTAAATATAAGATATTTTTTTTTACTTTAAAAACCTCCTTGAAAGATAATTGATTCTTTAAATCAAAAATAATAGCACTATATTATGGCACTTTAAAAATATGTAGAAATAAAATGTTATGACAGTAGTCCCAAGGCCATAAGAAGGGACATGAAAATATACTGTTGTGATGTTCTCATTCTATATGTGAGGTTATATTACATTATTTAATGGTAGACTGATCAATTAAAGATACATATTATAAACTCTATAGCAACCAGTGTTTTAAAAAAGCAAATAGACATACTGTTGATAAAATTGCATCATAAGAACTTTAATTAATCTAATTTACCCAAGACATGAAAGGAGGGAAAAAAAAGAAAAAAACAGATGGGACAAATGGAAAACATAGGGGTGCCTGGGTGGCTCAGTGAGTTAAAGCCTCTGCCTTCAGTTTGGGTCATGATCCCGGGATCCTGGGAGCGAGCCCCAAATTGGGCTCTCACCCCAGGCGGGGAGTCTGCTTCCCCCTCTCTCTTTGCTTGCCTCTCCACCTACTTGTGATCTCTGTCTGTCAAATAAATAAATAAAATATTAAAAAAAGAAAAGAAAACATATAGTAAGTTATTAGATTAAAACACAACCATATTGATGACTGCATTAAGCATTTATGGCCTAAACACTTCATTTAAATGGAAGAGATTGTCAGATTGAAAAAGAAGCCAGACTAACTATATGGTGCCTGTAAAAAATTCACTTTAGACACGAAAACACAGATAGATTAAAAAGCATGGCAATTTTAGTTTCCAGTTTGGCATGTAAGGAGCCTGGAAATCATCAATCCCATTCTAACAATAAGAAAAAAGATAAACTGAAATTCAACAACTCTTTCTAGATCTATCAGAGAATTGAAGTCATGAAAGGTCATGAAAATGAGGTAATAAAAAAACATATTGGTCTCTGTCCCTGCTTCCTAGGACTGAGTTCCTGAAACCCTTGCAATTCCCTAATAAGTTCTTTGGAAGTGAGTCTGGGTGGGTATTTGGATGGCTCCTAGATGGCGGGTTCACCAGAAAGATCAGATTTGGAATTTTCAGCCCCACTCCCTACTTCTCCAAGAGGGGTAGAGGGGCTGGAAATTGAGTTAACAATTGATCATATGTACAGGAGAAAGCCTTCATAAAGTCCCCAAATCCAGACATCCATAGAGCTTCCAGGTGGATGAACACAGACACAGCACGAAGCTGGCATACACCAACTCCCCAGGGATAGATGCTCCTGTGCTTAAGACCCTCCCACACCTTGCCCTATCTACCTTTCTATGGGGCTGTTCATGTGTATTCTTTATCATATCATTTAATGAACTGGTAAATATAAGCGTTTTCCTGAGATCTTTGAGGCACTCTAGTAAATTGGTGGAGCCCAAGGAGGGGGTTATTTGAACTTCTGATCTACAATCAGTTGTTTAGAAGCATAGGTGATAAGAAGGTGTTGCAACTGACATGTGAAGTGTGTGGACATGGGGGGCAGTCTTGTGGGACTAGGCCCTTAACCTGTGGGATCCGATGTTCTCTCTAGGTAGATAATGACAGAATTGAGATAAATTATAGGACAGTCAACAGGTATTTCAGAGAATTTCTTGGTGTTTCGAAGAATTTCCACACATTTGGCAACCAGAAGTGAAGTTCTTTATGCAAGTAGTAAAGGAGACTCATAGGGAAGAAACATACAGTAGGGAAGAACTGGGTTTTTCTCCCTATAGAGAAGGAAGAAAAGAAATTTTTCCAAACAAAAGGCTAACTGCTGTCTCCAAAATTAGAGAGCCAGATAGGTGGATACAAAGAATTACAATTTACCAGAGCAGAAATCCATGATGAGAAACCTCCACAGGAACCAGTACCAGGTTCCACTTACTCAGTACGTCATACCTGGCTTTCAAGAAAAAAAAAATACAAGGCATACTAAAAGGCAAAGAACACTGTTTGAAGAGACAGAGTGAGCACTGGAACCAAGCTCAGATATTAAGAGATGTTGGAATTATCATGTTAAGATAGCTATGATTAATATGCTACAGGCTCTAGTGGAAAAAGGGGACAATATGCAAGAACAGACAGGTAATGCAAACAGAGAGATGGGAATTGTAAGAAAGAATAAAAAAGAAATGTTCAAAGTAAAAGCACTATAACAGAATTGAAGAATGCTTTTGATGGGTTCATTAGTAGACTGGATGCGACTAAGCAAAGAATCAGCAAGTCTGAGGGTGTCAATAGAAACTCCAAAATTAACAAGACAGTAAACAACAATTGTTGGAGAGGTTGTGGAGAAAGAGGAACCCTCTTACACTGTTGGTTGGAATGCAAATTGGTGCAGCCATTTTGGAAAACAATGTGGAGATTCCTTAAGAAATTAAAAATAGAGCTACCCTATGACCCTGCAATTCCACTACTGGGTATTTACCCCAAAGATAAAGATAGTGAAAAGAAGAGCCATGTGTACCCCAATGTTCATAGCAGAAATGGCCACAGGAAGAGTGAATTGGGGGAAATCGGAGGGGGAGATGAAGCATGAGAGACTATGAACTCTGAGAAACAAACAGAGGGTTTTGGAGGGGAGGGAGAGTGGGGGGTTATGTAAGCCTGGTGGTGGGTATTAAGGAGGGCACGTATTGCATGCAGCAATGGGTGTGGTGCATAAACAATGAATCTTGGAACACTGAAACAAAACAAAACAAAACAAACAAAAAAAGAAACTCCCCAAACTGGAAAGCAGAGAGAGAGAGAAAGGAACAGAATGCTCAAGAACTGTGAGACAACTATAAAAGGTGTAGCATATGTGTAAGGGAATTACACATATCCTCACATTGCAGAATAAAACAGAGAAAAAGGAATAGAAGAAATACTTGAAGCAAAATGACCAAGAATTTCCCAAGGCACATATTCAGGAAACTCAGAGAACACCAGAAAGAATTAATTCCTCCCCGTCCCCCAAAACTACACCTAAGCATATCATATTCAAACTGCAGAAAATCAAAGACAAAGAAAAAATTCCCAAAAGAAGCCAGAGGAAAACTTGCTTTACTTATAGAGAAGCAAGGATAAGAATTACATTGGGCTTTTTTTTTTTTTTAAGGTTTTATTTATTTATTTGACAGACAGGGATCAAAGTAAACAGAGAAGCAGGCAGAGAGAGGGGAAGGGAAGCAGGCTCCCCGCTGAGCAGAGAGTCCAATGCGGGGCTCGATCCCATGACGCTGGATTCATGACCTGAGCTGAAGGCAGAGGCTTTAACCCATTGAGCCACCCAGGCGCCGCATACATTGGACTTTTGTTCAGAAATCATTCAAGCAGGAAGAGAGTGGAGGAAATGGTCCAAGTTTTCCACATCCTCATTACACTTGTTACTTTGTTTTTTGTTTTTGTTTTCCTTTTTGTAATACCATCTTTGTGGGTGTGAAATAGTTTCTTGTAGTTTTAACTCACACTTCCCTAGTGAGGTTGACCACTTTCTTGCTTTTTGACTATTTGCATATCTTCACCTTAGAACATGATCTCGAGTTCCTGGGATCAAGCCTATGGTGGGATTCCCAGCTCAACAGGGAGTTTGCTTTTCCCTCTGCCTCTCCCCCTGCTCCTGCTTGTCCTCTCTCTCTCTCAAATAAATAAATAAAATCTTAAAAAAATTATTTGGCCATACATGTAAGCATTTATTTCTAGGGTCTCTATTCCATTGATTTATTTATCTATCTTTATGCCAGTACCACAGTATTTTAGTTACTGCAACTTTGTAGCAAGTTTTGAAAGGAGGAAATGTGAGACTTCCAACTTTTTTTTTTTTTTTTTAAGATTTGTCCCTTGAGGTTTCATATGAATTTTAGGATGGAATTTTCTATTTCTGCACAAATCTGTCACTAAAATTTAATCTGGATTTCAATGAATCTGTATATTGTTTGGGTAGTATAACATCTTAAAAATGTTGTCTTTTAATCCATAAATGTGGGATGTCTTTCCATTTATTTGTCTTCTTTAATTTCTTTTAGCAATATTTTGTAGCTTTCAGTGTACTTAACCCAGCCTCCTGGGTTAAGTTTACTCCTAAGTATTTTATTCTTTTTGATGTTATCTTAAATGAAAAATTTCCCTTAATTTCCTCTTGGATTGTTCATTGTTAGTGCATAGAAACCAACTGATTTTTGTACGTTGATTTTGCATCCTGTAACTTTGATGAATTTGTTTATTCTTAGTTTTTAAGAATACTACAATCTTTATGGTTTTCTACTTGTAAGATCCTATTACTGTGAACAGAGATAGTTTTACTTTTTCCTTTGAATTTTGGATACTCTTTTTTCTTCTTTTCTTTTATTTTCTTTTTTCTTGCCTAATTTCTCTGACTATGATGTCCAGTCCTATGCTGAATAGAAATAATGAGAGTGATTGCTAAGAGACCAACCTGAGGGTTGATGGAGGGGAGGTGGTTGGGGTGATGGGTTAAGTTGGTGTTGGGTATTAAGGAGGGCACTTGTTTGGATGAGCAGTGGGTGTTAAATATAAGTGATGAATCACTAAATTCTACTCCTGAAACCAATACTACATTATAGATTAACTAACAAATTTAAATATATATATATTTTTTAACGAAAAGAAGAAATGAAAAGAAAAAAGAAATGGTGAAAGTGGACATCACTGAATTGTTCCTGATATTAGAGGAAAAGCATTCAGGTCTTCCTCCATTGACCATGATGCTGGTTGTGGCTGTTTCATATATGGCCTTCAGTATGTTGAGGTAGTTTCTTTCTCTTCTTCATTGGTTGAGTGTTTTTACCATGAAAGAGTGTTAATTGTATCAAATTCTCTCTCTCTCTCTCTCTCTCTCTCTGTATCAGTTGAGATGATGGCATAGGTTTTCTTCCCTTTCCTGTTTCCTTTCCCCTTCCCTGTTAACTATGAGTATTACATTGATCGATTTTGTACTTGAATCATTCTTGTTTTTCAGGAATAAGTCCTACTTGGATTACTGTGTAATCCTCTCAGTATGCCGCTGAGTTCAGTTTGCTGGTATTTTGTTGAGTATTTTTGCACCTGTATTCAAAAGGGGTATCCGTCTGTAGTTTTCCTTATGTCTTTGTCTGGCTTTGGTATCAAAATAATGCTGGCTTCATAGAATAAATTTGGAAGTATTTCACCCTCTTTAATCTCTAGAAGAGTTTGAGAAAAAATGGTATTAATTTTTTATGTGTTTGGGAGAATTCACCTGTAAAGCCATCTAGTCCCAGGATTTTCTTGGGAGATTTTTGGTTACTGATTCAAGCTCCCTTATAGCTCTATTTGGACTTTTCTATTTCTTCATGCTTCCATCTTGGTAGCTTGTATGTTCCTAGGAATTTGTTCATTTCATCTAGGTTATCCAGTTTGTTGACATACAATTTTTCACAGTACTTTTTTATAAGAGAATATTTATATGTAATCCCTTTTGTTTCTCTAAAGTTGGTAGTAGTGTCCCCTCTTTCATTTCTGATTTTAGTTACCTGAATCCTCTCATGAATGTGTGCTCTCTATTAGTCAACCTAGTTAAAGGCATGCCAATTTTGTTCATCTTTAATGAAAACCAATTCTTGGTTTTGTTGGTGCTCTCTATTGTTTTTCTATTCTTTGTTTTAGTTATCTCTGCTCCAGTCTTTACTATTTCCTTCCTTCTGCTAGCTTTGGGTTTAGTTTGTTCTTCTTTTTCTAGTTTCGTAAGGTATAGAATTAGATTCTTGATTTGAGACTTTTTTCTTTTATAATGTAAACATTTACAGCTATAATTTTCCTGCTTAGTACTGTTTTCTTTCACTGTATCTGGTAAGATTTTGCATGTTGTGTCTTCACTTCTGTTTGTCTCAAGATATATATCCTAATTTGCCTTATGAGTTCATTGATTGATTGCTTAAGAATGTGTTCTTTAATTTCCACATATTTGTGAATTTACTAGTTTTTCTTCTGTTGATTTCTAGTTTCATTCTATTGTGGTTAACAGAGATATGTTGTATGATTTCAGTCTTATTAACTTTATTAAGATTTGTTTTGTGGCTTAATATATGGTCATTTCCAGAGAATGTTCCTTATGTATTTGAGAAAAATGCATATTCTGCTGTTGTTGGGTGGAGTGATCTGTATATGTCAGTTAGCTCCAATTGATTTATTGTTTTATTCCAGTCCTGTGTTTCCTTACTGATCTTCTCTCTAGCTATTCTGTCCATTATTGAAATTGAAGTATTGAAGTCTCCCCCTATTATTGTATAGCTATCTAGTTCTCCTCTCAATCCTGTCAATATTTGTTTCATATATTTTGGAGCTCTGATATTTGTTTGAGTATATTATTATAATTGTTACATTTTCTTGGTGAATTGACCCTTTAATATATAATATCCTTGTCTCTTGTAAGTTTTTGACTTAAGGTCTATTTTGTCTGATATTGGTATAGCTCTCCTGCTCTCTTTTAGTTGCTATTTTCATGACATATTCTTTCCATCCTTTTCCTTTCAACCTATGATGCTTAGATCTAAAGTGCATTTTTTTTTTTTTGAAGACTTTATTTATTTATTTGACAAAGAAAGATCACAAGTAGGCAGAGGGGCAGGCAGAGAGAGAGGAGGAAGCAGACTCCCTGCTGAGCAGAGAACCCAATGTGGGGCTCCATCCCAGGACCTTGGGATCATGACCTGAGCCAAAGGCAGAGGCTTAACCCACTGAGCCACCCAGGTGCCCCAAAAGTGCATCTTTTATAGATAGCTTTTATAGACAGCATCTTTTATAGACAGTTTTGGTGTATGTATCCACTCTGCCATTCTATGTCTTTTGATTGAGGAGTTCAGCCCATTTATAGTTAAATTTGATATTTTAAAAAATATTCCATATGCTTATAGCTTTTTTTATCCATTTCTTCCATTACCACTTTCCTTTGTGTTCAGATGACTTTTTGTAGTGACACATTTTGATTCTCTTCTCATTTCCTTTTTGTATATTCTTATCAGGGGGACTTGATATTCATCCTAAAGTCTAAGATATGATTGGAAGAATCTATTTTCTACTCTGAAGGTAGCATTTTGACATTTTGGAGAACTGTGCATCTAGGAAGACTTCTGAAACAATCAAAGAAATACAGGCTTGGGAAGAGATTATTTGTCTTTGAAAATGAAAACACCTTTAGATTACAATCTACCATGAATTGATACGAACTTAATTTCAATCGCATACAAAAACTCTATTCCTTTACAGCTCGGCTCCCCTAACCTCTCTTATTGATGTCACAAATTATATCCTTGTGTATTGCATAACCACTAACATAAATTTATATTTATTGGTCTTTTAAATACTGTAGAAAATTAAAATTAGAGTTATAAAATTAAAATTACAATAATGCTGTTTTATTGTATTTGTCTGAGTGTTTATCTTTACTAGAGAACCTTATATTTTCATATGGCTTTGAGTTATTATCTGGTGTCCTTATATTTCAACTTGAAAGACTCCCTTTAGAATGTCTTATAGAACAGATCTAATGGCAGTGAACTCCTTTAGCTTTTGTGTGTCTGAGAATATCTTAATTTCTTCCTCATTTTTGAAGGACAGTTTTGCTGGATATAGAATTCTTGATTGACTGAGCCTCTCCTCTCTGCCTTATTTCATCATTTTAAATATATCACCTCATTGTTTTCTGCTGAGAAATCTACTGACAGTCTTCCTGAAGATCTCTTGTATGTGGTAAGTCAATTTTCTCTTGCTGCTTTCAAGATTCTCTCTTTATCTTTGGCTTTCAACAGTCTAATTATAATATGTCTTGGTATGAATCCCTTTGGGTTTATCCTACTTGGATTTTGTTAAACTTCTTGGATTTATATCCATATATTTCCTCAAATTTGGTAAGTTTTCAGCCATTATTTCTTCAAATACTCTCTGCCTCTTCTCCTTCTAGGTCTCCTACAATGCTTATTTGTTATGCTTGTTCATATCTCACAAGTTTTTTAGGCTCTGTTCACTTTTCTTATTTATTCCTTCTGCTCCTCAGACTAGAATAATTTCAAATGTCCAGTCTTCAATTTTATCGATTGTTTCTTCTATGTATATGAATCTGTTCTTGAAATCCTCTAATGAAAATTTTGGTATTGTATTTTTCAGCACAGAATTTTGTTTGGTTCATTTTTATAGTTTCTATCTGTTTATATTGTCATTTTTTTTCCACAAATACTTTTCCTGAGTTCCTTTAGTTCTTCATGTTTTCTTTTAACTCTTTTTAAAAATTTTTATTTCATTTTGTCAGTGTTCCAAGATTCATTGTTTATGCACCACACCCAGTGCTCCATGCAATACATGTCCTCCTTAATACCCACCACCAGGCTCACCCAACCCCTCACCCCTCTCCCCTCAAAAACCTTCCGTTTGTTTCTCAGAGTCCACAGTCTCTCATGGTTTGTCTCCTCCTCCAGTTTCCCCCAACTCACTTCTCTCCATCTCCCAGTGTCCTCTGTGTCAGTCCTGATGCTCCACAAGTAAGTGAAACCATATGATAATTGGTTCTCTCTGCTTGACTTATTTCATTCAGCATAATCTCCTCCAGTCCCAGCCATGTTGATACAAAAGTTGGGTATTCATCCTTTCTGATGGAGGCATAATTCTCCATTGTGTATATGGACCATATCTTCCTTATCCATTTGTCTATTGAAGAGCATCTTGGCTCTTTCTACAGTTTGGTGACTGTGGCCATTGCTACTATGAATTGGGGTACAGATCTGTTCACTACGTCTGTATCTTTGTTGATAGAACAAATCAATAAGAGAAGAGAGAAGAACCACATGGTCCTCTGAATTTATGTAGAAAAAGCATTTGACAAGATACAGCATCTGTTCCTGATTAAAACACTTCAAAGTATAGGGATAGAGTTAACATTCCTTCGTAAACTCCTATCTAAACTTCATAAAATCTATCATTTAAAAACCCACAGGGAATAATATTCTCAATGGGGAAAAGCTGGCAGCCTTCCCTTTGAGATCAGGAACACGACAAGGATGCCCACTCTCACACTGTTGTTCAACATAGTACTAGAAGTCCTAGCAACAGTAATCAGACAACAAAAAAGGAATAAAAAGTATTCAGATTGGCAAAGAAGAAATAAAACTCTCTCTCTCTTTGCAGATGACATGATACTTTATATGGAAAACCCAAAAGACTCCACCCCCAATATACTAGAACTCACACAGCAATTCAGTAATGTGGCAGGATACACAATCGATGTACAGAAATCAGTTGCTTTCTTATACACTAACAATGAAAATGTAGAAAGGGAAATTAGAGAATAGGTTCCATTTACTTTTGTGTGTCTGGGAATATCTTAATTTCTTCCTCATTTTTGAAGGACAGTTGAAGGACAGCACCAAGAACCATAAAATACCTGGGCATAAACCAAAGAGTTAAAAGATCTGTACTCAAGAAGCTACAGAACACTCATGAAAGAAATTGAAGACACAAAAAGATGGAAAAGCATCCCATGCTCATAGATCAGAAGAATAAACATTGTTAAACTGTCGATACTACCTAGAGAAATATATACTTTCAGTGCCATCCTGGTCAAAATTCCACCAGCATTTTTCAAAGTGCTGGAACAAACAATCCTGAAATTTGTATGAAACCAGAAAAGACTCCAAATTGCTAAGGAAATGTTGAAAAAGAAAAAGCTGAGGGCATCACATTGCCTGATTCCAAGCTATACTACAAAGTTGTGATCACCAAGACAGCATGGAATTGGCACAAAAACAGACACATAGACCAGTGGAACAGAGTAGAGAGCCCAGATATCAACCTGCAACTCTACGGTCAACTAATCTTAGACAAAGCAGGAAAGAAATATCCAATGGAAAAAAGGCAGTCTTTTCAACAAATGGTGCTGGGAAAATTGGACAGCTATGTATATAGAAGAATGAAACTCAACCATTCTCTTACACCATACACAAAGATAAACTCGATATGGATAAAAGACCTCAACAGAGGCAGGAATCTATCAAAATCCTAGAGGAGAACATAGGCAATAACCTCTTTGAGATTGGTCACAGCAACTTCTTTCAAGACATGTCTCCAAAGGCAAAGGAAACAAAAGTGAAAATGAACTTTTGGGACTTCATCAAAATCAAAAGCTGCTGCACAGCAAAGGAAAACAGTCAACAAAACAAAGAGGCAACCCATGGAATGGGAGAAGATATTTGCAAATGATAATACAAAGGGCTGATATCCAAGATCTATAAAAAACTCCTCAAACTCAACACACACAAAACAGATAATCATGTCAAAAAATGGGCAGAAGACATGAACAGACACTTCTCCAAAGAAGACATACAAATGGCTAACAGACACATGAAAAAAATGTTCATCATCATTAGCCATTAGGGAGATTCTAATCAAAACCACATTGAGATACCACCCTACACCAGTTAGAATGGCCAAAATTAACAAGGCAGGAAACAACAAGTGTTAGGGAGGGTGTGGAGAAATAGGAACCCTCTTACACTGTTGGTGGGAATGCAAGTTGGTGCAGCCACTTTGGAAAACAGTGTGGATATTCCTTAAGAAATTAAAAATAGAGCTATGCCATGACTTTTTTTTTTTAAGATTTTATTTTTTTTACTTGAGAGAGTGGAAGAGGAAAGAGACAGAGAGAAGACTCCCCACTCAGAAAAAAAGTCCAACACAGGGCTCAATCCCAGGATCCTGAGATCATGACCTGAGCCGAAAGCAGACACTTAACAACTGAGCCACCCAGGCGCCCCAACTCTTTAAGCATATTTAAGCCACTTGTTTTAAAGTCTTTTTCTAATAAGTTCACTGTGTGTTTCTTCAGAGACTATTTCTGGAAATTTATTTTGTTCCTTCAAATGGGGCCTGTTTCCCTGTGTCTTCACATGTATTGTGATCTTTTGTTGAAAACTGAGAAAATGGCTGCCTTACTAGTCTTTCCAGATTGTCATGGGATACCTTTACTAATAAGCATGCCCCTGAGTCTGAAGATCAGCACAGGGTGAAGACTGAAGAGTTTCTAAGATCTTTTCTAAGCATGTGTCCTACCTGGGCTTTTGTGTATATGTTCCCCCCTATATCATCCCCTCCCCATTTTTTACCCTGCTTTTAACTGTCTTAATTACCCTAAGCATCCCAACCCAGAATCTTCTCAGGGCCTTAGGTGTTCTGTTATACTCCTCTGCCCACAATCTCTTATGCCCAGGTATCTGCACAAGTGCAGTCCCCCTGTAGTTTTACATGCCATGGTACCTATCACTTTCTTCCATGGCTTCCAGCTAATGATCCAAACCTTGCTGCTATTTCCTGTCTGAGCTCTCAGACAGGCAAGAGAGACACGGTCCCTTGGTCAGCCCATAGATAGGACAGAATGTTATAATTTTCCCTTACTCTTTCTGGCCTAAGAGACAGAACTCAGGCTTGGGTCATTTCCTCTTGATTTCATCGTGGGGGAGTGGGGTGAAGGGAAGTAAAAACATCATGAAATTTCCTAGCATTTTGAGTGTAGTTTTATCTTGATTGGGTGTTTCTTTGGCTGATTTCTAGAGATTCTACAAAGTTATCTTAGTAAGCTTAGAGTTGTTTATTTGATTTTTTTTTTTTTTTAAGAACTAAGGTCTGGAGCTTCCTTGTCTGTCACCTTGCTGATGTTCCCAGTATTTAATTTTTCTGAATGATTATACACAGTATTTTTAAAAATTTCTATTTCTAATAGTTCATTAAAAGATAAAAAAATATAATTGTGTATTGTCCTCATATGCTGTGAGTTTGTTAAACTCTTACCAGTTCAAGGAAGATTTTAGAACAGATTTCTTGAGGGTGTTCTACATACACAGTCATCTCACAACTCAGTGTAACGAGGAAAATGCAATGAAAGGGTGGGAAAAGATTTGACACTTTACAAAGGAAAATATAAGAATGGCCAATAAGCACATGAAAAATGCTCAACATCATTAGATA
Source organism: Mustela putorius furo (assembly GCF_011764305.1). Lineage (NCBI taxonomy): Eukaryota > Metazoa > Chordata > Mammalia > Carnivora > Mustelidae > Mustela > Mustela putorius. The sequence goes on from NW_025421325.1 coordinate 18,750,827, forward strand.
TTAGGGGGAAATACAAATTAAAGCCACAACGAGATACTATTATACAATCTGGTTAATGGTTAGAACTAAAAGTATTTAGAATATCAAGTGTTGGTGAGTATGTGGCACATACAGAACTCTCATAAACTGCTTGTGAGGATGTTAAGTGGTAGTCTTTGGAAAACTGACAGTTTCTAAGTTAAGCAAACATTTATCATATGACCTGGCCATTCCACTCCTAGGTGCTTCTCCATGAGAAATAAGAGTATATGTCCAAATAAGGACTTGTATTTGAATGTTCATAGAAGGTTTGTGTGTAAGAGTATACAAATGCAAAAAACTCATATGGTCATCTAATGGATGGATAAACTGGCCTATCCTTAGATGTAATCTTTTTTTTAATGTAATTTATTTAGCAATAAAAATGAACAAACTACTGACAAATACAATAACACTGTTAAATCCCAAAAACATTATGCTAAGTTGAAATGATTCCACTTATATGAAATTCTAAAAACAATAAAGTTGTAATGATAGAAAGTAGATCAGTAGTTGCCAGGGGGCCAGGGCATGGGGGGAGGTGGCTGACTACAAAGGAGCACAAAGAAATTTATTGGCTAATAGAAATGTTCTATAAAACAGTAATTATAGTGATTGCACAACTAAAGCCACTTTCCAAAACTCATCAAATTGTGCACTAAAAATGGTCAATTTATTTTTTCTAAATACATTTTAATCAGTCTGACTTTAAAAATCCAGCATTTAGCACTAGCCATGGATTTCTTTGGGCCAAGTGCCTACTGCCCCATAATACTGCAAAATATGGGAATAAGAGGAAATCACTTAATTTACTCATACATTTCTATGATTTATTTATTCAAAAATATTTCTTAAACACATATTGGGGAAAGGCACAGTGGTAGGGATCATGACCTGAGTGAAGGCAGACAAACAATGATTGAGCCACCCAGGTACCCCTAAATGGTAAGCTTCTCTCATGGTAAGTATGGGGGAAAAAGCACATACTCAGTGCCAAAAGGAACAGGAGGGGACATGTAACTAAGACTAGGAGTGGTCAGGGAAGTGGGGAACTGTGAGCTAAACACTAAGTGATGAATATATTTTATTTCTCTCCAATCATGTTCATATAATGATCCTCAGGGATAGGTAGGAGGCTAGGAGGCTACGTAGACTAGAGGAAACACTGGGGGCTCTGGAGTCAGGCAGATTTAATGGTCTGTCTACTTACTAGTTGTGTGATCTTGAGAAAAATGTCAATCAAGCACAATCTCATTTTTTTCCATGCCCCAAATCTGGGTAATCATAATTATCTATGGGTCGTTTTGAGAATAAATGAGAAAATAATTACAAATCTTCTAGCTTAATAATAACTGATAATGAGATACACATGTCCACCATTCTCCTTGGTTACCATAAATTAATTTCAACAATCCTGGTCAAATACTAGTAATGAGTAAAGAAGGGACTGGGGCCCCTGAAACTCAAGACTCTCACAGTGTCACACATGACCAATTGGTGTAGTTCTCTTTGCAGCCTAAGCACCTCTCAGAAGCCAGTGGGGAGAAAGACCTAGGCCAGGAACTGGGAGAGGACACCGAAAGTCATCCAGTCCTTTTCCTTCTACCCAGGGTGATTCTGCACCAAACTGCTGTGCTGACTTGTATTTTTCTGCTAAAAATTTTTTTAAATTAAATTTTTAATTTTAATTCCATTATAGATAACATACAGTGTTATATTAGTTTCTGGTGTACATTATAGTGATTCTATACATTACAATTCTATACATTACTGCTCATCACGACAAGTGCACTTCTCAATCCCCAACCCCTATTTCACCCATTCCTCCCACCCCCACCCACTTCCCTTCTTGGCAACCATGTTTCTTCTTTATAGTTAAGAGTCTTTCTTAGTTTCACTCTTTTTTCCTTTGCTCATTTGTTTCTTAAGTTCTTTTTTTCTTTTTTTTTTCTTTTTTTTAAAGATTTTACTTATTTATTTGACACAGAGAGAGAGATCACAAGTAGGCAGAGAGGCAGGCAGGGAGAAAGAGGGAAGCAGGCTCCCTGCCGAGCAGAGAGCTTGATGCGGGACGGATCCCAGGACCCTGAGAGCATGACCTGAGCCAAAGGCAGAGAGGCTTAACATGCTGAGCCACTCAGGTGCCCTGTTTCTTAAGTTCTACATTTGAGTGAAATCATATGGCATTTGTCTTTCTCTGGCTGACTTATTTTACTTAGCATTATCCATGTTGTCACAAATGGCAAGATTTCTTTTTTTTAATGGCTGAAATATATATCTATATCTATCTATCTATATATATATATCACATCTTCTTTATCTATTTATCTATCAATGGACACTTGGGGTGCTTCCATGTTTGGTTATCATACATATTGCTGCTATAAGCATAGGGGTGGATGTATTCCTCTGAATTAGTGTTCTTGCATTCTTTGGGTAAGTACCCAATAGTGGAATTACTGGATCATAGGGCAGTACTATTTTTTAACTTTTTTGAGGATATTCTGTACTGTTTTCCACAGTGGCTGCACCAGCTTCATTCCTATTTCTGGTGAAATATCAAAGGTTCCCTCCAGTTTGTTTGCTTGTTTGTTTTTAAAGATTTATTTATTTGAGAGAAAGAGAGGAGGGGGAGAGAGAGAAAGAGAGAAAGAGAGGTAGAGGGCACAAGCAGGGGTAGCAGCAGAGGTAGAAGGAGAAGCAGACTCCCTGCTGAACAGGGAGCCTGGTATAGGACTCGATTCCAGGACCCTGGGATCATGACCTGAGTAAAGGCAGACAAATAATGACTGAGCCACCTAGGCACCCCCTAAATGGTAAGCTTCTTGAGAGCTGGGATCACGTCTTTGTCATATCTCTATTCCTAGTCCCTAGCATTGGGCCTTAATCATCTAAGGTTTGTGGAATGACTATATGTACAAATCTGATGATGCTCTCCCACATCATTTAGTATACCTCTCCTCTTGTGAATTACATTGTAGCTGCTATGAAGGCACCTTACATAACCAAATGGACTAAATCACACATTAAATTAATTTAGTTATTAAAAACAAAAATCATCATATCCAAAACCTTTCCAGGAGCAAAAAGGGGTAGGAGCCTGGGGAGACAACCGTTTCATCTGCCACTTCATGAACTGGTGACCTTGGTCAAGGCACTTGGCAACTAAGCCTATTTCATCATCCATTAAATGAGCAATGTAATAACACAGCTCCTACAGGGTTGAGGGGAACAGAATTATTTGTCTCAGGGACAAACATTTGGAAGGATCCTCTGATTTGAAGACCAATTAGGTTATGTGGCCAGAATACACTCATTCTCCCTGCTAATGTTTGTTCATTGGAGACTGAGAGTGCCTTGCCCCATTACAGCAGGATTTTGTAAACCCTCCAAGCTAAATTGCAACAACTTGCTTCACTAGGAGCTGCCTAGAGATCCAGGTAAGGGCAGGATCCTGAAACCTGTCACCTCAGAAGTCTGAGTCAATGTGACCACACCCCGCTGTGCCCCAGGGGCTGCTCACAGGTTACCTCCTCCAGTGAAGAGCCCTAAGCATTCCTGGGACTCTGACGTCTTAAGGATGACCTGACCACACCTTGTTTCGTCCTGGAGCTCGTCTTTCATGAGAAAGAATCATTGTAGCACCTGAAAAGTGATTCAGAAGCCCTTGTGATAGCTCTGCAGAGCACCAGGAGGACTGCTGCTGCCAGACAGAACTTCCTCATCTGAGAGGACACCAGTCATCTTCCTATGAATGGGGCTCTCAGCTGTTTCTAAGAATTTTTTTTTTTTTTTTACCACTTTTGCTTAGAGGAAGAGAGAAAAATGTATTGAGGGCTGTCAAGTATTTGGTTAGGTCCTTTCTTTTTATTTTTCTTTTTAAGATTTTATTTATTTATTTGACAGAGAGAGACACAGCGAGAAAGGGAACACAAGCAGAGGGAGTGGGAGGGGGAGAAGCAGGCTTCCTGCTGAGCAGGGAGCCCAATATGGGCCTCAAGCCCCGGACCCTGGGATCATGACTTGAGCTGAAGGCAGACACTTAATGACTGAGCCACCCAGGTGCCCCTAGGTCCTATTTTTCATTGAATCCTACAACTACCACTCAAGGAAGGGAGGCTTGAATATTGGGCCCCAGGAGGAAGTCGTTTGAGATCTCCATGGCAAGGTGAGAGTCACAAGGAAGGCCTAGGGAAGAAAAGGGAAAGAACTTATCATTAAGGTGTCAAGTTGGGTGATGAGTTTTTACATATACCCTATGTTACAGTGTTGAGGATTTGAAGGAAAGTAGAGGCTGTGGCCATAGCAATGCATTCTTGATTATCTTAATCCTAGGACACCCTCAGGTCTTCAGAGCATGGGCTCTGGCTTAGCTGTGGTTTGTTCATTTGTTTCTTGAAGTCCTCTGTACCTGCTATGTGCAAGGCATTGTCCTGGGTGCTGTAGAGATACAAAGCTTAACTTCACCTTCAGAAGCCCCAGACTTGAAGGGGGAAAAAAAAAAATCACACATCTAAAAGTCATAATACAGGGTAGTCTTTGATGAGTCAGAAAACAGTATGAAAATTCAAAAAAAAGGAGAGACTGCTCCTGGGAGCTTTTTGAGTAAAGGCTAGAGAAATTGTTGATGACATCTGAGGCAGGAGTTGAAGGCCAATAGGTAAAGAAATCTCTATTCAGCTGAGGGGACAGCTCAGTGAGCATGTCTGTTATTAGCCCACACACTCTAACCACCCACATTTTGGCAACCCAAATCAACTCTATTCCTACCTACTCCTTTTCACATGCTCTCTCTCTCTCTTTCTGGCTTCTCCCAACTCATCCACTTCCCCCTACTGGTCCCATATAGGCTTTGTGTAGGTCATTTTAATCTATTCAGTATTTCTTAACTAGATAGTATGCTTTTATGCAAGGAGCCTAGTCATCCACTTTATTAGGACATGATACTAATTTGCTCACTAATAACCGAGCAATATAAAACTACACATCAGAGCAACTCATCTGACCTTCTCATCCCCATAGGTCAACACAATAGGTTTCAAACTGCAGTGGCTGCAGAATGCACAAGATAAACAGGGTAACAGTGGGGAAACTTCTTACTTAAATCTAAATACGGCTCCTGCTTGCTGGTCCAGGGACTGAAATTGCTTGGGCCAATTGTGCTGAAACATTTCTCTGACACTGCTTCAAAACAAAAACAAAAACAAAAACAAAAAAACAAAACAAAACAAACAAAAAAGTCCAACAGGTCCCAGCTTGCTTCTGCCGCTGTCAGCCAACAGGTGAAAGAAGAGAGAAGCAGAGGTATGCACTGTGGTCTAAAACAAATGCTTATTTTGGTTTCATTTTTCAGAAGCATCAATATTTTCTGTAAGTTAGAAGAAAAATTTGTTTTAATTGGCAAACAGGTTTTGAAAAGCTGAGTGACTTATCCAATTTCCCACAACCTCTTGATCAAGTTGGAAAGGAAAATCCACTGAGAATTTCTTATGTGCAGTCTACCCTTAAGTATTTTCTACAGTTTGTATTAATACTAACTCAAGCTATTTGTGAAACTTTTTACAGTTTTCCAGTTGCTTTCAAATGTACTCTCATTGTAGATATCAGTTGTTATGTGTAAGCCTCACGGTAACCACAAAGCAAAAATGTAAAGTAAACATACAAATGATTAAGAGAAAATAATATTAAGAGAAAGCTTACCACTAAAGAAAGTCATCAAACCACAAAGCAAGAGAAGAAAGGAACAGAGAAGTACTAAAACAACCAGAAAATAATGAACAAAATGGCAATAAACATACTTATCAATAATTACTTTAAATGTAAATGGATTAAATTCTCCAATCAAAAGACAGAGAATGCCTGGGTAAAAAAAAACAAGGTCTATATGCTACCTACAAGAGATACTTTTTTTTTCAAATTATATAAATTTTAGTTAGTTAACATATAGTATAATACTGGTTTCTGAAGTAGAATTTAGTTATTCATCACTTAAACATAACATCCAGTGCTCATCATAACAAGAGATACATTTTAGATGGGTGAACACACATGGATTGAAAGTGAAGGGCTGGGAAAAGATGTTTCATGCAAATGGAAACAAAAAGAAAGCTGGAGTAGCTGTACTTCTATCAGACAGAAACCTTGTAAGAGATAAAGAAGGGCACTGCATAACAATAAAGGGGTGAATCCAACAAGAAGCTATAACTTTGGAAATATTTGTGCTCCCAAGATAGAAGCACCTAAATGTATAAAGCAAATATTAACAGACCTGAAGGGAGAAATAGACAGCAATGTAATAGTAGGGGACATTAATACATCACTTACCTCAATGGATAGATCATCCACACAGAAAGTCAATAAGGAATGCTGGCCTTAAATAATATTTTAGACCAGATGGACTTAACAGATTATACAGAATATTCTGTCCAAAAGCTACAGAATACACATTCTTTTCAAGTACACATGGAATATTTTCCAAGATAGATTACATGTGAGGCCACAAAACAAATCTTCATTCCTTTAAGAGGAATGAAACCATTATCAAGCATCTTTTCTAACCACAATGGTATGAAATTACAAATTTCATGAAGAAAACTGAAAAATTCACAGATACATGGAGATTATACAACATATGGCTGACCAAATGGGTCAAAGAAGTCCAAAGAAAAATAAATACCTTGAGACAAATGAAAATGGAAATGTAACATTTCAAAATTTATAGGATGCAGCCAAAAGCAATTAAGAGAGAGAAGTTCATAATGATAAATGCCTAACTCCATAAATGAAAATCTCAAATACACAACCTAAATATACACCTCAAGGAATTAGAAAAAGAAGGATAACTGAAGCCTAAATTTAGCTGAAGGAAGGAAATAACAAATAGAGTAGAAATCAATGAAATGGAGAATATATTATCAATATAGATCAATGAAATAAAGACGTTGTTTGGAAAGATAAAACTGACAACATTTTAGCTAGGCTCACCAAGAAAAAAAGGAAGACCCAAATAAATAAAATCATAAAATTAAAAGGAGATATTACAATTGATAATGAAGAAATACAAAGGATCATAAGGGACTACTATGAACAATTATATCTCAATAAATGGGACAAACTAGAAAAAAATGGATAAATTCCTAGAAAATACAATTTACCAAAGTTGAATTCATCATGAAATAGGAAATCTGAACAGATTGATTACTAGGAGAAAATCTGAACACAATGATTACTAGGAGATTGAATCAGTAATCAAAGAGCCTGCAAACAAATAAAAGTTCAGGACCAGATATCTTCACTGGTGAATTCAACCAAATATTCAAAAAAGAATTAGTACCAGTTTTTCTCAAACTCTTCTACAAAGTAGAAGGCAAAACTTTTCCAAGCACATTTTATGAGTCCAGCATTACTGTGATACCAAGACCATATGAGGATGCTAAAAACACAAAAATAATTTATAGGTCAATATCCTTGATGAATAGAGATGCAAAATCCTCAGCAAAACATGAGCAAACCAAACTTAACAATACATTAACAGGATCATACATCATGATCAAGAGAGATTTATTGCAGGAAAGTGAGGATGGTTCAACACCAGCAGATAAGTCAATGTGATACACACTTCATTAACAAAACGAAGGATGACAATCATAGGATCATCTCAATAGATGCAGGAAAAGCACTTGCCAAAACTCAGCTTGATTAAAAAAACTCTCAAAAAAGTAAGTATAGAGGGAACATACCTCATCATAATAAAAGACATGGATGACAAGGCCACAGCTAACATCAGATTCAACAGTGAAAAGTGGAAAGCTTTTTCTCTAAGATCAGGGACAAGATAAGGATGCCCACTCTCACCACTTTTATCCTAGCCACAGCAATTAGGCAGGGAAAAAAAAAATACAAAGCACTCAAAATTGGAAAGAAGAAAACTGTCACTATTTGCAGATGTCATAATATTATATATAAAAAACCCTAAAGACTCCACCAAAAAAGCTCTTAGGACTAATAGACAAAGTTGGTAAAGTTGCAGGATAGAAAATCAATACATAAAAGCCTGCTGCATTTTCCCCCATTAATAACAAATTATCAGAAAGAGAAATTAACAAAACAATCCCATTTACAACAGCATTCAAATGAATAAAATACCTAGAAATAAATTTAACCGAAGTGAAAGGCTTGTATATTGAAAACTACAAGATGTTAATGAAAGCGAAGAAGACACAAATAAATGGAAAGATTTTCTATGTTCATAGTTTGGAAGAATTAATATTGTTAAAATACCCATACTACACTACCCAAAGCAATCTACAGATTCAATGCAATCCCTATCAAAAGTCCTATGATTCATAGAAATAGAAAAAACAATTCTAAAACTTGCAGGGAACCACCAAAGACTCAATAGCCAAGCAATTTTGAGAAAGAAGAACAAAGCTGGAGGCAAGACACTCCCTGATTTTAAAGTCTATTAACAAAGCTATAGTAATTAAAACTGTATGATATTGACTTAAAATAGACACACAAACCAATGGAACAGAGAGCCTAGAAATAAGCCCACAGATACATGTTTAATCGATATATGACAGGGGAGCCAAGAATATGAAATGGGGAAAGGACAGTCTCCTCAATAATTGGTATTGAAGAAACTGGATAGCCACACAGAAAAGAATGAAACTGGACTACTCTCTTACACCATACACAAAAATTAACTCAAAATGATTAAAGACTTGAGCAAAAGACCTGAAATCATAAAATTCCAGAAGAAAACATATGCAGTAGCTCCCTGACAGATCTTGGCAATGATTTTTTAAATCTGATACCAAAACTAAAACAACAAAAACAAACATAAACAAGTGGGACTATATCAAACTAAAAAAGCTTCTCCACAGCAAAGGAAGCCATCAACAAAATGAAAAGGCAACCTACTGAATGGGAGAAAATAATTGAAAATCATATATCTGATAAGGGGCTAATATCCCAAATATATAAAGAACTCAATGGCAACTCATACAATTCAATAGCGGGGGGGGGGGAACTAATTAAACAACAGGCAGAGGATATGAACAGGCATTTTTCTAAAGATGACGTATAAATGGCCAACAGGTAAGAAAAAAATAATAAAATGCTTGGCATCATTAATCAGGGAAATTGGAAATCAAAATCACAATTATCACCTCACACTGGTTAGAATGGCTATTATCAAAAAGACAAGAAATAACACGTTGGTGAGGAAGTGTGAGAAAAAGGAACCCTTGTGTTCTGCTGGTAGGAAGAAATGTAAACTAGTGAAGCACTATGGAAAACAGTATAGAAGTTCCTTAATAAATTAAAAATGTAACTATCATAAGATCCTTCATTTCCATTTCTGGGCATTTATCTAAAAACATAAAAACACTAATTTGAAAAGACATATGACCCCCCCATGTTTATTGCAGCATTACTTACAATGGCTAATATAGGGAAAAAACACAAGTGTCCATCAATGGATAAAAGGATAAAGAAATTTATAAATACAAATAAAATAACATTGTTCAGCCATAAAAAGGAATGAAATCTTGCCACTTGCAACTACATGGATGGACCTTGAGGTCATTAGCTAAGTGAAACAAGTCAGGGAAAGGCAAACACCATATGATCTCTCTTATATGTGGCATCTAAAACCCGTAAGTAAACAAAAAAGAAAGAAAACAAAACCAAGCTCAGATATAGAAGACCGGTGTTTGCAAGATGTGGTAGGTAGTGTAAGAAATGGGTGAACTGCTATTTTTTTTTTTAATAAATTGAGAATACATAAATAAAAGTAACAGTGACATGCAAAGTTAAGAGCACCAGCAACAGAAAATTTTGCTAATAACAGGTAATACTGGATGTGGTCAAGTCAAGGACCAAAAAAGGGAGCATGGGTTTGTGACCAGGGTAGAGAGGGACTGAATCATCTGGTTCTCTAGGAGCAGCATTATTCTAGCTATACAAATTAAAAGAGGCCTGCTTATAAAACAGAATTTATCTGTAAAAGGGAATTACAATAATGATTATTTTACTGGGTGCAAATACATGAGTTGATTTATTTAAACTGTTTGAAATAGGGCCAGGCACATAGGATTTCATATAGTAATTATTATCTATTAAAATTAACCAAAAAAGGAAAAAAGGGCACTACAAGACAACATTTAGGAACCTCATTGTTGGATAAATCTCCTGAGAACCTGCTTTACCTCTTAAAACTGAAGAAAGCACAGCAGAATACAAAATTAACGTATTTTCACTTAAGATAATTTAAGGCAAAAAATAGGATTCGTACATGAACAATTTTAAAAACATGCCTATAAAATGCAGTCCTCTAAGTCCTCCACTTAGATCCTTAGTTTCAGAAAACTAAGTGTCCTGAAAAAGAGACTCTTGGGAAAAATGAAAGCTAAGGCTGTCTGGAGAAAATAAAGATTCTGTGTCCTTCAAAGCAAATGGTCACTGTTTGCTCTTTGTTGAAGATGTGCCTTTTACTTAGGCTACCCATTTGGCCATTAAACTCATTTACAAGTTCTTTCCACAGCCCATTAATATAATCATCATCATAGTCTACAGGCTCAATCTATGGACGCTGCACTTCCCTTTCGGTGCAATTGCCTTGGAATTCCAAAGAACCTTCAGCACCTCTGGCCTCTGGTCTTCCCAGTTGGCCCCTTCACCGCATTTGACCTAGAAGCACTGCACCTTCTTCCTAAATACCCATTTGCTTCCTCCTTCTGCATACAGTTGAGTATATTCTCCTGGCACTGATTTTTATCAGTAAGAGAAGTTAAAGTTTAATAAAAAGCAAAAAAGAAAAAGACTACATATAATAAACATATATATTTATATACATATGTTTTTATATATACATATATGTGTAACATATATATTATGTACATATATATGTGTGTATGTATTTAAAAGAGAGTTCACTTTAGGTTTTATACATTCTGACTCCCTTCTGGAACCCTGGTTTCATCGACAAGCTGGGACAAGCAGAGATAACTGGAGCATGTGCCCTCTGAAAGAAAACTGACTTGAAAAATCTTGGGTGTTTTATTAGCCTGGGTCATAGCCTGGGATTCTAAATTCTGGAAGCCAAGATAAAACTGAGAAACTAGACCTCAGACTCTGAATTCGTAAGACTTTTTTCTCTGTGGGATGTGTGTGTATGTGTGTGTATTTAAACAATAAGCACTCTTCAGAATCTTAAAGGGATTAAAACCAAACATTCTTCATATATTTTCTCAATCCTAAGCATCTCAGGGCCATGGTTCATATGGAATATATGATCACGAGAGTTAGAATCAAGGGCCACAGGTGATCAGATCACCTGGGTGTTCTAGTTCCTGCTACCCCTCAGCAATCTTGAAATCAGGGGAAGAGCACACAGCCTGCGAAGTCCCTCCTCCCCCTACACCTACGGTCACAGGTCCCGCAGAGCAGGCCAAGCAGTGGCAAACTGCAAGAGTGGCATGGGAAGCAGGCAGCTAAAAAGGGGTACAAGAAAGCTGGGGGCTGAAAATAAGAAGAGAGCAGGGAAAAGGGAGTAAAAGGAGAAAAGGATGATGAAGAAGGAATAGATGAGGAGCAAAAAGAAGGCAGAGGAGGGCAAACAAGCAGGGAAAACAGTAGGGCTGGACCTCCAAACTTCAAGCAAGCATTTGCTTTTCCACTGTGTCCCAAAGAGGGCATGAGGGGGTCTGAAGTCAAGTCCCCCAGGAAGAGATTAACCAGCACACAGGGAGACTCACCAGGGCATGGTAGCAGGCAGGATAAACACAATGAGGTGATGCCATGTACTTTGAACAGCACAGAAAGATACTCTTTTTTTATGTATGCAATGTTTATACTTTTAGGTACTTTTATAAGGCAATCTCGAGACTGGCTGATTTCCAGAGGAAATTACTTCCATGACCTTAGCTTCTCAGTATTTTTGAACCTCCTGAGGACCTCCTCCTCATTACAAATAAGGCAGAGCACATGACAGGGGACTATCCCCAAGCACCACCACATGGAAGCAGTTCTGACTTTCCACACTCCGTGAGGGACAGCTGGCTGAGAGGCCTCCTGGGAGACCCGGAAGATTAAGCTATCCCCAGAGTCAGCTCACTTTGTTATCTTGGGAAGAAGAAGACCTCTGAATACACAGCCACCATCACTTGGTGGAAGAGAGGATATTAAAACAATCTCCCCAACCAAATCAAACTAAACCAAACAACACTCCAATCTGGGAATGTAAGCACATAATACATGCTTGGCAAAAAATGCATGGTTGGCTATAGAACAGAAAGAATTATGTAAATCCAAACTATTGCCTCTTAATCCTTTAATTAGACTGAGTCCTTGAGAAGGAAGCACAATTCATTGTTACTGAAGGAAATCAAGAGCAAATACAGACTGTGACACACCTACACACACACGTGCCCATACACATAATGTAGCATATTCAAATAAATATGAATAAACACTCAGGCTAAAGGGCTCATGGTCTAAAAAGAAATTTATTTGTTTATGAGAGACATGATTTGGGACAATAGAAAGTTCTCCAGGGATGTGTTGGGAAAAATGTGGTGAGAAAACGAGACTCAGCAACCCACGGGCATGTCAAAAGATGTGCACAAACACTCTTGGGTGAACTCTGCTATGACTTCAGGCCAAAGGTGTTTGCTCACAGGGCTCTGACAGCTGAATGGCTAGAAGGCCCTGGCTCGAGGAATTTATTCGGAACCTTGCTTCTTTTTCTTCTTCTTCTTCTTCGTCTTCTTCATTGGTATGTCATGTAATATAGCTTCCACTGCTTCCTCAACTTGCTTTTGCAGCTTTTTCTTTTCTCTTCTTTTTTTGGGCTTTGGGATAATGTCCTGGTCATCAGGGGGCCACACACAATCCTCTCCATCCTCAGCAGAAACACCAGAATTCTCATCCTGACAAGGGTCTCTGAGCTGCCATTCAGCTTGGTCTTTCTTCTTCTTGGCCTGCGGTTCGGTGTAAGTCTCTACATTTTTATCTTTTGCCTCTTTTTTTCTCTTCTTTCCCCTTTTTCTTTCCACTCGGGTCTCTGCAAGGTCAGGCCCTGTTGCTAAGACCTGTGGCTTATGCTTTAGCTCTGCCATCCGCTTGGCAAAGTACTCCTGGATGGTGAAGGCACTGGTCGTTGTAGTGGAAGACACATTTCCATCTGGAGTGGCGGGGCTGGAATCATCATCCTAAGGTGGGGAAAAAAGTTAAAACCAATTAAGCATCAACTGTTAACTCTTCACAGCATCCCAAAGAACTGCACATGGAACTACTCACCCTAAGCAGTAGAAGACCAGGCTAAGTGCCCAGCTTCCACCTTGGCTCTTTGTCTCCCTTTTGGTAGAGCTCAACAGTAAAGCACAGAACAAAATGGCCAGACACTTGGTTGAATACTGTATGTATTCAAACAGACAGAAGCTAACTTTGGGCAAGTCACCTACAGGGAATTGTGAGTAAATAGCTGCTTAGCAACAATGTTATGCCTGATGACTAAGTACCCAGAAGCTCCCTTAAAAACACAGGGACACTGACGTTCTCCAGCTTTGTGATTTTATCAGACACCTATTTCAGCTCTATTATGGATTACACAGGTCTCTGTGCATTGACCCGGAAGCATAGATGACACAGATATATGCTAGCCCTTCCTGTAACAGGAGCCCAATGCCAACCCAGAATCTGGTGTGTCAGGAACACCTGTCTCCTCCACAGACAGGGGTGGCCCTCCAGAAGAGAATGCACTAAGGCTGGAAGTGTATGTGTTCCCTCTTCCACACACAAAGGGTAGGTTATCATGGGGAACCATTCCTTCTCAGCTGGGGCTGGGGGGGAAGAGAGATGGCCCCATCCTTACTCCAACATGGATTAGATACTCATGGCTCTGTTAGTCTTGTTTCCAAATGTGAAGAATTACTCATTCATAACAGCTGGCATTAAGTGAGGTTTACATTTTAATTTTAAATAAATACATTCAACTGTAAGGCTTTAGAAGTGAGAAAATTCCTAACTTGATAGCTTGGGATAAAAAATGAAATGCTACCATCATCATATGGGTTTTGGCTGGCTGACAGGAAGAGGATGAAAATGTGTTCGAGAAAATAAGTACCTACAAGATGAAGAATATAAGGACTATGGTTTATGTAGTCAATGTTTAGAGTAACTATGCCCACAGAAACTTTTGAAATAAGCCCTTAGACAATAATGCTAAACCTGGATTTTCATAATAACCGGGCTTCTTTTCATTTTTACTTACTTGCACAGAAGAGACTGGTTGACCCTTTCATGTTGGAAGGGTAGAAAAATGGCTTTCTGAATAAATCCATTTCCAAATTAGGATTCTACAAATTTTTCTGAACTTGTCAGGCAAAGTTCTGCCTATGCAGCTAACTTTATGACAAACCAACACATATAAATGGACCACGCCATGTTCTTGACACAGAACTCAAAAACCAGCTCAGTGGAATCAACGTAGCATCCTTTTTCAAATTCCAGCAGAATCAATACTCCATCAATGAACAACTGGGTTTTAGAAGCTATTGCCTCAGAGAGCTCTCACGAAAGGATACCATACCAACAGTATCACAACTTACCCAATTAACACAAACCTTATTTTACTCAGGGCTAAAAACACAAAATTGTGGGGGCGCCTGGGTGGCTCAGTGGGTTAAAGCCTCTGCCTTCAGCTCAGGTCATGATCCCAGGGTCCTGGGATTGAGCCCCGCATCCGGCTCTCTGCTCAGCGGGGAGCCTGCTTCCTCCTCTCTCTCTGCCTACCTCTCTGCCTACTTGTGATCTCTGTCTATCAAATAAATAAATAAATCTTTAAAAAAAAAACCACACAAAATTGTGTGGTCAATTTTTAAATTTCCAAATGTAAACAGCAGAACATATGGAATAAACCAACTAAGTGCTGGAACAACTTCATATGCTACCTATCAAGCATTCAATTCTGGCTGCAATCCCATCATGTAATTTTGCAAAATATTTAAAAACAGCTGCCCCAGGAAAGTGAAACAAGGTCACTTGTCTTTTTAATTCTTTAAATGTTGAAAAAGCTGAAATTCTGCATAGCAGAATGAGAAATCTTCTCAAGGTGTCCTGATGCCAGCTAATCCCAGTTTGATGGGCAAGAATGCTCTTGCCTTCCATTTAAGGTACAAAGCCACACCCAGACAGAAGACAGTCTGTGAAGGTGTCCTGTTTATGTAAAGCAGGTCTCATTTAGTTTCATGGCATTAAAAGGAGTTTATTTTATGCAGGCCAGCTCATCTGGTGTCTGAGGAACTGAAATTTAAATTGTATCCTATGGCTCCTTACCTTGCTCACCTATATTACCTCCTTAATTCCTGCTTTTAACAGTTAAATCACAGGAACTAATTGCTGGCATTAATCACACTTTTAATTATTAGGAAATATAAGACTATTTTTGAGTCAGTTGTTGAATTCAGCAGGCCTTTCTAATTCCAGAAAATAACTATGATCATAATCAACTCCTTATGGTGATAAGGATTTTAATAACCATGGGCCATTGCACACCAAACTTAGCAGGGCATGGAGACAAGCAAAAGGTGCCAGCACCCAAATCCTATTTATCTCAAAGAAAGTGTAGGCAAAACAATGACTTGCCAGGGAGAGCCATTTAATGCCAGGGGCAGCCACCCTCCCACATCACAGGAATGTATCTGTTTTAAAAGCCACAGAAACAGAAGTAATCAGTTGCAGATCTGACTCTTGTAAGGGCAGTGCCTAGGACTCCTACAGCATAAGCTCTTATTTTGATTTTATAAATCATAAACCTAGTTTCTTACTATAGCAACTGTCATCCCTGTATTCTATATTCTTGGCCATGAATATGAAAAATATACACCTTTTTAAGAAAACCAAAACTTTTTTCATGTTTGGTCTTTATTTCAAAGTAAGACTGAAAAAATGCAACAGTTGCTTCTAATCATTTGAAACAGACAACTTGCATCCTTCCACATTTCCATTAATCACAAAATACAACTTCAAAAAAAAAAAAATCTATAATGCCACAAAGTGACTTCTACTTTTTCATAAACTTTGAGAATGCACCAATTTGCTAACAGTGTTCTAAATATCAGCCAAATAAATGACCAATACTTTGAAAACTTCCATTTCCATACAAAATGCTACCAAGAGAGGTATAGTTCTTACTAAACATTTGATTTACGCTTAGGGATTCAGGTAACCTTTTTTTTTTTTTTTGAATTCTAATCCTTGCTGTTAACTAATGAAGGTCTTTAATGGATCCCATAGATTCTCTAAGCCTGTTACCTATTATTAAGTCAAAGAAGTAGGTTAAAGGAGGTCACTTCCAAAGTGCCTTGGAGGTCTAAAACTTACTGATCTCTGAAGAGACGTTTGTGCTGCTCATATCACAGAGAAGGTACAGTGAGGCAGTATAAGCAGGCAGAAGAGATGAGCTCTGGTCATAGCAAAGCACCACCCCAACTGTTAAGCCAAGATGCTGCAGTGACACCAATATACATGCAGTCTACCCATGGGAAAAACATTTCTACACCACCTGTAAGAGAGCAGGCAGTCAACAAGGAGATTGAGTAATACCATTCAGAATAGCTGAAAGAGCCAAATACTATTTTGTACTGAAGAGTTGTTAAGAATTTGTTTAAAAGAACAGACACTACATAGAGGATTAAATCAGTGAAAGCAAAAAACTGGAGTGACTATTAACTATAAATCTGTTTTATACCTATATCCTGAAAATCATCCTAAATACTTCTAAGAAAGGTCACAAAAATCTAAAACTTGTTTCCCCATAAAGCAAATTCCCATAAAGCTTTACTTAAATCTGCTATGTTTAAGCTAACTTCATTGTCTCATTAATTTACAAAGTAAAGGAAAAACAAAAAAAATTGTCTTTCACAAAGTCCAATATACAGCTTTTTTTTAAAACCAAGAACATATTACTATTTTTTTAAATTTTATTTTTCCAGTGTTCCAAGATTCATTGTTTATGCACCACACCCACTGTTCCATGCAATACGTACCCTCCTTAATACCCACCACCAGGCTCACCCAGCCCCCCTACCCCAAAGCCCCCTGTTTCTCAGAGTCCAGACTCTCATGCTTTAGCTCCCCCTCTGATTTCCCTCAGTTCACTTCTCTGTTCCTTCTCCTAATGTCCTCCATATTATTCCTTATGCTCCACAAGTAAGTTAAACCATATAATAATCGACTCACTGCTTGACTTATTATTTCACTCAGCATAATCTCCTCCAGTCCTGTCCATGTAAAAAATGATAATAAATTCTCTTTTTGTACTTAACAATTTTGAAGGTTCTCTTTTTCTATACCTTGGCTTCAAAATCCCCATCAATCCTTCACATACCCTAAATTTGTGTTCTCCAAAGGCAGAGCGTGGGGGAAATGCTAAAGATTTTACCCAACTGGAATTAAAACTGGTGGCCTTCTGGAATGAATGATGGGCAGCCTCTCCCTTGGCTTTTATGCCTTCACAGCCTAAGATTGTTTAAGTTCTGGCTTGAGTGGGCCAAGAGTTTTAATAGCTGCCTAGTTATGGCACGCTCAAGGAGAAATGCAGGCTTTCACTTTGGTCCAGTGACCGATACAGGTTGTAGAGTCGTCTGTGTGGGAGCTGGGCTCTGCCTGTGGAATCCCCCCAGGGTTTATGCTAACTACAGCCTCCTGTCAGTTCACGTGGTCAGGGACATGTCCGAAGTAAATGTGCATTTCCAGGACCAAGCAGGATACCTAAGACGAAGCTTTGCAAAGAAAGAGGTCCATGAACGAGGAGGGGAAATGATAAGGGAATAACAAAAGCAGTTTTAAAACAAACCTCTCCCTAAATTTGTAATATGTCCACTGTATTGCCTTCCTTTTTGTCAATTACTCAAAAAGACCCAAGGGTACATTTAGAGTCTTGAAATCTTTTCCATGTATTTTAGAACCTACTCTTTTAAAAATATAGAGTGCCAACAGTTCCTTGTGTTGTTCTGTTTCCTGAGTTAATATAGTCTGTTCCCAGAAAATCTCAGTCTTCTCATTTCTCTGAGCTTACAAAAGTACATGTTAACCAGTCAGAATGGTTAAAATTAGCAAGTCAGGAAACGACAGGTGTTGACAAGGATACAGAGAAAGGGGAACCCTCCCCTACACTGTTGGTGGGAATGCAAGCTGGTGCAGCCACTCTGGAAAATAGTATGGAGGTTCCTCAAAAAGTTGGAAATAGAGCTACCCCATGACCCAGCAATCACGCTACTGGGTATTTACCCTAAAGATATAAATGTAGGGATCCAAAGGGGCACGTGCGCTCGAATGTTTATAGCAGCAATGTCCACAATAGCAAACTGTGGAAAGAACCTAGATGTCCATAAATAGATAAACCAATAAAGATGTGGTATATACATAATGGAATACTATGCAGCCATTTGCAACAATGTGGATGGAACTAGAGGGTATTATGCTAAGCGAAGTAAGTCAATCAGAGAAAGACAATTATCATATGATCTCTCTGATATGAGGAATTTGAGAGGCAGAATGGGGATCATGGGGGGTATGGAGGGAAAAATGAAACGAGATGAGATCGGGAGGGAGACAAACCATAAAAGACTCGTAATACCCCAAAACAAACTGAGGGTTGCTGGGGGGCGGGAAGAGAGAGAGAGGGTGGCTGGGTGATGGACATTGGGACGGTATATGCTATGGTGAGTGCTGTGAATTATGCAAGACTGATAATTCACAGATCTGAACACTGAAGCAAATAATATATGTTAATAAAAAAAATACACACTGTTTTTAATTTGTAGTTAAAATAATGCAACTTTGGAGAATTTCATTTGAAATGTGAAGCAAGATACAATTAACAGAGGGAAATGCATGTGCAAATTAGTGGTTGTTTTCATGAGGGATTTAATCTTCATGTTCATTTAAAAGTAGGTGATTATTGTGTGTCTAAAATTTTACTGTGAGAAAATATTGGTCCTGGGTATACAAAATAAAGAATTAATAATGTGTGTTTTTTTTTTTTTAAAGATTTTATTTATTTATCAGAGAGAGAGAGAGGGAGAGAACAAGCACAGGCAGACAGAATGGCAGGCAGAGGCAGAGGGAGAAGCAGGTTCCCCGCTGAGCAAGGAGCCCGATGTGGGACTCGATCCCAGGACGCTGGGATCATGACCTGAGCTGAAGGCAGCTGCTTAACCAACTGAGCCACCCAGGCGTCCCAAGAATTCATAACGTTTAAACTAAAAAAAAAAAAAAAAAAATCTGACAATCAGTTTTCCCAAATGATAGCTGGGGCCTTAATTTCTACCCAAGCAATAAATATTTTGTGGGATGTAACTCAGAAGTGCCTGTTCCTCACTTCACAGAACCTCAATGGTTTAAAGCTAGAAGGTACCTGTGGGAATGCTGCAGTCAGTTACAGAAGGAAACTTGACCCAACAAGGCCATACCTGATGTACTGAAGAAAGCAGCCACCATTTCTGAGATGCCTTCAAAATGCCAGTCACTTATTACCATAAGTCAGGCCATGTGACCCTCACAGCAGCCCAAGGAAAGGAACTGTCTCCATTTTACAGATCAAAGCGCTTAACTGCAGAAGGTCTTGGGGCCACAAGGCTGCCAGAAACAAAGCCCTTTCTCTTTCCACTATAGCATCCTAACTTTTGGCCTATGTCACAGATTCACTTGTTGCTGCTGCTTTCTTCAGAAATCATCCTAATATGGAAATGTGTATCAGTTGGTCATATAACCCATGGACTAAGATCCACGCTCAACTTTGACGAGGGCAGAAGGTAACTGATGCAAAAAGCTTGACGTAGAAAAAATGTCACCAGAAATAGATATTACTTTCTAAACAGAAAAAAACAAAAACAAAAACAAAAAAAACAAACAAACCCTTATGTAGTTTGCAGTTTATATAAATAAAAAATAGCCTAAAACCAGGCTGAAGAGGTTTATAATTAGTCAAATTAGCATGTAAATTCACTTAGCAAAGTGTGAGGGTTTTGAAGCAGGAAGTAAAAGTTGAGTCCAAACTTCCACCTAAGGTAAGACTCTCTCATGGACAGATGTCTTACAACTTCCAGCCAGATACCTCTAATACCAAAAACGATTACTTGGGGAGGCGGGCAGTACCTCCTACTGTTAACTTGCTTTGTCTCCGTTTTCTCAAAAGCAGTAGTTAGATTCCAGTGGTCAAGCCTATATATACTTGCGCCATTATGAGGGCTGGAGAATCTTGGGACCTAAACCTATCTTTGGCAGTTCTGAATTACCATTGGAATTGGGAGCAGTGGGACAGAATGGATGTAAAGGAAACAAGACTTTGCAAAGAGAGATCCTTACAACATCAATTATAATACATCACAATCATCTCAGGTGCCTGAAAGATGCCCAAAACTACACATGTCAACTTTTCTCCAGTATCCACAGAATTTTGAGTTTATTGGGTGTTTCTCTTACATAAATCTCTCCTAGAGGCTCTGCAGCTTAATGAGCTATCTGCTCAAACACCTCTGGGTTCACAGTTCTCTTTGCCTTTCAAACATGTATACTAAGGTGGATTAACAGCAAAATGCCCAAATAAAAAGGATTTTCCTTATTGCCTTCAAAAGGATGTTGTTAGTATCTTTCAGGGCGAGAAAACAGAGCAGTTTGGGTTGAGAATTCAGTGAGATGTTTTGGGCAAATGCACTATAAATATAAAATCTTAACTTATGATAGATTTAGTACAGCAATGGGATTTCAAAGACAAAAGTCTTTCAGCTCACTGGCCTCTCACATACGTGACATCTTAAGTGACAAGACGACTGAAGCCTTTTGATTTCCATGTTAAAACACATTCTACAACAGCAATCCTTCAACTTTCCTCATTGAAAGAAAAAGCAGAGGCCCTGAGCTCGAAAGCAATGGATTTAGCAAGTGATTAGCTCTGACAGCTGGTGCCTGCAGTGAGCAGATGCTCACTTCCTCTCTTCTCTGTCCTCAGCTTGGGCTGGATCAGTCTGTGCAAAGGTAAGAAAGCTTGCAGAGTGAGTGCTTTGAAAGAACATTTTGTATCTTTTCCAAGTTTTTCAGCAGGACAGTTCTGAGAAACACAAATTATGTCTTGACGTGCTCCTGGGATGTAGAAACTGCACCCATTCATTTTGGACAGAGATAAAGTTATGGAGTGATTTCATCACTTACAGGATGAGGCACTGCTGGAATATGTACGCGCTACAGCCTCTGCAGCGCGCTACAGCCTCTGCAGCGCGCTACAGCCTCTGCCAACAGATGGGGCAGAATGGGCTGATGCAGTCACGCATTATGCGGGGCCTAGGATGTTCTTGTAGAGCCTTTCCACATAGTCAGGTGCATCAGCTTCTTGAAGATGGAGTGCAAAACTGCCTCCTTCAACAAGGCTGATCACTTGTGACATATCCTCTCTTGTTTACTGTCTGTGACTAGCAATTAATGAGCTACTTTTATTTTCTGATTCTGTATAATTTGCTGTGTAAGCATCTTCCCAGGGAAATGTTAAGTTCCTTGAGGGCAGAGACCATTCCTATTTCATTTATATTCAGAACACACTCTCCAGGGAGGAACAACCACATGGTAGGTGCTCAAGGAAAGCACAGAAGATACAAAGCCCAAGCAGATCAAGGCTGATACTCTCACTACCACCCACTGCGCCGTAAGTTTTGTATATATTGGTAGAGATCTGTGCCTGCCGGGCAGGCCTAATGACTAGAAGGTGCTTGGAAGGGTAGGAAGAAGAGAGTCAGCATTTTGCAGTATACATTCTTCCCATCCAGATGAAACCATTTCCTTCTCATCAGATGCATGGCATGTATTAGAAGCACACTCTGCAGGGGCTCCAGCAGAGGTCTCTGGAACAGCGATGACAAACTATGGCCCATGGGCCAAATCCAGCCTGCTGCTGATCTCTAAACATCTCACAAGTTAAAAAACAGGTTTACATTTTAGGAGTGCCTACATGGCTCAGCTGGTTAAGTGTCCAACTCTTGATTTCAACTCAGGTCATGATCTCAGGGTTGTGAGACTGAGCCCTGCTTGAGATCCTCTCTTTCCCTCTGCCCCCACCCTAAATATATATATATATATATATATATATATTTATTTATATATATAAATATATATTATATTTATATTTATATTTATTTATATATATATATATATATTCATTTTAAATGGTTAGGGGAAATCAAAAGACTATCTTATGACTTGTGACAACTATATGCATTTCAAATATCAATGTCCTTAAATAAAGTTTTGAATTGCAACAGTAAAGAATTTGTGGAAGTCTGTTTCTCTCTAGAGAGAAATAAACATAATAGATGCTAAGTAAGTATTTGCTGAACAAATAAATTTATTATCAAATATCTGCTTTTGGAAGTATTAGATGCTCTGAAGTATACACACATACACACATATACATACAGACACATACATCTACATCCACATTTATATGGAACTGGGGGGCTTTGGGTTTGATGGGAGTTCTTAATGTCCATCACTTGTTATCTTCCTGAATTAATGCTGGTGAATAGTAGAGAGGCTGCTAACTGCTATCTGATTTCAAGTAGCAAAGGATGGTAGACAAGGAGAAAGTCTGATGAAGTGATCCAGACATCAAAGAGAATTCTCAACACCCTACAAACCTACAGAGATATCTTTCTAATAATTAGGCATTAGAACTTTCTTGGAATTTACAAACTCAGATGAATAAACTGGACACCCTCAGAGAAGATAATGGAAAACTAAAAGGGACAAAATATCTCGCTCTGCACTGAACAACAGGAGGGCAATACAAATAATGCCAAATTCCTCATATGAAGGCCAATGCTAACAAAACTGTTCATGTCTATTTTTTTTTTCTTTTGCCTCCTCAGTTGTTCCAACTGCCATCCATTAAAAGAACCAACATAAACGTGTTTCAAAATGATGGTTCTCTATGGCAATAATTTTTCAAGTAACTGACATCAAAACTCCTGACAAGAGTCATACAGCCTCTGGGGAAAAAGAGGGGAAAGAAAGAGGAGCAGGTTTCTTGCCTCCCTGAAAGATCCTAAGGCTCAGAAGTTGCAGTGACTCATGTGACAACATTTCACAACATACTAGCCCTTAGAAGATAAACGAACCTCCTGCAAAGCTAGAAATGATCAATGTGACGTAGATACCAACTTCTTTAAATGAAGTCTAAAATTAATCCAAACTGACTATATTTTATAATTCTAGGTCAACTGGTTCTCTTTGCTGTTCTCTGGAGGCAGGACAAATAGCTTTTATCCATAGTTGAAGGGTAGTCTCTGAATCTTTTTTTTTAAAGATTTTATTTATTTGACAGATACACAGAGATCACAAGCAGGCAAGGAGGCAGGCAGAGAGAAAGGGGGAAACAGGCTCCCCACTGAGTAGAGAGCCCAATGCGGGGTTCAATACCATGACCCTGAGATCATGACCCAAGCTGAAGGCTGAGGCTAATCCACTGAGCCACCCAGGCGCTCCTAGTCTCTGAATCTTAATGAGCAAAAGCAGAGGCTATCTGAGAATCTGATTCTTCCATCTTTACTCCAGAAAAAACATGATAATTGCTTAGGAGTCATGAAAACTCATACTCAGCTTCCTTATTATAGAAAGCACAGCATTTTTTGAAGAGTTCAGAGAACCCAGTACTTTGAAACTAGGATTAGAGGAAGAATAGTTATCTGGAATAGTCAAGATTACCTTTTTTTTTTTTTTTTAAGATTTTATTTATTTGACAGAGAAGAGACAGTGAGAGAGGGAACACAAGCAGGGGAAGTTGGGGAGGGAAAAGCAGATCCTCCACTGAGCAGGGAGCCTGATGTGGAACTTGATCCCAGGACGCCGAGATTATGACCTGAGCTGAAGGCAGATGCTTAAAGACTGAGTCACTGAGGTGCCCTCAAGATTACTTTTAAGAGAAAGGTAAATTAGGTAAATGAAGTCACTAACAAAAGAAAGTCCCTCAGTTCTTGTATATTATATAAGGTTAATAACCCTTCTATACTCTTTTTAATTGACCAGAAATCAAAATAACAATTAAAAACATTTAAAAATACTTTTTAGGGGCACCTGGGTGGCTCAGTGGTTAAAGCCTCTGCCTTCGGCTCAGGTTATGATCCCAGGGTCCTGGGATCGAGCCTCACATTGGGTTCTCAGGAGCCTGCCTCCTTCTCTCTCTCTCTCTCTCTCTGCCTGCCTCTCTGCCTGCTTGTGCTCTGTCTGTCAAATAGATAAAAATCTTAAAGAAAAAAAAAATACTTTTTAGGAGTAGATTTGGTAGGGCAAAATAATTCTATTTTTAAAGGATATTTAAGTTATTAGCATGAGTAAATTAAATAAAATTCTGAACTCGGGGAGTCACATAATGTAATAAAAGTAAATGACACAAAAATATGACCTTGAAAAGGCTCAGGTCCAATGATTTGGCCATTTTGTCCCTCATGAACAGCCACTGAGCACCTATCATTTACCTGACCGTGGTTGGGACCTTGATAAGAAGCTCCCATCCCAAGGGAGACAGATTGTAAAAAAATAATATCAATAAAAAAATAAGACCAGAGTAGATCTCATGTAAGTAGTTTTCCCACCACATCAAAAATTAAAATTTAAAAAATGCACTGGGAGAAACTAAATGATAAGAAAACCAACTGCAAAACAACTCAGTTCAATAAATCCCTAATCGAGGGGCGCCTGGGTGGCTCAGTGGGTTAAGCTGCTGCCTTCGGCTCAGGTCATGATCTCACGGTCCTGGGATCGAGTCCCACATCGGGCTCTCTGCTTAGCGGGGAGCCTGCTTCCTCCTCTCTCTCTCTGCCTGCCTCTCTGCCTATTTGTGATCTCTCTGTCAAATAAATAAATAAAATCTTTAAAAAAAAATAAAAATAAATAAATCCCTAATCGATTAAAGGGAGACCACAATTCTAAAGAGTTCATAGAAAATAAATTAGCCATCAGGGAAATTCATATCAAAACTACAATGAGATACCACCTTATCCCAGTCAGAATGGCAAAAATTAACAAGGCAGGAAACAACAAGTGTTGGCGAGGATGTGGAGAAAGGGGAACCCTCTTACACTATTGGTGGGAATGCAAGTTGGTACAGCCACTCTGGAAAACAGTATGGCGGTTCCTCAAAAAGTTAAAAATGGAGCTACCCTCCCACCCAGCAACTGCACTACTGGGTATTTATTCCAAAGGTACAGATGTAGTGAAAAGAAGGAGCACATGCACCCCAAGGTTCATAGTAGCAATGACCACAATAGTCAAACTGTGGAAGGAGCCAAGATGCCCTTCAACAGACGAATGGATAAAGATGTGGTTCATATACACAATGGACTATCACTCAGCCATCAGAAAGGATGAACACCCACCATTTGCATCAACATGGATAGAACTGAAGGGGTTTATGCTAAGTCTCAAGCAGAGAAAGACAATTATCATATGGTTTCACTCATATGTGGAACATAAAAAATAGAACAGAGCATCACAGGGGAAGGGAGGTAAAACTGAATGGGAAGAAATCAGAGAGGGAGACAAACCATGAGAGACTCTAGACACTGGGAAACAAACTGAGCAACTGGCTGTTGGAAGTGTCCAGTGAACAATTTCTTCCAAAACTAGTAACAAAGCATTAAGCCTGGCCTCCTTAATACTGTAAAGTCTTGCAAACTGGGTCCTGAGGATCTAGAATATTCAGAATGACATCATGCTTCCTTCTTCACCTGGTGAGGTTCCAAAGAGGACCCAGAGGGGAGATGGTGATGCCCAGACCCACATCACTGGTGTCCCTGCAGACTATTTCATGAGAAGCGAAGCATTGCCTTCTCACAAGCCACGGCCATGCTCTAACCCAAAGGTTCATCCTATTTTCGTTACATTACAGGATGAAAATCTGGGAGAGAATGTTATTTCTGTTTTCCTGGCAGGAGAGAGGGTTAGGAGGAAAAACGAGCCAATATTTCACTCTTCTCTTCCAAAACTGAGCCATCTGTATGTCAATTTCTTATTATCACAAAAGCTCTCAAAACCATTTGCTTGATCTGTCAACAAACAAAAAGCCAAATCTAATCCTTTCAGTCCAAACCTACGCCCTGGCAAAAGTCTAACTAAACAAAACAGTACAGTGACTTAACAACTCTTGGGTTATTTTGGTAGTTCTTCCCTTTACACCCCACCCCCCGCCACTTCTTTTTCTTTTCTTCTTCTTTATTATGAGTGTCTTATTATAAATTGGGTTTGTGAACTATAAGACAATATAAATTTTTACTGGTATTAAAACAACTTTCAAAAAAGCAATGACCCACTTTCTCCTTTCTGGCTCTTATAGAAAGTAGAGGCAGGCTCCCAAAGCCTGTTTGAAGTCCTTGCTGCCAGGAGATGGTCGGTTTATGTCTCTTGTCCTAGGACAGGAAAAGGATGCACTCTCGGCACTGTGTGCTAGGGAGAGATAAGGCCAGAGATTTCTGTCCTCAGCACCTTATCAGCTTTTCCTGCTACTTTCCAGAGCAGACAGCACCATGACTGGCTGGCAATAAACTAAACTAGTCTAAGGGTGTGTGTGTGTGTGTGTGTGTGTGTGTGTAGCTTGAGATAGGTGGGGGGAGGTAGAAAGGGGTATAAAATGAGGAAAAGAGATGAGGTTTTCAATATATCTTAAAACGGTTTGGTCCAAATAAAGTTGCCCTTCTCCCTCACCCCCCAAACACATTTGTTTTTGATCTATTTTTGCTAAAACTGCCATTAACAGGGATAAAAGGTTTTATAAGAACTTCCTTTCTGGTTGGAATGCACTACCACTTTCCTTGCTTTGAGCCCTGCCCCTAACTGCCGTATGCTACTGGCTTCTGGGCACGTAGCACAAGACCCATCTGCTGTCTATGCATATACGGGGGCCTATAAACCACAGGCTGCAGAGAGAATGTTTTCTTAGGGCACATGTGTCTCATTGAGACAACTGGTATTTTCTGTGGCCAATTCCATTTCCATCTTGCAGAGGAAGGAGCAAGGCTATGAGAGGCTCCTCCAAATACAGAAGGATGTCACTGGTAACCTCTTTCATTCTGCAACAAATCACACCTGTAAATCCAAAAAGGCTTCTATGCTTTAGAAATCCTGGTCTTTTTCCAGCTGGGGGAACAAAGACAGCTGCTGGGGAAGAATCTAGACTAAGCAGGGAAATTTAAAATTAGTTATGGCCTTAGTTATTTCTAATGAACTCATACAGAAGTGATACATATTTAGCAGTCTTCTTTTTAAAACTTTTACCATGGAAATTTCCAAACATAGAAAAGCTGAGAAAACAGTAAAATGAACCCAATAATATCCAATACTGAGCTTTAACCATTATCAACACAAAACCATTACCAACTTTACTCCCATTAATTCAAAGCAAATCAAAGATATCATGTATTTTCATCTACAAATGTTTTAGTATGTGTGTCTACAAGGTAAGAGGTCTAAGAAAAATCCATAAGATTAACAGAAATTGTTTAACATCACTAAATATCTAGCCTGTATTCACATTGGTTTAATTGTCTTTTAATTCTTTTATTAATTTCAATTCAACTTATAATTGTCTTTTATTTCTTATTATAGTTCCTTTGAATCAGTTTCCAAATAAGGTCCACGTATATATTGTGATTAGTTGGTAGGTCTCTTGTCTTTTAGGCTATTCATTCTCATTCCCTCTTTTGCTTTTTCAATTTCTTACTGATGAAACCAAGGCATTTGTGCTACTAAGTTCTCTCAGAATCTGAATTTTGCTGGATGGATCCCTGTGGTTAAGATGTCCCTGTCTCATGGATGTCCTGTAAAGTTAAATCTCGAGGCAGCTTTGTTTTCCAATGTAATACTCCTCCAATACAACATGTTGATTTATGAAAAAGTGGGATGGGTTCATGGTTAAATAAGCTTGGGAAACAAGCCTATGCTATTCCTCCCTTTGATTCATAATGCACACTGTCATCTGAGGTATCTAGTAGCGGTTAAACTTCAGAACTTACCAAGTTATTTCACTTTGGAACCCCTTTTGGCATAAAATTCATTGACACCCCATGGAATTAGTGTTCTGCTAAACCTGCTTTAAGAAGGTGTGTTTACACAGATACTGCCATGGTCTGGATAAGATGAGCAGTTCTTCTGATTAAATCTTAGAGCTAAATCTTTGATTTCCCTTGTTCTAAGGGGGCAGGCTTTTCCCAATGAACCATACATTTTATGCAAAACTGGCAGACACCTGGAAGGGAAGTGACAAGAAGACCAGACAAGCATTCTGTCATGAACAACCAGCTTGCTAGGTGACTTTGGGAAGAGAGGTTAGCTCTTCTCCAGATATCCCATTATTGACATGGAACTATCCATTCCCAGGCTTAGTCAAAAATATCACTTTTCCATCCTGTAATGGAAGGTGATAGAGGAATAACATGTCCTATATCACACAAGTATGTATGTATCAAGTTTTAAGACTGCCTATACTCTAATCATTTTTTTACAGAATTATGTGCAAGCATTAAGAGCTATATGTTCTGACCAATCAGATAATCTGGGTGAAGAAAAATCTTAAAACCAGGTTCCACTTAAAAGTTTGTGCATAGTTCAAACTACAGAATAATTAGTAATTTCTAATATAATTAAGAGGGTAAAAATGGAGAACATAATCAAGAATCAATGAACATATTAAAAAAATCATATTTAAGAAAGTAATTCCTGGTGTACCTGGGCGGCTCAGTGGGTTAAGCCTCTGTCTTTGGCTCAGGTCATGATTTCAAGGTCTTGGGATTGAGCCCTACATCAGGTTATCTGCTCAGCAGGGCGCCTGCTTCCCCACTCCACCCCCCACCTGCTGCTCTACTTGTGATCTCTCTCTCTGTCAAATAAATAAATAAGTAAAAATCTTAAAAAAAAAAAAAAAAGAAAGAAAGTAATTCCTAAAACCAAAATGAGATAAATACATGTGAATACCTACACAGAATGGAATTCCAAATGACCTTAAAACACCATAATTTGACTGTACATACCTTAATGGGATTTACCCTAAGGACAAAAAGAAATGCTAAAACAACAAAAAACATTTCAGCTTTTTTTTTTCTTTCTTTTTTTCTGGATAAGTTGTCAGTGTTTTTCTCTAACTATCATGAAGTTGGGATAGAAAATGTAATGGGAAATAAATAAAATAATAGTATAATGATTTTATTTCTAGAATCCATAGATTCCAAGAGTTCCTACTGTGGCAAATAAAGATAATAAAAGATTAATAATGTTAAGTCCTATGGTCCTGAATTTGAACCAGTAATATGAATATAAACACATAATTTATTTTATTATTTAAAAAATACAGTTTGGGAGCCTGGGGAGCTCAGTCAGTTAAGTATCTGCCTTCACCTCAGGTCCTGATCTCAGGATCCTGGGATCGAGCCCCACACAGGACTCCCTGCTCAGTGGGAATCCTTCTTCTCTCGTTCCTTCTGCTGCTCCCCCTGCTTGTGTACATGTTCTCTCTCTGTCAAATAAATAAAATCTTTAAAAAATATATAGTTCTACCTATGCAATAAGGGCTAGGAACAAAGACCAACCTAATGGCAATGAGCAAACCTACTGCCCAGACTGTGGTCTCCAAACATTATTTACCACCAAAAGGAACCAGAGAGAAATGGATGACTCCAAGTCTGAGGCAGCAAACTTAGATAGTAAGCCTGGAAAATCTCTTCCTGAGTAAGAAGGAATGATCAAATACCATTATAGGGTCATGTCAAAAGAATTCAGGACCCAACCTGAAGAGGTTTCCACTGGGCAAAGATGGAAAATCTGATCATTAAAAAAATAAATGCAACACACTGAAACACAACGGATGTATTTTACTCCATGAGTGATACAAAAAAGGAAAACTCACTAATCACTTTCAGACAATGCTAGAGAATCTATTCTATTTAAAAACTGGTAAATAAAGGAAACAAATAAAATATTATTTATTTATTACCTCAGGGTAAACAGATACGTGGAAATTTTTATTCTAAATTTCATTCTAAAATTGGAAAAAAAAAAAAAAACGAACAAGATATGGAGGGAATCCACAGACTGAAAGAAACTTAAAGCCAAAATTTGGGGCTCCTGGGTGGCTCAGTTAGTTAAGGAACTGCCTTCTGCTCAGGTCATGATCTCAGGGCCCAGGATGGATCACAGTCTAGTCCTGAGTCAGGGTTCCCTGCTCAGCAGGGAGTCTTCTTCTCCTTTTCCTTCTGCCCCTCCCCCTCCACACTCCTCCTAACTCTCGCTTTCTCTCTCTCATAAGTGAAATTTTTTTTTAAAGATTTTATTTATTTATTTGACAGAGATCACAAGTAGGTAGAGAGGCAGGCAGAGGGGAAGGAGGAGAAGCAGGCTCCATGCTGAGCAGAGAGCCCGATGCGGGGCTCGATCCCAGGACTCTGAGATCATGACCCAAGCCGAAGGCAGAGACTTAACCCACTGAGCCACCCAAGCACCCCTCTCATAAAATCTCAAAAAAAAAAAAAAAAAAAAAAAAGAAGCCAAAATCTGTATCATTTTGAAAATGATTATCATCAGCTTTTATAGAATAACGGTCTTGGAATTATACATTTTTAAAAAGTCCTTTAACCTTTAGACATATAAGCTCAGTACTGAAGTATTTATGGATAAAATGTTATGATTTCAGGGATTTATTTCAAAGTAACACAGAGAGGATAAGTGTCTGGGGTATTTGCCTCTCTCTATCCATTTTCACAGGCTAGCCATATCAGTATGCTAGCTGTCCCCTAAAAGGCCCTTTGCTTTTTCAAGGATCTGTGTCTTTGTGGAAATGGCTCTTTTCTCCTCCTTGCAAGGCCTTTCAACTTAGCCAACTATGGCCCCTTTAAGAATCTACACATGTGTTACCTTCTTTAATCTCTGCAAGCTGAATTCATCGCTACATCACATATGTCCTCAGCAATCAATGCTTTTGCTCCAGTTGATTGTGTAAACCTTAATTTACCAACTAGACCCTGAGTAGGGACTGTGTCTTACTCATTTAATCATTGGTCATGCAACAATGCTACTGGGCGACAAGGGCAAATACCCGAGTTAAATAGAAGAAGGAACTGGAAAAGTCTCAAGCAGGGGAAGTACACAGGAAGAAAACAATTAAAATATTTAGAAGAAAAATGATGAAATAATGAGAGATTGTTACACTGAAGGAGTCACAAACAAGACTCTAGGATGAGCCTGATTTATAATTTCAAAGCACAGATACACAGAAACAGGCTCTGCCTATGGCTCACTTGGAACTCAAAGACATCCAATTTTATCTATTTACTTTAAGGAAGTGCCAAGGTATCAGTTCTAGATCTGTATAAGGGAAAAGGAGTCTAAAATAAAGTGAAACCAAATAATGTGCTATGTATCATGATTAATCCAATTCCAAGTAAAAAATTAAAAAATAAAGTAATATGAATGCTACACTTTTACCTCCCTAACAACACATTTATTCCCTTAAAAGGGAGGAGGGGATGGGATGAGCATAAGGATGATGATCTAAAATTAAGTGATTTTTTTTTTCTTAAGAGAGAGAGACAGACAGACAGCAACTTCTTTGACCTCAGCCACATCAACTTCTTACTAGACAAGTCTCCAAAGGCAAGGTAAACAAAGGCAAAAATGAACTACTGGGATTTCACCAAGATAAAAAGCTTTTACACAGAAAAGGAATAGTCAACCAAACCAAAAGACAACCTACAGAATGGAAGAAGATTTTTGTAAATGTCTTACCAGATAAAGGGCTTAGCACCGGGTGAATGGATAAAGAAGATGTGGTATACATATACAATGGAATATTACTCAGCCATCAATGACAAATGAAATCCTACCATTTGCAACAATGTGGATAGAACTGGAAGGTATTAAGCTAAGCAAAATAAGTCAACTGGAGAAAGACAATTGTACGATCTCACTCATGTGGAATTGAAGAAACAAAACAGAGATCATAGGGGAAGGGAGAGAAAAATAAAAAATTATGAAATCAGAGAGGGAGATAAACCATAAGAGACTTTTAACTTTAGGAAACAAACAGGGTGGCTGGAGGGGTAGAAGGTGGGGGAATCCGGTGACTGGGTAACAGGCATTAAGGAGGGCATGTGACATAATGAGCATTGGGTTTTATATACAACTGATGAATCACTGAACTCTACCTCTAAAGTTAATAATACACTATAAGTTAATTAACTGAACTTAAATAAAATAAAATAAAATAAAATTTAATAAAGAGAGAGTGTACATGCATGCATGAGTAGAGGCAAGAAGCAGGGAGGAGCAGGGGGAGAGGGAGAGAATCTTAAGCAGGTTCTGTACTGTGTGTGGAACCTGATGCAGAGCTCAATCTCAAGATACTGGGATCATGATCTGAGTCCAAATCAAGAGCTGGATGCTTAACCAACTGAGCCACTTAGGCACCCCAAAATTAAATGGCTGATTTACCTAAGTGAAGTGTCAATATTTAAAAAATATTTAAAAAATACACCATATGAGCAAATTACATCAAGCAGAGAAAGTCAATTATCATGTGGTTTCACTTGCTTGAGGAACATATGGAATAGCATGGAGGACATTAGAAGGAAAGGAAAGATGAAGTGGGGGGAAATCGGAGGGGGAGACAAACCATGAGAGACCATGGACTCTGAAAAAACAAAAACAAAAACAAAACAGAGGGTTTCAGAAGGGAGGGGGTGGGGGGGATGGGTTGGCCCAATGATGGGTATTAAGCAGGGCACGGACTGCACAGGCACTGGATGTTATACACAAACAATGAATCTTGGAACATTATATCAAAAATGAATGATGTATTGTACGGTGGCATACATAATAAAAAAATAAAAAATACAGCATAAATTTAAAAAGATTTTCTTAGGATCACACAGTACACAGGCACACAATTTCCAATTTGGAACTTCAACTTTGGAATAAGGATTAGGTAAATATCTAAAGCTCACACTCTATTTATAAGGTTTACTGATACACAGAAATAAAACTAACTTAACTGATTTCCAGAGTCTACACAGCAATTTTCTATAATTTAAAGCTACCTTCCTTTTAGAAGGGGCATTGATATGAATGTTCAGATTTTACTTAAGTAGCTTCCTCAGGTGGGCTTTCTTGTTTGTAGAAATAGAAACCCCAACAAATCTAGGTTATTGAAATCAAGACATAAAATAAATGTAAGTACTTATTAAAAAGTGATTTGGAATCCAGGCTCACAAAATGCTTCATGACCAGTTAAGTAGAACTGAGAACCTCCATATGATTTTAAGAATTGGAATGAATTACAGAAGTCCTGGATATCGGTGGGGGGGGGGGAGGCAGAAGAGATTGGAGGCTGGCTCTCATTATTACTACTACTCTGCTTTAAACAACTCTGATGCAGAAAAGATAAACCTGTCAAAGAACAGCTGACAAACATTTCAGCCTTGTGTTGTTTGCAGAGACTTGAGTGCCACTCGAAGAAATAAACCTCTGAATGAACTTCCTAGAGGTTCAGTCGGCTTCAGATAAGAATTAACAGAACCCTGACAATCAGAAAGACCTACCAGCACTATGATTTCTAATAAACACAGAGAACTTACAATTTAAATCTTAGAGAAGAAAAAAATAATTATTTGGAAAATTCCCGTAAAGGTTAAAATTCCCTTTAGGTTAAAGACAGTTTTAAACAGAATTTTCTGGTTGTTATAAAGCAGCTCCAATGGAATTACATAAGATTATAATTTAATGACTGATAAGCATCAAAAAACATGCTAAACTACACTTAGAGCTATTAGTGAGATCCTACTAATTTAAGGTTGGGTTTAAGCCTCTCACATTATCTCTATGGAAGGACTGGTCTAGCAAATTAACAAATAAGAATCTTCCTTTAGCATTTAGTTTAGAACCAAAGCCTATAAAAGAAAAGATTCTTAGTTCATCCGATGGTATTTCAGTGGTAAGTTATCCAAACAACATAATTAGAAAATAGCTTGAATTACAAAGAATTCCCAAAGCTAAGGGAAATACTTAAATTACTTAAAAGAAAGGCTTTCAGGTAGCTTCAAGCAATTTAGTAATGCTCATTTATATGCAAACATTTGCTGTACTAATTTACAATTAATTCTTATCAAATAAGCAGTTTTTCCCCTCTTTTGGCACAACAGCTCTTCAACTCCAAATTTCAACAAGAAATATAAGCAAATGTTGAATGTAAATACTTTTCACAACACTGAACAAACTAGGTGTTGAAAGACCCATTTCCAAGTACTTAATGTAGAATGTTCGTTGCTTGTGTATGTGTATCTCCATCTATACTCACATGCACCCTATGCAAGGCTGGACTAATGCATTATCGTAAAGGAACACAAACAATGCAGCATGACTACTTCCTTCCTCCTTAGCTAGACAAGTATTTAGACCAGTTGCCAGGCACATCAAATTCCAGATGGTAGAATTAGTTACCTAAAAAGATTCTGGGCCATGTGTACTATTAGATTAAGAGATTTTCCATGGCTAATATGGCAGGACTAGAACATAGTAAGTAGAAAGATAAGGCTGTCCATTTCATCACTGACGGCGCACAGATCTCAGTGAAATGAGATGTTCGGATTATACTTAGTAGTAAAGTAGCTTCCCCAGGACAGCTTTTCTTTTTTGTAGAAACACAAACCCCACCAAGTTTAGGTTACTGAAGTCAGGACCGAAGTTTAAGCATTTGTTAAAATGCTATTTGGAGTTCATGATCCTAGTCATTTTTTCCCCATTTTCATTCATCCAAAATGCCTCGTAATGCTATAGAGTAATCCTTTGTCACTTGTTCCTTTGTCAATATAGTCATTAAAAGTAATTAGACAGTTGAATTTGTTGATGGCCAGAGAAATCTAATATTTTCTCAGTTTTTCTTGTTTTGTAGTAACTAACCATGTAAGTTTGTGATAGCCTGGTGGGAGGGGATGAATAAATTAGGTAAAATTTATCATGTGCCATCATGGGAAGAGCCTTAAACTGTAGGTGACTTTCTTGAGGCAGTTAAATCTGGTAATTAGCAGCCAGGCCTGAATCTGTGAATGGGATAGACACTTTCTGAAGCTAATGAAAATGTGAAAAATCCCTGATGTCATCGCTTACTCTTCTTACCTAGTCTGTTCTGTGACATCTGTTTCTTCAACACCAAGTAGCTTATTCATCACTGGTAAACAGGGGAAATAAAATGTGGAAGCTGCGTGATTTTTCCTAGGCCAGGGGAACCAGGCCTGTTTGGGCAGAATCCCATCCTCAGAAGGAAAGGGAAAAACCCCCAAACATCAAACCTCTCCATTTGGCTGTTGTGCCCGCAGGATCCTTTCAGTTTTATTTTTAGGAAGTTAAACTGAGCACAGGTAACAAATGCTATGCTGTGCCCCCTAATCCAGCTGAACAGACTGAAGGGTCTGTTCCCCAAGGAGCTGAACACTCTCAGCTGTCAGTCCTTTCTGGGAATAGTCACCGGTCCTAAAGTAACACTCCCATTCCTGGGGGACAGGGAGGCTAGACCCAGTGACCAGTTAATGCAGGGCCATAAAACCCAGCTTCTGCCAAATAAGTAGGGTGGCTTTGAAGAGGCCCCTGTGGAGTCAGCTGAGGACCCGTGACTGTATTATAGCAGGCCAACTTCTCTCCTTGCCAATCCTGCTTCCTCTCTCTTTGCACCCCCTCCCACCCAAGGTAGTAGTCCTGAAAACACCTCCCAACATACTTCCTACATGCTAATTAGCATCCATTTTTAGAGTCCACTTCCCCAACAGATCTGCAACAACACTGGCATCCAGGGCTCTCTCTGCAAAGAGCTCTCTGCTGGTAGCAGACTGCATGTCACTGTGTTCACCTGAATGGCAGCCCACAGCTCAGAGTTCCACTTCCATCCTTAGTAGCCAATGTATTCATTCAATATTGTTTTTGAACATCTTTAAGATTCCCTAAGTAGTTTCCCTGGTCTGAGTGAATTATCTCATGAGCCAATAATTACTCTGTGTGTGTGTGTGTGTGTGTGTGTGTGTGTAAGAGAGAAAAAGAGGTGGTGGGGGAGGTAAGCAACATGTGTGTTCTTGGTTACAAAACTGAAAAGATTTTAGCAGTCTACCTCTTACCTGATTTTTTCCCATAAGCTTTGTTGTTCTTAATGTGGAATTTGCAAAATGAGATATTTTTCCACAAATACATATCTTCTGTTACAGCAGAAATGACTAGTAGTGCCTGGGTAGCTCAGTTAGTTGTCTGCCCTCAGCTAAAATCATGATCCCAAAGTCCTGGGATCCCACTGCCAACGTCAAGCTGCTGGCTCCCTCTGCCCCTCTCCCTGCTCATGCTGTCACTCTCAAATAAATAATGTCTTAAAAAAAAAAAAAGAAATGCCTATAATTGATGTGATATTTTATTATATTTATATTGGACATTATTATTTTGGAAGAACTTACAATACTAACTGTTGCCTATCAGTTTACATTGTAAATTATATAAGGCAGGAACCATATACCTGGTAAAGAGCCATGCAAGGAAAATGAATGATAAAAGGGGGTCCAGCAGGGATAGTAATTTATCCCTTACTTATCCTTACAATATATTGTAAAATGATCCAGTGTAGCATTTCTTTAAAAAGTGAAGGTATTATTAAAAAAAAAAAGTGAATGTATTAAAGGACATTATAAAGATAAAATCAACAATATCCACAATATGGAAAATTCTGTAAGACAAGGAACCCAAGGTTTCTTCAATAATAAATTGTAAGGAAAAAAGAGGAAACGGGAACTTACAGGTTAAGAGAGTAAAAGACATTATCAATCAATTACAATATATAGGTCTTGTTAGAACTTAATTCAAACACACACGTGCAAACTAAAAAACTGTAAGACAGCTGGGGAAATGTGAATGCTAACTGGATTTGATGACATCAGGAACTGCGGTTAATTTTTTGAAGATATAATGGTGCTGTGGTTATGTGTTTAAGAGTCCTTATCTTTAAAAAAAAATCCTCATCTTTTAGAGATGTATAATGAAATGCTAAAATAAGATACTAAGATAAAATGATATGATGTCTAGGAATTGCTTCAGTAACTGGGGAGAAGAGTGGATGGAGAACGACTGACGCAAGACTGGCTATGAACTCATCACTGTTACGCTGGGAATGGGTAGGCAGGACCTCTTATTACTTGACTTTTATTACATTTTAAGTTTTCCACAATACAATGTTTTTAAAAGTGCATGTACATCTGCTAGTCTATAAGGAGAATTTTTCCTGGAGTGCAGTAAGAAACCCAAGGCATCTGTGCATAAGTGAAAGTGATCACTAACTAGCTGGCCTAATTGATGCTGGCAGT
The DNA here is from genome assembly GCF_011764305.1 of Mustela putorius furo. Taxonomy (NCBI): domain Eukaryota; kingdom Metazoa; phylum Chordata; class Mammalia; order Carnivora; family Mustelidae; genus Mustela; species Mustela putorius. Next base: position 18,788,263 of record NW_025421325.1, read on the forward strand.
TCCATTATCCTAAGAGAAATCATCGTGGACTCCCACCGAAGAAACAAGGCAGAGGGGAACCAAACCAAGGCAGCAAGGTAATCCCATCTGTGTGCTGACTCAGACGGGAACAGAGAAGCCAGCAAAGCGATGTGTTTCCCATATGAGATCATGGATTGGCCACCAGCAGCCGCTACTAATGTTAGAACAGGGTTTTTCCCTAAGAGTCACAATTCCTCTAGCTAGCAAAACAGGAACTGATTCTAACAGGAATATTATGTAATACCAGGGGTCTGAAGAGATTGGGAAAAGCAGGATGAGGGGTAGAGAAGAGCGACAGGATGAAGGTGGAGGCAGGAATGGAAAAGTCTCTCAGGGGCCTTAAAGGGATCAACCCCAGGACAACTCCTGCTGCCTCAGCCCTTCCAGCCAGTTCTTTCCTTTGATTACCAGGCAACTTAGAGGCAGAACATGACAAGGGAATCAAAAACCTTGTCTTCTCCACAAAGAATGAGCAGGATTAAGGAGATGTTCAGTAAAGAAAAGAATAATGGGCCAACCAGATGGGTGGCATGCTGGGCAAGCTCCCTTTCACTGTAGAAAGAGCAGTGGTCAAGAGAGGAGCGTTTTTTAAGAATGCAGCCAATCAGCAGAGAGCTCATAAGCAACACACTTCAAAGGCTTAGTGGCAGAGCTAACAATGCAAGCTCCTTAAGAGATGGTAAGTGTGAATTTTTAAGAGGTCATAACCCAGTATGTACATTGATCCTGCTTCTAAGATAGCCAGGAAACGCCAGACACTATTACTACCAAACCCACTTGCCTCCACATGCCAAGATTTTCATTATGGTTATCTCTGGGTATCTGGATCATGGGTTTTTTTGCCTTCTTCTTAGTGCATATCTGTAGGCAATAATTTTTCTGTAGTGACAATATTAACTGCTTCCACAATAAAAAATCATTTGAAATTAACAAACAAATGCAAACAGGGAAAAACCTACAAGTTTAGCACCTGGAGGGTGCATTCCTCCAGGATGATCATTTAGGTCAGACTGTTGTCCTGTCCAAGAGGCAGGTGAACTAGTCATAGGGGGTGGCATTTTCGGAGCTCCCTATGCCACTAGCTCCATGCTCTTTCCCCTCATCTCTTTCACTTTTAGATTGTCCTAATGCCTCTCTCAAGGTCCTTCCCCTGTTAAATCATACCAGCTTGGGTCTACAGGGACTTTAGTGAGGCCAAATGAAAAAGCCTTCTGCCACATGTAGTGAGAGCAGAAAGGAGCCAAATGAGAATAAGGAAGCTTACAGAAAGACAAGGTTCAAGGGGAGAATGGGTTCTGGCAGATGTGGATGGGTCCATGAGAAAAATCAAGTAAGAAACTCATGGTATCAAATGAAGTGTGAAAAAACTAGTTAATAGTAATGGCAATGAAATGAGAGGAAAGAACGTATTGTAAGTGGAAACGAAGTAAATGTGTGACCCCAAGGAAAGCCCAGGGTGGCACACACATTTTGCTAATGTTTCATTACTGATCAGTTGCTACAGACTTGCTCTTCCTTTGGATCTTACCAAATTGCAAAAAAAATCACAACCCCCAGCCCCAAGCTTCAAATCTCTCCATTATTTCCAAATGCATGCAGAGACTACAGTCTAAGCTCCTAGCATGTGTCTTACTAGGGTTCACCAGGAATTTACAACCACCTTCCAATAGCTGGTCCGAAAGTCAAAACTAATTTACAGGGAGACTTTCTTTTCTTTTGATACCAAGTCCCTCAATAGTGGTTTCCAGCACTTTTTGATGGAGCATGCATAGCCAATAATATGTATACAGCATCTGAGGGTAAATGCATGCAGTTGCTTGCTGGCAGCAGCTGCGGGAGACAAGCCCAGGGACAGCAGCTACTCCAGCCCCCCGCCCCGTGCCACCCCCCACTCCAAGGGCTCAGGGGATCGGTATGTTGGCACACCTGCCAACATACCGAATGGCACACTGACTACAGAACTTGGCCTCAGAATAAGCTGGCTGGTGAAATTGCTTGTAAAACTACAATCAGAATTAAGGCTTCAGTGCAAAGGTGGAAACATACTATATTCTTTTTTTTTTTTTTTTTTTTTAAAGATTTTATGTATTTATTTGACAGAGAGAGATCACAAGTAGACAGAGAGGCAGGCAGAGAGAGAGACAGGGAAGCAGGCTCCCTGCTGAGCAGAGAGCCCGATGTGGGACTCGATCCCAGGACCCTGAGATCATGACCTGAGCTGAAGGCAGCGGCTTAACCCACTGAGCCACCCAGGTGCCCCTACTATATTCTTTTAAAAGGATCAGTGGAGTATCTCTCTGTTTGGGGAGCCCCAGCTCCTGTCTTTGTGGTTACTCTTGCTATGCTTAGGAAATCTGTTGGTCCTATTCCAGTAAGAGTCTGGCTTAGCAGCTACAAGAAAAGCAAGGCTGGTCATGGGCTCTCTCCAGCCCTGACCAGGGCAGATGGACCTGTACTGGCCTGGGATACTGTTGGAGTCTCTGCTTGGGCCCCCTGGTGGAAGTCCTCTTCTAGCTAGACCTGAAAGAAGCTAGGTTTTGGAAGACCTGTGGCTCTCAGAACAAACTCTTTCAATCTCAATCTCTACTCAGAGATGCCATTTACACCTTGCCTGGTGTAGGGAGAAACTCCTACCTCCCTGTTCTGGCCAGCTTTTCCCCTTTCTTCCCTTCTCTCACTCAGAATAAACAAGAGATAGTAATGAATCTTATTTATATTGTATCATACTCTGAGACTGAGTCTCTGAATAAAGGTCCACTTATTTAGAGAGCTGGACAACCAGTTTCTAATCAGAGTAGCACATCTCCCACACAACTCAGCTCGTGCCTCACCTCCTAATGCCCTCTCCCTGCATTCTACAGCTCTCCCTGCTTTCTTTCAACTTCGTGTTTGCACATGTTGCTACTTCAGCTTGAAAAGCCTTCCTTGTCTCTTCTCTTACTAACCCATTTGTCCTTGACGGATAAGCTAGGACAACACCAGGGAACCACCACCTCCAGGAAGGGGGAGCCCATGTGTGCACCTCTAGCACAAGTTACGAAACTGCACTGAAATGATAAACCACGTCTCTCTTCCAGGCCACTGTGAGCTCCATGGGAGGCTGCAACAGGCTTTGTCTTCCCAACCCACTGTTTTGAAGAGTGCCTGGCACACCGCAGGTGCTCAAGAACTGCCTATGGAATTCATGAACGAGGTAAAGCAGATTTACAGTAAAAAGAAATAATCTTGGTGACTGAATTCATGAGACACTGGCAAATGGTATGCCCTATGCAGACCACAGGAACTCAGGTAAGGTTTAATGATATTTTTGAAACCTTCAGATTAACAGATGTATTGACAGGTGAATGTAGTAGGAATAAAAAAGGAAGCAGTTGAGGGACGTGATTGCTTTAATGTTGTGATATATGGCTCACAGTATATACAACTCAGAATTGAAACAAACAACACTCAAATCTGTAACTATATATATATATCATACATTGTATATCATATATGGTATTATAGCTACAAACTGTATTAATTACTAACATTGTAAGTTGTACTATATACAGCTTTAATATGTAATATGCATGATTAAACAAGATAAGCCATTTTATTATTTGAGAGTCCAATCGTACAGCCCATTTTAGGTATTGCTCAGCCTTTTCCCCTATCAGGCATCTCTCATTGCCATGTGGAAGCAGATTCTCCATTCACACTCGAGTTCTATTTCACACCATCTTCTTCCCACTTCCATGTATTTGCCAAGTCACACTCCCTAGATTGTTCCTCAGCAGACTATTCCCCAACCCTTGTTAACATCTATTGAGTGTGCACTATGTGTCAGTACTTGCTAGGGATGGATATCTTAGCCTTGAGGAGCTTCTAGAAGCCTAAGTTTGATGTAATTCCTGCCCTTAAATCTTCTATGAGTGTCTGCATTCCTTAAGCTACTTTAAGTAGCATTTTATCTAGAGAATCCTTCTATTTGCTGGTCTATAAAAAATAAGCAAATTGTTATTTATGGCACAAGACTTTTCTGAGCCAAGAGTTGTTTTCCTGAGCTTTGTTCAAATGTTTTGACCTAGACACTTTTGTCCCCACCAAAAAGCTTCAAATGGGCTCATGCTTAAGGAAGAATACATGTGTCCAGGAGAAAGGAGGCACTTGTTTTAATTTTTATTATGAAAAGTTATTAATTTCAATAATAAAACAAAAAGGACTCCACTTTCCAAAATAAAAGTAGGGTGTGTTTATAAGTCATTTAGCCTCAGGTATATCTGTCAAACCAATATGAACACAGTTAATATTGTTATAACAAATCATGATAACGTGAGTCACTTATGAGCATTTTAGTGTATTCCTTATTGCCAGCAGAGATTTAACTTAAGATAAACGTAAAACAAATATTATTGCAAGGAGTATCTATTAACAGATTCAAACAAGAGGCAAAAATAATTCAGTTGGGGTGTGTGAAAGCTATGCTGCCTAGAATAGTTTTCACATAAGAGGACAACCACATTCAAAGATTTACAAATGGTTTTAAATTTGAACAAGTGTAAACTGTTAAAAAATCAATTTGCTAATTGCTTAGAAGTTAGCTACTAACTAATTACTAATTTAGTAATAGTAACTAAATTAGTAAATTAGTAATAACTACTAATTTTTCTCTTCAAAAATGAGAATGCTGTGGGAAGGCAATGAAGGGTTATTTCCAGGAATGGGCTCTCAGAAGAACCAAAATATTAATGCCCATTCACTGGTAATTTAACATCAACAAAAATCCATAATTACAAGTACATTTTAAAATATACAGATCTTGTTAAAAAATTATATATAGATCTTAGGGGTGCCTGGGTTGCTCAGTTGGTTTAGTGGCTGCCTTTGGCTTGGGTTGTGATCTCAGGGTCCTGGGATTGAAACCCATGTCAGGGAGTCTGCTTCTCCCTCCCCCTGTTTGGGCTCTAATAAATAAATAAATAATCTCTTAAAAAATGAAAAAAAAATTATATAGATTCTATAAACATTCACAAACACTTCCACTAAACTACGAAGAAAGCAACTTTTGTTTTCTCACAAGAAGCAGCTTTATTACATATTAGCTGAAGGCTGAAATAGTATTACAGCCATGCCTTCTTTCCCTGTATTTCACTTTACCCTACTTCACAGGTACTGTATTTTCTATAAATTAAAGGTTTGTGGCAACCCTGTGGAACAAATCTATTGGTGCCATTTTTCCAAAAGCATGTGCTCACTTCATGTATCTGAGTGTCACATTTTGGTAATTCTTACCATATTTCAAACATTTTCATTATTTGTTATGTTGATCTGGAATCAGTGATTACAACTCATCGAAAGCTCAGATGACTGTTAGCATTTTTCAGTAATAAAATATTCTTTTAATTAAGGTATGTACATTTTTCTTAGACAATGCTATTGTACACTTAACAGACTACACTATAATGTAAACATAGCTTTTATACCCACTGGGAAACCAAAAATCTCATTTGACATGGTTTATAGTGATATTTTATTTATTGTGGTTATCTTCAACCAAAGCCTTAATATCCCTGAGGTATACCCATGCAACGTAAAAAGGACCACACTTTTTGGTTGTTATTACTTTTAAATGAGAAGAAAATGGATGCCTTCAGATCATACTTTTAGAAATTAAAACTAAAAACTGAGTGCATAAATATTTTTAAGGTAATTTGCTTTTAGTGACCTCAGATACATAGAGTGCTCTGAATTCTTCCCAGGAACAGAAAGACCATTTATATATTGTATTTATTCAGGGTAAGCTTCCTTGTCCATGTCAGAATGGGAAATTTAACATCACTGAAGAAGCGAAATGGTGATAAAGGAGGTAGAAGGCAGAAATGAACACATATTTCTGAATATTCACACAGGGTAAATGTTAATGTTTGTCTAGAAAGTGGGCATTCATTTAGAGAATCAGAAAGTAAAATTCAAAAGTATCTTGATTTTACAAGTGCAAAATTCCAAGATGAATTCACTCAACAACACAAATCACTTGGGCTGGGTGAAAGTGGTAATATCAAAGTAAGAAAATTCACCAGACCTGTGTGACTAAGGCCTATCAAACCTCCACCCCAGCCAATTAAGTTCACAGAATTTCTCTAACCTGGCCACCGACCAAGGACTTGGCTCATTCCCATGCTGTCTTTCTTAGCCGCTATAATCAATGAGGCAGAAAAAGTCCTTTCTAAAAGTGCCAACAAAAATTTTCAGTAATCAGTGTCACCTCAGGTAAAAACAAAGTCTTTACTTTATAGTCACTGCTTTTAACAAAAAAAACAAAACAAAGAAAAAAAAAACAAAACCAAAAAAACTCCCAAGACTCTTAAAGCTACTTTATTACCCTAAACAGGTAAAGTTAAAATGAACATGATCTCACTTTTTTAAATCTACTCTATGGTAGGGAGTTCCACATATTATGACAGTCACCAAAAATCAACAAAAAGGCCATTCTTTATTCACAAATATCATTTGCATCTTTTTCATGCTGCCTAAGCAGTCATTCCCTTTCAACTGAACACAGAATTTGTATGGGTGAAAAAAACAGCAACTGCTTTCACTGCCTCAGGTATTTAAATCCTCAATAGAAGACAGTAAAGGTATGTCATAATGGGAATTGGCTAAGGACTTCAGATGCCAAGTGGTGAAAGAGCTCTGAAATTTGGAGAACTAGTGGGTTCAAGTGAGAATGAGACAAGATTTCTAGGGTTACAGATAATGATGGTGAGAAAAAGCATATCCATTAAATGCTAAATGCATGGAAGTAACTTGTCTGCTCACATGAGAAAGACTTCTTAGGAACTGCAGGGAAAAACCAGGTAGCAGGGCATGGAGTGCCTCCTCTGAAGTCAAAGACCCCAGGCAGGCAAAGGGCACAAGTATCCCCTGGGCATAATTGAGCTTAAAGATCTTTTGATTTGGTTAACTTCAGAGTGGAGATAATCTGTAACAATCTGATGCATTATATCTTTTATACTTTGTATTCCAGCCTCCATCATAGTATCTTGTCACTTGGCCATCATATCAAGTTTCAGAGAGTAGAATGGGAAAAAGAATGATAGTAATTCTCTATTATACTGATGATTCAGTTAGCTAGGCATGCCTCTACTTTGCTTTTCTATTTGTTTTGTTTTGTTCTGGTAAGACATTTTCCTTAAAGCCATAAAATGTTTAAGACACAGGAAGGCCAAGAAAAGTAACTTGTTGACTTCTGATAGGTTATAAAAACTCATTATTCTACCTAAATTTTCAATTGGTAATTTCTTCTCCTAGTGATCTAGAGCAGCTTTCCTAAATGTGTTCTAGGAGATATAAACAGGTAGTTTTTGAAAAGAAGGGTCCACAGTCCAATAAGTAACAGAAGCTTTGGAGATGTACCATATTCATTACCACATAGAAGTCTCTAAAAGGATGCAGTTTAAACAAACAAACAGTTACATAATTATATGTTCAATCTATTGTTTCCCAAGTGTATCTGAACACATGACATGACAACCATCAGCCCCCTTCCCTTCTTTCCCCCCAACATCTATTAATACCATCTCCTGTTCCATGGAACACCTCTGGAAAACCCTGCCCTACAGCAATGCTGAGAGAATTCATCAGAAGAAAGAGTACCACAACTTGAACTGAAGCTGATCCAGTCCCAGGCTCCCTAACCCCGCTGAGGCCTGCCTAATCTGCAACATAGTAAAGCAAAACAACAGCAAGAATGCTGCTAAGTTACACTCAGAAAGACCTGGTTTTTGAACACAGTTGTTGACACTTACAAGTTACTTTACTTAACCTTTCTGAATCTTCCTCATATTTAATACCTGTCTTGTGTATCTCTTAGGGTTGGTGCCTAATAGTGAACAATGTTGAGACTGTCCTTTCTAGACCAAAATGATGATTATTGCCGAACCACTTCCTGTCTAATGAAAAAGCTCCAGTTTCACACTATGGTCCTTCTGCTTTTAGCTCAGGTTTGAGGTCAAACCTGCCAGGCAGAGCTTGAAGCAGCCTACAGTGGAGCTCTACTGATCTTCATTAAAGTTCTGAACACATGTTTATAGGAGGTTATAAAAATATAGCTGTTAAACAGCTTTTAGAAGATAAGCATGGTCTAAATCATGCAGGTTACTGCAGTTTGGGGAATATTAATAAATCATTATTTTATTCACAAAAAGAGAACTTCTGTATCAGAGATTTAGAAAAAAAATATAAGCATAGACACCTAGGAAAAGGGACACCTGGAATTCACTTTTATTTCTAGTGTTTCATCATCATGACAAAAAGCTCCCCAAACCATCTTTTGATATTTTTCAGTATTTGCATTTAAACAAACAGCATATAAAACAGTCATAGAAAGAAATTCATAGTAATTTCTTTAAACATTTGGTCACTTAGTCAGTAGGAAATGGTAAAATAGCAATTAATGTCCTTTCAGTTTCTGATGGAGAAAAAATATGCATTAATAGGATATGTAATGAATATGTCAGAAAAATGTCAGTCATCTTAATAATGCAATGAAGTATAAAGTTCTAAATGATGAATTAAGTCAAAACAACAACTGCTATTTTTATTTAATAAGAAATAAAAGCAAGTAATTTTAGGGAGAGAAAAATGTATTTACCTTGACTTTTCAGGTATAAAAGCTACACTAGAAGGGAAGAATAGATCAAGTGAGACAGAATCCATTTTGGATTTGTCCTTCTGAGTGCTTCTGAGATCATTGCAAGTGATGTGCTTCTGAGATCATTGCAGACACAGGCAGACTTTCTTTGAATAACCCAGTCAGCCAAAATTTTGGAAGAATTAACTGAACTTCTCCTAGAGTACATCTGTCCTGGGTATGGCTTGTGTGTGCCTGTATTGTTGAAATACAAAGAGAAGCATAATCCCCTGCCTCAAGAACTTACCACTTTAAGTTGAATTTCATGTCCTCCCAATCCATTTGCCTTTAACTGAAAACAACTCAGAATGAATTATTGTGGCTACATACTACTTTTACCAGTTTTTAACTAGCACATGGTTAAAAAGTCAATGCATACTTTCACTCAGTATATATAAAGGTAATATAAAATGGAAATTATTAAAGAAGAGAAAAATATATAATTTTGTTATCAATCAAGCTTGCAGCTAGGACTCCTGATTGACCAAAGCCAATCAGGCAATTCAAAAGCTGTATTGGTGGGTATTTAGAAAAAGTCCTTTGGCAGTAAGCTGATTAAAACTAAAATCCCTCCATACTACCATCAATTGCTTTTGTAAGTCTTTCAAAAAGGGAAAGCCACCCTTTCTAACTTCTTAGAAGTAAATTCTTTTGAGTCTAAAGACCTAGTCAGTGTTTTTGAAACTGCACCCCACAGTCACCTGGGGCTTGTTGAAAATGCCTATTTCTAGAGTCCAGTCAGCCAGAGCCTATAGGAAGCATTTTTGACAAGCTCACCAGGTGATTCTTCTGCCTAACAATTTAAGAACTGGAGGCAGTGAATAAATTACTGCTCAGTAGCTCCTCCTAGTGTCAGCTTTTCAGAAAATACTCCAGTTTCCCCAAATTGGGTGTAAGAAGCAATTACAGTAGTGCTCCCTTAATTGTGGCTACTTCCAAGACCCTCCCCCCAGTGGATGCCTGATTACCAAACCCTGAATATATATGTTTTTTCATATACTTATGATAAAGTTTTATTTATAAATTAGGTACCATAAGAGATTAACAACAATAATTAGGAATAAACATAACAATTTCAACAATATACTACAATAAAAGTTATGTAAATGTGGTCCCTCTCTCCTTTGCTCTCCAAAATATCATACTGTACTGTACTCAGCCTTCTTGTGAGAATGTGAGATGCTAAAATGCCTATGTGATAAGATGAAGGGAGGAGGTGTGACAAAAGCACTGCGACATAGCAGTAGGCTCCTGGTGACCCTTTGAAGATCCATCAGAAGGAGGATCATCTCCTCTGGAACCGCAGTTGAGCCCGGATAACTGAAGCCATGGAAAGCGAAGCCAAAGGGGAGGACTACTGTATTTCATATCAGAACAGCAATCAATCACCACCCAAATCTTTAGTTACCAGTGGTCAACCCGGGATCAAGTCCCACGTCGGGCTCCCTTTTCAGTGGGGAATCTGCTTCTGCCTCTCCCTTTGCCCCTTCGCTAGTATGCTTTCTCTCTCTCAAGTGAATAAATACAATCTTAAAAAAAAAAAAAGTTATGTTCATTCCTTGAAGTGTTTTGATGTTGCTTCTTTTACATTACAAGACAACCAGTCCCCTTTAGGCTCCAAAGGCCTGGCAGTTGCTGGGGAGATGATGAACAGACATGTCTGCTCCTGTTTCATTTTTCTCCAGCCTGGCTCTGGCTCATTCACCTTATTCTGCCTTCAATAGCTGCCAAAAAAGATTTCAGTTCTTTTCCCAACCAAATCTGTCTGGCTCATGAAAGCCCATGTTTGATAAGGTCTGAAATGCACAGGTGATGAGCCTAACCTGGAGCAAGCATGCAGGGAACGACCCAGCCGCTCAGGCCAAAGCTGGGTGGGTAGCAACACCAAGAGCTAATCCTACTCGCTAGGGTGCAGTGGACTCAAAACATGATGGTCTGCAGGCACCTGAGTGGGGATGCATGGCATTTGAGCAAGCAGCCATGGGCCATGAGAAGAGTCAGCTGGCAGGAGATAAGAGAACAACATTTAAAGACTATGGATTTGAACATGGATCTTAGAAACTTTCCTGGGCAAAGTAGGTTTTTATCCAAGTTAGAATGACTTTGGATGAAGCTGAACAGGGAACTTACTCTGAATTAGGGTCAAGGTTACTCCTTGCTGGGCTAATTGTCACTAGCTGCCTCCTGAGGTTCAGAGAGATTAAATTCCTGCCTAAGGCCACATGAGTCACAAGAGCCTAGGCAAGACTGAGACCCAAGTATGCATAGAGCCTGTACTCTTCCCACCATCCTACACTGTTTTTCCATTTGTTACTTCTGTTCTTTAAGATTTTTGTCCTTTTTGGTTTGGATTTAAATTACATTTTTCTATTGACATTGTCACTTACACAAAGTGAGACCCTAGATGCAGGAACATTACCTAATAAGAGTCTGATATACAGAACATTATATGGATCTTTCTTAGGGTTTAACAAAAGCTTTAACACTCCATATGTATAAACGCACCTGTCCAATTTAAGAGTGACTTGTTGCTCAACTGTACTGACGCAATCAGATATTACTGCAGGGTTTTAGCCAATGTTCATAGTAATTACTTAGTGATTCTTTTATTGAGAGTGCTGTTCTGAATAAACTGGATTTTTCTTGGCCATGGTTAACTAAAACAACAAAGTGGAGTTTATCTACATGATCTGGTTGGGAATAAAGTACAAATTCCTAGTGTGACACCAGTCTTAAAAGAGAAGGACACTACTCTTTTCTCTGTGCTTTCCCATCACCTCCAACCACAGCACCCGGCCAAAGTGCTGGCATACAGGACCCATGTATCTGAGTAAGTGGACAGCGACTCTAGCCCAACTCTCCTTTCTGCACAGGCAAACCCTAAGTTTGTAAAGACAGCCAGCCAGCTCCTTGTTGGATCCCTGGCGTACATCTTTTCAGCTCTACATTTTATTGTGTCAAGCTCAGTGAGATACATATAAATACATGTCATGTATGTAGTCCCACTAAAAAAGGGAATCCTGGAACATATCAACACATAAGAGAATTCACAGATGAATCATGCCTCATTCTGCCGAGAGCAAAGAATGGTGAGAGGAAATAAAGAAACATAATGGGTTTCCATTGGTAGCTTACAGAATTGCCCCTTAAACTCTATCTTTCATATAGTAGAGTAGGGGAAAATGAGCAGGATCCCGGTATTTGCTTGGACTTACTTCCTACCCTTTCAAAGACAACTGAACTCTTTACATTTGCTTTATGACTTAATGAGTCTCACAGTGCTTTCATCCAAGTTATTTTACCCATCATTTCTAGGTGAAGAAGCAGAAGTCCAGGGCAGGTGAGTGGCCAGGTAAATGGTGTGATGCCTTTATCCAGAAGTTAAGGCTGGAATTCTCTCAGCCCAGCCCTTTGCTGGTCAAGCTCAGACTCCATGGACCTTAGTATCCTTTTCTTAAAGTCAAAAGGAGGAGAACCAGGTGGTCTCTTTCAGTTCTAAACTTTTCCACTTGTTCAAAGTCACACTGAGGATGAAGTGACAGAACTGGGACTTTTACTGGGACTGTGGTTTTAAAACAATGAATACTCACTGAACTATGCTAAACCAGTTCTAATGAAACAGAATGTCTGTTATCATTGTAACCTCCAGTCTGGATGCTTTGTGCTTGGAATCAGTATCTCAAGAATCCCAACAGCTTGACCAATAAGTTTGACTAAAAGATAAGGCACATCTATCACTTAGCATAGATACCATCATATTCCCATGAGAGACTCTGATGGTCACAGACTAAAAGTGGTAAAGAAAACATCGTATCATGTACCAAAGCCACTGAAATGCGGCCAGCTTATGGTGCTGTTCCTCCAATGTGAAAGGGAAGGAGAAGATATTCTATATGCCTTACAAGTCACAACTGTCTCCTACCAATAAACTGAAAAACGTACATGGGAGATAAAAGAGCCCAAAGACTTCCAAGTAATGAACAAATAAAAAGGCAGCTTAGGAGATAGAGGAGGGAAGAAACAAGATTTAGAGTAATCAAGAAACTTCCTTGGAACAAGTCACAAATCCCTTAACAATGATGCTCTGAGCATCCTGATTCTCCAGAACAAACAGAATGATTTCAGGAATAAGCTCATGGAGTTGACAACCGGCTGATGAGACAAACCTCTGTGACTTACACAAAGTGAGTTACTCACACACTAAAGACAATTCCCTTAGAACTCCTCATTACACACACACACACACACACACACACACACACACACAAACTCCTCACTCCACACAAAAGGATAAACTCTACTCTATGAAAACAACTTTCAACCATGGAAAACTGATTAAATTTGGATATTCCAGATCTGGAATAGCTTTGCATTCCACTCCTTCATTCCATAAAACAACCACTTTTTGAACCTGATCCCATTCTGGGACTACTCTCTCTTGCCAGAACCCAAATGATGATGTAAACCTATTAGTGACCCTGTATTATTAAATCTTCCTTCCAGATCTAAATTTCCCAAGCACTCATGAGCAGACAGATGATAGTGGACCCAGGAGAAATCAATTACTCTGTCTCCACACCTCATTCTCTGTCCCATGCAATTGGGATGATGAACCATACATAACCATACATAAGGAATATGGCAGACCCGTAGGTGTGGGAAGATGAAGTGCTCAAAGAACAAGGAACTTATATTCTGTGAAAGACTCAAACTAACCATTATCTTTCATCCACTTTTATTCTGCTCTCCGCTGGCTTCCATCCCTGATTTCTATTAATATTAATATAGATGACAAGAAGACTTATTGAAAGGATTTGAGGAAGAAGTAAACTAGGACAAAACAAAACATAGGACAAAAATAAACTGGGCACTAACAACTTTGCACTTGAAGGATGACCCTGACACTCTGAACCTACTATACAAAATAATTACACCACTCTTTAAGCGAAGCTAAATAAATGTTAAATAATATTATAATCAGGAGATACTTTACCAAATTTTAGGTTGTGAAAACTTTTAATTATATACACAATCAGTGGACCACCAATATTATTATCAACAATTAACAAGGTTTTGCCACATTGCTACATCATTTCTTTAATCTTTGTGTATGTACTTCTAAGCAAATTCTGGATGAGTCATTTCACTCTTCCTTCTTTCTAGATGTCTAAAAAATAAGGAAATTTTCTTACATAATCACAATGTCATTAGCACATCTACCCAAACTGACAATAATCCTTTGACATCATCTAATACACAATCCACAATCAGATTCCTCAACTGTCTCATGTGAACCATCTTATGGTTCAAATCAGGTCCCACACCAGGCTTACATATTAAGTCTAGTGACTTCTATCCCTTAGAGTCTTTCTATCTACAGTCTCTTTCCACCTGACAATCCCATTTGTTTTTTTCATACCACTGACTTACTGCAGAAATTGGGTCAGTTGTCTTAAACAATTTTTCACATTATGGATTTTTATTTGTTTCCTCAGAAGGTCATTAAGCTTGCACCACCAAACACTGTATTTTTTGAGTGAAAGTTACTTCTAGAGACCTGAAAAGATTTTACTTTAAAGCCAAGAATACTTCCTAGATTCATATGCATATGTCAGGTGCACACAAGTTCTGATTGTTCTACTTTTAGCATTACTAAGATTGATCAGTGATAGTAAGTTCTTTTTTAGCTCTGGAAAATAATTTTTGGTGTTGAAACAGATTTCCATAGATTACCATGGAAGTGAATTTTAAGTAACTCTTAATAAAGGAGATAATGAGTAAGGTTGTTATTAGTAACCAGAAAATTAACAGTCCTTATATAAAGTCATCAATTAAGAAGCAGGAAAGTTAACCTGCAACTAAAACAATAAACTTGATTCCCATGATTATTATAAAAGTTCTATCTACCGATCCACTGAATTATACCAACCAACTCAGTTACCTAGTTTCCTAATGAGCAACTACTAAAGACACTGAGCTAGTGCTGATGAAGTGACAGTCATGGCCTCTGCCTCAGGTAGAATAGCAAGACATATTCTATTAAAAGGATAATAAAAGAGATTATAAGCTAAGCACACAGAGTGACAGCAAACTCAGACAAATGCAGAGTTCAGTGAAGGGAAAGACCATCGTAGGAAACCCTTTCATGAAGATGTTACTCCCTTGAGGACAGTGATACTTGTCTGTTTTGCTTACTGCTACATTACCAGTGTCTAGAAATGTGCCCGGCACAGAGGCATTTAATAACAATCTGAATACATGAATGAGCCAGGACTTAAAATACCAATGCTTGTTTGACTAAACAACTGTGCATTCCTTCTCTCCCTACTTCAGTGGTGGGAGGCTAGACCTGAGCTGCACTGGAAGACTCAGAGTGGACAAGCCAAGGGCAGTGAAAGCGGAACCCATGGTGTAGGGAAACAAAGATGTGAGAAGACAAAGGATGTCTGGAGCTCACTGAAACAGTCCTGGGGATCTGATTTTGAATCAGCAGGCATTAGCTCCTAGACACAGACCATGCCAGCTGGTAGAGCCTAGTATACAAGGCTAAGGGACAGTGCATTTGTTAGACACAGGAATGATCGGAGCAGGGCAGTGATGTTACACAAGAGAGAGTTCATGAATACAAGTCAGAGAATACCCTGAAAATAGGAAAAACTAGGGTCAGGCAGACCAGTTAGGAAAGTAATTCAATGGCAATAACAATTGGTAGTAATAATGGCCATGATTTTGGTAAAAATGGAAAAGCAGGATAGATGCCATAGGTATTAAAAATATAAATAAAATCAACAAGAGTTGTTGATGATCTGACTGGACATGAAGGTCAAAGGAGAGAAAGAAATCAAAGATCATACTCAAGTTCATTATCCAACTGTGCTGGGCAAATACAACATACAGTGATGGAAAAGGTATTAGCATGTTTACTTTTTTTTACCCGACAACACTGGGTACATTTAATCTACTTGTCATCATTCTCACAGGAAGTGATCCCACCAGTGCTTCAATCTAAAACTCAGGACCAGAGAAAGGTAAGGCTTGGCTCAAAGTCACAAAAGCAATTACCAACAGATCTAAAGACCTAAATGGAGATCTTCTCCTGTCCCTCAGTCCATTACTCTTTCCATTCTGACATCATAGTTAGTTTCCATTAATCTTTCTCAATAGTACAATTATAATTCCTAAGAAAGGCAAACCTGTTAGAAGGGGAGGCCTGTCTCTCCTGGCAGAACACCTTGCATTCTTTTGGTGGGAGATGAAAATGGGAGTCAGGAGCAAGATGTCTAACCTACGCCTTCCTACAATGTGTGGAGAAAATATAAAATAGATCCAGCTTGCTGGCTACAGGAATAACACCCAAAAGGCTTCCATGTCAGGGTGTTAACAACATGTATATCTGGAGGCACAGGGTACTTTCTGCAATCCACTCACACATTCGTATACAATAAATTAGGAATTATATATTTCCATGATATATAGTTGTCTAAAGTAAACTGAGAAACTCAGCAAATTACCCATGCTTAACCAGTAAGAACCAACACTAGAGCTGAAAGAGTGAAGAAAAATATGCCACTTTCTTCACTTCAAAAGGGGGGCTTCTTCAGTCTTCCTCAGGCATATATTCTGAAGGCTGTAATAGGAGATAGTCATGACCGGGAGGAGAAAGAGTGAAGTGGAAGAGAAAGTCTACATAAGAGACCAGGGATAATGTAAAATTTAGAATATTTCCAGGCCAATCTTATCTAAATGTACCTTATAAGGAAGTAAATCTTGAGGAGTAAATAAGTTTTTTTTGTTTGTTTGTTGTTTTAAAACACAAATAATGCTAGGGCCAGGAGTTGAAAACAATCCCCACCCCTACCCCACCCCTGGCCCAAGTCTTTTGAGATAAAATAGTTTACATTTGAAATTAATGGGTGAAAGAAAGGGTTGTTAAATTTCCAAACAATTTTTCTTCTGAGGTGAAAGGGTTTCATCTTAATGTTTCTGACCTCTTCTTTAGTAATGATTTGGCCAATATCCCTGTGTTAGGCCCTATCCACTTATAGAATGGAAAACAAGGGCTATTTTTCTCTCTAAAATAAAAATGTCTAAGAAAACAAAGGGTTTAGTCTCTGGGAAGACCAACCTTGAGAAGTTCTGCCAGGTAGGACCAAGTTGCAGCTGGAGGGCAAGGCAGCCAGAGTATGTATGTAATGGCCTCCTCACCTCATCCATCACCAGAACCCAGGCCCTGTTCCCCAAGCAACAGTGCCTTTCTAGAGAAACTGAGCCTCACTGAAGGAAAGCAGTGGTGCCTTGCAAGAGCTTCCAAATGGTGGTCTACCAGCTGACTCAAGTAAAGTCAGACAGCAAAGGGACCTCAGACTATGGGGAAAATCTCCAACATGAAAGAAATCAAAACCAAAAGGAAAAATGAGCTCAGAAGAAGAGAAAAACCACCAGGAGCTCTCATAAAATACTGTGCTCAGAGATCAATGTATCCATGAAACAAGAATAGGAGGATACTGAAAAATAAACAAAAAGGAACAATTGGATCATGAGAAATAGCTCTTGGAAATTAAAAATATGAGGGCAAAACTTAAAATTTTAATAAGGAAAAAAATACAAAAATTTTTAGTAGAAAGATTGGAAGAAAAATATCAAGAAAATATCTCCAGAAGTTAAAGATATAAAGATATAGAAAAATAGAAGACAAAAGATGAAAAAAATCCCATGAATAATTCAAGATGCTCACTGTGAAACTAGTGACCTCTAAAGAAAACAGAGGGAAAAACTACCAAAGAATGAATAAAAAGGTTAAATTTCCAGAACTGGTAGAAGGAAATGGATCTTCGCACTGGAAGATGTGTCAAGTACCTAGTGAATAAAAATACCCAACCAATCACACTTCCATGAGAATTTAGAAATCCAAAGATAAAAAGATCCTAAAAACTCCTGAAGACAAGACAAAGAAAACAGATCTATGTAAAGGACTGAAATAAAAACAGCAGGAATGGAAATCAGAAGGGACTAGTCATACCTTCAAAATCCTGCAAAGAAAATGGTTTTCAGCTGAGAATGCTTTAACCCACCCAATCTGCCATGGTATTAGGATAGAGATTTTGAGAACTGTACCCCTTCTCAGAAAGCTGGCAAAAGATGAAGGGGGACAGAAGAGGTAATGGGAGCAGAGTGTACGGGAAAGTCTGGGATGCCAGCGACAGAGCAAACCAAACAGCCAGTCAGAGTGATGAGGAAGAAGGGGGTCCTAGGAGGGCAATCCCTGGGGAGAAAACTGCACTGATTAGCTGGTGTGCTCAACATGGCAGAAAGCTGGATATTAAAAGGTTACTACGGGGTACAGAAAAAATTACACGGACACGCCCTTTGTTCCCCACCAGAAAACAATGCAAAATTATAAAAGGCAATGTGCACTTATAAAAGAAATTAGAGTATACTATTTGGCTTAGCAAGGAACAATATTTACATAGTCATGAAAATGCAGATACCAAATACCAAATTAATAATTATGTCAGTACTTTGAGTGGTAAAAAGGCCTAACCTACCAAAACAGAAGTTCAGATGATGTAAAAAAAAAAAAAAAAAAAAAAGTAACACATCAAGAGTGTCAATGTAAGATATTTTAAAATATGAAAATAAGTACCAGATAATTTTAAAAGAACTGGAGCACTTGGGAGGTGAAATAGCGTGGGATGTGATGGAAGAATGTTGCTTTTCATTAGAAGCCGATGAGGGCAACTTAATTTTTAAAATCAGTATGCATCTATTACTTTGATTAAAAAATAACAACAAACATTCAGTGAGTACTCACTATCACTACATGCCAGGGACTATTTCAAATGCTTTATAGGTGACCTCGTTTAATCTCCAATCTAACAATTCTTTTAGGTAATACTATTATTATCCCATTTTAAAGATGAGGAAATTAATGCAGATAGGGGTTGGGTCATTGGCCCAGGAGCTCAATGCTAGCAACTTGATGGAGCCAGGATTCAAATTTAGGCAGTGTGGGCCAGAATCTGGAGATCTTATTAACTTCTGAAGAAGCCAAGAAAATATAATTCCATAAATTATTTTGGAAAAAGCAGATTTTCGCCTATCAATAAGCGCAGACAGTCATAACCAATCAGACTAACAGACATGAGTAAGTGGAAAGCATTTCTTTTCTCATATCTAAAATCCTATATTTTTCTATCAACAATAAAAAAACGTAGCCCAAACAGCAAGAGCAGCAGAAAAGAAAAAGTTGGAAAAAATTGCAGTCACACAAAGTATAGTTAAAAAATGACTAAGTTTCCTTGATATATGAATTTGTTGGAAAACCATTTATCAACAGCCTGTTTCTCTCTACCAGAGTCCCTCAAGCCGAGAGCCATGTCATTCCCCTTTGACTGATTAATTAGCCAATCAGGGAACATTTTTCATTGTGAGGCATGATGGTTTATTCCAGCTAATGTTTGGTCTCTAATGGCGACATATTAAAGCCAACTCGGCTATTTTAGCCCTGTGGAGTGACCAAAAGAAAGGGATAGAAGATAAATCAAAAGAGCTCCCTTCAGTTTTCCTTCAGTCCTTAACAAAACCCCCAAGGAGCAAATGGCTGGAGGAAAGATTCTCTACCAATAAAAGAAAAAAAAAAAAAAGAAAAGAAAGGTAGAAACGCCTTCAAGCCAAGGGGATCCTTTCCTGTGTCTGAGGAGCAATAATTTATCCTCTGTTGATTAACAGACCACTGATAGAATAGGCACTAAAAAGTCAATATCTAGCTCTTCTTCCTTTTTTCAAAAGCTGTGCTCAATAGAAAATCTAGTTCGGCAATGCTTCTTACTCACTTGGAATGATTTCACCGCTGAATTAGAAGAGGCCAAGAGTAACCTGATCTTGGGTACTCTTCACACTATGGATCACACTCCAGCCAGGCAGTTGCCCATTGTGGTGCAAGTTCTCCAAGCTTCTCATCCATCCCTATGCCTGTGATAGGCATCAAAGCACAAAGATCTTTGTAGAAGTTCAAATATCAGAGGAATACAAGTTCCTAAAGAAGAGAGATGTGAATATTCACATACCCAGGAAACAGGAAGCACTTCTCAAATATGTATATTATACTGCCTAGCCCGTTTAGCAACATTATTCTAAGCAGCTACTCCTTGCTACCCAATTCCACACTTATGTACATAAAACTAACTGGCTTTCTCACCTCCAACTAGGCCAAAGATTACAAATTAGCAGTTGTGTCAAATGAGATCACAAACATGTTTTACTTGTCTGGAACAAGATCTACCACCACCACTGATTTCAACATCATCATTATTTTATAAATCTTGGGAACTTTCGGGCAGGATATCAATTTTCCTGATTCCCTGTCATCTTAAAATCAGACTACTTACATACACGTTTACAGTCAGATACCTGGACTCCATGGACATTTGAGACCCAGGATAAGCTGGCAAATAGAAAAAAAAGGCATAAAAGAGAAGATGTACCAAGTTATGTAACAAGTTACATCTTCTTAACAATACCTTGTCCATTCAGAGACTCTTGCCCTTTGTACCAAGATCAATCATCAGTTCTCCGTAGATTTTTCTGGCACCATGGTAAAAATTAATGGTTCTCTAGTCTGTTTCCACAATGTTTAAAACATACTTCAGTAACTGAGTTCAATTCAGTAAAAACTTTACTGAGAGCCTACTTCATGCAAGGCATGGTTCTAGATGCTATATAGAGTACAAAAATTCCTGCCCTGATGGGGCTTCCAAACCACTGAGGAAAGACGGTAAACAAACAATTCAATGTATCAGGTGGCAGTAACTGCTATGGAGAAGAATAAAGCAAAGGAAAGGGTATAAGAGTTTCAAGGGTTTTGTTGTTATTGTTTGTGTCTTCGATTATACATAGGGTAACATTTGTACAAAAGTGTGAAAGAGGTAGGGGTAGGCCATTCCACACAGAAGAGCCACCAAGTACTTAAACTTGGGGTGGGAGCAGTCCTGAAATACTAGAGGAACAGCAAGGAAGCCAGTGTGATGAGGGCAGAGCAGTTACCAAATACCCAGAAGATGAGGTAGGGCAGTAGTGAGTATGTGTCTATGTATATATGAGAAAGAGTGAGAAAGAGAAAGAGATAGGGTAGGGGTGGGTGGGTATGACATACAGAATTCTAGGCCATTGTAAAAATTTACTTTTTATACTTTGCAAGGTTTTGAAGACAGTAGTGACATGATCTCAATTACATTTTCCAAAGATCACTCAAGCTGCTATAGAGAAATACACTGTAGAAAAGACTCTTACACTCTCCTAAAGAATCTGTTACATTTCATTCAAGATATTTCTATAACTGTGTCCTCTAGCAGAGGACCATGAATTCCAAGAAGGGGGCCAAGTCCTACTGTCTTTGCAGCTTTAGAAATCAGAGCAATCATCAGGACACACCACATAAATTTTTATAACCTTTTAAGTTTCTCCAGCTTTTCCATTATTAAATAAATGCCAACAAACTATGTTTACTGTGCAAGAGAAGAAATCAGGACTTTACATAACCTGTAAAAGAATATCTTTTGTGTCTGGCTTCAAAAGTATTAACAGAAGTAAAGATTGTACTAGGTACAAAATATCACTTTGGTTCAAATTCAATATCCTTGGTAAACTATTCACTATTTTGTCCTTTCATACCTCCAAGGATTTTATGTTGCTCAGATGAACTTCAGTGAAAGAAAAGGGAAGGGTAATGGTCTCCTGGTCCTTCCTAAATGGACTGTCCTTCAAGTTTCTTAGATGGCATTTAATTCCACTTGTAAATCTCCCCAAGCGTTAAATTTTCTATGACCTAAGTATTTGAACTGTCGACTCCCTGTCTGAGGAACATTTTTTATATCTAAGTCTCTGAAACTCACATTAAAAATCTGTTTTGCCTTGCTACTGTTAATGGAATCAGGCTAATTTCCATTGTGATGATAAAAATAGTCCTGCTTTATGCAATGGCATAAACTAGATGATCTGAAGAGTCTATTTGTCCTTGAGATCCTATTACCTTTCCATAAACAGACTCTAACAGTACTAAAACACTGTAAATCTTTGGGGAAGAGGGATAGCATCAAATACATTATGAAACTTATTAAATTCAGTACCATCATCTCCATGAATACTCAATACATGTTGATGATGATAAAGAGGTTTTTATCTCAGTTTTCATTCATTTATTTTAAAGCAATGAATTCTTTACACACTGAATAAATGCCAATACATCTACCTCAAATTGTGTAGGACATCACATTAGAAGGAAGATAACTGCTTTAGTTATTACTCATAATAAATACTAATTCTTAAAAATTGATATGCTAAGAAATCCACTATAATTGCTGTAGTGGGAAAATGGCAACAAAAAGCCTCCTTGCTGGAAGACTATAAAAGGGAGGATTTAGGGCACCTAGGTGACTCGGTCAGTTAAGTGTCTGACACAGGTCATAATCTCAGGGTCGCTAAGACTGAGACCTGTACTGGGCTCTATACTGGGCGTGAAGCCTGCTTAGGAGTCTCTCTCTGCCCCACTCTCACCCAGGACACACTCTTAAAAAAAGAAAAAAAAAAAAAAAAGGAAAGGAATTATTGGCAATGAGTAAGTTTACACAGTACATTTATATTAACAAATACTGCTCAGCATGTGACTATGCACACATGGATTAAAATTTTCTCATTACTATGTTAAGTTTATTATTCACCAGCTTAAATTAGAGTGTGTTAACAATTATAATGATGACAGCAATCTTAGCAGCAGCAACTAAGGTATGTTGGGCACTTACTGCATGCTAGAGACTTGCTAAGGCTTGGCTTAATTCTTGTTAGATAATTTATTAGCCCCATTTTATGACTGAAGAAGCTAAGGCTCTGAGAGGTTAAGTAACTTGCCCCAAATCAGTCTTCACACAACCCATGGGCTCAAAAACAGGCTCATCAAATTCTTACAGTGCCTGCTCTCAGTGCCATACTCCAGTGAATGAGCTTCTCATTAGAAGAAGCGAGAGAAATAGAACAATTCATTAGATGACATGATTTTCTCATTCCACTGGTTAAGACATCTACCAAGTTCACCAATGCACAATCACAGAGCCACAGAATGACAGCTCCTTAGAGGGCCATTTCAGCTATCTAGGTAACAAACCACTGCAAAACTTAGCAGCCTAAAACAACAATCCTTCCATTATCACACACTACTTCTGTGGGTCAGCAATTTAAGAAAGAGCATGGCAGCGTGGGGCTCTGGCCCCAGGTTTCGCTAATGTGGCTGTGATCAAAAAGTGATTAGAGCTGGCATAGCAATGGGTTGGCCTGGACCTCTTTCTCTTCACAGGCTTGGGAACCTTTCCACATATTTCATCCATTAGTACTAGTTATTTCTTACAAACCATAACAAACAAATCTGTTCTTTTTTTTAAAAGAATATTGGTAAAACCATCTGGACATTCAAAGTCAGGATTTCTCTTTAGGCAAGGCAGGGTTTTTTTTTTTTTTTCCTTCTTCTTCTGATTGTATTATTTTAGTCACCATATAATACATCATTAGGTTTTGATGCAGTGTTCCCAAATTCATTGTTTGTGTACAATACCCAGTGAATTGCCAATCTGCTAGTTCTTATATATAACCTGCACCTCCAGATAACTTTCATTCCCAGTGCCCATCTCTGAACACACTCTTAAAATACGGTACCCAGGCCTCAAAGAATAGTTCAAATACAGTCACCGCTGCAGAAAATGAGCAAAACACCTGTTGCCTTCAGCATGCAGGCACAAGCGTTCTGATACATCCCAGGCCTGTATGTAGGATAGCTGCCATACTTAGATACTCTGGCTTATATAAAGCTGAGGTCAGGTTACAAATCCTTGCCTCTAAATTAATTCTCATCTAACTGCTATCAAATGAGATCTTTCCAGGATTAAATGAGACTTTACCATCTTCATAAAATTTCATCTATTTAGTTTTGGTTAAATAAAGTGTTTTCCAGCTTAGGGAGATTATTTTGAATCTTGATCCTGTTATCAGTGGTCAAAATGATGATGAGAATTATGGAAGTCATCAGAGCTGGCAAAAAACCCCCAAACTTTAGTCCTAATTCAATATATTATTTGGCTTGTTTGTGGGCTTAGTTTAAATTTATCTCTAACTAAATGGTTCTTCATTAGAAGACTGCTTTAGCAAATACTAGGCTGGTATGCAAAGCTGCATAGCTTTTGAATCCTGATGTCCAGATCTGAGGTAAGAAAGGGGAGGCAGAGTGACAGAGGCTGTAGGAAGGGGCAGAGGTTTAAATTTAAGAGTTCACATCCGGTAAACCATTTACAAAACTCAACCTAATTTATGAATATAGGTTATTAACATGAACATTTGGAACAAAGGAGGAGTAGCTTTAATTCAAGGGCATTTCAAGCAAAAATTTTAAAAAAGGACTCTTCTTTTCCCAGTGATCTTCCCTTATGAGGTAATAAGGGCAGTTTAGATTTTAAAAGTTATATAATACTTCACTGTACTAATAAAACCATATTTTATGTAATGATATTCTATTTGGCATTTCAGAAAATACATTTAGTTCTATAGAGTGTATATTTTTGATACCATTAATAAAGTTATAACTGGGGGCGCCTGGGTGGCTCAGTGGGTTAAGCCGCTGCCTTTGGCTCAGGTCATAATCCCAGGGTCCTGGGATCAAGCCCCACATCAGGCTCTCTGCTCAGCAGGGAGCCTGCTTCCTCCTCTCTCTCTGCCTGCCTCTCTGCCTGCTTGTGATCTCTGTCAAATAAATAAATAAAATCTTAAAAAAAAATAAAGTTATAACTTAAAAAAAAAAAATAAGGGCAGTTTATAGAGCTAAAACAATGGTCAAAATATCCCATGAACTCAACTAGCCAAAAGAGAAGGATCTGCTTGGAAGTGTAGGTTCAGATTTGACAATCAGTCAGAAATGGAAAAGAAAGGAGATTCATGGTAACTGACAAGAAAGGAACATAAATCATGTTTTGGTTCAAAAAGCAAAAGCCCTCAGGTTATTCAAGCAAAGTAATCATTAACTGGGGTATTTAAGAGCATATAAGAAATACAAAGTTTCTAATTCAATCATGTTACAGAGGTGAAGAAATTGACAATTATTTTGCCAAGAGCCTATGTCAGAAACCTGCTCTTGAGAGAAACAAAGTAGGAATGCTGGTAACACAGTCTCAGTCCTTGATATGGTTTAGGAGTATTTTCTCTAGTGATAAGGCTGAATCAGGAAACAAGCTGGATAGAGGAAGGAAACTGCAAAAGTGGGGGGAGGGAAAAAAATGAAAGAAGGAAAAAAAAAAAGGAGTATCAGGAAGTTCAGTAAGATAGGAACTAATGGAATTTGTTTTTCAGTGTCTCCAATTCCAACTTGCACACCAAGTGAGAAAAGATACACATACATACACTAGCGTATCTATAACTCCTGACAGGCACTGGCCAGCACAAGTACCTGCTGCAGGTCTCGGGGGCCCTAGTAATTTCAGTTCAATATGTTCGATCATTTCTTTGTCTCCACAGAAAGTGCATACATCTCCAATTTAGGTGAACTCCAATCCAGAGTTATTGTCTTCTTAGTACAAAGATGATGGGGAAAGGAAATGAAGGACTTGGAAATTAAAAATGTACAACCAACCATTCCCATACAGAGCAGTGTGTTAAAAGTTTTCTGAGTAATTGGTAGTTTGTGATTATCTTTCACTATTAAAGCACTATTTAGTTCTGAATAGCCAGATTCAGATAGCCAGATTCAGATAGCACCAGTGCCTCCAGATAGTCTCTGTAGCTGGAGAAAATACTGAGCACCAAGAAAGTCAGAGAATAGTTCCTAGAGACAGGAAGGCTCTGTTCCTCTCCAAAATACAAAGTTCCCTCCTACTACCCTCACAAAGAAAATTTCCATTTTAAGTGATTTTTTAAGGAAGAGATTTATTTTTATTTTTATTAATATTTTTTAAGATTTATTTATTTATTTCACAGAGAGACAGCTAGAGAGGGAACATAAGTAGGGGAAATGGGAGAGGGAGAAGCAGGCTCCTCCGCTGAGCTGGGAGCCTAACATGGGGCTCCATTCCAGGACTCTGGGATCATAACCTGAGCAGAAGGCAGAAGCTTAATGACTAGGCCATCCAGGTGACCCTTATTTTTTTATATTCATGTTTATATTTATATTTTTGTTTTTTTATTTACTTACACAGTCCTAGATTTTAATGATTATTTTCAGAAGAACTCTCTGGAAAATCTGATACAAGTGTTGGACTTATATATCCATATCTACATATACATATACCCACAAATTCTGCATGCAATTTAGAGGAGTTTACTAACTCACTATAATGAATGTACCCTGACATACTGCCCAAGGAGCTCTCCTATACTGACACATGATAATTACATCACTTTATACATACACATCACTTTACAGTTTCATATACTTCTGAAATTTCTAAAGTAAATGACTTAATCGTTGTATCTGGACTTGAAAAACATCAGTCTGATTTTTACAAGGCATTTTCTAAAGATCTGTAAGATAAAAGACATAAAACCCAGCAGAAGACATAAAATCTAGCAGGCATTAAGTGCCCAAGGTAGATCATGGAAACTATGATCAGGCCTTAAAACCTTGGTATTGATCATTACTGATGTGAGCTGACTCAGCATTTAACTATGCAAGATCAAGTGGTTCATACATATAATATTCAATTTTGAATTAGACAATTCTGATAGCAGCATCTGCTGAGGTCAGGGACGGTGTGGGGGAGGGGGTGACTATAACTGAGGTAGTATGAGGGAAATGCTTGTGTTGAAGATACAGTTCTGTAATTAACTAAGACAGTGGTTATAGAATCCACAAATGTCATAAAGTGGCACAGAACTACACAGGATTGCTACCAGTGTCAATTTCTTGGCTTTCATCTTGTGTGATAGTTATGTCAGTTGTAACTACTGGGATAACTGGGTGAAGGGTACAAGCAACCTCTCTGAACTATTTTTGCAACTTCCTATACATCTGTAATTACATCAAAATAAAAAGATTTAAAGCAAAAAAAGGTCAAAAAAATCTGTTATTAATCAAGGGCTGCAGCTATTGGGTATAAACGTATTCAGATTCTTCAAATCATATGAGACTAGAAAATGCACACGTTAACACATCATCTATGCTTCAGAAACTCAAGCTAAGTCTTTCTTAATTCAGTTCTAACAGCAAAATAAAATTGTTCCCAAAGCTGGCCCAGGCATTTGTAATCTGCTTCCTGAACCTATCAGAGTTCAGTTCTGCCTGAAGGCAAGGTAGTGATTTTGAAAGCTGAACCACTATTTTCAGCAAAATGAAATATAAAAGTCAACCAGTTTCCCACAAAGTGATGATAAAATATTAACTACTTATGCCTTTGACAAAATCTCAAAGAAAACTTCTAAGGCATAACTAAAATCATTTAAATGTAGAAATTTATTTATTTATTTGCAAGAAAGTTGACCTATGGTACAGGGGAAAGGACAATGACTCTGGAGTCAGAGGGACCTGGATTTAAATCCCATTTGTGCCACCTTGGACCTCTGTAACAAATCCTTCTGAGCACTGGTTCCCTCACTGCTAAAAAGGTGATAATGCCTCCTTCACAGGACTGTTGGGGACAAATGAAATACTATCTGAAGTGGCCAGCACCGTGTCTGGCACACAGATGCTTTATAAGGTTGTAGTTTCTTTTCTGTCATTACAACAGTCAGGGGTTGTAGAAATTAGTTAAGTTCAGCTTTAACTTGAGAGGTAGGATATCAGCCAAACTAGATGTGGTCAATGTCCAAGGTTCTTGAAATCTCGATGCAAAGACAAGATCAATATCAGCACCTTATCCAGAGCACCCACAGAGAATTACTATGCTAAC
This sequence comes from Mustela putorius furo, assembly GCF_011764305.1. NCBI lineage: Eukaryota > Metazoa > Chordata > Mammalia > Carnivora > Mustelidae > Mustela > Mustela putorius. The sequence goes on from NW_025421325.1 coordinate 18,815,866, forward strand.
ATTCAATACTACCATGATGTCTAAGATTTTTCAGGTATCTGACCTCCAGCAGCACCTTTACCTTGGCAATGCCAAATACAAATTCAGGCCGATGTTGCTATGGGGGTCAAGGGAGTAAAAACAAAGTGATACTCCTTCCAACTGCAACCAGGAGCCAAAAGAGGTTGTATTTTCAAACAAATCTGATCAAAGGCCTCCTGCCCTTGGCTATAAGGACTGTTGTAACTAACACGATAAGGTTTCAGAGCAACAATTTATTCAGGGAAGGTACAGGTGTGCCTCTAAGAGCTAACTCTCTATGTGAAAATCGACACACATCTAAAAACAAATTTAAAAGTGACTCTGCTTTACAGAGAGAAATAAACTAAGAAACAGCCTCTCAACTACAGAGAACAAACTGATGAGCACCAAGACAGGGGTGTGGGGGTAGATGGGTGAAACAGGTGATGGGGATCAAGGACTGCCTTTGTGATAAGCACCAGGTATTGTATGGAAGTGTTAAATCACTATATTGTACACCTGAAACTGCTAGGACACTGTATACTAACTGGAATTAAAATTAAAACTAAAAAAAAAAAAGTGACTCTGCTTTACAGTAATATTTTTTCCCTTGGTGTCTTAAAAATGTGATTAGGTTTTAATACCCTCCCATCTTATATATACGTGTAGCTATGTATTAGATGTAAAATACCACAGAGGCCCTGTCGACTTATGCAGGGCATGCAGCAATGTGACCAGCAGCATTAGCAACACCTGAGAGCTTCTCAGAAACATAGGCTCTTAAGCCCTACCCTAACCTCCAGAACTGGAATCTGCAGTTTAACACAATTTCCAGATGATCTGAGTACGTATTAAGATTTCAGAGCTCTGTCCTAGGCAGTATTCGTAACCCTAAAGCCAGAAGCTCTCCCAAATGTTACATAACAGGGGTTCCACTAGTAGCTCTCAATCCTCACTCCTAATAGTCACCCAAGTCATCTGGGTAAGTTTTATTTTAAATTAAAAGTATTTTTATTCTTCTCTTCTTAATACCTATTACTGGACCCTGACTCCAAATTTGGATTTAACTGAGCTGGGCTGGCACCCTGGCATTAGCATTTTTCTTAAAGCTCCTTAAGTGACTGAGTGGAAGTGCTGCTGAGAACCACTGCTACAGACCACACACTGCACCCTGATCTAACACTGCCTCACCAAACAATCAGGATTTCAAATGCATCTACAAGAGGAAAACCTTAAGCTAGAGTGAGAGATTAAGAAGTGCCTGGATATATATCTTAAACAACAAAACACAGTATTATATTAAGGCTGGTCTTCTCCACACCAACTACACTGAAATAGACTTTCCCTGGGCTAGTACCAGGGAATTATTTCCAAAGCTCCTCAAGTACAGGCTCACGGCAACATGGTCATGAATGACTACACCACCAAAAAGCCAAGAAGTGCTGGATAGTGTTGAAAAGTTTCATGGCACCTAACATCAGGACTTACTGACAGACATCTGTCAGAAGATTAGAAACCTCTAATCTCCTGAAACAAAAAGCTTTCCTGTGCTTACCACTTAAGTTCTTTTTTTTTTTTTTTTAATTTATTTGACACACAGAGAGAGCACAAGTAGGCAGAGAGGCAGGCAGAGAGAGGGGGGGAAGCAGGCTCCCCGCCAAGCAGAGAGCCCGATGTGGGGCTCGATCCCAGGACACTGAGATCATGACCTGAGCTGAAGGCAGAGGCTTAACCCACTGAGCCACCCAGGTGCCCCACTTAAGTTCTTTTAAAGTTCTACCAAAAGCCCATAAACAATACTTCCTTCCCTCATCTGTTCAACTGTAAAATTTCAAAGAGAGTACTAGAAAAGACCAGGGTCGCAGGCAGTAGGGGCTGGCAGAAGGGAGAAAAAAAAAGGGTCAAGTAACCCAAGAATGCAAGGATTTGGAAATGCCAGCACAGTGGGAATGCAAGAGTGAGAGAGCTGGAACAGTAAGGTTATCATCAGAAATCCAGTATGGACCATGGGGCTGATGCAAAGGTGCAAGATGTGGCCAATGGAGAGGGTAGCTAGGGCAGAGTGGAGGTGATAGAACATCCTTGAGGATACTGAAATTACTGAGGATGATCAAAGGAGAGTGACTCAAGAGAAACACTCAGGTAACACAGATGCAAAGTCTTGAGTGAACAAGGCAGAGGGCCTGATCCAAACCAGGTCACGCAGTAACCACTGAAGGGGAGAGGTGTAACCAGAAGTAGCGTTGTCTGATGATCCTCAGCTCTTCCAACAGCCTCTCCATGAATGCAGCATCCAGTGTGGCCTGATGTCAGAACACCTCCTCCCTAATGACCCACCTGCTTTTGACATGACTCAGCAGAGATCTACAGACACCACCCCTCGGTGAGCCAATGGTGCCTAGGCCTGCATCCTCAGTCTTTACCACTGAAGGTGCAGGGGCAGAAAAAGTGCTGAAAGATGGAATTTTCTCCCAAACTGCAGAGGAAATCACCAAGCACAATCTCTAATAAGTATAGCCTTTGAAAATAATATTAAGTAACAAACAGCTACTGCCCTGGAAAAATTCCCGTAGCTCTGGAGAAATATCAGAAATAAATGACACAAGTTTTTTTTGTTCTATCGTCATCAAGGGCCTTGGCTAGGAGCCAATAAAGAAACTATAAGGAGGACATATCGGATTAGTTGAGTAATAGTTATAGCAACCATATTACAGATTTTTGGAGACAACATCAATTTTAAATTATTATCCCTTTATCTCCAGAAACCCATATTTCAAAACTTCAGTTTTGACATCCAAGCCCAGAACTGTCTCTTACTTTGGAAATGGCACAAAAAACTTTTTGCTGTATTACACAGTCCAATGACCTAATGAAGACTCTGAATTATGGACTCATTCCATTTAGGGTACAGTTTAGTCACCCTACTCCTATCTAGTTTTGAAATAAACACTGTACAATGGAGGAAATACAAAACCAAATGCCTTACAGATTCTCCATGATGACGCAACTTTCAAAATGCTTTTTAAAGGGAACAGACCAGAATAGGACTACATACATGATACTGTTCCTCCCCAAGCCATTAGCCCAAACAATTATACAGTCCAAGCAGAGCAAACAAAACCGATGCAAGCAACTACCCTCTCTTCTGGCATGGGAGAGACATTTTTCCCTTTGAGTATACCAGCAAAGGCATTCCTCCCAAGTTTATTCCAGTCCCACACAAGGGAAAAAGCAGGTAACACATATTCTTTCTCAGAATCCTTGTAAAGCATATTATCTTCCAACTATTATTATTAAAAGGATCATACTTAGTCTTTGTATAAAGCCTCTCAAAGTTTTTTTTGGTAGGTTTATCTAAAAAGTACTACCAGTAATAGATATAAATAGTTCTACACATCGCAAAAAATCAAGTGGTGTTGAAACAGAACATATATCAACTGTATGTGGCTTAATACCTCAGGAGTCTTCTTACTCTGTCTTTTCCCAAAAATGCAGTCAAGATCTGTTTTGCTCCGAGACGATAGATCCTTCCCTAGAAAAACAACATGATGTCTTTCAGTAATACCATTCTTTCTAAAATAAGGAGCATCAATATAAACTATGACAATCCTGAAAGCAAAATGGGTTTTGGAAAAGAAACAATTTTGTAAGCTACTGACTTTCTGTCTCCCTTTCACAGACTACAACCCCTTAATTAAACATAAAATTAATTAAAAAAATCCCTTATAAATCAAGTGTTTTAGAAGTAGAACCCCTGACATTCTCTTATTTGTAGAAGCAACTAAGAGCATGTAACACGAAAGGGAAATAATTTTAAAGCAAGCTCTTCTACTAGTATGACTTCAAGGTATAATATCTGGGTCTCTGGGTTCCCCATTTATAAAAGAATTATCATTTATTCTAAGGAGACGTGAGTTACTTAGGATTATGAAATGCAGACAAAAACACTGCTAGCTACATAGCTTTCAAAACACACATGAATGAGGGCACACTCATTAACTGAATGAATGAAAATTTAAGATATATGCAAATAACTATATTAGGATGAAAGGACTTCAGATTTTTCTCTCTAAAATGTTTTTTACTATTACAGCTCTACCATCTGTAAGTAGTAAGAGCAGGAAATTTAATGGCTTCTGGCAAAGCACTATCCAAAGGATCTACAATTCTTATTAAAAACACTGAACTCTTTCACTTAATTTCAAACCCACAAACCAACTAATTTAAAATTCACTTCTTTGGAATTTCCACTTCTACCAATAATACTCTGTGAGCAATCAACCAAATCTATTCCCATTTATCAACCACATGGTAAATGCATTTTAAAAAGTAACTGCTACATGTAAAGTCTTGAGGCTCTGGGGGAGTGAGGCTCTGGGTCAGACACAGGAATGTGTGTTCTGAGTAGGAAGCCTGAGTTCCAATGTTACAGACTCACTTGTCTTCTTAGTTTCCTGTAGCAAACTTACTTGGCAAAGTAATGGCATGACCCAGAAGGTTCTAGTTCACTGACTATCACTGGGGCATTCAAATATGATATTACTCAGTGACTCCATGAAATTAAAAAACAAAACACTCTTAGATTTAATGCAAAGTGTGGCACCATAACCAGCTTCATAGGCAACAGTACTAGATTCAATGGTCCAATCAGTATGATCTGTTTCTATCAGGGACATGGTCTTCTGTGGCTCTGTGCTACTCTCTCCTTTCTCCCTGAGCTAGAAACAAAGCTTTCCTGTTTCTGATTATTAAGCAGACCCAGACAACAGATCCTAAAAGAAATTTCCTCAAGAACAAAATGAAACATATCTCACATAGGAACTCAGAAAATGAACCTGAAAAGTGGGGAATAAAATTGGCCATGGTGGGGAGAAGTGGGAAAACCCTTAGGAGGTCTAGAGATCTATTCTTAGCTTTGTCATCAGCATAACCCATTTTGTACTGCTGAGCACATTCAGGATGGCAGTTCCTATTTCAGAAAAAGGAGTTATGCTTAGTTCAAAATATGTATCGGCCATCTTTCCCTAACCTGTCTTCTGGAATGGAACAGATACCCTCAAAGAAATGCAAATTAAGATCTTTTACGGCAACTCTATTAAAAGGAATGCTGGAGGGATTTAGGAAGGGAGGGTACATGCAAGATCGCAATTCTAGGACAGATGTCAAACTATGAACGTGCAGAGATTGAAAACAAATCTAAACATTACAGGAAAAACTGCCAAGCTGGTAGAGACAGTAAGCTGTACCAAAGAAGATGCAAGTGTTTCTAAGGTTTGGGTGATAGGTTCTTATATCAGAAATTTTTATCCTTTAGCAAAGTTCACTTAAATAAGTGTAGAAACCAGGATTGTTACAGGCCTTGCTCTGGATTTGATCTGGAAAACAAAACACAGAGAAGAATTAAGAGTCAGAGACCAATGGAAAGGAGCTTAAAGATAGATCAAAATGTGAAGATAGAATTGGTACTGAAACAGTTGTTAGTTAGTGATCCTGGTTGAATAGTTTATGAATTTTATAAAATCATGGCCACTTTTGAATAAAATATATAAATACTAAAACTGAGTTTGAAAGCTTACTGGTTTCAGTTCTAAATTAAGGTCAAATGACAGCAAATACTGGTTAAAAATTTAGATGTTAGGGAAAATGACAATCAAAAGCTCAACAGAATAAGAACTTACGTTATCTGTCTGGGTTTGGTTCATCTACCTTTCAGTCTTCCATTGGCCATAACATGGCTTCCAGTAGCCAAGCTGATGTAACTATGTCCATAAAAGGATAAGCAGGTACTTTCAGAGAAGAGTTCTTTAAGATCGTTTTAGCTATTTTTCTAACAGTCATGATTATCCAGTCCATCAGAGTGGCAAAGGAAAGGAGGAAGGTTACCACTGTGGCCAGATATAACCATGATGCCGAGAAGTCCACATGCGAAGCAAATAAAATTACAAAAAATAAGAATTTAAGAAGCACAGAGATCTGGAACTTCTTAATTTAAGGGCAAAAGTCTTATAGAACCCAACAAGTTCTCGGGAAAATACGGTATTATAGCACCATATTAAAACAAAGCCTGAAAAAAAAAACCCTGAGCTTTCTACTCAGAGTAAAGGGGTAAGGGCCAGGAAATGCATGGTAGGTGAAATAGGTTTTGTTATAATTAAAAAAAAAAAACAAAAAAAACCCACCACAACCCACTTCAGGTGTATGTAGTTAGCCTCATTTACTTGGAAAATTCATTTGCAGATCACCAGTCATGAAGAATACAACACATACTGTATCTTGATTTTTGTTTTTAACAAAAATACATGGGACCAATAATAAGCTGGGAACAGAAGATTATGGTGGTGGCAATGAAAGGTGATGTCAGAGCACCAGGCAAGCTGCAGGACTTACAGTGGGGTTTAAAATAAGTGAGACCCTCACAACCAATAAGACAGCCAGAATTTTTTCACAGCCTGCACTGGTGCTAATTTAGATTTAAATGGCAAAAGAATCCAAAGAGGAAACTAGACACCCATCACTAGCAGAGTCTCTTGCCATGGGGGGGCAGGGTTTATGGGGGAATGTACTAAAAGTAATACAGTCTGTGCATCCAGCCTAGGGAGCCAGCCACCAGGACATGTGCTGTCCAGGCAGTTTCCTAGTTTAAGAAGCAAATACTGCCGGGGCACCTGGGTGGCTCAGTGGGTTAAGCCGCTGCCTTCCGCTCGGGTCATGATCTCGGAGTCCTGGGATCGAGTCCCGCATCGGGTTCTCTGCTTAGCAGGGAGCCTGCTTCCTCCTCTCTCTCTGCCTGCCTCTCTGCCTACTTGTGATCTCTGCCTGTCAAATAAATAAATAAATATTAAAAAAAAAAAAAAAAAAGCCAACGGTCATGGGAGTAAGAAGCCTGAGTAAAATCACTAGGATGAAGCTGCACAACCACAGTTCGTACCCCCTTATTTCTTCCACCCACTGCCTAACTGAGGGGCGGAAGAAAGCAATACTCTTATGATAACTCTGCACTGTGTAGGTGAAAAACTTTAAAAATGTTTTTGTAGAGTTTGATTTTTTCCTCTCCACAGATGCGCCTCAAAAAACAGTTTTTGAATTGCAAGAAACTGCATGGAAGTTAGGCTTTTAAATAAACATGGATGATACAAACTTTTGAATTAGAAAATAAGTTATTTCAAATTCAAATCATAAGTTTGGGACTCTAGAAAGGAGTAAGTATGTATCTCAATGAAAATGATATAGCCAACATTTAGGCAGTAGCAAATTTTTATATAATGCTATTTGCTACCGGAATCTCACACTTTTAAAGTCAAATTTTTGTCCTCACTCTTCCCACCAAGCTATGTAAAATGTCATCTTCCCATGTTTTAGTCTCTGGATCACAGGCAGGAGTTAAAGCATGAATCATCCTCATTGAATAAGTGAATTAGTTATGTTCACTAAGAGCCTACCGAGGGCTAAAGAGCTTATCAAACATTATGCTGAACAATCAAAAGTTCCATAAAATGGGTCATTTCTGAAAAGTCATAAAATGCAACCTACTTTAGAACTCAATAATGACTTAAAAATCTATCCTCATGTTTAACAGTGGAAGAGGAATCTGGAAGAAGGTCAGTGCTAAAGTGATCTGTGCGAGATGGTAATGCAGCACCCAGGATCCCTGTGATCTAAGATCCGCCACCTTAGAGATGACTCAGAGTTTATCATTCACATCCCTGGATGGAAACTGCATGGAAGTTAGGCTTCCATGGAAAGACTTCTTTTATTAAATGAAAGAACTTTAAGATATGCGTTCATCATGGCTTGTTAAGATGGATAGTAAATAATGACTTTCTTCGTTACCTGGATTTCTGCCTCTTTTTCCCACCTTTTCTACTCATTCCCAACCTGCATTTCCTCTATTTTCCCACTCAATCTCCTCTGCTTCCTTCCTGACAATATATCTTGAGCCCTCTTCCCTGTATACCAAAGCCCCCTTCTCCACAAGCAAGGCTAATACTAAGAAATCAGCAAACCTCATTCCAAGAAATTGAAGGCACAACATACCAAGCAGGTTGATAGGATCACCTGGCAGGGGAGTGGCTTAACTAGAAATAGAAAGCAGATACTCCCAGCCATCCATCAGATTAAAGTAGATTACAGAGGTTTATCCCGGCCGCAGGAAATGGTTTAGGTGAAATCATGCGTGTAGTTAGGCACTAAAGAAAAACTAGATTTGCTAACTTGAAAGTTTCAAAGGCTGCCCTACCATCTAAAAGCCATTTTTTAATGTCATCAATTTGTTCCTTTAGGTTTTAATGAAAAAAGACTGGTTATAAAGTGGCAATTTAGCCTCCCCTCAGAATGACTGAGGAGCCAGGAGGGACTGTCTTCTGTTCTGCAGCAGGTCAGGAGTGGAGACAAATCCTGATTAGAGACCATATAGGAAAACAACAAAGAAGGTTCTAGCTTGAGAAAAGAAGAGGGCATAACACGAAGAGCCACAGAAAAACCACACCAGCTGGGAGAAAGAAGCAGGAAGCATCCGTCTCTCCTTGTACACATTCCTGAAGGTATTCAGCTACTGACTCCATTTAGCTCTGCCACAGGCTCCCACTTAAATCAAAGCCAGATCCACCTTTCTGGGTTCTACCCCCAAATGAGAACCACCATTAATAGCTAGAGTAGTGGAAATTCTAGCTCCCACTGCTATTCAACTTCTAGGAGTCAGGGAATTCCCAATCATGCCTACTAGACTAAAGCAAAGGGATTTGTGTTTCCCAGCAGGTAGAAAGGTACATCCAATCTCCCATAGGAAGAGCCATCATATGGTAACTAGACTAGCACAACAGTATTACATTCACATTTATACCTTAAGTACAGTAGATAATAAATAGGCTTTTGTATCTGGAAAGTGTACTTAATGCACAATATTGTTCTACGGGAAAATACTTGGGGGAGTTGAAGGCTAATTGTTTCTTACCAATACAAGACTGCCACCTCGTGGTTACACTGTACAACTGCACTTGCAATTTGCGGCAGTACTGGGAAGGGAGGGGGAGGAGATGATGGAGGACATTAGGACACACTCACTACCCAGTTCTCAGATACATTTTCTAAAGCCACTTTGTAATGACCATGGAATGCCTATGTTAACACTCCATTCAATGCCAAAATGGTTTGGAATAATGCAACTCAGTTTGGGAGTAAGACTTGTAAGTAAGACTTTTCTCAAAAACAAGAAATGTAACCAAAAATGTTGAGCAACAAATTAAAATTATTTTCTGACCTAGCCACATAAAGTCTCTTTTCTCCTCTACACAGCAGACTGACTCCCACTTCCAGCTTTGTCAAAGGACTTGCATATAGTCTAAAGTCGAGTGTGAGGTCCTAACTCAGAGCTAATGAATCTGCACTTTAAACAGATCTCTAGGTGATTCACAATAAATGTTGAAACTTGAGCACTGCTTTAGGTCAAACCAGTCAGGCCATCCATACTTGTCCATTTTGCATATAAAACAAGAAATAATGTTGCTGAAAGCTAAAAATCCTTTAAGAAACCTAGTGTGAACATAGGGATTTCAGCAACAAATAAAGAAATGCTTAATTTTACCTTTTGTGAATTTCATATAGTGAACACGGTTTTTGGAGATTTTAGACTTTTCTTCAAGGCTGAAAGTCTTCTTTTCTTTGTTGTCTGAGGAGTCTTAAAAATAGAATAAAAAGCATACATTAAACTCTCTCTCTGTAATCCATCCTCATTTATTCTCTTACAAATACAAGGTCTGATTTAAATGAAATCTTTAGGAGCCCTATCATTTATTATTGAACCCAAATCAAATGATTAGATATATTCTTCTTAAACTGTGTACTATGAATCAGGCAAGACCATTCACACAGAATTTGTAAAATCCTCGAGGAAGAGAACCAAAAATTTGTGTTCACACAAAACCTACATATGAATGTAATAGTGGCCTTATTTATTATAGTAAAATACTGGAAATAACCTGGAATTCCTTCAATGGGTGAATGGCTAAGCAAAGTCTGGTATATCCTTATACTGAAACACTACTCCACAATAAAAAAGAATAACTTGGATGGTTCTCGAGGGCATTGTACTTAGTGATAAAGGTCAATCTGCACAAGATATGCTCCAATTATATAACATCCTCAAAAGTGACAAAACTATACAGTTAGAGAAAACATTAACAGTTTCCAGGGGACAGGGATGAAAGGGAAGTGTTGAAAGGGGAGCGTGAGTATGAAGAGGCAGCAAGAGGCAGCTCTTCTGTGGTAATGAAACAATCCTGTATCTTAAGTGCGATGGTAATTACATGATTTTATACACGTGATAAAATTCCATTGAACTACAAACACACACACACACACATACACACACACACACACACACACACGCAAGGCGGCTGAAAAAAATGGTGAAACGTTAATAAGGTCTGTGTTCTGAATCAACAGTCTACACAAGTGTCCTGGTTTTGATGTTATTTTATAGCTATATTAGATGTCACCACCGGGGAAAAGTGGGTGAATGGTACTTAGGACTCTTTGTAGTACTATTTTTTCAATTTCCTTTACATCTATAATTATCTCAAAATAAAAAGTTCTTTTAAAAAGCCAATATAGGAAGGTTAAGTGATAATCAAAAAACAGAGCAGAAATGATAATCAGGTAGTGTGAAGAAGCAGAGCTGGCACTGAGCCATCACCTCAAACAGCAGATTTCCCGAGGAGACTCACCTCAAGGACAAAAATAACAAAAATAAATCATCGAGGAATAAGCTCATGTTTATTCCTTTGATAAAAGAGAAAAATGTGAGCCTTGCCTAAAGTAGTCCCTTGCCTAAAATATCAGAGTAAATCTGGGGTTAGAGTCATTATAGGATAGTCACTAGCTGTCCATATTCTCTCATCTTATCTATGTGAGGAGGTCAGGCAGCAGAATATCATGGAAACAGAACATCATAGGGAAAAAGAGCCTGAATTTTCCTATATTTATGTTATAAAAAACTACAGATATGAAGTTAGAGAAGGGAAAGGAAATTTTCACCTGATACCAGAGCAAAGCGAACACATGTCCAATAAACATGTTATGTTAGTTAGCTGTAATCCTTTTCGTAAATTAGCAATTTTAAAAATAAAGTATGGATTATAAAGTAAGGCTCCAAAGGATATAAAGACAGATGTTTCAAGGTTTCAGACAATCTCTACATTGAGAGTTAATTATATCATCAACCTGAAAACTTCTCTTCTGCACTTCTCAAGAAGTGCCTGGTTTTTTTTTTTTTTCAGATATCCCCCAAGTAAATTTTTCTCATCTTTTGGAGGTCAAACACTTCTCAAGGTACATAATATTCTCAGTTTTGATGTTCCAAACACAAATCACTTACAAAGTGCTTAGATAATAGCTTAGATAATAGCTATTATCAACTGAAGACTTATTAAACAGGAAGCACTAAACTAAGAGCTTTCTATGGAGTCTTGTATTTCATTTTACAATCACCCTACAAAGTAGCTGCCATGATGATTAAACTTACTTCACAAATGGACCCTGAAGTACAGAGGGATTAAATAAGGCACATCTAGGAGGTGACTATGAAGGGATCTAAAGCCAGGTGGATATGAGTGATAGTCCACATTCTTACCTACTACTGTGTCCCCAACAGAGCTGCTCTTGCACTTCAGAGGATGTTATACATCTCCAGGGGAGCTTTCCCATCTGCTGATGACACAGACTTCCCACAGTACGTGGAGCATAAACAAATCTAAGGGGAAATCAGTCTTTATCTACTAGTCCCTATGCATTCTTTCCAAAAACTGCTCTGGTTCTGAGTGGATGCAGTAATCTGGCTCTCCTTCTCCATTTCTACCAGGTGTCCTTCCCTCACTTTATGAGAGAGGCACAACTCTTCTCTTACCAGAGATAAATAAGGCACAAGCCAAGGTACTAAGAAGCGCCCTTTAATCAAAGCAGCAAAACCAGCTCCACGCCACACCAATGTCTCATCCAGAGGTATACTTCCAAAAAACTTTTAGCGTAATAATAGTAACCAAAATTTATAACACGTTTCCCAGTTTTACTAACTGTAATCTACTGATAGAATGACAACGCAATCCACAGGAAAAATATTTACACCTAAAACCTTGGGGTTACTAGAAATAAACCAAAAATTTAATATGTATTTGTTTGGGGGCAGAGAAATAGGATAGGATGATGAATTCTAAAAAGTTTAAGCAAAAAAGGACATGTTAACATAAAATGCTATGGGGTATAAATGCTATGCAGTATCTGTTTCAGAAGAAAGGGAACTACAAAATATAATAGTTCTAACTATTAAATACCAGAGCAATTTGATATCCGTTGTCCCATATTTAGAAATATAACAATATTCCCAATACACCAGAAATTATATCCTTTGCAACTACTTAAAGCTATGATTAAAAAATCTTACAGATGTCGCTCTAAAAAATGTGAGAGGGTATACTGGTTTTCAAAATATATACCAAAAAACCCTTGAAGATACCTGTCCTAAAAAGGAGATCGGCATCCCAATTTATTTTCAGAAATCTTTAAAATCAAAAAGGGCAAAATATCTGATGGAAGTAACAAACATTTCCTACAACCACCAAAAAGCAAAGTTGAGTCTGGTAGGACTAGTTAGTCAAATAATTCCTAAAAATGAAAACTTTAAAAAATATACTAAGTTTTATATCCCATTAAAAAAAATGAGGATTATTTCTAGAATCTTTGTGATATTCTAAGAAAAGGACAGTATGGAATAACGGCTTAGTTAAGAGGCATACTGTGTAGATTTGTAAAGTCTTAAGGAGCTAAAAATATAATGTTGGAAAAAATATGTTACTAGGTTATTGTGCCATCTGCTTTTCAGCTTTAACACAAATAATACAACCAAAAAGATGAAGACATAATGTATTTACCAAGGATGACGTGGCAGAAAAATAATCTACTAGTTCTCCAGGTCCATTTCCTGGTCAGGTTTTCCCTTAAAGGAATATTCTAAAGGCTTTTCGTCTTGGGAGTGACAGTTAGCAAGGTCTGGTTTTGATGAGCTGCTCCATCCCTGTTGCAAGGATATGAGCACCCTCTAGTGGTCTCGAGGTAAACTTAATCTACAGGTCAGTGACTCTCCAGGGGTCTTGTACTTGTCTTATGCACAAGAGTCAGCCTGCAAGGATGAACCTGAGGCGGGGGCATCATGAGGACAAGGAACTACCACTTGGACGCTGTTATGCACTCACTACCTTCCTGACAAATAATACAGGGTTCCCTGGGGACACCTTAAACATTTCACTGACTGTACTTCCGGGAATACATCATGAAGACCTGACTATACCGACTGTGGTCAGCTGACATTTCTCAGAGAAGAGTAATTGTAATACCGTCAAAGAGAAAAAGTAATTTTCTAGCTATCACTGTCAAATCTCAAAAGCAAACTGCTCAAAAATCTGCTTTCTTTTTAGTACCTACACAAATGAATCTCATGGCTCCTTTCTATATGGAATCTTAAAGCTGATAATTTCTTGATGACCCTATCACCTAAGAAGTTACAGAGTTTTCTCTAATCCAATACATCAAAGAGAAAATTATGATACCAAACAAGGTGTGAAGTCAACTCATTTTCCCTCATTAAGAATGAACTGTGGATGCCTCTAAGAAAGAAAGTCTTAACTAAAAAGCTTCTGCCTCCACGACTATGATCATGCAAAGCCAGCTTAAGATTGTCTGACACCCTAATTGTGTCATTGAACCTGTGTAGGAAAAAATTATTGCCATTTATATACCACCAGATATTAATTAAGTTAGAAGTTGATCCCTGATATTCAAATTGCTTCAGATTACTTTTTAGTTAACCTTCACTACAGGTTTAATATGCTATAAATTACTTAATTAAATCTACCAGAGAGGGACCCATGTAATTTTTAGATTTTTTATTGAGAAAAATATCATATATATATGGAATATCTGAAGTTTATACAGTTAGTTATAAAGCAACCTCTCCCCCTGCCCCCACCCACCACTTCCTGGATTAGAAAATAGAACACTGCCTGTATCGAGAAGCATCCAGCATCTGTGTCCCTTCCGCCTAGAACAGGGTTTCTCAACCCTGTTGAGAAATGTCAAACTACTGACATTTGAGGATGAATAATTATTTTTGGGGGGATGGAGGAGCATAGCTCTCCTGTGTACTATAGGATGTTTGCTGCATTTCTGGTCTCCACTAGACAAAAGTAACATCTCCCCAGCTCTGACAATCAAAAATGTCTCCAGACATTGCCAAATGTCCCATGAGGGGCAAAATAGCCCCCGCATGAGAACCATTGTCCTAATGGCAACTATGATCCTGACTTTTGTGACAATCACCCTTGATTTGGTTTAACCATTTACTCTGGGGAGGTGGGAGCCACAGAAAGTACATAAAATATAATGTTCACAAATAACTTATATAATTGCCAACCAGAAAAAAACAAAACAGCAACAGAACCCTAATATCACCCCAGAAGTGTGCTACATACGGGCCCCTTCTTAATCCCAACCTCTTTCCTCTCCCCAAAGGTAATCACTATTGTGACTTTCATAGTAATCACTTCCTTGAGTTTTAAAATAATTTGACCACCCCAGTATGGTACCTAAGATTTTTGCCTGCCTTCTGAACTTCTATGCAAGTGGAATCATACTGGATGTTATCTTTATGTTTCACTTCTTTCAGTCAACATTAAATTAATGAGATCCCTCTACACCACGGAAGAACCAATAGCCTATGGGCCAAATCCGACCTGCCACTTGTTTTTGTAAATAACATTCCACAAGAACACAACCATGTCTATTTATTTATGTATTATATATTGTTGACTTCACACTCCAAGAGTCAAGTTGAGTAGTTGTGAGAGAGACCCTTATGGTCTACAAAATATTTCTTTCTGGCCCTTTACAGAAAAAGTTTGCTAACTCCTGCTTTGGACTCTTGCATGTAACTATACTTCATTTCTCTGCATTTACAAACACAGCATTCCACTTATCCATTCTACTGTTTAAAGATATTTGGGTTAATTCAAGTTGGGGATACTGAAGTTGGTAAGTATTCTTTCCTTCTGACTGAAGTGCATCCTTTAATATTTCCTTTATAGAAGGTCTACTTGTGGTAAAGCTTTGTCTGAAAACTTACTTTCTGAAAACTTTGTCTGAAAACTTATCCACTTTCTTGAAAAACATATTTGCTGAGTGTAAAATTCTAGGTTGACAGTTATACTTCCCTTAATATATTACCCTAATGTCTTTTGGTTTCCACTGTTAAGAACTCTGCTTTCATTTATAACTATTGTTTCTTTGAAGATAATCAGTATATTTTCTCTGGCTGCATTAACAATCTTCTGTCTTTTGTGTGCATGCCTCTGTGTATGTGATGTTCTGCTACAATGTTATGGTTTCTTGAATCTGTGGACTTGTTTTATCACTAGTTCTAGACAGTCTTCAGCCCTTATCCTCTTAGATACTGCCTGTTTCCCATTCTCTCTCTTCTTTGTGTCGAACTTCGTTTATCTTCCATCTAAACTTCTGTTTCTGATGTCCCATCTTTTCCTCTTCCATAGCTACATTCTGGATAACAGTCTTCTACAGTCTTCTAGTCTTTTTTATAGACTTTGTTGAACTGTGTTAACTTTGTTATTAGACCCAATAGCACACTTAGTATCCAAGCTTATGTGTGCTAGAAACCAGCCACAGTCATCAATAATACAAACTTAGCAATATGTGATAGGAAAGAAAAAGCTTAGGAAACAAAGAGATTTAGATAAATTTTCAAAGAAAATCCTTACCACCCAAAGCCTTTGCTACTCTTTCTCAATTATTCGGGAACTGAAAAAGTTGGGGGATCAACTTATTTTGGTAATTGTCTCATTTCTTTTGCACTAGATTTTAAGTTTCTTCAGAGAAAGGAATATGTCTTTTTACCTATTTCTATAACCTCAGTCTTCAAACAACAACATCGAGATAGTGAAAAGACAACCCACACAATTGGAGAAAATATTTGCAAATCATATATCTGATAAGAAACTGGTACTTGAATATATAAAAAAAATTTTAATTAACAACATTAAAAACACATAACCCAATTAAACATTGAACAAAGGAAGGATCTGAATAGCTATTTCTCTTAAGAAGACATACAAATGACCAAAAAACATGCAACAAAATGGCCAACATCTTCAGCTGACTGGAAATGCTAGTCAAAAGCACACATAGACATTACTTTGTAGCTGCTAGCATGGCTAAAATAAAAAAGACAGACAATAACAAGTGTTGACAAAGATGAAGAGAAATTAAAATCCTCATACACTGCTGGTGGGAATGTAAAAGGGTGTAGCTGCTTTGGAAAGCAGTGTGGCAGTTACTCAAAAAGTAAAACATGGAGGGGCGCCTAGGTGGCTGCTCAGATGGTTGAGTGTATGCCCTCAGCTCAGGTCACGATCTCAGGGTCCTAGGATCAAGCCCCACATCAGGCTCCCTGAGCAGGGAGCCTGCTTCTCTCTCTCCCCAAGTTAAACATGCAGTAACCAACTCACCCAACAAATCCACTCTACAAATATACCCCAGAGAAATGAAAATAAAGGCCACAGTCCACACTAACATTGACAGTGTTCATAGCTGCATTATTTATAACAGACAAAAAAGTGGAAACAACCCAAATGCTCATGAATGGCATTCAACTAACGAATGGATAAATCATGGTATATTTATAAAATGGAGTATCATTTGGCAAAAAAAGGAATGGAGTACTGACATGTGCTACCACAAGGATGAACCCTGAAAACATGCTAAGTTAAGGAAATGAGAACAAAAGACCATATGTTGTGGAATTCCATTTATATGAGATATCCAGAATAGGCAATCTTGAGAGACAGAAATTAAATCAGCAGTTGTCTACAGTGGTTGCAGGGTTCATGGGGATGACTGCCACTAGGTAGAGTTTCTTTCAGAGGTGATGAAATGTTTTAAAACTGGTTCTGGTGAAAATCCTGTGAATATACTAAAAGTCATTGAATTGTACATGATAAATGGGTAAATTACATGGCGTGTGAATTATATCTCAACAAAGCTGTTAAAACACACACACTTACACACACATCAAGTCCTTGCCCCAGACCCCTCCTTAGAACCTTAGCTGGTTCTTTTGGGTTTTATTTCTTTCATATTTCTAAATAATACCTTTATACTGCTATACCTTACCAATTTCCTGCTGACTTCCAAAAATGGCACTGAGAAACAGGATGTAATTTTCAACTGGCAGGAAATATGAACCTGGCTGAGAAAATGCATAAATGCTAACTGGGGGAACAGTGTTCTAGAGACGGAGAAACTAGTGCAAAATCCTAAGGCAGGAGGATGCTTGATATATTTATAAGCCAGCACAGGAGTCAGTGGCTAAGATGAATGGGTAAGAAGGGGAGTAGCAAGAGATGAGATCAGAAAGGGAAAAAGGTCCATAACATAAGGGTACAAGACCACTGAAAGGACTTTGGCTTTTATTCTGAATGAAAAGGAGGCCAGAAGGGCAAGGAGGTGCTGATGGTGGTTGTGGTCTGAGCATGAGCAGCACAGACTTACACTTTGAAAGAATCAGTCTGTCTGTTATGTTGAAGGAGAAAGAGCAATTGAGGGCAGTACCTCCCCACCAAGGACATTTTGCTAAGGGAACATCTGGCAACGTCTGCAGGTACTTCTGGTTGCCATAAATGGGGAGGGGGGATAACAGAAGGTTCTAGGGGCATTTAGCAGGTAGAGGTCAGGAATGCTGCTATCATTCTAAAATGTATCAGACATGCCTCACAGCAAATAATTACCTAGCCCAAAACATCAGTAGTGCTATGGCTGAGAAAACCAGCTTTAGAGGCTGTTACAAATAATCTAAACAAGAAATAATAGTTGCTGAGGCCATACTAGTCACAGCACAGGTGACATGAAGCAGAAAGGGTCCGGATATATTCTGAAGGTAGAACCAACATTTCCTAGTGGACACAAGTATTTGGCTTCAACAGCTACAAGGAAAGAACTGACATCAACTGAAATGGCGAAGACAGTGGGTAAATGGTTTGACAGGTGGGGAAGCAGTCAGAACTTGAGTTTGAGTATGTTAAGTTTGAGAAATTGATAGTTGATGACACCCCAAATGAAAATACTGAGTTGGGGGTTCATTGTAAGTCTGGAGTTTAGGAGAGAGGTGAGAAATCTGGCAATTGTAACCAGCATCCCAGCCATCGTTTGTTATATCCAGCCATGATGTAATAAGGAATTGGTGTAGCTAAAAGATGAGAGAGGCCGCAGGACACCAGACATGACAAAGCTGGGATAAGAGAATCCCAATAAAGATTAAAGAGGAGTGGCCAGTGAAGTGGGAAGAAAACCAGGAGATGATGGAGTCTGGGAAGCCACAGGAAACAAGTGATTCAAGGAGGAGTGAACATCTGTGTCACACATGAAGTAAGATGAGGATTTAAAAATGCCCACTGGATTTAGGAACATGGAAATCACTGGTGACTTTGGCAAGGCAGTTTCTGTGGAGCAGAAAGGCAAAGTCTGACTAAAGTGGGTTTAGAAGAGACAGGAGGAAGATTCACTGTCTTCTGCCCACGAAAGGGTAAGTGCTATGGGTCATGCCCCTCTACTATGAACAATGGGAAAACAAAAGATATGCAACAATTCATCATACACTGGACAACAGGCAGCACAGGAATGTCATCCTTGACAGATAGGCAACAAAAGATGTGAGCTCTAGGGCTGCCCCAGCTTTCTATCAAGAGGCAATTACTGGACATGTCATAAGGTGGGGAGGGGAGCTCACCCAGCACGTGGGGGTCTTACTAAAATGAAAACATATGGCCACACAAAGATGTATACACAAATGTTCATAGGAGCCTTTGGTACAGTAAGCAAAAACTGGAAACCCAAGTATCTATCACTAGGTGAATGCATAAACAAATTACAGCATACTCATACAATGGCATACTATCCAGGAATGAAATGAACTACTTACTGATAAACGCAACATGGATAAATCTCAGAATCGTGCTGAGAAAAACAAGCCTAATCTCTATGGAGAGATCAGCCATTGTCTGCGGCCAGAGAATGAAGTGGGAGGGTGGGGTGTGGGGAGGAGCAGGGTGCTGACTGGGAAGGGACCCAAGATAATTCTTTGTAATGAAGAACATTTCTTTACAAGGTTATTACAATTACAAAGGTATATACATTGGTCAAAACTCATGGAACTGCACCCTCAAAAATGGGTACATTGTATTATATATAAATTATACTTCAATGAAGTTTATTTTAATATTCTAGGCAGACTGCTTCTTCTAGTAATGGTGAAGTGGCTCATTTCAACAATCTCTCTTACCAAGAAAACTACAACAAAATATTGGGTGGGCGGGGGGATGGCTCAAAGACATTACAGTAGAGCAAAGTGGACAATTATAGTACCAATTAAGGACAAGGAAATCCAGAGAAGTGAGTCTGATGTTTGGGGCCCCCCCGCCCCCCACCCCTGTGAAGCAGCAACTCTAGAAGAGGCAAAAGAGAAGCAGAGCAACTAAGCAGACAATCTGAGACTTGCTCAAGCATGTTATAAGATTTTAAAAAGAGAGACTAGGAGAACTGAAATCAATTGTATAGAAAATCAGAGTTTTGTGGCAAAGGAGAGCAGAAGCATCAGGAAGTGGCGGTAAGGGAAGTAAATGGGCTCCAGAAACCGTTTTAAAATTAGTTTTAAACAATTTTTTAGTAGGACATAACACATGCAGTACAGTCATGAAGGTACAAAAGAACTACAATAAAAGCGAAGCCTTCCTGACATCTTCTCTTCCCCAGTCATTCAGCTCCCTCCCTAGAGGGAACTACTCTTACCAGTTTCTTTGGTATTTTTCTGCAGATATTTTACGTATATAAAATTGATATTTGGGAGATATTCTATGCATATCAACTTCAGCACCACTGATATTTGGGGCCAAATAAATCTTTGTCATCGGGGGCCATCCCTGTGCACTATAGAATATTAAACAGCGTTGCTGGCCTCTATCTATACTAGATGCCAGAAGCACCCTGCCCCTCATTTTTTGTTTTTTGTGACAACCAAAAATGACTCCAGACATTGCCAAAATCACCCCCAGATGAAAGCCACTGATATATACCCAACCCACACACATGCATTTCCTCTATATTTTTCTACAAAGGCATGCCACACATATGGTTTTTCATCTTCCTTTTTTTTACTTTATAATAACTGAAGATGATCCATCAGTTGTATAAGGATCTCAAGTTTTATTTTTATCTTACTGCCAACAAGTACAGCTATTTATAATGTTTATTATCTTAAGAGCGTTCTATTTTTTTTACCTAGGGAGAAACCACACTATTGCCTTTGATTTCATTAATGACAACTAGAAATAGCCTAAGTATCAAGCCCAAATCCATCCACCTATAAGTATCATTCTTTCTTGGTGACACTATATTCTAATTACTATAAATAATCAGAGGAAATATTCTAGTTTGGAGTTCTAGCTCTACAAATAACAACAATAATAAAGATTATAGCAGCTAATACTCATTAAGTACCTACCATAGGTTAGGCAGTGTTCAAAGTACTTTAGTTATAGCAATATATTTAATTCTTACAATCACCTTCTGAGGATGGTAGTATTATTTCCCCTCCACCAAGAATGAAGAGACAGAGATGTTCAGTAGTTTACTCAAGGTCACACAAGCAGCATTGCAATAAATCTTTGCAGAGTTGGAATCACACTATAATTTTACCAATTATCAGCATATCCTGCTAGCTACCCCCTAAGCAGGGATTGTCCCACATAGTTACATATCCTCATGTCTAACTTAGGATCCAGAACACAGCTCAACAAAGTTTGCTGAACTTGGCTAATTTTTAATTTTATTCCACAAAGTTCTTCCTCCTTCAATTAACAAATATCTTTTGACAGTTTACTACAAGCCAAATATTATGCATAGGGAACAGAAAGAAATTCCTTATAAAAATGTTTGCAGAATACAACTCAACAACAACAACAAAAAAAACCCAATTCAAAAAGGGGCAAAGGAATTGAAGACATCTTTCCAAAGACATAGAAACAGCAATCAAGTATATGAAAGGATGTTGAACATAACTAGTCACTAGGGAAATGCAAATCAAAAGCATAATGAGGTATCGCCTCACACCCATCAGGATGTCTGCTATCAAAAAACAAAACAAAACAAAACAAAACAAAAAAACAAAACAAAAGCAAACCACACGAAATCAAAAACCCAGAAAAACAAGTGCTGGCAAGAATATGGAAAAACTGGAAGCCTTGTGCACTGTTGCTGTGAATGTTAAAATGGTGTAGCCATTACAGAAAATACTATGGCAGTTCCTCAAAAACTTAAACATAGAATCTCACTACCATGAGATTCAGCAGTCCCACTTCTAGATATACACCCAAAAGAACTGAAAGCAGGGACTTGAAGAGACATTCATACATTCATGTTCATAGCAGCATTATTCACAATGCTCAAGAAGTACAACCTAAGTGTCCACTGAAGGATGAATGATAATCAAATGTAGTCTATACATACAATGAAACACTACTGAGCCTTAAACATGGATGAACCTTGACAACATTATATTAAGGAAAATAATCCAGACATAAAAGTACAGATACTCTGTGATTCCACTTATATGAGGTACAAAGAGTAGTCAAACCAAGAGACCAAAAGTCTCTCAATGGCTTGAGACAGAAGAAAAGGGAGTTAGCATTCAATGGGGGAAAGTTTCATATAAGATGAAGGGTTTTATAGATGGATGGTGTGGTGGTTGCACAACAGTGTAATGTACTTAATGTTACTGATCTGTGCACTTAAAAAATGGTCAAGATAGTTAATTTTATGTTATGTATATTTTACCACTATTTTTAAAAATCTGCTTGCAGAAGAGCTAACAGTCTAGATTTCTTCAATGAATATCCAGCACAATTAACTGAAGTTACATCCTTGCCTTCCAAAGAGCCATGTGACGAAAACAGTCCCTTAAACTCTAAAATTCGACCAAAGGCCTATAAGTTTGAGGACTATACCTTCTATGCCCTTCCCCTCAACAGCATTTTCTTTCTGTTAATTTAATATGGAATGTCCAATATTCAATTGTTTCATTTCCAGTTCCCAGGCCTTGGATATACAATTTCTAGTACTGAGCCATTGTAACAAATTTTACTATATACCTGAGCATTTTGAATTTCTGACATATATTCAAAATACAATAAATTTCATGAGGTAGACTCAATACAAAAGAGGTTTTTCTATTAAGCCTTTGCCAGCTGCTGGTTTGTGGTCCCACTTGGTGTTTATTGCTTTGTATTTTTTTTTTCTTGTTTTGTTATTTTAAAAACAAGTTTTTGGTTGCTAGAGTGGAGGTGGGTAGGAGGGATGGGGTGGCTGGTAATGGACATTGGGGAGGGTATGTGCTATGGTGAAAAAATAGATAAATAAAGAAAATAAAAAGAAAATAAAACAAATGAAAAACAACAATAACAACAACAACAACAAAATAAGTTTTTAGTCACACACAAGGATCCCTGGAAAGATCACTTGACTGTAAACTGAATGGATTTATCTTGTCATTCTCAAACTTCTACGGGGAAAAAAATGGTGAAAGCACCATTAAAATGCATACAGAAATAACTATTTATAATAGCTTCAATTAATTTTCAGATATATTATGCTTACAGTAAAAAAAGTTAATAAAAATGTTTTAAATTAAGACATTATGTTTTCCATAGATCGAATGGATAACAAAGCAAAGATTTTTCCTACCTGTTATTTCCTGCCCATGGCAAGTGTTCAGCTCAGCCAGAAGCTGGTTAAAATCATCCTGATGAGCAATCCAGTTATCCTGAAAATATCCGAAAAATCAAAGGCAAGACTGTAGTTTACATATACCAGTTGAGATAAAAATATATTTTGGAATCAAGGAAATCTGGTTGTTAATGTGAAATTTAAAAGTTTCATCAAAATATTATGTTATAAATTTGAATGAAGAAACAATATAAATTTGAAATGTAATTTAGTTATATTAATATGAAAAACAGACTTTAGGGCATCCGGGTGGCTCAGCTGGTTAAGAATCCAACTCTTGATTTCAGCTCAGATCATGTATGATTCAGGGTTGTGAAACTGAGCCCCATGAAGTGCTCCCCACTCAGTGGGGAGTCTGCTTGAGACTTTTTCTCTCCCTCTCTCTCAAATAAATATTTTAAAAAATTCAAAATTCAAAATTTTTTTAAAAAAATGGGCTTCTTGGAAGCTTAACTCCTGATTTCAAATATGGATAGCTAATCAACAGCCTCTGTGCTAAGCATTAAAATAAAGCAAAATAAAATGTTTATTTTTCTCTCACTATGGGCATAGGTCAAAGGAAAAAAGCAGTGACAGACTTCAGGGCTCTCTTCTTGGATCATCTGCACTTAAAATATCTTGCCCAATTCTATTTGCTCGCATCAAACCCAATTTTACAAAACAACCCTGAGGAAAGGAGTAGGAAAGACTCTCAAGTTCCCTGGATCAGTCAGCACCTCGTAAGGTGGTGCTAATACGTTCATGCTAACAAAAACAATTGGACTTTAAAAGAGAATGGGCCTCTTCAAAACAATCTGAACCAATGGGAAGCAAGGCATCAGTTTAAGAATTGCCTCACACATACTTTTTAAGAATGCTAAGGGTTAAGGCATAATAAATTAAGTTTACTTGGCAAATTCCTAAAAAATTAAGTCTATCCATACATCTATCTCTCAACAATTACCTTCAAAAACCAACCTCATATAAACTCTTTGTTTAGTGGTTTACAATTTTAGCTATTAGTCCAGAAAATGTTAGCTACTCTAGTCTATCACTCAACAAGATTACTACCTCGGGTCTATTACTCAGTATATTGAATAAAAATAATTTGGGTTACCTAAAGCAGTTCTCCTGATTTTCTATCAGATTCTGTTAGCCGTAAAAATTTAAGAACAAAGCTTTCAGCTTAGACACTTTCTAAGGTAAACAGTAATACTGAAAATGAAAAACATGATGGGCCATTAATTTTTAATTATGGTGTTATTTTTTCCAAAGCTACTGGTATTTAAGGGGAAATGTGAATAAATTCAGCCACTGAATACCAGCAGTCAGAAATCAACAACTGGACATAAAAAGGTCACCACTTTCTTGCCGAGAAAACTTTTAGCTTCTTTCTGAAACCAAACACCACTGCCTTTTAATAATGTAAGCAAATGTCGGAACAAAGGTAAAGCTGAAAATGCTCTTCTATACTAAAATGCGTACAGAATTATAAATATTCTAAAAAAAGTACATTTTTTTTAAAGTTTAACAATAAAGCTAATTTGGATCTCTTATACATAAGCAAGTAAAGAATCCCATAAGGACAGTAAGGCCAAGGTGAAGGCACTGACATGATGAAGAGACAGCTTAGTTATGGGCTCTTTAGTTAACCACAGCATGAAAGATACACACTTGAATAGTTGAACACTGAACAATTTGATTGGATTAAAATGTTTATATTTATTTAAAAAAAGCAAATCATGCAAGGAAAACCCCCAGTAGATACACTGTTGCTCACTTCATTATTGATTGTAGCTCCAAGTCCCAGGTGGTTATTTTTAACTTGAACTTTAATATGATCTGTAGCTCCTTGCTCCTGAGCCCCTAAACCCTGTGGAGATCAACAGAAGAATGTTAGCATTCTTATCAAGTATCAAGACAAATCGCATCTTTCCTCCTTTATCACCCATTTGATTAATAAATATCCAGGAGTGAGGCAATATCCTTACCCTCAAAAAGGACATAGTCTAATGGATTCTTACAAAGTATGTCTGTAATACCAATACATTCACAATAATGAATACTCCTTCAAACTGACACCCACTCCACCACTACGAAGAATAGGTCTTTTCATGATGCTCAAAATCAGAGTACTACCACCAAACCAAAGGAAGCCCATTAGAGATACTGCAAATCTATGGTTCTCTCCATTAAATAATTTTATAAAACAACACTGAGAAAGTAGGAAGAGGAGATACCAAGTCCCCTGCATTAATTAACACTCATCTAAGGTCCCAGAGAAGTTGGTATACTAAGAAACTAAAAGGTAACCAGCACCATTCCAGGTAAGTGGATTAAGAGAAAGTAAGATAATAGAAGAAGATAAACCTCACAGGACCTTGGAAATTATGCTAGGAATTTGGATTTAATTTTTTAAAACAATGGGAAACCACTGAACTTCTATGCAAGGGAATGCCACAATCTAATTTCTGTACTTTAGAAGGTATTGTGGTTGTTGTTTGGCAAATGGCCCAGAGGTAGAAAAGAGGGAGGGGAGGGAAGCAGCTATGAGGCTGCCACAGTGATCAGGGAAAGAGATGACCACGGTCTGTGGCTTAGGACAGAGTCCCAGGGTGAGAAGAGTAATGACTAGGGAGGTGAGAAATGAAAGAGGTAGAGGAACTAAGCATGCCCATTTGCAAAAATGGAGAAGACCTGAGAAGGAAAAGACTAGGGCGAGCAGGGCGGTGGGGTGGATCAAGAATTTTATCAAAAAAAGATGAACTTGAGACACTCAAGTGGAAATGTCAAGCAGGCTGGTAAATTTACAAATGTGAAGTTCAGAGGACATTTCTGGACCAGACGTAGAAAAGCATTCAGAATTTAGACAACTCCCAAGCATGTTCTGGAATGAAAGAGCTCACCTGAGCAGAGTACAGAAAAAGCCTGGGGCTGAACCTTGAGGAGCTCCAAAGCTCCAAAGCCTGGAAGAGGAAGAGCCGCAACACATTTAGGAGTGGCCAGTGAGGGAGAAGGAAAAAAGAGAGAGGAGGGTAGTATGTGGAAGCCAAGACAAAAGTATTTCAAGAATAGTCAATTACTATACAATACAATATAGAATTGTATTACTATACAATTACAATAGTCAACAGCCAAATGCTGCTAAGGGACTAAATAATGTGAGAACAAAAAAGGACCCACTGGATTTGTCATTAAAGGTCATTAAAGACCTCTGCGAGAACCATTTAAAAACAAAGATATCAGTAGAAACCTATTACAGTTGGGAATAAATGGAGTGTAAGGAAAATGAAAAAATGTGTATTCTAAGCTATAAAGGGAAATAAAGTATTACTCTAAGCAATATAAAATCCTGATGGATTTAAGTATGATTCTAAGTGCAGCTAATTAAAAGGTGCAATTTCTGAAAGATGCTAACACGGCAGTTTAAGCGATAAAGAAAACTGACATCTGTGTTCAATTCTAACTTTATCATTACAATTTAGTTATTTCTCCAAAATCAGTTATTCATCTAAAACATAAATTTCTCCCAGTCTTCAAAGAAAGATGCATCCTCCTGATTGGCCTTTTTGCATGGCTCCAGTTTGTTTTGTTCTTTTCCACTGTACCTTTCCTTTAGACCACCCCATCTTCTCTAGCAGCCTCTGGCCAAACTTAGAATCATCATTGCTCCATGCAGTGTTTCTTGGATCCACAGACCACTTCTGCTTCCGCCGACCTGGAAATGGCAAAGTATCTCATCAGTTTACCTTTCACAACTGGAAAATACAACACAAATACTCACAAAACCTATTACATACACACATGCTTGCAAAAAATGTGACAAATGATATGTTTTATTAGATACAGATATTGGATTCAGCAGATGAAATATCAGATTAGACCACTTACCCTGGTTTTCCCAATAACTGTATATTCTCAATATACAAACTGGCCTAAGAATAACAATGTTCCCTCCATACATGACAAACAGAAATACATGATATGCCATCACCTGGCCTCCCAGACTCAGATAAAGGCAGCAGCTGAAAGCACCTGTCTTCATGGGCATTGACACCAGGAGCAGCCACCACTCCAGCTTTCGTTGGTGTACAGCACGGACCAAATGCTCTCCATGCATTATACTTCATTTGCACAGTAACCCAGTGAGGATGGGTATTCTGATCTCCATTTTTCAGATGAGGAAATCTGAAGCTTAGAGAAAGAAATGTGCCTAATGGCCCCAAGCAAAAATCAGAGCCTCTATACAAACCAAGGTTCAACTGATGTCAAAGCTTATACTTTTATTGTTTTTAAGATTTTTATTTATTTATTTGGCAGATCACAAGTAGGCAGAGAGGCAGGCAGAGAGAGGAGGAAGCAGGCTCCCCCACAGAGCAGAGAGCCCAACGAGGGGCTCAATCCCAGAACCCTGGGATCATGACCTGAGCCGAAGGCAGAGGCTTTAACCCACTGAGCCACCCAGGTGTCCCCAAAGCTTATACTCTTAATCCACAGTCATAATGATCTTGGGGAGGTCAACTGTACCCTTCACACACATGATCTATAGATACTCTTAGATCCTATACTATATAAATATTGTATACAATATATCATATATACTACATAATACTATAGATCCTTTGTCATTCAAATACCCTAAAGCCACATGACCCCTTCTCTGAACTTCCAGTATAAGTTATCTGCTTTTCTGGCATTTAACTTACATTCTTCTGTATTGCAGCCATTTACATCCATCTCTGATGTTATCTTTTTTCTTTTTTTTTTTCCTGATGTTTTCTATTAGACCATCATTTCCTTATGGCTCATATTTGTGTGATTCTTTTTTATGTTTCATTGCAAGAAGTAGAAAACACTGCACCCATAGCAAGTGTTCAGAAAACATGTGAATGAATGTATGAGTAAATTTGAAGAAAGAAAGGAAAAAAGAAATGAGGAAAGGAAGAAAGGAAGGAAGGAATACAATTAAGGGAACTGCTTTGAATCTCTTCATATTAAGAATTTTTTAATGCATATCAATAACAGTGTTAGGAACTCAAATTTATCACTGTAGGTCTTTTCTTTAAGATTTTATTTATTTATTTGAGAGAGCGAGAGAGAGCAAGTGAGCGTACTCCTGTGCGCACACAAGAGAGGGCAGAGGTGGCATTCCGGGATAATGACCTGAGCCAAAGGCAGATGCTTAATCACCCCATCACTGTAAGGAAAATTACTGCAGAGATAGAGAACCTCAAAAGTTCACAAAACAAGAACACGAACCCCCAGAGTATATTGTGGCCAAGTGAGAAATTTGCAGGTCAAATGTCATTATTATTCACCTATGGCAGCAACCAAAGTACAGAATCTCACTATCAACAAGAGCCTGTAACTTAGTCCATCTTTTTGTTCCTTCCTTCCTTTTTCCCTCACTCCATCCCTTCTTTCTTTAAGAATGACAGACTGCCATGTGCAGCAACCCCCTTTAGATGAGTTTGGAGTCTTAGAAGCTCGATTACCCTACATCCTCCTACAACGGACCTTGAGAGCTTGTTCAGAGGTTGCAAACTATTGCCTCTACTAATAAACAACATGCCAGATAATGAGCTTCATTAACCAGTGTTCTGTGAGGCTGTTTACTGGTGTGTGCGTCATAACTCATGCCTCTATTCAGTGCTTGCCAGGGGGTTCGGAATAGGGCTTATATGAAGGGGACATTTTTGAGAAAGAATAAGGCCACTCTTTGCAATAAGAACTACAACAGTTTATGTTACATATGTGTATACAGCAGACTAGAGGCCTTATACAAAAGATCCCCAAGGTCAGTTTCTTTTCCTTGCAGAAATGTCAGGTATCCTCAAACAATGGAGTAGGACAGGGTTTCCCCAATGAGGATGTTAAAGGGGGGAGGTCCCATTAAAATAAAAAAGGGCAAAAATGGGTGAAACAAAATTTAACAGTGTTCCATATTACAGACTTTCCCAGAATGTTTAATATGCAGATGTGTAGCTCCTCCCAGGGCAAAGCAGGCATGCCATGTTTCCCAAATTTATTTGATCAGAACCTTACTTCCCTGAAACACTCTCTGGCTCTAGTGCTGTAGAAGTTTCCAGGTTTGGGAAATCCTGGCAAGGAAAAAAGACTGTCACTGGTCTGTTCAGACTGGATCAAGATTTACATGTGCTTTGTTATTCTTATTACACAGTTACTCTGTGCTTAGAAGTCAGCTTTGCTAACCCTGTGTGCAAAACAGAACATAGCAGGCCTCACTGCTATCCTTTGAAAGGCTTGCTTACAAAGTTGGCATCTTGGCTGGGAACTTGGGTTTCAGGAGGGTTCCTGGCATTCTCAGAATTGAGGAAGGATTCACTATGCCTGTTTATACAAACAATATGGCTTATACTAAATACCTGGCTTTCCTTCTGGGAGTCTGGAATTTGGCACATGCCAAGCAGAGCCTGCCTACATGACCAGCCCCCAGTAAACATGACACCAGTCCCTAACTTCCTTGGTTTGCAACACTATACAAGTGCTGCCACAACTTGTACTGGGGCAATTAAGCATGTCCTATGTAACCACACTGAAAGGGAACTCTGGAAGCTTGTGTCTGGTTTCCCTTCGACTTAGCTCCAGATATCTTTTCCATTTGCTGATTTCATTCTGTATCCTTTAACTGTAATAAATCTTCATCATGGCTGAGTACAACTTTCTGCTGAGTCCTGTATCTTGAATTTGAGCAAATCACTAAATCTGGGATGGTCTTGGGGATGCCTGACACTATATGGAACAGTAGTGTAAGAGTAGAATACCCTGAATCTGCAGATCACTACTTGGATGATGTGTTTAACTATCCTATAGCAAGGACTCCTCTTATTTAAAGATCTAACTATAGATGGTTCCATCAGGATGCTCTTGCAGTAGCCCCAATAAACAACTCTCCATACAACATCTGTAACAGATTTGACTTTCCAATCACTCCATGCCTAATACCACCTGGCTTATGTCAGGATTCAGTTTACTCTGAAAGGTGTATTGAGTTCCAAGAGTAATGGGACAGAAGTTTTATCTTTTTTTTTCTTTTTCAAAGGACACTTCAAGATATTCAAGAGCCAAAATATACCATCCATGTACCATATATTGTTTTTTTAAAAAAATTCAAGAATATATTCAAAATTAAGGAAACTGCAATATTAAATCTTAATAACATGAACATTAAAATCCATTAATCATAGTGTGACTTGACTACAAATATGATGATTGGAAGTACCAAAAACTGGTCTTAAGAAAGAAAGAATCTATGAAAAAAGTAATAACTTGATAAAAATCCAGGTCTGAAACTCCAGATGATGTAACGCCTGGGAAGTGAGATCAACAAATTAAATTCTTGTCTTACACAGGGGAGGTTTATGTAATCTAGATTTCTTGTCTTGCATAAGGGAGACCCAAGAAAATAACACTTGATAATTACAAAAACATTAAATAAAAATATTTCTGAGAAACAAAAAAAAACTTCTAGATTTTAAAAACAGGATAAGTGCCTATGGCAAAAAGAAAAGAAAACAAAGTATAGTCCATATGGCAATGGAAAACAGAGGAAACAGCATGCCTAATGAATTGAAAATTTTCACTAATGTTAAGTGAGGGAGAAAACAAAACTATACCTAAAGAATCACTCCAATTTTATAAACTATCAGAAAAAAATAATTGCAAGGGATTGAAAATATGAGACTAGGTCTTTTCTTTACTCCTATTTTCTTACTTCTTTTTTAAAAAATATTTTATTTATTTATTTGACAGAGATCACAAGTAGGCAGAGAGGCAGGCAGAGAGAGAGAGAGAGAGAGGAGGAAAAAAGCAGGCTCCCTGCGGAGCAGAAAGCCCGATGCGGGACTCCATCCCAGGACCTAAGATCATGACCTGAGCAGAAGGCAGAGATTTAACCCACTGAGTCACCCAGGTGCCCCTATTTTCTTACTTCTAAAATAAGAACACCAGTTCTGGGGTGCCTGGGAAGCTTAGTTGGTTGAGCATCTGACTCTTGGTTCTGGCTCAGGTCATGATCTCAGGGTCCCAAGTGCTCTGCACTCAGTAGGTAGTATGCTTGAGGTTCTCTCCCTCTCTCCTCCCTAAAATAAATAAACAAATCTATTTAAAAAATAAAATAAGAACACCAGTCCTAAAAATCCATCACAAGGGATGCCAAAGGCATAAACATAGCATGTTATTTTAAAAGATAACAAAATATATTATTATGGCAAAGATTTGAAAATTTGGAGTCACGGTGGGGAGAGAACTGAAATATTCCTTGAAATCTTGCAATTTGAATTACTGATGTCTACAAACAGCATTTCACATCTGTATAACAAGCATTTCATACTCTGAAATGTTTTCATGTTTGCCATCTCATTGATTTTTTTAAGACAACCTAGTAATGAAGATAATAAAATAAGTTTTTTAATAGCTCTGCAGAAACTGATCATGGAAAGAGACATAAATGAATAGCAGAGCCAGGGCTAATGTGCATGCTGAATTAAGCATATATCACAGAAAATAAATCAGAAGAGATCCTAGCAGCCCAAGTTCCACAAATGAAGAAACAGAGCCCAGTCAGTCTAAAACATATTCTTCAAAAACAATAGGAAACTGCTGGCTCAGTGACAAAAAGGTAAAGACACAGAGATAACTACATTGAATTTGTCACTTTATAGCTCAACCACTCAGGGCAAATTATTTTCCTCTAAACCTGGATTTTAGCCCTGTAAAACTGGAACGGTGCCTTCTCCCTTACGTTGTGTGCTCCCATTCTCCCACCTGCTTAGATAAGAGGATGCGGACAGCATTTATTTCACAGAATACTCGTGTGGCTGCTGTCGGTCTGTTAAAGCCAGCTGCTCCTGTTCATTGCACACTACACACTTTTCATGCCCAAAGCACGACTGACTGCCATCTGGTGGCAGGCACCCTTAGCTACAGATACCGCTCAGAAGTCTGCCTCTGAAGAGAGGGAATGAAGGAGCTTCACAAAGTGAAGATAAAAGTCAAAGGCAAACTGAAGTAGGATGCGGCGCTGCAGCCAACACATCTGTCATGCAAGAATGTTAACAATGCCAACTAAGTCCAAACCGCCCGTCTTACTTAGAATCACTCATTAGTCCTGCATCCCCTAACAAAGGCTAATTTCTTGTGTTTGATGCTTCTAAACCCCTTGCTTTTCTTTCTCCGGGTTCAATACATCTTCGAGAACGGAATTTCACTGCCTGAAGAGATTCTGTGGCCCAACCGCCTCTTTTTAACCAGAGGAGGCCAAAGCCCGACGAAGTTGAAGGAACAGCTCAGGGTTTGCCCGGTCGGCGTCCTGGCTCCCATTCGAACCACCGCGCGCGGGCCCAGATCTGAGCGTAAGGACAAGAGTCTCACGTGGACACTTGCAGCCTCTTTCACTAGTAGACGGGTAGCTAACTTCCGGGAAAGGCTGGGCTGGGTATCTCCGCGGCAGGCAGGGCGAGCCCAACGCGGCTTCCCCGTTCCCCGGCATCCCCCGCGGCCCCCCCCTCCGCGACGCGCCGGCGACCCGCACCCCGCGCCACTCGGTCCCGCCGGGCGGGTCACCTGGAACCTTCACCCTCGCGCCCTCCACTCACGCTCAGCCAGCATCGACATGTCGAGAACCTGGGGCGCCTCGAGCGTCCGGACCTGAGCGGTGGCGGCTATCGACCTGCCAGCGGCTACCGAGCTGCCAGCTCCCGGCAAAGTTAAAACCACCGGACTCGCAAACCAGGTGGACAGGAGCGGCCAGGGCGCGTGCTGGTGACGTCAGTGACGTGCGACCGGCTCTGGACCACGTGGGGGCGAGTGGGCGGGACGCGAACGTTCTAGGGGCGGGGCGAAGGAGTTCTGGGAAGGGAGGGAGCGCGGACGCCGTGGGGAAGAGGTCGGAGGTCTCCAAATCTAAAGCCCGTGGACAGAAGGGTATGGGTTCATTCGCTTGAGCAAGTTCCTGTACTAAATGATTGGCCATACTTAAACCCTTTCTGAGAGTGGGTGCCACAGGGCAAGCGCTCAGTGGGGTTATCTGTATCAGTCTCAGTATTGATTACTAAATGTCAAGCATGGTTTCGGGAAATAAAACAGGAACTCTACCCTCTGTTAGCTCACAGTCTCGGGGAAAGAGATATGTAAACAACAGCCTTTAGGGCTGTCAGCGTTTTAAAACGGTGTGTATGAGGAGTTTGACAAACTCTCCTGGAGGGGAAGACCTTGCACTGTGGTGTCCTACCTTTCTTAATGTCCTACCTCTGCCCTGTGAGAGAGACAAATAGGTCAAGTAGCTATATATCTACCTATCTATCTGTGGGATCCCAAGTTAAGAAGATAACAAAATGTGGCAAAAATTTTGTCTCTAACATGATGTCTTCAACAAGACTAAGTTGTTTTGTTTCTTCTCTTATATCGTGCATTCTGGAACTTTGCCTTTGTCGTAATCATCTCTCTATCCATACCAACACCTAGCAAAATAATTTGAGTATGGCAGGGGCTCTATAGCCATTTGTGAATTTTAACGGAAGTGTCTCAGTCTCCAGGGGAGTTCTAATTAAATTCTGGTGATGAGAATCTTAGAAAGGACATCTTCTTGTACATGTGACTCTCCAGCAAACTTCAGGTGATAGTATAGATAGAAGTCTTTCCCCTCATAAGTAGAACATAAAGAAAGCAGCCAGGTACCACAAAAAGCTGTATGAAGGACTAGATTCCTGTTCTAGATGAATTTGCCCTTTAATAAGGAGTCAGACAAGCAAAGTTAACTTCTCTAGTTTCATAAAAAATCAGAAAAAAAGAAACAAAAGAAATTGTTACTGCTTGTTGAAACAAAAGCAGTAGTTACTGCTATTGGTGAATACCCAGGAGCTGGGGGAATTGAGGAGAGGAAAAATTAATGGAATATTTATACCTAAGTCAGGGAGCCCATAAGTTGTGCCACAGAAAACAAGATGAAGGTAGGGAGTTGGACTCTAAGTTGGACTTAGAAAGGCAGGGTCATCCAGATCTTTGGATAATTAGTTGATCTGTTTGATGAGGCCAGAGAAAATAAAAGATAGTTACATGAGTGTGGAAAATAGTGAATTGAAAAGAAAGTAAAAATTTTCAAGCACCACATTTGTTGGTATGTGATTGTAGGAAGACCATTTTGTCTTTTGGATGGTCAGAAAGACTGAGACAAGTTTGTAACTCTGTTGCCATGTTCCAGGTGATAAACAGTCAAAACTAAACTAAGATTGTCAAGTGCGGCAGTGAATGGCAAGGATTGGTTGTGCCTTATGATTTGGTGAGCTCCATTTCCTGGAAATGTTCAGTTGGAGGCTGCAAAATAATCCTAGAGAAGGTATTCTGCATTTGGGTGAGTGCAGGATAGACTAATGATGTCCTAGGTTTGTTCCAACTCCAGCATTTCTTGTGCCTACGAAAAAAAACTGTGAAGATTATCTATTGAAAAAAAAAAAAAGCTACTGTCAGGTGTTGGGTTTTAGGAAAATACATAGAATCCTATTTATATGTTTTAAGTTGTCAGCTGGGAATGAATATTGTTCTTTTAAAAATAAGGTGATTCAATGTAAGACATTCAGTTTTATTCTTCAGTCTCTTTCTTGGCAGACCCTCTCAGAGCAGTGCTTCTCAACCTTTAATGTGCATGTGAATCATCTTAAGATTTTACTAAGATGCAGTTTTGGGTTCATCAGGTCTAGGATGGGACCAGTAATTCTGCATTTCTAATAAGCTTCCAAGGATGTGGGTGCTGATGATCCACAGACTTGACTTTGTGCAGCAGGCCATCAAACAACCAAAAGTAAAGTACACTGTGGTTAAAATACACTTTTTTCTTCTGTTCAAGAAAAGTCCTTTATAAAGAACACCTTTAGGTAAGGCTGACAAATGCTTTCAGTATACTCTAAAGACCTGAACCTAAGAGGTACTTGGTTTTGACTTAGTTCCCTGCCTTCAGTCAAGCAAAGACCAAGATCAGAGACAGATGATTGCTACTTCTTTTCTTTAGCTCTGGCAAATCACAATCAGTCCTCCTCCCCTGGCCCCGCCACTGCACACACACAATTAGAAAAGCTCATTACACATTCTCTACAAATGCAAAAAAGAATTCTCATACGTTGTACTACATCTTTACCCTATATGTCAGATATATCACTAAAAATTTTTAAATATTTTTAAAAGTTTTTATTTTATTTTATTTATTTGACAGAGAAAGAGAGAGAGAGAGATCACAAGTAGGCAGGGAAGCAGGCAGAGGGGGAGGGGGGAAGCAGGCTTCCCGCTGAGCAAAAAGCCCAATGGGGGCTCTATCCCAGGACCCTGAGATCATGACCTGAGCCAAAGGCAGAGGCCTAACCCACTGAGCCACCCTGGTGCCCCATCACTAAAATTTTTATCTATAAAAGATATAGAACTGAATCTTGCTGGTTAAACTTAGCTCATTCCTAACAGGCACCAGGCTAGTACAGTGCAGGGAGGGGGGAAGCAAGGAGGGGGGAGTCTAAATTCTGCTACCAGCTTGCAGTGTGATCTTGCGCAAGTCATTCACCTCTTTTGATATCACTGGTCCAATCATGAAAAAAGAATGATCACTGAGATTATTTCCAGGTCTGAAAGACATAAAATTAATCTGAAAAAGATAAGTGATATGAGCATTAATAGGAATAAAATATAACATTAAGGAGCTGAGATTTTGAAGCCAGACTTCCTAGGTTCAAATCTTAACTCTGTCACTTACTAGCTTTGGTAATCTACTGTGTATTTTGGTCAGATTACTTTACTGTCTCCTTCCTCTTTATGAAGAGGAACAATGAGATGATATATGTCAAGTACTTAAAATGGCTTGTGGCACATAGAAAGCACTCAATACAGTACTCAATAAAGTGCTGTTATAATTCTAAAGGAAATAGAGGTTAGAATGGTTACTTCAATAGATACTTATTGTTTCAGACATTGTGTCCACTGCTGGAGTTACAAAGGGGAACAAAACAGCATGACCCCTATCCTCATTGAATTTGCACAGAAGACAGACATTAATCAAATAACCACATACATAAATATAAAATGAGATCTGAGATAAATGCTGGAGAGAGAGAGAGAGACATGAGGCTAGGACAGAATATAAGAGGGGATTTAACTTAGGAAAATTCAGGAAAGCTTCCTTATGGAAGTGAGAATTGTACAGCACACAGGAGGCCAAAGTCTCCACTGTCCTCTCCAAACTGAACCCAGAGAGTCTGGAACTTGAACAAACCTGGAGACTAACATCTGTAAGCAGTCAGTGGCCAATGTCTTCATCATCTGTGACCACATGTACACCGTCAGCAGCTACTCATCACCTGACGCCAGCTTTGCCTTTGGCATAGGCATGAGGCACAGCAAGGCTCTCCTCATCTTACTGATGAACCATACAGCAGCCTCATTGACTACAAGCCACTGGAGAAGAAGCTCTTCGCTTGGGACAACTTCAACATGGTCACCTATGACATCAAGCATTCCAAGATGTGAAAAGCCTACCATATCTGGAAGGGCAACAGCAGGTAATGCTTAGGGCTCCTGAGGGGAGAGCCAGCCAGCCAGAGCCCATGCTGCTTTCGTCTGCTTTTTAAACTTTCATTATTAATCCAGAACAATCGATGTCTGTTATCACCATATCTGACTGTGTGGAAATAGCTGTTTGGGGGATTTAGAGAGTTTTACCATAGATATTCTTTTCTTCTTTCAACTTTTTATTTGTTTGTTTGTTTGACAGATTGAGAGAGAGCGCACAAGCAGGAGGAGTGGCAGGCAAAGGGAGAGGGAAAAGCAGGCCCCCCCGAGGAGCAGGGAACCCAACATGGGGCCTGATCCCAGGACCCTGGAACCATGACCCGAGCTGAAGGCAGTCACCTAACCAACTGAGCCACCCAAAATAGTTCAAATTTTGCGGTGTTGCTGGGCAAATCTATAATGCACAGGAGTCTCTTCATGAAAACCACAAGGCTTTTTATAAAAGGCCCTCACTGGTAAAGAGGGTATGTTTGGGGGATAAGAGTTTGGGCAAAACAGCTTGTCCCATGTGGCATCCAGGGCCATC
The DNA here is from genome assembly GCF_011764305.1 of Mustela putorius furo. Lineage (NCBI taxonomy): Eukaryota > Metazoa > Chordata > Mammalia > Carnivora > Mustelidae > Mustela > Mustela putorius. The sequence continues at coordinate 18,852,824 of NW_025421325.1, forward strand.
CCCTGCATGTTGCCTGGTTACCATAACCCACAATGAAAAACAGCACTTCTAGAAGAGGATCAACTCTCTGGCTGATAATGAACATATGTCTAGTTGGCTTCTAATGTGTCATGTATGTCCAGGGTCTATTACATAAACTTTGCCCTGTTAAATAAAGTGATCTTATATACCATCCTCTTTGGAAAAAAGGAAGTGAGAAGTAAATTAAAACATAGCCTCTTCCAGGACTTGATATGGCTGAATGCAGAGCAAGGGAAAGGCCCAAGAATTGAGTAAAGGCCAGTTCTTAGAAGACCTTGTAGGTCATAATAAGGATTTGGGTCTTTGTCTTAAGAGCTATGGGAAACCATTTAAGAATTTTTAAGTAGGGGAGTAACACACACTGTAGTCTCTAAAAGGTCCCTAGAGCTATTGTAGGGACAGAACAAACTGAAGGGAGAAAGGTGTTTATAGAGAGTTCAATTATCAGGCAATTGTAGTTAAGGTGAAAAATGAAGGGGGTTGTCAAAGTGATGATGAGTTGTTGGATTCAAAAGACTTTTTAGAAGGTAAGGTTGATGAGAATTGACTATAACCTGGATATTTTGGAGTTGAGAGAGAGAAATTTGTCAAGAATGATCTCAAAATTTCTATAACTGAAATAGTGGCATTTAGAGGATGATGGTGACCAGCTGAACTGGTCAGTCTTCCTCTTGGCAGTTTGAGCTAGGAAGTAGAAAGAAGCAGCAAGGTAGTAGAGATAGGTGTATAAAGTACATTTTTTTTATTTTAACTTTGTTAAACTTTGTTTTATAGTTTGTGATGATTCCACTTTGAAAGGAAAGAAAGGGTAGTAGAGGGAGAGATGTTTCAATGAAAGAAAAAATTTCTACAGAACATGCTTATAATTATCTCTCCCTGGTGAAAGAGAAGTAAAAGTCACACTGACTCCTGGCAGCTGTTCTTTTTATTGTTTATTTTCTAAGCATTTAGAATAGAAGTAAAATAAACCTACCCTATGACCCAGCATTTCCACCCCTTTGTATTTACTCAAGAGAAATGAAATGAAAAGAAATGAAAGCATATTTTCACAAAAACACTTGTACAAGAATGTTCATTGAGACTTTATTCATAATAGTTAATTATTATCTATTAATTATTAATTATAATTAATAATAATAATTATTATTATTAGTGATCAGCACCTGGAAAATGGATAATTAAATTGGCACATTCCTACAACAGAATACTAAGTAGTGAGGACAAACAAACCATAGAAACACAATGACATTTAAAAATTCTTTTAAATTTTTTGTTAACATATAATGTATTATTAGCCCCAGGGGTACAGGTCTGTGAATTGCCAGGTTTACACACTTCACAGCACTCACCATAGCACATACCCTCCCCAATGTCCATAAACCCAACCACTATTTCCCTACCCCCCTACCCCCAGCAACCCTCAGTTTTTTTTGTGAGATTAAGAGTCTCATGGTTTATCTCCCTCCCAATCCCATCTTTTTTCATTTTTTCTTTTCCCATCCCCCAAGCCCCCCACATTGCCTTTCAAATTCTTCATATCAAGGAGATTATATGATAATTGTCTTTCTCTGATTGACTTATTTCACTCAGCATAATACCCTCTAGTTCCATCCACATCGTTGCAAATGGCGAGATTCATTTCTTTTGATGGATGCATAGTATTCCATTGTATATATATACCAATTCTTCTTTATCCATTCATCTGTTGTTGGACACCTAGGTTCTTTCCATAGTTCAGTCACTGTGGACATTGCTTCTATAAACATTTGGGTACACATGCCCCTTCAGATCAGTACATTTGTACCTTTAGGGTAAATACCCAGTAGTGAAATTGTTGGGTCATAGGGTAACTCTATTTTCAAATTTTTGTGGAACATCCAAGCTGTTTTCCTGAGTGGCTGCACCAGCTTGCATTCCCACCAACAGTGTAGGAGGGTTCCCCTTTCTCCACATCCTCGACAGCATCTGTCATTTCCTGACTTGTTAATTTTAGCCATTCTAACTTATGTGAGGTGGTATCTCATTGTGGTTTTGATTTGTATTTCCCTGATGCCCAGTGATGTGGAGCAGTTTTTCATGTGTCTGTTGGCCATCTGGATGTCTTCTTTGCAGAAATGTCTGTTCATGTCCTCTGCCCATTTCTTGATTGGATTATTTGTTCTTTGGGTGTTAAGTTTGATAAGCTCTTTATAGATTTTGGACACTAGCCCTTTATCTAATATGTGGTTTGCAAATATCTTCTCCCATTCTGTCAGTTGTCTTTTGGTTTTGTTAACTGTTTCCTTTGCTGTGCAAAAGCTTTTGATCTTGATGAAGTCCCAGTAGTTCATTTTTGCCCTTGCTTTCCTTGCCTTTGGCGATGTTCCTAGGAAGAAGTTGCTGCGGTTGAGGTCGAAGGGGTTGCTGCCTGTGTTCTCCTCAAGGATTTTGAGGGATTCCTTTCGCACATTGAGGTCTTTCATCCATTTTGAGTCTGTTCTTGTGTGTGGTGTAAAGAAATGGTACAATTTCATTTTTCTGTATGTGGTTGTCCAATTTTCCCAACATCATTTGTTGAAGAGACTGTCTTTGTTCCATTGGACATTCTTTCCTGCCTTGTCGAAGATTAGGTGACCATAGAATTGAGGGTATATTTCTGGGTTCTCTATTCTGTTCCATTGATCTATATGTCTGGGCTTTTTTGCCAGTACCATACTGTCTTGATGATTACAACTTTGTAATAGAGCTTGAAGTCTGGAATTGTGATGCCACCAACTTTGGCTTTCTTTTTCAACATTCCTCTGGCTATTTGAGGTCTTTCCTGGTTCCATATAGATTTTAGGATTATTTGTTCCATTTCTTTGGGAAAAAAAAAGAATTGTATTTTGATAAGGATTGCATTAAACATGTAGATTGCTTTAGGTAGCATAGACATTTTAACAATATTTGTTCTTCCAATCCATGAGCATAGAATATTTTTCCATTTCTTTGTGTCTTCCTCAATTTCTTTCATGAATACTTTATAGTTTTCTAGGTACAGATTCTTTGCCTCTTTGGTTAGGTTTAATCCTAGGTATCTCATGGTTTTGGGTGCAATTGTAAATGGGATTGAGTCCTTAATAATAATTGGTGTAGAGAAATGCAGCTGATTTCTGTGCATTGATTTTTACTGAATGCTCGTACAAATTCTAAGAGATTTGGAATGGAGTCTTTTGGGTTTTCCACATAAAGTAACATATCATCTGCAAAGGGTGATAGTTTGACTTCTTCTTTGCTGATTTGGATACCTTTAATTTCCTTTTGTTGTCTGGTGGCTGAGGCTAGGACTTCTAGTACTATGTTAAATAGCAGTGGTGATAGTGGATTTCCCTGCCCTGTTCCTGATCTTGGAGGAAAAGCTCACACAGTGACATTTAATGGGCTTGGCAAACCATGGCCTACAGCCTGGCTACTTGTGTTTGTAAACAAAGTTTTACTGGAACAGTCAGGCCCACTCGTTTATCTTTTGTTGGGCTGTTTTCTGGCTACATCAGCAGAGTTAGATAATTTCAAGAGATAGGTCCCAGAGGCTAAAATATTTACCACCTAAAAATATTAAAAGAAAATTTGCTGTTCCCTGAATTAATCTCAAAAACATGGTGCTCAATGAAAGAAGTAAACACTCTATGATTCCATCGTTTATGAAATTCTAGAAGGGCAAAACAAATCGAGGTGTGAAAAAATCAGAACACCTGTTGTCTCTGGGGGAGTGGAGCACATATTGACTGGGAAGGGTCACAGGGAAACAAGGGTGATGATGGCATCATAGATTTTGATAACCATTTGGATTACACAGTTCAATGCCTTTTGGGGGGGGACTGAGAGGTGTTCTCTTGTGATTTGTACATTTTATTGTGTAGACAAGGAAAACACTGTTAGCAAACGTTGAAACTTAAGTAACAACATTTATGCTGAACTATTTAGGGGAACATGTTCTGATATCTGTGATTTCCTCTGAAATGCCCCCAAAATAGGTGGGATTAATGGATAGAGAGAGGATAAATGTGTGAATGTGTGATACAACAAGTGTAGTAAAATTGCAGTGGATGTTCTTGCAGCTTCACCTCATGCTGGAAATTTCTCATAATAGAATGTTGGGGACAAAAAACAATACTGGCAATGTGTAAGATCAGGATGTTTTCATTTACATAAATACAAGGGCTCAAAGATAATATTGTACCAACCTCTAAATAAGATAGAGAAACAAATCCAATAGTAGATAGACCCTCACTCCTTTTACAGGGTTTTATGGAAAAATGACCCATTAAAAACAATTCCCTTCTTCTTCTAGAACAAACTTGCTGGACGTGCATGGCCCCATCTTGATGGCCAAGAGCTAAAAGTTGGGCCTGTGGTCATGAAGGAAGTTGTTGTAGTATCCTTTCTGTTCAGATGATGCTCACATATATATACCCCAACATTTGACTTTTTCTTGGATAGTGACCCAGTACAGTCAAGTTTTGACTGAAGAAGACTCACCCACATTGCCTCTGCTTTCATCCATAGCCACATGAATAGAGGTAGTGAGAGGGATGTCCTCACAATGCTAGGGTCCTGTCATGGGATCACAACCAAGAGAATGGATCTCATTGTCATCTCTGTTCTCAAACCCTTAATGTAAAGTGTTCTCAGTTTGGTTGAAAGTCAGGTGACTTGAATGATCCATGCCAGAAACCATTCTGTACAACAGAAGCAGCAAGATGATGCACAAAGAGGAAGAATATGGAGATTGTGAGGGGTGAGGCTTGTTAAGGTGGGGCATCATTCGGAATATTCATAGCTTCTGTTGATGTGCTAGAGCCACTCTGGTTCTGAGCAATTCTCATTCCTTCACTTTCTGCAAGGTCCAATTATTTGTCTTTTTTTTTTTTCCTCCCTTGATCAAGTTAGCTGAGCAGCCTGTGATTACCTGGTGGTTTTCTCATAATACATTTCCTATTATCTGAGGTAACCCAAATGAGTGTTGGTTCTTATCACTAAAAAAGAAGAAGAAGAAGAGGGAAAGAAAAAAATAGCACACATGGGGAAATGCTTACCAAGCTGTACCCACATCTGGTCATCCATAGTTCATGTCATTCCCGTAAGTTTGTTTGTTTGTTTGTTTGTAAGATTTTCTTTATTTGATAGAGAGAGAGAGAAGAGAGAGCACAAGCAGGGGGAGTGGCAGGCAGAAGAAGAAGGAGAAGCAGGCTCCCCACTGAGCAGAGAGCCCAATATGGGGCTCTCAGATCATGACCTGAGCAGAAAGCAGACACTTACCTGACTAAGCTACCCGGGTGCCCCATAATTTCAGTAATTTTAAAAAATATGTGCCGAAGGGCACTTGGGTGGGTCAGTAGCTCTGCACTCAGCGTGAAGTCTGCTTCAGATTCTCTCTGCCTCTCTCTCGCAAATAAATAAATAAAACTTAATGTACAAAATAAAAGCCAAAAGGACAATAATACCTGCATCATTAAGGTCATTTCTTGTTAAGGTTATTGTTATTTTTTGATTTTCCAAATACTTTTTAAGGTTTTCTTTTGGTTATGGTTCATATGTTCTGCTTCTTCACACACCTGATGACTTTTTATGCCATGACAAGAATTCTGTGCTATATTATTGTGTGTTGGAGGATTTGTATTCCTTTAAATATTTTGTTCTGGGGTAGATTAGGTTTTCTGGGAACAATTTGATCTTTTCAAGACTTTCTCTTAATTTCTCTTAGGCGGCAACTACTAGTCTTTTAGTTTGGGTGTAATCTGGTCCCATGACTGAGGTAAGACTCTTCTGAGGATTCTATTAATCCTCCATGTGTGAGGAGTTCTTCCTGCTCAGGAAACACAGGTTGTTCTTGGCTATGTGTAAGCTCAGGGGATTTTTCTGCATGTTTTTCTTGGGTAATTCCTTCCCAGTAGTTTCTGTACATGGATCCCTTGCTCAGTGCTTACTGGAAAACTGGAGGGGTCCCCACTGATGGCATATGAGGCCCTCAGTATAGTTATCTTTTCTCCAAACACAGCCCTGTGGATTCTAGCTACCTTGATCTGTGTCTCCTCAATGCTGTGAGACCTCTGCGTTCTGTTGGGGTGCTCCCTCCCCGTATATAGCCTGGAAACTCTTGCCAGGCAGGAAACAGGGTCACTGTATCACAGAGGGCTCACATTCTTTATGTCCCATCTCTCAAGAGAAGGGGGTGGGCACAGGTCTTCACTGCCTACTGCTCAATATCTGAAAACCAGTGTTTCATAACTTTTGTCCAGTTTTGTGTTGTTCAAGATGGAGGGATAGATCCAGTCCCTGTTACTCCATTATGGCTGGAAGCAGAGGTTCCTAAAACTTTCTAAATATTTCAAGTTTTCTACAATTTATATACCAGCTATGTGTACCTGCAAAAGTCAAGTCTTTAAAAAAAATTATCCTGTACAGTAGCAAGCAAGTTAGAACAATGAAAGTTTGAAGCCAACAAACCAGATTTTACGTTCAAATCAATTATTCATCAGTGAAGACCGATAAGCCTAAAATGGCATGAAGCAGAAAATGAGATATCAAGTGCTCTAAATGACTTCTATCACAAGAACAAAAACCAAAAACCACCCACTACCACAACTGCCACCAAAACCAAACTGTGAACACTTCAAAGAGCATTCTAAATTTCCATAGAACTGTATATTGTGGCAGTTGACGTGGGGGAGCCTGGAAGCAGGCTGACAGAAATAGCTCTGTTTTCTCATTTATTTAAAGCTAATTCTGCCATAGATCGTCACCATGGGCCTCTCCTCCACCCTTCCTCCACCAGCCTTTGGGGATATTTCTCCTAAGGAGGACCAAAAGAGCACAGAGAGTCTGTTTTTGTCAGTTATCAGGGAAGCTGCATCTAATATAAACTCCCCTGAGTGTGCCAATCCAGTGGCTCTTACCGAAAGAATGGAAGACTCATCCCCTTCCTGGAGGGTGTCTCCCACAGTCCTGCCTTAGCCTGCCTCAGGCCACATGAGAAACACAAGGTGAGAAGCACCTCCCCACTCTAAGATCCAAGACACCAGAAATGATTGGTTGATGTGACATTTTCCTGAGAATTATGTACCCATTCCCTGGCAGGGGAAGGGGGTAGGGGTAGGGGCTGGAGGAATCCTGTTTTGCTATATTATTCCTCCTGTAATCTGCTCTAAATGCAACCTGCTTTTTGTGGCCTGTGGCTTCTGAGTCAGGAGAATGTGTCAGTGAGCCAAGAGCTGTGTGAAGGGAAGGCTCTCTCTATTGATCCCAGTCCAGAAATGCCTTCTGGCTTCCTGGCAGCAGTGCTGGTCTGAGACCCCGCCTCTGTTTATACTTCCTATCAAAATGTTAGGACTTCAAGCTTTAGCCTTCACAAAATCTGTGAAGCTCAACAGTGGAAAATCACAGCCAAATATCAAATGCACACAGTGATGTTAAAAGAAAAAAAAAAATCTGGATTTCCTCACTGTCTTATAATTTGTTCTTTATTGTCTTTGATTAGTCTTCTCTAGCTTTGCCTGAGGGGGTGACAATTTAGTTTCTCATATCTTGAGATGTATTCACAGTTGCAGGTAGTTGGGCGATGGGGATGGGTGTAGGGAGATTCCTGTTAAGGGAATGAATAGATAGAAAGGGTGGGAGTTGGGTTGATGCAAAGGGATGCGTGGTGGCCAACTTAGTCAGTGCTTGAGAGGGTTTCTGGACTGAGCTGCTAGCTGAGACCTGCACACGCCCTCACTCCCTCACCCCCATGTTCGGCCTGTCCTGAGAATGGGAAAGCATTCTGTTAGGCAGGGACAATGGCAGTTACAAGTAGAGATTCTGGAATCTCCTGAGGAGGCTTCCCAAGCCCCATTCTTGCCTCTCCCTGACTACTTCTAAAATCTTCTTTCTGGCTTCTGCTGCTTTCTAGGTAAGCAGTCCACAGTCTATGGAGCTCAGCTGGTGTAGTCTGCCCTCTGTGTGGTGATTTTCTTTGGTGCAGTAATTAACAGAGTGAGTTCCAAAGTCAGAGAGTTCAAATCTAGCTCTGACATCTGCAAGTTATGTCCTCTCTCTGACTCATCTGCTATCCCAGGAGGTTACTGTGAGAATTAATGTAGAAATCATACCAGGAGGTCTAGTGAGCTGTAACCCCAAGTGGCCGCTACCGTTTGCCCTGAGAATTATAGGAAGTTCTTGGGGCTGAATCTGCCCCTTCCTTTTCCTTCATGTCTGTGTCCCTCTTTCATCTTTTTCTGCCATTTACCAGTTACTCACCCTGGGATGGCTACTAAATGTTCTGTGCCCTGTGTGTTAAGGATAATAACAATGCCTCCCTCAAAGGGTTGTGATGCTGGTTAAATGGAGCCATTTAACAGAATGTCCAAAATGAAGTCCTCATGTAGTTTAGGACAACACCTGATGTAGAGAGGAAACTGAAGGAATGGCTGTTTATACTGGAGTGAATACAGTTTTGTTTTTTAACTGCACACCAAAGCTGCCATCTTGATCTGTCCAGTAGCAATCTACAGTGGGTAACAGGTGAACGAGGTTCCTGGGTGGCAGCTGTCTTTGGATCCAGAATCCCATAGAATCTTAGACCTGTTAAGCCACTGGGTGGGGTCACTGCTGATTGAAGAGATGAAGAGGAGGCTGTGATCTTGGAAATCTAAGGAAATCTCTAGAAGTCCTTTTGACTTACACAAAGTTAATTCACATTTAGTCCCTTTAAAAATCTTTGTTATGAGGGTGCCTGGATGGCTCAGTCGGTTAAACATCTGCCTTTGGCTCAGGTCATGATCCCAGTGCCCTGGGATCAAGTGCCACATTGGGCTCCCCACTCAGTGGAAAGGTCTGCTTCTCTCTCTCTGCTGCTTCCCCTGCTTTTGTGCGTGTGCTCTCTCTCTTTCTCTGTCAAATAAATAAACAAAATCTTTTAAAAAAGCTTTGTTATAAGAGATATTAAGTAATATTATTTGCAATATTATAGGCACTCCATTTTTTAAATCCCACTTTTAAAAATAAGGAAGTATGTATAATAGTCTATGTATACATACATATACAGTTAGCATATGCATGGAGAAACTTGAGACTGTATTCCAAACTGTTAGTATTGGCATCTTCAGTGGAGCAGGAAAGGAATTACAGGAAGCTTTTTCTTTTCTGCAATATATATTTTTATATTGTCAGAACTTTTAAATAGTAATAACACATTTTTTCCTTATTATGTCAGAATAATTTAAATATATTTGTCCTATGTATTAATATGTGAAAAGGGATGTGCATGCTCCTTTTAAAAGTATTACCAGTATGTGAAATAGATGTAAGTATTTTGCCTAGAAACTTAAGTCTACCTTATCCCCTCCATCCAAGCATGCTAGGAACCCATTATAGGCACAGGTGACAGAAGTTTGTACATGTTTTGGAAACCACTGGACACATTCAGCATTTTCCTGAGGCAGAAACATGGGAATGGGAACCATTGAATAACATCCAGCTGACTGGGGTTGGGGGCTCACGTGGACACCGCTGCCCCTAACATGCTCTGTCTCTTCCAGGCAGCTCTGCCCTGCCACCAATCCATGTTACTTCCTGTTCCCACAGCTTTGTTTCTCATGATGTCCCAGCTCCCACTGCCAAATTTGTCTCCTATAGGCCTCTAGGTTCCCACTTCCTGACCCTGGTTTGACTTTCTTTTTTTGTTTGTTTGTTTGTTTTCTGGCCCTCGTCTCTTGATTGCCTCGTCTGTCCCAGATGTTCAGACACTGTGACCACCTTTCTAGGTCCGTTTGGGCAGCCCTGCCTGGCATTGGCCTATGACACAACTCTGGAAATTCCCAGGTATCTGAGGGGGAGCTCTGAAGAAGTTAACATGGCTTTGAAGCTCCCTTAAATATACAAATACACAACTGCGTATTTGCAGGCAAACCAGCCATCTATGGCCTTGGTTTTTAGGCTCATCCAAGATGTTGCATGTATAAACAGTCTGTACCTTTTTAATTGCTGAGCAGGATTCCAAGGTATAAGTGTAGTACTGTTTTAACCATTCATCTATTGAAGGATATCTGGGCTATTTCATTTTTGGATCATCACTACAAACATCCCTGTACAGGTTTTCGTGTAAACCTAAATATCCATTATCCTTGAGATAAATGCCCAAGAGCACAATTACTGAGTCATCATGTAATTGCACATTTAGATTTGTAAGAAACTGACAAAATGTTTTCCAGAGTAGCTGCACTATTTCACTTCCCATCCATAATGTATGAGTCGTCTAGTTTCTCAGCATCTTCCCCAGCATTTGCTGTTGTCACTATTCAGGGTGGTTTAGTGATATCATGAGGTTTTAATTTGCATTTCCTTGGTGGCTAATGATGTTGAACACGTTTTCATGTGTTTATGGACCACATATATGTCCCCTTTGCAGAAATAGCTATTTGGGTCTTTTACTCATATTTAACTATTTCTAAAAAATTAATTCTTTAGAAAGTCCAGTGATACGAATCACAAAGTCCTAGGAAGCACTATTTTACATTTGTTAGAGCTTGTGGAGGGTTAAGGAGAGGGTCAAGAAGATATGTACTGTGCCCTGCCCTTCAACTTCTTCCTACATAAGACAATTAAAAATATACTAAACTGATGGGGTACAGGTTTGACCACAATTGGACCACATTTTTTAGTGTTCAGGGTCATCATGTGTGGTGAAAATCCCTTGTCCTATACGGATGTGGCTTTCTTTCTGGTAGCAGAAGGAACAGCCTGAGCCAGAATTGTCACTCTAGGGTGGGCTTACCCATCTTGCTTTCTCTGTCTTTGTCTCTGCATGTGGCAGCCTTGTAGATCTTCAGCCAGCTGGGGAAGGAGTTACACTGAAGGCAGAGAAGAAAACTCACTTCAAGGCAGGGGCTCCAATCTTTTTTACTGAGCATGGTTCCCTGGGTTAAATACCACATTCCCAGGTAATAACGAAGTACAGTTAAAAGAACCTCATTCGGTGCTATCAAGATCTTGCTTGGGCCACTTTCTTTTTCATGGAGCTGTTGACTCTTCAAAGTCAAACTCAGCATGGGGAAGCCAAAGCCAAAGCCCGTGAGTGATGAAAGCAGTATCTACTGTTGAGATTTGGCTTCTAATGGGGGATAAGGTTGACAAACTCTATTTCTTTGTGCACCCAGGCTGGGTGAGTCCTATCTTTTCTAATGTGTTCCCAGAGTGAGGACGTTATGATACCTTGCTAACATCTCCAGTAACCTCCTTCCAAACCCCAAGGCCTTCCCCGGGTCTTGCTGCACTCCCTCTCCATCACTGCCTGACATTCACTGTTTTCTTTGTTATATTCTGCTTTCCCCACATTTTATTGTCTCCCCCTGTGCTACCATTTCTCACTCCTCCAGATGTCTAACATTAGCTATTACCTCAGGTCCTTGTCTGGTGTTCTCCTCTTCTCCCTATAGTCTCATTTCCTACTAGGGCTCATTGTTTTTCAGGACTTCAGCCACCTCTCCTTTTAGATGTCACCCAAGAGGACTTCCCTTCTAGACTTCCAGCTTCTTTCATGTCCACTGCAGCCTTTACCTTGCCATCAGTATGCCTCTGTTGTTTTTTCTTTTTAAAAAGATTTTATTTATTTATTTGTCAGAGAGACAGATCACAAGTAGGCAGAGAGAGAGGGGGAAACAGGCTCCCTGCTGAGCAGAGAGCCCAATGCGGGGCTTGATCCCAGGACCCTGAGATCATAACCTGAGCCGAAGGCAGAGGCTTAACCCACTGAGCCACCCAGGCGCCCTCCATTGTTTTTTCTGCCCCCGGAGCTCTTCTTCCTGGTTTCTTGTTCCTAATACTGGCAAATCCACAGTCAACTATGGATTTATAAATGATAAAGAAGTAGCAGTAACTGATGTAATAGTTGTGATCATGATTCTCTGTTTAACCCAGTCATCTAATGCCTTAGCTAAAACCCAAGTATTTTTCATCCTAAACTTTCCTTCTCCTTGGGTCAGGGATCCCATATGGTTTTACCCCTTGTCTGTATAACAAAACCCAGATGAATGTTGAGTTCAAAACAAGAGGGCATGTGGGAGTTTTTCATTTGGACAAGAACTGACTTTGGCATAGTTCCAAGCATTGTCTCTAGCTTTTTCTAAGAATAAAAGCTTAGGGGGGAAAGAGTCTAATGGGTGGGAAGGAAGAACTGCTGGGGTATAAGCTGAACTAGTGCTGAACTCAGCATATTTTTACATTCAAATAATGCAGGAAAGAGGACTGGATGGTAAGGGAAGAGGATTGGGGAAGAAGTTTCCATGGTACAAGAGAGAGCTACACTACCCACATAGGTGCTTCATTGAGCAAGGAGTATTAACCCTCCTTATTCTGAGTAATGTAGGGGTCGGTTTCTTTGGCATCCTTCATGTCCCTGGTTGTGCAGCTGAATAGGTTTTATTTTTCTTGTCTTCTTTCCCCAAATCCATCAGCTTTTGCTTACCTTTACCTCAGTGAGCCCCAGGGGTCTGATAAAGGCAGAATGTCTATTCCAGGGGAGAAGGAAGGCAACAAGGGACCATCTCTAATCACATCCTTATGTAGGAAAAGTAAAGCACAGAGTAGTTGGTGTCTCTCCTGCGTGACTTATTGACTTCACGGACAGAGCCAAATCTAAACATGCACAAATTGCTCCTGAAACTGTAGCCTCTGAAACAATGGTTTCTGGCCATTAGACTTTGTGACTTTTCATCCTTATTAATTGGTTCTAACTCTATGGTGAGATGGGGAGGTGACAAACATTAAGTTTTATTTCTAGGCCTCAATCTCCATAATATATTTTAGAAAATGTAAGCAAGTAGCAAACCCACAAAAACCCAGCTTTAAGCAATTGATCTTCTAGCTTCCTATATTTACTTTTTGTTATTTTAATTTTATTTTTGGAATGTATTTCTTCCTTCATCAGGAAAACTTGAGGTAGCATGCAAAAATACATAGGCCACAGATATTTTAAAAATATGAAGAAATCCGATCAAAGGGAGAAAATATAGGTAGGAGAAATAAGATAAGTCAAGGGTAAAGTTAATGTACAGAAATATGTACCATATACTTGAGCTAAAGGTCCAAAGTGGCTTTGAGCTTGTAGCCACATGGTGTCAAAGATAAACAAAGCTGGACAATATTTAAAGTGGTTGAGACAAACTTCAGTCAGTAATATGTGCACTAGGGAAAAGAGTCCATCCAGCATGAACTGAACTCAACTTTGACTTGTACAGAGGTAACCAGACATTTTAAAGGGAGAATGAGGGCATACGGAGGAAGATTAGAGGGGTCTCAATAGAGTCAGGCAAGTGAAAAATTACGAAAAGCACGAAGGAGTTTGTCCCATGTGAAACCCATCTGGGTTTGCTAACTGAGGTGTACCCAAGTTAGGCTCTTCCCCTCCCACAGAGGCTGGGAGACAGGTCCCCATCTTCAGGTGTAGCCTAAAACAAACAGTAAATTCTTTTGGCAACCCTGAGTTTTCTCAGGCAGGCACTTTAAGAGGGGGACTAGGGTCATCCCAGAGATGTAGACTTGAGTTATTAGGAACTATGTTAATATTTTGTTTACGTCTTTGTAGGCCAAGGTTGAAGCCCAGTGGATGAGAGGGCTCAGGGGAACTTGGCTACAGTTTGGTCATGGAAAGAATCTTTGTCAGGAGCAGGCATTGTTCTACATTTTTTTTTTTTACAAGTATTATCCTGTTTACTGCTCACAACATCCCTGCAAAATGGATGATGTTGTTGTCCCTACTTTACAGATGAGAAAACTGAGCTACAGAGATATTAACAAGTTTATATGGACAGTAAGGGCCAAGAATTAAATATAGGCATCCTGATAGCTGAAACTAATATTTTAATAATTAATTATTGGTATTATAAGGATAGGACTGCCTCTGTGGATTTGGGGTCTCACCTAAAAGGTGAGATTACCTACTGCTTTAGTCACCAGAGAGTAGAATCATGTGTCTCAGAGGAAACAGAAGAAGGGCAGAGAAACATCAGAAACACTGTCCAGGGGATTCAGCTCTCTAGGCCTTATCCAAAAAGTTGGCAAACTCTTGATAAGGGAGCTTGTGGGAGGGGGGTGACCTATAGGAAGACATCCTCTGCATGGAGCCAAGCCAGGAACCAAGAAACGAGGGCTTCATGTGTGGTGTCTAGAAGCCATGCCACTCTGCTAGGACTAGATCTGAAATAGCTCAGATCATGTGCAGAATGCAATGGTGAGGGACAGAACATAGGGACTCAGTTCTTTGTATTTTATTGTCTGATGGTTATTTGTTTCCCTTTCACTCTTACCTGATATTTAGTAAAGACATTTGGAAAGCAAATCTGGGGACTACCCCTCACCAAGTAGGAGAATCAGGTAGAAGGAAAAAAAAGCCCACTTGGCAGTCTAGGCTCTAAGCAGAACTTAATTTCCAGAGGCATATATGTTTTCTTGAAGTCATCCAACATCATTTTGTGATTCTGTGCTCTTAGTTCATAGTCTATAAGGAACAGCTGCTCCCAGAAAACAAACAGAAAATGAAAAATTTCCCCAGTGTTTTTCTTCCTTCTCTTGGTTGATGTTTATGTGTTATTTTCAGGCAGGGGGCAAAACACAGCAGATTTTCTGTATAGCTAGTGCGGTTTCTAAAATTCTTCCCTCTTTCCCCAAAAGAAAGGGTGCTTGGGTGGCTCAATTGATTAAGTGTCTGACTCCTGATTTTGGCTTAGGTCATGGTCTCCGGGTTGTGAGACTGAGCCTGGCATTGGGCTCCCCTCTGGGTGTGGAGCCTTCTCAAGATTCTCTCCCTCTCTCTCTAATAATAATAATAATAATAATAATAATAATAATAATAATATAAAAATAAAATTCCTCCCCTAATGCCCAAGGCCCTTCCTCTTCAGAAGAACATAGATGGGGAGAGTTTGCATTGACAAGACAAGAATATAATTCAAATAGTGTTGGGGGTTTTCAGTGTACATATAAATATTGTTAACTATTACTTTGTAGTCTACATTTTTCCTAAGCATTGTATCATGTGTCCTTAGAAGAAGCCTCCTAAACCACTGTTCCTCTTTGTGCAGGAGACCAGACCAGCTCACATTAGCCAGAAGTCATGCAGACTGATGTCTGGTCTGAGAATTCAGTGCTGAGATTAGTGCTCCCTTTTCAACATCTGAGGAGGGGGTTGCAGAGGGGATCTGAGAATTAGCTCTGTCCCAGATATCCCAGTATGTTTACAAAAGATTCTGGGGCTCCCTTTCCTCTGCATGTGTCTCTCCTCTGCCCATTGCAAGGCTCACATTTCTGCCATCCCTGTGTATGCGGGTGGGAGGTAGGAAGAGAGGTTCTTTTCCTAAAGGTGCTGCATCAACCTGTGTGCTTCCTTGGCTTGATATATATCAAGTGAGGGGATGGTGTGTGGGTCTGCCTCACTCAAGAAGTCATTAGAAGAGAACTATGAGTTTATTTGAATGAATATGCCCCTGAACTCACTCTGCACCAGACAAAAAACAAAAACAAAAACAAAAACAAAAAATCTCTCCTAAGGTTGGAGAGTACCCCAAGGCAAGGAGGTCTACTCTCACATGTCTGTTAGTCACAGAGTTTTAAGGGGACCCAAGCCACCTGGATTTCTTTTCCACTGTCAGACTGTCCAAGTCTGACATAGGGAGGATGAAGGATTCCACCCCCAGTGCCATGGGTAATCTCTCAATTCTTGTGGCACTGAAGGGAGGAAATCAGGTCAGCTGTGAGAGGAGAGTAAGCAAAAGAAGGGTCCAGAAAGAAGAAAGCGAGGTTGAAAGATGAGGGACAGGACCGGGCACAGAGGAAGGATAGCTCAACTTCTCCCTCTCTTGGTTTTAGAAGAGTTTGTCTAAACAGTCCTCTGTAGCCCTTGACTGTATGCCTGGGTCCAGGAAGTAGGGAATCATGCACGCCTGTATCTCTGTGTGTCTGTGTGTCTGTGTGTGGCCAGCAAGTGTGAACTGGACAGCAGTTCAATAAGCTATTGTTTGCATTAGCCTCTCACCCATCTCCAACTGCCAGAGACCAAGGCAGTCCAAACTTCTCTTTACAAGTTAAGGAGAAAAGAGGGTCCAGAATCACAAATCCCCAACTACAAATACACATTGGTACATACACATGAAATTCTGGACTCATGTTCCCCAAGGGCAAATTCCCCACATATCTGCAAAGGGTCTTCTGTGTTGCCTTTGATGAGCTGGGTTAGCAAAGCAGATCAACTCGATTTAGAAAGGATTTTAGTTTAAGATAATAAGCACCTACCACATCCTTTCCTTAGAACCCAAGCTCTCTTAAAACAGCTAAGTTCTCTGCAAGCTAAAGATTAGCAGTCAGTCAAATGGGAGTTTTGGAAAAGAACATTGGAAAGAAATGGTTGGGAAAGGGCTTTCTATGTCTTTCCTGGTAGATGAATCTTCGTAGGGCTGAAGAGCTGCTTATTTCATATAATTGGCAACTGATCTTTTCTAAATGTTTTAGGACTTAAAATAACCCATTATTGAATCTCCTGTATAGGACACATAGATGTTCCCAGAAGAGGCTGAGATGGAATGGGGGTGACTAAGGAATCAAAGGGATGTTCCTTGGCTCACCAGCCAGAGTTGCCTTCCTCTGATGTGTTCTTGCTGGCTGAGATAAGCTTCCACTCAGGAAGCTTAAGCCAGAGAGGAGGGGCCCAAAAAGGGCACGTGTAGAAACTTGTGGGCTTAAAAGTGTGGGGGCGGAGGGTGGGAATGGAGAGAATGGGGATGCAGAAGGAGATCAATCACATGGCTGTTTGTTGAGAATGCCCCTCTCTCTTCCTGGAGTCCTACATATACCTCCCAGAATCCTAGACATAAAATCTCTCTATTTCTCTCTCTTCTCAGAGGAGTCCCACACTGAGCCAAACTTTTACTGGAAGAAAGGGCTGATAGATTCCTTTCAAGTACTGTTTCTGTCCTCCTGGACGATACCTTATAAAATTAGAATGTGTTCAAATATAGAGAGAATAGAGATTAATATTGTGAGGCTCATGGGATTACCACCCCCTTTGCCAAATATGCTTGGGAAAAGTTTTCAATGAAGCCCTTTGGATGCAATTGCATTTGGCACCTCTTCCCTTTTTCTCCAGGTTTCCCCTCTCCTGCTTCCACCTGTCCTCACCTGTGCCTACCTTCTCTCCCACCCTCCAGTAAAGAGCCTGGAATGAGTACAGTTGGATTCAATTTTGTATTTATAAGCCCTAAGGAATTATATACTAAGGAAGTAAGAAGAAACCATTTGGTCAGTTGTCAGTGGGGTTTTTTTGAAGGCAACGTGCTCCAGGGATTCATTTACAGAATTGCTAGCACAAGGTACTGGAGGAAAGAAAGTGTTGTATCCAGAAAATCTAACCCAGAGGTTTTGTTTCTTCCCACCCCTCATTCCCTAAAACTTTTAACACCGAATTTTCTCCATGGATGCTTCTCATCTTACCTGCTCTGGGTTTTCCCTTATCTGGTCCCTATCCTCACCTTTGATTGCTAGCCTGTATTCAGGCTCCAAGAGCAAGTAGTGGCATCTCTGTGGAGCTCCATACATGCAGAGATGTGTGTCAGTATATCAGGAGGCAGTTATTTGATGTATGGAGGGTCCACCAACTTACCTTCTCATTTCCTCTTTCACTCTTGAGGGGTCTCCAGCTGCTGCCAAGGAGACTTTGGTTGAGTCCGAGGCAACGCTCAGCTCACATTGATGCCAATAAGCCCCCAGAATTTTCTACTCCATGATTATCTGCCCCTCCCTGGCCATGAATAAAGGAAAAGTCACACACACACACACACACACACACACACATATGTTATTAAAATGAACTGTTTATATTATCTCAGTTGAGTCAATACATTATAATGTATTAAAATGGAAAGGTACAAAATTGAAATAAATTCTTTCTGATTCATGTATAAATCTTTTTTTTGTCAAGATGACTTTTATCGTCAGTACATGTCACAAGAAAACATTTAAAATGACACTGAAACAATCATTTAAATCATGGTGCATGGAGGAAAAAGGTAAAGAAAACAACTTTTGGCTTGTTTTGGCATGAGACCTTGATACAATTTGGGTTCCCCAAAACCATGTGAAGGGTGGTAAAATAGAAATGCTCAAAACTGACTTAAAAAAATAAACAGGCTTTACAAAAACCCTCTTTTTGATAAACCCAGCCACTTCTCTACATGGTCTGCACTTACAGTAAATACATTCATTATTGTCCATGGGAAGACAGCAACTGCCTTTCATTTTAAAGAGCTTGGTGGAGAGGCTGATGAAATACACTGCAGCTGAAGGTGAGTAGAATGTTCAGGAGAACACAAAGTCTAGATGGTCTTCAGGAACAGCACTGAGAATGATGGGGTGTGGAGGGTGTCTGGAACAAGAGGTGGAGGGGAAGGAGCATGAGGAGTCCAGATCTGAAGCAAAGCCAAGTCTGAAGGACAGCCACCGTTGCCAGCAGTTAAAGTATGGTGTGGGGATCTCTCCCCGTCTGAGCAGTTCTGGGTTTGTCTTTAGTTTGGGTATGTTCCTGTTTCAGCAGAGGCTAACCCAGTGCTTTGGAGACAGGGCTGGGACTCTTTTCAGGCACAGCAGCACTGGGGAGACAGGGACAGGTGTAGGAGTTAACAATGAATGCCTACAAAGGGGCTTTCTCTTCCGATTCTGACTGCTTCTTAGGTGATCGTTAAGGCAATAAGGACTTTAGCAAACTAGAAGTTAAGGGCAGCTAAATTCAGCCAGATTGAAGGTAAACAAAAGGTGAGAAGGAGTCCCTTTCTCCTCAGCTACCTTCCCCCCAAGCACAGGAGGCCTCAGCTCCCGAAGCTCTGAATTTACAGTACACAGTAGCAGAGGGCATGCCCTTTGGAAGGCTCCATGGAAAAGTAGGCTTATCCCTGACTTGGGGCATTTTATTTTCCAGATTCTCTTTCTTGAAGTTCTTTCAGGAGGCTACGCTCACCCAGCAATCGAGTGAAAAGTGGGAAGCACAAAGGTGTATTCATTTAGGCTAAGTCCTTGGCTATAGACTGTCTCTGGCCCATCTCAACGACCCTGAACATCATATGTCCTAGAAAGGCAGGCCTGACACTCACATGCTTCAGGAAGACCTGTGCTCACCTGGAAAACAGGACTAGCCTTTCAGTGTTCAGGAATATTTCCCCTGCAACCAACTGAATGACAGCCACAAAGTCCATGAAGTGTGAGATCCTTAGAAGGTGTGTGAGCCCACGGGTGGGTTCTTAGGAGAGTAATAGAAGCTCCTTTGAATCCACTCACAGAAAGATGTACAGAAGACTGAACAGAACAGATGCAAGAATCTTTTCCTTCTTATTTTGGAGTAAAGGAAATGGACCTTGAAAGGCTATGGCAAGGATAAACCTTGAAAGCTGCCTGCCATTCTGAGCAGCTTCTGGCAAGATGCTGGGTGATTGGACTATTGAGACCCTGGAATTCAAGAACTGGTTCTCAAGCAGTTGCTAAAAGGTACAACCACTTACTCCAGCAAGTGAATCACATGTGGTCTCAGTGAACAAGACACGTAGGTATCTCCTCATCCTGTAGAGCGAGATTGCAGTCTGATGCAGGGGCTCTTCAGGAGATGCCTGAGACCTGAAGATGTGATGTCTTGGACCCAATGGTTGTGCTGTAATTATTGAAGACCACCTGTACAGGGGGCATTCATGGGGACAAGATGTTCAGAAAGAGAAATGCTGGTTGTAACGGCCAGCTATCAGGGGACTAAGGTCTGCCTGACCTTTCTCTGGTAGACGCTGTCTTGTTTTGTTCCTAAGAAAAGAGGGCAACATTTCATCCAGGAATCCAGGGATCACAACAAATCTGTAAGGAAGCAAACGTGATCATCAAGCTGTGGGAGTACAGATGAAACAAGATTGGCCATGAATTGGTCATTACTGAATTCGACTGGTAGTTGTGTAGGACTTCCCTGAACAATTTGACTCTAATATGTGCTTAAATATATGGTTTGAAATTATCCATAATACAAAACAAATCCCCTTGGAGATTATCTAGCTGATTTTAAAGGTAGAACCCATTGGTTAAATGCCCAAAGTCACATAAGGAAGTAACGCAGAGCCAGTATTAGAATCCTACCCTCTCTCTGCAGGGATTAGGATATTTTGGTTAGCTTTACATACTTAAATAAATGTCATATTCTTCAGCTCTGCTCTTACTACCTTGAAAAGCAGGTGGCTGTTTTCAAAACTCCTGCCAAATAGCCTTAAGAACGTATTAACGACAGAAGTACCCTTCTCTTATGAAGCCCTGGGGGGAGTTTTCTTTGAAGGCTCTCTTCAGCCCCAACATTTCAAAGGGAAACCCTCCACCTTAATGTTTGATAGCATAAAGCAGTCACTGTAGCC
Organism: Mustela putorius furo; assembly: GCF_011764305.1. Lineage (NCBI taxonomy): Eukaryota > Metazoa > Chordata > Mammalia > Carnivora > Mustelidae > Mustela > Mustela putorius. The sequence goes on from NW_025421325.1 coordinate 18,873,256, forward strand.
CCTTCTTCTCAGAGCAGCCACCACCAAGAAGGACACTGAATGTTCTTCCTGGGCCCCTGGCAGCATTCCATTTCCTTTAAAACCTGATTGAAGGCTTGGTGGGGGGAAGGGAGGCATCACATTTATGACAGGCATAGAGTTGGAAAGGGCCCAAATGGCAGCCATTTAAAGAAATAAATTTCTATAAAAATCTTCAACTCGGGGTACTTGATCTCTTTAGAGAAACAGCACTATAATCTAATTGGAGTCAAAGACATCTCCAGTGAATAAGAATAGAACTTTTAAGAATTAGAGGATGGGAGAAAGGAAGGCAGGACTCACTGGGCCCTTCTCAGTGATGACAATGATAGGGAACCAAGGGGCTTCAGTAGTAAACTGTATACTTTCTTTTGCAAATTAAAATATAAATATTCTAGATACATCCTTGTAAGTTTACGGGGACAAACCTCAAAGAGTCCTCCCAAAGGAAAACAGACCAGGTAAGCCGGGTGCTTCTAAGTTCCTATAAATGGGAAGGTGAGGTGAGAAAATCTCTAGAAGAATGACACCCAAGGAAGTCCCTGGGCCCACTATTTTGCACAAGAAAAACACACTTGTTTCTGGTAGCTTGACTGAGATAAAAGTTAGCAGAGAGGGGCACCTAGCTGGCTCAGTTGGTGGAGCATGCAACTCTTGATCTCAGGGTTATGAGTTCATGCAACTCTTGATCTCAGGGTTTTGCTCCATGTTGGGCAAAGAGCTTACTTAAAAAAATAAAATAAAAAAATAAAGTTAGCAGAGAGAGGTGCATATTTAAAGAAAAAAAACAGATTATGAAGATTTGCTTGGATTAAGATATTGTGGACTTCCTGAAACACATATCTAAAGGCAACTATAAAATGTTTTCCTTCAGAGATCAAATGCCCTGGGAATAGAAGAGATCCAAGAAAGTCAGAATGGCTGGACAAGAGATGGGGTGGCTGGGTGGATGGGGAGATTACTCTGATTGTTTAGAAAAATCTGTTCTAGCGAATCCTAGAGGGTAGGGCAGTTTATAGATTAAGATTCTGCTGTTTTTATTCTCATTGTTCTTTCTTGCCCCTCAAAAGTATATGTAAATAAGATTTCAGCTCATTTTTTTCATTCAAAATCCTAACTCTCTTGATTTACAGAAAGGTAGACTTGGAGAGAGAATGTGTGTAAGTGTGAGTTCACATTGCCTGCCATCATGAAAAAATAAACTCTTCTCTCTACCAGAGATTTATATAAAGGATGAAAGCATGGGAAATATCTGAACTTCACAAATTAAAAGACGGACTCTGAGGTACTGGTTATAAGTCAGAGAGGGAAGAAAGAGCATCTCCATGTAGGATCTGATTCTGGCTCCGCACATTTCTAGCTGTGTTTCTTTTGGAAAACTACTTCATCTCTCTGTGGGTTTCAATCTCCTCATCTGCACAGGGAGGAGATTGAGCCTCACTGACATTCATTGTCTGTGGATCTAGAGAACTGATTATTGGTCTACAATAGATACGAGGTAGGGGCCAAATTCTAGGATCAAGAAATTCTCTACTAGCTTTGCATTTGTTTGTAGGGATGGTGAATAAATTTTCTAACAGGTTCCTGGGACTCCTGGCTAATGTCACGGTGGGAGGAGATTTGGGGGAGAGAAGTTCAACCCCCGCACAAGGTCCGCATGTTCACACCACTCCCACTGACAAAGTCTTGTCTTGGAACAGCCAGGCAGGAAAAGAGCAGTACTGGCTACATCTCTGTGGAGTCCCGCCCCTTTCCAGTCAACTTGGACTCTTGAGGGAAAGAAGCATGTGCTATTCAAATCTCATGAAAATTTCAATATATTTTGAAAGATGCCTGCTACCAATGGCCAGGAACGAGATCAATCCTCACGGTCACCTACATCACAGGAGGTTGAAATGCCCATGACAAGATGCTTATGAAGTGTTTGAGCTCTGAGCTCGTCCCTCTGAAGAGTGAGAAAAGTAGTACTTCTTTTCTGCCTGGTCGGCTGTCAAGATTGACATTTCACTGTAGAGCCAAGGAAACCAAAGACCTTAGAGGAATGGCTATGTCTCTAGATCTGAGGAGGAAGGGAAGGCGCATTTGGAGACAGGTTGCATCTGTCTGCCAAGAAACCAGTGTCTGCAAAACCACAAATAATGGAAATACAGGTGCTTCTAATACAACTATGTGTGCTGGTTCCCAGCAGTGGGAGTGGGGTATCAGAGTTTGGGTGAGAAAAAATAGAAGATGGCAAAATCCTTGTATGCCCTGGTGAAAACAAACCCATGGATTCTGGTTGGATTCAAGAAAAGGGAAGACTCGAGGGAACAGAAGCTTGGTGGCATTCACCAGAAATACTGCCTACCAATCCTGTCTCCCTCCAAGCTGCACAGGAGCCACCTAACTGAAGAGAAGACTTTGGATGCCAGGATGACCTCAGCCTGGAACAGCTCTTGACTTTATAAAAGATGAGTCTTTCTCACCAAGCAGGCCCAGATGCTCTGAGGAGGAGAAAGGACGTTGCAAGCATGGTCTCTGAACACACAGCAATTTGAATCTCTTAGGTAGTTAAAGACCTATTCTTGCTCTAAATGCACTGAAGACTCAAGAAAGTGTAGTTGCCTCCCCTCCCCCAAAATTCAGCGCTTTGTCATCTTACATATGGTGAAACTGAGGCAAAAGGAAGGACAAAGAATTCTGCATCTCTCTAGAGTCATTGATCTAGAGTCATACCTGGAGAAAAACCCAGGACCTCTGTCTCAAAATCCATCAAAATCTGCCTCTGCCTTTCTGCTTACTTCACAGTTAAAGTCTGTCTGCCTGTCTCTCGATAATATATGTACTATTATGTATAAAACATAAATAATTCTCAGATTCCTACTTAACTTCCTGTTCTCCTCTCCTTTATATTTAACTACATTGCAGGGGGGAGGGTAGAAAAAGAAAGACGTTCCATGAGGAGGGAAAAACACAGTACTGCTCAAAGGAATAGACTTCTGGAAGGAGAGATGACAGTCTTTGTTTACGGGGCCAGGGATGCTTCAGATCTGGACTGTACAGCAAATTAAATGAAACACAACTCAACAGAAACCGGCGATGTAGACAACTGTGCCAGACGAAGTGAACTTCCACAACCTGGTTTTAAGGAACAGTAAATACAATAGAGATAGATAGATACACTATGCTGAATCTTGAATACTAAAACAAGTTATAAATAGAAGTATGCTAAATTAAAGACGGACATCATAGGGAATAGTCTGGTCAACAACCAATCACCATTAGAATCAAAAAGTAAACCGGCCTTTTCACTGAGTACCTCCACAACGTTTCTCAATGCACTAAGTACATTTTAACCATGCAAAAATACACAAACATCTTAACTAGGTTGTTTTTTTTTTTGTAAAAAAAATCAAACACCAACATTATGCATTTTTGTTAATTATATTGGTTAAAGTTACAGCCAGTGGCTGCCAAATATCAGATACATCATATACATATTTTTATACAGAATCTGGACAACACAACATTACACATCAGAGAGAGAAAGAGAGAAAAAGAGAAAGAGATTATTTGTTCCTTTGTGGGTTTGTTGTTGTTGTTCAGTAAAGAAATAAAGTAAAATATGAGAAGCAATGCTAAGAAGGAAAACACTTCAACAAGTCAGGAATACAGAGGGAGAATTGCTAATCAGAAATACAGGAGGAAAAGAGTTCATAGTTAGGTCTGTGTCTAGAATTTTCTTCACTAAGAAACAAAAGAGCACAACAGGTGTATTGGTTTGGAAAAGCAGAAAGAGCGATAACATCATGCTGTCTGATTCCCAGCACGTTTCCAGCAAGAAGAAAAAATCATAATCACAAATTAATTTTGCAAGTTTTGTTTTCAAAAATGTCCTCCCTTACCCAGGAAGCTGGGTAGTGCAGGGGTGGGGGCAGCTCAGTTTCGAGAGTCCTTGGCAAAGATTTGGCCAAAACCATTGGCTGAAATTAGTTGGAGATATGAGCTGTCTGTGGAAATTCACTCAATGAAATGCGACGTCGGCTTGCTCCAGTCTAGGCAAGGTTTCTCGTTGCTAGCCAGTGATCTGGCAGAGGAAGGACACACCCTCATGACAGGTTCTGCTAGCCAGGCCCCAGTCCTGCCCCTGAAACATTTGGTGTCAACACAATCCTAAGAATTCAACCTGGAAAGAAATAAGACCTTGAACACAAGCTATGGAAGCACTATCGTGGTCACGGTTAGATACAAAAATGTGAAAATTCAGATGTAATCAAAAATACAAAATCAGTTTCAATAAGATTTGCTTTTTTTTTTTAAACCATTACAGTGCAAGGTTTTTCAAATTACAGTAAAAGTTATGTGTCTGCTTACAGTAACTAGAATAAGTAGCTGATTTTGTTCTGCTAGAATCAGAGGTCCCTGATAAGTGAGAATGCACCAATCTGAAATCAACCCAGCACAAGAAATGGATATCAACATAAACAAAGTTCACTACGGTCTTTACCCCTTCGAATAGTAACAAAGGAATGGTGTTGTTTGCACAACTCATTAGCATGAAGTTCTTCCTCCATTAAAAATAATAATAATAATAATAGACAGATGGTATTAAAATTCCAACAGAAACAGGACTGGAAATCTGGGGCTGAAGGGTGGAGCATCTGAAGGGAGTTTCCCACATCACTGAGCTTTCCCATTGTAGTTAAAAATTTAAAAGATTGTTTTAACATTAGCATCACTGGGCAATGCTGCTTTGTGCAGGATCAAAGGAAACCACAATGGAGTCATGCCTCACTGTGCCGTCAAGAATCACTCCCCCACCCCCGGAAAGAAAATAGAACTTTCTGGTTAAAACAGCTGCTGGGGTGGGGTAGGGGTCAAAGGGAGGGCAGGGACAAAGGAGTAAAAGAGTAGCCCTCATCAAGACCATTGTACCTGTTAGAGCCTCATGTTCTGGAAAGGAAGAACAGGAAAGAGTCAAGAATCCCAAATTACATGGAAGGAAAAGATCCACCATTCCCCCAGAGCCTTGCCTTTGGGAATGGGCATATGACTAAAAGAGAGCATATGGGGTCCCTGGGTGGCTCAGTGGGTTAAGCCTCTGCCTTCATTCAGGTCATGATCTCATGGTCCTGGGATCGAGCCCCACAGTCAGGCTCTCTGCTCAGCAGGGAGCCTGCTTCCCCCTTCTCTCTATGCCTGTCTCTCTGCCTATCTATGATCTCTGTCTGTCAAATAAATAAATAAAATATTAAAAATAAATAAATAAAAGAGAGCATATGCGGCTAAATGAACTGATCTGGTGACAGTCTTCATGTTCATGTCATGGGGCAGAAGGAAAAGCAAGGGTGACTGAGGAATCGTCCTCCTTTGAGATTTATAGAGCCTACAAGTCCAGGATGAGTTAGGAGATGCAATACACACTAGAAGTTTTCAAGGAGCCCTTCTTTTTGTGTCCAAGAGAAAGGGGCAGATGTTTTGCAACCTTGGGCATGGCCATGGGTCCAGAAGACTTTGGAGGCCACACAACACCCCTCTTCTTCATGTGGCCCCTCTCTAGCGTCATCCTCGTGCCCACACCCATGAAAATTACTCTTTGACTTACTTGACTGGCCCTTTCCTTGGAGGATCTGAGTTCCTCTTAACAGTATATGACAAACTCTGGGTATGCTGAAATTAACAGGGGATTATTTTAGGCACTGAGAGACATATTTTTTAGGGCCTGGAATCTACCAGTCCAATGTAAGGTGTGGGCAGCACCGTCTCATCTCCTGCGGGATGTGACCATGTGCTTGGGTCCACCTGCCTCACACAAGTGAACTGCACAGGAGAGAAAACCCTTTACTCACAGCCACAGCCTGAGAAAGGGAAGAAACACAAATTCCTCTGCCATGTTAGAAAGTTTCTCTCCCTTTGAAATAGAGTGTGAGGTGCTGTGAGACTTAAAAACATTCAAAAATTTGGTTTACAATCTGGCCATTGCAGGACATTTGGGCTTCCTCTACAAATTTCACTACATTCCTCAAGGAGAAAAGACAGTTCTGGCAGACATGGCTTCCACATTGTTCTGGTTCCCTCTCTCATGGCTGGAGGTGGACAGCCTCAGCACGTGGCTTCCTACAGCATGGTTTGTTCTTCCCCAGGGAGTTGTAGAATCAGGAAGAACCTGGGTGGGTGTGTGTGTCCGTCACCTGTTGCAGAAGCTATTCCCTTTAGCCATACGAAATCCTGCACCTTTCCAGGCTTCCTAATCTTATTTCCTAGCCAGCTTTCCCAGAGTTCTGAATCTATCCTGGACCTACCTGAACAAGGCAATTGCCCTGGAAACATTCTCTGTGCTCCACACCCAGCTCTGACTCAAAATGCTGCCCAACACCTGGTCCTCTGGGGTACCAGAGGTGGTGGGTGTCAAAGGAGCCCTCTGCTCATTGCTCTGGGTGCCACCAAGTGGTTCCTTCCAAGTCAGCTAAAGTCTACATGGATCACTGACCATGGGTCTCCTTCAAATGGAGGATTTTGAAAAGGTGCAAGCTGCTTTGCCCGATTGGCCTTACAAACACCTACATTCTTCTTGAAATAATCCCCAAAGCTCTGTCTTTCTCTAAATGGTGTGTTTCTGATCTGATGTTTGGTGGTTGTAATAACATTTGAGGATATGTGACCACAGATTTATTAACATAAGTGAAGCACCAGAATGAAGTTAGGGAATAATATGATAAATTATAAGCCTTAGAGGCTTAAGAAATGTCCCAAGATTCCTCTATGCTAAGCTCCTGTTGCTGTCCACAGGCAAATGTGAAGCCCAGTGAAAATGTCCCCAAAGGTGGGCTGTGATGCCCCCATTTTTGGTAGCTGGGATTATTTAATACTATTTACTACTAATTATGGAGCTGCATCTGGCTGAAAGAGATCTCCAGGAATGCTGGGGATGTGCTGCTGAGAGCAGGCACATTTAGTCTGGGGACATTGGTGGAAAGTGGACTGCTCCTCTCCTACCTCCCAGGGTGATGGGAATTAGACATCACTGACTGGGGTATCACATTCCCAGGTCAGGTCTTCACTTTCTTGTAATAGTGTGACCTTGGGCAGCCTAACTTCTCAGAACCTGTTTCATCGACTCAGAGTCCTTCCCTAACTTCCCTGATGTACATCACTTTCAAGTCTCCAGATCAAGGCTGACATGATTATGGGTGAAACAACCTGCTTTCTTTTTCTAAATCAGTCTATCTCAAGGAAAGAGGAATCATCTCATGATTCTCCTCTCTGTCTCTTCTTTCTGGCCAAGTCACTTTTCCTAAGACAGCATTGGATTTGAGAAGAGATTCCAGTGATCTTACAAGAGAAATCTGCTAAAAATGCCTGTTGAGGGAGCTAATATATTGGTACATGCTGGGGGTTACTTTCAGAGAGAAGAGGGGAAGAAGAGGGGACATATTGTATTCAGGTCCTAAATCCAGGATGTACCATCCACGAGAAATGCTTACCAGTCTGTCAGAAAGATGGATGCAAGCAGGGACCTCACAGTGCTCTATGCCATTACCTCTCCCCTTGTGCTCAGAGAGCTGTATCTGGGCTCAACACTTTCAGTCTTATCTTTCAGCCCTTGATGTACAGGTTTTAGCTCCTCAGTCAGACTGTGAATTGCTTAAGGACAGGATCTAGTCAAATGCTTGGGCTATTTGCTGGGTGAATAATGAGTGAATAAGAAGACTAAATTAGTGAGTGCAATGAAGAGACTTGAGTGCAAGCTGAGTGCAAGATCAATGGAATAGTGCAAGCTTGTGAGTCTGCCTGGGTCCTATATTCTCAAGGGAGGAGATCGCCTTCAATGTCAGGAAGGATTGCTTCAGTTTTGGGATCTTCACAAACTTCCCGAAGTAAAGTTAGAGTCAGTGTTCCTCCAGTTCTTCAGGTCAGTCAGTTTGGAGGAGCAACTCTTACTAGATGCAAAGTGTTGCTGTTTGCTTTCTTTTTCGCACCTTGGGCTCCAAAAAATAATGGTGCCACTCAATGCCCTGATTTCTTCTCTACAACATGGGTGGATCCTGCCCAAGAGCCTCCTGGGAACGATCAGATGAACACCAATTGACTTAAAAAGCAAAATTTCATAGTATATATGTTAGGCACTTTTTTTTTTTTTAACAGGGTAAATCACTGGAAATCAGGGGAAGGGTTTCTTCTCCATATGTTAGACATAAGATGATTCCTCAAAGCCCTGTTCTTAAGCCATCTCAATATAAGTGGTTCATGCACTGGTCAAACCATTAAGAGCTGCTGTAGGCCCAGACAAATGTGCCAAGTAGGCACATTTGTTCAAGTAGGCAACAGGAAGAAAAGGAAGGTAAGACAACCTCACCAATTTAAGCCACGGGACACACGGTCAGATGGGATAGAAAAAGCAGGGGACTTTTAATCAAGACACCTGAACCTACATCATGGTTTTGTCATTAATTAAAGAAAGTTGGGCAACACATTCAATCTGCTAAGTCTCATATTCCTTCTCTGGGAAATAAAGTTCTGTATTAAATCTCCCTGGATGATTAAGGTACTATGAAAAATAAGTTAGATAAGCTAAATAAAAATATATAGAAAAGCACTGAGCAATGTTTCTAGTATGAGTAAAACTAAGATGAATGACAGTTTGGACAACCTATTCTTGAGCAGATGACAGGAGTGTGAGGTACATGGGAGCCAGTAGGTGTCTGGAGATCACCCTCACACAGCCTGGGCCACACGGGCAGTCAGGTTCAGCAAAGTCACAACTAGTAGTGAGAGGTAAAGGAAATACTCAAAATTTACTATCTTGGAGTTAAAAATGACTTGAGAAAAATGGTAGCTCCCCTTTTCTGAATGGATACTGGGCTGATACTTTTAGTCTATAGGCCCAGGGATGTAAGACGTCACTATCCCACCTGTTCTGAAGAGATTCTGGGTCATGGATTGGCAACAACAGAGTTATTTTATGGAGGCTCAAGAGAGAATAACTATAATGAACTGGACTAACAGTATGAGGGGTTTCCAACTGGCAGGCCAAGCTTGTTTATTCTATTAACCAGTTCTGATGTTCAGAACAGCTACCTTCTCCATTTCCACTGAGACATGCTGAGAGTCTGACGTCTTTATAAAAGGCCAGGCCACTCTTTGAACGGGAAATATGAATTCCAGGAATGGACCCATCTGTGGGTAAATTCTCATGCTTGCTGTGCTTCTTTGTACCTTGCATTGCTCATCCAATGTCTAAATGTTTATTATTATTTTTTTAATCTCAGAACATGAAGTTAAGGTGAACAAATGGTGGGACAATCTGTGTAAGGCTGAGAAAATTAGGTGTCACTGGGGAAGGGTCAGAAAAACTTGAATTTTTCTTGGCCTTTTTGTCCATCTATATTCTCTTTATGGTGTCTGAAAAGGTCCAGAATCACTGCAGTCATTATAGAAGAAACTAGGTATTTGCCCAGATTCCAAAGTTTCAATCTCCCATTAGGGTATGATATGCCCATAGTGACCATCCCCTAGGCTGCTATAATTAGTACCCAGAGCTTCCTGAGGTCTGCAGAGGATGACTAGCTATAAGAAGCTGCAGTGGTCTCAAATATTCTGGAAGGTTGGTGAGACTGGGGTTAAACTGAAACCTTATTAAAAAATGAAGATTCTTCTGTGTCTCTTGGGAAGTTTTGGGCTTTAAGAAATTCCATTCATGGAGTGCCTGGGTGGCTCAGTTGTTAAGTGTCTACCTTGGGCTCAGGTCATGATCCCAGAGTCCTGGGATCAAGCCCCACATCTGGCTCCTTGCTCAGAGGGAAGCATGCTTCTCCCTCTCCCACTCCCCCTGCTTGTGTTCCCTCTCGCTGTGTCTCTCTCTGTCAAATAGATAAATAAAAATCTTAAAAAAAAAAAAAGACATTCCATTCATTATTCAAGACTTCCTTCCCTTTGGCCTTAAAAACTCAGTGGTTCCAGTCATCAAACCGGAACAGTCAATTGACACTTTCCAATGCTCTCATTTACCCTCACCAATACAGGTATCCAAATCACCCCCACTTTAAAGCTTTATTCCTCCTGGCTTCTACATGTGAAAAGGACTATACAATGGTTTAATACACACCAAAGCTCAGGGAACGAAATTTTGAGCCAAGGCATCAACACATTCGAGCACCCACAGCCCCGCTGCAGGGAGTCCGGTGAAGCCTTGGAAGAGGCAGAGAGGTTATTCAGAAGGGGGAGCCATTCTTTGGATCACATTACAATCAAAGAGAAACTGGTTGTAGTTTGAAGGACCAGTCTTTCAACAAAATTGGGTGAAGCGTAACAAAGAGTGAATGTTAATGTTAACAGATAGTATGGTTTGAATATAAGTTTCTGGAAATCATCTTGCTTTCGTATAAGAAAGCAATCAATGTGAATTAATAATGTAGAATGACTCTAATAAACATGGCCATCTTCATGCATCCAATAGATCCTTCAAAACCCAACTCAAATGCCACTCCTTATAAACCTTCTCTTATACCTCTATCTGGAAGTATTGCCTCCTGTTTTAGATGCCCATAATATCTCTCTTAGGTTTTTATTTCTTTTATTTCTCACTGTGTTATGGTTACTTATGTACATCTCTTGCCTCGTGTTTAATTCCTTGGGGTTTGTTTTATCATTAGAGCCCACTATGTCTAGTGCAGAGTTCTAGCTCTGCACTAGACATAGTAGGTGTTCAATAAATATTTGATAGCCAAGGGAATGATTAAGTTTGAAGAGGGAATACTGATCTGGAGGGAAAGATCCAGTGTGATAAAATAAATCCATTATCTGCCACCTTGTTTTTGCAAAAAGGATCAGTGCATGGCAAAACCAGTGTTCTGAGAATTCCAAGGTCAAAGAGTCTCTACCACAACTATATCACACCTTGAATTCAGGTGTCATTTGTATCACTCAACTTCTTGTATCATTTGCCACATCCTACTGAAATATACCTCCTGCCTCTGATTTCTAAGTTCCTCAAGCATAGAAGTCGTTCCTGTCTTTAAACAGGACACCCAGAAAGCAGTTAGGGATTCAGAAGCGGATTTCAAATTGAAGTTTTCTCAGCAAGTTCAAGACCAATTAACAACCATGAACAGGACTGAAAGCCTCTCTATCTAGTATAATCACATCCCAAGGCAGGTCAGGGGGAGCAGAGAAACATCCAGAATAGTAGCAATGAAAGAAAGATCACAGCCTCCTCACGGCAAGATAAAAACTTTCCACGACAGCCTTACAACAACAGTCAAGCCCCCAAATTTAACCCACCTTGCAGAGACCTGGTCTCTGTTTAGAAAAGAAAGAGGAGAAAATAAAATACCTTTCCACAATGAGGTGAGGTTCACTACCCTTTTCCCGGTCTCATGCTGGCTCTGACATGTCTGGAATTCCCTCTCAACAAAGGGAGTTTTGCTCATGAGTCAGCAGCGGGGCAGTACATGGACAAAACGGGGTCGTCTGGGTCAGAGGTCATGTCGTGCCTCCTACTAGGGTTATTTTAGAGTTTGGTTCACTCAGATCCTTTCCCTATAAGAAAAAGTTTAAACCTAGTGCTTAGGGCCACCAACATGTATACCTAAAATGTCTCTACTTCTGATGCAGCAAGAAGTTCCTTCTGTTCCCTCTGAAATCTCCTAGTTACCTGTGTCTTGGTAGTGATTTGTAGGTGTAATACGTAGGTGGAACCAAATGTGGAAATGGCCCAGAACCCGCATGGAGAGAGAAGTCGGCCCAGTATTCAAACTTCAGAAGGGTCTCCAGTAAATAGGGTGTCCCTGGTGGGAAAACTGGGGACCCTGAGGTGCTTGAAAGATGGAGCAAAAATAGGATGGAGTACAGAATTTCCTGTCGGCTCTGGGTGGGCTGGAGTGTGATGGTACAAGAAATAATCCCACAGAAACCCACCTAAAAACAGGCTCCTCTGAATATGCAATAGTTATTTCACCAAAAGAGCAGGGAATAATAAGAATTGTGCTTTCTGGTCCCTAAAAAAAAAAAAAAAAAAGAAATCAAAACATTTCTATTTCTTTAAACATTTAATTAAATTATTTCAAAAGGAATCTTGGAATCTGGGGAAGCTCAGTGAGATGGTAAATTCCTCAGAATCAAAAACTAACTTTGGAAGCATATTGTCATTGTGCCTGTGTGTGTGTGTTGTGTGTGCATGTGAGTGACTATATCATATATTCCCACTCACCTACTTATAGGTATATATATATACATAAATATATATTTATCATTAGATTTTCCTCCCTTCAAATCAATGCCAGTGTGTTCCACCTTCAGTACATATATATTATATTATCTGATTTCCAATTCATATGCAGACCATTAATACCATAAAAAGAGAGAAATAGCTGAGAATAGGCGAAGTATAACTTAGCCAGAATTGTTTTAAATGCTGGTTCAGCACTGGTAAAGAACAAAGCAAATCTCCCCAAATACAAGCTGAAATGTCTATTATTAATACACGTTCACAGTTCTTTAAGATCATCAGAAGAAAAAAGGGAGAAAAAAGGACATATTATGAAATTGAATCTTAAGTCTTTTCCTTTTTTGTAGTCATTATATGGATTGTAAGGGAAAACTTGCCATTTGTTGAAATGATACTCCCTCTTCAATTACTTCTTCCTAGCTTTCTCTAGAGCTAGGGATTATAATAAAACATGTACAGTTTTGCTGATTTTTCATTTTTTAAGGATATTTCACTCTAACTTACAGATCTTTCTTTGTCCCATTTAAAACATATTTAATGACTTTGAGAAACGTCTTACATATTTTGGCAAATGTAACAAAAAAACAAGAAAACAAGGGTTGTTGGACTATACAAAGTATCTAGGGCTCACAACCTAGATGTGCGTAGCTTAAGGAAAATAATTGTGTTTAAACACGTAGAAAAAGGGAATCAGTTGCAGACAATCCACCTTGAGTTTTCTATTTAAGATTCTTTCACCCTGTCCTGTAATTGGTCAAGATTCTTCTGAAGAATTTGAGTCTTTATGGCATCGCTGGCTTGTAGACTATAAATGTTTCCAAATCACCATCCCTCTTAACACATGGTATGGAAAGAGAGTTCCAGAAAGTTTAGAGAAGATGCAAGCGCTGGGCACAGGGTAATTCACCACCAACTAGCACAACACATAAAATCAACCTGGAGAAAATGGCAAAATCAAAAAGTCAAATGCAGCCAGATCAGACGAGAATGCTAGGGAGTTAGTGAGTACCGTATTCCATGCCAAGAAATTGATTTTTTTTTTTTAAGATAAAAAGAGAAAAAAAAAAAGTTGGACATAAACCAATATTGAAAGCTTCAAAAAGTCAAAGCCAAACCAATGTTTCCTTTTTCCCCCTATGCACAAACCTTTTGTTCTAAACCCAATGGCATTGAAATCAATAATTTTATCTGGAAGATTCAAGTCTGCAGAGACGCTTCCCTTCCACTTGCTCACTTGAGTCCACAGAAATAAAGCACCTTTGGAACCAAGAGTTGTTCAAGAATCCTAGTGTCTTATTCAATGTGTCAAAAAAAGTACAGTTAAAATAATTAGAATAATTCATCAAATGACAAACGTAATTATATTGACTCTAGTGAATAGGCAAAAGGGATCCCCAGGACAATTCACAACTAAGAAGATAGAGCACAATAAAAGGCTATGACATTTCATGAATATTCTGTGTTATAGCTTTGAACTTTATTGCAAAGCAAAAAATATATATTTTTATATATATATATTTTTATCTACATTTCACCTCTGACATTGTACACAACACGAAAGCACAGAAAACTAAAAAAATCATAATGAGGTAGATACATAACACTTACAGATGGAAGAGACTAAAGAGTTTAAATTTGGCTTAATACTGTGGTCACCAATGTATGCATTTTCAACACAGCAGCAAGCATTGATTCACAGGGCAAGAAGCCCAGTGATCTCAAACCCAAAAATAAGCCCCATTAAAAAATAGCTGCTTCAAAATGAGAAAAAAAATTTTTTTTTAAGTCAGGGAATTAGATGTGTTTGATTGCAAACCCTGGTAAAATTTTAAAAAAAAAGTTTTTTGTTTTGCTTTTGTGCCAGGGAGGGGGTGGATATAATTTTCACCTATCCAGTTAGGAGTAACCTGTCCCATAGGGGTGTTCTGTGTATTCCTGCTGGGTGGGGTTGGGGCAGCCTCAGGAGCTTTGCAGCTGGTTATGATAGTAAGGGAGCAGAGTTTCTTCCTTTTCCCTGGGGTATTGCTGACCTCTGCAGCCACAGTGGTGGGGACCACTAGGCTTTGGGGTCCCTTGAAACATGCCTGGGCTGGAAGTCAATTTAGCTATGAAGTCTCTGGTATAGCTCTCTACCTTCCTGGGATCATGTGCTCTCCCAGTGGATGAGGCAAGGAGCACTGATGGCTTTGGGACACTTAGATCACCCCATGCTTCTCATCACCAACTTACAGCCTTTCCAATGGTGAGCTGAGTGGTCATCTTCAGCCTCGATTTTAATGATGAATGCATTTTCACTCTAAAATGCAATGTCCAGCAGTGCTGGCCACTGCAGAGAGCAACTCCTTCCTTGTCTGCTGTCTTGAATGGAAGGAGGATGGAGCAAGAGAAGGGACCAGGAGAGGACACTTGGCTGGTGGATGCAGTTGCTGGGAGAGCAGAGCAATGAAATAACCAATCAAGGAAAGGGCAGCTCAGGCAAGCACATATGGCCAATGGAGAACTCAGGGGGTCTAAATAGGAAGCCAAGGAGTGACTTGGGTTTGTTGACAGTGCCTAGAAGACCCTGGAGACCCTAGAGGGAATATGAGAGAAGCAAGGCCCAGAGACATTGATGGGGTTAAAAGTGGAATTGACTCACACTGCCTTGGATTGTTTAATTGTCATTTTTACTCCAGACATGATCTGCTTTTGGTAGGATTTGCTCTGCTGGGAAATAGCTTGAAACAGCTACAGGACTGGTGAGCCTCCGGCAAAGAAGGGATTCAAAGGGGGCCCAGAGGAATGCTTGGGTAAACTGGGGATAATGGCAGGATGGGCGCAGAAGCTGATAAGCAGCCACCTGGGCGAGAAGAGTGTACCTCAGGGGAAGCTTGAAGTCGTCCTATGTTGGGCAGGGCCATGCACTATTCTCCAGAGGCCAGAGTGTTATTGGTACTGTCCATGTTTGTGAATCATCTCCTCTGCTGGACTCTCTTTCCTCTTTGTCTTTCCAGCGCCTACCACAGGGCCTGCCACATAGAGGGCATTGTCAAGGTTGAAGTGCATTTTTGGAATATGCAACAAGAGATGGTTTGGAGAAGAAGAGAGAGTGTCCACGGGGTTATAGGTGTTTCGAGGACCTTCGATTCCTCCTCAAGGCAATACCAGGATCATACTCCTGCCTTCCTAGATGCATCTCAAGTGAAGACTCACACTTGAATTCCGCACATAAAACACCGTAGTGAGAGGAAATAATACAGTACCAGGGCCAGTGGGAAAGGAACTGAACACAATTCATCTGAATATGTGTCAAAACTGAGGTCGCAGTGAAGCTGGGCAACTGCCTATATCCTGGCTGGGCTGGAAGTCAGGGGGCAGGGTGTGCCATCCATCTTGAGCACTTAATTCCGGAAGGCAAAGACAAAGTAGGCTTGCAACCATCACTCTCAAGTGATTCCTAGGCTTACCATGCAGGAACTCCTGGGCAAGGCAAGGCCCCGGGCACTTCCAAAGATCCAAGAGGTCCCTAATCCAAACACTAGATGGATCTCCATCCCCTCAGAGATGCAAAGCAAAAGGACTCAGTCTGGATGGCAACAGACAGCATTCAAGTAATTATAAATGGGGACTCTCTGACGACCAGGCATTCAATAGTGAATGAAGGCAAGGAGATTATTTTTTCCCCCCCTTGGAGGTCCTGGAGAAGAAATTTGATATCTTTTTGTTCATGACTGTGAGGATGAGCAAAAATTAGGTGGTGTCTGAATCTCCATCAAGCCCTGAGATTCCATTGTTCCTTTGTGCTCTGAAGAAGCTCCAGCTCCGCTCGAGGACTAAGGGATTTTTCTTTGTGTATAATTACTGGGACTATGGCAGGATTAGGGGTGTGTGTGTGTGTGTGTGTGTGCACGCACGTGTGTGCATGTGTGTGTGTGTGTGAATACTTGTGCACACGGATATGCTGAAAGGCTACCCAGTAGGTCCTACACTGACATAATTAAAACCAAAGGGGAAACAGCCAGGCTGAGGCTGACTCAGAGAAAGAGTAAGGTTCATCTCTCCCTTCCCCCTAACTCTCTAATCTGTGCTTTCTTGCCCACTTCCTGTCCCTTGTGCTCTTCCTCTCTCATGTATAGTTTTTCTCCCCTAATCAGCTCACGTGACAGGGAAAAATGGCTTTTTTTAAGCCTAACAATTGGATGTTGGTGATTTCACTCCCTTTCTTATGCATTCACAGTATCTCCCAATGGCTGATCATCCCAAATCCAAATTTATGAGTTCAGTTGTCAAGACTTTCAGCAGATGCATTTATCTGTGTTGTTATTTTATGACCTTATGGTTCAGATATATCACAGAGCTCACCACTCTCACCTCTGTGTTTCAGATGTGGGAACACTGAGGCTCACAGAAGGCAAGCCACTGGCCCAGGAGTGATTGGTACAAAAGCCAAATGCAGGTTCCCAGGCTGTTTCCCTTTTCCCCCACCTCCCACCCCTGCCCTTCCCCTGGCCTGGTGCAGGGGGTTTCTTACCATGCCTGGCCTAGAATTGCTCTTACTCTCTGCCAGATCATAGACCCTGTCTTCAAAAACCTACTCCAAGTTTACCCTGTGAAGCTTGAATTTCTGAATTTGCCCTAAAACCAATTGTTCAATTCTTCTCACAGATCCTTGGAGAAAATATCCACTTTATCTGGAAATCATCTCACCTTTTAAGACCACACACACAAAAGCAACAACAACAAAACCTACAGAAAGAAGACACAGAGGTTCTCAGGCCAACCAGAAAAGATATCCCAAAGTGCTTATTGGAATGCTCCAGTTCCATGGAAGTGTTCAAGGACTCATCCTAAAGAGGTCATGCTCAGGGTGACCTGTGGGACATAGGCATCCTTTTTCGTGAGAATACTTTATTGCATAAATCGTCACTACACTTGTAAGTGCCCTAAAGCCTCCTGCACTCTCTTACCCTCTCTGGCCATCCTCAAGAAAACAAAAATGCCAAATCGGCCTTCATCCCAGCTCCTTCATCCTTGCTGGGTTCTCTGGAGCTACGTGGCCTTTACAAGCTGTTGGGACAGGGCACTAGGGAGGCCTGGACCTTGCAGAAGAGGGGGATCATATCTCCAGGCCTGATCCCAGCTCTACCCCTCTGACCTCAAAATCCTGTGCAATCATGGGGGCTCTCCAAGCCTCAGTTTCCTCATTTGTAAAAGGGGTCAGAGTTTCTAATCTTGTGAGATTATTGCAAAGACTCAGCTTTAATCATTGTATGAAGGCACCTGGGACAGAGTCTTACACCTCACTGGCACTCAATCAAAGATAGCCAAAAATCTCAGTTCTCCTGTCCTCCCCAAAGTGCTCTGCTCCATCATGGACGATATCACCTGCCCCAGGTTACATTGGACTTGCTCTGACACCCTGACATTCCTGAGACTCCAGTGATGCTAAATACTTCTTCCCTCTAAAGGAACTGTTCCCTCCCCCTACCCCCACCCGCCCATAAGAGGAAACACAACTTCTCTGGTGGGACTTCAGAATCAGCCAGTCTGAGAGCTTGGAGCTGTATCTGATTTCTCTGGCTCTGGCATTTGGAACTCTAAAGCTATGGGGCCCGCAGGGTCTCAGGTACCAATCAATGGCAAGAATCCACCAAACAAAGGGTCAGTTCACACAACCCAGCAGGCCCTGTCCACTCTGATGGAGAAGATTTTCTCAACAAAGGTCCTATTGTGTTGCAAATGAATTGTCAGGCTTCAGGACAGGCATGTTCCCCGGGTGTAAATTTGTGGTGGAAACTCAATAATGCTACAGCCCTCAGAGGTGGCCATGTCCCTTCCCAGGGAGGCAGGTTGTCATAGCCCCAAAATTGGTATTGGACACTCTGCTTCGGTTCTGGTCAAGGAGCAGGGGATCTAGAACGCGTCCATCCTTTAGCTCCTCTTCATTTTGCCCTGAGCTCTGAACCTCATGGAAGATCTGCAGCCTCTGGATCCCTGAGATCATCTCAAAGCTTGAGCACCAATGGACAGGCCAGAGAAGAGTGGGGTCATGGGGCCAGACCTCGACAACCTCTGAAAAACCCCCTTTCCCTCCCCAGCCACAGTTTGGGGAGGATGAGGAGTTGAAAAATCACATGGTGTTCTGGAATTGATTCCCTTGATATTTTCTGAGCTGTAAAGAAAAACTGACTTCTGGGGAAGAGTCCTTGGTCTGTGCATGCAGGACCATACCCCATGATAGGCCTGAAGTTCTCCAGAATATTACCTTCTAGGGTAAGAGAGCCCCCTTTTCGGGAGGAGAAAGAAAGAATGAGTGATCCATTTCAGGGAGAGTCTTAGCAAGGTGTGACCTATGGAACAGGACAAAAGCAAAGGAACAGGACTTCATGAAGATCCCCTGAGTAGCTAAGAGTAGGTGTAGGAATGAGAAGGCAGGTGATGAGGCTCACAGAGAAAATGCATTCTTGTTAAAGGACTAACTTCCTTTTTCCCTCCAAAGGAATTCTGTCTGAGCTCGCACCCAACTTGGAGTGGAAGCATGGTGTGCTGGAGCAGTTAGGCAGTATCAGAATTTATCTTTTCAAACTGTCTCGGATGGTTCGGCCACCTTGTTTGTGCAAGATTTGTAAACCATGTGCAAAACTCAGGCTTGTGCAGACGACCAAAGGAGTTAAGGAGCTGCCTTCTGCTTGCAGGGCTTCCCCTGCCTGATTTGTGCTTTGTCTAATCCCATCATCTCTCTTCTTCCCAGCAGCTCTTTTTAATGCCTGGTGAAGGCAGGTGAGGCCAGATTGGCTCCAGGGCAGAACCTGTCGGTCTCCCTATCCTGAGCGTCTCTTTCAAATAACTCTAAAGGGCATGCGGCCTCAGGGATGACTTCCTGCATGCTTTTGATGCCAGGCTCTTGAAGATACTCTTTATATCTAATTTTCAAAATGAAAGCAGGTGCAGTAAACCCACTAGGCAAGTTGCAGTTGGTGGCTGGCATGAGAGGAGAGGTCTTAGCAGAAAGTGGTACAAAGGTAGGGAGGGAGGTGGGATTTGGCACTGGGTAGAGCACACAGAGTCTATGGGAAGGAGGCAGTTAGCATAAAGCGAAGCTAGAAAATAGTCACCCTCTGAGGATAGGTTACTCCATGTAGATGACCACAAATAAGGAAACAAAAACACCTGGGTCAAATCCTTCCCAGAGTATGCCAGCTCCCTGCCAGGGTCTGTATTCAGGACCAAGGTTGTAGGTGCTGATTTAGCTGAAGGTCCTTGTCACTCCCCGACCCCTCAACCCCAGAGGTCACACGCTCATTGTTCCACTTAAGCCAAATTTTTCTTTTCTTGCCATAAGTCAACACATCCCCAAAACGTGTCCTATAAAAGTAGACTTTATAAAGAAAGTAAATATTTTGAATCAAGAAGAGGATGAAAACAAGTTGTAAACATGTAACTAAAACATAAAAATGCACATCAGTCCACTTACAGAAACAAACAGGGTTACGTCAAACCATTTAAGAGGAAAGCAAAGGAAAACTCTTCTCGGGAGCTCTTAAATTTAGGAAAAGAATCACTGTAGCATGCTCACCTTGAACCAGGAATTGGATATTGTGGTTCTTGTACAAAGGGAGATCTGTGAGGGAGATGGAGGTCCGAGGTGAAGGAGGGAGGAAGATTGCATAGTTGTGAAACAGTGGCTTCTCATCAAGGTGAACAAGTGCGTCCTCTGATAAAATAGCATTTGATTTTTTTTTTTTTCTGTTCATTTCCTTTCATGGTATTTTTCTCTGTCCACCAAACATGTCACACATTGACACATATACATTACACACACACACACACACTAACGCTAAACACCTGAATAACACAGCCATACTTGAAAACAACCCCTTACCACTTGTTCCGTGCAAAGTTTGTATCCACTGATCCCCTTGTGCTACATCCTGACAATATTTCTCATCAAAACTCATCTGTCAGATTATTTCTTTCTTTAGCAAGGAAAGGGGTGGGTGACGACAGGGTGGGGGAGGGGGGGCCTTGAGGAAAGCACCGGAAATGGTTCTATATTCTCACTGAACTTCTGTGGCAATGCCTCACATTTTGATTAGGGCCTCACTCGTTTTTAAGAGATAGGAAAAACCAACTGCCTCTTTTCTTTATTTTTTTTTTAAGCTTTCTTGAGGTAAACATGATTTGCTAACCTCTTAGGCACCAGACACATTTTACAGTGCCATCAAGAAACTTTACAATAAGGAGGAAATAACACAAAAGTGTAACATTGATGCTCAAGGACATTTAGAAAGCACGTCTACATTTTAATTCATTTCCCCTTCATTTCATTTGGCCAACTCCTTCTAGTTACATATAGAGCAGAGCTGAAAAATGATTAATTGCCTATATCATACTGGGCATCCCTTATCCCAACCCACTGTAAACCTCTCTGGCTCACATACTAAAAACTGTGAGTCAACTGAAAAAATAAAATAGAGATGGACAGACTTTACATTTTTTTCATCCTTTCTATCTGCCTCGAGCATATATAAATATATATATATATATATACACATACACACACACATATATATATATAGATATATATATATGATAGTTTACATTAATATAGGAAATAGCAGAGGTCTTTTAGTTACATTTTATACAGAACCACTGCATCTTATCTTTTTTTCTATGCTCTCTTTCTTTTTGGATAAACAATTGGCTATAACAATCTATAGTAAGGCTTCACAGAAAGAATTCTGCATGTTTTTTTTTTTTCTCTAAGAACCAAAGTTTATAAAATGAGGTTTGATTCTAGCACCTTATACAGTATTAGTGATGTTGTTCCCTTGGGAGAAATTAGCACTACCCAACACCTCAGGTGACTCTCAATCAGTTACACAGTTCTCAAAGGTATTGCAGAGGGGAGGACAGACAACACGGCAGAGATGGAGGAGCAAGAGGGAAACAAAACCGAACCCCAGGATTAAAGTCTCAGCAATGTACAACAAAATCTTTAAAGCATGGTAAGTTGCCGTCTCCAAATAAATAATGATTTCGTGTTTCAGTGCCACGAATGAATCCTTTTAGGTTATCCTTCCCCGTGAGGTCAGGAAATATTACGATGTCCATTTTAGATGGGGAGACTGAGTCTGGGGGACATACACAGGTCATGGAGGAAACTGTCTGGGTTAAGAAACAGGGTCGGGGATGCCCAGCCTCTAGTCCCTTATTCCCAAATTATTCCTCAACACCTTTAGTTGATGAGTTGAGATTTTGGAAAAGCATCTTATTGGCCACTGATAAGGAAGCAAAACAAGCAAACAATTTTTTTTTTTTTTTTTAAATATCAGCACCAAAGGAAGTTCGAAAGAAGCTGCTCTTCACTCCCTTATCAAACATCCCATATTCTGGAGACAGCAACTTTCACAAGAAGGGAGAAGCCATCTTGTCACAGGAGTAACCCATCTCTTTTTTGGATGCCCTTGCCCAAAGTCCAAACACTCCACAGAGCTGTTAGTTCCGGTTGAGTAGCATTGATTTTTGCAGAGGAATGACCAACTCCCACCAAAGCTGCATCAGAACCTCAGTTATATAATTATATAACTATAGTGATATCTCTATCTCTATATATCTATTTATATATGTATACATTACAGTCTTTTACTGCACTGGCACATGATACCAAGGAATAGTACTGGCATTACTGTTTGCTGCAAGTGGCCACCTTGACTGGAGTTACATGAGAGAGAAGCACCACAAGAAAAGGCACCACAAGGTTTCAAGAAGTTAAATTGTTTGTTGTCATCACCCTAACCTTGCCATGGTGGGGAAACAGAAACATCTTTCATCTTCAGCAAGGACCCTGGAGCAATGGATTCCAAAATTATCCTGACCCATGCACATCCGTCCATTTCAACTCAGCAGGGAGACAGGGAAGAAAGAGCCCAGCATGATTTGTTCTACTGCAATTTCTTTTTGGCTACTAGAATAGGAAAATATTTTCATTTTTAAAAAGAAAAGGATGGGGGGCTCAGATGTTGGAGACTAAGCCATCCAAAAAGTGCGAAAAAGGACAAAAGTCTTGTCCTAAGGAAAGTCCTGCATGGAAAACTGTCTCTCTAGTATAGTTCCTTGTGGCAATGCATTAGGGAAAAAGAAAGAGAGAGAATGACAGAATGACATCCATAGGCACCATTAGTCACAATTAGCACCAGGTCTAGATTGATGAGGACAGATAGATGTCCAAGTCTGTCCACAGAGCTGAGAACCATGAGTGTTGGCTTAGAACCAACATTACCTCATCCTTGTAGCCTGGCCAAGAAAACAGGAAGTCATTGGCCATTCGGAGCACCAAGAGTCACGTGTGCCACTGATGAACCAGGAAAGGAGATGAGGCAGCCAAGGGACTGCACAGTGGATGGTAAATTGCATTTTATTTTTATTAGTTACCTGCCGGCCTTGAAATATCCCCTTCCATTTCTCATTCTAGGTAGGGGAACACCCGCCACATGGGAACAGAGAACCTGTATTTGTTGCAGGAAATGCTGAACATGGGGTGAGGGGTGCAGAGCTCCCCTCACCAACCAGTTTCCTTCCCTAGCTCCTGGTCTGGGTCAAAAGAGTGGAAGTCCACAGGCCATGCTGGTGTGATCTGCAAGGCTCCTAGGATTTGCTGTCTAAGCCCATGGTGACAGGATGGAGAGGCTTGTGACCAGGATCATAATGGCTCGCTGCAAGGACCTCTCTTCCCAAACTCTGGTCAATGCTCCAGCTGAACACAGGAGGCTCCCTGTGGATTGGGAGGAGGGAGGTGAAGGTACCGACCAGACATCTCTGTGGCATACTTCTTTGAATTATTGCTTTTTCTTCTGGTTTCTTGAACTGGGAGTTTTTAGCTTAAGTTTTTTTTTTTTTAATTGTGATGATAACCTATACTAAAAATGATATTCTCATTTCATTGCGAGGAAAGATACAATATTCTTAGCACTTTGCAGCAATCTGAATTACTTTTCCAAAGCTACTTTTGGGGCATGGACGATGGGCAAACAAAACCTCTGCTAGAGGAGTCCTCCATTTGCAAAGGATCTCCTCTGGAACCTTCATGGGACAGAGAAAAGTCACCAGGTTATACTGCCCACCCTGGCCCCTTCCACCACATCTCCTTCATTGCTGTTACCACCCATGTACTTCCTGCCATAACAGACTTGGCTGTTTGGGAGTCTCTGCCCATGATTTTAGGAGAATGCTCTCTGTCCATTTCTTTCTTCCCAGGGTTCCCAGAACTTCCTTCTAGACAGGAAATGTAACACTGGCCTCCAAGCCCCTGCTTCTCTACTGACCTAAGGTCACAGCTGTCATGACCACAGTCCCAACAACCACAGCTGGTGGAGTCTAGATGGGAAAGTGCAATTCCAAACTTCTAGGACAGGAAAGGTGAACTCTCCCAGCCTTTCTCTTCAGCAACTCCAGCTGCTGTCAGCTACCAGAGATGGCAGAGAGAAAGCAAATCCAAAATTTGTCGTTATAGTCTGCCCAATAAATGAGAACAGGTGGAAGGCACAACCTGTTGCTGACCAGGCAAACAGAAGCATTGGTTTGTGGCCCTGGGCAAGGGAAATATTGACAGAATCAACTCAGAAGCTGCTTCCTCCAAAGGTCTTCCCTATTTTCACAGTCAACCACTCCATCTGCTGGACTCTTGCAGCATTTGCTTTGTGCCTCTATGTATTTCTCATGCTCTGCCTTCCACTAGATTTCTTTGAGTTTCTCACAGAGTCATAGTGACCAGAGTGTTTGGAGATGAAACATTTTGGAAACAGAGAAATTGATGACTAGAGAAGCTAAATAATTGGTCCAAGGTCACACAGTGTTGGGCCAGAGCTCAGATTTCCTGATTTCCTATCGAAGGTCTTTATACTATCCAGGTGTGATAGGCGGGGATGTCATTCTTAGCCTCTATACCTTCCAAATTTTTATTCAATACTTTTGCATCACCCATGGGCAAGGACTGTGTTTTGCATGTAATAGGTGCTCAGTTGGAGGAAATTAAATCTTGTTGTTGTTGTTGTTTTTTTAAATAAAAGCTTCTTTTTCCATTAAAGGGGTGCATTAATTATGTCCATATGTCATCAGCCAAATGCTGGTGGGCTCTCACTGACCTGTAATGCAGATTTTTCATATAAGCCATACCTAGATACACCATGTGGGTCAGGTGTGATAGAGGACAAAGGTCCCTCTTAGGCTTCCCCCTCACCTTATTTGGTTAAGCTTCTTCCAAACAATCCTTTCTCTGGAGAGACAGGGACTAGAAATAGGCTCATTTGTATTCCCTTAGGTTGAGAATCGGGTCAACAGCAGGTGGCATAAACCTGTGTGTTTGGGAAGCTCAGCTGATAGGTCTAATCCTTAGCCTATAGTTCACTATAAATTATTTTTAACAACAGCAAGGAGTAAAGGAAGACATAGTCAGAGTTTTGGAAGCTATATTCTATTCACACAGCTGCTGCTTGGAACAGAAGAAAAGGGAAAAGGAAAGATTTGCCTCTAGATACAAGGGTGAGTCTCATGTGGGTGACTAAAGTTCCTCCAGAAAACTCCCCATCTCGTTGGAATGGACAGAGAGGGACTAGGGCACACAGCATCAGCTTGGAATTGCCAAGTTCCAGAACTTTCCTTTTATGGATGCATCCCAGATCTTTGGTTCAGTGGGGGGAAATTACTGGAATGTCAAAATTAAGCATGTTTATGACTCTGCTTCCTTTAATTCTTCAAATACACACACAAGCCCGTTTTTCAGGCAAGGCAAATGCTCAGAGTAAATAGAAGCAACAAGAATATTCTGTAGCCTTTTAGGGAAAATGACAAATTTTACGCACTCAAAGCTTTAAATTACTTGAGAATTTCAGTAGTTTTGCTCCTTAATGTGTCAGATAGCAGTGCCACCAGCTTTTATCGGGTTAAAATTGGAAGAATGACTGGTAGTCATGTATCCAAGGAAGACTAAACAAATGTGAAAACATCTTGAAAAATAGCCACTATTTTGAGAAAAGAGATTTGATTCCAGCCCTCTGACCTCTGCAGGCTGCCTCCCCTCCCCAGGCAGATGGGTCTAGAGAGTGAGTGACCAGGTAAGCCACAAGGAGACCCAAAACATGACTGCAGGGTGATGTCCGTGAGGCCAGGGCTGAGGTTCTGTGGCCTGGTCTCAGGCAGACACAAATTTAGAAAATGCTGGAAAAATCTGCTCAGCTGCAGGGAGAAAAATGTATTTGATTCGAATAACCAACCACAGTGACAACCCACAGACACCAAGAGATGACAGAGCTGAGGACATTCTCTTTCTCTTTCTTTCTGTCTTTTCCCTTCCTCCCTCCCTTCTTTTCTTCCTTCCTTCCTTCCCTGTTTATATATTTTCTTCTATAACAAATCTGTAATTTTTCTTTAAGTAAAAGAAAAGAGCCCCATAGGAAGGCACCCTTAGCCCCTCCAGAATTGTGCTCTCATCTTCCCTTTTCCCACCTCCCAGTTTTTCTCCTGGTACCCCAAGGAGCCACTTTTTCAGTAACACCCATGGAAAGGTAGGTTTCTTGGAAACATGTCCTGTCACAAAAAATGTCCCTGCAGGGAGAACGATAATGACACTGTTCTATATAGGGAATGACCCTGGGGATAAGGGAACATCAGTAGGGGAGGATGTCCCATACACTCCTGGAGAGGCATTCTGAATGTGTGACAGGTTAAGGGAGGGGACCCCAAAGCCTGCTCTTGTGCAGTGGCCTTGAAAAGGTCTCTATAGAGGTTTTGCCAGACCCTGTGGTTTTCTCCCACCTAACACAGGCCTTTCCAGTAGCGTGGCTAGCTTTCCTACCCCTATCCAGATCCCAGACATTCTCAGAACCCAGCTCACCTCACAGCAGATGGCTTCCCTTACCCTTCCAGCCTAGGGAGGGATCTCAGAATGGGATGCAGGTCAGGAAAGAAAGCATATGGGACTCAAAATTCTGTATCACAGTTGTACCTTTCCCCTCTAGGTAACCTCAAATGCTCTTTTCCCTTCTGTGGAGGGACTCTTCAAGCAAAACCAGATATCCTGGCACCTTGGGTCATGTGGATTCTGTCACCAGGGCAGGAGGGAATTTGAGTGACTTTTCTACACTGAGTGTACCTATTTCTTCCTGTAACTTTCTGACAGATTTCGGACTTGTAGCCATCTGGGCAATGTTCTAAAATCAGTTCTGTCTCCTACAAAGCAATCGCTCTGAAATGTCTCTCTTCTGTTAGAATCACCAGAAGGGGATGTCACACTCCCCAAGTCTCAGGTGCGGAGAGGGTTGCTTCACTGGGTGGGCTTCACATCTTGTGTGGACACCAATACTGCAGTCCCAGACCCATCAGGCTTGGGTTTCTCCGGCCAGAAATCCTGTTAGCTTAAGGACCTCTAATGCTCATGAGGGTGCAGGTAGTAACTTCCACTTTGCTTCTCCAGGATTCCTTTCCTTTCTTCACCTGCCCTGGGGAGGACTGTGCTAATGGGTCAGAGTTATTTGGTGTGATTTGAAATCCAGAAAGCGGGGAGCTATTGACAAAGCTGCTACCTGGAGTCTGCAGGTTGCTCTGTGGACCTGCTGAGAATGCTGGAAGCAACTGAATAGTCTCAAAGTCCTAGCACAACCCCTGTTGTCCTCCTGTCCCAGGTGGAGATGACAGAGGCACATCTCAGTCCAGGGGCATCTTCATGGACCCACGCCCGGGAGAAAGAAAAACCCACCTAGGCTAGGTCTATTTCAAGTCTGGCAAGAGCCCTAAATATCAAAATACTCTGTTTCATTAACTTTTTGAGCCCTTTAAGGAAAAGATACATACATACACACATACATACATATGTGTGTGTGTGTATATATAGTATACTTATATATACATATATATGCCCAAGATTGGCATATTTAGGTATTTATCTGTGATCAATAAGCTTAGAATGCAGTTATAAAGTCATATACTTCTCAGTGAGGCTCCTAGGTTCTGCACAATTAAACTCAAAATCTCAGATCACCTCACAGCTTATGTGGCTTTCAGTGTGTGTTCTCTCTCTGTCGTTCTCTCTCTGGAATTTCATAATCACTGTAATTTCCAGCAAATCAAAATTAAGTCCTCACTCATGAAGAGGTGCCATGGGTTAGCCTCCAGGGTGACATTGGAGGGGACCCTCCCATGGTGTGAGTCATCACATTGCACAGGGGCTTTTTGTTATGTTGATGTGCTAAATGCCCTAGCTAGCCCAGGGGATACATAAAGGATATTTTCACTTGGAGTCCCATATTGGCCTTGAAAATTATTGGAGTGTCCCCAAATACTGAAGTAACGGAGTCAGCCCCTCTCGCCTGCTCTCCACTCATAAGTCGCCCTCATGACCCTTTTAAAGAGCCACAACTTTTAAAGACATCTATATGTATTTAAGTGAAGAAATGCAGCCTGGCCTTGACCTCAGGTAGGCTGGACTCGTGGAGAGGCTAGGGCCATAGGTCAGACAGGGGTTGCTAGGACAGGTCCTGTGTGGTTGATGACATATTTGGTGGAAATGTGCAGCAACAGTGGGGTCAGGGTGCTAATGGGGTTGAGCTTGGACAAACAGACCAGCCTGAAAGAGTATGCCTATAAAGACATGCCTTAGGGAAGGAAGGCCTTTTAGAATGAGCACTGGAGGTGGGACTGTCTTGGGTGCAGGCTGGAGAAGGGCAGAGAAGTAGGTGAGAAGCACAGTATGATCTGGAAGCCAGGAAGCACCAAAACTGAAGACATCCCTTCTTTGGACTAGAAGGAAGAGGGCTCCTTATGATAGTGGGTTCCTACACAAACTCACATGGGGCCTCCCAAGTTCTGTGTCCAAGGTGGAAGGGACCACTATGGACCACAGAGTCCCATGTCTTTTCATATCTTTCTCTTTGCCCCTTCTGATCTTTGAAAAAAAATAAAGGAATCCTTTTCTTTCCCTAAAGACTGGCATCATATAGTCATTTTCAAAATAACAAGTGATTTCCCTCTGGTTCTAAAACACAGAGGAAGTCCCCACTGAGCTCTAAGATTGTTCTTTCCATGGCATGGAGATTTTTGGGGATCCAAGGAGAGCCTTAGTAGTGTCAAAAGTGCACTCCTCCAGCTAAGCTCTGGGCCACTTCCAGGAATCTTCACCTTGGGACTGGAATTCCAAGCTGCTTAACTCAGTAGGTGGTTTGGCTTTTTGTAGAAACTAGAGAACTCTGGGCACAGCACTCAACGAATAATTTGAGATGTGCTATATTTTAGAATATTTGAGAATCCAGACTTGATTTCTTGAGTGTGTTTGGGAAGGGAAGAACTTTGCACGTGGAAAAACAAATGAGAAATTTTAAAAGGCTTTTGATTGCTAAGCAATTGAAAATTCCTTCCCCCACCATGACAGATTTTTTTTTTTTTTAAACAAGTCATGTGTTTTGATTTGTTTTCTAGTAAAGACCCTTGTCTTTGGAAGCCAAGACTTTCCAGCAAACAACAGAATACCAGACTCTCCAAGGACACAAACCAACCAAAACATATCCAGCTGTTATTGTTCCAGCACAGCATAAGCAAACTGTTCTCTGGGTCTGGAGAGAGAAGATGAAGGCTCCGGGAAAACTGAAGTTGAGCAGGATGAATGACCGAAACAATAGAACCATATCTGCTGGTCATGGGATGCACTCACAGAGATTTGCCTTCATTTTCCCCCAAGGGGAGAAGATTAACCAACATTTATTTGCTTCTCAGAATAGCATTCTCTGATGGAAGCCAAAGGATTCAAAACCCTTCCTTCTTGCCCAAATATTTGGGAAGGAAAGAAGAGTAGTCTTTCTGGGTGGAAAGACAAAGAACATCTTTTTTGACCCACATAGAGATAACTTACTCTGTCCTCTTGCAATCATTTAAAAATATCCATTAATTTAAAAAGAGGAGAGGAGTTAGATCACCTTCCCCTTCCTCCATGGCACCTATCATGGATGTCTTGCACACCACAGGTGCTCAATGGAAGTTTAAAAGGATTTTAAATAGGAAGCAAATGTGATAACATAACACTTTTATCCTCAAAGTGCTTTACCAAGACATTAATGACCTTATCCTCACAACACCCCTGTGAGGTAAGTAAGCAATACTCTTACAATTTTACAGAAAGAGAAATTGGCCCCAAGAGTAACTTGACCTAGGTCCACAAAAGGTTAGAGTCCTGGATTTTCTACTTCTAGTGACATGATCTATTCATGAGAACGTGCCTTTCTTTTCTTGAGATGCTTTCTCTGACCTTTTAGTAAAACAATAATACTTAAATATGTCACTCAGTAAAATTGATTTCCTCTGTTTGAAAAGAATATGCTTTGCTATTTCTGCCCCATGGTGTGTAGGAAGTAACAGTTAGATGGTTGCAAATATTTTCTTTTCACATACTTCTGGAAGCCTTCCTCTTCTTTACCACTCTTCCTACTGATCTACTGAGTCACTCTGTTCTCTGTGGTTCCACGTGTCCATCTTCAAAGTTCTCATTCTTAAATGCCATACAATTCATTTGCTATCCATCCCAATCAAAAAAGGAGTGCCGATGAGAATAGGGAGTCAATCTGGGGTCTCATTTATTCCTTCCATCAGGAAGCCATCAGAAATATCTTGTGGAAACAAATAATCCCAGCGGAATTTGGCCTATCCACAGAATAATCAGATACAAAATCAAACAGAAGTCATTATTGAATTCCAAACTATGGTCTGGTCCCTTGTGCTGTCAAAACAATAATATTAGTCTTGGAGAGCAGAGTCAGAGCAGGTGGGAAAGGAGTTCTTGTCTGGGATCCACAGCCACAGAGCAAGACGCTTTTCAGGAACAGCTAGAACCTGCCTGGGTGAACTATTTGTTCCTTTGGAACAGTCTCAGAAGGTGCATTTTTTGGTGCACAATGTTTACATCAAAATGCACCTTAACTCCAAGGAAAAGACCAGAGCCAGAGCCAGGTTGACTGATCTAGAACAGGTAAAGCATCTAGAATTTTCCTCTCCAAGAAGGTTCTCAGAGCCAATAGAAAATCACTGTTGCAGCTAGTCCTCCTGGAGTGCTAGTGACATTCTTCACTACTCCCACCTGCTCTCACTCTAGTTTAGTCCTAAAAAGAACATGGAGGTTCTTAGCATAGGTCCATTTTCTTACTCAAAGGGTATCTTGGTAGTTGAATTGATAACAGTCAAACCATAGTAAAAAGAAAAAAAAAAAGAAAAAAGGAAAGAAAGAAACTCAACTAAATTTTCCAATTCAAATGTTGAGAAAAAAAAAAGGTACCCTGATTTGGATAAAAATCAATAGTGATATTCCCCAGCCACTGTTTGTCTCTGAATCTTTGCCTGTAGGCTCCACTCAAAGCACACCATGGAATGATTAAAACCCACCATTGGGACCCACATTTTGGCTAATGGATATATTTTTTAAAAAAAACAAAGTTTCGTTTCTTTACTCTGCAAAGAGGCAAAGAGAAGATGAGCTCATTTGATGATGTGAACTTCAAGGTTGAAAAAGATTGTGCAGAAGAACAAAAGTGAGAGATAGTTCCTGAAGAGCTTTCGCCCACCTTAAAAAACCATCCAAATGCTCCCCATGCACCCATTCTCTTGTCTGCCCAAAGCTCATTGAATATCAGATTTCAAGTTGATCCCTCCATATATTCTCTAATAGATTAGGAAAAATTAATAACAGGACATTTGGTTTAGAATTACAAGTGGCTGGCTTGAGCTAGGTGACCCCCGGTCATCAGACCAGAGTACCATTGTGCTGGGTTCACAGTGCTGTGAAGTATCTAAGAACTACAGGTGTGTGAGACTTCTCCCTGTCCAGCTGTACTGCTCATCCTGTGGGCTTCCAGGTACCATCACACCTGGAGAAAATACTATCCTGTGGTTCTATTTCCCAAGTAACGAGGTCACCACTATTCCTTATATGATGCCTTCGCTACAGGCAATAATGACTAAATCCTCGCAGCATCCCTGAGCAGGAGAGAAAGAGGAGGTTGGCCTTCTCTCTCTCCACTTTACAGATGGAGAAACCAAGGCACCGAGAGGTGAAGTGAGTTATCCATGATCACAGTGGGGACCCTGAATCAGCCTGTGATAGTGATATTTCCTGATCTTTCTGGGTCTAAAGAAAAGCTTCTATGAGGTCTACAGCTAAAACAAATCTCCTAACCCCACTGTAGCCTGAGGACCACAGGGTTTTGTTGGGGATAGAGAAACAGACCAAGGGAGTCATTTGATAGGTGACCAGTTGTCTATATCCATCATGACATATGGCCGAAGGCTACTTCTAAAGGGATATTCACTGGGTTACCAATTGGCACTATACCCAAAAGAATTATTATTATTATTATTATTTTGTTCTCCTTGGTTTAAGGATGGATTTTAGGAGTAGTCCTTCTTGGATGAGCATGGGTGAGCTGACTGACTTCAGTTTGCATTGTGGGGTCTTGTGATTCATGTTAGGGATTGGCAGGGACAGGTATCTCCTACCTGGGCTTGCATATTGTTCTGCATGGGATGAGGCAGGCCAGGGCAGGTGTCCCTTAGGTCCTGCATGCTCATTTCCAATTTGGTCTATTTTTAGCCCTTGACACAAGGTGTTGGCCCTGTGCAGGGGGATCTCCTACGGTTGTCCGTCTGCTGCCCTCAGGAGCTGCCATTAATAGCACTCCTGACCTTTGGCTCTAGTACATACCAGCCATGTCCTGCCAGCCACTGCAAGGAAAGGTATAGAGAGCAAGAAGGCACAGCCCCTTTCCAGGAGGCAGAGAAGAAGCAGATGGTGCCCAGGACAGTCAAGTAAGGCAGACAGAACCAGGCAGGCAAAGAAATAAAGCTGCAGGCTGATCAAGGCAGTGCCCTTGTCTTTTGATATTTGGCCAGTAGCACAAGATGCAGTGGTTTAAGCAACAAACGAAATCTTTAAAATAGCTAAGGATGGATGAGAAAGAGGCTTGTGTTGTCATTGCAGGAATGCATCTTTTTCCCTCGTGAGGGGCTTCAGGAAAAAAAAAAAAATCTCTGAAAGGGCAGAGTTACCTTTCTACAAGTTTTGCAATTGGGACAGGCACGCATTGATTTAAGATGCTCTGGGGGCAGCCCTCTTACAAACGGATGGTTTTGTAGCCTGAAAGAGACTAACCACAGCAATTTCCACATCCAGGCATTTGACCTGCCAATGAGAATGGAATGTTGCCTCTGACTGTGGCCAGTTTTGGATGAGGAGATAATGACACAGAATTAAACCTTGAAAAATCTTTCCATTTTATTCACCCCGTTCACACCTGGACTTCAATAAGAGGAGTTGATATTGACTTAAATTCATTTCCTACAAGATACTTGTGTGTGCTTCATAAGTAGGGGTGCCCAATAGAATCTAGTAGTCAATAAATGCTTGAGAATGAAATGAACAGAACTGCTACTTATAAGGTTGATCCGGCTACTGGGGTGAGTCTAGGTGTCTGTGTTCTCTTCTCTTTCATCATGCAGGGTCTTTCCACATCTCCTCTGAGCTCTCCAGGACTTTCCTGGTAGTTTTCTGATGCTACACTGAGAAGATCCTTTGAATCTAGGTGAAATTAATTGCAATGGGCTCTCTTCACTCTCCAAACTTAAATCCACCCCCAAGCAAATCTGATAGTGTTATTTTAACATTTTTCAGTCTGGTAAAGAAATAAAAGATTTTTAGCTTTTCATTAAGACAATCAAATGAGTGTCCTCAAGGTGTGCGTCCTCATGAAGGCCACCATGTGAAGGTGCTGTCATCACCCACAAGAGGCCTGAAAAGCTCACTTTGAGCAAGGAGCCACTATTCTTGGAAATCAAAATACCATCTTGTGTGCTAAACAAGTGTTAGGCGATCCAGTCCACTCCATTTGAGAAGCTAGGAGCCAGAAAGTGTGGACACTATAGGTAGGATATGCTGGGGTTCCATTTTCCTTTGGAATCTGTCATCCTTTTCTACAGACCAAAGGACACTGCTGTCCTTTTCTTATATCTGTTCCTAGATAAAGGAGAAAATGTTCCTACAGCCTGGGGGCATCAGAGTTTGGGGCTCATTATAGATTCCTCCATCCCCAGGAGCAAGGAGCTGAATAGATAGGGGAGGGAGAAGTAAACTTTCTCTATCGCACACATAAACACAGTGAGGGAAGTTTTGGTGTATACAAGCGAGTGGGGTACTGCCTGTTTGAGAGGTTCTGCAAAAAAGATCAGCCTCAGAAACCTTTGCTTCTGCCACTATGACTGTATGGCAGGGAGTAAAAGTAGAGGGAGAACTGAGAAGATGATGTCATTTGGTGTTTTCTAAAAACCTGTAAATTTTTCTAATAAGGCTTTTTTTGGGGGGGGGGGCAGGGCCTGTTGCTGATGCCATGAGATGTCACAAGGCCAATAGAATCATCCTCATGACCATAGTCCAGACAGGTCTCTGTACTCCTTTAAACCACTCTGGGATTCAAAGGGACCATGGCTAGTGAGGTAATGGCAAGTTAGGCCACCAGGGCAGGGCCATAGAGTGTTGGTTGGATTTGTGCCTGGGGAGGTAGAGTGAGGGGAATCTGGTAGGAGTGGGAGGGCTGCTGGGACCATAAGGAAGTGTTGTCCTCCTCCACTGGAAGGGGACATATTGGCAGCATGTGCCATCAAGAGCGATGGGGCCTGTTCCCCATAGCACCCCTTGGTTCTCAACTTGTTTGGACAAGTCTGACCCTATGTTCTGGAGACAGAATAGAGAAGCATATTTGAGATAAGAGAAACTTTGAGGGTGAGTGAGGCCAGTGGGGGCTCATCTGATGAATTTAAACTTCCTTAGTTTCATCAAGACCTTTCATCAAAGCCCTCAGAGACGTGACATTCCTGTTTGGGATGTCTCAGGCTTGTGACAAGCAGCTCAGGGGATGTCACCTCACCTCAATGGTATCTGAGGAGAATGAGGTTTCCTTTCATGCAGAGGCCCAGAGAGGAGGCACATCCGCTGAGCAATGGAGAAACAGAACCTACGGAAATGACGCTAACAAAAATCAGCTAGATTTTAGAGATAGTCTCACATATCTGTGAATGAAGAGAAGAGCCAAATTCTCTATGGGGTTTGTGGGCATATTTGATGGGGGACAGGTGGAAATAAGGAAAGAAAAGGGACTAGCTTTATATTTTATTCTATAGCTCCTGGTACAACACTCTCATCTCCTACCAGAACTAAATATTGAGAGTTAATTAGTTTTTGTCAGACATTCCCTCTGGGGTTGGGGGTGGGGGCAACCCAGGCAGCCTGACCCGGTGCCTCATGATCCTTAAGGGGTTTGCCAGGCACTCAAGCAAATGGCAGGCTAAGAGCAGATTCTCAGTGTGGGATGAAGCCACCAGTGCTCACTGAGTGCAAAGAGTGACCTTGATGCAGAGGAGCCTGAAGCATCCGGGTTTTCAGAACCAAAGTTTTACAGGTAAGAGGACAGATCTCCCAGGGGATTGGGTGGAAAATGTCAGCCGCTGTACGAGGTGGGAGGAGGCACACTGGAGCAAGAGAGACCACAGGGGAGCGGCTGGTTGGGCCTAGAAGACAAAGGGTCTCCAGATGATTGGAAATGCAAGGTCTGGTGAGAGGCTGACGGTGCCAAGAAGGCTGATGAAAAGTCTCCTCTGGTCATTCTCTTTATGTGTCCCTGCCTCCCTCCCATGTTTCCTCCTTGTTTCCAGACTTGTCTTCATTCTTCTGTCCCTATGCAAAACCAGATTTCCCTGCTCATAATGCATATTATGAGCAAGATGGAGTAACGGGCAAGATGGAGAGGTGGGGAGTAACATTTCATTGGATCAGAGTGCCCTCCTGCCTGAGTCCTGCCAAGCCCAGTCCTTCAGAGGTCAAAAGAAAGGATTTCTGAATTGTTCTGTGATCTTCTCATTTGTTCCCAGTGGCTAAGGCCCCAGAGAGGCCTCCCTGAGTTGGAAGTTGTCACCCCAACTTTGGCGCTCCAGGTCCATGAACTTCGGTGATTTTCTCAGTTGTGTGTAAACATAAACATACACATGAAACACACACGTGTGCACGCACATGCTGAATGTGTAGTAGTAGAATACAAGCGGCCAATTAAAGCTTGTGGTTGTGTCACAATGAAACAGAAAGAAAAAGGAAATAAATCCAAGGACAGGCAAACAAGCGAAAGTGGCAGAGGCCCCAAAGGGATGCATGGGGTTCACTGTTGAGGACTGCTCTGGTGATGGCACACAGAGCCCCAGAGCTGAGGCAGACAAGAGTTGGGACCCCAGAAAGCCAGGATGGGATGGCCCCTCTCAAATGGCCTCACCACCTCCAGCCTCAGCAGAGTAAGCAACAAGCTAAGCCCTCGGTAGGGAAGCAGAATAAAAAGGAAAAGCACCGCTGACCGGATCGGAATTCCCAATTAACCGTTGAGTGGCCCACGGGCCTGTCCCGGGCTGGGCGGAGACAGTCCCGCATGGGTGGTCTTTGTCAAGGCCGAGGTGTGCTCTGGGCATCATGCTTCCTACATGGGTGGGCACGAGGGCCACAGGCTCTCTGCGTCTCTCCTCCCTTCCTCCTTTCGGCCAGGGAGGACCTGAGGGGACAACCGAGTCAGGGAGGACGATAGGACCGCACTGCAAAGTTTAGTAATAATAAAAGAAATCAAAGGAATTGGAACAAAAAGATAAAAGGAGCGTCCAGTTTACAACTGAAATGAAATTGAAAATCTGTTCTTTTTTCTTTTTTCTTTTCTTTTCTTTTTTTTAAACAGATTTAGATAAACAATAAGGGGAGGTGGGAAAGAAAAGCCTCTTTGAATAATAATTTTTAAAAAAACCCCATAAACATAAAAAAAAATCCTCAGTTTTGAACTTCTCTTGAGAATAGTTCAATATGAGGTCTTGCACCCTAAACAGTTATATCTGGAATTTAAAAAAAATCGCAGCTCCACACAACAAAGACAAACAGTATTTACTGAAAAATAGTGTGTGTGTGTGTATATACATATACATATATACACACACATAAGTGTGTGTGTATATATATATGTGTGTGTGTATATATATATATATATATCTGTATATATATATATATATCTGTATATATATATATATATCTTTTTGTGGAGTTTTTTTTCTTTTTGTGATTTTTTTTCTTTTCCTTTTTTTTTTTTTTTTTTTTTTTTTTTGTGCCCAAGTAGAGATAGAGTGGGATTGAAAAGATGCCCTAGAACAGAATATTCCTTATAGGAGTAATGCTTTGAAAAATAACACTTAAAAATGGTTGAACACACTTGCAACACCTCCAGAAATTGAACTTGGTACAATGTGAAAATAAATAATTGAATCAAATCTTCACCCAAATGACGTGGCCTCGAAGACCCAGAGTATGCTGCTGGTATGAGTCTCGCCATCCAGACAGGGGTTGATATTCAAGCACTATCCCCTCCTCCCCGCTGTCTGCTCCCTAGCACCCTTATACTCCACCTCAGCCATACCCAGAGTCTGTCTTATATCTGTTTTCTACATTTCTGGCAAGACCTTGCAGCAGACACATACACATATGTGTGCTATGGGCACACACACACACACACACACATATGCACACACACACACACACTCACTACACACACAAAATTTCCCACTCAACCCAGATGCACCAAGTGAGCTGAATGACGTTCAGCCAACCACAATGGTGAAAGACAGAAGCACCAAACAGTCTTTGAAATGGGTCAGTTATTACAATATGACTTTTTTTTATATTCTAATTTTCCTCTTTTGTTAATATTTTTTAAAAGCACAAATGAAAAAATGAAGAATTCTTTCCAGATCAATTTAAGGCTTCCCACCAAATGGAAACAAAAGAGGCCTTACACAATATCATATGTGATAATTGTATACCTTTCACGGCCTTAAAATGACAGAATGAATCATTTTTGCCGGTTACTGATTTTAGTATTGTGCCTTTAAATTGATGTCTTATTCTTTTTGCTACTATGCTGAGTTTTATTATTACTGATGTTCTTTGATTACAAAAATGGAAATTTCCTTTACTTTGCATTAGAATTTCCTATTCTTATAGAATTATTAGGGTAGATTTTTGTTTTGTCCTATTTTGCTTTATCCCAGGAAACGAATGTGATTCTTAGCAGGTGAATGCTAAAATGGCACATAGTCAGCCTTCAAGTACCTTTTCCAGCCATCTGAGTTTCAAACAGCCAGCCTTTTGGCTCCTAGAAGGCGCTGATAAGTTAGGGGCAAGGACAGGGGACAGGGAGAGAAACCAAAGAGGAGGAGGGTTTTCTATGCCTTTGCTTTTGGTAAATTTGTTTTGTTCGATACAAATAATCGGATAGGAAGAATGATTGCTTTGCGGGGTTTTTTGTTGGTTGGTTTTCATTTTGTTTCTAGATTTGTTTCATTTGATTGTTGAATTTTCTCTCTCCTGGTGCAAAAGTCACCAGAGAGTTTTGCATGAGGAAACATGACAGTACTTAATGAAACTCAGCACCTAAGGGCATAAGGCAGTTGAAGGTTTTGTTTGTTTGTGTTTTTTGTTTTGTTTTGTTTTGTTTTGATCTTTCAATCAGCACCAATCCCATAAATGATCTACACTTGGTGTAAGGTATAAAACTTTTTTTTTCTTTTGGAGTGGAGACAACTCCTCCTTCTCCACCCTATGAACCATAGTGTGGGATTTTTTTTTTTCAATACTGTTTCTTATGTGTAAAAAACAAAAGAAAAGTTTTCTTTTTGTTTTTACTTACAAAACATAGAGAATATCTTTGTATACATACAGCGACTGGAAAGAAAGCTTATCTGAAGGGGTTGTGACTTATTCTTTTCTTTTTTTTTTTTTTTTTTTTGTAGCATTGGTGGTTGTGATGGTGGTGGTGGTGATGGTTTTGTGTTTTTGGGGAAGGGAGGGTTATATTTCTTGTGAGCAGTGTTTACCGCAAACCAAACTTAAGGTCCCCTTCTCAACTTGGGTCAAGATGCTCTTAGAGTGAAGACTCATACTGTAGCAACTCATAAAGGAGCGGTCCGTCTCGATACCGAATGCCTACTGCGGTGGGAGTGACATACTGCAGAATGTTAATAGTCCTTCTCAACCTCCTGTCTACAAAATGAGCATCCCAAGCTGGATATCTCTTTCTTGGCATGTCAATCTTAATGAGGGGCCCTTCTGGGTGGTAAGGACGCCCCGACGGGGTAGAGGGCCCCATGGGTCTCACTTGGAAAACGGGCAAGCAAGTGTCAGCCGTGAGATCCTCCTGTTGTTCCGTTACGGCTCTGGTAGGCGTGACCTGGGTCCCCCGGTACCCAGGGGTCTGAGGTGCCATGGGCTCAACATCGGGGGGCAAAGGGATGCCCCAGAGCAGCTCGGCACAACAGGAGCTGGCAAAAATCTTAGCTCGTGGCCCCATGGGATGCAGCACACCATAATATAAGAGCATCGATGCGATCCCAGCCACAAAGCTAATAAAGACACAACACAGTGCTGGCACCGCATAGGAGTCAGTGGTCTCCGGGTTTCTGTAAAAATACCAAAGGAACGTCAAGGCAGCATTCTCGGTCAAGACTATCGTGTAATATGCAAACATTCGATATCGAGTCCGCCCTTCCTTGACGTTAAACCAGCAGAAAATGTACACAATCCCTACCACCATGTTGAAGAGGATCTCCTCCCACTTGGACATGCAGAAGTCTGTTCCACCATGGATGATCCAGAAGGCCATGGCGCACCAGTGAACCACCACGAAGATCCCGAAGTAGAGCTGGAATATGGAAGCAAAGAGGGCAAAAGAGATAACTCTGGATGAGATGGTGAAGAGGCGCCAGAAGAGGTGGATGAGGGCCCCTCTGTAGCTCATACTCTTCTTGTCGTCCCTGGAGTCCCGCAGCAGCTTGTGATAGGAGGCTAGCACCCAAGCCAGGGACATCAGGGAAGTCGCAGAGGAGACACCTGCCGGAAAGACACAAACCCACACAGTCAAAACCTTGGACATCAAGCGCTGGGCACGGTGGGGCTGCCAGCCGAGGAGATGCCCACACACACAGCGGTCTAAAGGAGGAGGAAAAAAGAAACACACAATCAGGAATGGGATTTCAACGTCACAGCTGTTCCCTAAGCTGACAACTTTAGAGGTCTCATTTTACATTTCACAACCCAGTCCAGAATTCCTGGGGACCTACCACTCAAGACTAAGGCAGAGGCAGATGTTCCTTGCCAAGGGAGCTGAGAATTGGAGCCGCCATGATGATTCACTGCAGTTGCTGCGGGCCAGCAGGCACGTGTTCAGTTTTAAGGAATCATGAGCTTGTGGGGATCCTTGTTACACATGTGTGTGTGGCCAGGGTTGGTGGTCCTGTCACCAGCAGCCTGTGCTCTCAGAGGAGCCCAAAATGGGATAACCAATGGTGAAGCCCAATAGTTTGCTCACTGCCCCAAGTTCTACCACTATCCGCCTCTGGGAAAGCACTGGAGTCTCTATTACTTTTTCATCAGCTCACCCATGGCTCTGAACCGAGGCTTTTGCATTTAGCTTCTCCATCCCCTGACTATGGCCACCCTGACCAAGGGTCCTGGGGTATTCTGTCTGTTTCGGTGGTTGCCTTTCTCACTCATTCTTGTCTCTCTCATTCTTGTCCAATTTTTGTTGCTTTCTCCAACCCACCATTCTGCTCAAAGTTCTCTGAGGCCTTGACTTGGGAAGCCCATCCTTGTCTCATCTCTGTCCTGACTCAACAGCACGGTTGCTCATGCTTTGAGAATGCCTTTTCTGCTCACCCTCCTCTGCTCATCATTCCCTGCATTCCTCCTCAGCAGGCAAAAGAATGTGTCTGATCCCAAATCATACTTCAATTGCTATAAAGCAATTTTATTTATAATGTTGCCTATGCTGCCTATTGAATTTCTGTAACTCAGTCAAACTCAAAACAATAAATAGTTACCGGAGTTTCTCCAAATCAGCCTACAAGAAACCAATTATTAGGCAAGTGTTACCATATGACCCCCTCTAAAGCAAGATTCCCCATCACCCCTCGACACCCCCATGTATTTTCTCCATCCATCCAAAAGCTCTTTTGTTTTGCCTTTCTCTCCACATTTCAGAACTAAACACAACTAAATTCAGTTGGAGTCTTGAATACTGTTTTTTGGTACCCATCTCCTTACTGGGTTCCCTCCCATGCACTACAGCCCAATTCCCCACAACGTTGTTCCAGGCTGAAATCAAAGTTACATCATCATCTCTCAGCTCAAAGGTCCAGGAGCTTGCTCATCAAGAGATTCATTCAACTGCTCCAGCCCTGTAGCCTTGGCTTTGTCTTTCCCTGGGAACCTGTTCATCCTCCCTCTCCCTTCCAATCCCCAGCGGAGAGTCAAAGTCCCCTGTCATTTTACACTCTCCCTGCATTCACTTTCCTCACCCACCTCACTCACATACTCCCAACATCTCACAGAAACACTCAGGTTTACAGCTTGCAAAATGATAGAGTGCAATAATAAAAACCATTATGTTGGTGTGAGCATAGAAAAACCTCCAGACTGTTAACTGTTACAATGAATATGTATGGCTTTTGTAAATAATGGCAACCACAGTTGACAATGAACAGGGGAGAAACCTCCCAATTCCTCCACAGAGGCCAATCTTGAGAACATCTAATACATTTCCTCTCACCTTTCTGGAAAGTTATGAACATGGTACTTGATGTATCCTTCCCGGCCCCTTGTACACACAGGGCATTTCCACCAGCACCTGCTGAGGCCGTGCATGCTCTGCGACCACGTCACAATGGTCATCCTAACCTTTTAGAGCCTCCTGAGTTTGTGTTGGCTGGTGGTGGTGTGGAAAGGGAGGGGAACAGGTCTTCTTGGGAGTCATATGATTTAGGTTGTGGGTTTCCAGAGGGCAGGGAATGTGCCATCCTCTTGGTAGTCTGTGCCAGGCTTTTTGCTGATCCTTTCCTTTACCATAGGAAAGCTCCTCTTAAATGTCTTTGTGACATCAGCCCTCTCCTGGTGAACTCATTTCTTGATGTTAATAATCTTGGTGGTACCACTGACCTTTAATAATCAGATAGGAGTTCTACAGAAGCTAAATGGGAAGAAGGCGTGATTTTTTTGTTCCTTCTAATAAATCAAAACGTATTAATTCCCTGGTTCTAAGAAAAACACGAGTGCCAAGCTCATAAAGTAAGAAAAAGCAGCTTAGTTTTTGCCAGAGCACGGTCTAATTCAGGCTTATTCTGAGTGTACTTTTGAACAGACTTGGCGGACAGAAGTGGGACAGCCCCTCAGCCTTCACTGTGCTGGCTGTGATATTCTGTGTGTTGTGATATTGGCCCTCTCCATATCAAATACAAATAAGTAGGAATTCATCTCCAGAAGTCACACATAGCCAAGCCAGGTACAATTTTTCGTCATTATTCCATCTTATCGGTTACCTATGGCATGTCCAGATCTGTTGCCGTGGTTTTTGAGGGCCAGTGTTCTGCTCCT
Organism: Mustela putorius furo; assembly: GCF_011764305.1. Classification (NCBI taxonomy): domain Eukaryota; kingdom Metazoa; phylum Chordata; class Mammalia; order Carnivora; family Mustelidae; genus Mustela; species Mustela putorius. The sequence goes on from NW_025421325.1 coordinate 18,914,976, forward strand.
GCCTCACCCTTCATGAAGTGTTACAGAAACTGCTTCCCTCGGAGCAGACCTACATACTGCCTTGGTTCTTGGTTAATGCTTCCAGAATTGCTCTCTAGAGTTCGGCATGAATGTCTCCTAAGCATCATAAGACATTAATGTGAATTACAAGGAGGGCTCGGGACAGAGTTACATGGAAGACAGATCTGAGTGCTTGGCTGCGGTCCTGCTGGCCAGCTGATGCCCAGCCCCACTCTTATCTCTCTGCTTGTCTGTTCCCAACTTGATATATTGTATATCACCAAACAGTAAATCCACAGGAAGCTTCATGGACCACCCCCTTCAACCCACTCATTCAACAGGTTGCAGAAGTACAAGGGCTTGGGTTCCTTGCCCAAGATTACCCTGAGGAGCACTGACAGTACAGCTGTCAGTTAGGCCCATGGTACAGCTCTCTGCCACCCGGATCACGCTGGTTCAGGCTATCCACTCTTTCTGCACCCTGTCACTTGGTCAGCTCGGCTCTCCAGAGATCCACCAAGTAGCCCCTTTCCTGAGGTCATTTGTGATGAAGGCCATCAGCCTTCTCTAATTGCATATGTTTGTTCTAACACCAAGGTGTTGGTTCTTGAGGGCCTTGAATGCCAGGCCACATCCTTGGCCTTGTGCAAATGCTCCAAGTTAAAGCGGAAAGGGAAAGGGGAAAGTTTTGACATGTGCCCTGTGTACAAGGTGACCAGTCCTGTCTAGGACTGGAAAAAGTGTGTTTGTTTGGAGCCTCTTCTCAGAGCCAGAGCAGGGTGAGCAGGGACAGGAAGGAACATGAGTGGGGACATCATGCCATGTTAAACCTGCTCCACTCACTCTGCCAGCAGCATCAACAGAGATGATCCTATGGGGACGGAGGAATGCACGACATTCATCAAAGAACTCCCTGTTCTAATGCAAATTTGTAGACAGACACATTTTAGGGGTTCCAGAGTTAGTGCTGCTGAACAGCTGAGTACATCACACAGTGGAGACACTTTAGATCCCATTTTGGAGTTGGGTTTCTCACTGGATGTTCAACAGAGGGTAACACTTGCCTTCCGGGGGCTCAAGAACCAGTGGTACCAGGCATTAGATGATACATTTGTTTTCAACTCGCCTCCAGGAAATTTGTCTGGATCCCATCTATGACGTTGGCACACTTGTTATGCTTGGTCAATGGATCAAATGTCCCATGATTTGCCACCTTTGCATCATTTCCCTGGACAAAACCTGTGGCATCCCCAACACAGGACTGTAAGTGCATCTTGTCCTTGAAGGACTGTCAGCAGAAGGTGCTTCAGGGCAGTTAGCTAATTGGGGGCTCAACTGGAGCAGGGGAGGGGGTGCCCCAGAAGAATGTGTTCCCTAAAGAGTAGCTGACTGTCCCAGAGAACACGGCATGATTCACTGAGCATGTATATGCATTATCTTATTTAGAAGAACCTTGTAATGTAGAAGAACCTTGTAATGTACTATGGGCTGAACTGTGTCATTCTTCCCACCAAAAAAGTTCATATGTTGAAGCTATAGTCCCTAGGGTCTCAGAATGGGACTGTATTTGGAAAAAGGGTCTTTAAAAGGGTGATTAAGTTAAATGACATAGTTAGAGAGGGCCCTAATCCAATCTGACTTTGCTCTTATAAGAAAAGGGAATTTGGATACACAGAGATACTAGGGATACACTCACACAGAGGAAAGACCACGTGAGGACACAGGACAAGGCAGTCATCCGCAAGCCAATGAGAGAGGCCTCCAGAGAAGTCAATCCTGCCTCCGCCTTGATCCTAGACTCCATAACGGCAAGGAAATAAAGGTCTGTTATTTTAGCAACCCAGTCTGTGCTACTTCATCGCAGCAGCCCTAGCAAACTAGTACAGTCTCTAATTCCCATTTTTTTAGAAGAAGAAACTTCAGGATTTTTCAGAAATCATATGTCCATCAGGAAGTAGAGTCAGGGTTCAAACTCAGAGTCTGACTCCAGGGGCTCTGAAAGCAACTGCTATACTAACGGGCCCCCTAGACATGGCCTTAGAAGAGGCCGGTTGAGGGGAGAGGAAAGAAAGTCGAGGCATTTTGGATACGGAGGATTTGAATCTTTTGCTGAGGGGCCTGGTTATCTGAGAGAGGCCCTTGATTTTGGAGCTACAAACCAAATTTTCATGCCAGTCCACCTTCCTCAGGAGAGTAGCATTCAAGCCACAAGGAAAGAGGTGACTCCAGTAGAATTAACTGAGATCAGTTTGCCTCTGTCAAGTGATTAATCAAAGGCCTGCAGTGTATTCCACTCTAGAGGGAGGAAGGCAAGGTTTTCCCTCACTGTTGTGGCTCACTCGGAAGATTTCTGTCATGCCTGAGATCAACCCAAAAGTCAATGCATTATCCTGGCCAAGACCCAAGCCCAGGGGAACTGGCTTCGGAGGAGGACTTGTGGCCCCCTGTGAGATTCTCAGACAGGCCTAGGAGCATTTACGATTTGCTCCCACTGTGGCTCAATCGCTTTCTATATTCCGAAGATCAGACTGGAAATTGTTAAACACTTCACGTTCAGCTGTGACAAGTTCTGGGCAGTGACCTTCACAGCTTGCTCACTTTTCCTGGTGCAGACCAGGAGGCGGAGCTTGCAGCTGGCCCACTGAGCCCAGCCTCACCAGCTAGGAAGATGCTAAACTGGAGACTCCTCGGGGGTCACTCCCCTTAAGAAAAGCTCGGGAGAGGGACCCTCAGGTTCTGATCACTGGACCCAGGGTTTAAGATTTCCAGAAATGGAATGGCCATATCTATGACTAATGTAACAGAGCATGAGGGGCCACAATCTGCAGTTGGACACCTCTTACTGAGGAGCGGTAGCCATCAGGAAATTTGGTGGTGACAGTACAATATCCAAGGATCACTCTCAGCTGAACTGTTGCCAGTTGGGGAACAAAACAAAAAAAATGTGAGTGTGGATATCCCATTGTTTGAGAAGCATAGTAACATGGTGTCTGGGGAAGGACAGGACTCTAAAATTGGAGGGCAAGGGGGAGATGAAGTGGAAGAATCCGAAGGAAAGATACAATGCAGTGGGAGGGATCAGGGTACAGTCACCAGGGTGAAGTACGGAAGGTGAGATATGACAAGCCCAAAGCAGGGCCATGACCACGGCAGGGCTGCACCAAGGAGCCAGCAAGTGGGAGCTCCAACACACCAGCAGAAAGGAAAGCTGAAGGAGAAACCAGACACTACAGTATCTCATGGGGAGAACGCAACATGTGGGTTTGAGGAGTACCCTGAGAACCCCCAGAGGTATCTAGAGATGGCCATGAGATGAGGTTAACAGCAGGACCTTGTTCTGCGGAGTGGTATGTGCACGCCCAGCTCTGTTACCAGCTGCTGTCCCCCACCTTTCTATCACAAGGTCTTAGTACCACCACTAAATCACATGTTGGAAAAACACTTGGATGAGTTATTCGATGGGGCACTGAGCACAAGGTGGAGCAGGGTAGGAAGAGTCAGATGTGCAGACTCCCAGCTCCCTCTCCAGTGGCTCCCTCACATCAGAATATAACAACAGTCAAGTTCTTCCGGTCTTACAAAGACTAGATCGTTCCTGGACCCCTGCACCTTCCGCTAGTGAGATCCCATCTCCCTTTGTCTCTTCTCCTCCAAACTTCTCAAGGGTAATCTCCTTGTTTCCCTTTACTCCTGAACCCAGCCCCCATGGAGAGCTCTCTTTGAAGTCCTCAACCAATTCTTTCATGTACAGTAGATGGCCTGTCTCTCCTGACACTGTGTGGCATTTGGCTTTCGGATCCACTTTGTTCTTCCTCACACTTGACCATTAGCTACTGCCCTACTTGCGCCATCCTTTGTTTGCTGGGCTGTTATCCCCATTTTTCAGGTAAAGAAACTGAACCTGAAGTTGAAAGACTTCAATGTGGCCGTAGCCACGTTCTGAAATTCCATACTCACCTAATTCATGTGGTATGGTATCCATAGAGGTTCCTCAAGCCAAGAAACATGCTCAATTGGCTATTTGTCTACCTGCATGTCAAGGTCAACATCTCCCTCTTTCAACTCTCCCCTCTTCCCTAAAGCTAATATTAGGGGAACTCAACCATCTATTCTTCAAATCATCCAGTGTGAGGATTTTCCTCACACTGAGCTCCTGGTATCTGGGTGGTTCTTCATTTTCCCCCATCCGACTTCCCCTATCTCCAACATTTTTTAAAAATCTCAGTCTCTTCTTGGAAATGCTCCCAGGAAAAAGACATAGCAGCTGTGTGCACAGTTCTTGAAAGATTCCTGCCTGTCTCCTGTCCTCACCTCCACCCAGGAGAAACAACAAGGGAGCACCTGGTACAAAGTTACTTTCCCAGTCAGGCAATGGGGAGAAGGAAACTTCCCCAATGTCAAGTGGGGGGCTTGAAATAGGTGTGGTGGAAATATTTACAAATTTCTACTTTAACAAACCAGGGGGCCCCCAAATCTGCTAAGAGCTGGTTGTTAGCATTTACCAGCACACTACTTGTCAGGATCTACTATCCTTCTTGAAAATTTAGTGGGCCTCATTGCAAATTAGCCATAAGGCTGCCCTCCATATTCCAACACCATACTTCTAGGCAAAACAACACACTATTGGCTATCAGTCAGAATAATACTTAGTAAGTTTCATGTGAAAGCAACAAAGAAACCAATCCCCTTTTTAAACTTTCTCTAACAATATGCTCACAGTAAATCATTGATGATCTGACAGTCTTCTTTGACCCTCAGGATTTTGCAAGCTTTGACATCCTCATTTTGGTCACATTTCTGTGTTTGGAGAGGGTGTGATCCCCACAGGAGGTTACCACATAGGGTAACCTTAAGACACCCTTGATATTTCCAGACTGACCCTTAGTGAGGGTCCAAAAAGAAGATGGCATCCACCATCTGTGGATGGCACCCTTGGGACCGACAAGTATGTGTGGCTGAGTCAATGTGGAAAAACCCAAGGGCAATTGAAGTGGCCTGGTGTAAACAGAGGGCAGGAAGACTGGAAGGTCTCAGGAAAGCTGACATCTGAGAAACCATACCATATCCTGAAGAAAAAGTTCTTTAACATCAGGGAGATGGATCAAGGGGAACAGAACACGGTTTTTGCGAATATCTCTTTATTGGCTCTGTATCCAGGCTGATCATTTTCTGATAATCCCTAATAAAAATTCAGTAATAATGATCTCTCTTCTCTACTGAACAGCTACCATGGCCCAGACTCTAGGCCGAGCACATGATACAAAGTAACTCAGTTATTCTTCCCTGTAAATTTATCTGAAGTAACGGGCTTATTTGAAGATGGAGAGACTAAGGCTCACAAGCTAACAAGCTTTTCCATTATTAAGTAGTTAAGAAATCACAGAAGAAGGGTTTGAATGCAGGCCTGCTTAGCTTCCGAACTCAGAGTCCTTTTGTAAACACTAGAGGAAGTGTGTCTCCTCACCCAAAACCACAGATTAACGAATTAGCATTCAGATTTATATATCAATTCCTTATCAGTTTGGTTACTGTGTGGCAGCCCTCTGATCCTCTCTGTGAGCACTTACAAAGTCAAATTTGTGGGCCTGGCAAACTGAGGGCCCACCCCTGGAAGGTCCTGAGCACCCAGAATGTGTGGAAGCGTATCTCTCATCCATCTCCCTTGCCTGGGCTGCTGGAATGGCCTCCTAGATCATTTCCCTGCATCTGCTCTTGTCCTAAAAGTCTATTCACAATCCCGCCAAACCAACTAAGCCATAGTATGCCCTGCTGTGTGGCCTCCCAGGCATGGTGGGCTGCCCATGGTCACTGATTTTCTGTGCCTTTCCCATGAGAGGATATGCAATCCTGTTCTGTTGAACTCAAGTGCGGTCTGTGACTGGCTCTGACCAGGGACACATGAGCACAAATACGTGTGTCACTTCCAGGCAGAAGGCCATGCTCTCCCATGCTCCAAGAACAAGCTGCTTCACCAGTGACCTGTGACAGACATGCCACCAGCAGGAAGTGAATCATTTCTGGTTTTAAGGCACCAGAATTGTTTGAGTATTCCACATCATGGCATGGCCATCCTCTCCTGACTGATGTGTCATCTTGTTCAGGGTTAACACCATCTGGGTCCTTTTAAGGGCCTTCAGGGCCCCCCATAATACTGCCTGGGAGTAATAAGTGTAATCTGCCAATTCCCTGCTCATGCCCTTCAGTAACTCCCTTCCCCAGTGGGTGCAGATCTAAGTTCCTTTCATGGTGTTAGGCTTTTATGCAAGGCCCTACAGGACCCAGCCCCTTGCCTGGGGTCTGGGGTGCTAGTGTTCTCACCTCCCCCCAGTTCCTGGCACTCCCTCAGCCCCAGATGTGCTCCAGGCTCCCTCCCAACTCAGGGCATAAGCACTTGCTCTTCCTCTGCCTCAAACACCCTTCCTCCAGATATCCAAGTGCTTCACTGAGCCCTTGACTCAGAGACCACCTTCCCAGCCAGCATCCCTCACCGCCACACTAAAAAACTGACACCCCCACCTCTCCCCACCCCATATCTCCTCCCACTTTCCATGATTTGTTTTCTACCTTAGCCTTTCCCTACCACCTTTTACTTTTACTTCGTTCCTTTCTTTCTTTCTTTTTCTTTTTTTTTTTTTTTTTTTGAGGTAGATATTTTCCAAGGGCAGCCATTTGGTCTGGTCCTTCTGAAACTATGCACAAAATTGAGCAGGTAAAAAAAAAAAAATTGCATGGGTATTTTTCTCATAACAAAAGCCCATAGCTGTCTGATTCCCAAGTGAGCCCATAGGGAAAGGGGCCAGTGACCCAATCGGTCATGACAACCACCCACCTCTAGCCCTTAATGTGGGACAGGGCAATTCCTTGGGAACAAATATGTATGCCTTTGTCCCTCAGGAAGAAATCCTCGAGGATAGAAGAGACAAATGAACATTTATTGTTCCCTATGTATCTGGTATTATACCACATACTTTGCTAGTGTTACTTCATTTAGTAATGAATGTCTATTGAAATGTCTATTGGCGACCCATTTTACCACGAGAAAACCAAGGCTCAAGGAGGTAAGAGGATGTGCCCGAGGTTACTGCATCAAGCATGTCCTTTTATTCTCCTGCTTTGACTCTGGCGCCCTGCTGACCCTCCAAGGAAGAGCAAGAAATGGGTGCCTTTCCCATGCAAACAAACCCATGAGAGGGGGCCAGATTCAGCCCACAATAGCAACATCATCCATTTAACAGCAGAACAGAAGTCTGCAACAGGACTGATTTTGCCCCCACCCTCACCAGGAACATTAGGTAATGTCATAACACCAGGTGTGAGTGCTACTGGTGTTTAGTGGGTAGGGGCTAGGGGTGTTGCTAAACTTTCTATAATGCACAGGACAGTCCCCCCTCCACAGCCCCAGATCTTTTAATGATGAGGTTAAGAAGCCCTGTGATTGGGTATTCCAACTTCCTCAATATTTTCAGTAAGTCAAAAACCAAACCAGGAACGTGGGTGTGTCTAATAGCTGGAGATGGAAGCTTTCTAAAGAGTTCTTCCTGAGGAGTGACTATTCTTGAAGAGGCCCGTGGGGTGCGGACACAGTGTGACGTTAAGAGAGGCTGTGGGAATAGCATCTCTGGGGTCTGATATCTGCAGGATGCGTCTCTTCTGAGCAGCACACTTCAGGGGCTCACGGCTGCTCTGCGGACATGGTGGATAATACAGGAAGGTAGCAGCGCTCCCCTTGAGGAGCTTCAAGGTTAAGCACTGATATTTAAAGGACCCAACAGAGGAAAACTAAAGCCAGCCCTCTGTTCGCTTGTCTCCTCTTTCTAAGATGCTGTCAGAGTTATCAAAATACTATCTTCACAGCAAGCTGGAGAAAGACAAACTTTAGAGATTCTAGAACAAATGTCAACCACTCAGCTGGCGTGGTGCAGGACTCACAGACGCCTGGATCCTGGCTGGCCTGGAGCACACAGTGAAGAAGGCCATCTGCTCTCACTGGAAAGCTCCAGTAAATCCCTTCTCCTTGAGGAGCAAATGGCCAATCAGGCTCAAAACCCTGATGTTCCCAGAGTGAGTGCATTTTAACCCAGGTTGAGATGCCCTGGAATGGACAGAGGCCTTGGTACAAACAGATCTGACCTTATTTTACTATTTGTGAACCTTGGCTAAATATGTGGATTTGGAATATTTAATGAATTATGAGTATAAAACATATAGGCACATCTTTGATTATATATACATACTATACAATATATTCATATACCTCTACATAGTGTGTATATACCCCTACATCTATATAGAGAGAATGAATATATGTAGTGTATAGATACATACTGAATACCCATTGAGTATTTTGTGGTGCCAAATGTGTGCCTTCATGATGGTCATGTCAACAATCCTGAGCATCATGACAGGGGTCAAAGTGCTCTAGAAATTCTAAAATGCCTCATGTGCACTAGTTCATCTTAAGTTTTCAATATTACTGATATGGAAATGGATGAGCAGGAAAGTCAGAGGGAGCAGAAAGCCTCAACCTGGAAGGCGGAATGGCTTTGAGAGACTGCTTTGCTCAGCTTCCTGGCATTGTTTTTCCTCTGTTTTGGGTTGGTAAAATCTAGGCTTCAAGTTTTTGAGTTTTTCCGTAGGATGTCAAGATGCTGTTCCTGGCCTGTTTGGAATAATATAGGATGAGACCATACCTCTAGAGGCAAAAGCAAAGTTCACTGCAGCCTCCTCCTCCTGTCTCCTGCCCCTTCAGAAGTGCAATGATTCAGGGCTTGCAGGCTTTGTGTAGGAGGAGACTTGGAAAGTTATAGTCACTTAGAAGGTGATAAAATCTTCTCTCTGAAGACTTGTTTATATTAGAGAGAGAGAGAGAGAGAGAGAGAGAGAGAGCATGGGTGGGAGGGGAGAAGGTGAGGGAGAGAGAAACTCAAGCAGACACTATATTACTCAAGCACGGAGCCTGACGTGGGGCTCAATCTCACGACCCTGAGACCACGGCCTGAACCAAAACCAAGAATCAGAAGTTCAACCAACTATGCCACCCTGGCATCCCAAGCTGATAAAATCTTTTTAAAAGGTTGGGAGTCAGAGTGCATCCTGTCTCCCATGGAGTGGGATATGATATGGCTCTCCAAGCCCTAGGAATTCTGCCAGCCAAAATGGTCTTGGGTTCCCTTACCTGGGGCCACCAAGGCCCTGAAGACGACCAACCTTGATTAACTAGAACTGGACTGTGGGCATTCTGGCCTCATGGCCACTGCTCTCCACTCAACTGTGCTAGCCATGCTTCCAGATGGAGCTGTGACAGAAGCTCAGGAAGGGCAAGGAGCACAGGCAGGTCTCAGATACTGTTTAGTCCCATAGCCACTCAGGTGACCAGAAAAGCAGGACTGCTGAGCAGGTGAGTGGCTGTGTGCCCGTGTGGGGCTGACCCTGGAGTGGTCCTGGCCCCTGAGCTCAACTTCTCAGTGGCCAATGGCCCTAGTCAAGAAAAGCCTTCCAGGGAAAATGGCGTCCAATCAGAGCCTTGCTGACGATGGCAGCAGTGTGTGCCTTTCTTGGCTGGCAGTGGAAATACCAGCCTCCATTGTCAGAAGGCCTCTCATGTGTGGAGAACAAATGCATTTCACTTACTCCTGACAAAACCCCTCTGAGGCAGGAGTTATTAGCTGTGCTCTACAAATGGGAACCCCGAGGCTCAAAGAGGTGAAGGCCTTGTTGGAGAAGCTGCAGAGCAGGTGTGTGAAGCCAGGCATGGGAGTTCCACACTGGGAGCTTTCTATAGGGCCACACAGGACACAGCAACTTTTCTTCCAGGGGACAGTCCCAGGACACCAACATGCAGACAAGCAGAAAAGGACTCAAAGCTCTGGGCTGTCACTGGTGAAGCTGAAGGATGAAAGGAACATGGGGGCCCCCAGGTTTGTCACAGGGGGACAGATTTTCCAGCTGGCAGCCTTCTTAGCTCTAAGGTCTGGCAGGCAGCCTGGGGCATGTAGAGCCTGAACACCCAAGACGGTCTAGAATTCACTGAGGTCTCAGTTCTCCTCTGGTCAGCTTTGGACCCATCCTTACCTCAGGTTGGCCCTAGAGTGAATGCAACACCCTAGAACTCTTCTTGATGTCCTGACCAGCCTCATATCTCCAGCTGGGTCCAGGATCGAATGGGGTCCTGGGGGTAAATTTTACAGATGAACAAGTTGAGGCCCTCAGAGAAGGCGATTCATCTATAACCATGCAGGATGTGGAACAGCCGAGGGGTGTCACCTCCCAGGGTTTCCTTTCCCGGGGTCTCTGCCCTTCTGTTCCCCTCCCCAGTGGTAAGACGTGTGAGACACAGGAAGGCATTGTTCATGGAGCTCTCAGACTTTCTTTCCTTGGGAATCTTAAGGAATAGAAAAGATCTTTTGAAGATGATTTCACTGCAGTCTTTCCTGGAGCTCCACATTCCCGCGATCCTCTCTAATGTGAATGTCAAGGCTAATTAAAGATCACTACTGACCCAATTTCACTGAGATTCCCACCCCCTTCTCTTCCTTAGAGTCATAAGCTATCAGGGCTGAAAGGGTCTTCAGGGGTCCTTCCTATCCTCATTCATAGTAACCAGGCCCAGAGAAGATGAGGTTGCAGGGATCTGACCAGAATCCAGCAGAGCATTCTAGCACAGCAGACTCCCCACCCAGTGCTCCTTCTGCCAGCCTTTGCCCTCTGCAGGGAAGTTGGAGAAAATCCTTACAAGGGAGCAGCTCTAAGAGGGGCGAAGTGCCTTTGTGGGGCAAAGAAAATGTTCTCAGATGAATTGTAGTGATGGTAACAACTCTGCAAATACACAAAAGCCAGTGACTTGGGGTGCCTAGGTGGCTCAGGCGGTAAGCATCTGCCTTCAGCTCAGGTCATGATTCCAGAGTCCTGGGATGAAGCCTGCATCAGGCTCCCTGCTCAGTGGAGAGTCTGCTTCTCCCTCCCCCTGCTCATATATGTGCACACTCTATCTGCCTCTCAGATAAATAAATGACTAAATAATATTTTAAGAAAATAAAGCCAGTGACTTGTACATTTCAAGTGGATGAATTGAATGGTATGTAAATTGTGTCTCAATGAAGCTATTTAAATAAATGAATGTTGGCAAGACCCCTAGGCCAGGCTAAGCTACAGAAGCAGCCGAGAGACCCATCTCAGCCTCCCTGCCACTTCTCAGACACCGGAGGCATTCGCTCAGCTCAAGGCCTTGCTCTTGGCTGTCCTCTCTTCCTGGCACACTTGCTTCCAAAATCTGCGGGGCTGGCTCCCTCCCATCCTCACATCTTTGCTCAGAGGTCACCTTGTCCAGGAAACCTTTCCCAGCTCTGCTCCCCTCCTGTCTCTCTTCCCAGTTTCGTTGCTCTCCTGAGAGCCTCTGGTCTGTTAACACAGAAAATAAGATAATTGTTTTGTTTCTTGTTTGCCTCTCCCTGCGAGAACTGTAAGCTCTGTGAGGGCAGGGCTTTCTTCTCTCTGTTTTGTCTATGACTATATCTGCTCCCAGCTCCTAGAACCCTGCTTGGCACATTGTAGGTGCTTAATAAATAGTTACCAAATAAGTGAACAAGAGGCCCCATTACTGCTCAGGCTTCTGAATTTGCATTTCCTCGCAAGATGGTCCTGGACAGCCTGTGCAAGCTCAGGAAGCCTTGTCTGGATGGCCCTCTGTGTTTGGGCATTGGATGCACAAACATTTCCAGTTTTGCCAATTGCTGTTCCATTGGTGATAAGTATAATGAAATCGATTTAGCTTGCCTTTCTCATATTTGTCCTGCTGGTTTTTTTTTTTTAAGATTTTATTTATTTTATTTTACTTGACAGACAGAGATTACAAGCAGGCAGAGAGGCAGGCAGAGAGAGGGGAAGAAGCAGGCTCCCTGCTGAGCAAAGAGCCCGATGCGGGGCTCGATCCCAGGACCCTGGGATCATGACCTGAGCCGAAGGCAGAGGCTTTAACCCACTGAGCCACCCAGGCGCCCCTGTCCTGCTGTTTTAAGAAGTCTCCTTTGTATGCACATACTGTATTTTCTTTTGCACTTGAAAATTTGAGTTTAAGAGGATGGATTTCACATGTAGTATTCCTACTATGATTAAAAATAGAAAAAAGAATCCTGCCTCTCTTTCCTTTTGCCAGTTGTTAGGGGCCATCTCAGCCAGGGCCTCAGAACCGTGTGCAGATTAAGCTGGAGCGTGCACAGGAAGAGTGGAGGTCTCTGCTGAAAATTCTTGCAAATTCTGTTTAAAAGTATGCGGTTTTAAAGTGCTTTTGAACAAGGAGCCATGGGTAGCTGAAGTAGGACTATACCTTGGAGTTGGCTGGTCAGGGAACACTGTGTGCAGATGCAAGTAGATGTCACATAGGAGAGAAGGAGGGTGATGCCTCAGAGCTGGAGAACACAGGAAACAGAGCTGGAGAAAGGGGGAAAGCGCTGGCTACTCCCACCACCATGGGGGAAATGGGAGAGGCCAATCTGTGTTCCAGCTGGAGAAGGCAGTCATGCCTGTGCACCTCTCTACCTTTCGGTTATAGGTGAGGAAGATACAGTTGGCCAGGAGAAAGGAGGGAACAGGGTATTGAACATCTTTTCCTTTCTTTACCTGCTTCCAGCTAAGCCTAGAAATTGACATCAAAGTCTGGAAGACCTCTGTACCGACTTGGTCTGAAACCCTGGAGCAGCTCTTGGAGATGGGCAACTCCAGCTAAGCAAGGGAATGAGCTAGTGAGAAGGGCTCTGTCCACTGGTAAGGGCTGGGGGAGCATGGAGGCTCCCTGTGACTCTGGACGAGTGATTCGTTACCTGCAACGAATGCAATGAATCAATTGTGTGTGTGTGTGTTAAGACTTTATTTACTTGCAAGAGAGAGAAAGAGCATGAATTCAAGCAGGGAGGGACAGAGGGAGAGGGAGAAAGAATCTGAAGCTGACTCCATACTGAGCATGGAGCCTGACGAGAGCCTCGATCCTACGACCATGAGATCATGACTCAAGCCAAAACCAAGAGTCAGATGCTCAGCCGGCTGCGCCACCCAGATGCCCCCAGACTGGCTGTTTTGATGGCAAGCTTTACTTCTTGGTAATGAGAACACTGAGTGGGAAATTCATAGCTCTGGTTCTCAGATCTGTCACCTTTGGGTCACATGACTAGATTACCATCACTTTCCACGTGGCAGCTTCACCTTTTAACCAGAATCCTAAATGATCAAGGAATTAATTTTTGTGTCTCAGACACTGAGAGTGACAGCTAATGTCCATAGGAGCAGGACTAGAAAGAGACCAGAATGCATTTCTTACATAAGAAAAAAAGGAATCTCCCAAGAAGAGGGACATGGAAGTCTTCCCCTGTGAGAGGAGGAGGGATGGATGGATGCTGAAGCCATCCAACAGCTATGGACACCCCCCCGGGCCTTCCTTTTTCCTGAGAGCCCAGACCGGAAGGGGGCTCTTTCTTGACTTCACGTGGAAGGGTAAGCTGACCAAGGAGATGGATGTCCGAGAAGTTTCCTCCAGGATGAATTACGTCCTCGCTAGGGAAGGGAGGAAGGGCTTTGGGGGCTGACAGCTGAAGACAAAGGCAAAGAAAATTTAGCTCAAAAGGAGCAGAGAAACATGCCTTCGTGAATCGCTTGGATGCTGTCAGGGCTCTGGCTAGAAAAAGAAGTACAATGTGAAGGTAAAGTGCAAGGTGCTGGAGAGGCTTTGATGCAAGAGGACCCAGCAAGTGAAGTTAAGAAAGAAGACTATTAGGGAGGTTGACACTGAAGACACAGAAAGCAAAGGCCCTAATTAGATCTTAGAACTCAGTGTCTGAAGGCAGGGTTTAATACTTCTCATGCTTCCTCATCTTAGTAAAGATGCCAGTTTTTATGTAACTTTGGTGCTGGATGTGGCGGTTACTGATGGCTAGGTCGGGGGGCAGGAAGAACTATCTGGGTGAAGCCTGGTATTTGAACTCCAGGCTGTAGATGCCATGCTACCATCTCAGCTGCAGGCCCGGTGTGGCAGGAAGAGGAGCTTCTTCTGAGAGCTTTCCTTACTGTGTGCTCTTGGGCAATTTACTCTTCTGTGCTTCAGCTTCCCACACGTTAAACAAGGAGGGTGGGTTAGACAGCCTAGTCAACCTCTTCAGTTCAAAGGTCCCATTGCTTTAAATCCCTTTGGACACTGAAGTCATGAGATTCAAGTGTTTTGACATCAGAGGTGCCTTTATGTGGACCTCTGCCAGAATCTGCCTGCTTGCCACTCAGGGTACTGGGGCACCTATAAAGTTTTGCATGGTGGAGTGTCACCTGTGAGAACAAGTCAGATCTGCTTTTGATCCTCTCTGAGAGAACCACTTGCCCTCAGGAGAAGCATGTCTCCTGTGGGTGCTCCCTGAGCAGGAGTGGTTCTGTGCTCCGGAGGTGTCTCTACCTTCAAGTTCCAGCCTCAGCCCTTGGGGTCATCTGGAGTTTCTGATCCCATCTGGGGACTTCCAGTCTTGCCCTCTATCTGAATTAGATGATCAAGGGGAACACATCTGGCTCAGAGGGTATCTGGGGATGCCTGGAATTTTCTCTGAGGGTTCCTAGAGCGACCTAAGAAGACAGAAGCCACTTGCACCATATGGAAATAGGGGTTACCAAAACTCTAACTGGGTAAGCAACCCACTTGTGTCTGGCCAAACTCTCTTGGTCTCCAGGGTCAGAACAGAAACTAACCCCAAGGAAAGGCCAGTTACAAGGCTATGTGTCTTTATCACTAATAGGTGTTTAGGGGAGCAGGAGGGTCCCATATCCTCACCCATTGGTCAGCCAAGCTTAGCTCCATAGTAAGACAGCAAGGCTTCTCCCTGAATGCTTAGCAGAGGTGGCTTGCACAAAATACTCTGGAAAACTAAGAATATTTTCAAAAAGCCAATCCCTGGACAGAGATTTCAGGGACAAGAAGCGGAAGCATCATCTTCTGACCTTGTCAGTATAATTGCATCTAAGATACACACACACACACACACAAACACACAAACACACACACACAAACACAATGGAGCTGATGGGTCCACAGTGCGTATCAGCCTCTGTTCCCTCCCTGCATCAGTAACAACTTCCTGCAGAACCCACCCAAGTCTGTCTCTTCAAGACTTAGACACAATCATCCCTGCTTAGGACACAGCCACTGGAGCCCAACCATGCAGACAAAGATCCTGCCGTATCAGTTACAAGCCTGGTGGCTGCCTCATGCTGTTACTCAAAGTCTCTGGACCTCAGTTTCATCATATGTGGGATGAAATGGGAATAATAAAAAGTTATCTACTCATAGGGCTGCCATGGGACTTTAATGGGTGAATCATATAAAGCTCTTGAACTAGTCTCTGGCACATAATTGAGCTCCCCAAAAGTCCTAACCAGCATTGATAGCATCATTGCTATCATTGCTGCTGCCCTGCAGACTTGCCACAATACACCCCATGTTCTCAGCACCCATGACCACACACTCCCTGCCTGCCCCTTGCTCTCCCAGGCCTCCCCATCTCTTGGCACTTATAGTTCCCCTGTCCATAAGAGCCACCCAAACTTCCCTTTCAGGCAAGCTCCTGTTCCTCCATCAAGACCCAGATCAAATACTACCTCCTCTGTCACGCCCCCCGAAGAAGTTACAGATCCCTTCTCTGTGCATACAGCTATCACGGAATTTAAAAATTGCTGCACCAGACATAAACTCCTGAAGGGCAGATGTCTTCGCAAGCACGTTCCCAACACACCCCCTGGGCCACAGCAGGTGCCTGACAAATGGGAGTGGTGTGATACCAAGAGAAAGTGGTCATCAGAGCCCCATGTATTAGATAACTCTTCAATGTGGGCTTAAATAAAAAAGGCAGACCTGGAGGTTATGAGGGCGTAAGTGTCCCACCCTTCCCCCCACCCCCTGCCTATGTTCTTGTGGAATTGTCAAAAAAAATGAAGAAGTAAGGAAAAGTGATAGAGCTGCTAATTCTTGATCCAATGCCCCAAAACTGTTCCCCCACAGAGTCTCTTCTATCTCAACACACCCAGTTAGAAACCACCACCTCACCCTTCTAACACTGTGGACATAAGCTCTACCAAGTCCTATTGGTTAACTTTCCAGAATGGCCACCAAATTTGTGCACTTAGCATCATTTCCCAAATGCTCTCTCCCCCATAACTTCATCCCTGGATCTCTTGGCTCAGCATATGCTCTCTTCCCTGAACATCAGGAAAGGGGGATCATTTTAAAATGCAGGTCTGATCCTAAAGCTTTCCTATGTAATTTCGCACTGCACTTGGCATCAAATCAAGCTCCTTGCAGGAACCCATGGCCCCTGCCTGATCAGGCCCCTGACTTCTTCCCCACATTCCCCCTGATATCACTTTCCTCCCCCCACTTCCATCACCAACAACAACCTGGGTCTTCTCACGTTCTGGAACAAGCCAGGCTTTTCCTACCACAGGACATTTGCATATGCTGTTCCCCCTGCCTGGGAAGCTATTCCTGACCTTCCCATAGTTGGTTCCTTTTCTTCATTTATACTCAGCCTAAATGTCAACTCTTTGGAGAGTCTTTCTCCATTATCTGAGGTCTCAGCACCAGGTTTGTTTGCTTCAAATCACTTAACATATACCATTGGTCTCATTGATTTTGTCCTTTCTTCTCAGAGAAATGGGAGACCTATGAGGGCAGGGACTGCATCTGTTGTGTTCCCTGTTGCCCCTCCACACATGGTATGGCATCCAAATGAATGCATTTTTGTTGAATGGCAGATGGCATTAAATACCCAGCACATGCCAAACAAGCTGCCGTAGGAGTGTATGTGCTTCTCCCTCTCCCACTCCTCCTGAGATCGTGACCCTAGCTCAAGGCAGACACTTAACAGACTGAGCCACTCAGGTGCCCCTAAACTGATTTTCTTTAATATGTCTACATCTCATACAGCCTTTTATGGGAAAAGGGAAGGAAGGCATCTGTTTCTAAACAAAATGGTCCAGTGGTGAGCAGTTAAGTAAGAGGGCAATGCCACACCCAATGCAGTCTGTGCTCCGTGCTGGTGAGTTTCCTTCTTCCCCATCAACCCAGCTACTGCTGCAGACCCCAGCGTTGTCTTGAGAAATCACAGTCCAACGCAGAGATTGCCACTGACCTTTGTTTAGCCCAGCAGTTCCCAAATACATTTAACCATGGGAGCCTATCTTGAGAAACACCTATTCCACCTGCCAAACAAATATGGGGAAATGCTTACCTGACCTCTGAGGGATCTGCTGGCTCTAAAAGAGGGGTGTGGGGGGGGGTAGAGCCAGTGGGGCTTCCCCAGGGAGGAAACCCCGTAGCAGCATGACCCTTGCTCTTCCAGCTTTTCCCCCAGGTCACCCCTAGCAGCCTGGCTTCGAGCCAGGTCCCTGGCCTTGGCCTTCAGGGACTTGCCCCACGCCCACCCCAGACTCTTGGAGAACAACATCTGCTGTCCCTTGAGTTTCCAGAGGTTTCCCATTCTGCTTCTCTATGTTTATAATCTGAGAAACGATCGCAGAAAGGACAGGCTGAGCAAGGGACGGCTGGGGCACAGATGACCCATGGAGCCAAATGGGATGGCAGGGGGGACTCTCCCTAGGATCTGACCCACACGACTCATCACCAGGCTCTGGAAAGGACAAACTCACACCCTTAGTTGCCCTTGGAGCTTGACAATTTATGAGGTGGTCCGTGCGCATTACATTCCTGCATCTCCCTGAACTCTTATGTACCGTCGCCATCTTCCCCGTGATATCCAGTGGAGGAGGAGGTCTTGCAAAGGGGAAGGGCAATATCCAAAATCACAGCAGGGCGTAAGTGATGACCAGGATCTTTGTCTGGGACACATGACCTATTGGGAGCTCTCTCCTGGCATCCCCCCTGCCACCTTCCCCATCCATTTGGGGGTGCCATGGTGTGGCCGAGAATCCAAGAAGGCCGTCCCGGCGATACAGAGGGGTTGGGGGGAGTTTGATACTGATAGAGCAAAGGAAGGTTTAGATGGGGGTCTCAGACTGCAACAGAGTTGGAAATGGAAGACTCAGATGGGAGAGAGAGGAGCCCTCCCCAACCACAGCACCCCCCCCACCCCTGCAATCTGCTCTCTAGAGCACGTTTCCCTGGGCTGGGGAGCTGCAGCCTGGGGATCGGAGGGCAGCAGGTGTGGAGGCTTCAGCAGAAGGCACAGTCACTGTGCCCATCCCTGGACACCTCAGCCACCACCGGGGGTCCATGAGGGCTCTCTCAAGGCTTGCAGAGCAAGGACATGTGTGTCAGCCCTTGTGACACTGGCTTTGCTCCAGAATCTATCACCAAGTGATTCTCTTGGTCCTGAAACAAATGGTGTTCTCTGAATGCTGCACACTTTCCTCCAAGGTCTGGAGAAACAGGGACTCCCAGGGCCTCAGCGTGGGCAGTCACACCAGTTCACTGCCCAAGCAGATGGCCTGGCTCTGGACTCTGAAGACAGGGTCCCCACATTCCCTAGTCTTCCTGATGTCAGTGGCAGTATGTGTGTGCATGTGAATGGGAGTCTACCCAAAAAAGAAGGGACAGACCAGATGGACTGTCAGCCTTGCCGCCTTCAGTGTGGCTTCTTGCTTAGTGTCCCAATACCCCAGTGGAGCTAGCTAGCTATTTAGCTCTTTACAGCCCTTCTCTGGGGCAGGTCCCTGGTGCTGCAGACTTGGGTTGGACCCTGGCTCCAGCCAGGAGCCACTGGCTGGGTGAGACCTCCTCCAAGAGTGGGTGCTGCTTCTCAGAGTTCCCCACTTCCCCTCAACTTCTTGTTTCTGTGAGAGCTAGGGAGGACTGCCGCCAGTGTTCTGAGGGACAGAGGCAGCTGGCCTGAGGCTTCTTTCTCTTGGGGACATTTCCAGCTGGGACTGTCCTGGACTGGAGTGGGCAGGAGGCTTCATCTGGGAGGCAAGTTCCCAGAGTGTGGGGGACTCTGTTGGCAGCACAGTTGGATTCAGGACTAGGTTCCTGAGCTCTGAATGTCAGGATCAAGTTCACTGGCCTGAACATTTGGCTGGCCTTTGAATTAAACTCCATTTTTGCACAAGTGACTAGGGGCATGCAGATTGCAAAGGGCCAGCCAATCTGGAAAAGGTAAGGAGGCAAAGCTGTTCCATGAAGGCCAGAGCTTGGCTGTCCTCGGCAGACCACGTGGGGTAAGGCAGCAGAGGGCATCCACTGGAGAGTGCTCTGCAGATGTTCATGAACATGGTGGCACCGAGGGTCCATTGGAGCACCTAGAGGAGCTGTGGGGTCCAGAGCTGAGAACCCATAGGACAAGGAGGTGGGGCCAGAGAGAGGTGGGCATGGAGAGCAGCTGTCTTCCTACCCCAGGTCATACAAGCTCATGCCCTCTGGAGTCAGGAACCTCTGGACTGAGTCTCCTCAGCAGCATCTCTGCTTGAATATTCATAGTGAAAAGCAAACTCACTACTTCTTGGGTCTTGGGACATTCTTTCCATCATGGATGGCTCCTGCTGTTTGAAATGTCTGCCACACGTTGAATCAATAACTCTCCCTGTAGCTCCCTCCATCTTTTTGGGATAACCATCTGCCCCCGATATCCCTTCAAATGTTGGGTTTCGTGCATCCCCAGTCTTCCTCAGATTAAATGTTCCAAGTGTCCCCCACATGATGCAACCTTCACCCCCTCCTCTCCTAGAACTTCCCCCCTGCTGAGCTCCCGTTTCCCCTGAAGTATGCTCTGAGACACACCATGAGACAACCATGGCACTCGTAGTCTGTCTGACCATCCATGGTGTGAGACTCTGCCTTGACCCACTAATCTAAACTCAAAAGGGCTTCTCAGGTGGTGTCTAGAGAATTCCACTGCTGTAGAGGTCAGTGCTGTCTGACTGGGCTCTGGAGGATTCTGGGGCTCCTTGGAGACCGTCTGGGGCCACAGGGGGCATGAAGAGGGTGGGGCCAGTGGGTGGGGTGCGCCTGCTCTGGTCCTGCCATTCCTACCTAACTAGAACAAAAGTATTTGAGCATGTTTTAAAATGGGGCTGCTACATAGACTTGGGTTTGAAGCAAGAGCACCACAGCTTAAAAATGTCCCAAACTGCTGGCATTGCCTAACGTGATTTAGTCTTCTGTCACATGCCATCCCTGGGCCATCTCCCCGCTCCCATCGATGTGCAAACACCTCAGCTCAGGCCAGCACCAAAGAAAAGGGGCCATTACCCCCAGACTGGGAGACCCAGGGCACTCCATCCTTCTGCTCCCATGGACATGTGAACCCCTGGCTCTGCTCTGTTTGTAGGAACACAGAGGTCATGGGCAGGTGCAGCGGGCTTGCACATGGGTGTGGGGGATCCCTGTACCACTCACATGCTCTCAGTGTGGGCTGCATGAGCATCACATGATAGGGACTCGGGGATCGGGACAAGCAATGCCCACGTGGTGTACAGGTATACTGAGTGTGCAGGAGGCAGGTGCCAGGGGGCCCCCAGCTGGAAGGCAGGGCCCTGTCCCAGCCAACAATAAGGTCATTTCCCCAGCCTCCTGGTTGGGGGTGTGGGGGACACTCACAGGGCAGCGTCTCAGCGCTATTCTTCTGGATCATTATGCAGAGCTGTAGCACCAGTTGGGGGGCGCTCTCCAGGAAGGTCTCAAGGAGGCGCAACATGTTGACGTCTGCATATTCGTACATCATAGCCCAGTAGAAGCGTCGCTGGTGTTCCTTCTGCCGCTGGCTCTGAATTCCCAGGTACATGGTGCGGATATACCTGCCGAGAGAACAAGACAGAGCACAGAGGGCATGGGTAGGGGCAGGGAATGTGGGAGGGTCACCCCATCCCCCAAAACCAAGACTGCCTGTGCCCATGTCCCCTCCTTCGTTCTGACATCTTCCAGATGCTTGGACCAGGGTTTTTTTCCCCCAGCCCCCAGACAGGGTGCTAAGTCTTTGGGGTGGAGGAGTTGGGGGTGGAGGGGATGGGCAGTCCAGGGAAGGGGTGTCTTAGTCAAGTCCTCCCCTTCCTGGCCTCGGTTTACTGATCTAAAAAAATGAGCAGAGGAAGAGTGGGACCAGATGATCTCCCAGGGCCTGCCAGGGATGCATCACAGGTGAGCTCTGAGGACGTGATTGTTCTCACATTCAGGACCCCAGTGGGAACGTTCCATCAGGATTTCCCCTCTGCCATGTAGCCCTGCCCCTCTCTGGGGGAGGAGGAAAGGGAAGGAGCATTTGTGAATCTCCTACAGGAGATTTGTGAATCTCCGACCAATCTGCGTGGCATCACGTGGGGGCAAGGTCCTGGGTGACAGTTAGGTGTCCCTCTCGTGTAGGACAGACAGGGAGCCGCTGCACCATCCCAGCATGGGCTCCACATCTGGATGGTAGAATGACAAGGAACTGGCCCATGGCTGTTGGACAGAAAGTTCAAGCTTTCCACTAGGGAGACACGGAACCGGCAACAGAGCCTCTGTCCAAGGGTGGCATAGGACACAGTCATTCTGGTGTACTGACCCTGCTCTGTCAGAGAGGGACAAACAGCAAAGAAAGTGGGATTAGGTAGAGGGCACGGGCTCAGGATTCAAATGCTGGTTCTGTTATTTGCCAATTGTAGGAACTTGTATGAATTACTCCAACACTGTGTCCCTGCTACCCTTCTTCAACATGGAGAAGAGAGTCAGCATCATGGGCTTGGAAGCGAGATCAGAGAGATAACAGCCATGGTGGGCATGCCTCTCGGGTACCCATGGCTCACTTACACCTGAATTTTTCAGAAGCTGTCTCTAAGCCACAGTGAAGGGGAGGATGAAAGGTACCATCTAAGATAGCCAGCGGTCTCTGAGGCTGAGCCCGGGACAGAAAGGTTATTAGGGCCAGGAAGAAAGTGAGGTTCAGGATCTATTTAGGATCAGGAACATGAATCACATCCCAAGGGCCACAGCCAACAGGATAGAACCACATGTGTGACCTTGACTGTCCCCTGGGAATGTATAATGTGCCCTCTAAAACACTAAGCATGAATTAGCAAGGTTGAGAGAGCAGGGTTGATATACTGTGTGGTCCCTGTGGTCCTCAGGCACAGCCAGCAGCCTAGCTGGGCTGCTAGGCACTCTCTCCTCTCTGTCGCCATCACCACCCCCAGCCTCGTCCCCACTAGCACCCCTCTTGCCTCAATCACAGCAAGGGCCTCCTAATTGGCCTCTCAGTGTCCACTCTTGCCCCAGAACACAGCAGTTTTTTGAAAATCATAAATGCAATCATGTCATCCCCCTGCTTCTTCCAACCCTCCCACGGCCTCCCATAATGCTTAGAATAAGATTCAAACTGCTCTCGTGGCTCATGGAACCCTGTCTGCCTCTCCAACCCCATCTCCCACTCTCTCCCCACTCCTTTCTTGTATCTTCTCGGTCTCTTGAAGAGCCCATAAGCTTGTCTACTGTTCACACCATCTCCCCAGTGCCGATGGAATGTAGAAGGAATTATCCTGTCTTCGGAGGCTGAGGGGTCCTGGTGGGACAGCACTGTCACAACACCGTGAAGGCATCCCACACCCATTTCTGCAGGAAGTTCAGGAACAGCATCATCAAGCCAGTCACAGAGAGGGGCTCAGTATCTCCCCACTCTGGCAGCAATGGGAGGAGCAGGGAGTCACTTAAGACCTTATACTGATGTTACAGATCATGCTTTAGAAGCAAAGATTCAAAAAGCATGCATTTATAAAATAGCTTAAAACAGTAAGGAGATATCGGGAGGGAGACAAACCGTAAGAGACTCTTAGTCTCGGAAAACAAACTGAGGGCTGCTGGGGGGTGGGGTGGGAGGGAGAGGGTGGCTGGGTGATGAACACTGGGGAAGGTATGTGCTATGGTGAATGCTGTGAAGTGTGTAAGCCTGACGATTCACAGACCTGTGCCCCTGGGGCAAATAATACATTATATGATCATAAAAATAATTAATTAAAAAAAAACCCCAAACAGTAAAAAGATGCTGCTCTCCAATTTCAAATGGCAGGCCTCTCTCCAGAGTGCTAATCATGTACCAGACCCACTGATGAACAAATGCTCCAGGGGACTCCAGGCCCATGCAGTGGGACACAGAGCAGCCCTACTGAACCACTGGTGTGACCTGTGACAAACACCTTGGCAACGAGGAGCATGATCCCAAACCAGATGAGTAATACTGTGTCTATTTCTCTGGATCCCTAAGAGCCTTTGTGCTACAGTATCTCTGAAGACACCCACCCAGCCTCCCTGGGATAGACACCGTATTTCCCTCCTGACACCCGCCCTGCAATGAGCAGAGCAACAAACCTGCTGGAAACTAAAGCAGGCAAAGCTGGGGATGAGGACCAAGGGCAGGGCAGCTCCGTGGGGGGTTTGGTGGGGGCAGGAGGTGCATCTGGTTAGCCCGCTGTTGGAGTCCTGCAAGGCCTAGTGGGGGCACATCTGGTCATTGCCGTTTAACTTACTGGTAAACTGAGGCTCTGGAGTAAAACAGAGCACTGAATTGTGGTTCTGTTTCAGGTTCTGTGACTTATGGGCTGTGTGTGTCCCATGAGTCATCTGCAAATCAAGGGACTGAGGGAGGCTGGGAAAAGGGCAGGGATGTTGTCAGAAAGCTACAAGGTCACTGAGAGAAAGAGAGACAGAGAGTGAGACAGAAAGACACAGAGATACAGAGACAGAGTGAGACAGAGATACAGAGACAAGGAGACAGACTGAGACAGAGAGACAGAGATACAAAGAGACAGATACAGAGACAAAGAGACAGAGAGAGATAGAGGGACAGAGAATGAGACAGAGAAACAGAGAAAGAGATACAGAGACCAGCAGAGAGAAACACATACCCACAGAGAAGAGACACAGAACGAGAGACAGAGAGAGATGTGGGAGGGAACAGAAAGAGAGAGAGCGGAGAGGAAAGCAGGGTCACAATTTGGGGTCTGAGGGAGAGGATCAACTGGAAGAAATCAAGGCAAAGATAAATTTGGGGAGGAGAGGGCTTACTGTAAGGAGATAGGATCACAGGTAGTCTTGGAGGGGTATGGGAGAGCATCCAGGTGGAGGGAAGGGTCGATTTGGCCAGATCTGATGGTGGCCTGGGAAGGCAGAGCCGTGGAGGACAAAGGTGCGCTGGCTGAGGTCGGGGCTTCAGGTCCAGAAGCTCTGCGTGAACCCTGAACAGCCATGTGCCCAGTGGAGCCTTGGTGCGTTGGGTCTCACAGATCAGATGCAGGCTCCAGGACCCCAAACTGAACTCTATTCACATGAGGCAGCTGCAACACACATACTATGGGCCACAAATTCCCACAGGGACCAGATCACAAATTTATACTCCTTCAGGGGTACACTCAGACCACAGACTCTGCTTCTCCCAGCCTCACAAGGTGGCCCAAGGTGGAGGAATGCTTATGTGGCAGAGCCAAACCTACTTGTCCAGGACCCAAGCCAAGGTAGCATCAGCACTCAGATTCACCTAAGTCTGCACTGCCAGGGCAAAGGGAACACTTAATCTGCCCTCTCCTCCCCATTTTCCCCAAGTTGCCGGCCCCTTTGCCTGTCATGGCCATGGAAATGGAAGGCAATGGTCCCAGAACACGCTGACTCAACTATAACGTCTGTCGGAGAAACCAACCTTGAATTTCTTCTGTGAGCGGATATCGCAAGGTATGGGAAGAAACGAGGGTGGAAGTGAGCAAAGCCAGAGCCTCTACCGCCACGCTGATGAGCAAATAGATGCTGGCAGTCCAGAGTGCACCAGGATTAAGTCCAAAACCAAATTTGGACATCTTGCCTCCTGAGACCCCAGCACAACCAGCCTCCTACCCTGTAGTGGGAGCAACATCGCAGAATCCAGTTCAGGATTTCGCAATGAAGTGCCTTCTACCTAATTCCACACCATCTGGCTCCTGCACCCTCCTCTTCTATCCCCGAGTCTTGAGCTCCCAGGAGGCCACTGAGGGTGCACGTAAAATCCTGAGTGGGTCTAGGTGACCTCTGAGGCAGCCCAGCCAGCTGTGTCCGCCTTAGCCCTTGTGCAAAGCATGGCCACAAGGTGGCGCCAGACCCTAAGCGAAGCGGGAAAGCTTCTCTGCGAGGTGATCTCATCCCCAGCAGGCAGCCTCCTAAGGCCTGCACCCTTCCATTCGCAGCACTGGGGTGCAGGTGACAGGCGAGGCCCAGGGCAGGGCCAGATGTGCTGAGTCCCCAAAGATAGGCTGTTGCTCCTCCAAAACCCTCATCTTTCCCCCTTCCCTGGCAGGTTCCGAAAGCTCACCATCCCCTGGACATTAGTTTAGGAGATAAGAGATTAAGTCCAGCTCTCTTCCTGGATTTGCATCCACATCTTATGACATCTGTCATGACATCTCTCTTCTAAGGACTTTGGATGGTGAAATGCATGGGTCTAAAAGAAGGGCGGCGTATGTCGCGTCGTAGAGCAAGGGCTCAGACCGGGCCTGGTCTCTAGGCTGTAGAGCCACATGGCCTTGGACCAGTCACTCCCCAGTCTGGGCCTGCTTGATTCATCATCACAGAGGGCAGACTGGAGGACCTGAAGCTTCCAGTGGTTTTACAACTTTGTCCTTCCTCAAGTAAGTGGCTTCGTTGAGTCTGAAATCTGGCCCGGCATCTTTACCAATAATACTAGCTGATGTAGGTATGGCATCCAGGTGCCAAGCACTGTTCTGAGAATTTCGTACTTGGGAATCCATTCAATCCTCATAGTAGCCTCTTCAATATTACCCCCATTTTCCAGATGGCGAACGAATCTGTGCTTAATGAATATTCCTCAGTTCTGGGCCCATTTTTCCGCTGGCTGTGTTACCTTAGGGGACATCCCCTAACCTCTCGGAGCCTCAGTTTCTGTATCTTTGAATTGCCTGGCCCAGAGTGTGACCCCAGGAGATGCTGAACAAATGAATGCATGCAATCATGCCCTCTCTGAGGGTCACAGGTGCTCAAACGCCTGTGAGACTAGCTGGGAGAACAGAAGACTCAGAGGAAAGCTGTTGCTGCCTCCTGAGGTACTCCCCTCTCATCTTTCCTTCAGCCTACTCTGCCTACTTCCTTTCCCAGGTCTGTCTCTTCTGCTTACTTTGTAAACCATGAATTGTTTAAAGCTCCTCATATCTGCCTCCAGAAGAAACTTCTAGTTCTCTAAACACATTCTCACCCTTATACCAGCCCCTTGAAGGAAGATACTTTATCTTCTTCCTCCCATTGGCTCATCTGAGGCTCAGAGAGGTAGAGTGATTCCCCTAAAGGCACACAGCCAATGCTAGTTCAGGCAAAGCAAAGAAGGCCTTACCCAAACTATGTTGCCCCACTGGGAGTTAGCTGTAGTTCTGCCTAAAACTGGCTAGGACGGGAAATAAATGATTTCTAAAAGAGGTAGGAGGCTGAACAGATTTGCTCTCTGGGCCTGCAGTCACCTGTGGCTTCTTGTGACACTCTCAGAAACAGTACTTTGAAACCTCTGATTATGAAGAACAACCTTCTCTCAAAGCCCCAGTTGGTTTTGCGGGGCCTGAAATTTAAAGAATCTTCTTTCAGAAAAATAAAGTCTACTAAACATTTAAAGTAGAAATAGCACCAATTCTGTACTTTTTTTCCCCAAAAAGGAGAGAAAAGAACACTTTCCCATTCAGTTTAGGAGGTTAGCATTCCTGATATCAAAGCCAGAAAAACACTCTATAAGAAAATAAAACTACAGGCAATATCCCTCTTAAAAACAGATTCAAAAGTCCTCAACAAAATATTAGCCAATCAAATTCAATAACATACAGAAAGAATGATACACCATAGCCAGCTGATATTGGGAATGAATGCAAGGCTGATTCTACGTGCAAAAATCAATCAGTGTGGTCAATGATACAAATAAAGCAAAACACACATTACAGTAATTGATGCGGAAAGAAGGCATTTGACAGAATTAGACATTGATTCATGATTTAAAAGAAAGAAGAAGAAATTCTCAACAAACTCGAAATAAAAGAAAAACTTCCTTAACCCGACAGATGAAGGACACCCACCAAACCCACAGTTAATATCATATTCAAGATAAAAAGTTGAATTCTTTCCTCTTAAGATCAGAAACAGGCAGTGATGTCTGCTCTTTCCACTCCTGCGTGGTATCATAGTAGAAGTCCTAGTCAGTACAGTAAGTCAAGAAAAAGACAAAGTATATATAGATTGCAAAGAAGGAAGTCAAATTGTCCCTATTTGAAAATGCTTATCATTATCTAGATGGGAGATCCCAAGGAATATGCAAAAAAGCTCAGAATTAATTAGTAAGTTTAGCAAAGTCTCATGATACAAGGTCAGTATATAAAAATTAAATATATTTCTGTAGACTACTAATGAAAAATTGGAAGTGGAAATTTTAATAATATATACCACTTAAATTAGCTCCAAAAAATGAAATGCTTAGAAATAAATCTAATAAGATATACAAGGTTTGTATGCTGAAGCTGTAAAACACTAATAAAAAAGTCAAAGAAAATTTAAATGTACATGGTTTGAAAGACTAAATATAGTGATGATACATAATGACAATTATCTGCAAATTAATATATAGGTTTAACATGGTTTCAGTAAGGTCCTAGCAGGAATTTTTGCAGATATAAACAAGCAATTCTAAAATTTATATGGGATGGCAAAGGAACGGAACAGCCAACAGAATTTGGGGGGGGAAATAAAGATAAATTTAAAGAACTCACACTACCTGATTTTAGAACTTACTATAAAGCTACAGTAATTAAGACGGTGTGGTGTTGGCAAGAAGAAGTAAATACATCAATGGAGCAGATGAGCCCAGAAACAAATCTACACGTATAGGGGCAACTGATTTTTGATCCAAGGTGCACAGGTCATTCAATGGAGAGAAGATAGTCTTTTCAACAAATGATTTGGGCACAATTAATCCTTCCCATGCAACCACTAACTTAAAATGTATCAGAGATTCAAAGCTGAAACTGTAAAACTTTCAGGAGAAAATCTTCATGATCTCCCGTTCGCGAAGAGCTCTTAGAAATAGGACAGCAAAAACATGATCCATAAAAGGAAAAAAATCGAATTGGATTTCATCAAAATTAAAAACTTGCGCTCTGTGAATGACATTAAGAGAATGAAAACACAAGCTGTGGAACGGGGGAAAATATTTGCAAATCACATATCCCACGAAGACAACTAAGAACTTGTACCCAGAATAGGTACAGAACACTCAAAATTGCCTACACACTAGAAGGAGGGCAGAGGAGTCCAAGCAAAGGAGGAGCAACAGGCCTCCCTGCCTTCCTCTCCT
This sequence comes from Mustela putorius furo, assembly GCF_011764305.1. Lineage (NCBI taxonomy): Eukaryota > Metazoa > Chordata > Mammalia > Carnivora > Mustelidae > Mustela > Mustela putorius. The sequence goes on from NW_025421325.1 coordinate 18,943,274, forward strand.
GGGCCTGGCCCTGAGCATCCGTTGAGGACCAGACTCTGCTGATGGCCCCCCAGGTGGGAGAAGGAATGGCTGAAGGGCACTGATACGTTCCCAGGGGCTGCCCTGAACCTGGGGAAGGAGATCAGTGTGTAGGGGCTGCAGGGATATATGTCAGAGTCATCCCCACTGTCCTACCCAGAGGCTGGGCATAAGCTGTTGTGGGGGCTGCTGAGGTGAGGCCAGGGACCTAACTGTGGACTCAGGTATCCATCTTAGCACTCTCCAGCTTCTTCAGGGATCCAGTTCTTGAGCTCTTCTGTTCCACCCAGGGAGGGCTGCTCACTTCAGAGGGTGGTGCCTCAGGCCCCCGTCTGGCCTTGGTCCCTAAAGTTTCCCTTAGGAAGGGAAGGCAGAATCCAAGACTAGGGTGACATACTGAAGCAGGAGGTACAGACAGGTCTTGCTGGCACACGGGCAGGACTTTGACAGCAAGTTCCAAACACCCCAGGCCTGCCTTCCTCCTCTGCACGCACATCTCCTGGCTCAGGGCCAGCTGGTGTCACTGTGATAAGGCTGCTCCTCCAGAGCCCACATGGCTGTAAGGGAAGGACCGTGACCCCAGGAAGCCACTAGGAATGTGCTGGGTGCAGGCCGGGGGAGCCTACCACCGCCCCTGCATTTCACCTGCAGCCCACAGGTGCAGAGCCAGCCCTGGTGGGAAGGGGAGGCCAGCTAGGGGCAGGGATGGAGAGTGGTGGGGGACCTCTTCCTTCTTGCCTCAGGGGCATCTGCAGACCCAGTCTGATGGCAGAGCTGGAACAAATCACACAACACAGCTCCTGCCCTCTCCGTGGGGCTCCTGGCGTCCCACCTCGAGGAGTGCCTCTTGGTTCACAGCAGAAGCACTTACCCAGGACACACAGGACTTGACACAGAGACCACCACAGGAGGCGCCACCCACATTCCTCTTGGCCATAAGATGATGAACCTATCACCGGTCAGCAAATCCCCTCCCTTCCTAGCTGGCAGGGGCCCCAGGCTCCATCCAAGCAACTGGAAGGGCAATCTCTTCCCTTCAGCCAGTGCAGAGATACAATTGGTTCCTCACAGTGGGCTGTCCTCTTGGGCCCTGGACCATCGTGCAATCGGCTCAGGACAAATGGGATGCCAAGGCTGAGGTCATGCGAGGACATAGCCCTGCGCCCGGCTGCCAAGCTGCCAGGAGGTCCACAGGGCTGGGCCACCAGACCAGGCTCCTCACACACCAGGGAGGGGGTGGTAGAGGTTCAGTTGCTCTTGGTGGGGAGCAGACCTCAGTGGGAAAGATCCCAAGGAGGGGGCTGTTCCTCCTTGCCTTCATGATACGGGAAGACCCCCTCCCCGAGGCCTTGTCCTCCTTCTACCCTATCCTGTGGTTGCTTCCGTGCCTACAGCCTCGCCCCACCAGCTGGACAGCATCCTGCCTTCCTGGCCCTTCTCACCTCACTCCTCCCCCTCAGCACCCTCCCCAGACCCTTGTCCCCCGCAAACACAGCCTCAGCCCTTCACTCCAAACGGCTGTTCATTGTTCCGAAAGTCCCAAACTGCAGAATGTCTCAGGGTCCATACTCGGAGGCAGGAGTAGAGGACAGTGTAACAACAGCACAACAGCTCAGAGTAGTAAACTTAACAGCCACACAGTACCCCCAGGCCCGCAGCTTGACCTGCACCATCTCATCTAACCACGTCAAACCCCAACGCAAGGAGGCAGGCGTCATTATCAGCCTTCAGAGACAAGGAGGCTGAGTCAGGAACTTGCTGGTGTCACCCAGCCAGTGTTTGTTGACCCCACACATGCCCCCGAGAGCCCTGGGAATCTTTCTTTTAGCCATAACTGCGGGGCTGCTGTGTATGTGTGTGTGGTAGTTAAAACCTGTCACTCCCATGGGACCCGAAGCCCAGGAGAGTAGGCACTGAGCCTAGCTTTGCACACCTTGCACCCCCAGCCCCTGGCGCAGCCCCCAGTGCACGGGATGGGCTGGGAGGACAAATGCTGACTGAATGAGGTAGGAGGGCCGGGCCTGAATCCCCACCTCTAGGGCTCGAAGCCCCCCATCTGGGTGGCCACACTACCTGGTGGCTCCTGAGAACCCCGAGGTGAGGACGTTGGAGAGACTGGCGGTCTGAGAGTTCTCCAGCAGGACCTTGGCTCACCAAAGAGAACTCCAAAGCCCAGGGGTGGGTTTGGGCCAAGGCCATAGGAGCACTCAGGCCCCCAACAGCCTGTCCAGGGCTGCCTCTGCCCCCAGCAACCAGGCCTACAGGGCACCCATGGCAGTGGTGACACACGCACTCCTTTGTGGCCAAGAATTATTCCAGCTCTTTCCTGAAAGGCTCGGAAAGCTGACCTCAAACTCAAGGCACACTTCTTCTCTGAAATTAACAGTAGTAGAGTCATTCACCTGGATAGCTCTTCGCTATTTGAAACAAAAAGTCTTTCTTTATATTTTTGTTGCTTTTAAGTACAAGTAGCCATGCCTCCAGGACCCCCATGATACACCTCGACCCTTACCTGGGTGGGTGTGGCCCACTCTCTCTCTCACACACAGGTATGCAACTGCATTCAGACGAAGTCCTCCCCCAAGAACCCACTGCACACCACCACACACGGACACACATGCACACTGTACTCAGTGCCCTCACACTTAGCACAGAGACATGCTAACTACACATGACATTCACAGGCCCACACAGCCACATGGCACTGATGCAGCGTGTCCCACACAGCACGGAGATACACATGGTCAAATTGTCATGGACATGTGTGTACTACACACCTCTACGCTCTGGCTGTACAGACACCCGTAGGGCACACACTGTGTCTCTGAGTCTCTGTGACTCTGGAGCACAGGGGGGTGGTCTCCTACCAGGGCTTCCCCCTACCACCACAGTACCACCTGTCATTAGGGCCTCCTTGAGGAGGACGGGCAGACGAGGAGGACGGGCAGACACGGAGGACAGAAGGGGCTGCTGCGCCACTGTGAGTCTGGGCTCTTGTCTGGCCCATCCTTCTCGGGGTGGAAACGGAAACACTGCCTCTCGTGCCCCCTTCCCATTTCTGATCACATCCCAGGGCTGGAAGGATCCAGGATCGGTGGCCATGCAGTGGCTGTAGAAGAGAGTGGCCCGAAGGAAGGGCAGGGGAAGGAGACTCCATAGGGCTCGTGTGGACACCGCACCAGCCTGGGGCTTGTCGCCTGCTGTGAATTGCTGAGCTGGGTCACCAGGGCCACTCAGGAAGGTGTCAGCTGGGGGGCTCCAAGGCTGCTGGGACATAGAAGCTGTGCTCCTACCTGCACGCCTTTGACTCAGCGCCCGGTAGGAGGCCCTGTGGCTGTTCCCTGTGGGCCTGGAGCGAGAGCAAACAGCAGGAACAAGCAAAAGTCCTCCCAGTCCTTCCAGATCATTCACAGACCTTGGGGGTAAGGGGGTCAGCACCTGAGTCATCACAGACAGGGCCAGGGGACAGCCTACAAGCCTCTGCCAGGTTAGTATTATCACCATCCCCATTTTACAGAGGAGGATTTCCAAGCTGACCTAGATTTGGTCACCTGGGTGGCTCCCCCTTTGGCTCCACACCCAAGGATTCAGTATCCTACCACCCCCACCTCTCTACTACCCGCTGACCACATCTAATGGCTCTCCACCCCCAGCCCCTCCTGGTGTGTGCCTGTCTCTATGTCCTCATTGATGCTGTCCAGAGAGCCAACAGCTGTGGCTCCCTGCTCCTTCTCATGGAGTTCACAGCCCACAGGTAAGAGCAGGAGCCCATGGAGTCCACAGTCCATGTGCCTTACACCACGTCAGGGTCAAATGATTTTCCTCCCTATCCTCCCCTTATAGGGAGTCTCCAATACACCAATAGCTCCCATTTATTGGGTTTCCCTGGAAGCCAGGCACAATGATAGCACTCTATACATATTAAGTCATTTGACACAAAAACTTGAAGACTATCTACAGTGAAAAAATGGAAGCAAGAGAAAGCCCAGGGACCCAGAGACTGGGATTCACACGAGGTAGCTGGGGTCCAAACAGGCTGCTTCTAACCCTGTACACTATATTCTCCTGTTCGTTAGCTTTCTCTCATTCCCCTTCCCTCCCCATCTCATTTATTCCTTTCAACAACCCCATGTTGGATAACCTATGAGCCCCATTTTACAGATCAGGAAACTGAGACTCAGAGGGATTAAACAGTATGTCCAAATTAGAAAGCCAAATTTAAGCCTTCATTTGGCTCTGTTGGCTGCCTGTTTTCCCCTCCTCAAGGCCTCTTTCCAGACCCGACCACAGCTCTGTTTTCAGCCCACACTGGGGCAAAGTCACTTATGGAAACATGTTTCCCAGCTAGATTTTAACCGTGTACCCCCAGTGGCCCAAACCCACCACGGCGACATCAATCAGGGGTGCTAAAGTCAATACAGCCTCTGCACAAATGGAAGGCTGGTCTCATTTGGCCAAGAGATGCCTGCAACCCCAACTTCGAATACACGAAATGCACATTCCCCAACACAGATGGCCAGAATGGGGTCAGGAGCTCAATGAAAAAGCAGGAAAGACTTGGACTGTACACAAGAGAAAACTTACCAACCAGACTGGCAGGATAATGCTATAATGAGACAGGCTTTCTGCCCCTCTCTGGACAGTTCAGGAAGACAAAAGCAAATCAGTTGGGGCTGTGAGATGTCAGATACCCCCAGCTCCCAGAGGATAGCAGCTGCACCTGCCCGGGGCCCTCTCGGCCCTAGCATTTTATCACAGGTACAGAACCATGCACCCAACACCCACATGAGCACATACACATGTATCTGTGCACAAGTCCACCTGTGGGCTCCCTCAAAACCACTCAAAATGCCAGATCCAGTGGCTCGAGAGGACCAGCAGCCTGGCACAGGGGAATATATATGCCCACACAGACCCAGCTATGGGCCACGGGCTCCCTCTGAGTATGGGCATAGACTCTAGAACCTTCCACTTCCTAGCTGGCCCTGGAAGCCCCTACTTGCCCCCACCCTTGCCACACACATACACACCCAATCCACACACACACACACACACACACACACACACACACACACTCCAGCTGAAATGCCTTCGGTGTGGAGGAAAGGTGGAGGGGCTAGCTGCCAGCTCACCCCTGAGAGCAGTGCATCAAATCAGAGCTATTTTTAGCCCTTCTCTCCAGTGTCCCTGACATCAGCTGAGCAATGGTGGCAGACTCAGGGCATACATCTGGGAAAGCAGGCATGAAATGGCATTTCTTTGCAAGGGCCCAGGAGAAATAGCAGGGGGAAGCAGCATAAAGCTTTAGGGAAGGGAGGAGGCTTCAGTGGGAGTCATCCAGTGGTCTTCTGGATGGGTCTTGGTGGAAGGGTGGCCTAAGCACCCTCTAACATCCCCAGGCTCAGAAGAGCATGGTGTGGGCAGAAACTGCCCCAGTCTTCCCTGTCTCCTTCTCCACCAGGGCTACTCCTCCGAGACGTGGCAAAAAACTTGATTAAAAATCTTGAAACACTTTGAAAACCTACATATTGGAGAAATGTTTCTTGTTCCCCATTATAAGTACCCAGAAGGCCAGAGACCAGGAGGCTAAGTTTTGGGGCTTGGTTTATCTTTGCATATCAAATGCATGATACATCGCTGGGCACTTGGTAGGCATTCAGTTTGTTCCATGGAAGAATGAATCAATCAGACAGCCTGTTGATAAAATTCTTGATCTCTAGGAAGTTCATACATTTATATTCTAAGTGCCCAGGGCAGGTATAAGGAAAGCCTCCCTATCTCCAGGCTCAGGGTTGCCCTGAGTCTCCACTGGGACATCCCAGACCTGGAGTTCGCACGGCTCAGAGGGACTTCTCCCCACCCTCCGCCCCTCCTTCCTCTTGTCCTCAAGCCTCACTCTGGCCCAGCCAGGCCCCCAGTCCTGAATGAATATGTAACTGCCTTTGATGCTTCGCTCTGGCCACCATGTGCTTTTCCAATCAGGTGAGCAAGCCTGTCTGGTCATTAGTGCTACCTTATGCTTTTCTGCTTGGAAGTGGAACCACGGCCATGTCTACAATGAGAGACGCCACTTTGCTGTTCCCCAAATTAGAATGAAGGCTCCTGACAACAGGCTCTCACAGTACTGCTCTGCCTGCAGACCAGTCAAAGGGTATTGCCAGGGCCCAAGGCAGCCCATGTGCATGCAGGCTGCCCCAGTAGAACGGGGGCAACCAACTCTGCCTAAATAAGGGAAATCTTTCACAGCTGTAGAAGTGCCTCACAACTATGAGAGGGGTCCAGGGATCTAAAGGCAAGTCACCTGCACTCTGCCGGGGGCTTTTGATCATATGATAAACATAGAAACATGGCCCCCAGCCCCCACCGGAGCAGTGGCCCCAGGGAGCCCTGGGCACTCAAGGCAGGAGGTTGTGCCTGCGCATTTGCCAAGAGCCTCAGGTGCAGAGTGTGGCTAAAACACCCCAGCAGCCCCTTGATGACCCACAATGGATCTGTGGCAAATGAATGGGAACCCTTCGAGGATCCCCCATACTTCCTCTTGGGGATCATGAACTCCAGTGGTTTCGCCTCCCAGGTATCCTTTCATGGGTCCTAGCTTTTGCCTTTCAAACTCTCACGAGTAGCAATCCAGACCCCTCCCAACTGTATTCAAGCATTCAACAGACATCGTTGAGTTGGGCTGCACACCAGGTGCTGCGCTAGGTACAGGGGAACTAGCCTCGTCCCTGCCATTTTCCCTTTGCATGGAGCCTCCCCATCCTACAGCTCTGTGGGTCCCGAGAGAAGATGCAGTCACTGCCCTGCTGGTGTGTGAGTTTAGTACTCGAGCTCTGAGAATCACCCTCCACCTGTGAACACTGCCGTTGGTGAGTGAGGAGCCGACTGAGGACAGCTCATGTGATGACTCACTCACTGATGGACTTGACCCTGGCATCAAGGTTCTCCTGCCGTGTCCTGATGCTGCCCCTGTCCTGGCTGAGGGGCCTTGGGAACATTCTCACCTCCTGTGTTTCCTTCTCAGTGAAATGAGTGGCTAAGACCAGATGAGCTCACGGGCCCTGGCACCATCCTGACCCTGCAGACCTTATAGGGACAGGTCTGCTAGTCAGAGATCTTTCCACATCAGCAGTCACCCTGCAGGACTTGGGCTGTCTCATCCTAGAGGGTCCTCAACTCCCCACCCCAAGGCTGTTGTCCTGCATGGAAGAGGCTCAGTGTCTCCCAGGAGTGCAGCCTCTGCTCCTTCAAGTCCTCTTCTGTATCCAGGCCTGTCTCCAGGCTAGGAAGCCAGACAATGTCCTGTGTGCTGTTTCCTGGGCCACCCAGGGAAGTAAGCTAAAAATAGAAATAGACGGTGGCATTTAGTAGAGGTTGCACTGTGCCAGCTAGAGAGGCCAGAGCACACTGCCAGGTAATGCAGGGCTAAGGCCCACTCACCGACGTCCTGGGCAGCCTGGCCTTCCTGGGAACCCCCCAAAGTCAGGCATAAGAGAGGGCAGCAAAGGCCAGGGTACTCCCCTGCACCCAGACCAGAATTCTGCGGAGCCAGCCTCACACTCAGGCTGCTTGCTCCCTGACAAGTGTTCCCATTCTCAGCTGGGACACCCGGGAATGCAGGAAGAGCTCTGGCTCAGAGTCAGGAAGCCTGGGCCCCAGCCTCTGCAGTTGACTGGCTTTAGGACCTAGGACGCCTTGCCACCTCTGCCCAACACCAGACCTCCATCAGTAAAGTAAGGAGATGAATGCTAATTTCCCACTTTCTCCCAAATGTCCAGTCCTTAAAGGCAGCCATGCAGACTCTCTATACTGTTCCAAAACCTCTAGGAAGAAGGCCCCCTCTTGGTGACCTAGCTCAGCCCTGCCTTCCCTCTTTCTTGGCAGCCATGCCACAGAAGAGGTCATAAGAGGTAACACAACATCTCAGCCATGTAGGCTGGGCTGAGAGCAGGCTCTGACCCTGATGGACCATGATGCTCACCAGCTCCAGCCTGGCTGGACGTGGGCGTGGAGGTGGTGACTAACCTTAGCCTTAGATCACCTGCAGGCTGGAGATGCCTCACCTCCTGGGACTCCGAAGGCCAGGAGGCAGCATGAAGCCCTTCTATGAGCCTATCAGAGCTGAGAGCACCTATCCTATGCCATCAGTCCTTCACAGGGCAGAAGGTGGCTGCACCAGGAATCATGGGTGCGGGTCTTTTCTGTAACTCCCACTGGCCAGCCCAGAAATGGGCGGAAGAACACCAACATCATGAGAAGCAATTGCTTCATCCATAAAAGGGGGATAAGGATCTCTTGAAGATTTTCCTTTAACTTCCAGCAGGTGCAAATGAAGAAAATAATGTGTCCATACAACAGTCTTCCTCTAAGAACGTATACCAAGAACAGAAAGCCTCGTCTCCTCCCTCAGACAGAGAATGCTTAATAATTCATTCATTCATACCTCAGCACATTCTGAACAGAATTTGAGATGGCAACAGCATATGATACAGTTGGCTAGCACCACAGATCCTTCACTCACTGGCCATACTATCCCTCTCCCAAGATCGTCTGTGAGTAATTGTTGAACATTTTTTACGAGGCAGGCAATTTGCTATAAGCCTCTCATGTGCCATCTTGATTAACCCTCATGGCTGTCCCACCTGGTAGGTATTATTTCGGTGCCTTTCCACACAGGAGCAACCTGAGATGATCCGTGACTTGCCCAAGGTCACAGTGCAAGCATGAGCTTGGACTCACTCTCAGTACTGACTGTGAGCCCCAGAATCTCAGTAGTGTGCTCTAAGGTCTCTCTGTGAAGGTGTTTGCAAAACCACCAAGTGCTACTCCTGGGGGTCATTCATCCATCAGTTTCCCCAGGAGAAGCTATCCTGGGCCAGTCCCTGGTCCCACATGGGCATCCCACCCCGATCCCCACCCTGCCCTTGGAACTCATGTTCCAGGGATAGGCAGACCAAGAACAGAGGAACAAATAAGTAGCATCATCCCCCAGGGTGGGAAGTGCTGCAGGAGAAATAAAGGAGTTAAAGGGATGGAGATGGAGGAGCATGTGTGCACACGAGTGTGTATGTACATGGGTGAGGGGCTGAGCCATGCTGAAGGAGCACCCAGTCAGCAGCTCAGAGGAGAAGGGGCAAGGACATCCGCTGGGGGTCTAGAGGCTGAGCAGGAGTGAGGGGACAAGGGATTACCTGTTGCTCATCAGGAAGAACTTGGTTTTTGTCCCAAATAATAGTAGTTAGTCACTACATCACCATTATCTCTCTGATCTTTGTCCCCATGTCTCTCTGCAACCTTATACAAGTCTTTCAACCTCTCAGGACCCTAATGTCCTCACCTGTAAAATGAGAAGTCTGGTCTGAACAATCTTTACTGCCCTCATATCCTTCCATGCCATCAGTAGGCATTTGGGACCAGAACCCGATCTTTTCCTGGGGGTGAGGGGCATGCCTGGGGACATGTGGCCTAGCCTGGGGGCTAGCAGGCTGTCCTGTTCCCTTTATTCAAGCGATCTCTCTGGGAAAGGGTGCAGCCAAGCAGAGTGGTGCTGTCAAGCATTTCCTGGGCAGAGGACCTCAATAGGAATAGCTGTTAGGGAGCCCAGGGCCCTTCCATGGTCAGCCCCAGCTTGAGCCAGTAGGAAATGGGCCCATACGTGGCTGGTGGCCTCCATGGAAGAGGGATGCCATGTCCTCCTTACATGTTTGAGATGGACACGGGGAGCCTGAGCCTGGGGAGGGGGGCCAAAGCAATGAGTCAGCATCTGGACCCCATGACTGGATGATACTAGACCAAAGGTATGACAGGTAGACCAAGAGTCAGGAACAAATCCCTGGACCTCCTTCAGTGGGCCAGGAGAGCATGGGATCAGCTTCAGTGTAATTCTGAGCTGGGCTGGGTGGCCGGGAGGAAGAGCCAGCTATACAGATGTTCCTTCCTTTCCCTAGCCACAGCACAGGGTCTGCCACATGGCCTCCCGTAGCTTCCCTACACCCTTCCTCAGCCTTTTCAGAGCCCCATCTCATGTCTAAGTTCCACCTGCCTCTGAGCCAGCCCATTATTGTTCTCTAATGGCAGAACATTTTCATCACCTCCCAAAGAAAGCCTGAACCCACTATCAGTCATTCTCTACTCTCTCTCACCACAGCCCCTGGCAAGCACTACTCTATTTTCTATCTCTGTGGGTTGCCTTCATGGAAATGGAATCATGCAATACATGATATTTTGTGTCTGGCTTTTTGCATTTAGCAAAGTACTTTCAAGGTTCTTCTGTGTTGTGGTACATATCCATACTTCTTTCCTTTCTGTTGCCAAATATTATTCCATTGGATGGTTATACTACCTTTTGTTTCTCTTTTCATCAGTTGATGAACATTTGTGTGGTTTCCTCCTTTTGGATACCATGAACAATGCTGCTGTGAACATTCATGTGTAAGTTTTTGTGTGGATGTGTGGTTTCAATGTTCTTAGCCATATACCTAGTAATGGAAATTTCAAGTCATATGGTAACTAGTGTAACTTTTGGGGGCACTTCTAGACTGTTTTCCAAAGTGGTTACACCATTTTGTATTTCCAGCAACAATGTGTGAAGATTCTAATTTCTCTACATCCTTGTCAACACTTGCCATCATCTGTCTTTTTATTTTAGTCATCCTTGTTGGTGTCAAGTGACATCTCATTGTAATTTTCATTTCCATTTCTCTGATGACCAATAATATTGTATATCTTGACCTGTACTTATCGGCCATCTACATATCTTCTTTGGAGCAATAGCTATTCAAAACTGTTGTCCTTTTAAAAATTGGCTTGTCTCTTTATTGTTGATTTGTAAGAGCTCTTCATATATTCTAAATACCAGTCCCTTATTAGATATATGCTTTGCGAATATTTCTCCCATTCAATATGCTGTCTTTTTACTTTCTTGATGATGTTCTTTGAAGCACAAAAGTTTTTAATTTTAGTACGGCCCAACTTGTCAGTTTTTTTCTGTTTTTGCTTGTGGTTTTGGTGTCATATCTAAGAATGTTTTGCCTAACCCAGGGTCATGAAGATTTACTCCTCTGTTTTCTTCTAAGAATTTTACAGCTCTAATTCTTACCTTTAGGTCTATGATCTATGTTAGATGGTTTTTATGTGAGATGCAGTGTAGGAGTCCAACTTCGTTCTTTTGCATATGGATGGTCAGTAGTCCCAGCACCCTTTGCTCAAACGACTAGTCTTTCCCCAATTGAAGTGTCCCAGCACCCTCAAAAAATATTAATTGCCCATAAATGTAAGGATTTGTTTCTGGACAGTTCTGTTCCACTGACCCTCCTATCTATTTTCATGATAGCATTATACTGTCTTGCTTACAATAACTTATAGTAAGTTTGGAAAATAGAAAGCATAATTGCTCTAGTTTGTGATTCTTCTTCAGGATTGCTTCTCTCTCTCTTTCTCCCTCCCTCCCTCTCTTTCTCTCTGCTTTCTAACATGTATGGAGTGCAGAATAATGTCAAATTCAGGCCTAAGTATTTCACGTGTATTAACTCAATTGTGAGGTAGGTTCCATCAAGGTCCCATTTTGTTGATGAAGAAACTGATGCATCAGGAAGTCAAATAACTTGCCTAAGGTCACACAAATGGTAAGTGGCAGAGTTCGGAGGTGAACCTAAGCTCTGTGGCTCTGTTTCTGGGACAGACACCTAGAGGATGTCAAGAACATGAGAGTGAACCAGTTTTATAAAGAAACAACGGAGAGTAGAGAGGCTTGTCTAAGGTTCACAGTGACAGCGGTGGGATGAGATGCAAGTCTGCAGATCTTGGTCTCCTCTACCCACACTAGACACTTCACATTTCCATGTAGCCCTGCATGTTCATTTCAGCATGAAGCTGCCTTGTCAAAATGGTGGCAGGGACACAGTGGCCATGCAGTGATTCCTTTGGCTGCTGGGAAATAGGCTGGGGGCTATGATGCTGGACTAGACACTATACAGACTCATGGTCCTCTTCACAGGGAAAGGAGCCTAAACCCACTCTCCAGGGAGCAAAGTCAGTATGAGGACTGCATGGAGTCCTGTTCCCACCATACTGTCCCACCCATCACTTTCTATCTAGTGGCATCCCTGGAGTTTCTCTCCTTCCCCAAACTGTAAGTCCCAGGAAGTTAGTGGCCCTGTTTCCCATCCTTGCCACTGTGTGGCAGCTGGCTTAGACCCCAGCAGGCACATAGCTGATGCTGACTGAATGAGGTGACTGAGTCATCCCTGCAGCCTCCTTCATTTGGGGTCTAGTCTCCTCCAGCTGTTAGTCAGCAGCTTTCATTGGATTAACACTGACTGGACCTACCCAGTGCTGGATGTACCAACTTCCTGGCTGCTGTCGCCTCTGCAGAGAGCCCCACTGGGCAGAGCCCCGTGTGGAGGCCACATCCGTCTGGGAACAGCAGGCCCACCAGCCCAGCAAGAAGGTCAGAGCTGGGGTGGCTGAGACTTCCCCTGCTTCAGGAAGGAAGTGGTGCTGCTGACTCATGAGCCACCTGCCTCTGCACCTCCCTCCTCTCCATCCCAAGACATCCCTTCTCAACACATCTTAAGCCAAAACATTCCTCACTCCTTTTGTTCATGCTCTTACAGAATCCTAAAATGCCCTTTCCCCTTCAACTGATTAACCCCTCACTATTCAAGACCCAGCCTAAACATGGCCTCTGAGAATTCACTCTGGACTCCTTCCCTCATCACTACTCCCCCGGGGAGGGTGCCCCTCCTCTGTTCCCCTTCTCCCCCAGCATCTGTCACTATAGAACCCAGTGCACACTGTAAGATCGTCCTAGTTTTGAGGTTTGTGTTTGTTTTTCCTTTTGTCTCCTCTGCAAGATCATGAGCTCCTAGAGCAGGACTTGTTCACATAAGGCTGGGCTCATGGCCATGCTCAGTTACTTTCAGAGACTGACGGATGGAAGAAAGGAAGGAAGGGAGGGAGGTTAGATGGAAGGGAGGGGGTAAGGGATAGATGGAGGAAGGAGTGGGTAGACTAAATCAGTGGATGAATGAGACTCTAGGTTGCCCCAGGGAAAGCACTGGAAAAGTCACTCGGTGATCAAGCTAGTCTTCAGGTAGCTTCCAGTGGGTTAGTGCTGCCCAGACTGTCCAGCTGACAGCTTAGCAAGGCTCCTCCCTACTCCTGCAGGAGCCCCCGGGGGCCAGCTGGGAACCCACCTCCCCATCCTTGGCTTCTGCCTCTTCCCACATAGTCAGGATTCACATGCCCATCAAATCCTTCTTGTCACTGAGGAAAAAAAAAATTGTTCAGGCTAATTCACACTAAGATGATAATGGCTTAAGGTATTATCCCTCCGAACAGAAGAGATAAATGATTAGAATAAAAGGAATGATGGTTCCCAGAAGCCATGTTTCAGACAATACAATGGTTCCCACTGCAGAGAGCACCTCACTCTCCTTTCTTATACAGGAAAGACTGGCTTTGCTTACTCTCACAGGCCTCCTTTCTGTAGAGAAGTCTGTCTGATGAGCCACAGAAACCCATCCTTGGACCAAAAGGCCCACCTATCCAAAAACCAGGCGGAGTAACCAATGCATGCAACTCAGTGCACTTCCCCATCTACTATTTTTTGAGTCTGTGATATAGTTAAAATAAGTATTATTACTCCCCTTTTATAGATGAGGATGCTGAGGGCTATGAGGGTGTGACTCAGTGAGTCCCAGCCACAGGGACATTTAAGGACATGCACCACTGACTAGGCTGGTCTTCTAGGGATCTCCAAAACCACCTTCCACAGCATTGGAGGTCTGATAGCTCTCCCTAGTTTCATCCATCACAAGAACCCTGGAATATGAAGTTATCCTGTTTATGGGAAAGTCACTCCCAGAAATGGCTACCTAGGAGTCCACTATAAGCCAAATTCATATATTGGAGTCTTGACACCTCAGACTGTGACTGAATTTGGAGGCAGGATCTTTAAAGAAGTAATTAAGATAAATGAGATCATTGGGGTGGGTCCTGATCTAATATGACTAGTGTTCTCATAAGAAGAGGAGAGAAAGACAGATACAGACACACTGAGGGATGACCAGAAGAAGACACAGTGAGAAGATAGATGCTATGGGCTGAACTGTGCCCCCTTCTACCAAATTCATATATTGAAGCCTTAGCCCCACCATGACTGATTTGGAGGTAGGGTCTTTAAGGAGGTAATTAAGGTTAAGATCATGATGGTGAGGCCCTGAACCAATAGGATCGGTTTCCTTACAAGAAGAGAGACCCCAGAGACGGCTCTCCCTCCATACACACCCAGGAGGGAAGTCTTGTGAAGATTCAGGGAGAAGGTAGCCATCTTCAAGCCAGGAAGAGAGGCCCTACCAGAAACCCACCCTGACCACACCTTGGTCTTAGACTTTCGGCCTTTGTAACAGTGAGAAAATGAGTTTCTGTTTGAGCTCCCCAGGCTGTGGCACTTAGTTATGGAAGTCATCACAAACTAACAGAGTCCAAAGACCATCCATATAGAAAGGAAGTCTCCATTTATTCATTCAGGAATGGGTACCACCTGAGTGCCAGGCCTGGGGGCCATCTGGCAAGGAAGTGGGTGGGCCACAAAGTGTGGCTCAAGGGGTTCTGAACCCAGGAGTTCAAGCCTGATCCTTTCCAGCCGTCGGTCATTCCTTCCACTTAAACCAAATGAGGTAAGACATCCTGTCTCACTTTGCAAAGATAATAGAAAGTTAGAGGTAAAATGGGAGGGAATCTGGCCCATTCCTTTACAGAGGAAGAAGATCCAAGAGAGATGTGCCTCACTGGGATTTGTTCCCAGGTCTCCTGGCTCCTGGCCTATGTTTGTTCTGCCATCTCCTGAATTCCCTTGAGGATCCTCTTCTTCGGCTAGATGTTGCCAGTGGGAAGGGTGCAGAAAGGAAAGCAGGGGCCACTTGGTTAATCACAAGTGGTGAAACCGCAGAATATCCCTCTGTGGACCAAGGACTAGATTACCTTCCGTATCCCAGTGGTCACTTTCTTGGTTTTATTTCCCTCTATTCTCAGCTAGCCTGAGATGCTCCGCCACGTGAATAATGGGGGTGGACACTAGTGGCTTGCCACATCTCTAGCCCTGCCTTGAGCCTATCTTCTTGGTCCTGGTGCACCAGTTCCAGGCCTCCTACAAAGTATAGAGCAAGGCCTGCCCTACACTCTGAGAAGTTCCCAAGGAAGTGAAGAGCTCACATGAGGTGGGAGAGGGTGAGTACCTGGCCAATTGCCAGCAGAGAGGGACACTCAGTCATGATGGGAGCCCAGCAACGTCCAGGGAATCAGAAATCTGCACCCTTGAAAAGCATTCCATGAGAAATTCAGCAAGTGCCAAAGAAATAGGAAGGTCAAGACAATGACTTCACAGAAGCCACAGCCAATAAGTAGAGCAAAATGGTGGTCTGCTTCCTCTGCCCCTCCCACCACATCCTTCATCCCAGTGGTCACTGGGGAGAGACTGGACTAGAATTTGGAATTCAACTGCCTTCACCTTCTCAGATATGGGTGAGGCCTCTGTCACATCTGCATCCCCACCAGAAGGAAGAAGCTCATTCTCTCCTTATAAGTCTTTTCACTCAGCTGAGCACCTCATGTCTGGAGGGACCTTTGAGTAGCAGACCTGAGGTCCACTGCATGCCCCCTGCTCCACTTACTCTCCTTCGTGTGACAGGCTGCCAGTGGCAGGGAGATGAAGTGTCAACGTCTGGCAGCCTCCCAGGAGACAGACAGGCAGACCATGGGATACTGACGCCACAGTCACAGGAAGAAAAAATGAGAGGGTGTATAGGACAGATGGAGACCTCACCTGCCAAGAGTCACTGACCCCCTGCTCTAATGCCCTATCTCACTCGTACAGTATGTTCTCCTGCCTCCCTGGCCATTTGGTCCTGCCAACAGGGACTTTACCTCATCAAAGGGTGGGCCTCTCCTTCCCTCCCTGGGGCCAGCCAAACTGGAGACTGGGGAAAACCTTGTGGACCAGAATCAGCTTTTTTTTTTTTTTTTTTAAATGCAGGAACTTGAACTATACCAAATTAAGAGTCAACATGTATAACTAATCTTGGAATCACCTCAATATCACTATTCTTTTTTTAAACTGATTTTTTAGCTCTTAAAAAAGAACTAGTGGATTATAGTTGGATTAGTAATTAAACATTGACATTTTCTAAATGTATTAAACCAAAACAAAAAGAAGAAACACACAGTGATTTGGAAAGTGCTTTGGTCCAATGATGTGCTGTGTGACCCTCGGTAAGTCACTCGCCCTTTCTAGTCCCCAGTTTCCCTCATTTATGTCAGGCTAGAAGATCCCAATGTCTGTTATTGCTGTTTATCTAATCCCAAAATGGACTCCAAACAGCCCTCCATGAGGTTCAGTTCTCTGTCTGGATGATAACCAAGACAAGTCATCTGGAAAAGGAATGTTCTATATGTGCCATCTGTGAAGAGCCTGGGAAACAGAGGACCAAGCCCTGGGACCCAGAGAGCCTGCTGACTCTTCGGAGCCGGCACTAATGTAATTATGTGATTAGGTCGTTCATCTTGGTTTTCACTGTGCTTCATTTGGTTAAATCAAAAGTGACAATGAGCTGCCTGATGGGTGATGCCATTCTCCCAGGAGGGCCCATTTATTCTGGGCAGGGGTCATCCTGAGATCGGAATATTCACTAGCAAAGCGGGCAGTTTAGGAGGCTTTTGTCACGTGGGAAGGAGTGTGCCTGCCTCTGTCAGGGGCAAAAGTCATAGAAGGTGGGGGTGGAAAATCCTGGGCCACCACCCAAACCAACCTTCTCCCTTCCCAGTTGGAGAAGCAGGCCTGGGTGGCTCGCTGACAAAGATGGTGCCCATCTGCACCTGCGATTTCTCATCTTGGAATGGAGTGACTCACTCCTTCTCTATCCTGCAGAAGAGTGAGGACCTCAACTGAGAAAGTAGCACTGAGAATCAGAAAGCCTCTGAAGAGAGAGAAAGCAGAAGGAGGTGTCAGGAGGGATCATTTGCGTTCTGGTTATCTAGCTCTGAGGGCAGGCCCCAAGTCCTGGGAGCATCCCTGTTGGGGGATGGGCTTCTCCTTTTACCTCTACACTTCAACGGGAACATATCAAGCCTAAGAAGGGGGCTGAACATTCTTAGAGACTGGAGAACATACCTGTCCAGGGCTCCTGCAGCCAGAAATGGGGTGCTGGTGTCCTGAGTTCTGACCACCTCTCCTCAGTCATCCTGGGCATCTGTTTGCTTTGTAGCTCCCTGGACATGGGCTCACATAGGGATAATGCTAGTTTGCATGGTTTTCCCTCCTCTTC
Organism: Mustela putorius furo; assembly: GCF_011764305.1. NCBI lineage: Eukaryota > Metazoa > Chordata > Mammalia > Carnivora > Mustelidae > Mustela > Mustela putorius. The sequence continues at coordinate 18,960,613 of NW_025421325.1, forward strand.
AGGTCAGCCAAGGGCCCTTTCTAATAATTCCCTTTCCCTTCTCCCAAGTGAGCTTGGTGTGGAGACCACAGAAATGCAAGAGGGATAGGCTCTCCCTGCTGCCACATAGAAAGGGGCTATACTTGTTCTCTGAGGCCCCAGATGGTGGGGGCAGATAAGAAGGAGCAAAGGGTAGATGGTCTAGGGAAACTGGTTTTGCCCAGTGTTCTGGTCAGCTCCAAATGCTATAACAAAATACAGTAGACCTGACAGCTTAAATCACAGACTTAGGTCTCATAAATGTCTTCCTGGAGGCTGGAAGTCCAAGACGAAGGCACTGGCAGATTCAGATCTTGGTGACAACCCACTTTCTGGCTTACAGATGGGGACCTTCTCTCTGTGTCCTCACAAGGTGGAGAGAGAGAGAGCTCTGGCTTCTTCTTCTTCTATAGCGACACAGTTTCATGATAGGGGCCCCACCCTCCATAACTACCTCCTAAAGGTAACTAACGCTAACTACCTCCTAAAGCTTCATCTCCAAATACAGCCACATGGGACTTCAACACATGAATTTGGGGGAGCAGGGACACAAGCATTCACTCTATAACACCCCATATCAGAAAAGACAGGAAGAAGAGGAAGAGGAATCAACCAGATATGCAGCTGAATACTCTTTTGGCCCCTTTGTTCTGTGCTCCTATGGCTCTGGGAGCAATCCAGGAATGGGTGGGAAGTGCTTCTTAGTGTCCCTTCCAAACATGAGCTGCCATGATCAGGGAAGGACTAGGGGGAAGCCATGAGAGCACAGAGTACAGAGTTTTAGGTGACACTCACTCTCAGAGGCTTAACCTGTGCTTCCCCAACCCTGCAAGTGACAGTCTCCTCTCATTTGTGCCCCAGCGCCTTGCCTGACTCCCACTAGTCCTGGTCCTGTCTTCAAACTGCCCTCAGGGTCCAGACTGCCTCAGGAATGCACAGAGGTCTTTTCCCAGGCAGGTTGGCTCAGTATAGGCTCCCCCCCCCTCCCGGGATGTCAAGGGAAAGCTTGAGCCTGTTCACCCATGAATACCAGGCAGCATTCGAGCCTCAACCCTGGGAGAAAGGAGGCCTGAGTTCTCCTAAGGCAGGATAGAACCTGACTAAAGTGAGACCTGAGGTCTTTCCTCTGATCAGGTAATAACCCTGTGTCTCCACTGGAGAGAAAGAAAATGAAAACTCACCACATTTCCACTGTGGGTAAGGCGCTCCTGCATTGTTAACTTATTTGATTCCCAACACAGTCCAGCAAGGGAGGTTTGTTCTAACTTACAGATAAGGAAACAGAGGCTCAAAAATATAAGAGGATTTGTCTGAGGACACAGAGCCGGAAACCCAGTCTGACACCAAAACCAGCTTCCTCAATTTCCCAAGGCTCCAATTTTCATTTATTGTCTAACTGCCTCCCCTACTCATCCATTCAGTCCCTCAAGAAATACACTACTTAAAAGCAGGGGAGCCTAGGTGGCTCAGTCAGTTAAGCCTCTGGCTCAGGTCATGATCTCATGGGTCATGGGATTGAGGTCTGCATCCGGCTCCTGGTTCAGCTTCAGATTCTCTCCCTCTGCGAAAATAAATAAATGCATTTTTAAAAAAAAGAAGGAGAAGAAATACCACTACGGACCTATTTTGTGGTTGGAATTGTTCTAGGAGCTTGGGGTACAGTTGGCATTCTAGAGATGGGCAAGAGAGAAACATGTAAACTACCACCCAGCAGCGCTAGCAGGAAAGCAAAACCAGGGTGACAGGGTAGGGAATGGTCATGCACGGCCAGGCTAGACTGGCGAGCCAGGGAGTTCTCCCTAAGGAAGGGACATTTGTCCTGAGAACCGAATGGCTAGGAGCCAGCCATGCAGAGATCTAGGGTGAGCACACTCAGGGCAGAAAGAAGGATGCAGATCTGGTACGGTGGGGAAGGTCAGGAGAGCTGAGGCACTGTGAACAGGGCACCAGTGACATAATACAAAGTTGGAGAGAAAAGCTGAGGTAAGCCCAGGAGCCCTTATAAGTTGGGTTTTTCCTACACATGGAAACCACTGATGAGATTGAAACAGTGAAGTGGCACGGTCCAATTTACCAATTAAGAAGACCATGCTGGCTTTTGTGTGCCACCAAGTAGGGAAGCTAGGAGACCACGGGGTAGCCAATTGGCTACTGGCAATATTCCAGACAAGAGAGGGTGAGGGTTTGGATAACGGTGGGAGCCGTGAGGTGGAGAGAAGTCGGTGATACAGAATGGCTCTTAGACAGGAAGTTGCATACTTCATCACTTACTAGCTATGAGCTGGAGGCAGAAACAGAAATTGGGGAGGGGGCTCATTGTAAGGCAGCATGTAGACATAGGTTTGGCACTCGGAGCAAGACGCATGAACATCTGATGAAGGATGGAAGGCAGGAATCCAAGAGAAAGTCAAGATTGTCCCTTCGGGCATAATCTCATTTACGTGGACCCACCCAGATGGAGGCTGTACCTGGCTTGAGCTTCCCGTCAGCATCATCCTTGCAAAACTGCACGCGGGTCCCAGAGGGAGGTAACCAGTGCCCAGAATGTCAGAATTCAGAAATGTACACTCCGATTTGCTCCTTTTTACCTTTTATTTTATTTTACTTTAAGATTTATTAATTTGTTTTCAAGAGAAAGAGAGAAAGCACGAGTGGGAGGGGCAGAGGGAGAATCTCAGGCAGACTCCGCACTGAGCACAGAGTCCCAACTGGGGGTGGATCTTACAACCCTGAAATCATGACCTGAGCCCAAACCAAGAGTCAGAGGCTTAACTGACTGAGCTACGCTGGCGCCCCTCTTTTTACCTTTCAATCATAGGGCCATGGTCACTTTGTTTCCCCACAACTCCACTGTAATCCTGTATGACAGGGATGTCATCAGAGAGAGAAAACGCCAGTGAGCAGGGCCAGAACCTTTCACCATGTAAGGAGCCCCAAGAATCATTCTTATTCCATGGACAATAAAAAGGGGCCATTTTGCATTCATCAAACACAAATGCATGTCTAATTATACACCACCTTCTTTAGAGTAAAAGTTACACTGTTTATTCAGAAGGAGAGCATTAAGCTTCTCCCTTAAAATGTTGATCTCACTGCACCCTGTTCCTTAAGGTACAGTGAAGGAAGTCTCGGCCTAATCACGACTTTCTCAAGGGTGCCGGAGTGGGGAGGAGTACCTCCTGAGAGCACAGAGGGGACTTATTTTCAATCTTTTTTAAGAGGTAAAAAATGCAAAATACAAGTAGGCTTAAATGCCTTTTTCCAGAGCATAATATTATCTCTAATGGTGGGGCTAGTAGATGGCATAATACAGCTCAGTCCCGGAACCAGCTGCGGGAGCTGGAATCATGCTGTGCTTCTGAGGCCCTAACCTGAGGCCTGATTTGCCACTGCAGGGCTTGGAGTCTGGCTGCAGTGAACCCCAAGAGGGACAAGCCCTGGCGCTCCTAGAGACAGAAAGACTTGACTGCCTCTTTCTGGGGCTGTGGTCCCAGGAGAATTCTGTCTAAAAGGTACAAGTGTATTTTTGCTTCTTTTTCGTGTTTTGCATCTTTGGAACTTGGGAGGGGGATTAGGTTCAATGTCTCCTACCTCCTCTGCTCCATGTTTTAGGCTTATATCCTGGTTCATCTGTTTTTGAAGCTACTGACAATCTCAGTTTGGGCCCCTGTCAGAATTTCCATGTATCCACTTTTCTTTGATCTTGAGCATCCTCAGTAGTCCTCTACAACCACCATGGGCTCCCACAGTCTGAATACCCCATACAGCCAGCACTACTCTGCTTAGCCCCTCCAGCGGCCACCTGCTCACTCAGAGTCACAGTTCCCTCCCTGACCTTACCTCCCCTCCCCCTCCCTCACTTGGCTCCAGCCATGCAGGTGGTCCTCAGCCATTTCAGACCTGTACCTGCCTCAGGGTCTTTGCATGACCTGTTCCCTCCACCTGGAATGTTCTTTCCCTAGAGATGCACATGACTCTTTTCTTGAGTCTGTTTCTCAGCAAGGTCTTTCATGTCCGCCCTGTTTGTTTATTTATTTATTTTTTAAGATTTTATCTACTTATCTGAGACAGAGAGAGAGCATATGCATGGGGCGGGGTGGGGGGCAGAGGGAGAGGGAGAGAAGCAGACTCCCCGCTGAGCACAGAACCCAACATGGGACTCAATCCCAGGACCCTGGGATCATGACCTGATTTAAAGGCAGATGCTTAACTGACTGAGACACCAAGGTGCCTCATGGCCACCCTGCTTAGAAGAGCAATGTCCTTCCCCACCACCACTGCTGAATGCTTCCCCTCCCCCCTTTTTGCTTTAGTTTTCCCCAAGCCACTTTTATTATCTCAACTATTTTACGCTGTTTTCCTTTATTTTACACTGCTTCTTGATCATGTCTCGAGGGCAAGGATTTTTGCTCAGTGTGAATCCCCAGGGCCTACGATAGAGTCCAGCACAGAGTGGGCCCTTCATAAGCCCTTCATTCATTGAGTCAACGAATAAAGTGGGCAGAACATGAATGTGGGGTCAGTCCTGGGTCCAAATCTCTGGTCATAGCCGTGTGTCCCTGGGCAAGTTAGTGAACCTCTGTCTAGACCTTCGTTTCCATGTCTCTAAAATGGGTGGCGTAAGCCCCACCACAGAAGGTAGTTGTGAGGATAGTGTAGGCCATCTAGCACAGTGAAGGGCATAGAAAAATGATTCAATAGAATAACATCTTTAAAAAACGGGGTGCTGCCTGGGTGGCTCAGTGGGTTAAGCCGCTGCCTTCGGCTCAGGTCATGATCCCAGGGTCCTGGGATCGAGTTCCTTATCAGGCTCCCTGCTCAGCGGGGGGCCTGCTTCTCCCTCTCCTCCCAGCTTGTGCTCCCATGTGCTCTCTGTCACTATCTCTGTCACTGTCTCTGTCTCTCTCAAATAAGTAAATAAAATCTTTAAAAAAAGATTCAATAGATACTAGGATTACACTGTCTCCTGCATACTCCCACCCACGAATGTCAGAGGCTGACATTCATTGGTGATAATGGAAGCGCTCAATGTGTCCAGACGGGTACCTGGGGTGGGGCATCGCCAGCCATCAGAGTCCACAGATTGGAAGGTGCTCCAAGCCCTTAAGGTACCACTAGGGGTCTGTGAATTCCAAGAACCTTCTTCTGGGGGTCCTGGTTGCATTTATTCCCCCAACCTGCCTCCCCAGGGTAGAGGCTTCTCACAGCCTCTATGTATCCCAGGGGACACCTTGCATGGAAAATTAGTTGTGGGAGAAATAAGTGGTTGATTCTATAAACCCTGCACCCCCATAGCCTCCTGGGGCTTCCTCTTCTCAGCTCTGCTAGACTGACGTGCATTGAACCCCTCAGGGCCTGTCTTGCCAAAACTGAGCCTAACTCAGGGCTGGAGCTCAGACCTGGTTTGAAAACACAGAGGGAGCAATGGCTCCCAGTTGCAAGGCCCCAGATTCCCCACATGAGAACAGTCATGACACACTACACCCCAAGCTCAGCCCAGTTTGTTGGGAACAGGTGGGGTCACAGCTCCTGGGAATTTTAATCAGGAGAAACGACACCCCCACCATCATAAGGCATTCAGGCAACATCGTCTTAGTCTCAAACATAAAAGGAAATCCTTGTAATTGCCCCCAGAAGTCTCCCAGCAATCTGCACCTGCCTGTCACCATGACCTATACTCGCAAGGTGTTCCCTGCCTATCCTGGATCTGGCCCCTGTCAGCACAGAGGCCCATTATTTTCTTAGTTTCTCCAGTAATGGCAGCTTGGGAACTGTCAGCCCTGCTCCTGATGCCAAGGGCATGATCCTGGGATAATGTCAGCAGCATTCTCTAAAGCCTTTCACCTGCACATGACTGCCAGTCTTGGCACCGCCTTCTGACTCAGTGTCCGTGGCCTTTCCAGGATCCTGCAACACCTGCAGTCCACAACACCTTGCACAACTTTTTCCAACCCTCTTCTATTAGGGACCAAACTGTTCCAGATCTCCTACCCTCTCCTCTTCTTTGAAGGGGCTGCCCAAGGGCTGCCAGCTAGTGGGCACTACCTGGTGAGCACAGCTCTGGATTAGGCGGATGCCCCTGATCTGCTCACTACAGAGAGAACAGAGCTATAATGGAAGGCCACGCTCCACTGGTCCCCTGAACGCTCTGAAGCTCCACAGACAAACCTACATGCAGAGTGGCCTGGAAGCAGCTATCCCTCTGCCTTGCTGTTTCCGGCTGCCGCCTAGCACAGTGCCTGGTGCACAGAAAGCAGCTGGCTGCGAGAACGCAGGTGGAAGGAATACAAGAATATGGCGACGCTCTGGCTTTCCGGTCATTTTACGTGGTAATCTCTGGCACTCAGGGGCCCTGGGGGAGCAGTTCCAGATTACTCTCTTTCCAGAAGGAAAACCAAGACAGCAAACAGCTCACTTGAGACTTGGAGGGTGGGAGGGGTGAAGGGCTTGATGCCTAAAAGCACTCTCTCTCTCTTTCCAACAGCTGCAGGGTGTTGCCGGGGCAACAGACGGCTGTCTGACAGGATTTGGCAATTTAACTCTTAACTCCGCACAAAACGCGAAAGTGAGAAGGATTTAACAGATGTTCTTGCTTCCGACAGTTCACGCAGTGGAGAGAAGCTTGTGAGGCATCTGCCGAGTAAAGGCACTTCCGACTTCCTCGTTGTACTGGCTCCTGCCCAGCAGGCGCCCCTGCCCCGTTCCACGGGAACCAAAGAATGCTCTCCAATGTCCCAAATACTGGGTTTCCTCAAGGGCACCAAGCTCCCCCACCAACCTGGGCCCAAGGAGACTGAGTTGGAATCTTTTTCAGGTGCAGTGATGCCAAACAGTCAATAGTGGGGGCTCTCCAATTTCAGAGTGCATCAGAATCACCTGGGTTGGGGAAAGTGTTTGCTAAAACACATATTGCCCGCCCCCACCCCCCACAGAGTCTCTGATGCAGCGCTTCTGGGGCAGGGCCCAAGAATTTGCATTTCTGACAAGTTCCCAAAAGATGTTGCTGCCGCTGGTCCCATACCAGCTTTGAGATCATGGGTCAATATGGCCTGGCCACCAGAAGCATGGTGCTGTACAGGCAGTGTCAGTAGCACACGGACATTTGTAGGAATGCAAATTCTCAGGCCCAGCACTCAGAGCTTCCAAACAGATTTCCTGGGGGCAGGGTCTTGAAATCTGCATTTTAGCAAGACCTCCAAGGGACGTTGCTGCACCCTCAAGTTTGAGGAGCACTGGCCCGAGGCAGCGGTGCTTGAAGCTTTGCTACCTATTAGAATCCCCTGAGCACTCAACTGCTCTCTGATCTCTGCTGGGGCCTCCCTCATGTTTGGAGCTCCCCTGGTAAAGATAAGGTGCTGAAGACTGAGAACCTCTGGTCTGGAGCTCCACTCCGCAGGTGTGGTCTCACCCAGGAGCTGGCTGGAAATGCAGAAGCTCAGGTTCTACATCTGCTGACCCAGAATTTCCATTTCGATGCAATCTCCCAGTGGTTGTCATGCACAATCGAATCTAATTTCCATTGATCTAGAGATGTCTCCTGCCCCTACTGACACAGTAGGACCTATGAACAAGGCATTCATGGTCTTCGAGGCTCAGTTTACTGATCTGTAAAATAGGTTTACTACATGAATTAGGAACAGTGCACCACTCATGTGGTTGTTAGGAGATCAAGGAGATAACACAAGAACTGTGTCTTCATAATTTGTGTAGGAAAGCTTCTAGCTTCCCAGAGAGTCCTCAGTGCCAACTCTTCAGCCTTTCTAAATTGCCTGGCTCCCCTTTGGTCTAACGCTCCAGTTGAGCCTGGAGCCTGAGTGCCTTGGTCAACTTGGAGGTGCCAAAGCTAGGTGGCCAGTGTGGACCAGTGCCAGGGCAGAGGAAAGGGAGCAAGGGGTGCTGGCCTGGAGCAATGGGCTAAGGCTGGAGAGGTCCTGGCCATGAACTGGGAATGAGACTGTACCCATAGGAAGTGAGATGGGCCCAGATGAGGTAGGAGAGGCAGTGAACTCTGAGCTGCCTCTCAGCTCAGCAAGGAAGAAGGACAGCACTGGTTCGGCACAAAGGGGCAAATGTAGGGTTTCGGCCCTGTCTCCCTTTTCCAGAAGGCTCCTATGCTCCTGTTGGATTGGGGCAACGTCTAAGTCTCTAGCTGGACAAGCACTGGAGATCAGAGACCTGACCCTGAGGGTGCCCAGACAGTGGACACCCCTGCTCAGAGCACAGCCCCAAGAACGCTTATCCCTGCCAATCAGAACAGAGATGGAGAACACCTGCACTTCAGACCTTCTCAGAGAGCCATCCTTTCATATATTTCGTGGGAGAGAGGATGGGCAGTGTGGGTGGGGGTCCCTGCAGTACCCTGCTCCTTCCCAGAGGCCCTTGGCCTGGTCTGTATCCAGGCTTTGTCACCCTGGGATCCTAGTGCTCAAGAGGGTGGGAGTCACTTCTCCCTTCCCAGCTTTGCAAACTGGTTTACCCTTGAGTTCTCTCCTTCTGGGGATTCCCTGGTTCTCCACTTTCTTCCTGACAGCCAAAGGCAACAATGTACTCAAAGACTAGACACAACCTGCCCATTTAAAATTAAGCAGGAAGCCTATCATTTAAATTGATAAGTAAAAATCAATCAATCAATCAATCAATCAATAACTGAAACTACAAATTTCCTCCCATTCCCCTGGCACTAGAATCTTCCATTTGGCCTGTAGATCCTCTCCGAATTGTGTGCACCTGGGGGCTACATCTGTCCATGGGCTCCCTTCCCCTTTTCTGGTTGGGTTTAGTCAGCAGGACCAAGAGCAGGAAGTCAAGGACAAGGAGGGAGCCCACTTGGGGGCTGTGTTCCCAACCCAACTCCTGTGGGTGGTCCTCATTGCATAGCTCACTCTGGACCACAGCAATCGCTGTCACCCCTCACCCACTGAGGGCTCAGGGTGTTAACAGCTCCCTATTGTTCCTGGTTCCAGGATGCCGCACCAGGTCTCATCATTCTGACTATATTCTGTCCAACATCTTTATTAAATTCTCCCTGACCTACCAGCTTGACGGTGCTCGCTGTTTTCCTGCCTGGACATGCCCTGACACATTGATCAGGGGGAAGAAAGAGGAGATGGAGAAGCAAGAGGATAAGAAAGCAGGGGGACAGTGGGAAAGAGAATAGGAGGAATGGTATGGAGAAGAAAGAGGGGGACTCCAGGACCTGGGGACGCCACACGCCCACCCCCGCAATTTCTCCTCCCCACAGTGGAAAGTGCTATCCTTTACTTTTTAACTTTAAACCTGATTAGTGACATGAAGGCCCGTTTTCCACCTACAGGTTGAAATTGAAAGTAAAAAGGGAGCACAAAATGTCTGAAGCTTTTAGAAATTTCCTTAGGAGGTTCGAGCAGCAGGTGTCAACCTTGAATATGCCAGAATCACACCCTCGGGGTCCCTGACAAAAATCCCAATTCTCCGAAACCACCTTTAGAAATTCTTATGTCCTAGGTGGGGGCTTCGACCTCAAAATCCGTATTTTCACAAGCAGCCCAGGGTTCCTGAGGCAGCTGGTCCCATGTGTCACTGTGGGAAATTCCAGCATGGATGCCTTGACCATGAACATCTCAGTAACACTCGTGAACTGCTGGTTTTTGGAAGCTGTCAGACTCTTAAGAAATCACGATCCAGATGGCCCTTCTTTTCACGACATCTGTATCTTTGGGGTAAATACCCAGTAGTACAATGGCAGGGTCATAGGGAAGTTCTATTTTTAATTTCTTGAGGAATCTCCACACTGTTCTCCAAAGAGGCTGAAGGGGCGGGGGGGGGGGTGGGAGGTTGGGGGAACCAGGTGGTGGGTATTATAGAGGGCACGGATTGCATGGAGCACTGGGTGTGGGGCAAAAATAATGAATACTGTTATGCTGAAAATAAAAAATAAATTAAAAAAAAAAGAAAAAAAGAAATCACGGTCCAGTGTTCTCAAACCAAGTTGGGCCTGGCTGGAGATGTTACCTAGCCATATCCAAAGAAACTCAGTGAAAAGGACTGTTCAGGAACAAATTTAATTAAAGACGATGGGTTAGATTATATAAATTAATAGGTGAAAGGTCTCCCTATGCATGGAGCAGAACAAGAGAAATGAGGCCCCTAACCCCATGCAGGCATCCCTGGCCAGAACTCACAGCATTAGAGGAAATAGGGAATGTGCAGTAAAGCTCAAGGAGAAGAGCAACAGCAGAATTAATGGCTAGATGGGGTCATTATGAAAGACCAGAGGAACCCTGCAGTTCAAGCAGACAAGCACTTAATAGCACTCTTGATGTATGAAGGGCCATTGAGGGGAAACAGAAGTGCCACCTGTCCCTTTCACTGAGGGCTGAACTCAAGTTAGGTCAAGGGCTCAGCCTTAGACTCCTGCCTAGGGGGTTTCTAGGTAAGTTTTGCCTTATGTGTATTTTCTCTCTCTCTCTCTCTCTCTCTCTCTCTCACACACACACACACACACACACACACACACACACACACACACTTTAAAAAGAACTATACCAAGAGTTACACACCACAGGTCCCAAGGGAGACACTGGCATGCCTCTGGAAGTAATATTCATACATCTTTGTGTATGGAGTTTGTAAGGTTTCATTCAGTAAGCCACTCAGTAAGAGTTTTGCTCTCTCCCATTTCTTGGGAATGTGTCTGATAGAAAAGACTTAAGATTTGGTTCTTCTGGACCAGTAGGGCATTCCTATACATCATTCAGGAGTGTTCCCTGAGAACACCATGCATCACAGGACTAGTGTTTTAATTAATAGGAATTGATGGAACACCCATTTTGAAAGAATGAACTTGACCCATGTTATAAGCTAAGAATTTAAAGTAACCCATCACTAACTGTCATAGATGTCTCAGTACCTTAGTTGAAAGTCACCAAGCACAACAAAATGAATGTGGTAAAGAAAGATGCCACACTGGCCACTCCTCCCAAGGCAGTCTTCAAAATGCCCATTGCCTGGAAAGCAAAGGGTTCACTAAGCTTAGTTTCATGGCTGCCAGCTCCGGTCTGTGAAGGAAAGAAGGAGTGACATTAGCTGAGCCTCAAGGCACCAGACTTTTCACATATTCTTTCATTCTATCCTCCCAACTGCCCTCTAAAACCTATTCTATCCCTGCTTCACAGATGAGAAAGCTGAGACCCAAGAAAGGCACAGGCTACTGATATTTCTTGAGGACCTACTTTGTTGGTACTGTGACTAAATGACTTCCAAATGGTGTCTGATTTTTCTGAAGATTTTTCTCCTTCTTCCTTTTCTTCCTCCTCCTCCTCCTCTTTCTCTTTTTCTTCTTCTAATTCTTGTTCATAGGTAGGAAGTTGAAGCTCAGAGAGGTCATGCCATTTACTTAAGGCCACACAGGAAGTGCATGAGAAAGCCAGAATGGAACACCTATCTTTCCAACTGCCCAACAATCCTTTTCATCATATCCCAGTTGCCTCTGTGGGATGTGGGAAGGAGGAGTAGGCACCTCAGTAGGTGTCTGGCAGCCAGTTGGATCTCAACAGATGGCAGCAGACTCTGCTATGTTAGTCCTCAGAGAACATTGTGCTATATACTTCTAGTTTTAATATGTAAGCCAGGAATCAGAGTGAAACACCTTTCTTTAGAAGTGTGGGATGAGCAAAGCCTGACTGGAGGGTATTTTACTGACGGGAAGATGGATTGACAGAGAGGTGAGCATCTTGTCCCCATAACAAAGTGGGACCAATGCTGCCAGATCCTCACTGAAGTCCTTTTCAAAATAGTCCATGGTATCAGAGAGTTAGGACCACCAGCTCATGGGAAGGCAGGTAATAATGGCCCCAGGAGCGGCAACGGTTCTCCACCCCAACCCTAACTTTGACCACAGACCCTAATCATGGGACAGCTCAGCCACATCATTTTGCAGGAAGTTACTTTTTCATTTCATCCCCAGCCCAGCTTTGGTAGGGGAGCAGATGGCAGGTGAGTAGTGGGTTACCATCTGAGATGCCTAGAAAACCATGTCATCTTATCCTCATTCTTCCCTTTTCCCTCTTGCTGAGAAATATTACCCAGTGAAATTCTATTTCTTTTCCAAGAGCTGCTTCATAGAAAAAGGCTCCATATGTGGCAAGTGGCAGAGGAAAGAACACAGAACTCAATGTTATCATACCGGGGTTCATGGGCAGAAGGACGACAATGCTTGTGTCTCCCCAGATTCATGTGCTGAAGCCCTAGCTCCCCGTGTGGTGATATTTTGGGGTGGGGGTATTGAGACATGACTAGATCCAGATGCTATCATGAGGGTAGGCCCCATGATGGGCTTAATGACCTTACCAAGAGACAAAAATTCTCTCTCCATCCAGGAACACACACTTGAGAAGGTCATGTGAGGGCACGGGGAGAAAGCAGTCACCTACAAACTATGCCACCTGCTGGCATGTGATTTGGGGTGTGGCTTAGCCTCTCTCAGCTTCAGTGACCTGCTGAACCACCTTCAAGGTGCCAGCATTTGGGCCAGGAGCTACAGGCCAGCAAACAGCCCCTCTGCTGTCCTGGCTGACAGTGCTGTGGGAGGGGGTGTGGCAGACACGACCCCAGCTGCTCCCCACCTCCTACTCACAGAACCACTTCTCCCAGCAAAGAACATAGCACAGCGTCGAAGCGGACTGCTGCCCACGAATAAAAGCTACTCTGGCACAATCCCTGAGCTCTCTGAAAAGTCAGGTTCAAATAAAGTTGCAATGAAAAGCAAACCCCAGCTAAGCAACGTGTTTCAAACCTTTGTCATCTGAGTGGGCCAGAACGGCGGCACTTTCCCTCTGCGGGAGTGTTCTCATGCCCTCGCCCACCAGCCCACTCTGGGCACAGGACTGAAAGAGGGAAAATTATATCTCTGCTCAGGCCCACGCCAGCAACACATGTGCTCTTGCTGATCTGTGTGGTTCCTCTGTGGGCTGGAAAAAAAGGTGAAGAATCAGTTCCAGGAGGTTTTCAAGTAAGTGGAGATAGAGCCTCCAGCAGAAGCAGTGTCCAGAGACTCAGGAGACCAGCACTCCAACCCTAGCACAGAGATGGGCAGGCCAGGAGCTGGCAACACGTCCAATGGTTTCAGTTCAGGCCTAAGCTGCCTCTACCACATTCTCCAGCAGAGCCTTGGGTTTGAGTCCCTGCTCTACCGCATGGACCAAACTCAGTCTGCGAATCCCCTTCATTGGAAACATGATAGTATCAAAACTTGTCCCCTGCATCATGGGAGGATTTATGAGGTCATGAGTGGAAAAACATATGTACTTATCGATTGAACTTACAGAAGAATAAACAGGTCCAGCCAAGGGCCAGGGTCTTCCTTCTCTCCAATAGCAGGGAGGCTCCAGGAATGGGAAGTTGCTGGAGAGAACACATGATTCCCAGAGACCCAGGGAACCTCGAACAGCAGCTGGTCCAGTCCTTACTTGTAGGTCAGGGACTCATGAACTGGGACAACCAGCTCATGCTGCCTCTGCATCCCACCTAGTCACAGTAGAGTGACTTCTGTGAATTGCAGCCCATTGGACTCCCAGCTGCTTGTGGGCAGCCTTCTTGCATTTGTCCATCTCATAAACGACTATTGAGTGTCTGCTAGGTGCCAAACGGTGGGCACATGAGGATGGAAAAGAGAGCCAGCCTACCTTCAAAAATGCTAATTCCACAGTCTAAGAAGAACAAGAGGGCAGAGATCAAGTCTTCTTCCTTTCTCTATTCTAGTGCCTGGCACAGAAGAAGGCTCAATAAATGTTTGTTGAATCAGTGCACACCACAAAGCCATTGAAGTGGCTCCTTGGCATCCTTGTTCCTAAATCAGCCTACTCAAGAGTAGACTGCCCAGGACAATTTTGTAACAAATTAACAATCAATTCCTCCGCAAAGGATGTGGCCTCATTGAAAGCAGGCTGCCTGAGCACCCATTTACTTGAGGACCCACTTGAACCAGGACAGGACATGGACATGACTGAGCACGTGCACCATCAGTGCCCGACCTTGCAGACCCCGAGGCAGCTCATTCCCCCGCTTGCTTGTCTCATTCACTCTCCCACCTTACTGAGGCCTGAGCCACAACAGGTTGAATGACTTCCAAGCTCCAAGGATAGCTCCCTAAAAGAAACAAACTTCAAAGTGATATGCCCAAGATTGCAAAGCTAAGAAGGTTTTCAGAGCTCATGCCTGGGACCTCTTACTTCCCCCATGAGACCTCATGTCATCGAAGTTCCCAGTAGGAGCAGCCTTGAAGCCTCCCAAAGCTGGCTGGCACCACAGAGGTTGCCCAGGTTTGCATCCTCATTGTTCTAACATGGAATCCAGGGAAATTTAACTGCCTGAGAGCAAGCAGGTGTTCAGGAGTGGAGCACTTGGTTCCTGATCTCATTAGTGTCCTTGCCACCCCCCAACCCCAACCACACTGTCCTCTGGTGGCCATCTGGAGAACGTGTGAAAAATGACAGATTATCTCATCCAAGGTACAGCTAAAGAAACAAGATGTAGAGATTCCTCAAAAAATTAAAAATAGAACTACCATATGTTCCAACCATTCCACTTCTGCATATTTCTAGAAGAAATGAAAACACTAAAGTAAAAGAGATATCTGCACCCCATGCTCATGACAGCATTATTTACAATAGCCAAGACATGGAAACAACTGGCTGTCCATCGATGGCTAAAGAAGTTGTGATATTTCACACACACACACACACACACACACTCACTCACTCACATGCTGGAATATTATTCAGCCATTGCAAATGGAATATTATTCCATTTGACATTCTGTCTGGATTATCATTCCAAAATGAGGAAATCCTACCACTTGCTAAAACACAGATGGACCTTGAGAGCGTTACCTTAAGTCAGATAGAGAAAGACAAATATTGTATGTGTGAAATCTGAAAAACAAAACAAAACTAAACAAAAACCCTAACCCATAGAAAAGGAGATGGTAACTTTTGGTTAACAGAGGTGAAGCAAGGGGAGGGGGAATTTGATGAAAGTAACCAAAGGCACAAACTTCCACTTACAAGATAAGAGTTCAGGATGTCATGCACCAAAGGATGACTAGAGCTACTACTGTAGTATGATACAGAGAAGAGTGTTAAGAGAGTTGATCCTCAGAGTCCCCATTATAAGAAGGATTATATTTTTCTTTTTCTTTTTCTTTTTTTTTGTATCTATATAAGATGATGGCTGTTAGCTAAACTTAACAGTAGTGATCATTTCACAATATATGTAAGTCAAATCATTATGCTGGACAGGCTAAACTTATATGTACTGTATGTCCATTACACCTCATAAAACTTGGGGAATAAAAGAAAGAAACAAGAGAATTTCCAACAATCCAAGTAGTGTGTCAGTAGGCCTTGGAAGGTAGTGAGTCCCCTATCACTGGAAAATTATCACCTGGACGAGACAGGTGACAACCCTGGGTGTGACTCCAGCTCTGTAACAAGTGGAATGACACAGACATCAGTAAAGACGCACCGATAGCTTTTGAAAACCAGAACAGCTCGGTCTGGGCGCTCCCATTAATTGTGGCTTTTGTCACCACTCTCAGAGAAGGTAGGAGGGCTAAAGTCCCTCTGTCTCTCAGGTTCTGTAATTGAGGCCAGTCCTGGGATGGAGGAAGCATAGGGTCATGAAACGAGGTGGTGCTTTGGAATGAGTAACTTAAGCAAGGCACTTAACCTCTGTGATTGGGGATAATCCTGTTTCACCTCCCAAATTTGTGTAAGGATCACGTGGGCTAATTTTTGAAAAGTGCTGTCAGAGCAGTCAACTAATGGCAGCTGTTGTTTTGGCCATTCGTGGTGATGGGGTGAAGACTTCAAGACATGGGTGTTCAGAGTAGAAATTTTCACCTGCATCGCTCCAACTTCCATAT
Source organism: Mustela putorius furo (assembly GCF_011764305.1). Taxonomy (NCBI): domain Eukaryota; kingdom Metazoa; phylum Chordata; class Mammalia; order Carnivora; family Mustelidae; genus Mustela; species Mustela putorius. The sequence goes on from NW_025421325.1 coordinate 18,976,532, forward strand.
TTTGTCTCTTTTGATCCCATGTCTGAAACCTAAAGGGTCCACCTTCCCAGAATGGGAAGGGTTGAGCTTCCTTCCCATTCTGTTAGCCAGAGTGATGGAAGTGGAAGGGGACTGCCCCCTCTTTCCTGTACACCACCCGGAGTCTCAGTGACATGCAGTGATAGTCTAGACCTCTCCCCCACTACCACCTAAACTATAACTCGCCATGATTCGGAACAGATTTATAGAAGAGAATAGATTTATTGCCTCATATGCATATTTAATGAGCCTCAAAGATAGTTCATAAATACACCATGCAATTTATTGGTATTTAATGTTATGCATTAATTAATAATTTTTAAGCCATCCAACATTTGCCAATTTGAAAAACTTAATATAACATTCAATAACTCCTGTCAAGACTTAATAAATTTCCATGGATTTATGCAGCCTGCAAAATGCACTCCATCTCAAACAAATTAAATAATGCATATGATGTGGTATGGGGAAGGACAATTTATTAAAGACTGATTTAATAGAAAATAGGTGTATTTTATCACTTGAGCTTTTTGTTGGGGACTCTTACGCAGAGAGACACCCCAAGACACCCTGTTCGCCAGCTGTACTAGATCCAGTATTTGCCTCTGACTCTAACACAGAAGGAAATGTGGTTCCTCTTTCCCTTCATGCCCCAGTTCTGTCCCTGGCCTTCCCCCTTTCTTTGTTTTGACAAAGGTGTTCACACTCAGCCTCAGCCACTGTCTCCAGCATCCTTTCTGTAGTTTTTCTGAATCTCAGCTGGAAAAGAGCTTGCCCCCTCTGCAGGTTCTTTGAGGTTCTGGTGGCATTTCTGACTCTTCCCAACCGTCTTTCTCTTGTGAGGAAGGTTCCTTGAAGGGTTGTAGCCCACTCACTTGTTCCCCAACTCCTGCAGGGCCCAGTGGTGTTCAATATGCATTTGCAGAAATAACACATGGAAAAACTAGCTAATGCTCCTTTTTATTCACAGAAACATAAGGAAGCAAGCAGATGCTTGGTTCCACCAGCACAGAGATCCTGGTGGCCCTGGGCCTATTCAGTGCCGCCCAGCAGCCGACATGATCCAGATTCCCCAGGGGAGCCATCTGGAACCCAGGCCAACTCCCAAGGAGATGAGGCAGCAACATCACCACATCAGATGCAACCCCTCTGACAGTCTTTTCTCTAGCCAGATCCTTTAAAAAGGTTCCTATCCCTCTAGCCACCCAGGCAAACAAGATGGCAATATGGCAATGTTGGAAAATCTCTTCACTTATCTGAGGCCATTCCAGTGAAGTGGACACCTTGCCTCTGTCCCAGTTTTCTCATGGGGCCACATGAAGTCACATGTTTGCAGGTCCCTTGTGATCACACAGGGCAGCTAGAACTGGTGATGTCTAGTTGTCTCGGCCTCTTGCAGGCTCCCCTCTGGGCTCTGACCAAAGCCTGTGCACTTTGGGAAGAGGAGGTACAGGATGGTGAGCTGGTGTGAAGACATGGAAGGCAAGGTCTTGCCAAAGGCTAGAAAACCTGCCCCTCTTGATATTTTGGAGGCTTATAAGGACCTCTGCAATGACCCTAAGAAAAGGGCCCACAGAAAGTTTCACCCACCCGACCGAAGCCTACTGCTATAGTCAGCCATGACCCAACCTCACCCACCTGGACCTTGAGGCCAAACTCTGTTCCAGGGAACTCCTCATCTGAGACAGACATGCAGGGGGTGCCAAAGGAATCCAGAGCTGGATAGTAGTTAAAGGTAGACACAGATTTTATTCAGGAACTATTGCAATAGGAGAAAGAGGCTTGAAACGAAAACAAGGCTCGATTCCAAATATATATTTTAAAAAATGGGGATTTATAGCCAAGGGGCAGGGAGGGAGATCAGTAAATAGAAAGTTGCTAAGAGGGGGCATGAGGGTAGGGACTGTGGTGAAACTGACCTACAAGGATTCTCGTTAAAGGCAGGCCAGTGTGAGCCGATCTCACCTGGGGGCTGGTTCAGGCAAGGGGATTGATTTGATCCTGAGGGTGGGGATTCTGGCTAACCTGACTGGATAGGGTTTTGCTAACACTGATTGAAAGTGCAGGTCTGGACACAAAAATGCAAAGCTGGAGACTTAGTTGGGAAGTGGGTTCAGAGTTTTGTCCAGGAGGTGTCATCATCCGTGGCCACAATGAGATGCCTTGGGCAAGCCAGGAGCACAGGGCGCGAGGCCGGAGGTGGTAGGGGTCTCAGAAAGGCTCCCTGGGCTGGGCTCCAAAGGTGGCACTCTTCACTCCTTTGGGGGTAGTCGAGGCAGGGGTAGCAGCCCACAGACGCGGGAGTGCACAGGAGGTTGGGGAGGGGCAGTTGGCTAGGACTGAAAGTGGAAAGGGACAGAGAAGAGTTGCCAAGATCTTCTGCAGTCCAAAGGAGGAGGACCCTGATTCCAGGTGGAGACAGTTGGCACCAGATCCCATGGGTTACAGGGAGCTACTCAAATATATTTTACAGGGGATTGATCTTCCTGGCTTATGTGTAGGAAGGACCACACTCAGGACAGGTGTTCTCATCCATCTTATTCATTGCTGGGACCTAAACACTGAAAAGGTGCCTGATACACAACAGGTACTCAAGTGGTGTTGTATGGGTTGTGACTGATTCTCTCTCTCTCTCTTTCTCTCTCTCTCTACCTCTCTCATACAGATTGTGACCAGTGAACTAGGGGCTAGAGGGATTAGGGAGAGTGACACTTTGGGGTAGCAGTAAGACCCCATAAATTGTTGTAGCAAAAAGACAGCAAAAGTAACTTTGTGGAGAGAAAACTACCAGGTAAATGTAGATATTTATAAAACTTTAAAATTCCCATCCCATCCCCCTCCCCCAAAACCCTTCATTGTCTGCTACTATTTACCCACGGTTAGGTAGGCTCCGAATAAGAAAAAAGCAAAGCAACACACATACACACAAAATTTGCACAAAGATAGCATGGCCATCTCCCACAGACCTGTATGCCCACAGGTGTGGGTTTCTGTGCATTCACAGGAAGCAAATAGATTTCTGAGAGTGAACTTATTCTGAGCCCCCATGGCAGCATAAATTCTATCAGTTGTCCATATGGTTTGGGATCCATGGTAGTATTTCAGCTGGAGCCCAGGACGGCCTGAACCAACGCGCAGCAGTGAAGAGCCAAGGAAACGAAAAGTTTCAGAGTTGGAGCCAGCAAGTCTGGTAAGACATCAGATATGAGGGGGACAAGAGTGAGGACAACAAGGCTTTGGGAAGAGATGAATGGTGTTCAGGAAGTGGCCAGGTCTAGCTGAACCCTACCAGCAGATGGTTGAATAGAAGTAGTTTAAGAGGAGAGATAGCCTACAATTTTTAACCCTAACTTATACAGAGTTATTGGCCTAGATCTAGAACAAATCTCCCAATTTAATATCAACTATACTTCCTAAATAATGAAGTCTAGCAAAATTTTTTTCGAAATGTTCAGGCAGTGACATGGCCCAGGTTCCTTCTATAACTTCTTCTCGTAGCTGACTACACTTGTGTCCAGCAATCTCTTCCTTACCACTAAGTTTCATCCTTTGTGCTCTAGCTTACATCATTCTTTGCTTATTCCTTCTTTCGCCAGTGGAAAGACCACCATTTCTGTGGTTAATAATATCACCTATTATTATGTAGAGATGTCATAATCTCAAATCCAAATAATGGCGGATGGAAAAATGGGCAAATCCATGAATTATGTTTTTATTCAAGACCCTAATTGTTTAGAGAAAGTTCGTGGCTTGTATTAAGATAATTTAGGGTTCAAAAGGCTAGTTCCTAAGCCTGTACAAAGTAAGGCTTGTGCTGGTCAAACCAGCAATTGTGCACTTAGGGCTACAGTCAGCACAGAAGCTTTGGTGGCTGCCCTAAGTGAAGTCCACACATTTCAACTCTCCTCTTTATGACATCTTTCCAGTCAGATGTTTCAAAGGTGAAAAGCAAGGGGCAAAATTAATAGATGGCAGCAAAGAAAAGATAAATAAAAGATACAGCAAGAACTGCATGTTCCCTTTGATTTCTCCCCATTGAAAATCATTTCCAAGAAAACAGGCAATCTGGGGAAATTCTCCCATGTGTCCTGGTTTCTTTAAGATGCCATAGTATAATGTATTAAAAAATGATAGGCATACTGACTTGCTGAAGGTCCCACCCCTGAAACAGAACATGCAACCCCCTCTCCTACATCTGTGCCTCTCCATGACTCTGTGGGTGGGCCCCTGCACTTAGTTTAACCCACAGCCAAGGCTGAGAAGGAATTTTAGTGGCTCTGTGGTGACAAAGGGCAAACTAAGAAAAATGTTCTGTTTGCTGTCAAGTTAGCATTGGTGAAGAGGCCACACCCCAGGAGAGATCTTTCTGGAGTCAGTTTTATAAGCTCAGAGGAAGTGCTTTAGAAGCAAATGTCATAAAGAATCAGAAACTGACTTGTGGCTGGAATTAGAGCCCCTGGCTTTTCTTAAAGCCTCCCCATGCTGTGATCTTGGACAGTTCACCTGCAATGGATATAGATGATGACATGGCTGAGAGAGGACTGAGTTTGGCACAATGACTGGAAAGTATTCAGAGGGAGCAGGCCTGTGGCAGATCCAGGGGCGTGTGGCTGCATTTCCAAGGGCATGCTGGGAGAACAGCATCTGGGTGGGTGGGCCTGACTGGGATCCTGTCTCTGCTCCTCTCTAGATCTGTGGCCTTAGGCAAGCCATTTAATTTCTCTAGGCCTTTTAAAAAAATCTGTAAAATGGGGGTATAAACCAATTACCGCATAACTTTGTAACAATCTAATAAAAGAACATATATGAATATATCCTGCAATTTGTAAATAATGTACAAATGTAAACTCTGAGGTGGATCTGGAGAGAACAATAATGTAATAAAATAAACACAAGAAAAATAAGAGGGAATAATTAATATTGATACAAAAAAATTAATGGATAAAAATTTTTAAATGCAGAATTGATATATAAATTCAAAAGGCACTTCTTTTGGGGAAAACAGAATGAATTGTTATCATAACAACAAAAGAAGGGAAGAAAACAGAAATACACAAAGTAAGAAACATTCACAGATACAGAAGATATTAAAGGAATCATATAAGACTTATTTGCAAATCATACAACTCGATCCATGAATGCGAATGAAGTGAATCATTTAATAGAAAAGTACAAATTCCCCAAATCAACCTCTGGAAAGAGAGAAAAAATTTGTCACAGAGCTGATATCCCTTAAAAAATCAGGGCCCAACTGCATTTACAGAAAAATTCTATCTAATCCTTACATAGAGACAAGCAGACAACTGCCATGCTATTGAAACTGAACTGTCCAGAGCACAGAAAAAGATTTCCAAAACCCAAAAAGACGAAACATAAATAAAAACTGTAGACCAACTTAGGAATATAATTAAAAGTTTTTAAATAAAATATTAACAAAGAGAATCCAGCAGCACAGTAGAAGAATGACACCTCTCACACAAATGAGTCATGTATTCCACAAACACAGGGATGTATTAAGAAATCTATTAACATAACTTTCCATATTAATGCACCAAAAGAGAAATCACAAGATCATCTCCATAGATACTGAAAAGGCATTTCATAAAATTCAGCATCTATTCTCAATCAAAATAAAACTCATGTTTTTACCTTAAAGTATGATAAAATTCTTACATGCATACATGTACACATGCACCCCCCCCACACACACACACATCACAACTCAAAAGTCTGTGCTGTGTTTATTTGGGAAACACAAAGATGTATCCTCAAAATGTTGATCCGCAATATAAATTTTTATGTTTGTATAAAAAGTTAAGTCAACTAGAGATAGAGTAACAAAGAAGCTTATTAATTGGAAAGGAGGAGGTAAAATTGTCATGATTTTCAGGTGAAAATGCCAGCAAATCATCCAATAAGTAAAGGAATCCAACTAGGTAATTGTACAGAATTAATAAGCAGAAATCATTAGTTTTCCAAATGAAGATGCCCAGCAAATGAAAGCAAATCCCAACGTAATAGTAACACGGAGGATAAAATACACAGGGACACACTTACCAAGAAATGTGTGCAAAGAAAACATTAAAATTCTACTAAGACTTATATAAATGGAAAGACAGCCTATGTTCTTGGATGGGAAGTTCAAATATGGTAAGGATTTTACATCCTCCCTAAGTTAATCTGTAAATTTAATGTGACCCCACTAAAAATAAGAATAGTTATTTGCTTGACCAGATAAGTTGATTCTCAAATTCACGTGGAAAAAAAATAAACAAGAACACTTAGGAAATTTGGGGGAAGAAAATAAGACTACTAACAAATGCTAAAAATATTGCAAAGCTATGTAATCATTAAAACACTGTAGTTCTGACACATCAGATACAGACAAGTCTACTGAATAAATAAGATAGGCCAGGTATAGACTGAAAAGCACACTGCAATAAAATAAGCAATAAAAGTGGCATTTTCAGTTAGTGGGAAGATTATCCAATAAACGATGGCGGCACAGATCATTAGACTTCCAGAAAAATGGAAAGGGGATACCTACTTCACAACACATAGCAAATGAATTTCAGATTGAACAAATATTTAGACATAAAATGAAATTATATTAGGATTCGAAAGCCAAAAGGATAATATTTGTATAATCTCATCACTCAGATGGCCTTTCTAAATACGACATTATGTCCAGAAAAAAAGGACCTCTAAAGGTGTTTTTTTTTAAAATGAATTTTCCATGAAAAAAAGGTATCATAAAATTAAGACAACCAATTGGGGAAATTTTTAAAACTCATATTAAAGATAAATGAACAACCATTGTCTTTGTATTTTATGATCTTTGTCCTCTGGAGAAGTTTTCAAAGAATTTTATCCCACAAAAAGGTGGAGCATAAGGAATAACACAGAGGACATGGGGAGATGGAGAGGAGAAGTGAGTTGGGGGAAATTGGAGAAGGAGATGAACCATGAGAGACTGTGATCTCTGAGAAAGAAACCGAGAATTTGGGAGGGGCAGGGAGTGGGAGGTTGGGTGAGCCTGTGGTGGGTATTATGGAGGGCACATATTGCATGGAGCACTGGGTGTGGTGCAGAAACAATGAATTCTGGAACACTAAAAAGAAATTTAAAAATATAAATAAAAATTTAAAAAAAACATTTTTTTTAAAGAAATCTTGTTAAGTTTTTTTTTTTTTAATTTTATTTATTTAACAGAGAGAAAGATCACAAGCAGGCAGAGAGAGAGAGAGGAGGAAGCAGGCTCCCCGCTGAGCAGAGAGCCCGATGTGGGGTTCGATCCCAGGACCCTGGGATCATGACCTGAGCTGAAGACAGGCTTAACCCACTGAGCCACCCAGGCGCCCCTAAAAAAAAAACATTTTTAAAAAGGTGGTAGAACTCTGTGATCAGCAAGAGAGGGACTTGGCCATTTTTGAGGAAAAAAACCAAACAAACAGAAGATGGAGGCAGTAAGAATGTCAACAGTTAAAAGAACAAGCCTTAGAATTAGACAACAGCTGGTTTAAATTGCAGTTCCATCACGTATCAGCTGAGTGGTCATTTCTTTTAATCTCACTAAACTTTAGTTTTCTTATTTATAAAGTAAGAATACCAAGATCTTTTTCATAGGTTTGTCTTAAGGATTAAATGAAATGTATATAATGAGCTTAGCTGAGCACATGATATATAGTAACCTGTAAATATTACCAATGTATTAAGAAAGTAATGTTTAAACAGCTACAAGTATTTAAGAAACTCAAAAATATTAGCAAAATGTACCTATGTATAGGTTGAACAGTTGGGTGCCATAACACTATATCCTAAAGAGGTACCTTCTGTGCTAGAAGTCTGAAAGGGCATCACTAGTTAATCAATTCATTCAAAACTCTCAATAATCCATTGATAAGAAACATTATCATCAATTTACAGTTGAGAAAACTAGGAAACCCATCCTTCCACTGTTCAACCGAAAATCTTGGTCAGCCTTAACTTCTCTCTCATACCTCACACCCAATCTATTAGTATAGATTGAGGTCTTCAAATATATATTCATATTTCAACCACTTCTCACTAGTCCTCATATGACTACCTTAATCCAATATCCCGCAATCAATGTTCCTTGCAGGAAAATCTCCTACCCTTGTCCCCACACTCTATTCTTCACTACAACCAGAGAGATCCTGTTAAATTATAAATTATCCTGTCTATTCTCTCCTCAGGAATACATTATATGTTAGTAAAAAATTAAAATAAAATAAAATAAAATAAAATAAAATAAAATAAAATAAACCTGCAATGACTTGCCATTTCACTCAGATCAAAATCCAGAGTCCTTACTTCAAATTCCAAGGTCCTTGTTTCTGCTAATAGGAACACAAATTAAAAAACAAGCTATAGAATGGGAAGACTACTTCCAAGTCATATATCTGTTAAAGGATTAACATCCAAACTATACAAATAACACATGTAACTCATCCCGCAAAAAATCCAATTAAGAAATGGGCAGAGATACTGAATAGACATTTTTACAAAGAACACATTCAAATGGTCAATAGGTACATAAAATGATGCTCTGCATCAGTCATCATAAGGGAAATGCAAATCAAAACCACAGTGAGGTGTTATCTAATATCTGTTAGAATGGGTACACCGAGAAGACAAGAGATAAGTAAGTGTTAATGATTTTGTGGAAAAAAACAAACCCTTGTGCACTGTTGTGGGAATGTAGATCTGTATAACCACTAAAAAAATGGTATGGAGGTTACTTTAAAAAATTAAAAAATGGAGCTACCATATGCTCCCGTAATCTCATTTCTGGGTATATATCCAAAGGAAATAAAACCACTGTGTCAAAGAGAAATCTGCACCCTCATGTTCATTGCAGCATTTCTCCCAAAATTCAAGTTATGGAAACAACCTAAGTATCCATCAATAAATAAATGGATCAGCAAAATATGGTATGTGTATATAATGAAATATTATTCAGCCATGAGGTAAAAAAAAAAAAATGAAATCCTACCTTTTGTGACAACATGGATAGAATGAGGGTGTTGTGCTAAGTGAAATAAGCCAGACAAAGACAAACACTATATGATCTCATTTTTATATGGAATCTTAAAACCAACCAATCAAACAAACATAAACTTCATAGAAACAGAGTAGCATAGTGGTTGCCAGGGCCTGGGGGATGGGAGGAAAGAGTGGAGGATGGTAAAATGGTACAAACTCTCAGCTATTAGATAAATAATGTCTGAGGCTCTAATGTAAAACACAGAGACTAAAAAAGAAACCCAAAGTCCTTCCCATGGCTCTCAAGACACGTCATGGTTTGGGCCCTGACCTCTTCTCTGACATCCTCTCCTCTCACCCTCCCTTCATCTTCCCCATCCAGCCCAGATGGCCTCCTTGCTGCTCCTCAAACATTCAGTGAAGCTCCTGCCAGGGCCTCTGAAGGATCTGGAACGCTCTTCCATGAGTATCTGCATGCCCTTCTCCTGATTTCTCTCAGGTCTTTACTCAAGAACCAATTTCACTGGGCCATGGGTGCTTGAGGGTTTAATGATGCTATCCTCTCTTCTTTGGAAAAAGTTTAAATATTTCCATTTTAAAAACAGTATCAGGGGCACCTGGGGGCTCAGTGGGTTAAAGCCTCTGCCTTCGGCTCAGGTCATGATCCCAGGGTCCTGGGATCGAGCCCCACATCGGGCTCTCTGCTCAGCAGGGAGCCTGCTTCCTCCTCTCTCTCTGCCTGCCTCTCTGCCTACTTGTCATCTCTGTCAAATAAATAAAAAAAATCTTTTAAAAAATAAAAAATAAAAATAAAAAACAGTATCATTTAAGTCAATTCCTCAGGAGCGGTTTCTCCAGCAGTCTCTCCAGACCCAAATCCTCTGCTTTAATTTTTGTTCCTTCTCACTGTCTACCATTTTCCTTATTTATATTATCAGTTATCTGACTACTCGCTAAGATGTCAGGTCCATGAGTGAATGGGTTTTTAATTCATTTTGTTTGCTACTGTCTCTCTAGTACCTAGCATAGCTCCTGACATGAAAGAGGGGCTCAGTAAATTTTTGTTGAATAAACAAGTAGATGAATGAACTCAGTCATTCTCCCTAAGATGTTCAGTGATTTTCTTTTCTTTTTTCTTTTTTCTTTTTTTTTTTTTTTTTTTTTTTTTGTAAATTCTGGTCTCCTTTGGAATCTTTTGATTTTGTTCTTTGGAAATCCCCAGTAGACTTTATAGATATTATTTAGATATATCAACACCATATAGACACCACTGTCATTTCCCGGAAAGCTGAGAACCCCCATTGTCATGCAAATGTAATCCAGGATCTGAAGGATGAGGGGACTCTAAACTTAATTTCATTTTCTTCCATCCCTTTTCTCCTTTTCCATGCAGGATACACACATAAATCAAGGTTCTTGAGGAGCAAGATAGTATATATTTCATTACATATTGCATACAAAAGGGAATAACTCGTGGCCTATTCTGAGACCTGTCAGCAACTCAGAGCCAAGAGGTATAAAATGTGTCACAATTCCAGAACTTGGCACCAGCTTAGGGTGCCAAAGAAAGAAAGGAGGTCAAAGAGAATTACTGATCCTACTTCTTCACAGAATAAACTGGCAAAAACAAAGCACCATGACTCTACGAATTCAAGGTCTGCAATCTGCCATTGACCCTTCTGTGGACTGAAGGTACAGATTTACCCTTCTATTCAGTGGCATTCCCAATAACAAAAATTCATAACATTCTAAGTGACTCAAGGGAAGACAGCGGACCCTACCCTGGACACAAAATACTTACTCAACATTTCCAGTGGGATTCAATTCTGATATTCATTGAATACTGCCAGGAACAAGTTACATCCTTCTGTTGATTCACTGCAACTCCCTTTGTTAGGTATGAGGAAACACACAAGGGGGTGAGGTCTACAGCCTAAAAGGGGCATGAGCTCTGGTCTATTATATTATATAGGGAGTTGGGTAGCGCCTAAGAGGGGTAAAGACCAGGTAAGTGCAATCACCTGAAGAACCCACTAGTTGAAGAGAAGAAGTGAGTTAAAGACTCATTTGGTTGGATTAGGGGAAATGAATAGTGAGCTATCACCAAAGCTGACAAAAATTATATGTGGGTTAACACTTTTCTTATGATTCCTTTGGTTGAATTGTCAGTGAGAAAACAAGAAAGTTGGAGCAGGGGAGGGGGGTAATTACACACAGACTTGGAATTGGACATAAGAGTTAGCTTGCACAGGCCAAAATCACAAACCATAAGAAACATGAGATCACCAATATCCACAATAGGTATAATTTGAAAAATCAAATCTGTTTTTGTCACTGAAAGAAGTCATGAGGAAGGAGAGAAGAGGCTAAAATTATAAGCTCTCAATATATCAGAAAGAATAGGTTCAATTCCTGGCTCCACCACCTGATTGATATGTACCATTTGATAAATTCTTTAGCCTCTCTAAATTTCAGTTGTATCCAATAAACTGGACCAATATCATTATCTATCTTGCAGAACTGAAGGTATAAAAATTAATGAGATAATACATGTAAAGCATTTAGCATACTGCCTGGCAGATAGTATACACTCAAAAGGCATTATTAATAATATTGTGATAACACAGAGGGGGAAAATGCCCCGTCTGGGTCACAGACTATTGGGGAAAAAAGTGCTTCCTTATGAACAGGGAACAGTACAGCAGAGATTACATGAGAAATGATCTAGCCAAACTGACTTCCTCAGTCCATCACTTCTGGTGTCCATTGACTGACTTCTGTTTGCTACATGCAGATTCTGATGAAATGCCATGATTCAGTCTTGATCTACCCATATTCAGGCAATCAGAAGGTCCACAGAACAGATCACACACTGGGAATCAGATCATGGTCCCTGTTGTACTATGTGATCTACAGGAGGTCATCATTATTTCCTAGAGAGCAGTGACAATCCTTATAAAATGCTGATTGTAATCATGATACTCCATACCTCCTATGAGAAGTTGTAAGGTGATGGACCACTATATTTTAAAAAATGTTTTGCAATAGCCAGGTATCTGGATGGGTAGTGGTTATATTTGCAGAGTGATTTTCAATGCAGTGTTAACAAAGAACTGCTCCAGTTCGAAGGAGTTGTTAGTGTGCGAGGCTGCTGCTGGCCGTGGTCCTGAAAGCCAGCTTCGTCTCCAAAAGCAGGTTCTGGCTCCCAAGTCAGAGCGGCTGGGATTTATCAGAGTGTGTGGTTGCTGCAGAATAGTTGACTGTTATTTTCACAACAAGCACTATTGACCGTGGATCTGAAAAGCCTTCTCTGGTTCAAACAATAGTTGTTCCTAGTCACAACCCAAGTGGCTCAAACTTGTATTCAAAGCTTTGCTCTAGCTGAAAGTGCCTTCCCCTTTTCTTTTAAACTTGAGTTAGTTTTTCCTTGATCCTCTGGTTAACTGAAGCCTGAGGGTCATTATGATTCAGAGGATTCAAAGGAGCACTTCAATTCAAGATTTATTTGGATGTTAAGATCTGAACAAAATGAGTCTATCTTTTCTGGGTCTTTGGGATTGCCAGAGGTCTTAATTTGCTGCAAAATAACAGCTCAAACCAATATAAGAGCAGATACAGGGACCTTCTACATGAAGAATAATCCAGGCTCAAGCAAGGTTCTCTATGGACTTGGGTGAGCAGCTAATGGCTAACCTCTGGCCCTAAATCAGGTCAGAATCATGGTTCCTAGTCTACATTTCATTAAAGGTGAGGTTGTAGGATTACTGTCTTCAGTAATTTATATTTCAGTGTCTATATTCTCAGTCACGCTCAACTTTCTTTCCTCATCCTATGTAAGATGGCACTCTTCCTTTTACTCCTGACCATACATCCAATTTGGGACTGGTTCAAATCCTTTCCATCTCTGGTTTTGCTTCCAAATACACCAAATGGGTAAAGCCTAGTGAAAAAAAAAAGTGGGAATGTAAAACTGGATAATTCCATTCTCCACTAAAATCCTGGCTCCATATTTCAGCTTCCTTTTTATAAACAGGTGGTTAACAACGGATGTCATGAGACAGCCATGTGATGGGTACAGCAGGAAGCACAGAACTGGGCAGGAGTCCTACCCACAGGCCTTCATAATCTAAATATCAAGATCTGCACTCTTCAGAGAATAGAGATCTATAAATAGCAGAGTGATGATATCATCACCTTCTAGCCTGTTGCTGTTCAGCTATCAATTATTTTTTTAAAAGCTTACCAAAAAAATTACAGTTGGTAGTAAATTCTGCAGCACCATTTAACCATAAGCATGCATGCATGTGCACACACACACACACACACACACACACACACACACCACAGACCAATAGATTTTAGTGGCTATTTATTAGAATGAAGAATTTATTTATCCAAAAGCTCACCTCTCTGACTGTATGCCAGAGCTCATGTGTCTAGCTAGTACCTAATGCCTTCTCCATGCTTAGAGGGGCTGATGTGCATCTCTTGATAATTCACCAGCATTGTCTATAAACAAGGTCTCTATTTCTCTGTATAGTGAGAAACTTAGCGTTTAACCTTGAATAAGTAGCAGCCTGTGAACATTTAAAATAGGTCCGATGTGTTAAAGTGAACCCTAATCCCCCTCATTCTTGTCATGAAGTGAGATCTACATTGGACATCCCAGGAAAGAATCTGGGAGTAAAGCCTCCACTTCCACATGACCTTGAACAAATTCCCTGATCTTCTCCATTCTAGTAACCAAGCAGTTGGATACACAGTCGGACTGTGTATTAAGCATGTCAATTCTGCATCTTCAAGAGAACAAGTGTTGCAGCTACAGTTCTGCAGGAGATGGGAGAAAGGGGTGGTCCTTGAGGCACATCCACAGCCCCTGAAACAGCACCACCAAATGGACCTCTATCATCTCAAACTCAGCTCCACTGAGTTCCTAAATGGTGTTAACCCTCAAGCTGATCTGAGACAGCAAACCACCTCAGAAGGTCAGAGAATGTGACCTTTCCCCAGCGACCTTGGATCCTTAACGCTTCTTCTAAAAATTGGTGTCTGGTCTCCATGAATAAATACCAAAGAGGAAGAGAAGAGGGTAGGTGGGAAATAGAGAAAACATTCTGTTTAAAAATGTATATATGTGTGTATCTACATCTATATAAATAGAAACCAAAATGGAACATGGAGGGGCACATGCTATTTTAAGGAGGAGCTGCAGTAGTAAAGTAACCTCCTGAGTGATGCTACTTTCTGGCCACATGCCTTCGTGTCCAGGAGAGGCTGTGGTGCTTTTTATTCTAGTCACATTGAATGCCTCTTACGAATCCATCCATCTTAATCAGCACCTACCATTTGCAGCAGCAGCCCCGCAGTCAGGAAGCAGAGGAGCAGACAGCAGGAAAGGACAGGGTGTGAGGGCAGTGGTGAGAGGTGACGTCATAAAAGGAAGGAAAGAAAGAAAGGGGGTGGGCAAGAGCCAGTGAGGAAGGGGAGGAGGTGAAAGCCCAATGGTCTAACTCCTCTGCCTCCACCTCCCTCATTTTTAATGGATTCTTCCTTCCTTGGTGTCACTCTCTCAGCCAGGGGAAGTGCTAACAGTGAGCCAGAATGGGGCCTGTATTTTCAGGGATGGACATGCTGCAGTGCTCAGAGGTTTGAGGAGCAGGTGCCCCATCAACTGAAGCTCCTGATGCAGGGTAGGTAAGATGTGCATAGTAGGAGGGAGACTAAATAGCTGTTCTCTGCATCTTCCCTCTGCTCTGCTCCCTCTGCTCCTTGCCTCAGCCTTATCCCACCACACGTTGGGAGGCCCTGGGTCTTGGAGCAGTCCTGCCTCAGCCACCTGACTCCTCACCCATTCATATACCATGGATCCTGCCCTGTTGTCCTTTGGAATGTTTCCACTGGAGTTCCAATCACCCAAAAGTTCCAATCACCCAAAAGCCAGGATCTTTCAAAGAGAGTCAAGGGTTCCCCACCCCACATAGTCATAACTACACAAGCCCCATAGCCTAAGCCTTAGCCCACCCATGCTAATCTGGCTGGGGCCTGGAGTGAATTCAGAGTTCAGAAAACCCTTGTGCCCACCAAGCCTTGGTTTTCCCTATCATAAGGCCTAGACCCTGCCTAGTATTTCACTTAACTGCTATAGTCAGAACACACTAGAAATTGTAGCCATCTTGGCTAGGCTCCTAAAACCCCTGCCAGCCCGTGGGCTCTGACTCCAACCCCTAGCTGGGAACTGAAGTCCCTCCTCAAAGCAACCCACAAGGGAATGTGACCATCTACCAATGTCACTATACTAGGGAGCTCCTAAGAACTAAACCCCTGGAAAAATCGGTACCAACCTGAATCAAGCCTGAGCTTGTTGTATACCTTCAAACCCTATTGTTTTTTAGTTACATTGTCTTCATTAGGCCAGTTCCCCAGGCCTGGTTCCCAGCTTTACCAGCTTTGCTCCTGAGGTTGGCCCTCAGCAAAGCCCTCTGGATTTTGATGTTTCCCAGGCAGGACTTGGCTAAAGGACTTCCGCTGGGACTAGTGGGAGTCTGATCATCTCAAAGTTTAGGGTTAGTGGGAAACCAGCAGGAGGTTCCTTGTCAGAGGAAATGCAGAGGGAACTCTGCGAGGTAACAGTCCTCAGGCCTGGTCGTGAAGCTGCAGCTGCTCTAAGAAATAAATCTCGAAATTAGACTCAACAATCCCAGAGTTAGAGGTGACCTATGTGTTATTTCCTCATCATCTCTTAATGTGTGCCTGAAATATTTAAAGAGACTAGTATTTATGAAGTGCCTATTCTCTGCTTATACATGTATTACTATGTTTAATCAGCAGAACAACTACAGACAAGAAAAATCATACCCATTTACAGATGAGGAAACTAACTCAGAGGATTTTGGTAACTTGTCTGAGCTCCAGGACTAATAAATGGCAGAGCCAGAGTGCAAATAAAACTCTACCGAATTCCGAAACTTATGATGCTCCCCACCGCTTTCCAGTAAAAGGAGAGAAAAAGCATAGGGATGGTAGAAGAGATGAGTGGGACACACGGAAAACCAGCTTCCTTTATCACAAGCTGTATCTTTGCCAAGGCTGTTATAAGAGATAAGGTTGACTGTGAGTTACAGTCTCTGGTTTCCCAGCAAGGACTGCTTGTATTTAGACAGTATTGCCTGAGAACCTGAGAGACTTGGGCTAGAACAACATGGCAAGAAGCCTCAACAAGCAGTGACCATACAGGTTGTATAGACAAGAAAACATTTTTGTCTTTGCTACCAGTGTATGCTGGTAAGAGGCAGGAGATAGGAAAAATCCATTTGTAAGCTATTAAATTGGAGATGTTGATTTGCAAGGCTGAACTAGAAATCAAGAAAGCTGCCTAATGGGAGGCTGCAGCATGCCAGAGGGTGAAATTAATGGGGGAAGAGGATCTTCCTTCAGTGGAGATGCCATGAATATAGAGAGGTAAGCCAGCCAGGGGTGTAGCTCCTCCTCTGAGGAGCAGGGAGCGAGGTGACTCCAAAGGATCCTTCCAGCCATTCTCTAGGTCACTTTCAATGACAGGGCTTCAGGGACATCCCATGTTCCCCATGATCAATCTCCTCAGTATTTCTCAAGATGTTTCCTTGTTCTGGACCCCACAGTTGAGAGCTCTGAAGTCCCATATCCTAAGGAAAGCTCCCTACTACCACACACACCCCCTACTACTTCAGACCCCATTACTTCAGACACACCACACTCAGACCCCATATTCAGCCCTTTTAGGAAGTCATTAAACTACTGAGAATCTTAGAAAAGCAATGAGTACTCTGTAGGAAAAAACACCCACACCCAGTTATCTACATGTTTACATTCAATGCCAGCAAAGAGTCCTTCTGCTCCAGAGAGTCTCCCTGAATCAAGCCAGGCTTCTGCTTCTAGAGACTGTCTTTGGCGAACTTTATGGGGATATCAGTACCCAATGAGAACAGAACCTAATTCCATAAACAGGACTCTCTAAATGGAGTAAGGCTGAGGGCTTCAATCTGCTTTTGCTCCAACTTTTCTCTCTCTTTACCATCTATCACAAGTCCCTGTTTCCCCCTGAAATTCTCTTGAGAATGCTTTTAATCCAGCTTGGAAGGTGTTCAGCACCAGGAATACAATGAAGGAGATGCAGCAGGACAGAAGGCTGAGCTGTGACTGGGGGCAGGAGAGAGGGGGCTGACTCACTCTACTTCCTGGATGGGGTAGTTTTGAGGATTAAGTGGAACTATGGCTGTACATTAATCAGGGGTCTCTAGACAAACAGAACCAGTAGGATATATAGAAGTACACAGAAAAGAAGAGTGGTTATAGAAATTGATTCACACAATTATGGCAGTAGAGAAGTCCTATGATCTGCTTTCTGCAATCTGAAGACCCACGAAAGCCTGTGGTATAATTCAGTCTGAGTCCAAAGGCCTGAGAACCAGATGCAGCAATATCCAAAGGCAGGAGAAAAGGGATGTCTCAGCTCAAGGAGAGAGAACAGATTTGCTCTTCCTTCACCTTTTGTTCTGTTGAGGCCATCAATGGATTGGAGAGGCCCACCCATACTGGGGAGGGCATTCAGCTTTATTGAGTTGACCAACCCAAATGTCAATCTCTTTTGGAGACAACCAGAAATAATGCTTCATCTAACACCCCATGGCACAGTCAAGTTGCCACATAAAATTAACCACCACACTCTGTAAACATGCTCCACAGACGTTAGCTTGTTCTAGAGTCAGACCTCTGCCGATTGGGAACAATATGACTTGACCATGTGACAAAGTCCTATTGATTAGAAATTAGTATATTATTCTATTGCCTAGTGGAGTTTTTGGGAGGTTGTATACATGTACACATTCACATGTACACCATTAATCAATTACCCTCCCCTGGAGTTGGTTTGGCCCCAAGGGTTGAAATCTATTTGACAACATCTCTTTGCTGGACATGGTCAGGTGGGCACTTAGTGAATGTGATCAGATCATATGAAGGACTTGCAATTTACACTTGCTCTGTGTCTTTGGGCAAGTAACCCATCATCTTGGGTCTCAGTTTCCTTATATATATGATAACAGAGACTAGATAACTGGATCTTTTCTAAAACTCTTCAGGATTAATGTTCTGGGATTCTATGCCACACACTCACATAAATATAAACAGGGAGAGAACTTTTAAAGGAAGTGATACCTGGAAAGTTAGATACTTTTCTTTAGTAATTGCTCTTCTCAGAGCAATAATATTTTTCTTAAATATTGATGAAAATATCCTTTGTAACTCACCCTGTCTGTATTCTATGAAGAGGCAATTTCAGGGGTGTGCAGAATAGTGGACACGGTAAGTTTCTTATTATCTGAGTGTCCAAAGCTCTACTAGGCACTTTACTCCTCTCTCAGTGATTTCTGTTCTCTCCTGACTATTTTCTGACTGTTCCCAGCTAATTTGAGGAAAGGCTTTGAATTGTTTTTTTCTAGTCTCTGCTTTTTTTCTTATGTTCTTTACATACAAGAGAAGTTAAGTGTGAAGAAGGGGAGCACATCTCTACATTGCTGAGAGCAAGAAATAAAATCTTCCCAATTACAGGTTTCTCTCTAATTTTCCTCTTTGAAGAATAATAAAACATTACACCCACCCATTTGCATTCTCTGAGCTTTTTGTCTCCAGTAGGCAGAGAGGGTGTAAAGTGAAATATACATATGTTACTGTGCAATGACTGCTCTGGTCCCTAGAAAAGGGACTGGCCTTGGGGAAAAGGAGAGTAATAAACAATGGTGTCTTCATAGTCCTTCCTCAAGCCACCTCATATGTGCTGACTTTCATACCTTCTCTACACACTTTATTATAAGTGACTCCACTCAGCAAAGACTTAAGGAGCACCTGGTATATGTCAGGCTCTGTGCTCAACCCAAGGATGACAGCAACCACAATAACACTTTATAAGTGTCCCACCTTTTCTGTGTATCAGATGCTGTTCTACAAGCTTTATGTGCTTTGCCTCACTCAATCCTCAAGACAATCCCACCAGGGAAGTATAACTACTATTTCCTTTGTGCAGATTGAAGAGATGGAGCACAAATTAACCCAAAGCCAGACCCCTAGTAACTGGAAGACCCAGGAGGTAAACCCAGAGTGTGGAACTCCAGAGTCTATGCTTTTAGCCTCCTCAGAATATAGCAGACCCTGGCCTCTCCTTCTACCTGCAGAGATGGCCATATGAAAAGATAATTAAGGCACCACAGGTAAAATTTCTTCCTATAGACCAGGGTTGTGGAGAGGAGGCCACTGTAGGTAGAGGGAATAGCACGTGCAATGACCTGTAGACAGGAACCTCTGTAGGGGACCATGGAAAGCAGTAGGTATGTGGAGGGGAGAGGGGGGTAAAGAATATTGATTGGGTGGTATGTAATTTGTGTCAACTTGATTGGGCCATGAGGTGCCCAGACATTTGGTCAAATATTATTTTGGGTGTTTCTATGAGGGTGTTTCTGAGTAAGATTAGCATTTGCATCGGTAGACTGAGTAAAGCAGATTACCCTCCTTAATATGGGTGGTCCTCATCCAATCCAATGAAGACCCTCCCTGAATAAAAGAGAATTCTTCCTGCCCGACAGTGTTCTGACTGGGATTTTTTTCCCTGCCTTTGGACTAGCACTGAAACATCAGCTCTTCCTGGGTCTTGAGCCTACCAGCCTTCAGACTGGAAAACGCCATTGGCCTTCCTGGTTCTCAGGCCTTCAGACTCAGACTGGAATTATACACTGGCTCTCCTGGGCCCCCAGATCACCAACTACGGATGCTGGGGCTTATCACCCTCCATAACTGTGTGAGCCAATTCCTTATAATGAATATCTCTCTGTCTCTGTCCTTGATCTCTTTCTACATCTTCTATTGGTTCTGTTTCTCTGGAGAACCCTGACCAATTCAGGTAGGAAGTACTGGGGGGCAGGGGGAATGAAAATGAAAGGGAAGTTGTGTCCAAATAATGACAAGTGATTGAGGCCATGGATGAGAGGCTAGACATAACTGTCCCTTGCCCTTCCAGAGAATTCCATGTTAATAAGCAACCAAGGTAAAACTCGTAGAGTGTCAGGCATGATCAGGGCAAGTGGAGGACGACAGGGAAGGGTCCTCACAAAGACCATAAAATAACACTGTGAGAGGCATTTGTAGTCCTAATCACAGGATGCGTCCTAGAGCTGAAGGGGCATTTACAGAGGTCCTAATCCTACCCTTTCGTTTATATAAGAGAAGGCTAGGGACAGGGAGAGGAGGCAGCTGGTCTGGGGTGATGCCTGTCACCAGCTCTCCCTCAGACACAGTCCAAAGCTCACTCCCAAGATCCCATCTTCCCACTGACCCAGCTGGCCCTGCCCAAAACAGGCCTGGGAAAGCTTCCCTGTGATGTAGAGAATGAGGAAGAATGGCCGCATGTGTGCGCACACACATATACACACATCCCATGGTTGTCATTTTGAGCCTAATTGTTTTAACACCAGCTGTCAGGGCTGCAAAATTCTTCTCTGATACCAGTGACCTGCAAGATCTCGAATAACGAGGATGTGTTTAAAAATAGTCCAGATTCCTGGAATTCACCTCTCCTTCTCACTCTCCCTGCTCCGTCTTACTGACAGGCCTGGTAAGAACTCCACTTCAAATTTGTGAGTACAAAGCCAAAAACTATGATTCAGATTTATTAGGAGTGGAGAGAAAAGTGGTGGACAAGAGCAGGAGCTGATGAAGAAGCAGGGACTCAGGCTGTTTGTCCAGCAAACCAGCTAGAAACCTTGGCAGAGACTCTCTCTAGCTTTCCTAATAGGGTGCTCACTTCTTCCACTGCCCCAAGCCAGGCTCCAGTTCCCCTGGGCCAACAAGCACCTCAACCACTATGATCTGAATACTCTTTGTTGGCAGTGGGCCTGCCAGCTCCCTGCAGCCCAGCCCAGACCCCACCGACTCTGCTCCCTCTGCCTCCCCGCAATGTGGCAGTGAGGGATAAACTAATTCTGCAGCCAGACAAACTCAAGGTCAAATCCTGGCACAGCTGCTCACTAGCTATGGGACTTGCCAGTCAAATTCCCAAATCTCTTGCAGTCTCAGTTTTCCAACTGTAAAACCTAGCTCCTACGATTGTCCTAAAGATAAATGTGAAGAATAAATTACCCTCCATTCCACACCGGGAAGGTAACAGAAATCCTTAAATATTTGTTCCTTTACTTCCCCTTTGTATGCCCAGCTGTCTTACTCTTTCAAACATACTTTGATGACATTAAGAAGGGAAAATTTCAGTCAGAAGGAGTTATCATGTTTGTGAAGGGGTTCGATCATTGTGTTATTTATGGCACTGAGCAGCTGAAAGCAAGTTCAACGTCCATCCTTGAGGAAATGACCAGGTTAAGACTCATTTCTTCTATGAAGTCATTGCAGGTATTCAAATTCTATTTTACCGACATGAGAAAATGCACATAATATGTTAGGAGAAGAATTTAGCATTCAGTATGCAAATTGCATTTATAATATCCTCTCATTAATGTGAATTAAAATACTAAAATAAAATTAGACAAGATGTTGACAGATTGGTACCGGGTAAAGACCTTATCAGTGAGAGTTTTCTCTTCATTTGTGCTTTTCTATTCCCAGAACAAAATGTTTAAGGAATGAATCAATAGTCGCCAGATCTTTAGTTTCGAAAGGGAAGAACGGGGCTGACACTGTGGAGAACAAAAAGTCTATTCCTAGACACCAAAATAAATTAAATGTTCTGAAAAAAGCTGTTTTCCATATTTAACCAAGTAGTGAGGTGGCCCAAAGAGATGGAGGAAATAAGTCTTGTTTCTATATCTGGTTTGATTGATTAAGAAAAGAGTTAAGAGAAATCTTTAAGAGCACTGGCTCCCATCCTGCAGATGGGGTGGACATGAACTGTGTGCAGACAGAGCCCACCAGTCACTTTGGGACAGCATGAGATGTTCAGCTCCAGGCCATAGTGCAAGTCATGGGGCCGGGTGGAGAAAGTTTCTCCAAGATTTAAGAACAGCTAGGACAACTCTAGTCTTGCTTATAAACATTTAGAGTATTTAGAGAAATATAAGAGAGGAAGATAGTCTGGTTGCATTGTTTCTATGACTTCCCCAGACCATGGGTTTAGTTAATAGAGATTTCCATCTGTGAAAGTAACCAAAAACTCTGTCCTTAGAGGAGTTGGGAGCACCTAACCCAACACACTCATGTTATAGACAAAGAAACAGACCCACTGAGGTGAAATGTTTTTATGAGTCATGGAGCCATTGAAAGACATATTTTGGATAAGAATCAAGCCCTCCTGGCTCCTAATCTTTTCTTCTTTCCACTAATTCTGAATGATGAAGTCCACCTTTAGAAGCCTGTGTGAGGCTCTATGGGAGAAGGGGGCAGGAGCAGAGCCTGGGGCACTCTCACTGCCCTGTCGCCCTCTAGTGAAGAGACAAGGTCCCTGCAGCTAAACCCTCCACAAGGCTGAAATGGGATCCAAATGAGAAATAAGGAACAGTGCATCACAGCACACTGTTTTCTTCCTCACTGAGCACATAATTGCTTTTTGATACACATATGTTACATGTTTTGGAGCATCATTTTTATTTCCTAGATATTCTGTTGTTTCCTCTCCTCGAGGCTTTGCCTTTCTGTTGTAGGAAAGTGTACCCCTCCTCCCAACTTAAAACAAAGCCTAGACGTGTCTGAATTCCCAATCTAGGCAGAAGAAAGAGCAAAACAGTTGCTGGATTTATATGTAATGATTTAGCACACGGGAAATGAGAAACAGAACTAACATTTACTGAGCATACGTTAAGTGTTAGAGACCATACCTGTATTTTCTCCTCTTACTCGAAAACAACCCTGTGAAAGATGAGCCTCATTTTTGAGGGGGAAACCAAAACTCAGAGAGTTAAAAAACGACCTGCTCAGAGTCACCCAGGTAGTAAGTGGTCTCTTTATAGCATACTTCCCTGAGACTCCCTCAAATAGAAGCTGAAGGAAACAGCTAGGCAGGAAAAGTCCTTGATCCTCAGAAACTCAAACTCTGATCTCATTGACTATACAAGTTTATTCCAACTGAGCAGAAAAACTTGTCGGATGTGTAAAGAAAAATTCTCCTCCATCTCCTGGAGTTGATCTCTGGATGGCAATTCTGGGCCAGCCAGGCTCACTCCATCACTGCCTCTGGGTCCACAGGAATGATGGCGTGCTGTCACTGCTGCATCTTGGGAGCTCACTAGAGTAAGGAAAGGAGAGCAAAGAGAGAGCCCATGTGTTGTGTTGAAGCAAAGCTGGGATGAGACAAAGAAGGAACTTCCTGACCTGCACGCCTCAGAACCTCACAGACTCTGAGTCACCAAAGTGTCGCCAGCTGGGCCTCTCAGAGCCAGTCACAGGCAAGTGGCATGTAGGCTTTGGATCTGGTCCCACTGATGACCCAGGAGCCCTTTGGGTTCAGGGCTTTGCACTTTGCACTTCAGGCCTTCCCAGTCTACACACATTCTCTCATTGCCCCCTTGCTCCCCACAGCTCCTCCTTTCAACAGACCTCAGGTTTCTAATCAGACCTTTGGGATTATTAGAATAACTCTCCTTTTCTTCTCTAGTAGATGCCTTAAGAGGATAAATCCATGTTCTAACTTCATAGGTTCCAAAGAATGTAAACTCTTTCCAGGCTCTCACCAGGGAAGTACAAATCATTTCAAACCACTTCTGCCTTTGTGCACTTTGTTCAAGGCATGTCCCTTCTAGGAACGCTCCGCTCTTCCCTGTCCTGGGATGGCCAGCACAGTCCTCCACAAGGACATCTGTTCTGAATTCTGAAAACCTTCTCTGGCATACTTTATCCATAATTACTTATGTCCATATATGATCTTCCCTCCTAGACTGAACTTTTGGGGGGAAGAATCACTCAGTATACAGATGTGGCAGTTTCATAACCCTTGAAGAGACCAAGCACTCAGCAGTTTTTGTCATTCTCTTCATTGCTGGGGGAGAAAGAAATTGTAGAGAGTATAAATTGACCAATACTTATAGCAAGTATAAAGGAGTAGGGGTGGTAAACGTTCAGATCCTCTCCCACCAGCCCCGCACAGGAGGCCCTCAGTAACATTCCTGACAAGGGATACACTGTTGAAAACTAATTGCTCTTCCCCATCCATGGGATAGACTGGGCCATGTGTTCAATAACCGCAAGCATTGTCTTCTCCCATCCAGCCCCATCACCATCATGGCCAAGACACCAGCTCTGTGCTGAGCACAGGACTGGGCACTCCGAGGGCCAAGAAAATGAGACAAAGGGGAAGTGGAGCACAGTCTCCATCCTCAGACTCTGGTGCCCCTTAGAGCTGGGATATAAAACTCAATCCTAGAAATAATCTGGGTATAGTTAACTGAGCAAGGCACCTTTGATTGTAATCCAGTGTTGTGTGAGGAGAGTTGGAGGGGTTCATGAGGGCTTCAAAGCCCAGAGAAAGGAGGTGACTGGCCCAGTTAAGGGCAGTGTTGAGGGCAGACCCACATCACCACCTCTATCAATCCCATCATTGTCACCCTCACCACCGTCATCACCACCATGCTTATCATCATCATCACCACTATCAATCCCATCATCATCACCATCACTACCAATCTCATCATTATCACGCCAACCACCATCACCACCACCACCATCATCATTCTATCTTCGCAGCTCTAGTTTGGGGGCTCTACACACTGTGCTTCTTCAGCTCACAAAATTCATAACCAGGAAGGATTCAGAAGGGAGGCTTGGCTGGGACTAAACAGGTTAATTCAGGAAGGACCACCCCCACCCCAAAGCAATTTAGCCTTGAAGTAATTAACGTTTTTTGTTTTTTTTTTTTTTGGTTTTTTTTTTTTACTATATATTTGCTCTATGGCAGAAGTGATAAAGCAGAGATGAAGCTGCATAGTACCTGTCTGAAGAGTGATCACATTCTATCAGAGGGACAAGTACATCACTGTGATCATCATCCCCATCATCGTCACCTCCTTTACCACCACCACCATTAACTCCATCAACCCCATTATTATCACCACTGCCATCACCATCACTGTGTTCATCAAGAGCACCACACCATCAATCCCATCATTATCAGCACCACTATCATCATCTCCATCATTATCACAATCATCACCACCACTATCATAACCACCACTATCACTATCAACCCCATTATCATCACCACCACCATCACCACCAACATCATCACATCACCACCTCTATCAATCCCATCATTGTCACCCTCACCACCATCATCACCACCACGCTTATCATCATCATCACCACTATCAATCCCATCATCATCACCATCACTACCAATCTCATCATTATCACGCCAACCACCATCACCACCACCACCATCATCATTCTATCTTCATCATCATCAGCGGCAGCACTGGTCATCATAGCTATCATACTTATACAAATACTATAGTATTTAATTTGTGTTAGCACTGTGGGTTACATTCATCCTCTCTAATCCTTAAATAATCTTTAAGTAGTAGAAATTATGATCCCCATTTTACAAATGAGTAAAGTAAGGTTTAGAGAAGCTACACAACCTGTCCAATGTCATACTGTAAGAACTGGGATTCTGGAGTGGGTCTATTTGACCGCAAAACCTCCCCTCTTTCTGTTTTTTCAAGCTGCTCCATCAACATATAACTATGCCAACTCATGATAAATGCTCTAACAGACATAGGTAAGGAACTCTGCAAGCACAGAGAAGGATGTAGTTAATTCTGCTTGAGATGGTGAACAGGAAGTTCATAGCGGAAGATACTGTCAAGGTGAACTTTTGGGAAGGCTTTCAAATCCTGGTGGAAAGAAAGATGGCCATATGTTTCAAGGAGAGGGAGGAACATGTACAAAAACAGGGAGTGGGAAGGAGTGTTGGGTAATGAGTGTACAGAAGGTCCTGGAGCATTGCATGAGTGAGTAATTAGTGAGTGAGGGAGAACAGTGACAGCTGGGACCAAAATGTAAGGGTTTCATCCCCTGAGCTGCAAAATGGAGTTAAGTCTATCAGTTTGGAGGAGCCCTGGGAGTCTTGAGCCAGAGAAGTGAAATGCTCAAATCTGTCTTTAAAAGCTCACTGTGGGACAAATATGTCAACAAGGATGTTTATTATTCTGAAGTTTATAAAAAGTGGCAACTGCCGATCAGATCAGCAATAGAAAACTGGCTAAATATTTCCATACCATGGAAGGCCGTGCAGCCATTACAAATGAGCGTACATATGACCCAGCAATTCATTTTCTGGTTATATACCCAAAAGAAGTGAAAGCAGGGACTTAAAAAGATATTTGGACACCCATATTCATATCAGCACTATTTATAATAACTAAAAGGTGGAAGCAACCCAAGTGTCCATGAATGGATGAGTGGATAAAATAAATGTGGTCTACACTACGATGGAACACTGTTCAGCTTTAGAAAGGAAGAAGACTGTGATTCTAACACATGCCACAACATGGATGAACCCTCTGGTTGGATTTTACTCCTCAATAAAAGGAAAGAAAAAGGCTCGTTTTATACCAATCCCCTTGCTTCCAGCTTGGGATGCTGCTCTGATACTTGGAGCTGTGGTAGCCAATTTATGACCATGAGAGACAGTTCAGGAGAGTCACAGAGACAAGGATCCAATGTCCTAACATTTTTAAACTGCTAGATCATTCTTGGAAATGCCCATCTCCAGCATCTTGTCATGTGAGATAATTAAATGTCTTTGTTATTTAGCCTCTGTTAACTGAGTATTCTGTTCCTTGACACCAAATGCATCTCAAGTAATATGCCCTCCTCAAAACCAGGTGCTAATGGGAGAGCTTTTATTGTTCCAGCGGCATAACCTGGGTCCCAATGACCGTTTGATGCCTGAAAACTAATACTTCCCTTATAACAGGTCAGACTTCCTGCAGCCCTTTACTTGCACAAAGAAATAAAGTTTAGTTATTTATTAGTTGTTAGTTATCAACAGCATGATTGCCACCAATTATCAAGGAATCCAGAGCAGAACAGATGACACCAAACCCACAGAAGAAAACAGGCTGGTGGAGCCAGCTCTTCTCTCCCGGCCCCGCAACAAAGCACACCTGGTGAAAAATGCAGGAAGCAAAACAAAAGGGGGAAAGCTCTACAGGGATTTCATGTACTCGGATGCAAGGGTGGGCCAGGGAGCACTATGGGAACCTGAAGTTCATCTTTGGCGGCCCTGGCTTCATTCTAGGCTCCTTCATCTGGTCTTGCTCCCCTTCCCTTGAGGTAGGAGAGGTAAAACTCAGGTGAGTGTAGCAATCAGCGGAAAGAGCTTGAGGTCACAGAGGTGGATGGCAGGGCTGAGGTAGTAGGGACCTGAGCCAAGAAACCAGGACTGAGTGAGGAAAGAGGGGGAAGCATGGGTCCACCTTTTTCTCACTGTTGCCTGCAGGGACTGAACTGCATCTCTGACTGTAGCATTTGCTACATGGGGAGGACAGTGAAGCTCTGTGCCAATGAGGGTCTGCCAGCCCATCGTCTGCACCTCACTTGTGACCCCTGTGGAGAAGTTGCTGGTTTAACCAAGGATTCTTTCATTTTATTCTCACAATGCCCTGTCCTGCTCAAACACCCTCACTGGCTCCCACTGTCCACAGAGTCAAGCCCTATCTCTCATCAAATCATTCACAATACCGCACCACGCCAGCCTTGTTTCCCACTTGGCTCAGATGTCTACCCTAAAGTCTGACCCAGGTACACAGGCAGATGGGCAGCACATGAAAACCTGCTACCTACCCCCAAGAATTTCTCTGATTCCCTCTTCCTCAGATTGGAGCATTCCATCCCTTGCCGTGCTCAGCCCCTCGGGGGCTCCACAGGCTTCCCACAGAGTCCACAAGCAGACAGAACACATCTGTCTGGGCTGAGGTGCTGCTGGGAGCCTGGGTAAGCCACAGGCCAAGCTGCTCCTATCATGCAAAGCAACCTAGTCACAGGGCCCCAGGCCTAATGAAAAAGAGCACCTGTGTCCACTGCAGCCTGGTGGCTCTCCTGGAGCTAAATCATCCATTTAGACACAAGAGGACCTTCAAGTCCAAAAAGAGCAAGGGCTAAGAGGGAGTTGTTCTTCTTAAACTGCTGTCTAAAGCTGTGTAGGGACGTTTGTTAGCAGAGACAAGGAGTTGGGCCCCCAGCTACATATCTCCTAGAAAGTGAACAGATGTGGGTTGCAACTTCTTGGCCTTTGACAACTCACTCCATAGTAAATCAATGTCTGTCTGTCTGTCTGTCTCTGTCTCTCTCTCTCTCTTTCTCTGTCTCTGTGAAAAGAGATATGGCCTGCTGGAAATAGCATGAATTTGGAATGAGACAAATTTGGGTTCAAAATTGGTTCAAGTCTTCCTTCCGTAGAACACCTGACCAGTACCCCTCAAACATGTCAAAGTCAACAAAAACAAGAAAAATCTGAGAAACTGTCATAGTCTAAAGAAGTCTAAGGAGACATGATGACAAAAATTCCTGAACAGGATTTTGGAACAGAAAAAGGAAATTCAGGAAACTAAGGTAATCTGAATAAATATGGGCTTTAGTTAGTAATAAAGTATCAATATTGGTTCATTCATTGTGACACATATTCCATACTAGTGTGAGGCATTAATAATAGGGGAAACTGGATTTGGAATATATTGGGACTCTGCATTACCTTTGCAATAATTCTGTAAATCTAAAACTGTTCTAAAATATGATGTTTATTAAAACATAATAATAATAAGCAGCCCTAGGAGCACCTGGGTGGCTTAGTCCTCTTAAGCAGCTGACCCTTAGTTTTGGCTCAGGTCATGATCTCAGGGTCATGGGATTGAGCCCCACACTGGGCTCTGTGCTCAGTGGGGAGTCTGCTTGAGATTCTCTCTCCGTCTTTCTCTCTGCCCCTCCCCCTGCTCACATGCATATACTCTCTCAAATAAATAAAACATTTGAAATAATAATAATAATAATAACCAGTGCCAGCACTTCATGTGATATGACTTTGGGAAAATTATTTCCCTCCCCTAAGTGTCCACTCCTCGCTTACCTCACAGAGATGATACAGCATATGTAAAATGCTTTTCTAACACAATGTCTAGCACACAATCAGCACTTGTTAAACATTTTTATTAATTCCACACAAGAAATGTATTTAAGAGTCAATAACTAGTCCACACTCAAAACTTTCCAATTTTTCCCCAAAATGTCCCTTATAGCATTTTTTTTTTTTTTTTTTGGTCTAACCTCAATGCTTACATATTCTGTTCCCACTGCCAGGCCTCTCTAGTGTCCTTTAATCTAAAAGAATAGTCCTCCTACCTTTTCTTCTTTCATGACATTGACACAAAGTGAAACCAGATATTCTCAAGAAGCCAAAGAACACAAGCTTCCTCTCCCATACAAGTACTAAGCAGGCCCAACCCTACTTAGCTTCGAAGGTGAGACAAGATTGGGTCCATTCAGGATAGTGTGGCCATTGACTGACCACCAGCTTCCTACCACAGCAGCTGCTGAAATCTGGCTAGAGTGACATGGTCATGTTTATTCATAACGTCCTGCTACACCATGCCATGCTTACTATGCACTAGGTATTTTGCTATGCACACCATATCCATTGCCTCTAATTTTCAGCAGCCCTATCAAGTCAAGATTATTATCCCTATTTGTCAGGTGAGAAAACTAAATCTCAGAACAGTTAAGTAATTTGCCCCAACCCACAGCAGTTACCAGCAGAGCTGGAATTTGAACCAGCCCCAAACTCATGCATCTTTCCACACACTGCACTCCCTTCAGGGATACCCCACCTACTAGGAGAGACTGCCATGAAAACAAGCCATTGTAACAATACCGTGACAAAAGTGCCATCACATAAGCAAGTGGGGAATGTCACAGGAACCAAAAGAAAGGAAATATGGATTCTCACAGATACCAGGGGGCTACCGGGACAGGAGTCCCAGGCAGGCCCTTGTGGGGAAGTAGCATCCTGCCCAATAGCCACAGAGTAGACAGGCATTCTCCAAAAGGGCACAGATACATGGTAGATGAGACTGGAGAGGAGGAGAGACAGGCTGAGAAGGGCTCTGAAAGTTTTCATTCATTCATTCATTCATTCATTCATTCATTCAACAAGTACTTTGGAAGATTCTACCAAGTACCAGGCTTACCCTAGCTGCTAAGTGTACCACAGAGAACAAAAGGGGTAAAGACCCCTGGCCACACGGAACCTATAATCTAATGGGGAAGGAGAAAGTAAACAATCAAGTGATACAGATGGACTTAAGTGTCATGGAGAATACAGCAGAGGTGACAGAGAATTCCTGGGGTCAGAGAGTTGTGCTTTTTAATAGATGGAAAGGCCTCAGTGAGAGATTTCAGTAAAGACCTGAAGGAGGGAGTGAAAGGGCTGCTGGTGGTGAGAGTGCAGAAGAGGTCCAGCTGGAGATAGCCATCAAGGCAATGTGGCCAGCTAAGAGCAGTACCGTACTCTGGGGTCCCCTGAAGGGCCCATGTGATACCAGAGGAGTGACACTCATATACCTATAAGGACAACAAGACAGTCCAGGCATGTTTGTGCCAGGCATCATGGCCACCAGCTTTGGACCATCCACTGTGTCAGTGATGGAGGCCCTTAGCTCTTTTTATGCCCACTAAAGACCCAAGTGAGGAGAATGTGGAACATGGCAGGCAGGGCCTTGAAGCCCCTATCAGTGTTTGCAAAGAAATCCACCTATTTTGACAATGCCTCAGGTCAGCCCTGCAGGAGTGACCCCCAGCCTGGCATTCTAGGCGTAGGACCCTTACCATGTCCCCACACCCCACCTCTGACTGCCAGTGTGACACATGGGAAAGTAATGGTCCAAGATGATTTGAGATCTCTGCCGTCTTCAGGAACTGCTGTGCAGGTAAATTTGACCTGGCAAATTACTTTATGTGTCTGTGCCTCCATTTTATCATCTGTGAAATGAGGATAATAATGACACCTATCTCCTAAGAAAAATTACGTGAATTAACAAGTGAAAAGTATTCATGATACCATGTTCACATAGCAGGAGCTCAATAACTAAGTGCCCATCATTAGTGTCATTCTAACTGCTGTCATTATTATTATTAGCATTGTTATTGATGGTAGTCCCAGACTATACTCTTAGTAGACCTAAGAGCTTACAGTACCACAGGGAAGGGTGGAGAGCTTGAAAAACAAAAGCAATGGACAAAATAGTTCCCCCCCTTCCCACCACGTGTTTTCCACCCCACACTGTATGTGCCCATCTCCATGGCCATCACCTTTTTTTCCAATCTAGTGCCCTCATTTCTCTGGATTAATTTTGGTTTTGATAGTCTTCCCGGTAACTCATCTGTACATACATTAGCAGCTCATTAATTACCACAAACAAATACATTTTGCCTCATGTCAGGCCACTTGTAATCCATTGCTCTAACAAACACAACTCCATTCTATTAACCTTCAGCACCTCTAGGACATCTGCCATCCAAGACTTGGCTGACATGCACTGGGCCCCCAGGAATAAAACAGTACCTTGTTGGGTTGCAGTATTTTGGCTTATAAAAGCAGTAAGAGCCCTTCTACATCTTTAGACCACACCCAGCCTCCGTCTAAAGATAAAAATGGGGCCCAAAGAGGGGAAGTGAGTTTCCCAAGGTCACACAGCAGACTGGGGGCCAAGTTGAAATGGGAACCTGGGTTTCTAAGTGAACATGTATTAGGCACTTACTACACACCAGGCACTTCTCTTCACAGTGACCCTAAGCAGCAGGGAACATCAATACCTCTGTCTTAGAGAGAAAGACACCAAGGCTCAGAGAAGTTACAGAACCTGCCCAAGATCTTCTGCTATATGTAGGGAAATGCAAGAGGAGGAGGCTGAGAAAACTCACCTGATTCACTAGGTGGTTTTCTAGGGGTCTCTCCATCAAAGAGCAGAGGAGAGGAGGGCTGTGAGGGAGGGAGAAGAGGATTTAACATAGCACTTTACAAGGTGAGGTGGAGAAATACTCACTCTTAAGGCCAAAGAGGTGCAGACTTGGGACTCAAAGCTGTGTGTACTTATTTGAGATTCATGCTCATGGTTCTCCAGCTGTCTGTCTGGGAGGGCTCAGTCTGGGTCAGCCTGGCAGAGGCAGACTCCAGATGGTGAAAGACTAACTTTTGTACCAGCAATTGTTGCCCCAAATTCATTGAGAGACACTTAATATTTGGCCTCTTTTGGTGAAATTGCAGTGCCTGGATCTGGCCCGGATCTGTGTTTCTGATGGGAACCATGCCATCCATCAATCCATCTGTAGTGGAGGGAAGAGTATATCCCTGCATTTGGTATGGAAACCGGCACCCGAATATTTATATTGATTCTCTACCTTGCTTTGCAGAATGAGTTAAAAATCAAAACCTGCTTCAGAGGGGTTCCTTAAGTAGGAAGGATTTGTTATAGGAAGTCCAGGGGCCATCTTCCAGTCCACCTGTACCCAAACCACTCCTGTGGGGGAGCCCCTATGAGGCCACCAACCTCCTCCAGCATTTGCAATCCTCCTCCAACCTCCAGGTCTATAGGACAGACTGAAATCATCCCAGGCCACTATGTGAAAACTCAGCTTTGTCCAAACACTTCTTTACTCACACAGCAGACAGGTCTAACGGGCCAGAAGGGATTTGTGAGGCACTCCAGATCCATCATAATCTGAGTGTTTAAAGGTCCCCAAATGCCCATTTAGACAATCCACATTTTCTAACAGCTAGTAAATACTCTGGGACCCCGGTCAGCATTTTTAAAGGTCCTTAAATAGCTCATTTGCATAATCCATATTTTCAGAGCCCCTAAGCATTTGTCCTACCTACATAATCTCAATCTTTATTATGCATGAGGAAGAAAAGGGCTCCCAAGGAGTGTAGCAGCCCTTCACATCCCTTCTGGGAGAATTGATTCTTGTTTTTTAAAATGACCACATTTTCAAAGGCAGGCACGGAGCTAACCACAAAAGGAAAATATTTAAAGGGAAGCTGTTAACCTGTGTAAGCCTGCAAAATGTTCTTTCCTTGAAGGCAGGAAAATCCCCTGCGGGCTCCCAAGGATGCTAATTACACAACTGGCCCCTGCAAACACTTCAATTAAGGTCGGAGGGCTCCCCCTCCCTTCTCTACCTCTGTTGGTTCCCTCCTGGAAGCCAGGAAGGAAGAACACAGGTTCACGTGAACATCTTTCTCACCCTTGCTTTTCCAGCTGGGTCTCAGCTCAAAGCTTATCCGGGGTAAGAAAAAGGCAATTCACTAAGAGAAATTTGGGTGTCAGGATTGTGGACCATTCAGCGCACATCCTGGGTAAAGCCTCTGTCCAGTGGGCCACAGGAAAGTAGCTTCTTGCTCTTATCAGAATAGTGGCCCAGGACAGTGAGAAAAAGCTCCTTGTGAGATAAATCCAAGGCAAGAAAGAAAGACCCACATTACTGCCCCTCTGCTCTCTGGGATGGAAAAATGATCTGTCCCGTTAGGATGGACATCTGAATTCTGAAACATCTGTCACCACAAGCAAAACATGGACAACCCTCCCCAACATTCTGCTGAACCAGGGAAGCCAGGCCAGAAGAGTCCACGTGATTCTGTTCCTACAGACTTCTAGAACAGACAAAGTTACTCTGTGATGGGAGAAGCCAGGATGGTGGTTGCCCTGAGGTTAGGGTGGGACAGATGTGTGGGCATTTCTAAGGTGCTGTTAATAGCTTGATCTAGGTGCTGTTTACCTGGTGTGTTTACTCTGGGAAAATGCACAGAGCTTTACTTTTTTTTTTTTTTTTTTGGAGGTAACCCAAATCCCCTTAGTTCAAGTTTCAACTTCCCCAATGCCATTCAGCATAGCTCTTAAATACCCACGCCCTGCCCCTTTATTCATGCTTTTCTGGGGATACCAGGATGCCCAGCTATCTGTGTAAAGGGGTTCTTCATTCTGTGTCCAAATTGTTGATTTAAGAAAGATCTAGGGGGGGAGGGGAGTATTCATAGAAACAAGGATATCTCTTACTCCCCACATCTGCAAGAAACACCACCACCTTAGAGAGGGGTACCGAGTTAGGGGTGGGGGACTGACACAAAAATCTCAGCCAGGTCTAGCAAAGCGTAAGTCTCCCTATCGAATGTCTTTGAAGCTGGGAATGGGCCTCAGGCCAGGTGTCTGGGTCTCTCCATCCTCTGACAGGCTGCGGGGCTGGCCCAACTTGAGACTCACCTCCAGGTCCTACAGAGATAGGCTGGAGCTCAGAACCAAAGGCAGGAGGAGGTAGAGAAAGCCAGGGAAGGGTTTTGGGGAGGGAGATGACAGGCTGGGGAGGAGGAAAGGAAAAAAGAAAGGAGGTAGAAAGAAAATTGCCCTGTATTGAGTGTGGGCTGGGTGCGGGTCGTGTTGGTGCCAGCAAATCACACCTAGGTCTCCAAATCTCCTCTTTTTGGCCAGGGCTGGGCGGGGACGACAGGGAGGGCAAAGCTACTTCTTCAGTGCGGCTCTCAGCAGATCCTTTGCTAACACCCTGCACTGCCTGCTCCCCGACTCGCCACCCCACCTATTGCCCCCGGTCCCACCCCAGCGGCCGCTGAAAGCGCTCAACCCTCTGCCCTTGGTCTCTGGCACCCTGCTCGGAGCTCCCCCTCGGAACCCACCGGCTAGGCACTACCCCGCGCGCAGCCCGCCAGGCCAAGGGACGCGCGCCCAGGCGATGAGGAATTGGACAGGAGGTTCGACCGAGAGTGCGATTTCCGGGAGGGACCTTCCACCACTCAGACTGTGGCCCCTGCGCGTCCCGCCCGGGATGCTGAGAGCGCGCTCCGCACAGCAGGTCGGCGCCGCGGCCGCGAGTGACGTCGCGCGCCCTGCCTGGCCACCCCGGGTGAGTGTGAGCGCGTCGAGCGGGCACTGCGCTCGCCCCCGAGCTCCGCACCGGGAGCCTGGAGACCATACCATCCGGCTGGGCCCAGCGCCCCGTCACCTTCGCCCGCGCGACCCCTCCGGGGGTTGCCCGAACCGTCACCAGGAAGTCCCCGTCCTCTCCCCGAGAGCGCCGCCGGTTGGCTGGCCTTAAGGGCACGGAGCCCTGTGCGGGGGCGTTACGAAAGTCCCCGTCTTTCCCGTCAGGGCCAGGAATGACATCATCCCCTGGAGTCCTCGCCCCCATGCCTTCATCTGCTTCGGCCAGAGTCCGAGCGCCACTGAGGAGTCCCCACCTGCTCTTGGTCCCCTCTCCTCCATACCCCCTTTCGGAGCCAGCACATCTTTCCACCGCCCCCGCCCCCCCCCCCCGCCGTCTCTTCCCTTGAGGAGCCTGTGAGGCCCCAGAGCCTCCTCTGCCTCCATTTTCCCAGTTCCTTCCTAGCATCCACCTCCTCTCAGATCTTCAAGAGCCCCAATCCTGAGCAAATCACCTTTCAGATGATAATAGGTAGGACAAATGGATATATACATGGATAGATATGTACACATAGATGATAGATTCGTATCAATAGACGATAGTTGGACACATGGGCAATAGAGATAAATAAATGGTAGATAAGTATGGATCTATGATAGATGGATAGAAAGATAGTGGATGAGAAGATGGATGGATGGATAGATAAACTAATACATACAAAAAACCCGGGGACTCCAGTCTGGCCAGGACAGTACCCAGGCTTTCGTGACCCACTGGGTAGAAATGAAGGTGCAGGGTCCCACCTACATAAACTGTGTAAACTGTAAAGTGTTTCAAGCAGCTTAGCCTGGACACCCAAGTTGTGCTTGTAGATGGCTTGAGCACAGCTCCAGTTCCACTGGGCTTGCCTACTGGCATTGCCAGAACAATTCATCCATTCTTTCCACAAGCATCTGCTGACCTGCTGTGAGTCACGCACTGCAGGGTCCAGTGAGCCAGGGGCTGTGTGCCAGGGTGTGTACCTCCTTCCCAGGGGCTGATGTTTTAATATCAGACCCCCACACAGTAACTCTGTGTGATAGGTGATAGATGGAGAATTATGAAGCATACAGGAAGGAAAGCATTTGACCTGGGTTTTGAGAAATAGGTTGGGGACAGTCCTAGGAAAAGGAAAGGCATTTCAGGCAGAGGCACCAGGATGTATCCACAGGAGACATGGGCCTGATCTCCTGGGTTCCGGGGGGTAGTCTGGTGGCACTGGGCAGCCAAGTGGGTGGGTAGTGCATTGTGCTCAGAGAAGAGCAGGGAGCTGGCCGAGGCCAGGTTGAGAGGGGCTCTGACCATCAGCCTATCTCATCTGTTCCTGAGTCCTCTCCTAGACCTGTCCCCAGGCACCTAAGGTGACATAAGTGAATCCCCAGGCCTCTTGGCCAGGTCTTCAAACTACGGACACATGATAATACAAGAGTTAATCAGCCTTCATACGGGAGATGCTCCAGATGTCAAAGGGTTATACTGCTGTCAGCAGGCCCTCCATCTGTCTGACCTAAATCCCCCCACCCACCCAGGTCTGCCTCCCCCTCAGGGTGACTCAGCTCGTGGCTCACTTCCTGCCACCAGCTGAGATGTGTAATTGGTTACCATAGTGATCACAAGGAGCCAGTTCTTACCTATCTTTCCTGGGTGTCTAAATTGCTCCTGAAATGAACGCCAGGGCACAGCTGCTCACCTACAGAGGTATCTGACAGGCGGCATCTCTGGGTCTTCTTGCCCTGCATGATCTCAGAATGGGGGCAATGGTAGGAAGAGGGGAGTTCATAATAGATGCCTCCAGCATGGGAATGCTAGGTTGGTTCTTCCCTCCATATGATTCAGGTCTCCAGAGGGAGAAGGACAAAGAACATGAAGTCAGGAGCTAGAACTACCACCAGATTTTAGTGTCTGTGGAAAAACCAGGACTTTCCACTACTCCAGGTCATGACACAGAGGTACCTTTCGAGAATACATTTGGGAGAGAGGCATACTTTTTTTGTCCAATGTTATCATTCTCATAAAAGTTGTATGCACAACACAAACGTATACACACCCCTAAACATACACAGAGCACCATAATACTATTTCTGAAACATGGTCCATTCCTCCTGCCCGAAACTTTCGATAGCTCCCCAGTGCCAAGAAGACCAACCTTCTCAGCCTACCCCCAGCCTCCTTTTAAATCTCTCTTTCACGATGTAGCTAATAACCCTCCTCGCGGCCCCTGACAGAGTCCTGCCACCCCAGCGTCACAGCTTCAGCAGACTAATTCCTGCTTCCCACGGTTCTCCAGCCACTGACTTCTGCCTGGACAGCCCTCACTTCATGCCGGTGAACTGAAGTAATCCTCAACCTCAAGGCTCAGTCCCAATGCTTGGGCTTCCTCATCTCTTTCTTATTCCCAGTTAAAATGAAATCCCTCCTTCCCTCTGCCCTGGGATCCAGAAACGCCTCCCTCCCAGGTAAAGAGATGGAGTATCAAGAGCAGAGGGGCCAGATCCTTCACCTCTGGACTTCTGGACCGCCCCCCTTCCTAATGGTATTGCCTTCCTCCCAGCTCTCCAGAATTGCAGCTGCCCAAAGGGGGAGGAGTTTCTGGGCCTTCTCCTCTGGGGATGGGGACAGGGCTGCCTGACATCAGGCAAGGGAGGCAAAAGACTCAGTAACGGGCCACTAAAACATGCAGCTGGTAACTTCTTTCAAGATATGTCTCCAAAGGCAAAGGAAACAAAAGCAAAGATGAACTTTTGGGACTTCATCAAGATCAAAAGCTTTTGCACAGCAAAGGAAACAGTCAACAAAACAAAGAGGCAACCCATGGAACGAGAGAAGATATTTGCAAATGACAGTACAGATAAAAGGTTGATATCCAGGATCTATAAAGAACTCCTCAAACTCAACACACACACAACAGACAATCATATTTAAAAAAAAAAAAAGGCAGAAGATATGAACAGACACTTGTCCAATGAAGACATACAAATGGCTATCAGACACATGAAAAAATGTTCAGCATCACTAGCCATCAGGGAGATTCAAATTAAAACCACATTGAGATACCACCTTATACCAGTTAGAATGGCCAAAATTAGTAAGACAGGAAACATCATGTGTTGGAGGGGATGTGGAGAAAGGGGAACCCTCTTACACTGTTGGTGGGAATGCAAGTTGGTGCAGCCACTTTGGAAAACAGTGTGGAGATTCCTCAAGAAATTAAAAATAGAGCTTCCCTATGACCCTGCAATTGCACTCCTGGGTATTTACCCCAAAGATACAGATGTAGTGAAAAGAAGGGCCATCTACCCCAATGTTTATAGCAGCAATGGCCACAGTCGCCAAACTGTGGAAAGAACCAAGATGTCCTTCAACGGATGAATGGATAAGAAAGATGTGGTCCATATACACTATGGAGTATTATGCCTCCATCAGAAAGGATGAATACCCAACTTTTGTAGCAACATGGACGGGACTGGAAGAGATGATGCTGAGTGAAATAAGTCAAGCAGAGAAAGTCAATTATCATATGGTTTCACTTATTTATGGAGCATAACAAATAGCATGGAGGACAAGGGGAGATGAAGAGGAGAAGGGAGTTGAGGGAAATTGGAAGGGGAGGTGAACCATGAGAGACTATGGACTCTGAAAAACAGTCTGAGGGTTTTGAAGGGGCAAGGGGTGTGAGGTTGGGGGAACCAGGTGGTAGATATTAGAGAGGGTACGGATTGCATGGAGCACTGGGTGTGGTACAAAAACAATGAATACTGTTATGCTGAAAATAAAAAAACAAACAAATAAATAAATAAAAGAAAAAGAACATGCAGGTGGTGTTCCAGCTACACCCAGGCCCAGCCTGGGGCCCAGATCTCACCTAGTGGTGGAGTAAGCCACTTGTTGGCAGTCTCTGGCCTCCAGGACACAGCTTACTGAGGCTGTGGGTCAGAACACACACAGGCCCCAGCCGAGCCTGCAGACAAAGCCCATGGAGGCAAGGCTAACGCGGTTAATTGGTTCCAACCTTCAGCTAAGAGTACAAGCATTGATTGGGCACCCGTGGGGCTCAGAAGCTGTGACCTCTGAGGATTCTTTACTTCCTTATAAGCTTGAACCCAGAAAAGAGAAATCCGATCAGAGGTCATGGTGCTCACTTCCAGCTGGGCCAAAGCGTGGCAGAGAGGCAGTGGGTTATAAATAGTGGAGGAGCAACCACTAAGAAATCAATGGCAAAGAGAGAAGAAGGCTCTCTTCCCCCTGGCAGAGCATGACAAGGAAGAGCCAGAGAAGAGCCAGTCCCAGTTAGAGCAGATAACAGGGAACAATG
Organism: Mustela putorius furo; assembly: GCF_011764305.1. NCBI lineage: Eukaryota > Metazoa > Chordata > Mammalia > Carnivora > Mustelidae > Mustela > Mustela putorius. The sequence goes on from NW_025421325.1 coordinate 19,015,851, forward strand.
GGCCACCTTCCCCCTCAGCCCAGTCACAGTCCCCTTGCCTGTCTCCAAAGGGCTTGCACTTGTTCTGGCTCCCAGATCATGGGCACTTACAGGGTGGGAATGGGACATGGCAGCTTCAAATGAAGGTCTTGGGAGCTGTGCTAGGGTTTTCAGTGGAGCCAGTGGGTGGCCCCAGTCAGTGTGATTTAATTTAGGAAGCGGGCACTGCCTGCACATACCACCCCCAGAAACCTGAGCCTGTTCTCCTGTCATTCCTCCATCCCTACAGAAACTCATCCGTATTTGGGACAAGATACTTGTCAGGCAAAATTATCTTGTCAGGCAAAAATTAATTCAACAAATAATTGAATTAAGAATAGGAGTCCCTACTCTGTTCCAAGCCCTGTGCGTGACCTCTTCTATAAAATGATGGTAGTTCTACTTGTGACCTGTGCTTTACAGGCTATTTGTGAGAATCAAATGCGAAAGTCAACGCCAATAGACTTGCAGCCTGTGAGGTGTTAAGCACATGATGGGAGGTGTGGCTTGACAGGGAGCTGCTTCCAAGACAGACCCTTAAGAGTCTCCTTCCCGGGCGCAGACTGAGCAAGGAACCCTTGATTGATATTATTGGCTAGTTTCTCAGGCCAACTTTGTAGTTTTTTCCTAATACAAGGATTGAGGAAAGATTTTTTATATCCTTCTAAAAGTTAGTTGACCTCTCTGTGTGTCATTTCTCATTTGTAAAGTGGGGATAGTACAAGTAATTATCTTATAGGATCACTGTGAGGATCTGAAGAGTTCCCATAGTTTAGAACAGCTGGCACACAGTAGGTACTATGCAAGGAGGAGCTACTTATGACCATGATGCCATCTGCCAGTAGGAAATGAGGATTAGGGCTCACCCTTCACCGAGGAGCTCAGGGAGACTATTGGACAAACACCTCTGGCATCAAGCCCTAGTCTCTCCAGGTCTTAACCTACCTCCAGACAACAACTTCCTTGGTGCAGAGATGTGGGGTCCCTTTTATAAATGCACACTAGAAACTTCAGAGTCTCACAGGGGAAGAAAGGGTAAACAAAGAACACTGTCTTTGCTCTTCCTACAATCAAGTGGGTGAAAAGTTTGGATTTTCCTTGCGATAAGGATCAGAGCAAGGCATCCAGCTACCGTGAGGGAGAGCTGAAGGTTTCTTGATGCTGCAGGCTTTCATTACATTCTATCAGATTAAGGATGCTCTTAGTATTTAAACCCTTGGGCAGAGGCACTGCCTTGTTTAAGTAGTTGTTTCCACTCATAACACAAATATTAATTAATAATAATTGCCTCCACAGAGCCCAGCAGAGATCATAATAGCTTCTGGTCTGCTGTCTCTCTCAAGCAGAAGTCCCAGCTCAAAAAGAGTAAGAGGAAGTTATGACCAGGAGCCCAAGCAATATCATATAGGATCCTCAAAGCTCCAAAGTACATGGAGACTTTGTTGTGAAGCACATCAGTGTTCATGATTGCTGTATATTCTTGGTCTTGCTGTACTTTTAATTCCAAAGAACATCCAAACATACAGATTTTCCCTCCTTTATTTTTTGTTTTATTCCCTGCTAAGTCTTAACCAGCCTCAGATATCACTGTGATAAGACACAATCCCTGCCCTCAAGGAACAATTAGGGTAAGGCTATCTCCTTGAACTTGGCCCAGTTCCTCATAGATCTCTCTTCTTCTGCCTGTGTGCCTCACACTGTCATGACCGGCTAGTACTAACAATGACTTCTGGGTTCCCAACAGCACTTATATATAGCCCCTGCCTCCGGCTAACACAGAACTGGACACTGCAGAAAACAAAGAAAGGGGAGCCACCAGCTATAAAAAATCTGCACCCCACTCTAGAACTTTGCAAGGAATGTGACCAAAACAGGCCCCGCCTCAGAAAGCTTGCAGCGCATAGGCAGGGGGTAGTAGACAGAACAGGCCCTCTCTCTGAGAGTGCAACCCTTCTCATGCAGGTGATTATGACATGTAGCAGACAGTGGGGACCAAAAGCACAAGCGGTCTGGAAAAAGGCCTCAGAGAACAGCATTCTCATAAGCACTCCTGGAGAAGGGCAGTGTGTGATGACTAAGCTCACCATCCCTGCCTCAGTTACCATGATTATCCCTAGGAGGAGCAGCATCTTTAAACCTTTTTTTTTTTTTTTTTTTTTGACAGAGTCACAAATAGGCAGAGAGGCAGAGAGAGAGAGAGGAAGAGAAGCAGGCTTCCCGCTGAGCAGAGAGCCCGATGCGGGGCCCGATCCCAGGACCCTGGGATCATGACCTGAGCGGAAAGCAGAGGCTTTAACCCACTGAGCCACCCAGGCGCCCGGGAGCAGCGTCTTTAAACGTGGACTTGGGTATTTGTGCCGTGCGTTCAGTGAACCAAAACTCTCTTACTAATAAGAAGTGGCCAAGTGGTCCCTGGGTCCAAGGCAGAGGGTCCACCTCAAGTGCAAGAACACAGGATGACATTAGGCCAACACCAGAAGTCAGATCCTGGACACAATACATGGGGCAAGGACTGAGCTGCAAACTGCCAAAGTGAGTCATCCATCAAGGGCGGAAGCTGGCTGTGGGAGCAGAGAACTCACGTGCTTCCACCTGTCATCTTCAATCCTTAAAACCAAAACTAAGGCTGATGATTCCCCTTTCACAGATGCAAAAACTGAGGCTCAGAGGGGTTATCTCGCCCAGCGAGCTGCAGTTGGTTAAATTGCAGAACCAAGACTCAAGTTTGTTGTTCCTAAAGCCTGGGCTTTGCCATGTATACTGTGCAGCCTACAGAAATAGATAATTTCCATTTCTATATTTGTTATTAATATTTAATCAATATTTAGTCCATCAGGCACCTCTTAAGCACCCTCGTTGTCCCAGGCCGCAGCCAGGCGTCTCTAACGCCAGGCTCCCAAAACTCGGGCTCCCGGTTTCCCAGGCCTGTGGGAAGTGCCACTCCTCTGCAGGCGTTCCCCGCGCCACGGCCTCAGCGCTGACAGTACAGCGTTCCCAGTTACCCTGCTCAGGCAATTTCAGCTCCAATTTGTTCAAACTCCAGACCAAAGGCTCAGCCTCAGTCTCTGATGTGCTGAACAAAAACCAGAGACAGGAACTTGTCTGAATCAGTGAGTCGGGACGAGCGGTGAGGAAAGTGCTGGGGCGGGAAGGACGGTTCGCCCTAGGGCTCCGTGTCCCCATTTCTCAGGGCTGCGCAGCCCCCTTAGTCCCCATCTCCCGCCGCCAGGGGCGCTGCTGTTCGACCCGACGTGCTCTATGATCCCCTGCAGAGCCCCGCCCTCCTGGCTCTGCCTATGGGGTGGCTGGGGCCCCTCTCAGGCCCCAGCCAGGCCTCTGATGCTTGTGGTCCCATAGGCCACAGTTTGAGAAACACCGCAGGGAGGCGCGGGGTGGGGGTGGGAGTGTTGGTTGTTGGGTTTAGCGCCAGGGGCTAGTGGAGAGAGAGGGAGAGATGCTTTCTTGGGCTCCTAGATGGTCCCTTGGGGATAAGGGTGGCAGGAGAGGCAAAAAGATCTAACCCCGCCTCCATTTATGGTTGAGGAAACCCACAACCTGAGCTTCTAAAACTTTTCTAGAACAGCTTTTCTGTTAGGTAGCGGTACCCGCTGCACAAAGACGCCTTCTAACAGCTGAGACTTTCTGTACTTATTAAGGCAGATGTGTGTGTCTGATTCTGCATCCAAATGTTTACGCCTTTTCTGATGTCACAACTTTGGGTTGTTGACTCCTGTCCCCTGCCCAGCTGGGTGTCCTGGGACAAGTCACCCAGCTTCTGCTGTCTCCTGACCAGTGAAATGGGCATAAGACAGAACCTGTGTCACAGGGGTGCTCCAAGTATTAAAGAAGGTAATTCAGGTAAAATGCCATGAAAAATGTGTGGGAAACAGCATAGAATGAATTGGTCATCATTGCTATTAATGAACCCGGATATTGCCCCCTACCGTGTATGTGGCTATCCTCGGCGGTGATTGCTCAAGGATTTCACACACTTGCACGGCCAGCACCATCGCACCTCTGCCCGTGGGGCCAAATCACCCAGACTTCTTAGAGGTGTCCTCCCTCCTTTATTTCAGGCACCCGGTCCCTGTGGCTGCCTAGGAGATGTGGAACAGAGTTTCCAATGGATGCCTCTTAGAGTGACAGTAAACAGGGTGGGAACTGTGAGCCCTGGGGACACCCAGAACTGGACTATCGCTCCTTCCCCCAAGGTTGCAGGCGGGTCCTGGATTGTAGTAACCACTGTGGCTAGCCCGCTTACACGGTCACCACTAAGCCGGTCAAAGCCTGCTCCCTAACCTCTGCTGTCTCAGGGTCGCTGTGGTTCAGGGTAACCAAAGCCTGTGGGCAAGGCCACAGGGTCACATCACCCCTGGAAGAGGGCTGTGACGTGCACAGGGAGAACAAGGTGCTCCCGCCTTCCACAAGGCCTTTGAGCTGATTGGAGCATGTCTCACAGTGGGGGAGACAGAATTTATTTCACTAGAAGTTCAAATGCCTGTGACAGATTTCCAGACACTTTTGTTCCGGCCTCATCTTCCAAACACACACCCATCTGTCGGAACCCTATACTCACCTCTGCCAGATTCATGTCTACTCAAATAAAAACTTCAATTCGGTGGTTACATTTGATGTCCCTGCTGCCTTTCAACACATTTTTACATAATCTGACTTTAGAGCCTTTCTTTATAATATGCTTCTCTTCTAAAAGGAACCGATACTTTGGTTGATGGAGTCTATTCAAAAAACGCCTATTGAATACTTGCCAGGGCCAGCCAGGAGCAGACACTTGGGGTGCAGGGAGGGGTGGCGGGAGATAGAAGGATGCTAGAGACACATCCTTCCCCTCCAAGAAGCTTCAAGTTGGGGCAGCGTTGGGGGAGACAGAGATTCACACAACTAATCCCAGCACGTGCCAGGCTTCACAAGTACTCTGAAAGAGGTGAACACAAATTGCTTCAGGAACAAAAGACTAATTCCTGTGTTTGCATGGGCCTGTGATTGCAAGCTTGCAGATTTGTGAATTAGAATTTATGAATATACAATTGTGGTACGTGAAATAAAGCTCTTGATCTAATAATACTAATGCACGCTAGATAGAGTGTGACCGGATGAGTAATTAGTGAAGCTCTGGGGTGTGATATTGTTATCCCCACTTGTAGAGGGAAGGATGGAAACTGCCTACAGTTATAAACAGCAGGGCTCTCCAGTATGGCGGCCTCAGGCCGCACGTGGCTAGTGACCACCAGTAATGTGGCTGGTTCCAACTGAGACACGCTGTAAGTGGCAAATCCATGCCAGATATCAGACTTAGTAAAAATCCTTTAAATATCTCAAGAATAAATATTGTATTGATTACATGTTGAAATGATAATATTTCTGATAGATATTGGGTAAAATTGTTAATAAAACATGATATATGTTAGCAAAATTAATTCCACCTACTTCTTTCTACCTTTTTTGAATGTGGCCACTGAAAATGTAAACTCCCAAACACGGTTTGCATTTTAGGGCCACATCATATTTCCATCAGCCAGCAAAGGTCTAGAGCATCATTTAATACCCACAAGTCTCCAAAGTAGGCATCAGCCCCATTTCAAAGACAAGCTAACCAAGGTTCGGAGAAGTGGTAAACTGGCCCAGGTCATACCATATGAGGTGTCAGCAACTCATCTGGATCTCACCTGCTTCCTCACCTGTGACACAGAGGTCACACCTCCCTAAGTGGCAGAGTAGGAGCAGAAGGACAATACATCCTCAGCTTTCAACTGTGGACTGTCCTCCCATATCACACATCCTAAAAATATCCCCTCCATCTAGTGCCTTCTACTTTCAGTACCCATTCAGTTACAGCTCACGAGGTGGAACTGAGAGCCCCTTTCGCCCTGGTGCCACCCCGGGTCCTGTCATTGCCTGGCTCTTCCCACACCCTTCTATTGTGGCGCCCCGCAGTGGCTGCCACCAGTATGACAGGAGTGGTTCCTGAGGGCAGATGGTCCCTTTCCTCTCTGCATGCCCTATGCCTGCCACCGCAGCCCCTGAACAGTAAATTCTCAAATGATTGCTTCATCAGTCCACGATTCGCAATGAGGACCGGGTCCTGCACAGACAAGCTACTTTCTTATTAAATAACAGACTTTACTTTTTAGAGCAGTTTAAGGTCCGCAGTAAAACTGAGTAGGAGGTACAGATATTTCCTCTATATCCCCTGCCCAGCCCCTCCCCCCCACAGCTCCCCCACCATCGACATCCCTGCCAGCGTGCTACATAGTACCTGTGGTACAATTGATGAGTCTACACTAGCACATCCCTAGCAGCCAGAATCCACAGCTTATTTTAGGGTTTACCCTTGGGTTCACTAGGTGTTGTGCGTTCGTTCTATGAGTTCTGACAAAGGCATCGCAACACGTATCCATGATTACAGTTTAATACAGAATAGCTGCACTGCCCTAAAACCCTCCCTGCTCCACCTGTTCATCCCTCCCTCCCCTGAACCCCTGGTGACCACCGGACTTTTTACCTTCTCCATTGTTTTCCTTTCCCAGAACGTCACACAGTTAGAATCGTACAACAGGCAGCCTTTCCAGACGGGCTTCTTTCACCTAGTAAGATGCATTTAAAGTTCCTCCACGTCTTTCCATGCCTCAATATGCTCATTTCTTTTTAGTGATAATTATTTAGTGATAACATTCCACTGCCTGGATGTTCTACAGTTTGTTTATCCAGTCACCTACTGAAGAATATCTTGGCTGCTTCCAAGTTTGGGCAATTATGAATAAAGCTTCTATAAACACCCATATGCAGGTTTTTTCATGAACATAGGTTTTCAACTCCTTTGTGCAGATGCCAAGGAGCACAGTTGCTGGATCATATGGTAAGAGTATGTTTAGTTTTGTTAAGAGACTGCCAAACTGTCCCCAGAGTGGCCGCACCATTCACGTTCCCATGGGCAGTGCAGGAGAGACAGCACTACTTTCGAGGAGCTGATGCCGTGTTATGAGGCTCTCCCCACCTTGTGTCCCCTGCCTACTGAGCCCAGGCCCCACTAGCCCACTTGACTAGGGCTTCTGCAGGTGGTGATCACCACTCAGTGTACATACCTTTGCTCCTTAATAATAATTATGCTAATGGCAAGCACTCAGTATGAGCTGGGCCCTGGGCAAAGCTCTTCCTGTGTGTCATTCCACTCATCCTCACGTCAGACCTGTGGGTGGGTACTATCATTAACCCCATTCACACATGTGGATACTGAGGCTCTGATATGAGAGTGGCTTGCCAAGGTCACCCTGGGGGGGCTGGTAGTGATGGCATTTGAACCCTCTGTAGGTGACCCCTGGGCCAGGCTGCTCCTGAAACATAGGTCTCTCCACCATACTCAGCTGTGACTCCTTACGAGCCAGGACCATGCCTCACTAACCTGGAACTATGCCTCCTCGGTGGCCATTCATGAATGCTAGGTGAGCTCTCAGTGATCCTCCCCACCCTTTGTCACAGGTACTGCCCTTTTCCTCTTGGTTATCCCCAAGAATGCCATCTTGTTTCTCTGCCATCTATGCCTCTCGATCCCAGACTCCTGCCCCCTCACATCCCACTTTTTCTTCTAGGCTAATGACCCTGAAGTCCCACACCCAACCTGGCTTCATGAAAAGCTCTCTGTCTCCCTAGCTCTGAATGGCATCAGCACTTCTCTCCTTAAGAGGCTCTCGACCACCGAAGTCACTGTTACGGACTGAATGTTGTGTTCCTCCAGAATGCATGCGCTGATGATGCCCTGACCCATAATGCGATGGTATTTAGAGGTGGGTGTTTAGGAGGTGATTGGAATAGATGATGTCGTGAGGCCCCATGATGGGGTGAGTGCCCTAATAAGGAGGTGAAGGGACAGAGCTCGCTCTCTCTACCTTACAAGGACACATCAAGAAGGGAACTATAAGGGCTCCTCCTACCTGAACCCAGCCATGCTAGCACTCTGACCTTGGACTTCCAGCCCCCAGAAACTTGAGACATAAATGCTCATTTTAAGCCACCCAGTCTGTGGTATTGGTTAGAGCAGCCCAAATGGACTTAGAAAGACATCACTGCCTCCCTTTGCCAAGCTACTGCATCCCCATTTCCCATATCAGTCGTATTTCCTTTGGCTTTTGTGCCAGTCTTCAGAAACCTAGGACTCTTCTCTCTTATTCAATCCTCATCTCTCAGTTTTTCCCCCTCAAAACTCCCCTTGGACTAACCTTTCTTTTCCACCCCTGCTATACCCTGCTGATCCAAGGGACTTCCATCCACCTGGCAATGATCATTACAGTTTAACTGGTCTCCATACCTCCAATGCCTCTTTATCTACCTGTAAATCTGCAACATTAGTAATACCCAAATCACCTGGTGATTCACAGACCTGTACCCCTGGAGCTAATAATACATTATATGTTAATTTAAAAAATACCCAAATCATGCACATCACTCCCCAACCTGCTATGGCTCTCAAGTGCTCACTGCATTAAGTCCACTCTCTAGTATCCATCATGTGCAGTAATGCAGGCCCCCAGGTCATGCCTGTCCCGGATCGCCCCACAGAGATCTCTTCCCCAGTCCAGCCAGCTCCCTCTCTCTTGTCTGCCTAAGCTGTACTCATTTCCATCTCCAAGGGCTCCACATATTGTCTCCTAACTGGAAATGCCCTCATCCCTCTTCTCTTTCCATCTGGGTGCCAACAGGCCTTCCAGAAAGGTCCCAAATCCAGCCACATCAGGAGATTTGCCTAATAATGTTAACTCCCATGGGATTGTCCTTTCAGACTGCCCCCCCCCAAGAACCCTGGTGCTGCCATTGCTTTTTCTTCCCTGAAACCTGGTAGCTGGAGTCCCTTGTTCATAATAAGTACCTATAGTGGGTACCTACAGTGAGAAGTACCCAGAAATCCTCAGATTGAACACCCTGGATCAATGTAAAGTTAAAAAAAAAAAAAAAGGTAAATAATCCTAGTGATAACACCAGCAAAATATAACTTTCATCTTGAGAAATCTGGACTGTGACTAAATGACACCCACCCAATGATCCCATACAAATGTCCTATAGAACGTGAGATCCTGGAGCCAAGAGGATGTTTCTCAGGTGAAGGGGGTATGGTTCAGTTAATGTCCTCATGGCTGTGATGACAGGACCAGGTCCAGCCCGGCTTCCTGTGGCCAAGGGCAAGGGGCCTTTTGCTATGTGCGTCAGGAGACTCACAGCACAGACTCTAATGAGTCATATCAAAGATCTCCCAGGTGTGGAGGGTGGGGATGGCATGAAGTGAAACCTCCCTACTTTAATGTCCTCATCTGAAAGACCCAGATGGGGAGACCAACCAGGAAAAGCCTCCCTTTGGATCCATCATTGAGTAGATGTGTTGCTACCACTTAACAGATAGGAGTCATGTGCCAGGCCTGGGGTAAAGCACTGCTCCATTTAATTTTGACAAGAATCCTATCAAGCAAATGGTCGGTCTCTTAGCATCTTAAAGATTCGGCAACTGAAGCCTAGAGAGGTTGCATAGTTAGTAAAAGGAAGAGTTGGTATGGGGGCACTGAACTGCTATCTCCCTGGCTCGCAGTGAATCTCCCTTCTCTCACGGCCCCTCCTTAGATCCTAGCGATGGGCCCTGCTGGCCTCCCTGAGATGACCCTGTCCACTGGCTCCTGTTGGTTGGACTAAACATAGACTCCTGATTCACACTGGGCCAATCAGAGGCCCTTCCCAGGACCCCACCCAATTACCAGAAGAGCACTGGACCCAAGGGGAACCCATCAGAACTTGGCACTAGGGGAGAAAGATGCTGAGGGAGATTGAGAGTAGGGTGGGTAGGGAGAAGCACCTCGCATCTGTTGAACTTCTGCATCCTGATCTATAATCCCAGGGCCCAGCTGCACTCTTGCCTTGGGTCTCCTGAGACATCTCCAATGGGCTATGCCAGCTCAGTGGTTTCTGTTACCTTAAGAAGCAATAAGGTCTGACAACATATAGCCCTGGGGCTGCGGGACAGGCCTAACCCACAGAGCTCCTGGCTCAGGAAGCTAGCTCCACAGTGGAAGGAAGCATTCCACTGAGCTGCACTCCACTCCACTTCCATGTGGAGATGGGCCACAAGGACAGAAGCACCATGTGATGCAGGTCCAGGAAGGTAGCACAGGAAATTGGAGACTTGGAGACACTTAGCAGCTGTCTGCCAGCACCAGAAGGCCTGCCACACATAGAAGGAGGACTCACTCTGAGCTGGGCCAGGGAGCAGGGGGGGGACAAATGCCTAGACGACACGTGGAGGCCAATTTCAGGGTACCGAAGAGACAGGGACTGGAAAGCATAGTGTCAGCTCAAGGGCTACCTCATCCTCCAAACCTCCCCTAGCTCCCTGGATCAAACAAACTTCCCATGGGAAACTAGGCTCTGGTCACACTTCCTAGTCCATACATCTCACTTTCTACTCAATGTTACAGTAAGTTAATATACAAGTCTTTACTTTGTACTTAACTGGAAAGTATAGAGGCAGAATCAGTGACTGACTTATTTTTGTAGTATCAAAGCATCCAGCCCATTCTCCAGCCTCTGAAAAGAAAATGAGGCAGGATATGAATGAATGCCCATTGAGACCCCCCCAGCAGGCAGCCTGTACCCCCACAGCTGTGTTCCCAGTCAGAGCTTCCAAGACGGGCTTTCCCTGCGGGCAGAAGACTGGGTTAACCACGAAGTCTCCTACAACCCCTGAGTTACAGGGTCCTGGTACCCCTCTAGGAGAATCTCGCCTTTGCTCATCTAGCTTTTCCTTTGCTTCCTTCACAAGTTGGCACTAGGCATAGGGCTGAGAGCCAGATTAGCGACGAAAGCTGTCAAAAAATATCTCCCCTCCAGAAAAAGCAAGGGAAAACAACATCTTGGTGGGTTTTTCCAGGGGAAGAAAAAGTGAAATAGTCTCTTTCTGCTTTCTACGTGTTGCCCTAAAATGGCAGTTTTGCAGAGGGAAAACATATTTTTCCTGAGCAAAGCTGTTTGTGGTGTGAAAGATGGAGTGTATGTGCTGAGTACAAAGACACAAATTGGCCTGAGGCTCAGCCACGCACGCTATTTTAGCAGGAGTTTAAATTGTGAAGGAAGGGGATGGGGAAAGAAAAAATAAAATCTTTGTTTTGTGAAAATGGGAAAAAAAATATTGGCCTGGATCAAATTCAAACCTGGCATCTGGTACAAAGGAGGCCTGTAATAGAGATGTGCTGGATGAAGGAATAGATTTCAAGGGGGCAAGCACCCTATTTGCTCTCTCCAGGCTTGCCAGGGAAAGTGCGGGCTCCCTCTAGCAGCAGGACCGCTTGGCACGTGGGGCCATGTGCAGACTGGAACACACAGGGTCTGCTCTGGGGCGTGGTCAGGCATCCATCCCTCTGAGCCCTACCTTATAAGGCACTTGAGAAGATTGAAGGAGATAATGCCCATAAAAACATTAGCACAAGCCCTGGTCCCTGGTGAGCACTGAGGAGTGGTGGTGGCTTTGCTGATGACGGTGATGGTGTGAGTATGATGATGATGGTCATGGTGGCAGTGATGGTGATGGTGATAAAGACCATAGTGGTAATGACGGTGATGATGGTAAAGAAGATGATCATGACGGTAATAACGGTGATGGGGAGGATGGTGATGGTGGCTCTTGCCTCACTTAACATGGCCACAGCTCTACAGCCTCCTTCTTCCCCTCACAGCTCTACCAGCCCCTCTGTCTCAGAAAGGACCTGACTAGAAGTCTACCAGGACCAGAGTCACTTAAAGATAGCCTGAGAACCATCGGCAGCAGAAAGCTCCCCGGGTATGTGTGAGTTTTGCAGATCCCCTTATGACTCTTGGGAGGGGTCTGGGAACGCACATTTTAAACACACTGCCAAGGTAGTTCTTATGCACAATGGAAGCAGACAACCACCTGTGAAGTCCAGCTCCCTCATTCTACAGATGAGAAAACTGGGGCCTGGAGAGGAACAGGTAAGTAGCTCAGGGATGGCATAGCCAGAACCAGACCTAGACCCTCAAACTCCAAAAGCAGTATTCATGTCTCCCTAGCACAGATTCATCACTTATTGTCACAGTGATGGGTCAAATGCCAACTGTTTGCAGAGCACCATCCAAGACCAAAACCAAATCAAACAAAAAGCCTGCCCTCAACAAGCACACACTGGGTGGGGGAGAAAGTGGTGAGCCAGGTGAGGGGAAGTGGGGAGGAGCTCCATGGGGAGGGATGGCGAGAAGCATGGGGGATGTCAATGGTTGAGTGAGACAGTGTGGAGGGAAGAAACTTTATCTGGACTTTGCAGGAGGAGCAGAATTTGCAAATCAATCAATCAATCAATCAATCAAACAAACAAACACTGTGGGCAGAGAGAATAGCACAAGCAGAGAAATGAAGGTGACATGGGGGAAGTATTTGTGGGAATGAGGAAAAAGCTCCCATGAGGCACAAGGTTGGGGAGCCAGAGAACATGAATCTGATTCTATGCTGAGCAACTTGGACTTTATCTTAAAAGCAACAGGGAGCCATGGGATGCTTCCCAGGAAGGGAGGAGCATGTCTTTTAGGAAGGTCAGCACAATGACATCTTAAAACTGGATGGGTGGGAGGCAACCTTGGCCCTGAACCCTGGGTTCTAAAGGTGCTGGCACACAGGGAGGCCAGCTGCAGCTGCCTAGACCTGTTCACCCTCCCACTTCCCACCTGCTTTTGATGGGGACAGGGGTAACAGGGTGAAAGGGTGAATATGTGGCATTTAATGGCCAGGGCTGCTCTGTGCTGTGTCCTCACCCAGCCCACCCATCTCCATGTATCTCTTAGCCCGGCCCTGCCTGTTTCCTTGTGATGATAAATCAGATGAGCTTCTCTTGGGATATGTTGCTAATGTGCTGACCAAACCCCAAGAGACAGAGTAGGACAAGGAGGTGGTACCCCAAAGACTCTGAGTCTCAGATCCACACACATTTAGTAGCAATGTGATCTTGACCCAGTTGCAGATTCTTTCGAAACCTCAGTCTCCTCATCTGTAAAATGGGGATGATGATACTCACCTTAAGGGGCTGCCCCAAGGTGGAGAGACAAAGTATGACAAATGCAGCTCAGCACCCAGCCCAGAATGGGCACAAACTATCTAGTGGCTGCTCGGATGATGATGATGATGGTGATGATGATGATGATGATGATGATGATGATGAATGAAGACGATGAAGATGATGACGACGATGATGACAGTGATGGAGCATCACCACCAGCATCGGCAGTATCATCAAGTCACATTCCTGTGTGTGGCAGCTTGCAGGCTCCAAGCGACCAAAACACAGCTGGAGCCCTTTACTCTAGACACTGAGAAAAGGGAAGTTCCTGGAGAGATGGAGGAGCAAAACCAAATCTCTGCACCTAAACAGGCTTATCTGGCCTCCAAGGGGCAAAGGGTCCAAACAGGGGTGAACCAAGGCTCAGTTCACCTACACAAAGGGCAGCCTGAGAGGGACCCCAGAGCCTATGAGCAAGTTCTACTGTACAGGTCAGCTTCCCGAATGCGAGTTGCATTTTAGGGTTCTTGAAGAATCTGGAGGCCTGTAATGTCCCATTCTGCCCAGAAATAGCATGAGTAAGAATGTCACAGGTATCAATAGTAACAGCTCCTTACGTGTGTAGAGATAGCGGTGGCTCATTTACAAAACACCTTCAGACACATCACCCTGTGAGGGCTGCAGGGAGGAGATCGTGAGTTGATGCTGCAGATGGAGAAATAGAGAACAAGGAAGTAAGTGGTTTCCTCGAAGTCCCCCAGCTCACAGCCAGAAAACAGGCAGGTCTGACTCCTCGTCTAGCACTGCTCTGTGTCTGATTAGAAGTCGCTTCTGAAAGTCCCTTCCTTACGGATACAGAGAAGAGCATTTCAGAGGTCGTCCGAGGCTCAGAAAGTTACTAGTCTGATATGCTAGATGGTCATCTAGTCTCAGGCAAGAGGAGGGGTCCTAGAGCAACACACTCTGTGTCCTGCCTCGGGGAGTCATGTATGTTTAACATAAGAAGAACCCCACAAAGATCTTCTGACCAAGCTGAACTTGAATCTCACTGTTCAGTGTGGACCAGGGGTGTCGGCATCACCAGGCGCTTCTTAAGGAATGCAAATTCTCAGCGTCCACCCCAGACCTGTTGAGTCAGGATCTCTGGGTTGCCACCCAGGAATCTGTGTTTTAATGAACCCACCAGGTGATTGCACACTAAATTTTGAGAAGGTAGCACACTAAACTGACACACTCTACACTTCGAGAAGCGTTGCTTTCGACAGTGAGAGAGAAGGATCTGGACAGGTTTCAGAAGAAGTTGGAGGTAAGTTTCATGAGGTTGGTATAACTATGTTTCTAAAACTCAATAAAGAAAACAGCCTTGATGCTCTAATTATATGAAATGGTGATACCTCGGAGGCCACGAATACCATCAACTTGGGCCACGGGCTCATCTCACAATTGTGCAGGCTGGGCCCAGAGTTTGAACTCCCCCAAAGATGGCTGTGGCTGTGCACAGGTCTTCTGCAAGCACAAGGCGGTGCACACCCAATCCTGTCAAATGCACCTGCTGGAACACTGGGCCGGCTCCCAAGGGCTGAGCTCACTGAATGCCCGGCTTGAAGGTGCTTGAGACATCTTCCAGGCTCGGTGTGAAAGCCAGCTGTGCAATCACAGGAAATGCACAACTTGTCCTTGTCTCATCATTTCACAGAGAAAGTCGGTGCCTTTTGCAGGTTTTTCTATTTATTATTATCCCATTCACATTTATGATAAGGGATGGATGTCATTTAATGTTCCCATACTTTTCTTCTGTGGAACAAAAATTGTCTAAGATTCCTCTGTCATATTTCTGGATTTGTTTCACTCAAGAGGAAACAGCTCAACAGTTACAAGCTGGGCTGTAAGAAAACTCTTACCACATACAGCTATTGATTTGAGTCAACCAGAATGTTCTTCATACTACCACACACACACAAAATGGAAATAATTAAATGCCAGGGATGATGTGTAAGTAAGTACATTAACTATAATCCTTGATTTCAAACCTGTTTGTTGTCATAATGGACCCATTTTTTTCCCATTTACCAATTTAATAAAAAGTGAATATTCTAAACTTTAATTTTTGGGACCTCTTTTTATTTTTTTTTTAATTTTATGTATTTATCTGACAGAGAGAGACAACAGCAAGAGAGGAAACACAAGCAGGGGGAGTGGGAGAAGCAGAAGCAGGCTTCCAACTGAGCAGAGAGCCCGATACGGGGCTCAGTCCCAGGACCCTGGGATCATGACCTGAGCTGAAGGCAGATGCTTAACGACTGAGCCACTCAGGACCCTAAGGGACCTCTTTTTAAATGAACCTTCCTTGTATTTATTTTGTATTTGGGGACTTCATATAGGATTTAATTTGAGGAAAAGATGCCTCTACTTTTAAAAAGATAGAAAATTAATAATTTAAGTTAATCCTTTCATTTTATAGATAAGGGATCTGAATCCCCAAGAGGTTATGGGATTCACCTGAGGTCACACAGGTATTTTAAATATAATTAGACTGGGAAACAGGGAAACATTTGTTGTACAGAGGGACACTAAAAATTGAGGGGAGGGGGAAGGGTATACCTCTGAGACTCAGAGAAGTAATTTTAGTCATTTAACAAATTCAGTGGTTTTCATCCTTTAAGGATTTGGGGAAATAATTAGTTTTATTCAGTTTGGCCAGAGATTGGTGGGTGGGCTTCTGTTGGTTATGTTCACCCATTAGACTCCTGCTGGACCCCCAAAATTTCAGTTCACATTCCACTCTCTGCTCTAGGGAGGGTAGGTCACTCAGATCTGGCTACTCAGAGCTCACATTCCCCTGGTTACGGCAACTGTTTCCAGGAGGACTCGGAATGTAGCTGAAGCCAGAAGACCCAAGGAGACTTTGGTAAGAAGCAGCCTGAGATGTTATCACAGCCACAGAGACCCAGAAAGGAAACATACACCACTCAACTCACCTACTTTTCTAAAGAAAAGCCAAGAAGGGGAAACACGCAAATCCAGTCAAGTCACGCAAACCCATCTTAGATCTCAGTTATAGATCTAAAATAGAAAAGAGGCAAAATGGAGCACTGGGAGTGGTGCCTAAACAATGAATCTTGGAACACCGAAAAAATTTAAAAATTAAAAAAAAAAAAAGGCAAAATGGAGAGGGAAAGGCGGGGGAGGCAACATGGAAGGAGAGAGACTGAGGACCCAGGGTGGTGACTAAGGATGACGGTGTGGGTGAAACCCAGGAGCAGAGGTTCTGCAGCCTCGGGTGGGGGAGGGGGGCTCTGACATCCATGATGAGGCAGCCTTTCCCTTCTTACTGGCCACAGCCTGTGTGTGTCGGATGAGGATTTATGGGCTGGCCTTCCAAAGTGAGCAAGAAGACTGGGATTGTGGGCTGTGGCGGAACAACAGAAGTGGCCAGCAAGCCAGCCTAGTGACCACCTGCCCTCCAGGAGAATTTGCACCAACTCTCATTTTTGCTGCCCCCTTCTCTCACGCAGCCCCCCAGGGGAGGCAGGGGCTCAGACACATGTTTCTTGAATGGATGAGCAATTGCCCAAGGCCCTGCAGATATCTACAGCTCCCACTCAACAAGCAGACCGAGGTGGGGAAACTGCTCCCCAAAGAGCAAAAGGATGTCAGCCTATAGCAGAACAAGCCTCTCATTCACTCCTTAGCCGCCTAACGTGCTAACGGCGGGTGCTCTAAATTATTCATGCTGCCATGGCTGGAGTTTCCTGCTTTCCACAGTCACTCACTTTCCCCATCCCAGCCAGCCCTCCACCCCTCTCAGTTCAAGGAGGTGAGGAAGTAAGAAGAAAAAGTCACCACAAGCAGTTCCTTAGAAAGGATAAGGATTTGCAATGAGAAAAGCAGACAGGCAAATGTGCTTCCACTTCCCGCTTCACTTCCTCCAAAATAGGCCTTTTCTATATTTCCTCTCTTCCTTCCTTCCTTCCTTCCTTCCTTCCTTCCTTCCTTCCTTCCTTCCTTCTTTCCTGGCTCACCTGATCTCCTGTCAGATGGGAATCACGGGTCACAGCTGTCACCTTCCTACAGAGAAAACCAAACTTCAGAGTTTGGGGACCTGAAGAAGACCCGTCAATTCCAGTGAGTGTCTCTGTCCAGTGGATGTGCAGGGCACTTCTTGGACATCTACACCGGGATAGGTGGGGGGTCTAGGTCCTTGATGGATAGCAGCCCATTTGTTCGATCCCTCAACATGTATTTGAGGTGGGAGTATGACCCCAGCCAGGGTCAGTGTTAAACACTGTTCAGAAATTAGGGAGTAGTTCAGTATAGAGCCCCTCTCTGTGATAAACTTCAGAAATGTTATCTGTGAGAATTTTTTAAAAGTTGGAGGACGCTTTTAACAGAATATTCAGGAAAATAAGCAGAAAAGAAAAGTGTGGGAAGAACAAGATATGAACTCAGCTTTTGAATATAATGTTAATGACGCAAACATTGAAGCAGAGAAGAGGAACAGAAGAGTTGATGCCCGGTGATCTCTGGCTGGTGAGGTTGTGGTTCATTTAGAAAGGGTATTATGATATTTTCCAAATTCTGTCCTATGAGGAGGTATCACAGTCACAGTCTGGTTGACACATGTCATTATCAGCTGTGACCATCTCAGAAAAGGGATTTTGATGGATAAGCTGAGCAGCCAGGGCCTAGGAAGACAGGGAGACAGGGGAGCAGGGATGCTGGGATGGAAGGTGTCCGTCAGAAAGCAGGAGAAGGCCAGCTCATGAAGCTGGGTGGCGGAGCCATGGGCTCCGGAGAAGGGAGCTCCGGAGAAGTCATGTGCCACAGGGGATGGAAACAGGAAGCAGCGGGGGAGGGAAGCAGGTCCCAGAGCTCTGGGCAGGGTGGGGCGCGGTGGCCTGGAGGGGCTGGAAGGAAAACCCCCTTCCATCTGGCCCAGGCCAGGATAGGGAAGACCTTGGGGCACTGCTGGTAGAACACATTAAAAATGGTTTTAATGCCCTCAAATTGTTCAAAATGTGTATATACACCCACACACATATGTGTCATATACAAATGTGTGTGCGTACACAGTCTTCTTATCACATGGCAGCCAGCCCCCTGAGCCAGGCAGTGTGCTGGACCTGCAGAGTGCTCTACACGTGTGTCAGCAAATAGGAGCGCATGGTCTGACTTCCCCTTTTTTATCAACTGGAAGTATCCGAAACACACTGCTCTTCCCCCGCTCCCGTCTCACTTCACAGGACCACTTTGACAGTTTACTACTAACACTAGGGTCCCCAGAGCAGGTCCTGTGGAGGCCCCTGCCCTTGCAAAGTAGGGGGCAGCTGCCCTGGACATCCTAGCACACCCGCTCTTCCCTGCCAGGCCTCTAGAACCCAGCAAACATGGGTGGAGAGACTGGCCAGCCCCACCAGCCACCCCGGGGCCAAGCTTGGTCCAGTGGCCAAATTGCAGTCCAGAGAAAGTGACAGCCTGCAGGTCATCCTGCCAGACCTCCGTGCACTACAGTGTCCCCTCACCAGCCATGGGTGGCTCACACCTGCCCAGAAGGACAGTTTTCAAGCAGGACCCCCATGGAATGCCCAGAACATTTTGGGCTCCCGGGGGACTCTGTGCATTATGAGGAGAATGAACAATTTAAGCCTATAAAATACAAAATATTAACTTAATTATTATAAATAATGCATGCTCGATGCACCTCTGCTGAAGAGGAGAAAAAAAAAATAATAAACTGTTTTAGCCAGAAGACTCACAGCAGAGGCAAGGATGAGAAGTGTGGGGTAGGGAAATTAGTCTCCCAGACAGGGCACAGTGGGAACTCAGCTCTGCATTTCAGCTCTGCATTTCAGCTCTGCATTTCAGATTTTCAAAGACTTGAAACTGCAAGTCTTTGAAAATCTGAAATGAAACCTCCTCCTCCCGGACTGCAGTCTCCTCTATGCAGCCTAGCCTGATTGCTCCCTCCTATACCCACTTAGAGCTCTCTGGAAGTTCTGCCTTCAAGAAACTTACCTAAGGACAGGAAGGGAAGGGCGGGGAGGGGAGAGGAAGGAGACAGGGAGAGGAGAGGGGGAAAAAATGAAATCTACCTCTCTCTGCCTTGAAGAGTTAGTTTTTGGTTACTTACGCCCCGGTCTCATTGCCCACCATGTGCCCAGCTCCCAGAGGGCAGAGACTGGGTCTTGCCCATCCTTGGACACCACTCCTCTTTTGACAATCAGCCCAGTAAATTTTCTCCCAGATGAACTTTCCCAAGGGCGGTATCTCTCTGTCACCACCGTCAGCACAGAGCGTGGTTTATACCTTTTCAAGCATGACTACAAATCTTCCCTCCTCTCTTCGCCCTTCCAGCTGTGTCTTGTAAGCATGGGAGTGATGGCTTTCCCATTTTACAGACGAAGAAACTGAGGCTCAAGTAACCTGAGTAGCTTGCTAAAGGACTCTAGCTTTCTAACCTCCTCTCCCAGGATTTCTGCTCGCCCAGACAAAGGCCTTACTTGTTCTTTGCATTGCACTTTCCACCCCAAAATTACCCATAGAATTTAATTACATTGATCTGGTTCTGATCGTCCCCATCAAGCCTGGAGCAGAGGAAGAGCAAGTACTCCTATCCCGGCCCTGCTTCCTAGGTCTATAGGACTCATTCATTATGTAACGACTCTAAGCTTTGGTTTTCCTTCTACAACACAGAGCTGCTACTGCCCCACAGAGCTAGTGAGTAGATGGCTTCAACTCAAACCCTCATTCTGGTGGCACATACTAAGTGCTCTCCTAAGCCCAGCCCATCATCACCATCCACAGAAGGAAAGTGCTGGGTCACATAGCAGTTAGCGCTGTAGCAGGGACAGAAAGCCAGGCCAGTGCTCATGGACACATCCAGAAGGCTCTTCATGGGATCCCCATCGCGACCCTTCCCAGCTGGTAAACACACATGCTCATGTGCCGCTCACTGTCCTGCAGGATGTGGTGGCCCCTCTCTGTCTGGCCCACTGCTCTCGGTCCCGGGCCCTCCTGAGACCAGAGGGAAGGCACAGCCCTGCAGAACCAGGGACTCCAGGGGCTCAGATAGCCCCCTACCACACCCCCACATCAGAGGAAGAAACCCTCGGTGACTTGTCTAAGGTCAGGTTGTATGTTCATACCAGGACAAAAGCAAACAACGGCAATCTCCTCGACCCCCGTGTGGAGTCCGAGGTCCTGGGTTCAGATCCCAGTTCTGCCCCTCAGGAATCCTAGGAACACAGGCTCACCCTCAGCTTCTTTGGGCCTCAGTTGTCTTTTTCTTTTATAAATAGAGTCAACACTTCCTCACAAGGATTCCGAGGAGGAGCACACACCCAGCATCGGGTCTGACAGTTAATCAGCACTTGACAGATGTGAGGTCTTCCTCCCCGGAGGACGGATGCACAGTTCACTCAACACACGTTCACATGCCTCTGACAGTGTGTGTTACACGGCAGCGTACACCTTCTATACATTTCACAAACTACAGAATACTTCTCTCCTGATCAGTGGTAAAGCGTTCCCCTCACCCTATTCCCTGACCCCCTTTCCTTACTGAGTTTCTGTGGTCTCCAGCACACACAGGAGACTGGTATGACTTAGTGGGATAACACCAAGAGAAATGGAAGAAAAGAGATGCATTCTTTTTTTCAACACTTATAAGGTAAGAAAAAAAAATAGCCATAGAATGACTATTATTTTTATATAGGAAGAAGAAATGAACAAGTGTTGGCAAGGATGTGGAAAATGTGAACTCTTGCACCCGTCAGGGGGCACGCAAAAAGAGGTGCACCTATTGTAGAAAACAGTATGGAGTTTTCCTCATTGAGTTAAACAGAGAACTACTATATGATTTGGCAATTATACTTACAGGCATATGTGTAGAAACTTAGAAGAACAGCAAATTATTCGCGCCCAGAAGGACCAAGAGTCAGAACAGAAGAGGTTATCTGCACATCCGTGTTCATGCAACATTGTTTGAGATAGCCAAGAGGTAGAAGCAGCGCACGCGTCCATCAAAGGATGAATGGATAAACAGATAAACGAAAGGCGGTCTATCCACACAATGGAATATTATTTAGCCTTTAAAAAGAAGGTCATTCCGACACAGATTTCAACACCGAGGAGCCTTGAAGACATTGTGCTAAGTGAAAGAAACCAGTCATAAAAGAACAAACCCTGGGGGTGCCTGGGTGGCTCAGTGGGTTGGGCCTCTGCCTTCAGCTCGGGTCACAGATCTCAGGGTGCTGGGACCGAGCCCCACATCGGGTTCTCTGCTCGGCAGGGAGCCTGCTTCCTCCTCTCTCTCTGCCTGCCTCTCTGCCTACATGTAATCTCTGTCTGTCAAATAAATAAACAAAATCTTTAAAAAAAAAAAAAAAAAAGAACAAACCCCATATGGGTCCATGTATCTGAAGCATCCAGAGTAGTCAGGTTCATAGACAGAAAGTAGAATTGGGGCTGCCAGGGGCTGGCATGATGGGGAGGTCATGTTCAGTGGGGACAGAGTTGCAGTTTGAGAAGATGACAGAGTTCTGCAGACGGATGGTGCTGATGCTACAATGTGAATGTACTTAATGCCCCTAAAATGTACACTTAAAAACAGTCAAGATGGTGAACCTTACCTATATTTTACCTCACCGCTCCCCACACACAAGTAGCCATAACAATAACTAAAATAGAACTACACAGTCCCAGGAACTTGACTAAGTGACTGCTCCTTTTTTCAGTTACTCCTTATAACTGGTGGTAAAAGTCCCAGTTTTACAGATGTTTAGAGCAGATCTCCCAGCACCCAGGGAGGAAGTTTTATTCTTCCCCAGTAGGAAGGGCAACTGCCGTCTGTATGGGGGGGGGCCTTGTCTCCTGTTCCCACCAGCCAGTGTCCCTGTGTCCAAGCATCTGCTGAGATGCTTGGAGACTCGCAGAAGCTCCCACAGAGATCTCTTCCCATGTGTATCAGTGTTGTAGAGCAGAGGTGTGGACTGTGACTGGGACCTGAGCACATCCTCTTTGCTCCAGGAATGCCGTTGACTCTAACTTGAACAAGCTACCGATGACGGTATGCAGGGAGAATCATTTTTAAAACAGACAAACAAATCACACCAGCCAGGCCTCCGTGGCATGTCCTGATTCTGAGAGGAGCTGAATGCTGTGACCTCCCATGACCCCCCTTTCCTGCTCTCCTCCCAAAGAAGATACACAGCTAAAGAGGGAGAAAGGGATGGGGAAGGTCAGGAACTTCCCTGAAAACAGAGCTGACTTTGGGAGCTTTCCTGATAGGCTCCTGTATCTTGTAATTCAAATTCAACAAACAAGCAGGAGTCCAGATCCAGTGATAGGCCAACTCATTTCTGGGTGCTAGGCAGATAGCAGTGAGCAAACCAGATGAGGCCTCTGCTTTCATGGAAACACTATTTCAGCAGTAGGAGATAGAAAACTAACCAACAAACAATAAAATGATGTCAGGTAGCGGTAAGCACCATAGATCAAATAAAGCCATGTAATACAACAGAGAGTGATGGGACAGTATCTAGAGCCCAGCATTCCTGTGCCAGCACAGGTCTGTATATCGGTCCCGCCACAACCAGCACGAGTTGGTTGCAGGATCTAAACCGAAGCAGTCCGAAGGTCCCAAAAGTCTCATCCCAAGGAGCATCCCAACGTCATCCTGTAGATTTCTGATTTAAGTCCTGCCTTGGCACCTGTGGCAGGGGAGAGGGGCACAGCTGGCTCCAGTGATACCCAGAGGCCAGGCCAGACCTTCGCGGACCCTCAGAAGAACCTGGAGAATGGGCTAAAGATACGGGTGGATGGGGCCAGCTCCCAAGTATCAAATTTTCTAGCTGGCACGTGGAAATTGGTATTTTTCAAAGCATCCCAGTGGACTCTGACAAGCACCAAGGTTTGAGAAGAACTGATCCAGCTGGTCTCCAGAGAGGCCGTCTGCCAGTCAGAGAGACCTTGGAGTGTGGGCAGTCCTGTCTGGAGTTACTCTTGGACTCTCTAGCAGGCCCAGGGCTGTCAGGATCCGGGTTAATCTCCACTAAGGAGCCTGAACCTCAGTTGGCCATGCTTTGGTTGGTGCTCTGGCTCTGTCTCTGTCTCATCCTGAGCCGACCTTGGGCCTCCACTCCATTCCTCCCTCGCTTGCACTCCAAGGCACTCCACTTTCCGATCCCACTCCCCCCAGGCCGGGCAGCCTGTCAGTGAATGAAGCCGGGCTTGGCTGGCTTCCCAGGTTCTCGGTGGCGGCTGTGGCTGCAGGTTTTTATCAATGGGATCAACAGGGCGTCTGCCGGGGATGAATCAGGACAAGATCCTTGTGACTGCCGCCCTGCCTGGCATTCTGGAGGTCACCCTGTAGAAGTGGCTGGCCTTGGTCAGAAAACTTCTCTGGGGACAGGAAATGGCTCTGAGTTATGGGGAGCTCAGAAGCTCTCCCTGGGAATTCACCCACTTGCTGTGAGGATACTTATTTATATAAACATCTTATCTGGAGTTCTCATGGCTAGAATGGGCCGGTTGGCTTCATGAAATTTGTTAGCATCTCCCACTGCCTCACTTTAACCTTATTCAGTGAGTAGCCCAAACTTCTATCTGCTCCCGCTGTTCTCAGGACTGGATGCGGCAGGAGGGCTTAGACCTCTCCTTGAGACATCACTGCCTGAAGCAGAACCAGATGCTCAGAACATAGCCTCAGGCTTGGAGCTGGCTGCCCCCTGTGCTTCTCTGCAGGGGCTGGGGGTAGCCCTGTCCAGAGGAGGCCCAATGTCCAGGAGAGACAACAATCTGAAGAACAGAACCTTGCAAGCCCTGCTGGATCTGTCTCACCGCCACCACCACCAAATTTTCACTGGGTAACTCGAGAATGGGGAAACAAAACATCAGGCAGCAGAGCGTCCTTAGCAATCAAACCCACCTCTGCAGGGAAGAACCAGCAAGCCAGTCTAACACACCCCATTCCCCTCCCCGAGGGGCCCGTGAGGGCCACTCCAAGGGAAATACCCAGCTGATCAAAGCAAAAGGGTATGGCTGATACCTTCTAGTAATGGATGAAAAATAAGAAAGAACAATGAATGCTCAGCCAAATCTGATGGGCATATTTTTTCTACCATCTCTTTCTATTTACCTTTAAATACCCTTCAAGCATCATCAAGGGGTAAATAGAGTCAACATAAGGCAAGTACAGAAACACTGTCCCCGTGCCCTTGCAGTGTAGCTGAAATACTATGCCTCAGTTGACCATCACCAAATAGGAACATTGTTCCAACCTGTGTTGCCTCCCAGGGCCCCTTCCATAACTATCAAGCCAAAAGATGTTCACCAGTAGTGGCTCTGCGACCTGGCACAAAATGTTCTGTTCCTCCTGTTTTTTACTTGCAGAATGTAAATATCTGCAAAGAAATGTCAGAAATAGTTTCCCATCCTACTCCTTGAGCTGGGGCTGCAAGCCTAGCACAGGATCAATCCTAGCACAGGATCTCTGCCATAGAGGTCTCATTCGGGGCTGATCCAATGACATGGGACTAAATAGCACAGAGAAACATGCTATACGGATAGGGGCCAGTGCAGCATCAGCAACCGAGCAAGGATATCATTTCAAGCATATGACCATCTGTTAGCTCATGTGGGGATTATGGCTGACCTCAGCAATAGTGGAAGCCACACCAAAGTACTGGCTGGAGCAGGTCACTCAGTCCCTCCACGCCATGACCTCCTCATCTGTGAAAATAAGCGGGTGGATCTAAAAGGGTGGCTTTGGAGGTCCCTCCACCAGTCTATGGTTCCACGAAGAACAAAGGAGAAAAAGACAAGATTGTTGACAGAAACATTTTTTTTAGATCCTCAGCTGAATCCAAGAGAAAGAATAGTGAGGAGAGGGAGAGAAACAGAGGTGGGAAGAAATTTTCTCTTTATAAAAAGTGAACCCTGATTTTTGGGATCCCCAGCAAGGTAATGGAGGAAGAGGGAGGAAGCAATCAGAGAAGAAGGAACAGAAGTACATATTTTTCTTTTAAAGAGAAGAGAGATTTGATAGAGAGCAACCTCTCCTTCCCACTAGCACGTCTACCAAGCATTCACACACGGACTCTTGTCCCTTGCCTTTCCCCAGTCCCCAGGGGTAGACGGCCATGCTCTGAATTGACCCCATTCTCAAGTACCTCCTCGGGGACTTAACCCAATACTATCCCCTTTCCTGCACCATCAAATTGCTCTCTCTCCTGAGTCACTCCCATCAGCATAAAAGTATTCTATGTCATTTCCTGCTTTCAAAAATGAAAACCATCCTTTGACCTCATAGTCCCCTTGAACTACTACCCTTATTTCTTGGCTTCCAGGATGGTACAAAAATCTGCCCATCAGATTGGGCTGAACTTTCATTGTTCTTTCTTATTTTTCATCCATTGCTAGAAGGTATCAGCCATACCCTTTTGCTTTGATCAGCTGGGTATTTCCCTTGGAGTGGCCCTCACGAGCCCCCGGATGGAGGGTGCGGTGGAGTGTGTTAGGCTGGCTTGGTGGATTTGATTGGCAGAACATCTCAAAGAAATTGTCAGTATTCACGGCCACCACCTGCCATTCTCTCCAATCAAGCTTTCGTTCACACCTCCAACCAAAATCACTTTTATCAAACGTCAGCACAGACCTTAGTCTTCCCAAGTCAGTTGATCAGTTCTCAGTGTCCATCATACTTGGCATTGTGGCAATATTTAATTCAGTGGGTCATGCTCCAACTGTTGAAATCTTTTCTTCCCTAGGTTCGAGACATCTCCCTAGGTTTCTTCTGGTTCACTGGCTACTCCCGTTCTTTCTGCTCCCTCCTCCACTTCCTGTCATCCCCCAAATGTTGGAGAGCTCAGACTTTAGCAACACAGCTCTCCTTATTTTCTCCCTAGGTGGTCTCATCCAGACAGTGGCTTTTGATATCATCTACACACTGAAGACTCTTCAGTCGACATCTCCAAGCCCAAGTATCTCAATCCATGAGGGCGGCAATAACAAAACACCATTGCCTATATGGCTTGTAAATAACAGAATTTCTTTATCCCTCAAGTTCTGGAGTCTGGAAGCCCAAGATCAGGGTGACGGTACAGCCAGGCTTTGGGGAGAGCTGTCTTCCTGGTTACAGACCGCCCCCTTTTCCTGAAGAGCAGATAGGAAGGATACTCTCTCCTGATTCTTATGAGGGCACTAATCCCATCATGTGGGAGGGGCCTCATCTAACCCTCATCAACTCCCAAAAGCCCCACCTCCCCACATCATCCCAGTGGGGGCTGGGGTTTGTAAATGGGCATCTTCCAATCCAACGAAGGACTGAATAGAACAAAAAGGCAAGGGATAGGCAAACTGCTCTGTAGGTTTGAGTTTAGGATGTCCACCTTCTCCTGTCCTCTGACAACGGGGCTGTGAGTGGTCAGGACTCCAGACGTGGACTGAATGACACCACCTGCTTTTCTGGGCATCCAGCCGGCAGATGGTAGATCACAGGACTCCTGAGCCTCCAGGACTGCATGAGCCAATCGCTGGTAACAACTCTCTTTCTGTGTATCTATATGCACCCTATTGGCTCTGCTTCTCTAGAGAACCCTAATTAACACACCCTCCTATTCCGAAAACCCTCCAGTGGCTTGCTATTCTACTTAGCACAAGATTCAAATTTCTTCCCATGGCCTGCCTCTCCATTCCTTACTGCTGTCTCCCTCACTCACTCAAACTGGCTTCCTTGCCAGTCTTCATAAATTCCAAGCAGGATTCCATTCTGGGACCTTAATATTTGTTGGAAGGCTTGTATCCCAGAGCTTCTCAGATCTGACATACTTCTTACATCACTATACACTCTGCCTAAAAGTCACAACTCAGAGAGCCCTCCCCTGAACAGCAGCACCACCCCCGTAGGTGTTAGCCCCTTTCCCCAGCCTGTTCTTCATAGCACATGTTATCATTAGAAATTAAAATGATTGATCATATTTGTTTATTGCCTTCCCCATGAACCTGAAAACTCCACGAAGGTAGAAATCTTGTCCCCCTTGCTCACGGCTGACTGCCAGGGCTCACGACAGAGTCTGGCATACAGGTGGTGCTTGTTAAGTATCACTGAATGAACGAGTGAGGGAATGACCCGGCACGCCAAGGGCAAAGGAGCATGTCTTCCAGTCAACCACTGTGGCCCGCCCTCTCTGATTTCCTCTCCTTTCTTCTCTCCCTTTCCAGGCAGGATCACCTTGCCCACCCAGGGCTAGCCCTCAGGGACCACTGAGAGCTGGTCACAATTCCTGCCACCAGGCTCCCAACTGTTCCTCTCTCTGCCCCTCAAGCAGCATCTAATACAATCCCTGTGCTTCTGTGCCTTGAATCACTGCAGGCTTCCTGATTCCTCTTCAGGAGGCCCTCTGGGTTGTCTGAGGCTGCTGAGCAGGGCTGCAGACATCTCCATCCCAGAAACCCTCCAAGCTTGACTGGCCACCCGTGCCCTGAGGTGCCCTTCCGGCCTCCCCTTCAACCAGCTATTGATCTAAGCAGAGTAAGGTAGAGAAAACTGAGACACTTATTCCACTGCCTGGTCTGAGGAATGAGCCTCCCTGCAGAGTAGATCCTCCCCACCCACCCACCCACCCACCCCCTAATTCTTGTTTGTTTGCTTCCTAGCACTTACTGCAAAGTTTAACTATTTAGTATCTGATTATTTGTTGCCTGTCCCAAAGAAGACCTGTCTAGAAGGTAAGCTCATCCGGCAGAGACCACATCTATCTTATTCACTCCTGTGTCCCCAGCATCCGGCACTCAGCATGTGCCCCATAATCAGTTTGGAATGAAGAAATGGAGAGAAATGTAGTAAGTCACCTGAGAACACCCCTCAGGGAGCTAGAATGTGCTGGTTCTGAGGGACACTAGGGAAGGGAAGTGAGAGGACCCCAGCTCCCAAAGGAAAGGAGAAAACCATGGAATAAAACATCGTGGACCAGACAAGGACTGGTACCTGAGTTTCCTGACTCTGGGGCAGTGCTCTTTCTCTCATTTTCTGTTTGACTACTTCAGATTCCTTCTTGCAGTGTCTGCATGAGCATGTGTAAATGACAAGCACCACGCAGGTGCAGGGGACAGGACCGGTGCCCATGACAGAGACTTCACCCTCACAGCCCCCGGGTCCTGGGGGAGGCAGACAGCACGTGAGGGAACAAATAAATACACAAGATCATTTTAGCAACAACTGGTTTAAAGGTAAAAACAAAGACAAAAACAGGTTGAAATAAGAAAGGGTAAATGAGACAGGAGGGGCCACGTAGAGTGGCTGCCAGGGAAAGGCTCCTTGCAGGTGGTGGCCTTTGAGCTAAGGTCTGAAGGATGAGAAGGCAAAAAAGAAAGAAAGATGGATGAGAAGCCTGGGTGGACCAGAGGGTAGAAAGGGCAGAGATTCTCAAAACCCTTGGTCTTGGCTTACACATATCATAATGAACAGAGAGAGGCTTGCATAGAGACGTGTGGCTGTATGTAGTCCCTGAACCAAAGCAGGAAAGACGGTGTGTTCACGCGTGTGAGTGAGTCTGTCACGAAGTCACATGTTGCTGGGAGGAAGTACCACCAGGAACGTGGGGGCTAAGCATGGGGGTAAAGTGTATGGGCACCTGGGCATCCTCTCAGGGGCTCTGCTGGGAAACCATAAGGGTTCTATTTTTTTAAAAGATTTGCTTATTTGAGGGGTGCCTGGGTGGCTCAGTGGGTTAAAAAAAAAGAGAGAGAGAGAGATTTGTTTATTTGAGAGAGAGAGCCAGGGGGAGGAGCAGAGGTAGAGAGAAACCCAAGCTGACTCCACGAAAAAATAAAGGGCTCGATCTCACAACCCTGAGATCAGACCTGAGAGGAAACCAAACGTCAGATGCTTAACAGACTTGAGCCATCCAGGTGCCCCCAAAGCACAAGAATTCTCACAAGCATTCTTGGGATAGATCCCACCCATGGTGGTGCTGAAGACACAGTGGGTGCCTGGCACATTAAAATGTGCAAGACTTTAAGGGATGGAATTAAGGAGAGAAAGGTAAACATTATGGGAAAAGGCCAAGGATGCAAAATGAAGAAGTGACCTGAGGGGAAATGGGAAGGAGGCTTCCCGGAGGAGACCCCCTTTCAGAGTCACTGAAAGAACTGTGAATCCTCAGAAAGGAGGGATCCAGAGAAGCCAGCCCTCCCTGTGGAGGCAGGAAGACAGGAAAGGCTCTGATGGGAGGTGACTAAATGGCAAATTTGAAAGAGGTTGGGGAGGGTAGCGGGAAGAAACAGCCCGTGGGTGGCTAGAAAGTGCAGACTGATGAATGTGTTTTCTACAACACTGCAGGGGGAACCCAAGACAGCTTCAATTGGATTGAAAGCAGCTTTTGAGAGAAATCATCCCCGTGCTTACCAAGCAGGTTGAAGGAAAGGGAGCTAGAGCCAGAGAGAGGAGTGAGGTGGTTGTGTGGCCATCCACGTAGGGATTAACAAGGCCCTTGGTAAGGGCCCAGGCTGGGTGAATAAAGAGAAGTGATGGATTTGAGGCAATGTTGGAAAAATAACTCTGGACGCCTGGGTGGCTCAGTGGGTTAAAGCCTCTGCCTTCAGCTCAGGTCATGATCTCAGGGTCCTGGGATCGAGTCCCGCATCAGGCTCTCTGCTCAGCAGGGAGCCTGCTTCACCTTCTCTCTCTGCCTGCCTCTCTGCCTACTTGTGATCTCTCTCTGTCAAATAAAGAAAAAAAATTTTTTTAATCTTAAAAAAAAAAAAAGAAAAAGAAAAATAACTCTGCAGCCAGTGTGTACGAATACCCCCCGGCACCCTCCAGTGAAAACACTGCAGCCTGGATCCTCCCATCGCTGAATGGGGAGTCCTGTTATGCCTACATTTGGAGGACAGCCTCCTACCTGCCCTGTCATTTGCAGTCCTCCTTCAGGGCAGGCGGGCCTCCCGAACATACTCATTTTCCAGATGAAGACACTGTAGCTCAGGTAGTTCAATGATCAGCCTTCTATCCACAGGGCCGGACATCTTACATCTAGTCCATGATTAGAGATTGGTTCCAGCCAGATGTCACTCACTCAATGGCAGGACAGAAAATCCCGGACTTCTCCCAGGGGTGGAAGGGGTAGAGACGAGAGTGCAGAGGACACAGCAGATTGAGAAAGCCGGCAGGGGTACATGGTGTGGTGAATGCTCTGGGACCTTGTACTCATCGTTGCTCTCAGACCCCTTGACCTGTCCCTCTGCCTGGCTTTTTTCCATCTAGCCTCCTTGCCTGGCCAGAGTCATAAAACCAAACCACATTTTGCATTCCCATTCTTCTGTGCCTCTGTAACTTTGCATCTGCTGTTCCCTCTACCTGGAACTCCAGTCTTCTGGTGAACTTCCTGCATTACTACAGACACGGCTCAGGAGACCTTCCCTGAAGCACCAGTTGACTCCCGCACTTCAAATACCTCCAGAACACACCCAGCATTGTACAGAGATTATATTTACCAAGGTGGTTTTTTCCTGGGGGGAGGGGAGCCTGTGACAGTTAACATAGGCGGCACATAGTAGGAACTCCATAAATGGCTGGAATTCATTTCCTGTCTTTCTCCTGTACGATCCTGAATGACTTGAGGACAAGAACTATGGTTCCTGGGTTTTGTTCTGTTTTGTTTGGTTTTTGCCTTTTTAGTTGGATCTAGTACTGTTCTTGGGCCAGAAATGGGGATTTTGAGATGGTCGTTCGACCCTACATGCCCTCCTTCGGGGAACACAGTGGGTGCATGAAAGCAGGCACAGAAGCAGAGATGTTCAGTAGTGGGATGGGCACACCCTGGAGTCATGACTGGTCAGCATGGGGCACACAGGGAGCACAGAGCCCAGCTGGAAAGAGTCGGGCAGGTCTCCTTAGGGGAGGGGCCTGAGCTGGGTAGCCGGGAGCGCTGAGAAGATAGTAGCAATGTTCATATAAGACACCCAAGACAGTGTGGTTTATGGCCTCGCGTCCTCAGCCAGGGAAGGCTTGGGGTGGGAGCACTCTCTACCCCTCTGCAGCCAGGTTTGCCATTTACGGCTCCTCCACCCAGCTCCACCCTATTCCACCCGTTTGGTCATAACGATCCTTGTATCCCATTTTACAGAGGCTCAGAGAGGTTCTATAACTTGCCCAAGGACATACAGCTCTGCACTCACAGATTGAAGATTTTGATTTCTGTTTGCCTACCTGCTGTTTCCACTCCACAGCCACCGCCGGACCCGGGCGACTCTCTCTCCTCTCCCATTCGCTCTCACACACCTCCACCTCCTTCCACTCTGGCTCAGCTCCACTCTCCCCCTTCCCTGCACCAGCTGAAGGAGACAAAATCATGTCTACACATCCAGGGACACATACTTTGTCCCAAAGCCGGTAAATCAGGAGATAAACAAGGGTGGAGCCCAGTGCCCCCCAGACAAGAACAGAAGGAGGGGCAAGAAGGAGAGAAGGAAGAGGGAGACGGGAGGAGCCCAGAAGCGGATATGATGACAGCACAGGATCTGGTCACTCAGACAACCATGCCATCTGAATAAAATGTTCTTGCCTAAGTAAAAGTGCTTGGAAACAACTGTGTTACCATCACCTCTAGCAGCAGCAGTGTGTGTGTGTGCATGCCTGTGCATGTTTGCACACGTGTGTGCATGTATGTATATGTAGCTCCTCTGTCGGCAAGCCCTTCGCTGCACCACACCCACTTATACCTTCTTTCCTGCACCCAGGGAGTTGCTGGCCTGGCCTTGAGCCATGGGGACTGCCTGCCTACCCTCTCCTGAGAAGTGCCGTCCCCGTGATTTCCCAGGGCCCAGATGCTGCATTCTGGCCCACGCTGGTAACCACTGGCCCACCTCCTGCGGGTTGCCAATCCCACTCAGCCCCAGCAGCTCCACCCACTCCTCAGTCACTCACCTGCAGGACTCCACTCTTACAGATAAAACTGTCATTTCCCTGGCCATGCAGAGTGTCCTGCATGGACACCTGGTCACAGCACGAGGGACTAAGTCAGGGATGGGGAAGAGCTTCGAGAGTGCTCAGGAAAGGCATCCATGGGGCTGAAGCCCAGCTCACCTTGCACCTGCCAAGCTGCTGCACCTGGGATGGGCTCAGTGTATCATCTTGGACAAATCACTTCCTCCTGTAGGTGTCCTTCTGCCAGTTATTTAAAAAAAGGCGGGGGGAGGGGGGCAAGTATTGTGGGGGCGGATAAGGCTCATTTTATTTCTAAAGTCTTTAAAACCCCAGCATTAAGGAGCCCTGAGTTCTCTGGCCTTGCACACTTAACCGTCTCCATGAGTCACCACGCCCCAGCCAGCATGGGTAAACCCATCAATCACAGGCAAAGATCAATCCCTGATTCCCCTTGGCGCTAATTAGAAGGAACGGGCTCTGAGGAGCGGGACCTCTTCCTCATTCCCAGACGGCAGTGTCTCCCAGGGAGGACCACAGCCAGACCTAGTCACCCTCCCGGCTCCAGTCCGCTCCCACAAACAGATGAGCTCCGACCAACTGACTGGCCTGTGCAGGAATTTATCAATGGCTCCTTCTCTCCGGAAACAGCTTTCATTGATCAAATCTGTTTCTAGCCGTCTGTTCCTGAGAATCCCCATGGGGATCAAGACTCACTTGCCTTGTGGATAAAAATAAAAACACTCCCCCCCACCCCCTGTCCACAGAACTTCACGTTCCCCCTTTCCTTCCTTCCAACAAACTCGCCTCACCGCAGGGGAGAGGAAGCAACCCCCACTCCACCGAAGCAGAAGCGAGGGGGAGCTGTTCTCCAGGTCTTTCCACTCTCTAGAATTCAGTGATTTGAAAGTGCATGTGCTCCTTCTTCAAACACGTGTGCACGTGGGTGAGCCCCCGCGGGAACACAGGGAACGGGAGGACCTGCCGGGACGCTGTGCTACAAAGGTGGAATCGTAGTGGAGGTCTTTTCTTCTTTAAGCTCTCTCTGATCTTGCAATAATACTGTTTCATGAGAAATAAAATCGGCTACGAATAGTGGATGTGGACTCAAAGGGTGCAGGTTCCAAGAACAGATTGTCATGGTTGCTAGCAATGGTTATTTCATAAATCAACATCTTTTCATGAACGTAGCAGCTTAAGGGAATGGAACTGCCTTCCTTGTCCAGAAGGAGGAAGGCTCTATAAAGGGAGGCATATGCTCCATTCTCCAGTAGACATGGCCTTCCCCATCGGTCCGGGGCAAGCCACACTGGGGCAGTGAATGCGGAGCAGGATCAGAAAATGAAAACAATGGGCGCCTGGGTGGCTCAGTGGATTAAGCCTCTGTCTTCGGCTCAGGTCATGATCTCAGGGTCCTGGGATCGAGCCCCGCATCGGGCTCTCTCTGCTTGCCTCTCTGCCTACTTGTGATCTCTCTCTGTCAAATTAAAAAAAAAAAAAAAAAAGAAAGAAAGAAAAGGAAAACAGCTCAAGGTGATTCAATCATAACTACTAACTACTACTAACCCTCCATGAGGCCTGAGTGTGAAGCCTAACTCACAGGCTGTGTGCCCTGGACAAAAATGCCATTCACGTCCAAGTGTTCAAGTGTACACTGCCCAAGATGCAGTACCCCGGGGAGAGGTGTTCTTTATATTGTCAACATATACCAACTTATCTGAGAGTGTGTGGGTGGGCACAGAGGTTCCAGGCCTTCTGGCTGAGGTCTGCAGCAGCAGAGAAAAGAGCCCTCCTACCTAAATCCACGGGGCACACTCATCAGTACATGCCTGTCAAGGCACCTTACCCCAGCTCTGCTCTGGGAGGGACCTGCAGTCACCTCTCTTTCCCACGAAGCCCAGTTCCTGCCCCCACCAAGAGAACAATATGGACTAGCTGCCTCACCTTGGTGATGGGTGGGCGGCAGCAAAGGAAGTGACGGGGTGGGGGGATAATGTATGCTTCTGCTGGCCTGTGTGCAGGTTCAGTGTGTGGGGTCTGCCAGGGTTCCTGCCCAGCTCCCCAGGATGAATCGCCTCACATAGGGGTGCAGGTGGTACTCACTTAAGGAGTTACTCAAGGAAGGGGCCCCTCTCTCTCTTTTTTTTTTTTTTTTTTGAATAAACATTGTATATGTTGAGGGCATAAGGGCCCCGTTCCTAATTAATGCAAGGCCCTTTGCAAGGCTAGCCAAGGCCTAAGGTTTGGGAGCAGGCCCTGTGTTCTCCTCATAAAGGGGAGTGCCAAAGGGTGGCTTGAGGGGGTTGTAAAGGCAAATGGCCACACCCAGGGCTTCTGTGGGGACAGCTGAGGGGGAGGGGTCACAGGCCCTGGGAAGCCAAAGGCCTTTCTTAGTATCAGCACGGAGAGCGGAGAGCGTTTCAGGCTCCATCCCCTTCACCTCACAGCTCCGCTGGGGTGTTTGGCCCATCACCCCCAAATTCCGCATCCCAGGACAGCTCTGACAAATAACACCCCTCATACTCAGCCCTAGTCAGCTTCTCCTTCCCCCAAATTGGCCCTGAAAGGCAACAGCACGAGTGGGGCTCTCTCAGATTTACCTAGAACTTTCTAAAGTGACCTGTGAGGCCTTACAGCAACCCTCCCAGGATGGGTCAGCATGGAAGGCCCAGGGGTCCCATCATACAGAGAGAAAAGCAAAGACGAGGGCAAGAGAGGGTCTCTCTTGGGCCTCAACCCCGACTTGGGGACAAGGGATCTCAGTTCTGGTTCCACCACCTCCTGGTGGAAGCTTACATCTTCAGGTACCCCCTTCAGACCCTGTGCTCCAGCCAGACCAGATTACAAACAGCACCAATAGGCACAACAAACTTCTCTGAAATCCACCACCCCACCCTTGGCTTTATTGCTCTCTAGCCCTAGTCACTCTCCAAACACTGCTCATGTTACCTCTTCACGTTCTCCACAGCTGCCCCTTCTGAAGGTCCCGCAGAAGGACCTGTGGGGAGTTCCCGCTGCTCTGACACTGCCACCCCACCCACTGCCACCTCCAGACTGCCTGGCGCAGCGCTCTGGCCCACAGACATCTGCTCAGTGGCTCAGGTGGGAGCCTTCTGTGGAGGAGAGTCCTCTGCTGAAGAAGCGCCCTCCACTTGCTCTCCTCAAACCGGGTGAGGGCAACACAGCTTGATTTCTATTCAGAGCAGACCGCAGCCTGCTTTTTATTTACACATTTATGGAGAAGATTTCTTATTAACATTGTTGTAATTTACATCGCCCACAAGCTCCTGGGTCCCCAGTTCCCTCCATTTCTTTGTTGCTCAACTATGGTGCTGCTCCCGATTGCCAGGAGCTCACCAGGCTCTTCGGAAAACTGCTCAGTAAATATCCCCCATGTTCACGGGAAAACAGCTAAAGAGCAGGAAGAAGTTCCTTTACAAATAACTGGGCTCTTGACACTTGGTTGAGAGACATACAGCCACCCCCAAAGGAACCGGCAAGAAAAGCATCCTCCTACAAGCCCCTCTCCCTGCCAGCCACCAGCTTTCCCATGTGTGGCAGGGCACCCGGACCGCAGAGTCCACGGAAACAGCCACATCAGTGCAACAAGTCAAATCTCTCTTGGTTCGAGACTTGAAGATGACTCATACACACTGTGACGCATTACCTTTTTTTAATGGAAAGGAGAGGCATTAACACCTTCCTCGTGTGCCAGCACCGTCCTGCCGCTGTCCCCTTCCTAGGCTCCAGGCCCGTGATGGGCTGGAAAGTTGGAGCTTTCTACATTGCCTTTCTACATCATGCCTCTTGACTCAGCAGCCCTGGCCTCACCTCTCCCTGGGCAGGCTGGTTCAGGCCGTGGGGAGGAACCCACTGGCGAGGGGGATCCTCCCACAAGGGTGTCCAGCAGCCCAGGCCTCCTCCTCCTAGGCTGCCTGAAGTCCACCTTCCTACTCTCTCCTTTCTCTGCCTAAGTCTTCCTGCTGCCCACATCCATACCCCTTAATCCTGGAACAAAAAGCAACCACCCTACCTTCTGGGGTTAGGGCTCAGGTCACACCACTGCTCTGAAGCTTTTCTTGGTGCCCCTGGTCCCAAACTCCTCAAAAAACATTTTTCTGCTAGTCTTTCCCACTTCCTTCAAGCTGTTTCCCACTGAAACTAAATGACAGATGACGGTAATGTCAACTATCCCATATGGCAGGCCCCAGTACTCTACCCCTGCTGTATTTTTCTTTATCCCATGGTCACTATCTAACTCACTATATATTTTACTGATTTCTCATATTCTCCATCTCCTTCCAGCATAAGCTCTCACATGACAATGTAAGTTCTACAAGGGAGGGATTTGTGTGTGGGTTGAACACCATGTGTTAAATGAATGGATAACTTAGTGGACAGTGAGAAGTGACCTGTGTCCCGTGTTATCCCTTGCCTGTCTACACCACTCTCCTATCTACACCACTTCCTCCATGAAGCTGTTTCTAATCCTTCCTGTTGGGTCTTAGCTCTTTATCGCTTAAAAAAACAATCTTTTATGATATGCACATCTATCTCCTACAACTAAATGGTGAGTTTTTGAAGGCACAATGCATGGGTCTGAATCACAGCCCAGAGCACATGCGACATCTTACAAATAATGAATGTGCAATAAACACTTGTTAAATGAATGAAGGGAAAGAAAATAGCTTTAAAATTGCTGTCTGAGCTGATTGAACCATAATGCAGGCAGTGCCTAATAGATTTTGAAGACAGAAACAGATATAGATGAATGGATAAAATATATAGAGAATTTTTCATAAATGCACCTAATAGTTTTTCAAGTTTTCATTTATTCAAATTTACTCCATTGTTGAAATGTTACTAAATAAGCTCTTAAAAATACATACTACTGTTTGTAAATACTGCCATGCATGATACTGTCCCTTTCACTATTTTAATCCTAACATTCCTGTTCAACATCTAGGTATTTCTTTCAAGGTTAATCTAGGTATTTCTCTTAATACACTATATAGATAAAGTTATCTTTGTAGTATATATAATATATATTGGTATATAATGTACCAATGCATAGTGTATAAATAGAGAATTTGAGTCACCAACAGACTGGAGACAACTGCCATTGGAAAGAGAGTCTGTTACAGATCTGAATAGAAGGGGATAAGCCAGACCTTGGAGGGCCACTCGGTGAAGTACCAGGGTCAGTCAGGAGGCAGAAAGCTGTGAGCAAGAGTTTTTATTGTGGTTTCTACAGCAAAGAACAGCAAGGCAGGATAAGCAGGCTTAGGATTGGCTAGTCTGAATTGTTTGGGTGTACTCTAGAGCATAAGAATTGTCCCTAGTTGTCCGGTACCTGACTCTGGGGTGATGAGCACAAGTGGATAGCGGCGTGGAGTTTCAGAAGCCAATGAAGAAGGTGGTTATATCCAAAAAGTACACTAGCAGGTAAGCTGTTTGTTACCTCTAGGAATTGCCTAGCTCTGGGAAGGGCCGTCCCCCCAAGGTCAGCAAGGCCCCAGATGTCCAAACATGCCAATACAGACAATAAATGACATGGTTAATACAGCCCAGCTGAGGGAGGACACGCTTTCTGATTCAGTGAGTTGGTTCATTAGCCTGGGGCCTGCAAGCTTCTTGTCCTGCAAGCTTCTTGTCACACCAGACCTGGGGCTCATTCCAGAGCCTTCATTTCAGGGCGAGACCATGCTAATTCACATACCTGCCTTCAACCCTTGGACAACCTCTGGGAAGAAACAGAGGCTCAGGCAGGTGGACAGACTGACCCTGCATCAACCAGTGGATGGCAAGGCTGGGCCAGCACAAAACCAGTGCTCCTAGAGACGGTAGACTAGACGGCATAGTCTAGGGCCTCTTTGTGGAATCTCAGACTGTCAGGCGGGAGGACTCTGGGGTGGAAGAGCCTCCAGCCCAAGTCTCTTGTTTTTCAGAAGAGGAAAGGACTGAGAAGGATTCACAGGGTCAGGATCGAAGTCAGATCCCCTGTTAACTCATGCTGTGCTCTTCACATGCTGTGTTATTCAATAGAAAAGTATTATTTTATTAATACCGGTACAGTCATCATCATCATCTTCTTCTTCTTCATCTTCCTGGATGTCATTTGAATGGAAAACCCGAGCTCCTTTGTCCCCTAACGCAATAGGGAAGTACTGATAGGTTCACACCCAGGTGGAGACTGGATTTTTTAGAACTCAGGTCAGGCAACCAAGATCCTTGGGGTTCCAATGGGCCTTAAACTCTGATTAAAGCCTACATCTGAATGAACAGAGCTTCAGGTCTCCAGAGAAGGAAAGAAGTTAGCTCAAAGGCATGTGGAAACCCAGCCCTCCTGAGCAGAAACCACAGAAGGTCCTGGGGCCAGGCAAAGGCTAGACTGGATGGGGGTGAATGGGGGCAGGGGGTGGATAGGGATGGGGGGGCAGGGAAGCACAGATCCAGATTTTTACTCACTAAAGGCTCAGAACTGTTCTCCAATCAGACCATGAACTTCCAGACTTCTCTGCCCTTGCACCGGCTGCTCCCTCTACCCTTCCCACACCTCCTCACCTGGGAAGCTCTTCCCCAGGCGTCAGATCCAGTTAAACCAATTCCCTCCACTAGAAAGCCCTCCCAGTCTCTATCCCCTCTGGAGGACAACCTACTGTGTCCTACAGTGTTCTGGTCATCCTTTAGCAGAGGACATGGCAAAGGGTTATTGATAACAGCCATTGCTAGCAACCACCTTATTCTTAATCAGCACAAGTTCCCTGCAAGGGAACTTTACAGATGAGGAAAGTGAGGCCCAGAGAGATGAACTAACCCGTCCAAAGACCTTCATCCAGCAAGGGAGGCAGAGTCTGGACCCTAACCAGTTTTGCATGAACTCCATGCCTAAGGTCTAGCCTCGTGGCCAAACTACCTGACTTTCTGGCTATACCGTGAGATCTTGGAAGGCAGGGACTCTGGCTAATTATGTTTGGCAAATCCCTAGAGCTCAAATCTTTTTGATGGAAGAATACACAAACAAATGAATGGATGCATGGACTGTGGTTGTGCCTTTTATTCTTGTGACTGGTAAGAAGATTCAGTGGAATGATATATTAGGGTGAGAGTTGACCTGCTGTAT
This sequence comes from Mustela putorius furo, assembly GCF_011764305.1. Classification (NCBI taxonomy): domain Eukaryota; kingdom Metazoa; phylum Chordata; class Mammalia; order Carnivora; family Mustelidae; genus Mustela; species Mustela putorius. Next base: position 19,054,966 of record NW_025421325.1, read on the forward strand.
CAAAAACACCCCTAAAGACAACAGCTCAAACAAACTATGATTTGGTTTCTTTCGCATGTGACAGTCTGGCTGTGTAGATAGCTCTGTTCAGAACATAAAATGGTGTGGCCTTTTTGGAAAACAGTCTGGTAACTTCTCAAAAAGTTAAACCTTGAGTTTCATGTGACCCTGAAGCTTTCTCTGAGCTCTATATCCAAGAGAATTGAAAACATGTATTTGTTCAAGCAAAAGCTTGTACATGAATGTTTGGAGTAGCATTTTTCATAATAGCCAAAAAGTGGAAACAACCCAGTCGATGAATTGATAAACAAAATCTAGTACACACATGTAATGAAGTATAATTCAGCCATAAAAAGGAATGAAGGACTGACACATGCCACACCACAGAGAAATATCTTGAAAACATCATCCTCAGTGAAACTGGCCAGACATATACCAGATATATAACCCCGGGCAATATTTAATGCTCTGTGTCTCAATTTCTCTGTCTTTAAATAGGTATATTAATATGTCATAAAGTTTTAAAGTAACAGAATGAAATGATGTGCATATAGAACTTAAATCAGGGCCCAGCACTATACAAATGCTAGCTATTATTATTAATACCTGCAAGAATAAGTAACCGAAGGAGAGGTGACTATTGTTGTACAATTTACTGTTTGGGGCTAAGATTCTTATCTTGCTCAGCCTCAGTCCATCCTTTTCCCCTTCTTTCTCAGCACACAGCTGCCTAGTTAGACTGAATTTTTCAGCCCCTCTTGGGCATGATGTGGCCACATGACCAAGTCTCCCCTTGGAACAGGAGCAGCAGTGACGCATGCAACTGCCACAAGTGGGAAAAACCCATGGCTCCCCACATCTCCCCATGGGTTGGGCAAGGCCGTGCTAGACAGCATCCTTGGAGACCACCAGTAGAGAAGGGAAAAACTGACCCATTAGACTATGTCCTGATAGGATGACTTCTTTTTTAAATTTAAAATAAATTTTTTAAATTTATTTTTTAAATTTAAAAAAGGTAAGTGTTCAATTTAGTGGTTTTTAACATATTCACAACATTGTGCAGCCATCACTACCACCTAATTTAAGAACATTTTTATCACTCCCAAAAGGAACCCTGTACCCATTAGCAGTCACTCCCCATGCCTACTTCCTGCCCCAGACCACCACTAATCTGCTTTCTATCTCTATGGATTTACCCATTCTGGACCTTTCATATAAATGGATCATGGAATATATGGTCTTTTATGTCTGGTCCTTCACTGAGCATGATGTTTGTAAACTGTATCTCCATGGTGTAACCTATGTCAGTTTCTCCATTAATGTTTTCGCTCTCCGCGATGCTCTGTGGACACCTTCAGCTAGTGCTTTCACTGGGTGGATCTAAGGCACAGACACTAAAGCAAGAGTTTAGCTAAATCCTTCAATGAATGACAACTATGGTGTTCTTGAACTTTGGTGGGTATCAGAACCATCTATGGAGCCTATTGAAATGATGAAGAGCCATCCATCTGCTGGCTCGGGGGCAGGGGGCAAGGAGGGGACGTGTCTCAAAGCTCCCCCAGGTGGTTAAGCATGAACCAGAGTCTGAGAACACTGACAAAGCCAGCTATCAGCCAAAGTTTGCCCACATGCTCAGGGCACTCTGTGGCTCAGTGTGGCACAGTGTGATTATTCACCTTCTTTCTGCCATCTCCTCAGACCATGGAACCTCAAGCCTTAATCAGGAGTCACCTGGGGAAACTGCTAAAAATACACATTCCAGAGCTCATCCCTGAAGGTCCTCTAGTTCATCCTTCTCATTTTATGAAGGTGGAAGGCCAAACCCAAAAGGGGCCCTGCCTCCCCTTGTGCGTTAAACTTTTAATAGCTCCCTACGGCTCTCAGGCCGACCTCCAGCTCCTTCTTTCAGAACCAATTCCTCCGCTTAAGGATTTTGTTTCCAATATTCAAAAAGCTCTCTTACCTGCATCTGGAACGGTTCTTTTCTATCCTTCTCCCACTTTGCCTAATTGCTGCCCACTCCCTCAGCCCCACAACATCTCCTCCAAGCAGCCTTCCTTGACCCATTAAATGGCCCAAGGCTTAGTGTTCTCTGGCCTCCCGCAGAGTCAGTACTCCACGCTGAACCCCAATGACCTGTTGATTTGCTCTTCTCCCTTCAATTCGTGAAGGCAGGGATCACCCGGGTCCTTGCACATTGGAAGGAAGGAAGGAAAGAGGGAAGGAAGGAAGGAAGGAAGGAAGGAACAGAATGAGCACCCCAGAGCCCCGTAGTTCGCGCTACCCTCCCTCCAGCCTCCAGATTGCAGGAGGAGGTGGGACGGTATCCCTGGAGCCTTGGGCACTGGGAGGCGCCACCCGCCCCGCGCGTCCTCCTCGCAGCGGAGAGGGAGGGACGGGCGGGCAGCTGCGGAGCCATCTGCTGCGCAGGCGGCGGCACCCGCCCCAGTGTTTGTTTACAAACCAGGCTCTGCGTGCGAGAGAAACACCGCTCCGCTTCCAGGCGCGCGGAGGCCGCTGCCAGCCCGGGAGGAGGGGCGCCGGGGAGGGGGACGGGGATGGGGACCGCGAAGGGGACCCTCGCGGAGGGCGCGAGGCCAGAACATCTGGAGACTGCCGACCCTCCCGCACCTCCACGGCTGCGCTCACTCCAACCGCACCAGCAAACGCCCGCGTTCCGGTTGGCTACCCCTGTAAAGACTAGCTAGCTGTACCTACGACCAAATCTGGAACACAGACCCTGGTAACAGTGTCTGTTATAAGGAGGCGTTAAGGATTACATGAGGTAATGCACACAGTGGCGCTTAACACGGCTTGTTGTTATTGTAGCATCACATTGGGTGAACAGGGCGGGTCTGAAGTATTTTACCAAATGACTCTCTAGTCCAATGTCTCACCCAACTCAGGAAACCCGTTTCAGACGGTGCCAGGTACAGATGATAAGGCCTAGGTTAAAATTCATTTCAGGAAAAAAGAAATTCATTTTGAAAATGAAGGACGTTCTGATGTGTGCATTTCTGGCGGTACCGCTTTCATTGCCCTTCCACCCTGCAGCCACAAGCCCTGGAGCAGGCCCAGAGGTTGGGGAGAGGAACAGGAGGGGATAACGCTGAGTAACCTCCTGCAAAGGCCACCCCTCAGAGCTGGCCTCATGGGAACTGGCTGCCATTGCAAAGGGGAAGGACCTTCACCCAGGCTCACAAGAGTGGGCCGTGATGGAGGGACAGCCACTGGGGGAGAGAGGTCAAGCTGGCAGCCTACAGACCTCCCCTGGGCAGCACCTGTGTCTAGATCTCCTGTTTCTGCAGGAGGAAGCCTGAGGAACCTTGAAGGTGCCAAAACTAGGCATGAGATGGGGCTGTTCCCCATACACTCTCCAAGGGTAGTGGTGCGAAGTGCTTGTCCTGGATCTGTTAGTGTCCGGGGGCTTGTTTCTGTATTGTTATTGGTTTGGTTGGTCCCCCCCCCCCAGATTTAAGGATTGAAGAGGTTATAAGGGATGACAAAGAGTCAGTCACTGTCTGCCCAAAGAGGAACTCATACTCTAGGAAAGGGAGACAAAAAGAGCAGGAACTACACCTGTAACTACTGTCTGTGTGTCAAGTACTAAGTTTGGTGTTTCTCTGGCAGCATAGTCTACGAATACTTTTTGCAGCAAGAACTGGGCTCTGAGGATGGAGCACAGAACAAGTCTTATAGTCCGGGAGAAGCAATTAAAAATATTGGCAACCACTGAATAACACAGGGCTTCAGGACATCAATTCCCCCAGGCAGTCAAAAATCCATGTATAACTTCTGACTCCCCAGAAACATAACTACTAATAACTACTAATAACTGTTGACTGGAAGCCGCCTGATAACATGCACGATCAATTCACACATTTTTATATGTTATACGTATTAAATATACTGTATTCAAACAATAAAATAGGCTAAGAAAATAAAATGTTATTAAAATCAAAAGGAAGAGCGAATGCACTGACAGTACTGTAATATATTTATTGAAAAAATCCACAAGTAAGTGGACCCACTCCGTTCAAACCCAGGTTGTTCAAGGGTCAACTGTAATCTCAATGACAATCCATGAACCATAAGGGAAATACCTTTTTCAATCCTAAAAACCAACCCTATTTATAGCCCTAAATGGTGACTATGGTTATCTGCATTTTACAGATATGGGAATGATGGCTCAAAGAGAAGAAACAACTGGACCAAGATCTCTGAGCCCAGGTTTGGAGGCAGGACAAACTCTGTTGTTCTGATTGCCAATGGCCGCCTAGAGGAGGGGACTGGAAACGGCCCACCTCCCAGTTCCTGACTGAAACAGTAGGTCTATAGCACCATGTACAAACCATAGATGGTGAAGACTCTTTGCTGAGGCTAAAGCAGAATAAGACTATACTTGGAAAGTCCTGGTTTTAGAGTTCTGAGCTGGTAAATATGTGAACAATTTGACTCAGAGCCACCATCTGACAGTTCCTTTTGGCAGAAGCATGGGCCCATTGGGCACTGCCCCTTCCAAGTCTAGGTAGGTGAAAAGAAGCCTCTTCCCATTCTCCCTCAATGTGAGTCCACTTAAGCATTCACTCATTCAATACACGGTGAAAAACTGTCCTGCCTAGAGAACTCCAGACCCCAGTCAGGGAGAAGAAAACACGCATACCACACAAGGTTAGAGCTGAAGGGCCCTGTCCAGGGTGCTGTAGGGGCCCAGAGGAGGAAGCAGATTAAAAATCCAGGAGCAGGGCACCTGGGTGGCTCAGTGGGTTAAGCCTCTGCCTTCAGCTCAGGTCATGATCTCAGGGTTCTGAGATCGAGTCCCGTATCGGGCTCTCTGCTCAGCAGGGAGCCTGCTTCCTCCTATCTCTCTCTCTGCTTGCCTCTCTGCCTACTTGTGATTTCTGTCAAATAAATAAAATCTTAAAAAAAAAAAAAATCCAGGAGCAGTAGCTGAGGGCTGATTGAGCCCATTCAACTTTCTTGGTTCATAGATGGAGGTGGAGGAGGGAGCCTAGGCAGAAGAAGAGAGAAGGCAGAGAAGAGCTGCTGGCTGGGGGAGCAAGGGCTTAACTTGAGGCCATTAAAGCAAGTCTGAGTCGGTGTGCATGGGTCAGGCAAGGACACAGCCAGGATTAGATGCTGCTGCTCTTAGCTCCCTAGCCCGCATCCCTTGGCCAGGCTCCCCCTTCTGAAGAGCAGACAGGAATTGTAACGGGGTGAAACCAGGACAGCAGCAGACTAACACATGCAGAGGAAAGCAATCTGAAAACCCAGAATTTCACGGGACAGACAGGCCAGGATAACCAGGTTGCTGAGAGAAAACAGCCCTGAGAGTGGACAGCAAGTTAGATCCAGTCTGCAACGGTGACAGGGAGGAGGAAGAGGTGCTGACACCTGGGCCATCCTGCAGCCTCAGTGACTCACACCCAGGCTCACCTGGGCAGGAATCTTCCAGCTGGAAAGGCACTGCCCAGGGTGTACAAGGCACTTGCCACAGCCTGTGGTATGGGCTATCAGGAGAAAATACTTGCTCATATACCCAGGAAATCTAGAGAGTCAAGGCCAAAGGGTGGGGAGAAGCTTCAGGGCTTCTTAGGAGACTAGGAGGTAAACACATGATCTACAACCAGAAGATTATGCACAGAATCAGGTTGCTGGCTAGGCTCATGCCCGGATTTGCATGTTCCCTCCGTTAGCCCCACTCCCCTCAATCCCCCAGTCAGAACCTATTAATCAAATGTGCAGGCACTAAGACCTCTGATTTTGTGAGGTCGAGAGTCACTTCATCATCCCTGCCTCTCCTCTAGGTGCCTGGTATAGCATCAGACCCAAACAAAATGGGGATTGGAGACTGTTTAAATGCACTAAAGATAGAAAGTCTCTATTTAAAGCAGTTTGGCTAAATCCTTCAAAATAGGAAAGAATTCCACAGTAATAAACAGAATTACTCTCTAATGAGATCTGGTCTTAAAGTTTGAGTCCCGCTTATTTTACGGAACAAACTGTTTTTTTAAACACTGTGACATCAATGACTATGTATTTACCTAAACGGTTTCTCCTTCTCTCCTGAGCACACAGCCACTCTGCATTTCCCAGCCTCCTTGCCATCAGTGTGACCAAGTTCTAGCCAACAGGAGGTGAGCAGAAGTGAGCATCCCTTCCCTGCCTGCAAAATCCTCCCATGAGTAACTGTCCATCGTCTTTCCCCATGCACTGGCTAGAGATGGAAATGGAATAGACTAGGTTCTAGAATCACCTGGAAGGCTCCCCGTGAATGAACCCACTGTACTCCTATATGGACAAGAAATAAATTTAAATCCTGTTAAGCCATCAGCATTCTGGCATTTATCTATCGCAATGTCCAACATCAGCCTAAGTAAAGAAGTTCTCACTATGTGCATAACACATGGCAAGCCAGGCTGGGGTGGGTATGCACAGGTAAGAGCAAGTAAGAATATGCAGAGAAGGGCCCGAGGCTGGGAACATCCACAGACACAGACACGGCTCAGTGTGGATTTTTGGAACATTCCTCACCCCCCACCCATCCCCAGCGCAACTTGGACCTGGCCATGAACACTCACTAATCACTTCTCCTCTACTCTCCCCCTTAGTGACCATTCTGCCAGACATTCAGACCTAACTGAGGACCCCTCCCTTTTTTTCAATTAGAGATTCGGTGAATGCATCTTTTTGTCTTCAGACATTTTCCTTAAGCTAATAATGTTCCTTAAAATCTTCTGAACTTGCCGTCGGGTCTGACAAAAAGCTTACTGAATGCCTTGCTGTAACCTTCTGTTTCACTCAACCTTCTAAAGTTGCCTTTTATAGCAACGTGCATCAACCCTTCCATTTATGCTGTGTTTTTGGCTCTGTCCCTTTCACGCATCACTTCTCCACAGTGCTTCTTCAAGTCCTCCCGTCTCATTCTTCCCTCTGCCCTGATGCTGTTTTTTTTTTTTCCAAGAAATGATTTCTCTCACCTTCCATGTATTTCCTCCCTTCCCAGTACCCCAATCACCACCCCACTTCCTCTCTGAGACACATTCCCTCCTTTCAAACCTTTCAGACTCTCTGAGACACATTCGCTCCTTTCAAGCTTCCCTTTCGGTTCTTGTTCACTTCTGCCGTAGTTAAATCGAGCCATGTGGATAACTAATTAAAATTAGTTGGTCATTACCATTCGTACTCTCCTGCCTCCTTACTCTTCTTAGCCCGTTGTCTTATGATCTCCCCTGTCCTAATTTTCCGTCATGCTAAGACGGGGTAATAAAAAAACCAACTTCTTTTTTTGAAGAAAAGAAGCATCAACAATTTGTAAAGGAAATAAATTACTCAGTCAAAAGTATATTACGAGGATTGTCATGATTTGTTCATGAGTTTTACCTCCTTAAGCATTCCTGTGTTTGCCATTGTAAGAAATACACATCAACTTTTATCAAGCCTCTTTATACATTTCAGACACTTGCATACTCCATCCTTTCGTTCCTATTTTTCCTCTGGGTGTTCAGAGTCCTGGCACTACCAAAGAGAACTGTAATAACAATGGAAGGCACAAAAATACTAAAATAACTTATGAAAGACTGTGAACCTATTAAGGAAGGGGCAAGATCTATGGATCTGTGTATCCAAGACTAAAGATACTTACTGTCATTGAGCATGAAATTGAACCCCAAACTTCAATGCAAGCAGAGTTAATGACAAAGCAGAAAAAGAATGTGGCAAAGGTTCCAATGGTTAATATTAGAAAGCATATTGTACACGACTGGCTTCTTCGTTACTCTTGTAATAAAGTCATGGAAATGTTTCTAAAATATTTCTTTACTTCCTGCCTATTTGCTAAAAGGATATGACACAGCATAACATAAAAAAATCATTATCATAAAAATAAAGACAAGAGACATGCTAAATGGGGATATATGTGTAGAAGCAGAAACAATCATAACTTTCTTTTAAAAGCTAGGCTGAAGGTAATGAACACAATTGAGCACAAAACTTAGCTCTGAGCTTCCCAGCACCCACTGCAAAGATGGAAACAAGGGAATATTACTGAATTTTCCCTAAGGTAGTTGCAGAGATGATGGTCACCTAATCATGAACAATGAGAGGATGTTATCCCATGGGCCTTATCATTTCCCTTCATCTTTAGATAGAACTTTCCAAGGATTTTTATCATATAACTCTCAAATTCCTGGCACTACCTGGCTTCATCCTATTACCAGCTCTCTGCCTCCAATGTGACTTTCCCTTACCCTTTGATTCAGTCATTTGGGTACCAAGACGTTGATAGGCACCCATACTAGCCATACCAACTGTATTCTTGTTTACATATTTTTTATTTAGTTGCATTTTTATATAATAAATTTTGTGTCATTCTAGGAAGTCATAGCTCTGACATGCTGGTTGCAGGATGTTTTCCCTAACATACATTAGTAACACACATGGTAAAGAAGATACCATTCTTTAGACTATTAGTGCAGTTCTGATGTTGCTGGCTCTGCTCCCCACACAGTTCATAGGGGAACCTCTGTCAGAGAATGTCTCTCTCCAGCTTCTACTTGACCCTGCCTATTTTAGTCCCAGACTATCACAGCTGACGCACAATCTCCCTTGCTCTCTACATCTAACAGGATTGTCTTTCTGGCTTGTGAATGACCTCCTCTTTCCTCACATTCCACCTGAATTCCATCTTTCCCTCCAAGGCTAGTTTAAGTCCCACCTTCTCCATGGAGTCCTTCCTGATATCAGCCTTGAACCTGGACTTTCCTCCGCTGACCTCCCAGAGCACTCATCTGGCTCCTCACATGTCATTACACGGCAGATGTCCCTCAATGTATAGTAAGTTCTTCTACATATTCCCTAGAAACTAAGCACACAGTAGGTGCCCAGTAAGCATGGAAGCAAGTCAGGGCTGAGCTCTGAATTTGGAGCCAGGAGACTTGGGATTTTGGGTTAGTGACTCTTCAAGCTTCAGTTTATCCAGCTATAAACAATGAAGAAGTAGGTCGAGCAGGGATCTCTTTGAGGTCTCTGCCATCTTGCCCCCCATGTTAAACTCTCAGTTTCTTTGGTACCCCATTGCTTTCTGTGTCGATTCTACTTTGTGCACCCTGACTTTGGCTTTTTCTGCTGCAAAGCTGCCTTGCGATTTCTCGCCAGGGTGTCCTACCAGTGGATTCATTAGCGGTCAGTAGCCATTCTTGTCTGTAAACAACTCCTTCCGCTCCTTACCTTCTGCTCAGGGCAGACACATCCCAGCATCCTGGACAGGCTTCTGTCCCTGATCCCCATCCTCAAACTGGCCTTAGTATCTGCCAGTTCTATACGGCCAATTTTCAGCCTCCCTTTTCCTCTGCTCGATATCTTTGTTTCCCACCTTTTCTTTCCTCAGAATTGCAGGACATTTTTGTCCTGTATAAACAAAGACTTCTGTTTTGGCACAGAAGCCACGGAGTATCGGACTGTGCAATGAGAGAAGCATTCTGTTCTCATCACAGCTCTACTACTGACTGGCTCTGTAACTTTGGAAACACCGCTTAAACTTTCTGAACCTCAGTTTCCCCTTCTTTCCAGTAGGGATGACACTGTCTGGGCTATCTTGTAGTCACCAGCTGAGACCATAGTGTTCTAAGTGTGACTGTCAGCACCTCCTCCTTCTATTCCTTGCTACTTCCTGGGCCCAGCTCAAGTCAGCCCTCTGTCCCATCATCTCCTTTACCAGCTAATGAGGCCACTCCTGTGAACAGCTTTTCCTCAGAAGCATGTGCACAGCGCTTTAGAGTTTATACATCATTGTCTCATATACTACCCTTTGAACTTCACACACACAAATTGGGGTACAGTTGTTAATCAGTCTTCAAAAAGGCAGAAATCGAGTGGTGCCTGGGTGGCTCAGGCAGATGGGCCTCCGACCCTTGATTTCAGCTCAGGTTGTGATCTCAGGGTTGTGAGATCAAGTGCTATGTCCAGCTCTGTGCTGGACGTGGAGCCTGCTTAAGAGTTTTCTCTCTCCCTCTCATTCTGTACCTTCTCTCTCTCTTCCTCTCTCTCTCTCTCTCTCTGTGTAACTATAACATATATATATATATATATATATATATATATATATATATATAACATATAACATATGACTATACATAACACTACTGAATGTACACTTAAAAATGCTTGAGATGGTAAATTTCATGTCACATACATTTTACTACAGTTAAAAATGTTTTTATAGCTATCCAACTCTTTTTTTTTTTAATGAGGTATTATAATGATTGTGGTCATTTTCTAGATGAGGAAACTAGGGCTTGGACAGGCTCACCTAGGACATGCATCCAGGTCTTCAGATCCTAACCTTGCCATCCCTACTCCCAAAGCACTGGGAGAGAACATGAGAGGCACACCTGAGCCACAGGTATCAGCACACAGCAGTCCCTCCAAGCCCAGGAAAGGAGCCCCATGGCCCTTCACCACAGTGCAGGAAGCCTGTTGGCCCTGACCCTAGAGACCCTCAGGCACTGCTGTCTTTTGCTCCCAAGACCAAGCTCAGCTCCCCTCTATCTAACTTCCATTTGCATCTCTCATCAGCAACATCCTCATACTCTGTGGATGCCTGGCCATTGCCACATGGCCAGCCCCCACCAGCTGCAGGCTGGGGTGAATACAGCAGTAGCCCACACAAGCCGTGTTTCTCCTGCTTTGTGGTGTGTGAACAGGTGCTGCCTCTTTCTGCTCTACTCTCCCACCCCTTTGCTCTGTGTTCCTTTTATGTGACTCAGTTTAGCTGGCTCCTCTCAGGGAACCTTCCCTGGTCTGCCATGTGGAATTAAATTGCCCTCCTCTGGGTTGCATTGAGCCTGCTCCTTGTCTGAGGCTGGTCACTCTGTTCTGTCATTGCCTCTTTCCCTTAGACCTTCAGCAATAAGAGTCAGGAGCCAAGAGTTACCTCCTGTTGCTTGGAGCCTTGAGTCAGTGGAACAGGGTGGGGCTGCACAGGTGCCTGTGGAATCACAGGCCAGGATGAATGTGGGAACAGAGCTGCATGGTGCTGCCTCTTCCAGTGCAAGAGATGGCTCATGTGAGCCATGAATGCTAGGGCACTGACGGAGGATAGTGAGGGGTAGAAGAAGCAGCTGTCGGTGTGGGAAGGATGACGCAGGCACCCAAATCATTTGACTGAGGAGGACATGGCTCTGACTCTCCCAGGAGAGGCAAGATCCAGAGCCCGAGTGGTTGTCTGAAGTTCTAGAATAAAATTGCAATGTGGTTCAAACTTTCATCTTTCTCTGAATTCCCTCAAACTCCGGACACCTGGACCAGCCTCTGTGGTGACCTGTGTGGAACTCCCTGATCTGGGTGATCTTGAACAAGTCATTTCCTTTCCAAGCATGAGCATCTCCTTCTAAGATCCAAAGAGTTGAAATGAACGATCTCTATGGTCCCTCTTAGTATTAACATGATTATAAACATTTCCAGTATTTTGTGGGGTTACTCACTATGTCCTATGTAGTGAAGGATTATCTATCTTAGATAAGAACAGAGCAACAAGAGACATTTCTTTAAAGGTAAAATTTCCCAAGGTGAGAAAACCATCCTCCTCTGGGCTGCTTCGCCCCCTGGCCTGTACTTACTGGAGGTAGAGACAGCCTGTAGTTTGCCAACATTCCGTTTCCTCTTATTTCTAGACCCCAACCCCCAGCTCTCCTTGTAGCCAGATGTGGCCACATAGCTAGATCTAGAGGCGATGAGTTGAAGTGGTATATGTGACTTCCAGGACAAGACTTAGGAAGTGGATGTGCCTCTCTATATGCCACCTGGATGTAGATGACAATGATGGCAGAGATGGAGCAGGCTTGGGTTATGGAGGAGGACTACCCACCAAGCAGGAATATTCACCTCCCACCACTCCATGAGCATGAAATGAACTTCTGTGGGTTGAACTCACCAGACCTGTAGGGTCTCTTTGTTTTTGAAGATGTGCCCATGCTAACAGATACATTACTATACCTCTAAACCTGTATTTTGAGTGGGTGTCATATGTCTGCCACCTATTTGCCTCCCTTGCTGGACCCTGAGCTCTTGAAGCCCCAGAGTCCGGTTTTACTTCTCCTCAAGCCTCCAGGGTCTGTGTCAGTGCCTGTCTCAACAGTAGCTTGTTTATTTGGAAGATATGTCCCAACTTGAACAGCCCCTTCTAGCACATCTTCCGTTTGTGGTCTTTGTGCTTGTCTTCTGCTCTGCATGGAGGGGACTTACAGCTCCATCAGCTCAAACTGTCGGTGATAGCAGGGGCCTTGGTGACAATTCTCACTCAGAGGCAGCATGGGGGGCATTGGAAGCTGAGCGGGGTGGCCTTGGCTGTCCTACTGACTGGGTGAGGAGCATTCCCAGCATACAGTTGGGGCAGACTTGACAGGCTGCACATTCTCAAGGAACAACTATCCCTGCAATGAACTGCTCTGCCCAAATGCCATTAGTGGCCTAATGTTGATGGTTATGACACAGACACTTCTTGTGACATTTCCCATGGTTTCTTGCCCCTTTGCCTTACCATCTGCTGAAAGCCTTCTTTCTTTTCCCTGTCTGCTCCTTGTCTGCGCAACACCTTCTTCCTCTCTTTCTCCAGTAGCCTCTGCAGGGAGATGACTGCCTCCAGCAGCCCTGACTTGGTGGCTGGATCAGGCTCTCACACATAAGAGTGGATATGCGGCACCATGGGCTTCTTCTCTGAACACAGACTGCTCATCATGCCTGTCTCCCAGAGAAGGACCACAGAAGAGCTCCTCATTCCTGGCAAGTAGGTTGGCAGAAACCTTACAGGAACACAAGCTCCTACCATGACTGTGGCTGAGCCCCAACCAGCTGGGTGCTTGTGGTGCTGACACCCACACGGGTTCCCATCAGCAGCTGATGTTAAACCCTGCTCCTTTTGTCACCACCACTCCCACACAGACACACACACATTCATGGGCCAGCAAGAAGCAGTTATGTGCATTGAATCCCTGGCTGCCCACCACATTGATAATAATTGATTTCTTCCTTCAAAAAGCATCTGTTAGGCAGTTAATGCCTACTTTTACCCTCATTCCTTTCCAAGCCTATAATCTCTCATCCATCACCCCATGCCAGGCTGCCACTTTTCAGTGGAACAGATAACCCACTGCTCCATGTTTAAGCTACACTTGGTGTCCCTAACTGGCTAACTTCAAAGAACAATCACCCAGCCTTTTGTGTTGGTCTCCTCCTCTCCTCCACCAGCAGGTCTGACACCAAGGCCACAATCCTTGCCACTGGCTAGTTTCTGTAGTGTAGTGGTTGCCACGTTCACCTCACAGTCTTTGCCACCAAGTGTGGCACCTTGGAAATGAAAATGGTTCTAGGCTTCCTCCTTAATGGGATAAAGAATAGAGGCCCCACAGTCTTTCATGAGGTGAGGTCATTCTTCTCCCCAGAAAGACCTTGCTGAGAAGTCAACATTTGGAAGGACTCTGCTCAGCCCCTCAGTCTTGACAGGTGCCCGGTGTTCCTTCTCAATCTAAAGCAGAATATGCAAGCCCCACTAGCCCCAACTCTCAGTGGAGGAAGCCGACTCTTCCATCTGTCCCAGACTCTACCTGCAGTAGCTTTCCTGCAAGGCCCTCCCTGGAGCCCTGTGTGGAGTTGATGTTGACAGACAGAACCTCAGGGTCACACATGTCTCAGGTCTGATGGCTGAATTTGCAATTCTTTCTCCTCCACTTCTTCTGATGACTCCCTTGATGGGTACGTGTACAAGCCAGAGCCCCAAATCCCAATTGCCACCTTCCCTGGCCCTAAACCTAAATGGAAAGGCAAGTCCTGATAAAGTACCATCAGCTCATTGAAATTTCCCAAACAGTGTTCCAGAGAGTATGAATAAGCAAACAAAATAAAGGCGAGTGGGTAGAGTTCTGGAGTCAAGTTTTCTTTACTACAGAACCTCCCAAAGTTCTAACACATCAGTGCACTCCATGAATTCCCAAGAAAGGAAGAGAGCACATTTCCTCAATGATGCTAAAGAAATGTGTTTGCTAGATTTCACATATATATAATCAATAACTCTGAGGATTTGGGACCTATTTCTGGGTGAGGTAAGAGGATCAGAGAGAGGCAAGTTGAGATGTTGGTCATGACAGTGGTTAAAAAAAAATGGGTAGTGAGTAAGCAGGCTAGTGACGCAGCTAGTCCCCTCCCAAAACATGGCACCCCACTACTAGACCCCAAAGGGAAGAAAAAAACCAGGAACTCGAACCGTTAAGATGTGAATATAAGGTTCCACACATTTATATGGCACTTTCCGGTTTACAAAACACATTCATACACATGATTCTATTTGATTCCCATAATGCCTTTACATAGTGGGCAAGGAAGAAAGAGTACCTCATTTTATGGATTGGCAGTCAGTAATTAAGTGGGTTGCTTAAGATCTCACAGGTTAGTGGCAAACCAAGAACCAAGATGAAAGCCTTCTGCTTTTCTGCCCATTGTCTCTCATTCCTCCTGCTGAATCCACTAGACTGAGCACGTGGATGGCAAGGATGACTAAGAAGTGAATGAATGAATTGACCCACCATTGGGGTACCAACCCAAGAAGCTCAGTAGTCACCGGCACACAGAGGCTTGGCCGTGATAAGCAGCAAAGCACTAAGGCTTTGGTGACATGCCTGGGTGGGCATCTCTTCCTGGCAAATTCACCCCATACACTGGAACAGGATCATGGTAAAAGCAGAAGTTTGTTGTGGAAACCATGTCCCCATTCTCATAGCTGGGCCCTGACTGGGACAACACAGAGAGACAGGTGCAAGTTTTCAGAGGGTAGGTCCAGCTGCTTTCTAGGCATGTGGTCATGGTTCAGCAGGTAGGGCCACAGAGGTATTGAAAGAACATTAATAAAGACAAGAATGAGCCCTGTTATGGGCTAAACTGTGTCCCCACACCCAAAATTAAGTTGAAACTCTAACCCCCAGCACCCCAGAATGTAACTGTATTTGGAGATAAAGCCTTTAAAGAGATAATTAAATTAAAATGAGGTCATTAGGAGGGGCCCTGATCCAATGTGACTGGTGTCCTTATAAGAAGGGGACATTAGACACAGACACACAAAGGTAAGACCATGGGAGGACACAGAGAGGGCCATCTACAAACCAAAAAGAGGGAGGCCTCAGGAGAAATGACCTTGATTTTGGACTACTAGACTCCAAAACCATGAGAAAATAAGCTTTTGTCATTGAAGCCACTCAATCTGTGGAACTTTGTTAAAAATGTTCTGGCTGACTAATACAAGGCCAAGGTCAGGCTGGGACTGAAGAAGGAAGTATAAGATGGCCCAGCGCCCTCTCTCCAGGGGGCAATAGTCCAGGTACACACCTTTTTGTTAACATCACAGGGCATTCACTCATGACTCCTTCCCTGATATTAAGTGTCTACTGAATATATGTATTATGCCAAGAAAATCAGACCAGACAAAGCATCTGTTCCTTCCTTCTAAAAACCTTAAAATGTGGTAAAAGAGTGAGATTAAAAACACATTATGAATACAGAGAAAGCACTCGGTTTTTTTAACACAGTGTGTGTGAAAGACAGATTGTGAATTATTCGTTTGAACCCAGAATGTTTCCCCAGAAGCAGTGAACTCTCTGTGGTGGTTCTGCCCCCACATAATTTCTGCAACATCCAGCCAACTGACATGCGTGACAAAAATCACCCTCACAGTCAACACTGTACTTTCAACTACCCCACTTCTTTGCATTCTAGAAACGTCCAGCAGAGAGGCAGAAGGACAACCTCAACAGCAACATTCCACAAGGGGGCCTGGAGACCCAGAGAGCGGCTCTGAGACTTGCCCAAGGTGGCCCCTGCACTGGTAGGGCCAAGAGTGAAATCAGAGTTTCTGTCCCCAGGTCTCATGTCAAGTGGAAGAAGAAGGAAGAAACTCTGTGCTTCTCCAACCCTCGCCCTGGGACTCTGGGCAGAGGGAGAGTGGGACATAGTCACCAGGCAACGACATGTGGGGTCTGGGTATGGGTGAGAGAACATTGGTGATCAGAGGCCAGAATATTTAGGATGGTGGCAGGAGCTGTCTGCTAAAGTTGTCACCATAAGCTAAAACGAAACTGTGATCAACATATCCCCAAATCAGGGTCCTATCTGTATTTTCCTGAGAAGAGTAATCAATCATTCATCATCTTGTATGGTTAGTATCCAATACATTTCCCAGAATCCTAGTCCCTCTGGAATTCATACATACATACACGATTTGAATATTGAGATTCCTTTCTGACGAATAATAATTAAGGACTGTTATGAACTCTTAAGGGTGTGTTTAAACAAATGTGCTTAACAAAGGTTGTTTGAGCGCCAACTATGTATCAGGTACTCTACCGGGTCTGGGGGAGATTGGAAGGATGATTCAGAGATGTAGTCTACCCTCAAAGACTTCAGAGTCAAACATGGGGGCGGCGCATCAGTACACAGAAGACAGTTGTCAGAGGTGTCCTATGGTGACAGTGATCCTGTAAGTGTACCCCAAACTTAGACACTCTGTGATAACATTTCCTGCTCACCTGAAACAGCCTAGATTTAGTCTTTCACTCTAACATATGCACCGATCGATACTGAAGATGAATTAAACAGATGAAAATCAATCCTCAAACCAGTTTTTCTTTCCAGACCAAAAATTTTCATCAATAATAGAGAATTAAAAGATGCTACTAATGCCTGTTGCCAGCATTGCACATAGTTCAATCACAGGTTGTGAGAATAGATTAAGAAGTAGAAACCCTTGCCAAGAGACTGTTCTGCTGGCCTGTGGCAGATGGGAAGGGACCCGTATGGGGCGAGGAGTTCCAGAATAACTAAAGCTCCAGAGTAGAGCTAACGGCCCTGAGGGGAACTCTGCAGTCTGGGTGGCCACTAGCGAGCTCCTCTGAGGCAGCGGACCCGGAGCTCTAAGGCCCGTTCCCTCAGCCAGATTCTGGGCAGTAGGTTCCAGAATGCCACCAGAAAACAAGCCAGATACACAGAAAACACACAGTGGTCTGCTTGGCTAATTTGAAGAAGAGAGTTAGATAAAAATTGTTGAAACATGGATATGGATGATATCATGGGAGGTTAGGAATTACAGATTTTTAGTCGCTGAAGACATTTGAGTAGGAAGGTAGGTTTCCTTCTAAAAGGCAGATTTGCCTATCCTTGGGACAACAGGACAATAGTTGGGACAGCAGTTTTTCAAATGTCCTACCCCTGAGATACCTACATGGCCACAGCCACAAGTGTGTTCCATGCCCACTCCAGCAGGAGCAGAAAGTCAGGAGCCAGGCAGGGAGGGTACTAGAGAGCTACAGTTAGCAGAAGCCTTGCTTGAGGTAGTACCTGTGCCTCCTATGGCCTTTCTCCCACCTCAGGTCTCCCCACCTTGGCAGCATCCACATGGCCCTGTGCCCCATGGTCACATACAACAGAGGAACTGTTGAGTCTAGTGACACCGATGATGTGACAGCAAGATCCTCCCAGCAGCACTGCCCAGCCCTGCCCTGAGCTGACGGAGCTTCCTGCCTCATGATTCATTCATTTATTAAATCAATCATTTCCTGCGCCCTGGTTTTGTGTCAGGCATTCTGCCAGACGTGGGAGATGGAGAAAGACATGCGGGTGATTATTGAATCATAGGTCCCCGCCCTGGAGAGTATAGTCTAGCAGAAGAGCCCTGCATTCCATCAGCTAACATTCTCAGAGCACTTGCTATGTGCCAGAGTGATGCTAGGTGCTGGGACACCAATCCTGCCCCAGGATGCTCACAGTCCAGTGTGAGAGAGATAGGAAGAAGTACAGTGATATGTGCTACACAGGGGGTAAGCCCACCTCAGGGCCCTAGCCGCCAAGGAGAACTTGTCAAGTAGAAGCTGCATGCCAGGGCCCAGCAAGGAGATAAGGAACTGCTCCTGAATGAAGTTTAATCACCAGAGCATCTGTAGGCAACCGTCTTCTGAGAGCAGGATGAGAACAAACCATGCTGAGATCCAGGATGAGGGTCTACTTACCCCTGCAAACTTGACTCCAAGGTCAGGGGCATGAGAAGTCCAGTCTTCTACAAGTAATAGTCTGACTCACTTGTTTCTCCAAAACCCAGAAAACTGTGTCCAGCTGTCAGGAAACCTAAGCAGTACCATACAGTGATCAGGGTAGAGGCTCAGGGTCTGACACGCCTCAGAGTTGCCTCTTCTCCTTGTGTGACGCAGGCACATCACTGCATTTCTTCAAGCACCACCTGAAAAGCATGAGGCACCATGGCCCATCCTCAGGTGGCTGAGAGAGTTAGATGGGTCCCAGACTTTGAGGGCCAGCATATGGAAGGCCTCAGGAAGACCACGGAGAACTTCCTAGAAGGTTCTGGGGGTGATTTCCAGGGTCAACAGCTGCAGCTATGAATTTGGGGCTACACACTGTTGACCTTGTGCCCTAACTAAGAACAGAAAGAAGAGTGAGGAAGAGTCCTACCCAAAAGCCTTCCCTCATGCTAGCTGGGCAGAAAACAAACATGGCTGTTAGGGCTGTGCTATGGACTGAACTGTGTCTCCCCCACCAAAATTCCTTGAAGCCCTCACTCCCAATATGACTGTATTTGGAGGTAGGGTCTTTAGGAGGTAATTAATGTTAAATCAGGTGACAAGGGTGGGCCCTAATCCAGTATGGCCGGTGTCCTTAGAAGAGACACCAGGAATGCATGTACCAGCAAAGGCCATGTGAGGACACAGCAAGAAGACCATCTGCAAGCCAAGGAGAGGCACCAGAAGAAACTAAATCTGCTGCTACCATAGTCTTGGGCAATTAGCCTTCAGAACTGCAAGAAAACAAATTTCTATTGTGTAAGCCACTTAGTCTATTATGGCAGCTCAAGCTGACAAAAGCAGGACATCATCAGCCCCAAGTTTACGTCTCTACTCGAATCCTGAGTCTCTGACCCTCCCCCACCCTCTCTCACTGCATTCCCCCCCACACCTTGACCCTTCCCCCTCCTTCTCTATCCTTGACCACACTGGGTCCACACCCACTTTAGCAACTTACACCTAGAAAAGCACCATCCACTAAAATATAATGCCAGACACAAATGTGAGCCATCTCTGTAAGTGCTTTTTCACACCTGTTATTGAAACTTATATTTCACATACATAAATTTGAACTTTCTAGTAGGTACAATAAAAAAATTCTTAAGAAAGTTAAATTTTTGAAGATTTTAATTAATTAATCAATCAAGTAATTAACTTATTTTAGAGATAGATGGAGAGAGAGAGAGTGGGGGAGAGGAGTAGAGGGAGAGGGATAAGCAGACTCCATGCTGATTGTGAAGCCCAACACAGGGCTTGATCCCATGCCACTGAGATCATGACCTGGCAAAATCAAGAGTTGGATGTTTAACTAATGGAGCCACACAGGTGCCCCAAGAAAGTTAAATTAATTTAATTTTTTAAATATCTTATTTATTTATTTGATAGATAAAGAGAGAGAGAGAATAAGTTGGGTGGGGAGTAGGGGCAGAGGGAGAAGCAGACTAGCCACTGAGCAGGGAGCCCAATGACATGGGGCTCAACCCCATCCCAGGATCCTGGGATCACGACCTGAGCCAAAGACAGACACTTCACCAAATGAGCCACCCAGGTGCCCCTAATTTTATTAATATATTTAACCGGTGTATCCAATGATCATTTCAACATGTAACCAATAAAAAGTTATTCCTGAGATATTTTACATGTTTTGTCTTTCAACCTGTGCTTGAAATCTGATGTTATGTCACACTCACAGTATATCTGTTTGGACCAGCCACAGTTCAAGTGCTCAAACACTTAGCTTAATGCCTTTGAGAATCATCCATGTTGTGGCCAGTGTCAGAATGTCCTTCCTTTTTAAGGTGGAAAAATAGTCCATAGTATGGATAGAACACATTCTGTTTATCTATCCATTCATTGTTGATGGACACGTGGGTTACCTCCACTTTCTGGCGATTGTGCCAGTGTTCTTTATGACACAACACAAAGGGACAAGAGCTCAGAAGCAGGAGCTTTCCTGTTGGGGGACGTCTTGACCTGGGTCTCAGAAGAAGTGCTTACACAATTGTTTGGGGGAGAGGAATTCAGGTTGTCTTAGTCTGCTCAGGCTGCTATAACAAAAGCTCAGAGCCTGGCTGGCTTAAAAACAAAAATTTGTTTTCTCATAGTTCTGTAAGCTGGAAAGTCCAAAATCAAGTTTCCTGCAGGAGTCAGGCTGGAGTGCAGGTCCTCTTCCTGCCTTGCAGATGGCTGCCTTCTCCCTGTGTCTTCATATGACAGAGAGACCTCAGGTCTCTATTCCTCTTCATGAGGACACCAGATCAGGGTTCCACTGTAATGACTTCATTTGGCCTTAATCAGCTCCTTAAAGGCCTCATCTCCAACAAGCCACATAGGGGTTAGGACTTCAACATATGAATTTGGGAAGGGTACCATCCAGTCCACCTTGCACAGGGCAAGGGAACAGCATGAACACCAATTGAGAAGTTTTCTCTGGCAGTTGTAGGTGGACGGTAGCATGGAGTAAGGAGACCAGCAGGGGCCCAGAGCACAGGGCCTGCACCAGATGTTGGCCATGAGACTGGGAAGGAAGAGGCAGGTGAGGCAACACTCAGGACTTGCCAGGATCAGAGAGAGAGAAACCAAGCCCCTCTTAGCTGTGCCTCCTTCAAGTGGGTCACCCAACCCTCTACTCCAGACTCCTTGTTTGGATACGAGGGATGTATCTATCTCCACATTAAGATTTTGTGCTAGACTAACTTCAACAGTGGGCTGGAGGGCTGGACCTAGGGTGGTGCTGGGTTTCCAGGGACCCCCATGTGGAAGGTGGAGAAGACCATCCAGGACAAGCTTGATATTCTAGAGTAAGGACCAGTGCCCCATATAAAAACAGGAAAATTGATGGGTTTGTTCTCACCTCCTCATCTCCATCTTGGTTCTCACTTCACATCCCCTGCTGTGAAGCCTACCACAGCCCAGCATGGATGCAGAGGGAGAGTTCAGGAAGGGAAACTGTCTCTGTCTTAGTCAGCTCAGGCTGTGTTACAAAATGCCACAAGTTGGGCGGCTTAAATAGACATGCATCTCTCAGTCCTGGAGGCTGGTAGTCCCAGGTCAGGGTTATGGGAAGGAAGCTTTCTTTCTGAGACTTGTAGATATCCCCCATCTCGGTGTGTGCTCATGTGGTACCACTCCCACCATGGGACCCTTACCTTCATGAACGCACCTAATCCTAATGACCTCCCTAAAGCTCTATCTCCAAATACAATTACATCCAAGGTTAAGGCTTCAACATACAGATTTTGAGGGCAGGAGGGAAGACACAATTCAGTCCATAGCATTGTGGTTTCTCGAAACCTCTAATCCAGGCTCAGGTGCATCTGTAAGTCCAGCCAGAGCAGACACAGGCCCATCCAGAGCAATGACACACGCCCCTCATGGTGACCAGAAATTTCTGCTAGATTGTGAGACACAATCTTTTCTCAAAAATCATTGGCCTCTGGCTGTCAACATAGGGTGGGGGTGGGTCCAGAGACTCTGGCATTGCCCAGGCCCCAGTTCATGTCCCAGCCCTGCCATGTGTCCCTTAGGCAAGTCATGTCATCTGCACACATTGTGTCATCATGTGTGATGTGGACCTAATTGTGGTGTCAGGTGGTTGTGGAGCTGCTTGAGGTCTTTTTTTTTTTTTTTAAGATTTTATTTATTTATTTGACAGAGAACACAAGTAGGCAGAGAGGCAGGCAGAGAGAGAGAGAGAGAAGCAGGCTCTGCACTGAGCAGAGAGCCCGATGCAGGACTCGATCCCAGGGTCCTGGGATCATGACCTGGGCCGAAGGCAGAGGCTTTAACCTGCTGAGCCACCCAGGCGCCCCGCTGCTTGAGGTCTTAACATGGAAACACTTATCACAACACCCAACTGGTCCTCGGTGTTCCAACAATTGTCATTCCAGGATCCTAGTTCTCATTATCACCACTATTATAATTTGGAAATAAACCGCTTCTTTTCTAAATTCCATAAAACCTGGCGTCATTGAAAGAAACTGGAATTTGGACTTATGCATCCCAGGTTTGAGCCCCGACGCCAGCACTTGCTTGCTGTCATCCTCGAAGTTCCTCATCCCAAGACCAACTTTTACCATGTGTTAAAGAGAGTTAGTAATGCCCAGGCTTGTAGGAGAAAAAAACAGGAAGACAAAAGCAAAACTGCCAACAAAGTAGAAATGACTCTGAAGTACAACCCTTTATCCACAGCTCCCAAATACAAAAAGCTCAAAATGCCAGAAGTAATTCCTGGAAGTGAGATCTGCCCTGAACTGACAGGAGGTTATTTATAATCTTCATGTATGTGCACATTCTTGTGCTTTGCCCCAGAAACATCCATGAGTTTGATTACAAGGCACTGCCTGGAATCCCAATGACGGTGTCACACAGTACACACATATGTGCCATATCCTCTTTAGAAACACCCGAAACTGGGTGCCTGGGTGGCTCAGTGGGTTGAGCCGCTGCCTTCGGCTCAGGTCATGATCTCAGGGTCCTGGGATCGAGTCCCGCATCGGGCTCTCTGCTCAGCCGGGAGCCTGCTTCCCTATCTCTCTCTCTGCCTGCCTCTCTGCCTACTTGTGATCTCTCTCTGTCAAATAAATAAATAAAATCTTAAAAAAAAAAAAATAAAAAAAATAAAACCTTTAAAAAAAAAAAAAAAAAAGAAAGAAAGAAACACCCGAAACTCTGAACTCCAAAATACAACTGGCCCCAAACATTCTGGATAAAGGACCATGGATTCCTATGGGCAGCTCATCTTCTTCCTCACCAAGCTCCAGGAGGAGAGTGTGGGAGGAAGCTGGGCAGCTCCGGGCAATGCGTGAGGGTCCCATGCTTCCCAATGCAGCAGTCTGGGCCATGAGGCACAGAGCTGGGAATCTCCAGGAGGTGGTGACCTTCCATACTCAGTTCCCTTTGGGTCAACTTTGGCTGAAGCAACTAGAACAGCCAAGGAAGAGACTCGGAGCTTCCTTTCCCTCCAGCAGCCTCTATAAAGTAGAAACCCTTCACCTTCCCTGGAGAAGCCCCACTCTGCCTTCCCAGCTCCAGAGTGAAGCTGGGCACAGATTCTGGTCCCCATGGCAACCGTTCCAATCTGTGTCAGCACGAAGTCGTCGGCTGCTGCTAAAATTAAAGGAGGGGGAACCCTCGCACGTTTAGCCTTTTCTGCTCTTCGGAATCAAGACCCCAGGGAATTCAAAGACGAAAAGCTGAACTTGGGAGCAGTCTCCCAGTGCTCAACCGTGCTGGCCACTGGGCAGCCCTGGGGCACAAGGGGCAGGTTGAGGACAGCACTTACCCTCAGGTGGAAGGGCCTCACCATTGGCCTTGAACTTGACCCCATGCCACTTCAGATGGCTTCATTATTAAAACTCTGGGGAAACATATTCTGCAACCTCTCTTGGTACCTTACTCTAGGATTTATTGAGTCTCACTGAGTCTACTGGGAAGACAGGCCTATTTTAAAAATTTCATTTGGAAGGATAAAGTGGGGGAAGGAATTCCAGAGGGAAAGGAGAACTGACACTTATTGAATTTCTTACTGTGCACCCTGAGACTTTATTGACATCATAAACTTTAATCAGCATTGCAAGCCTGTGGGTTGTTACCACCATTTTACAGCTGAAGAAATGAGACCCAGAGAGCTCTAGTTACTTCTCCAATGCCAAACAGCACTGGAATCCTGGCATCAGAACCCAGACTAGGATTTGGTCTGCCTTTCTACCTGTGTTTCTCCACTATGCCTCCATGCTGCCAACCACGCATGAGGGGCAGCTACTTCCTGTCACCAGACACCTTGAGGTCACTTGTAGTTCTAAGGAAATGAAGGTTTGGGGGAGAAAGTGTGTGTGTGGGTATGATGGGGCAGACTTCCCAGGACCCAAGTGTCACCAGTCCTTCCTGTGAGTCCTGAGACTATAGGGTGCCCAATACAGAACACGGATCAGATTGCCAGTTCTTTTTGCTTCTGCCTCTTCACCCTGAGAGCTGTTCTGGAGGTTTTACAGAGCATCCCTCCCACCCCAGTTCCTCTGGGTGACCTTGGCCAGCAGGCTCCCCTTTGGTAATCCTACCAAGCCTCTGCTCTCTGAGGGCCTGCCCTGGCTAGGCATTGAAGCTGGAGACCTCCCAGGCTGTTCAGAACTCCCAGGCCTGACTGTTTGCAATCGAGGGTCCTGGCTAGACAGTCACCCCTCTTAATCCTGATGGAGTGAAATAAACTTCCCAGCCATATGGCCACAAGCACACACAAACAAGGCAAAGGCCTCTACTTCTTCTCAAACCAACTCAGAAAAACAGCTTGCCCCAATCCCTTTGTCAGCCTCCAAGGCTCCCTGCTCTTCTACCTTCACACATCTCCCCCCAAAGGCCTCTCTCTGATGCTCCCCACCCCGTCCCTGCTCCAAGCCTCTGAACATCAGTACGGTGCTCCCACTGTCCGAAACTAACCCCCTGCCCAGTGTCTGCAAGGCCCCGTGCCCTCCCTCATGGCCCAGTCCCATGCTGCCTGCCCTGCCCCCAGAGCAGAGGTAATGCCATCCCTGATGGTACTCTGATCAGCCTGACCAGAGCACTCTTGCATCAGAGTGAATACAAGTAAGTTTTTCTGCCTTTGCCCCCAAAATCCTCCAAATGAGGTATTTTTGTCCTAGGAGACGTTCAATACCTGACAATCTGTTAGGGCATGGACATGCAACAGGCACC
Source organism: Mustela putorius furo (assembly GCF_011764305.1). Lineage (NCBI taxonomy): Eukaryota > Metazoa > Chordata > Mammalia > Carnivora > Mustelidae > Mustela > Mustela putorius. The sequence goes on from NW_025421325.1 coordinate 19,079,766, forward strand.
TCAGCAGTTTAGGTGGGCATGTTGGTACTCCCCAGGGTGTGTCTGGCCCCCCCTTACAGCTCCTCTCCTGCTGCTGTCCCCTCACGTACTGTCCAGCACTGCCCTGCTGCAGTTCCCAGAGCTGCTCCTTCCTTCTGGCCTAAGGATCTCCCTGCCTGAGGCCCCGTGTTCTTGTGCTGGTTCCTTGTCTTCTTCCCTCAGCTGACATGTGCTTTCTCTGACCACCACCTTATCTAACAGGGGTCTCCATCTCACTGTCTTCTGATACAATAGCTATTTCTTTTCCTCCACCCCCTACTGATGGGTACAGAGCTACTCACGCCCTCCCTCCCTGGCTCCCTGTGCCTGACAGAGACCAACTTTGGGATAAGGATAAAGGCTGGTCTCAATGACAATCCAGGAAGGTCCTAGCAGTTGGCCACTGAGAGCCCATCTGGAGGTTCTTGGCATACCAGGAATGGTGAGAGGGTGAGATTGCTCATCCAGTCAGCCCTGCAGGCCTCCAGCCTTACAGCTGTGGGATTATGAAGTGGACACTTCATAACCAAGGTGGTCAAACAGACACTTCCCATCAAGGCCCTGTCCCCACAAGATGTCTATTCCAACCTACTTAAGCTAATGGCCAAATACACCTTCTGATAGCGAAGGCAACGGGTCACAGGGACCATGCCAGGATGACTCTGGTGGACAAGAGAGTGAACGAGGCAAGAAACAGGGCACCGATGGACCTTAAAAACACCAACCATTTTGCAATCTGAGCTCTGCTCCTCTGGGGACAGGGAGCAGGATATGAAGACCACAGCCTGATTTCCAGCCACTTACTTAGAGGGAGGAAACACCTCCTCCACATCAGAATAGTGACCTCTGAGCAGGAGACACCCAGTGCACACAGTCACATGTGGGCATCTCCCTGTTGGTCTGCAACAGCAAAAGGAAGTGCGTGTGTTGGAAGCAGGGGTGGGGTACAACCTAAATGTTTACCAGTAAATGAAAAAATCTTGGTGTATGACCGAAGAATTTGATTATGGGTTATATCAAACAACAGAATAAATGCAACTATTAAAAATAATGAAATAGATCAATACCTTCTGACTTGAGAAATATCCATTGTGCAAAATGCTGCAGAACAATATGTGATTTTTATTTTTGTAGAATAAAATTCTATTATCTCATTTTTATAAAATAAAATCTGGTTTTCTGCATATGAATTTGGCTAAGCATACGGATAAAATAGTCTGGAAGTTGACACCACACTACTAGTTAACAACTGTTACCTCTGGGATGGGAAGGGGATACTGGAGCCAAGAGAGGGGCAAGGAGGAATGAAGAGAATGTGATTTTACTTTATACACTTTGAATTTTGTTACGAAGCTACATAACAGTTTGTCATAAAAACCAATAAGGATTTAAAAAAGGTAATAAATTCAATAATCATCAAAGGTGCCCAAATACCCTGAAAGAGTGCATGCTTGAGATCAGCATCCACTCATGAACAGGCAATCCCCTGAAAAGTGTCCAGAGACCCACCTCAAAAAGCAAGTAAAATGACCACTTCCATATTTTAATGAATATATATGTTTTGTTCTCTGTCTAATTAGAAGAGCTTGGGCCTCTCTAGGCATTTCAGCCCCCATTATAAGATAGCTTCCCAGCAAACTAACGAAAAGAGATCTCTTCTCATGCAATTTGCCCAAGCTACAGCGTATGCCAAATCAGGGATCTGTCTCATTACAAGAAAGGACAGATTTTAGGAGGAGGGTAAAGAGAGAGGAAAAAAGAAATCAGAACATGTCAAAAGAGATATCTTTTACAATTCCATTGACCTGATTATGGGGCTCATTTTAACAGTTTAACTATTTATCCATTTCTCTCAGAAGAATGTAATAATCAGAAGTTTGAAGATGTCAGGTCAGTGGTCGACACTGGTTTGAGTCTGTCTGCAGCCCATCGTCCCGGTGACAAGATAGGCAGGTGCCCCTGGCTGGTCTCCAGGACCATCTGTACGACCCACTTGGACTTCCGTTCAGCTAGTTGGTCAAGAATTCTCAACCGAGCATTGCTTGTGCCAGGAAATAGTTTGGGGGAGGAGACAGATAGCTCATGTCCACAAAAAGCATATAACTTAGTCAGAAAAAAAAAAAAAAAAACAGAGAGAATGCCATAATACCAGAGATCTGGTATTATGGTGTTTTTTTTGCAGTTTACACAAGCCTCTACAGGCACAATTTGCCCATTTTGGCTGCCAACCTCTTTGGGAAGGAGAATGGAGCTGCTATGATCCCCACCTTTCATGTAAGAAAACAAAGGGGCATAGAATAAGAAATGTATAATAAAATTGACACAGCAAGCCCAGCCTTCAGAAACCACCGTCCTGGTCAGTCAGCAGCCATCAACATTGAGGCAAGACCTTCCACCCACAAAAAGATTATAACTCGCTGGAAACTCAGATGATGGCTAGCCTTTATTAGCAATAAATAGTTTTTAAATTAAGGTTAAAAAATGAATGTATAATAAAACAACAAAGTGAACATTTACCATTGATAAAGCATCACGAAGGAAAATCAGCAGTCTGCAGTGATTCAGGACAAAGCCCTCCACAGCAAAACTCTGGGCAATACTGAAATCATTCATTCTAGGTAACAGTATCAGGGGGAACTTCTAGGGGTAGAGAGGTAAGTACATCCACTTCCTAGGGTAACGACCTTAAAACTGGCATAGTTTTAATGAACAGAAGACCATATTCTGGGAAAAGTAAAAATTACTGAGAAAAGCACGAAATTCACACTCTAAAAACTGCTGCTCCCAAGGAAACTGGAAGGTGCCAGAGAAATCCAGAAGGTGGACTTTAACTTCAGTATGACCTGAGCTTCCTAATGCATTAATCACACAGATGGAATAAATCTATTCCTGCAGGGGCAGAATTACATGGTTCACTGTGATTCAATGTCAAATAGGTTATCCCTTGATTAAGGTCTTAGTATAGATGAGAGTTTTATTGAAATGATTTTCCATTATCTGCACAGCAGTTCATCACAAATATATTTGGCCAAGTGTATTTCAAATATGATTTGATTATGCATCAAAATTGTGGGCATTTAACTTGTTTTAATCAAGAAATTAAATGCATCTTGCCTTGCCTCCTCTCCTGGGACTGTCCTATCCCAGGAGCTCCTGAGCCTGCAGGCTCCAAGGAGCCTTCAGTGGCAACTCTGCTCAGCCTGGCTTCTCTCTTCTCTCCCTATGGCTCCCCACCCTGAGCTCTGACCATCAAGTTGAAAGGGAACCTTACAATCAAAGAAGATGTAAACAAGAATAAGCCCCGTCGGCTTAATGGGGAGACAGAGAAGCTTTAATGTGCATTCATTAGTAGGGGGCTTACTCTGCAATAGTTCATTAGGAGTCAATGTGAGCCTCACTGTTTCCCCCAGTGCTACTCGGGCTGCACCCCCACCACTTCTGTCAAAGACAGCAAAAGCATATGCTCCTTGTCCGCTGAAGCAGGGTGAGGTACCAGCCAGCCAGAGGGGCAGTACAGAGTTCACTGAACCCAACCGAGGATGCGCCCACCTACTTGCCCTCTCTGCTAAGACCCGGGATGTCCTATGGCCAGGGACCCCATGTGGAGGAGAGCCAGAAGTCAGACCAGTGCAATTTTGGCTCTGCTACCCAGGACAGCTCCTTCCACAGCCACATATGCCACTATGTGGCCAGGAGCAGTGAGCTGGGAGCTGGACGTAGGAAATTAAAGAGATGGTTTCTTCTGAATTTAGAAGGGTGGTCTGCCCTTGCTTGTGGGAGGGTGTCTGTGAAGCCTAGCTTCACTCTTTGAAAGCTCTTGCGAACAACTGAGAGTCCAAAATATCTCACTTGGTTGGGGTGGGACGCAAATACTAATGGGCAATCACTTGGTAGCGTCTCATAACAGCAGGAGTGAGAGTCAGGAAAAGTTAGAAGGGGCTTAGTTAAGACCACTGGCAAATGTGAAATCTGAGCTGAAATAACGTGGGGTTCAACTTGCAGCCTGGGAGAAGATCATGAAAAAGTCACGCCAAAAACCTCCCTTCAGCCTTTGGCACCCAGCTTTCCTGAATTCCTCCAGATTAGGACACTGCAGAGACTTGACAAAGCCCACATATTCAGTGGACACACCAGGCTTCCTTGAACAAGGATAGAGGCATAGCGTTACTCTGGTAACTCAGAGTTCAAGAACTAAAGAGAAGCTAAAGGAGCCAGAAAGGAGGGGTACCTGGCTGGCTCAGTTGATAGAGCCTGCAACTCTTTATCTCAAAGTCATAAATTCGAGCCCCACAATGGGTGTGGAATGAATGAATTAATTTTAAATATTTTTTATTATGTTGTTAGTCACCATACAGTACATCATTAGCTTTTGCCATAGTGTTCCATGATTCATCATTTGTATATAACCTATTAATATAAAATAAAATTGGGGGGCATCTGGGTGGCTCAGTCATTAAGCAGCTACCTTTGGCTCAGGTCATGATCCCAGGATCCTGGGATCCGGCCCCGCATTGGGCTCCCTGCTGGGCAGGAAGCCTGCTTCTCTCTCTCCCAGTCCCTTTGATTGTGTTCCCTCTCTCTCTGTCAAATCAATAAATAAAATCTTAAACTGTATATAAATAAAATAAAATTTAAATTTAAAAAGCCAGAAAGGGTCCTAGTGGTGGACTTTGACCTGCTTCTAGCTTTCTTCTACAAAAGAGAGCCTGAGAAAGGGAAGCAAGGCTTTCCCACCTCAGGTGCTAAAGGCTGCAGCATCCTCACTGGGGTTTAGACTTTATTTTTATTACGTTACATTCCAGGGTGTACTAGCCCCAGCCAGGGTCAAAGCTTTCCCTGGCAACCTACCTGGGCCAGAGTACAAAATGCCGGTGCTGGGCAGGGTTTCCCCTTTCAGGCCTGAGAATGCCTTCCTGGGGGACTGGGCAAGGAACTAGTTCAACCTGAAAAAGTCAACTGCATAACGATGTTAATACCAATGCTATATGTCAAAGTTAAATACTTAAAATCAACCTAAGTGCCCAAAATGAAGGGAATGCTTAGTATCAACGAGAGCTCTGATAACCTGTCCTAAAAGTAATTATGAAAAACAGAACTATAAGGGGAAGTGATCTGAATATTATATTAATTAAGAGAAGGAACACTAAATTGTATGCCATTAGGATGATAACTATGTATTTCAAATTTTGCAAGGGAATGCAGAAATATATATTTTTAATATTTCTGCATTCCCTTGCAAATTTTAATTTATTGAAATACATTTAAATAATTTGATTAATTTAAATAAATCTAAATTTATTCAATTAACTTAAATGTAAATTTATCTGATTTATTTAAAGCTCTTGAGGTAGGGAGATTATAAGTTTTTTTAAAATCTCCTTTAATAATATATTATGTTTACAATAGATAACATTGAAAAAAATAAGAAGCCGGTTAAGAAAGGGGTCCTAGATGGAGGTCCCTAAGTCCTGGCTCCTGTTCCTGTCTCAGCTCCATCTCACCACGTAGCCTTGGACACACCTTGTGGAGCCTCAGGTATCACAATTATACACTAAGTAATATACACAGTGTAACTCAGTTGGTAGAGCTGACTTCCTACAGCTTTGTCTACCCACAAACAGTGTTAACTGACCTAATTAGACCAAGACTTCAACCATCGATATTTATCAAACCAAAGGAGCTGGAAATCTGGCCAGAACACCACCTGTGTATACTGTGCCCTCAAGAGCTCAGAGCAATTTGCCACATACGATTTCAGCCATGCTTGATTCTCCTGTGCACAAATAGAAGCTACTAGATTGCTTCAAGCCTGGGTCACTTGGCACTTCCCAGAATTTAGGCAGAGGTAGACTACCATTTATAAATAAAACTCCTGCGCCTCAGAATCCCACTATTCACTACAGAGCATATCCTAATTGGGAAGGGAGGGGTAACTATTTACTCAGACAGCAACTTCCAATTTACATCGCACCTCACGCTAATGAAACATCTACCGGAACTTAATGATGAGATGAAGGTGTAAATTTAGAGCTCCACCCACCAGCCTGCTGTGTTTCTGATTCAGTCCAAATCTGTTTGAAGTAAGTTACGAGACTTCACCAGCTTTCTGAGTTAATGTGTAGGATCTATTTTTTCCCTTTTACAAAGAGGCACTTGCCAGTAACACTTTCGCTATTTCTCAAGACTCAGAGAAGGTTCTGTGTTCTCTTCTGTGGCAGTTACCGGGACTGCCGCCAGCTTCAAAGGAAAGGAGAGGCAACTCACACAGGAGAAGAGATGGAAGAGAACTCGAATGTCCTTTGTCTTCCTTGCAAACTTGCAATCGGTCAGTTCCCAAAGAAATATTATGTCTACAAAATAAAGTATTTTCTGGATAATGGATTCCAAGGAACACTCATGATCTATCTGTGAAGGAAATCCCAGTCACCTCAAAACAAACCTTTGGAATCGGAAGTCCCCCATATTCCAGCTTCACCCCTACACTGTTTCTCAACTCCCATCTCTCCCTCTTCCTGGCACAACCTTCCCTCAGCCCTCCTCTGTGCCTGGAGTCACTGCCTTTTCTTTATTCCAGGTTCTCCTTTCAGGCTTTCTGACCCTTCCAGGTCTGGCCACATCCTCCCCATCACCCCAGAATGGTCTGCATAAAGCTCTATTAGTATGAGCACTTCTCTCATTCCATTACCCTTACAAATTTACCTCAATGCTCCCCTGTGTTAGATGGGGAATTATTTTAGGGCAGCGTCATGTCTTCCTCGTCTCTATGTCCCTGGCAACAGGCAAAGTTCCTTCTTTGATTTAGCAGGTATTTGTGGTGTGCCTCTGTTCCTGCTCTCAAGGAACCCACAGCCCTGTACAGGGGAGCTGGTCTGGGGAGAGTGCTTGGGACATGTTCATTCAGTGCGAAGGGTGTGTGTGTGTGTGTGTGTGTGTGTGTGTGTGATGACTGCATTGATCCTCACGTCAATCTCATGTGAAAAGCTAATTTTCCTCATTTTGTACATGAGGTCACCAAAATACCCAAAGGCATATTGACCAGGGGTGGACGAGTAGAGAGTGGACAATGATGGAAGGTCACCACAGGTAACCCCAGTGTTGTATTGTAGAAGAGAGCATATCAGAGATCACACTACTGATAACCTTTACTTCCTGGGCCAGGCTTGGTCAGCCATGGGCTCAGACTGCCACCCACCCCCCTCTCCTCAAAGATTCTTATCCCCGGGCTGGGAGTGTGGACCTGAGAGCAGTAGTGGCCTCCATTCTGCCATTTCCCCCACTTTCTTCACACGTCCACTCCAATGGTCTCTTTCAGAGGAAGGCTCAATGGGCGCAAGTTGACTCAGCTCTGTTCCCTTTGCTGCTGGCGTCAGTATCCAACTCTCCAGAGCTCTTAGTCAGCCAGTGTGTCCCAGTGCAGTTGTCTGTCAAAGATCTCCCACGTTGCTTCTGTTGAGCCGGCATTCAGCACATCAGCAAGACTGCTGTTTCCCAAACTGGGGTCCACAGATGTTCTGCCTCAGAATCACCTGGGGAGCTGTGAGAATGCACATGAACCTCACCCCAAATCTACACGATCAGAATGTCTGTGGGTAGTACCCAGAAATGTGTGCAAGGGGTGGGCAGGAGTGTCTGCAGATGGGGACTGAGGAGTCTCTTCAGGTGGGACCTAGGGTTTCACAAACCCCTCTGGGAATTCTAATGCTCACTGAAGTCTGAGCAGCACTGACAGAAGGAACTGCAGTTCCCCTTCAGTGAGTGGGCCCAGGTTCCCTGGAGGACACTCTCCATACATGCTCACAGCACTGCCAGCTGTCCACGTTCCCTCAGTTGAAGAATTAAGAGTGAAACCAACTGTGTTTTTGAAAAACAAGTAGAATGCATGTCCCTAACCCAGACTCTTGCTAAATGCACTCAGTGGTTTGATGAATGGGTGCTTAAATAGAAACAATTTTTTTTTTTTTTTTGAGAAAGAAAATCACACAACAGGTAAAAACAGAAGTTGAATTTGGCTGACCCAGAGAATGCTCTGGAGGTCTAAGAACTAATGAACCAGGGCCCCAATCCCTGCCATAGAGTAGGTGCTTAAGCAGTGCTAATTGTTGTTACCCATAAATGACAGCCTTCCGCAGAGGTGGGAATGAAATGTGGAGGTGCTCATCAGAACTGTATCTTGTCATTTTATTAGCACAGTCCCTGAAAAGGATCCTAATGGGAGGAAGACACTGCATTGTGCCCAGCCCACAGTAAGGTAACAATGGACTGAGACATCTAAATGTCAGAAAGAGGAAAAAGCTGTCAATGGTATGAAGTTGAGTTGCCCACGCTGGAAAGCAGCATGGTGAGGTTAAGTGACTTACCTCAGCTACAAAGTAAATCCCCAGCAGAGGTAGGAATATAACCCAGGTCTCCAGTGCCCCGTTCTGATAGTATCTTTTTTCTAGATCCTGCTGCCTCCTCAGTGAAAGGGGAGACTTCAAACAAAAAGTCAGCACAGTAGTTTGGTCTGCTGTGAAGAGAGGCACTGGTGTGGCTGCTGCCTGCATCCTATGAAAAGACTGAATGCTAGAAATATCTGAAAGTGAAGAGACCTTGGAGGTCACCTGGCCAGATTCGTCCTGCAGAGATCAGTCCTGTCCCTTGAGATCTTCGGGGCATGGCTCCAAGGAAGAGACTGCCTCCCACAGAGATGTGCCTACACTGTAGGGCTGGAGGTATGAACAAGTGGAGCCCATGAAGCCCCAACTGCCCTTTGCCCCTCACTCACTCATTCTCCTGTCTTGCCCTCACCTCACTCAGCTCCAAGGTCTGAAATCTGGTACTGTTAGAAGTCTTTCTTTATAGCATGCTTCCTTTCCTCCTACCAATTCCTATAACATCATAATGTGGGAACTCAGTGTTTAACTATTGCTAAATTTACTCTTCGAGGAGACATTCAATGACTGTCTCAGTGAAGAACATTTTTGGATGCTATTACTGGTTAACCACCCACATCCGTTCTTCCCCTTCTTCCTTGATAACAAAAATCTGAACTTGATGATTTTCTTCGCCTCGGGAAAACTGGTGGACTTCAAGCCCAGGGGTAATTCTAAATTCTCTCTGTCAATCCCAACAATACCATTCCTCCTGCCAGGGATTAGCATTAGGCACAGCAATATGAAGGATTCTGGCCAAGAAGACATGGTGGAAGCTCCCTGGGGGATCTTATGGAAAGGGTTCCTCCTCCTAAAAGAGAGACACATGGAAAGAGAATTATCTCTTCTTCTGCTGGACACTGTCATATCTGAAAACTACACTGGGGTCAGTGAAAGCCGTTTTGCAAGAGGAGGGATGTCTGGGAAATATGGTGGAGTGGGAGGACCCTAAGCAATCACAAAGGGAGCCAACCTGACATTATGATGGCAGCAGAGGAAAAAGATGGAAGGAACCTGGGTCTACACTGTCATCTTTGAGCTACTTTATTGACCAATCCTAGCATCACAATACCTAGTGACTTTGCGTTGAATGGCACGATGCATTTTCCTTATTATATAGGCTACTTGGAAGTGTGTTCTCTGCACCTGTAACTAAAGGGACCCTAACTGATTAGCAACCTCCCTTCTCTTGGCATTTATTTGAGAAGACAGAATATAACCAATATGAATTTCCAAACTGCACATAGAACCAACATAGTACATATTAGTGTAAATGTTTGGCAGCTTTGAGATTCTTCTTATGTGACTGGAATGTAAATTAAACCCCCTCGATTTCTAAAAACCTAAATCCCTGGTGGAGCCTTTTACATTTAGACCATAATAAGTGGCCCCCTGGTAAATGGGACATGCATGAAGTTTAATGGCTCTGGGGGAATGACAATCATGTAATACCACTGTGTTTATCAGCATAAGCCAGCAGGCTCCCTGGGACAGGGAGAAGCTGCATATTAATCAAAGACTATGTTCCTTTTACTGTAGGATTGTTTCAATTCAGGAGGATACAAATCATTTTTTCTTGATGGTGGAGAGTTTGGAGGTCAAACCATGCTTCAAAACAAAATAAATACAAGTAATCAATGCCTCTGTAGGTTTCAGTGTAAGCAGGCATTCAGAAAAGGCTACCTGGATTCACGTGGAATTGTTATCCTTTTCTTGGACCAATGGCTCTAAGTCTGAGGTTCAATCTGAGCTCCCTGACCCTGAAGAAAATCAACAGGTCCACCTTCAAGAGCAGAGGAGGCCAACTCAAGTGGTTCCGCCATAAGCCTCTCTCCCTGGGCTTTTTGGAGCACTTGGATAGCAGAAACAGAGCGTTTTCACCAGCTGTCCAAGTCATATGTATTTTGAGGAGAGAAATGAGATAGTCAGTAACTCTGGCATATGGTGCATGGATATTAGACCTGTTCCCATGAACCAGATGGTAGAAGTCAGGGTTCTACTCGGTAGAAGAAAGACCCAGAAGACTGTCAGGTCAGCCAGTGTTTTGCATGAAATCTCAAAAACGTAAGAGGTGGCCATTCTGCTGGAGGGATGAGATAAAGCTCAACATGAGAAATTACCTGTAGATAGAGAAAAGCTAGGCACAAGGAGGGGACAAGGACAGATGGTGGAGTCAGATGACCGGGGTTCAAATATCTCTGCCACTTCCCAGCAGATGACCTTCTGCAAATCATTGTTACTGCTTCCATCAGCCTTTCTCTTCTCATCTGTAAAGTGGGGACATTGATGTTAGTGATAGCTAACTCTTCTGTTGTACTTTCCAAGGGCCAGACAATGTCCAAGTGCTCCACACAGATAAACTATGCTACTTCCCCCAGCTGTCTCAAGGCTCAAAGGAGACGGTTGTGAGGGAGCTTGTGACTCCCTTAGGCATGGGGGAAAGTAAATTCATTAAAGTAGGGTCCAGTATTCCCATTTTCCTTCTCTAGAGGCTAGACTGGTTTCAGGGATCCCATGATTTGAAGTCCAGCCTGTTCTAATTGCAACAAAACCTCCTGGAAAGGGAATAGATCTTTATGTGGGCCCTTTACTGTTTTTCTTGTCTTACTCGGGATTTTTGTCTAAGGCTTTGTTTGTTTATTTGTTGCACACACACATTATCTAGTCCCTCTGGTGTTGCAGACAGCTTCTGATGGAGAAATCAAAGCCTTGAGAGAAGGGAAAAGAAGGAGAGCACCAGGGAAGAATAATGGACCGGGGGCCTGATGGAACAATAGGGCAGGCCTGAGACCAAGGGGAGGGCAATGGGCTGCAATGGAGTGAGCACTGTTCTGGGAGTCCTGAGAATCTCAGACTGGATTCCAGCCCCAGTTCTGCCCACACTGAAAGGAAACTACCCCCATCCATGGAACCACCTTGCACAATTCTTAAGAATCTTGTTCCAGTTCAACATTTCCATCCTATTTTTCTCTCTTGGCCTACATTCTCATTGGCTGTTCATTCAACAGATGCTATTACAGTGAGACCTCACCTGATATTGGACACTGCGGAGACACAGCAGGACACGAGATGTAGTTCTTCCCTTCTAGATGCTAACAGTCCAGTGGGAGATGCATATACCAAGGCAATGGGAGGAAGATACAGCCAGGCTGGAGGGGCCAGGAAAGTCCTCTTAGAGGAAGTCACAACCAGCTAAAGGGGACTGGGAATTGGACAGGGGAAAAGGGTGCAAGTGGTCCAACCCTATATGAAAGGGCTGAGATATGGGGGCACATCCCTTATGTAAGATGTTTAGAAGGCAATGTTGACAGTGTAGGGCTAGGAGCCGCACACATGCCTGAAAATGACCAAGCAAGGGAAGCCTTCTGTTTCTCTGTTGCTAAAGATCAATGGCCAGAGGGCACCCATCAGGGTGGCCTCTTCTTTCCTCTATCACAGAAGAAGGTGATAATTATAATCAGAGCAAATTGTTCTTCAGATCTGAGCACTGGTCCCAGACAGGTTGTCAGGGGTCAGCTCACTAAGTCCCACACTGACCTGACAAGGACACAGAGGTCCCTCAGCTACTGAACAGAAAAGTGAGGACCACTTCTGACACCTCGTGCTTCCCAAGCCGCTATCTTTCCCCTCTTCAGTGGCACACAGGATCCTGTCACAAGGACCATCATACTTAGGTAGATGGAATGCAAGACACAAAGACAAAGACACCAGCTATGAAGGTCTTCCCTTGCATGAGATTGGCACAAGGGCCACTTAATTATTTTGTCATTAAAATGTTGCCAGATGCAGATGCTGGTGGTAATCTTTCCATCTTTAATGCTCGAGTATGCATTTTATATGACACATTCGTCTTTTCAAATCACATTGGCAGGTATTTTACCTATGCTTTGAAATTAGAGTGGTGTCTTCCTAGAATGAGGTCTTCCCTATCCAGACCTTAATCAGAAAAAGAAGAAAGTGTTGTCTGGTAGCTCTCTAAGCCCTGCCACCACCACACTTTGAAGTTCAGATGGAATTCCTGGGAGTGAGTGGAGGTGGAGGGAGAGGACATGAGAGCTGCAGCCTTCCGTGCTGGGAGTTAGTATGATCAGCCATCCCCCAACTTCTAGCCCCAGCGAGATCAAGCTCCTCCTCAAAATACTGTCCCTACAACACCCACTACCACCATGACAGCACAAGTAATGGCTGAGGGAAGGGAAGACATGATAATAAATATTACTGCTCTTTGATCTCCCACAGTCAGCCATAGCTTTGTGCTAGACAACTGTATATATCATCTCCATTAATCTTCCTGACTCTGTGAAACAGGTATGATGAGGGAACTGAGACTCAAAAAAGCTAGCTTGCCTGAAATTACACAGATAGTAAATTATAGAGCCAGGATTCAAAGTCAGTCTTGCCTTTCTTAAAAGGCTGTGCCTTTTCCAAGATATGACTGAAGTGGTTAGCACAGTGCCTGATGTTTAACCTATGTCATCCTATTGGGTCCTCACAATGTCCCAAAAAGGGAAGGGCTATTGGGCCCATTTTACAGAGGAGGCTAGTGGTTTATAAGATGTCACACAGCCACTGTGTGAAGGAGGTGGGGTGGGTTCCCTTGTTCTCACTCTGGAGATTGTGTTCCTCTCAACTGGAATAAGAAGCCTCAGACTGGCGTAAGAGAGAAGGCTCCTAATGTGTAGTTTGGTGATACAATCCAACTATCATCTACCAACTATGACCTATCCAAACAGAATAAGCAATCCAAATTAAAAGAACAATCCCTGTTCCCCAGAAAGGTAGCATTGGAAATATACACTGCATTTCTGTCAATTTTCATACTCCATGTAGGGCTGAGACTGAGTATGAAGTAGTTTTCTCCAGCTTGGTAAACCATCACCCCAAGCAGTCCTCCTGTCCTGCTGTGAGTTCAGGACCCCTCCAACTAATCACGGTGCAGTCACAAAGAAGTTCTCTTGGTCTAGTAGCCACAGGAAGGATTCACTGATTCAGAGGCATGTGCCTGACAAGTCTCCCAGTGGTCTATTACTCCTGCCTGTAAGATCCTTCCATCCAGTCAACTGCAGCCATTAATTATCCAGCAAGTAGCTTCCACTCACGCACTCAAGCTGGCTATGAATCCATTACTTGCTTCCAGCATTTAAGTTCTAGTTGTGTTGACAGTGGTGGCCTTTAAAGCACCATCACAAAAAGTACACATTCTGTTTATGTTCACACTCCTTAGAGTCAAGATTGAGAAACTAGTTTCTAGAATCCAAGTCAGATGTTTGAAAGATCCAGAGCAAAAAGGGATACGTGGTCAGAAAGATAGGAGCAAGGTGTGCAGAGAGGGGAAACCAAGGTAGAAAGTGTGCTGAGATGATGCAAGAGGGAGGTGTGCAGGCAGCTAACCCAGGACAGGAAAGGGCTCAGCCAAGTGGAGGGGGCTCCACAGCAGGCAGGGCCTGGTGTCCTGGGTTTCCAGGGCCACCTCCATCACACCACACATAACCCACACATAACACCACACATAACCCAGAGAAAATATACTTCTTAGTGTTAGAGCACATTAACACTTCAATCCCAACAAGGTTAACCATGCTTGAAATTACTCAGGAAGAGAAGGACTGTGTTCTGCAAGTCAGAAGCAAGCCTACAGTCATGGAGGAACTTGATTATCCTTTCTGCCATACCTCTTAATGCCAGCTTCAGCCTCCTCTTGGCACTGGACCCTATTAGGCAGGGCCAAGCTGGCACTGTTTCTGTTAGTAACTCACATTTACCTCCCCAGCCAATAAAACAGACATGCCAAAGCTTTAAAGCAAAGAACCAGGAAAAGTAAACCGGTTCATCTACTTTTTCTTTTTTAGATAGTGTCACATTCCATATGGCGCATTCAGGATTTCCTCATGGTTTGTTACTGAAAAGGAATCCCTGCTGTTATTTTGGCAGTCTAACAGCCACCTACCCCTCTGCTGGGAACCCAGCCCCCAGTACTCCTACTGCCCACCTGGAGGTGGAAAGCTCCACCCAGACCCTTCTCTACCGGAATACAACTGGGGTGGGTTGGCGGGAAGGGTATTGGTCAGACGTGTGACTCTGTCTCCCAATCAGATATGCTGTCCAACCCCCGGAAGTCTGGGGGTTCTAGAGTCACACTTGCAATATTGACCAGACTGTTCCTGCTAAGGAGACTTTGTCAGGGCCTCTGCATACTCTCCCTGGTATTTTGGTCTCCTATTCAATCTATTTGTAGGTGCCTAAATTCTCCCTATGCCTCCATGTTCATTCTTCCTGCCCCACCCACAGTAAGAGAGCCAGAATTGGATTCCATTCGTGGCCCCTCTAGAGAGCAGACAGTCATTCACAATGGTCGTAGAGGAATATGACCAGCATTCTTAAAGCCAGGACTCCAATAATGCCATGACTCAAAAGAACCTTTGATGAATCCACTGTCCCAAAAGATTGGTATCTGCCAGCATATCATGAACCTTTGGAGGAGGACCAGGTCTTCCTGGAATGCTATGTGAGCCCCACTGCTGGAGATGAACCTTCCCACTATGTTCAGGCAAACTGTGAGTCTCTACTTCTACATGTAAAGTCATTAACATGGAGAAACTGTGAGTTTCCCATCATTAGAAATATTCAAGTAGAGACAAGGAAGAGAAGGGACTTCGGTCCAGGAAAGAGTGAGGTGCATATAAAGACTTCTTCCAACCAAAGTTTTCAAACAGCCTACCTGGATAAGGAATAACCATGAAAACAAGCAAACAGACTGGGACTGGTTGTTGGAAACATAAAGTATAACTGTTGTCAGATTGAAAATTGTTTTCCAGGAGTATACTGGAAAGGAAGGGGTGTGAGGAAGGCTAATAGCTTTAAGAATTCACAGATACCTGCTTTGAAAAAGCGCAAAGAAAATTCCATTCAGTGTCAGGTCAGAAAGATATTTCAGGCTCATACCTCCAAAATAGTGGTATCAGAAGACATCTTCAAATCTACAGCTCTATATCAGTTTACATATAATAGAGATGTTGTTAAGTATCTACTTGAGCCAAAAGGTAGGGAGAGGTAGGGGGACTTTACAGAAACCCAATCTGACATGAAATGACAATTCTGACCCAGATCCCTTTGCAAAAGAATGAATCTCAAAAACCAGACTTACACAGCCAAGTATGGAACAAGCTCTTTCATTAAGGATGACTTCAGATCATGGTGCCAGCACCATTTAATCGACCTACACCTCATACTGTCTTGTCATGTTAACTAATTTACTGTGGCACGGTCTTCCTCTCTAACTAAATGCAAAATCCCCAGATAGGTGAGATCATGGCTGGCGCACTGGAGTCTGGGTTTTCAGAAAATGTGAAGGCAGAATGGCTGAGGTAGAATGTCCTCCCTTCCTTCAGGTGACAAAGATGGAAGGGAGTGCATGATACTCCTATGAAAATCAGTGAGCTAAAGACACTAAATATTTAAATTCAAGTAATGAGAATTAAGCCACAATCTTAACACTGATTTCAATGTTTTGGACATATAATCTGAAACTCATTTATTTCTTCAACCAGTGCTTAATGAGTTCCTACAAATGCAAGGCATTAAAAATGAAGAGAATGGTATCTGCCCTTTAGTGCCTAGCCTAGCAAGATAAAATAAATTTTAATATGATAAATATCATATTAGAACTATAAGGCATTTTGTAAATGTCCTGAAAGTGATGACCAGTTGTGAGAGAACAAATCAGGCTAGGCTATATGTGCCTTGCACTTAGAAGATGCTCAATAAATGGACGAATAGGTGGATGAATGGATGGATGGATGGAGAAATGGATGCATGGATGGGCAGATGGATGGATAAAAAGAGGGTTGGGTTTGTTTAACCAGGGAAGAGGGGTAAGGGAATTTCAGCCAAGAAAACCACAAATGCCAAGACAAAATGTCAGGAAAGCACCAAGTATGACCTGAGACCCATGGCTGAAACATCAGGTCCATTGAGGAAAGTGCTAAAGCTTAAAGCTAGGTATAGAGACGAGAGTCAGGGACTAGAGGATCCAGACTTGACCACCAGGGAAGTTTAGACCTCATCTGATCTAGAAGGCCAGGTGGAGGGAATGGTACTCAACTAGTTGGGGGAAAGGAAGACTTAGAAGCCTTCTGAATGGGGTGGGAGGAATATTTATCATACCTTCACTGAGTGCCAGACTGTGATTGGGTAGTTCTTAAAAATAAAATATTTCAAGCATATAAATAAAGAGCATAGTACAAGGAACAATAATATCCCCACTCAGCTCTGTCAAAATTTTAACATTTTACATTCATGGCTTCATTTTTTCTTTTGGGAAATAAAGCATTTAATAAATAATTGAAACCCTCTCTGTACTTTTCTCCATCCCATTCCCCTTCCTGAAGTACTTACTTCACTGAATTTGTTGTTAATGGTTCTCATGCACAGTTTAGTATATTTTCTAGACATACCCTTATTCATAAGCTAGGTGTATATTCACCCATACATATGCATATAAATGCACCCACATATGTCTAATATATATAAATAATATTATTTGGCACATTTTAAATTTTTACATGAATGTTTTCATACTGTAGATATTCTGTGGGGTTTTTTTTCACTTAACATTGTTTTAAGATTTGTCCATGATGACACAAATGTGGTTCTAATTTATTCACTTTAACTGCTATATGGTATTTCATTGAATGAATATCCAGACTCTTAATGGATGCTTTTGTTATTTCTTGTCATTAAAAACAAAGCTGTAAAGGACATTCCTGGCAAAGGAATTTCTGGCTGGTAGATATACACATCACCAACTTTATTTTATATTGCTAACTTGCTCTAAAGAGGGTGGAACAATTTACACATACACCAGGAATATGAGTTATTATTGCTTAACATACTTGACCACACTTCATGCTGTATTATAGATGTGAAACAGTATTTCATTGTTTTAACTTTTGCATTTTCTAGATTGCTAATGAGATTGAACATCTTTTGTTCACATTTTTTCGCCCATTTTTTAAAAAATTGGCCTTTTTTTTTCATATTGTTTGAAGGGAGTTCTTTATAAATTGTGAATACTAATCCTTTGTTAGTTGCATGCCCTATAACTATCTGTACAGTCTTACAGTGGCTTATCTTTTAGTATTGTTTTTGATGTGCATATTTTTATTCTTAACTACAACTCTTAAAATATATATCATCAACTCTGTTTCCTAGATGAGAAAACTGATCCTATGTGACTTGCCTAACGTCTCTTGGATAGAATGGGGAAGAGACACAACTTAAGCCCAGGAGTTTATGATCCTGTCCCTTTCTCTCAGCCCATCCTTTCAGGTTAGAACTAGTAATTTTCATCTATACCAACAGGTGGCACTGGGAATAGAAAGAAGGGAAAGGAGGCAAGGGCTATAGGTAGGAAAAAATCAATAGGAAGTGACTAATAACTGGGTGACAGGGTCAAGAACAGAAGTGAGGTTGTGTCCAAATGAGGGTGACAGTGGTACTTCTAAGAATATAGAAATACAGGAGGAAGGAGTTTGCAGTCTGTTTTTAAATGTGCTGAAGTGCCAATATGAAGTCATGTTGATAATGTAATTAAAGAGACCTAGAACCCATCAATGGAGAAATCCTTGCAACCAAGGGTCTGGGTAAACTAACAGAAGGAATATGAAAGGAGAATGCTGAAGTCCAGCTCTGGTGGCCCCGAATGTATTCCACCCAAGGGACTGTGAAACTCCCCAGGAATTCATCTCACACTAATTTTCTTCCTTCCGTATCTGACACTTAACACAATGTCCAGCTCATAGTAAGCACTCAGTAAATATTTGCTTAATGGATGAAAACTGTTACATCCCTTATATAGGTCCACAGTGTCTTGTGGAAAGTCCTATGATTCAGAATTTTTTGACCCTTAGGTAAGTAATTGAATGCAATATGCCCACTGGGCTCAAAGGTGTGACTCCATTCTGAAGTTAAGTGTGCAAATGTTCACAGTAAGTGAGACAGAGGAAGACCATAAATACCCTTAAATCACCATTTTGCTGCCAAATGAACTTGTGCCAAACTTGAGAAAAGTCTTTCATGTTTTGGAACGTGGAGTTGCAGATTAAAGATTGGGAGCTCATAGCAGTGGTTTTTAAACTTTTCTACCTATAGTGCAGTGAGAAATACATTTTCCACTGACACTCATTACATGCTCACACACTTACAAAGTAAAACTGAAATAAACATTTTATTAAACAGCACTTACCTTATTATGTGTGGGACACTTTGATTTTTTTTTCTATTTATTTTTGGCATTCTGGTTGGAGCCAATTAAATAGAGACTAAAGCCCGTTAATGGGTGGTGACATGCAATTTGGAAAATACTTCCTAAGAATGCAGCACAGTACTTTGTATACACTAGATGCTGTTGTATCTGTTGAGCAAAATGAAGAGCATTAAGTAAACATAAACAGCACTACCGATTTGAGGATCTATTTATTTACTTATTTGCAAGATAGAAAGCAAGTGCTTGCAAGCAGAGAGAAGGGGCAAAGGGAGAGAAGAGAGGAGAGAAGCAGAGTCCCCGCTGAGGGGAGCCGGACTTGGGGTTCAATCCCATGACCCTGAGATCAAGACCTGAGCCAAAATAAAGAGTTGGATACTTAACCAACTGAACCACCCAGGCTCTCCAGCACTATGGACTTTGACCATGGAACTCTTTCAACTTGAGACCCCCTCTAAATTTGGGGTGGTTAGGTGAGGACCCTGGCTGGAAAGATTTGTATCTTCTGGAAGCTGTCCTGGGGGCAATCAAAGGTGATAAAAGATTAGGAAGAGAAATTGCTTAGTTCTCGAGTTTGCCAAGAGCTGGCCACGGTCCTGTCTTGCACAGATCAACTGGAAAGAGGTCCAAAGAGAAACTCTTCCTCCTGGATGGCAATCAAGAAGCTCATTTTGCTCCGCTTGTGGACAAACCTCAGCCAGAAAGGAACTCACGATTCCTTGCAACCTCTTTCAATTTATCTGGTCCAAAATAACCAATAAATTGGTTTTGCATCATGGAAAATCAGAGCTGAAATGGGCATGAAAACCACACAAACCCACCAGTCAGTTCCCTCATCTAACCAGAGGCTGTAAGCTACAAGAAGAGCTTGGGCAGCCAGCCTGGGGCTCACAGCACAGGGAGACCTGGTCTGGTTGCTTGCTGCTTGCCTGCACACAGCGGTCAATCCCGCCATGCCGTCTGCCAGCCCAGCCTTCTCATCCACTGTTTATCTCAAGTCCTAACTTCAACCATGGCATAAAATGCTTATGCAAGAAAAACTCACCTGGTATAAAGTTTGGTGCACCCTGAAGCCCCCTGTGCCTGACCATGGACTGGGTTTCGCCCTGCCAGCACTCAAGCCCCTCTCACATACTCTTAGCCTCTTAGTTAATAATAGATTTCTAGCAACATGACCTCCTTCCTCCTCTTCCTCTTTGAAATGGCCTAAGATGCATTCATACCTGACTCAACTGTTTTTTTTTTTTTTTTACATAAAAATGATGTACACAGGAGTGTGGTAACTCTTCAGGCCACACCCGTATCTCCTGTTTTTGATTTCTTATAAATAATAAATATATTAACTATAATAATAAATTTAGCCCATTATACTTCAGTGTCTTTATATTATCTACTTTTTGTTTGAGGCATATATAATTTCTCAAACTGGTCAGGGGACCTCAAACACAGAAAGAGACCCCTCCTTAGAACCCTCTGCCTCCTGACTCTTACTCACACACATCCTCCTTTAAATAAGCCAGTGCAGTGAATAGACTGAGGGATGGAGGGACCAACAGTAATAAAGTAGTCACCAGTTGCCATGCCTGCTCCCTGCACAGCCCTATGAAGCGGCATCTCCACCACCACCACTGTCATTACCATCACCATCATCATCATCATCTTTGCCACCACTATCATTTCTGAGGCTCTGAGATGCTAAGTTCCTTCCACAAAGCCAAGGCCCTTCCATGCCTTCCTAGGCTTTTAAGGCTTCTCCTTAAAAAGCAACATGCTACCTATGGGGTGGACACCAAAAAAACATCATAGGTTGATTTGTAGGCAAATTCCCTTGGAAAACCTTTTAATGAGGCAGCTCCAGGCTACAAAAATAGGAATGTACTTTCAATGTTAACTAATAAGCACAGTCCGCATTTGTACAGAGATATCAAATTGGTTATTTTGGGTTTGACTTTCTTTTCCCAAGTTGAAAATACTAATTTGCTTACAGGCTTACACTCCATTTCAAATGAGATACTGCTGTATATCAAAGAATAATGAATGCTGGTTTTTTGTTTTTTTAAAGATTTTTATTTATTTATTTGTCAGAGAGCGAGCGAGCGAGAGCGAGCACAGGCAGACAGAGTGGAAGGCAGAGTCAGAGGGAGAAGCAGGCTCCCTGCGGAGCAAGGAGCCTGATGTGGGACTCGATCCCAGGACACTGGGATCATGACCTGAGCGGAAGGCAGCTGCTTAACCAACTGAGCCACCCAGGCATCCCTGAATGCTGGTTTTTAAAAAATACATACACACACACACAAACAAGGTGTTAATATTTGTAATTTGATTACATATTTATCTTTAATATATTTTATGTATTCTAGATATCCTTCAAAATACATTACATTTGTAACTATGTTGTCTTTCCAAATTAAAAAAAAAAATCCACTTGCCACAGTATAGTGACACATAAGGCAAGTGAATCAGCCACAGAACTCAGAACTAATCACGTAACATCAAACAACCACCACCTGGGGAACCCCATGCTTTCAGAGAACCACTAATTTTGCAGGGGCCTCCCAGCACACTGTTCTGAATCCCCCTCCTCATAAGAGCACTCTGATCTTCATTGTTAACAGACAATGGCAGGTAAGACAAAATACACCCACTATGCTAATAAAATGTAATGCTCAAAGCAAGCAAGCAAAAAAACAAAAACAAAAACATGCAACTTGGGTCTGCTCCTATCTTAGTCTGTGGATCTGTGTAAAGGTTTTTTTTTTTTTTTTTAAGATTTTATTTATTTATTTGACAGAGAGAGATCACAGTAGGAGAGAGGAAGGAAAGAGATCACAGAGAGAGAGGAAGGGAAGCAGGCCCCCTGCTGAGCAGAGAGCCCGATGTTGGACTCGATCCCAGGACCCTGAGATCATGACCTGAGCTGAAGGCAGCGGCTTAACCCACTGAGCCACCCAGGCGCCCCTTTATTTGAGTTTCTGATTCAATGGTACTGGCGTGTGACCCAGGCCATTCGTAACTTTTAAAGGCTCTAACAGGGGCGCCTGGGTGGCTCAGTGGGTTAAGCCGCTGCCTTCGCCTCAGGTCATGATCTCAGGGTCCTGGAATCGAGTCCCGCATCGGGCTCTCTGCTCAGCAGGGAGCCTGCTTCCCTCTCTCTCTCTCTCTCTGCCTGCCTCTCCACCTACTTGTGATTTCTCTCTGTCAAATAAATAAATAAAATCTTAAAAAAAAAAATAAAGGCTCTAACAGGTGATTCTGAGCTACACACCTGTTAAGACTAGATCACATTTAATTAATGGTTGTGTTTTCCTCAAGACGCTTGCTGCCAGTTCCTAATTCCTCTGTCTTCCAGTGACGTCTACGGTGAAAGCTAACTTGGAGAGTCATTTTAGCTCAGAGCTGGGAAGACATTTTTAAGCAGAAGAAAGAAAGCCTAAAATAAAAGATTGAAAAATCTGACTAGGTAAAAGTATAATATTTTCTGAATGTCAGTAAATACTACAAACAAAGTGAAAAAAATGAGGAAAATATGTGCACAAAACAGAGCTTTCAAGGGTCACTGAGAAACAACAACAACAAAACAAAATTCTAAAAGAAGAATGAGCCAAGGACCCAAGAGGCATTTCACAGAAAAAGAGAAAGAAATAAGCAATTCAGTCTCCAGGAGATCAAATATGTGGAAATTAAAACAAGGGGATATATAGGGGCGCCTGGGTGGCTCAGTGGGTTAAAGCCTCTGCTTTCGGCTCAGGTCATGATCCCAGGGTCCTGGGATCGAGCCCCACCCACATCGAGCTCTCTGCTCAGCGGGGAGCCTGCTCCCCCCCCCCCCCGCCCCCGCCTGCCTCTCTGCCTACTTGTGATCTCTGTCTGTCAAATAAATAAATAAAATTCTTTAAAAAAAAAAAAAGGGGATGTTATTTTATTTTTTTTTAATTTATTTATTTACCTGACGGAGAGGCAGAGATTGCAAGTAGGCAGAGAGGCAGGCAGAGAGAGAGGAGGAAGCAGGCTTCGCGCTGAGCAGGGAGGCCGATGCTGAACTCCATCCCAAGACCCTGAGACCATGACCGGAGCCGAAGGCAGAAGCTTAACCCACTGTGCCACCCAGGTGCCCCAAGTTAACTCAACTGTCAGAATGGCAGTTTAAGCACACACCCCAAAACAGCCTTGGTGCACTGTTGGTTGAGGATATAAATTGGATCAGCCACTCTGGAACAGGCCTCGTTAGGATTTATCAAAAGTCATTATTTATCCAACAAATAATTCACATATATCTTTAGAGTTGGTAATTCCATTTCTCCATATTTATCCTAAAAGAATAATAGGAAATGCACACAAAGATTGAGTGCAAGGATTCTCTCTCGCAGCATAAGGCGTTACACAACAGGCAACACACTGAAGGCTCCTCAATAAGGGAGAACTGGATAAACGACACTACAACCATCTGACGGAATTCCAACCGGCAACACGAACTCATAAGCCAACAAAAACCTCTTCGGTAATATTTCAGAATTTCGGAAAGCATTCACTCTAATACTCACGTGAAAGAGGAGGTTACACAACTTAAATAGAAAAAAAAAATCTTAACAGCGTCATCATCTCAACTTTGTAAAATATGTTTATGAATGATACTTACCACAACAATAACAATAGTTCTCACTGAATGCTAGGAGTAGAGTGATTTTTTTTCCTTTACATTTTCTATTTATTTCCAAAATTTTTGCTGTGAACATGTATTATGCTTATAACAGGACACTCTTAGAACATCAAAATCAAGGCATTCATGTTTTTGAACGGAATAAAGACACCAAATGAATCCAATTGCTCTACACCATTACACTGCTTAGCAGCAGATGCCCAAGAGAGTTTGGAAAAGGAAGGAAGTCAGACCAACACTGATTAAGAAATCAGCCTTCTCAAAAAAAAAAAAAGTACTTGTGAAAGTGAAAGACCATAGGAGATTCACTTTGTCCCAAATCTCATCATCCCAGAGCCAGCTAGGGCTCCTCTCCCCAGGCGGGGTGCAGGACCCGAGTCAAAACACCACCCTGGATTTCCACGCGGTACCTTTCTCTGTGTTTGACAATATTTAGCTCTTCCTCAGCTAACGGTAAGCATAGTCTAGACCTCCCTGAAAGTTATCCCAAGAGCACATTAAAACCTAGCTGGAATAAAGATGTTGTGTTTCCGGTTGGCAAATTCTGAGGGAGACAGCCCATTTGCATATGATTTGCACATCCTTTGTACCATCTGACAGGAATGGCGCTCCATAAATCAAAGCCACCCAGCTCTCAAGCTCTAGCTCCATCCGGAAGATGGAAGACAGCCTACAATCAAGTTAAATCCCATTTTCCCAAAGACAGTTAAATTTGTCATCAGCAGGACACTCGCCACCTGCTGACTCCCTGTTGCCTAAAAATGGCAAGTAAAAGAAGTCTCACGTCACTTTCTCCCTAGTCCATTAGTTCTGATTCTAAGACCTCAGAAGACATCATAACAACGGTAACAATAAGAGTGTATATTGTCTCTACTGGGTTTCCAAAAATGTCACTGTAGCCATACCTCCCCACTCCCCACCCCCGTATTCAGGATGCAACCACCAAACCAGAACTACTGTAATGGAAATACTCCGTGGGGCATGAGAAAGCTTGGGTTCTAGCATCAAGCTTTGTTTTGGCAACCTACCTTTTGGGGCCTGTCTTGTTATGTGTAAAATGAGGTGACACCAGCAGGGCTCAACTCACAGGACAGTTACAAAGTTTAGACACACACACACACACACACACACACACACAAACAAGCATGTGAAAGTTTCTGGTAGGCTAAGAGCCTTGCTATTCCATGCAGTTTGCCCACCAGTTGGACTGGCTTCACCAGCCAGCCTGTTAGAAGAGCAGAAGCATCGCCAGGTCCTGCTCCAGAAATAGTGAATCTGAAACTGCAACTGAACTAGCACAGTTATTCTGTCTCTGTCTCTGTCTCTCACATACACACAAACACACACTTTGAGAAAGACTGAGCTAGAGAACCCAGTGGACAGGACAAAACGAAGTGAAATGAGAATGAGGTCCTACTCTTGCCAGTCTTTGCTTTCTCCTGACACTCTTCATGCTATGCGTAGTCTCACCCTTAGAACTCAGGTCATGGTCTCAGGGTTCTGCGATCGAGCCCCACATCAGGCTCTCTACTCAGCTGGGAGCCTGCTTCCTCCTCTCTCTGCCTGCTTCTCTGCCTACTTGTGATCTCTGTCTGTCAAATAAATAAATAAACTCTTAAAAAAATAATTTCATGACTAGAGGATAAAAATTATCTCTCTGCAAATCCCTGAGTTACTTACACAGTAAGGTTACACGGTCATTTATAAATGCTTTTATTATGCTCCATTTCAGTTGAATATTCCTTACAGAAAAGTTCAAGATACCTCTTTCCTCTTTTGGAGTATTTGAAGGATTCATTGTTTATTTATTGCTTGCATAAGTAAGAAAGATCACCTAGACTTCCTGTTGCCTTATATTTTAGCCTATTTGCATTGTTGGAGAAAGAGCTTTCTTTTTTCTTTTTCATTCTTTTGAACCTTCAGTGAGGGGAGAAAGACAAATTTCATTGTTTCAAAACTTGTTCTAATTTTTTTTTCAAAAGTTGTTTTTAAATAGACTTTCTGGCTTTGGAACTTTCTGAAATAGTCGCCCATAGAAATATTTAAATTATTTAGTCCACTGAATTTAGTCCGCAGAAGTCTAAACAACAAACAAACAAACAAAAAGTGTGGTAGTCATGAGGATTTTGTTTACTGATATGGACTAGTAGAAAATGAGACAAAGGGAGCTTCCTCCTCTTCCCTGAGCCCTGGGGCAGACTAAGTCAAACCCTGAGGTATTATGTTGCTACTCTGCCATTCCTGCCCTCCTTCCCAGAGACCACACACTATACACCCACAGCTCACCAACCCCCCAACAATACCAGGCTCCATATTACTCAGCCCTCCTCCCCTCTAAGCAAAGCTCCCAGCCCCTCAGAGCTCTTAGCTCCAGGGATGGCAGGAGGGCCATCTTGTCCCACCAGACTCACACTCTGAAAAACTGTAGGCTCAGTGAGTGTCCTGTTGCCTTTTGTAACCCTGGCCTCCAGTGGTGGCCCCCTGGCCTCCTGGCTGCTGCTCAGTCAGTATCTATTGAGTATATTCATCCACTAAAACGCTTCTTAAAGACGGTGCCTACCTATTAGCACAAGTCACCCTCCACCAGGGGAATGTTAGAAACGATGGCTTTAAGTGAACATGCAGGTAGAAAAGGGGCTGAAAGCCAAAATGGCGGTTGCTGTGCAAAGACAGCCCTATGTGGAGATCGGGCCCTGAGATGATTGCTGCTTTTTTCCAAGTCCTTGACTTTTTTCCAGTGTTGAAATCTCCTACTTTCTTCACAAGTCCCGAGGTACGAACAGTGAGGGATTCATCCACTTGTCAAACAGCACACATTTACTCAGTTTCTAACATATGTCAGGTGTTGTAGGTTTTGGAGGAACAGTGGGAACAAAACAACCCTGCCCTCTCCAAGCTTATATTTTAGTGGAGGAGACAAATCTTTACCGTCAACTTGCAGTGACTGCTATGACAGGGTAAGGAAAGCATGAATGGGATGCTATTTTACACAGGCTCTCTGATGAGGAGCCTTTTTAGCACAGAGCTCATGGAAGCAAGGGAGTGAGCCATGTGGGTACCTGGGGAAAAGCATCCCAGGCCAAGGGTCCAGTCAGTGCAGAGGCCCCGAGAAAGGAGAGCTCTGTGTTTAACTCTGAGCTCTCCTTATGGTGTTTGTTGCACAATGGTCTCACCTAGGAACCACCCAGAGATCTTAGGGACGAAAAATGGCTGGGGAAGGGGGCATGGGCAGAAAACCACCATTGAGGGATCCAATTAGACCACTTCCAGAAGGTAATTCCCCTCAAAGAACCAAAATGAACATCACTCACACTTAACCCTTGTAAAGACTTCCTACATTGGAAAATAGAGCAGTTTGCCATATGATTTTCAACGTCTCCAAAAAACGTGCTGTCTCTTTGATCTGTCTAATTAAAATAGTAAAACTTGGAATCAAAGCAGTTTCATGCGAGGAAGCTAGAAAGTTCCATTTTTAGTTTGGCCTCATATGTGCTCATCATCTTATATTCCAAAAGCTTCTGCTGGCATTAGCCTTGGAGTCGGTGTTCTGAAAGCTGACTGCAAATGTGCTCTATGAGCCGCAGGCACTTCCAATGTGACAGCAGTGCCAAGGAGAGACAGGAGTCTCACCTCGCCAGCCCAAAGGAGAGACTACCATCTCCCCCAGCCCACCTTGTCATGTTTTATGCAGAGCTGGAGACATTAGTTGGTACTAAAGTGCTTTGAAAAGTACACACACGGGCACACACACGCACAAAGTACTCCATGGTAATGTCCATACTAAACTCTGGTACTGTGCATCCCCACGTGCTACGCATCCCGGTTTTTGTTAGTGTCCATCATTTACACCAAGGAGATGACTGGCTGAGCGCAGATATTGTACAGAGGGATAGTCACTGGAAACCAAGCTTATAAGAGTGAAAAACGGGAAAGAATCTGAATAATGAACATTGTAAGCCACTGAATTTCCAACATCGGGAGTTAGCTGGTTGAGCCCACACAGAGCCACCTTTATAAAGGATTCGGGAGCACGGATAATGGAGAAGTCGAAACTGCTTATGATCAGACTATTAACAGTAGTGAGATAGTGAAATTTGCCCTTTTTGTCTTTCTGCACCGTTTGAGTTTTTATGAGAAAAAGTAATCTGCATTTTGGAAAAAAAGATATGGTGAGACAGAAGAGAGGAATAATTACCAAGCACCTTCTCTCACTTGCCAGAGATTAGAAACTGTGAACCTGCTGGAGCCAACAATTCCTGGACACATCCAGCTGAAAGTCCCACGTGAGAGAAGCCACAGAGAACAGCCCTGGTCCCTTCACACCTATAGAATCTTCTGCATTTTAATCACCCTTAAGTCTGTCCTTGCTCACCCTGGCCTGCTTTCGCTCCTGGTGCTGCCTCTGCCTGGCCTGGCCTGTCCTCCTAAGACCCTCCTTATGGAATAAACACAGCCGGCCCCTGAGAGTCCTTGCTGGATTTTTTTTTTTTTTTTTTGAGTTTATTTATTACTTTTGGTAATCTCTACTCCCGACATGGAGCTCAAACTCATGACCCCGGGATCAAGTGTCGCATGCTCCACGGACTGAGCCAGCCAGGAGCCCCCGAGGGTCCCTTCTAAAAGCCCATCCTTCTTCCTCAGTGGGACCCCTGCGCTCCTGGAGTGGTGGATCTGCCATACGGTCTAGCTGCATATTATGGTCATGCCGCCTCCCCAAATCCTGTCACCGAGAGGCCATGTGGTCCAGGCTCCGGAAGAGAAAAATCGAGGCAGGAGAAAGGACAGTAGCAAAAACAAGGAGGAATGTGCATGGCTACGTTTGGACGCAGCGAGGGCGTCCAGCATGAAGTGACTGGAAAAGAGGTAAACAATTGTTGGAAACTCTCCAGTATTCAATTTTCTCTCTTCCTGAAGAGAAGACTGTCGGTCAGCTGCGATCCGGACACACACGGTTCTCTCAACTCTCACCTTCCCAACGACGTCTGCTCGGAGCTCCGCGAACTCGGAGGCCTGCCCCGCACCCCCCACGCAGGTGTCCGAGCGCATGCGCTCTGCTCTTCCCCGTGGGTTCTACCGCGCAGTCCTTCACGGGTACGTGCGTACGGTGCGAACCCCGCGCGTTGCGTGTTGTTTCCCCAAAGAGCCTGGAAGAGCGCCTGGCACTTGGCAAGCGTCCATAGATATGCTGCAGGAATGAATGATAGACTCCTGTAGCCTGTCCGGCAGGCTTCGCAAGTTCTCCTACCAAATAGCTTTTTGCGAAAATTATTTCACTGTGGACTTTCACGTTGAAAAAGGTGGGGAGAAACAGGAAGCCAGCATGGCAAGTGACAACTCCACGTGTTGAGATACGTCTTTTGAGCCAGCGAAGTCTAAGGATTGAGAGCCTCCCACTCATAATTTGATGCCCGCTAGGGCAACAGTGTATACACGTGTGCTGAAACCTTTCATGCTCCAGAATTCGGGTTTCCGCCAAGAAAATAAGGATGAAAACTGGGCGGGAAGAGGCAAGAGTTAGCGTTCAGGGCTCAGCCCTAGTCCGCTCAGTCATTAAAAACATGCAGATAAAGCCACAGTACCGGTAGCCTCGCCCAGTGAGTGTTGCATTTTTGAGGGTTTCTACCTTGTTCCGACACCACTTCCCTGCTATCCCCTTTTTCTGACTCTTGCGCTGACTTTCAAACCTTTCAGGCGGTCATCAGCTTCACTACCTGAAGGGGCCAGAGGACCTGAAGGGCAGGAGACTAGTGATGGAAAGGGGAGAGGAAAGAATTTTACACTCTTTTCCTTCACTTGGACCAATTTTTTTTTTTTTAATCAAGAATTTAAGTCTTACATAATAGTGAGTGCAAGATGGAATTCTAGGTCAGCTGCTGCTGGCATTTCCCCTCAACCCCCCCCCCCCCAAAGGAAATGGCAGCTATAGAATGAATCTAACTTCTTAAACAGATAAAAATCCATAAGTTATTATGTAAAGAAAGGGAGAAACTACGGTTTGCTACAGTGACTTCTTAGAAAGATGTTACATAAAAAGCAAGCAAAGCGGAATTGCTTATGCTGGTAGATGTGAAAAGCAAGGCTTCCAACACCTGCTTGACTTCCTAAAATCATCAAGATGCTCCAGTACTCAGACATTGTGTCACTCAGCCCCCACACGGGAAGTATGCTGAATCAGACCCAACAAGAACAGCCGGAGGCATAGACAGAGCGATCTGTGAACTACACATTTGCCTTCACTTGGCCTGGTACTTAAGCATAATTCCTCATTTCTGATAGTGGAAAACTATCTTATAGAGATTTTAATATTTTAGTATTTTTCAGAAAATCCCACACACGGGGCTTTTAAAATTGCATAACTCATTCTGTGATGAGGTTTTCTTAGGTCAAGAGCGGTCTTGGAAATGTCACTGACAGCCACTCAGGAGCTAAAGAAAATCCCCTAATTCCTAATGGAAAAGTTCTGAGGTATGATTTGACTAAAAATGTAAACTGGTTTGGAGCAAGACTGAAATATCGGTGAGAGAGAGAAACTAAATTTCCTTAACTGTCACCAAAGATCCACGGTAAGTAAGTTGTGTTTTTTTCTTCCAAATACATAATGGCAAACCTCTAATTTTTGGTCATGTCATATTTTAGGTGAAATGATTTCAATCAGTATTTGTAATCTTTTCTCTGCTGCGTAATTGAGAATGTTCAAAATATTTAACCCAAAATTTTCATGCAAAGTGATGCCCTCCAGAATTGAGAAACTTCTATGCCCTTGCTTAGTTTCCCACAGGCGGGAAAGGATGTGAAGCACATGGCAAATGAAGTCCAAAATATCCCTCAAACTAATTTCATTTTATTTAGTAATTTCACTCTTGCTTTTAAGTTCCAGTGAATACAGAAAGCAGGCGTCTGCCTCACTAATCTTGGCCTTGGGTTTAATAATTCAAAGTTGGTGGATGGAACTGGAGGGTATTATGCTAAGCGGAGTAAGTCAATCAGAGAAAGACAATTATCATATGATCTCCCTGATATGAGGAAGTTGAGAGGCAAAGTGGGGTGTTTGGGGGTAGGGAAGGAAAAAATGAAACAGGATGGGATTGGGAGGGAGACAAACCATAAGAGACTCTTAATCTCGAAAAACAAACTGAGGGTTGCTGGGGGGAGGGCAGTAGGGAGAGGGTGGTTGGGTTATGGACTTTGGGGAAGGTATATGCTATGGTAAGTGCTGTGAAGTGTGTAAACCTGGTGATTCACAGACCTGTACCCCTGGGGCTAATAATACATTATATGTTAATAAAAAATTAAAAACTAAAAAAATAATGATTTAACGTTGGGTCTCCTCTTAAGAAAAATTCTCTAAGGAAAACACTTAATGGTAAGCTTCCCCTAATGAACAATTTGGTAAGAAATTTGCAATACCCCCAACATAAAGGGAGGTACTTTGGAATACTAGAAACCATGACTAGAGGCCACGGACTTCCTCTGAACTTGCCTACAAGCACCCATTTTAGGAAGGATATCTTTAGAAGCCAAAGGAAGAAATCTCAGTATCTTTCTTGAAAACTTATTCCTTGATTATATATATATATATAATATATATTATATATATATAGTCATATATATATGAACACTGGAGCTCAATACTGGAACACTTCCTACAGTAGCTAGCTTGTTAAGTGGATGAGATATAAAAACATAGTCCAGTCACACAAGACAATGGTATATAGTCAATCTTAAACTTGTTACTGGAGATAAGCAGAAACAAAACAAGTTACAACCATTGCATTGCTTCTGGTCCTTTAACATTTTGCAGGTTGAAAAAATTATCTGCAAAGTAGTATAAATGATTTCCTTAGAGTTTGTGTTGTAGTGGATCCTTGCATTATTTGAGGTTTCAGTTTATCTTCACATAAAACTACTGAATATCTGTATGAGAGATTTCCAGAATGAGTTCTTGGTCAACCGTTGGTTGAAACAGGATGATACTAGCTGTCCTTTTAACTACTACTTTCTGTTAAATTAATTTCAACACCCAGTGTGGGGCTTGAACTCATGGCCCTAAGATCAAGAGTCACATTGCTCTACCGACTGAGACAGCCAGGCACCCCTTCAATGCTACCTTAATTAGGCACTTTAAGACCGTAAATCCCACTATACAGCAATGCTGAAGTAATCATCTAAACCTGCCAAACGGTTCTTTGGCACATAGTATCCTGTGAACTATGCATTGCAGGATAAACAACTGGGACCTTAGTACGTTAATCCTGCACATTTCCAAGAACCAGCAGCACACAGCCTTTTGATTTCACAAGCCGATAAATTTTTTAAAAATACCTTTAGAGAACTAATTTGACATGGCAAGCTTTTTATTTTACCAAGGGTAAGCAGTAGAGGGAATGACATAAATGTTTAAAAGGACAGTTTTTTAAACTGAGAAAAAAAAAAATACCTGTGAAGTCCCTAGCCTGTCCTTGTTTTTCTTTTTTCTAATTTGCCTCTGCTTGGCACCCAGCTTCTACTGGTCATTCAGGAACTGTGGGGATAGACTTCTAATAGCAAGCTTCCTTGACCTTGGATTCAGGTGCACAAAGCACAGCTCACACACACCCCCACCCCATCACTACTGATGCCAGATGGGAGTCTCTCTCTTCTCTTCAAATGACACAGCCCACCCCTATCCCATTGCCCCCAGACTCACTACCACTGTTATCTTTAATAGCAAAAGGTTGCAAACCACTAATTCAGACCCTTATTTACAGATCCTTTTGTTCATTTCTTCTCCTTTAACTTGACCGTATTTAATAAAATTTAATTACTAAAAGCTCCTTCAGGGTACAAAGCTACTTTATTTGGACAAAGTTTGCTACATACACAGAAAAACTCAATATGCATTTCCAGCCAGCCCAATCCCAAGCACGTGGTAATTACAGCCAAAGCTTCAGAAACTTACTGAGAGACACAGATCCCGTTCACAGTAGTTTTACATGTGGAAAACAAGTATTCTAAGAATACTTGCACATTACATGAAAAGTAAAAATATTATATACTTAAAAATTTTACTCAAAAAATACTTTCAAACTATTAGGTTTTAAATACTGAGACCACTTAAGTTTAATATTTATTAGAGCAAGAATCAGAAAATTATTACACACAGTATATACCCTTTTACAGAAAACATATTTGCACATTTCTGAAAGCTACTTGTAAAAATTTTACTTGTAAAAGTTTTTTTGAGTAATATCACATTTTGTACATCATGGTAATCTGATAATGCTTTTAAGGGGTACTTATTATTATTATTATTTTTTAAAGTAAGACAAACCAGAATAGTCAATGTGGGTTCATGGTTAACCTGAAATTTGGCCTATTTTTTGACAAATCTTGTTTTCAACATCCAATGGATATGAGAACTTTCTCTGCACATTATCTGCTTTGACTACAGTCCAGTGGAGGGCACAAGGATCTCTTTACCCCATTATTATGACCCCAGGAACCAGCAAGCTTACATAGAGGTCAGTTGTGGTTCTCCCTGTGCCTAAGGCACCATGAAGTCTACTCCTGGCCTCAAGAGAATCAGGTGGTGCAGAGAAAGAGGGGACTGCCCTACCCAGCAGAGGGCCCAGCACAGGGCAGAGATACAAAGGAGACTACCATTAACATTGCAGCTAAAAGACTGTATTTTAAATACAGTGCTGTGAATCTATATAGGCAGATCCCCAAGTCTAGATCTGTTTTATTTATACACCAGGACATGCAGGAAGGGAGGTGGAAATGAAAGGACACATGTGGACTCTTACAGTAAGGCAACTGCCAACCTCCCATCATAGCCAGAATGAAACAGGACAATGGGAAGAAAGAAGACTGAAATGGTATGGTTGACCTAACCAAGGGGCTAAAACTGGGCCATATTTAGAGGAGCTGAAAAGGAAATGTAACACAATTACCTGGAAGGGATAAGTGAGACAGATCTAACGGGATGTTGGAATCCTGGATACTCCATGTTTTCCTCACATTTAAGCCAACAGTGCCAAAAAAGATGGACAGAAAACAATTATCAGGGCACAGATAGCTAAGGCTCCTTTCTCAGGGGATATGAAGGGCACATGGGAGACAGATGTTGTAAAAGCCCCAAACACTGTATGACACGAGGAAATTTATAAACACCTTCAAGTCCAAAATACATGATGTTTAACTTTGAGTCAAGTGCAGTGACCCAGCTTCCCTCCAACAGTGTGAGTAGTCAAGAGCAGACTGTTCTGACAGAAATGTTCTTAGAGGCCAGGGTGTGTTTTCTTATATTAAAGATACATTTTATGAGGTGGTTTTCTCTCTATATAGGTCCAGTTTTTACACAGTCAAATTGTTTCATGTACAAAAGCAACACAGTCTAAGATGTTTCCAGAGTGTGCTGGGTTGTCAATCTGATGATGCTCTTCCATCTCTTTACTCAGTCCCCAAATTAGTTTCTTCGGATTTCTTGATTTTTCAAGGTTGATCTTCTCAGCGAAGCTGTATTTTGCAGGAAGAGTCCCAATGAACAACATAACAAGCAGGGGATCTGAGATTCCAAAATGAAGATTAGAGCCACTCAAATAGAATTTTCTGTTAAAACACATTTCTAATAAGATAAATTAAATATATCCATTCTGTGTCAAAATATGAATGGAAGACAGTTTTGTCTAATCTTATAAATGGCTTAATAAGGTTCAGAAACAATCATACATTCAGGAACTTGAAAGAAGTTAAGAATGAATTATCTGGGAATCTCAACGCTTTTCCTGAAAACATGTTATAAATTTCAGAGTCACAAAAGTAACAGAATCCCAAGTTCCCAGTTATTATGTTAATTTGAAGTGCACATTTTACACCATTAACGTGACATCCTAATACATGAGGAGAAAGTCACACTTGGGTAGAAAAACTTTAAAATAATTAGAGATCTTAAAAGAAATATGCTCATTTTAAAGACAAAACATTAATATTCAACTTCCTATAGAATAAATGCCCCATACCAGCAGGAAGCAGGTACCAGCTCGGAGGCTGTGCCACACCTTTGTGCCTCAGGCTCTATATTTACCACTGTACTTGTGGGGCAGCTCTTTGCGGACCATGTTCACTCCATTATATTACAAAGCTCTGGACTTGTGACTTCAGTTCAATGTGTAAGGCAGTGAGTGTCCTTCAAGATTTGAAGCTCCCTTCAAAGGCAACAGAGAACCCCTGACTGAAAGTGACAATAAACTGAGAGCAAGGTCAGAAGAAAAAGGAAGATGATCTTTTAGATCAGGGCTTCCTGACCTCTTCCTGACCTGACAATCAAGGGCAGTCTCTCTACCCTCAGAAATTGCAGTCTTGTTGGAGAAAGCATCCATAGTTACCTTTGGATTTTCAAAAGGGGGTTGAAAAGTACCAAAATACAAAGAACCACTAGGTTCTAGGGTCACCTTCTCTGTGGTTCCCTACGTACTTTCTGTACCCAAACTTAGGAAGATCTGTGTTCCTCCCCAGGGGTAAACAGAGTTAGATTTCCAAACTTTCACAATGATGTGCCAGACTGTGGAGCACAGTGACCCAAGAAGGTATACATTTCTCCACTAAAATTCTGTTA
Organism: Mustela putorius furo; assembly: GCF_011764305.1. Classification (NCBI taxonomy): domain Eukaryota; kingdom Metazoa; phylum Chordata; class Mammalia; order Carnivora; family Mustelidae; genus Mustela; species Mustela putorius. The sequence continues at coordinate 19,114,709 of NW_025421325.1, forward strand.
CAGTACAACTAAGGACAACAGGTTTTACCTAGAAGTTTCTAGAAAGCAACCATCAAATACTGATTATATTCATGCCATTAATTCTCTATTATGCTCCGTATTCTACATTACTTTCTAAAGTTATACAATAGGACAAAAGATCCATTTTTTATTATATTTTCTCTAAGACTGAAGATACTTATCTTGAATTATGTTCATCTTTGAGCTGCATACCCATTTATAACCCACTAAAATAAAAATCAAACTCATTGTTAGGAAGTACATTAATATTTCCCCAGATCACCTGTCACTAGACTTAAAATACTACCACTTGCTAGTATGAACTGCTCAACTGAATATCAGAATGCCTGCTGTCCCAGGATTTCATATACTGCCTCCTCTTCTCCAGGAACTTCACTTCCTTCCCTTAATTCACTTAGGTCAGCTGTGTGAGAGTTTATTCCCCACTCCCACCACCGTTTTTTTTTCTTGGGCTCTTACATTTTTCCCTTTCTTGGGTCTCTTTCCTTTGTACTCCAAGTGTTCAGAATCTAAAAAGGTTTTTAAAATATTCATTCCAGTAGAGACCAAGTTTTTCCCTGCCTGTCTAATTCCTTTTGGGTATATCAAATGCCGAGGCCTAGTCAATACTGTGGCTAGAATTGGCTAAGAGGAAACACCTCTATTGACAAAAGTATCACAGAAGGAGAGTATTTTAAAAGCTAGTTGTAATGGGAAAGTAGCAAATAGGCAACACACATTTAAATTAAAATGTAACTCGATTTTTAAAAATCTAATGTTTTCATTGTGCCATCTATTATATATATATCAGTCAAATCCTCTTAAAGCAAAGCAAAGGGGTGGAGGGTGCTACAGTGTATCTTATTTAGCTTCTAGAAGCCTTCTAATAGAAACAGTATGAAAACTCTGATCATACAAAAACTTCCACATTTTTGGATAATCTACCAATGATAAAACTTGCTACCACTCAGTCTCTATAGCTTCGTGAATTCTCTTCAGCCTTTCCCTATGATCCTTTTTCAAGCTGTTCTAAACACATTCTTAAAAAGCAAGACTTCCCCGGTTTTGGTCAAAGGGATAGGGAGGCTGTTGTATTTGACTATGAAAATAACTGCTCCATGATGTTCTTCAAATCTCTTCATCTGAGCAGTCAACAACAGACTCACCTAAGGACTATCTGACTCTCCTATCAAATAACAAGTTCTCCAGCTATCCTCTGGGCAAGCATACGCTAGTTCACATTCTGGGTCTACATGAAAGTGAGCCTATGGTTTTAAAATAGTGTGTTCAGGTACTTGGAATAGAGCTAACTTTCAAATTTTTAAGGGGAAATATTCCTTCTTGGAGATGCAAGTTTTGTTTTTTCTCCTTTCCATTTATACGGTCTATCTCTTAGCCGTCTTACTTTCCACTAATTTAGGCACCCAACAACAGCAAGAGAGGGAGGAGGGGAAACAGAAAAGCCTTTCTCCTCTCCATTAGCACTTCTGTCCTACATAATAATATCCAATTTGGAAATCAGCAGCATCTGGTCACAAGTGTATTTGGGTATAACAGACTATTCCGAGGTCATTTCCAGGCTGAAATTCTGTAATTACTACCTCTAGGATTGTCACTTGATCGCTTCCTGATCAATAATTACCTCTGATCTAAGTAAGCTACATGGCAAGGTAGATAGAAAGGAAAAGGAGCTGACCAAATCAGCATGGGAGGATTACATAAACTGGGAAAACATGGGGTCCATAAAAACCCCCAAATATTCAAAATGTAACTGTCTCCAGGGAATGACACTAATACTGAAAGATGAGAATCTGAGGCATGAATGTCAACTTAGAAACACAAAATTAGAATACCTATTCTTTTTTATATTCTTTTTTATTAAATCTACTGATTCACCTAGTAAGTCATTATATACATAAAACAATAATTTCCAGAGTTCCTAAATATTTCCAACATATTCAACTTAGGGATCCAAGATTCTGAACATGCCATCACCAAAAAAAATTGCAAACCTAAAAAACAAAAAGGAAAAAAAATTAAACAATGTCAAAAGGAAAAAACTTTTTTAGAAAAGGTCAATATTTACTTTTATAACTTTCAAAACAACATTTTTAAGCTAATGTTTCTTTCTCATCTTACAGTTATAAGCTCTTAAGTCTAACATTAAAGTTTTGCTTAGAAACAAGGAAGTTTACTTATTAAAAAATATTAAACTATACTCATACATATCACCTATTTAATATTTACTGGCTCTAAATATCTTCACATTTACAATTTCAGGCTTTGAAGTGGCATTAGTTCTAGATTTTCTTTCTAAAAGCTATCATTATGGTGACAGACATTCAGATGCATAAATAAAATTAATGACTTCACTCTTATATAACACATGCCTTCAGAAACCACATTTTTAGCCAATTAATAGTGGTTAAAGTCTTTGTACTTCTATCCCATTAACTTTCAGCACATGAAATAGAAAAGATGACCTTCAAAGTTCTTCTAACCTCAAAAAGGGTCAATTTAGATAGGCTTTATTTGGAAAAAAAAAATTATTTGGTAAACATAAGAAAGGAAAATTTCAAAAAATAAAAATCAGTACCTGTTTCTCATTAAATCATTAATACACAAAAGTGAACTATATGAACAATTCTTCTACCATAGGCTTAAAAATGATGCTTTATAGATTAGCCTATTTAATTTTTCCATAGAAAAGCAAGAGTTCAAAGTTCACATATCAGAAGAATAAAACAACACATGAGCAGATATGGGAAACAAAGAAATGATCTGTTGTGTACTATTTCACCTAGAACATAGCCAGACTGACTTATTTAAGTATAAACTGAGATCACAGATATAAAATCATTACACTCCAGTCAATCTAGTGCCTGGATTTACATGGCATATGAATAAGTCTATCATCACAGAAAGCCATGTATACAAACAAAATACATTTTAAAAATGTAAGTCACTCTTGACATTGGAGAAAATACTATTTGTAGAGAAATAAGGGAATGCAGAACTAGAGCAACAACTGAGCGCCCCTGGAGGAAAACAGGAAAATAAGTGTGACTTAAAAAATATTCTGTAGAATCTGCCCTCCGTCTCATCCTCTGGTTGGGATGACAATTTCATTTTCTTGGCATGCCATCAATTAAACAAATGTGTAATTTAGGCTAAATATAAGTAAACTGTGATACTATTTTTGCTATGAACACTGTTACATGTAGTATAAGAAAGATCAAATAACCACTTACTCTGAAAAGATGGCTCAGTATAAAACCTGAACTTGAGCAAAGAACCTATTGGACTTCTATTCCCAGGGGGAATTAAGCCTAGTAACTGCCTTTCTAAGCCCTGTTATATCATTATTTTAACAGGACATGGTCCACTGGAATAAACTTAATAAACGGAAGCACGCTCCCAAAGAAAGTTTTACTGTAATAAAGACAAACAGTGCTCTTCTCCTCAATTGTAAAACAGATTTTGAACTAAGTTACCTGCGATAATTAAAGCAGAGTTAACGACACTACTAACATTCTTCATAGAACTTTACATCTTAAAAAGAAAAACAAAAAAGCATCCATAAGACATAAAAATTTTTTATGACAGCAAAAGCACAGAACCCTTACTTTCTAGTCTGAAAAGCTTGGTATTCAGTCCCTTTTAAGAGCAAACCCTATTCGTTTTCAAAGGAAGTCAATTATTTCAATCTGCAAATTCCTAATGGCTTAGGTGTTTCCACATAAATATTCTGTCACTAGTTAAACATCTCACTAAGAAGTTTAAACAACTCTAAAAGGCTTAATTAGTATGTCGATTTACACAACTCTTTACATTTGAACCAGTTTAGTTAGACTATATCAGCATGTTTTTAAATACTTTTTGTTCACAACTTCAGATTTTTTTTTCTTAAAGAGGAAGGAATGGGATAAGAGAACAGACATGGAAAAACATGAAGGCCTCTCTTTCTCTTAGGTTTTGCCATTACCATTCTGTTTGAAGTGGTTTCAGGACGAGGCGATCGCACACCTTCTAGTCAGAAATCAGATGGCCTCAAAACAACCTCATCTCAGTCTTAGGCCTCATGTCTTTCGCTTAGAGCTAAAAATAAAAATACATGTGAATGAACAAATGATCATGGAATGAAATCTCTAACATGACACTAAAATATATAAAATATCAGAAGCCATTTTTATCACAGAAAAATGAAAGGTACACATTTCCATCCAGAGCATCACAATCCTAATTAGAATGATTCTTAGCCCACCAGCTGCCGGGAGTAATAGTGACAATGATAATTTAATACCAAGGTGGTTCTACAGAGCCACACTAGGATTTTATCCATCTCCTGAGGTTCTGAAATGTGCTTTTTTTTATGATGTTAAATATAAAGATATCATTAATGAAGCTAATGACACTAGACAGCAACTTAGCTCTCTTTATGCAAATAAACGAAGACAAGCAAAGGAAGTGTTGCCCTGAACCAGAACAATGGGCTAGCCCTAGAAATATATGTTTCTGGAAACTCTGAATTCTAACAGCCATGCTGGTAGTACATGAAAAGTAACTTGTTTCTACAATCAAAATGAGGCATTCACTCATTCCACAAGTACTGAATGTTTCTAAGCGCTGGAAGCCAAATGCTGAAGAGAAGAACAGGGTTCTGGACCTCAACAAGTGGTAGACTCGTTTTCTATTTGTCTCAAGTCTGGGCTATCATGTTAAGAAGACAGAAAATAAGGATTGCTATGTTTCCATGAGAGGGAGGAGGGCAGTATATATTATATGACAAGAGAATAAGACTGCAGGATTTAAACAAAATCCACTGAGAAGCCTAAATCTTACGCTGCAAATGATGTCCAGCCATTATTTGGTCTCTGTAGTGTGAAGCTTATATTTCCAAAATCCTCATTAATCCTGAAAATTAATTCTCCTCCATTTGGAGAGCACTGGTGGTTTCAATCCCAAATATAAATGTCTCACACTATTTCGCAAGGTTAAATCAGCCAAGCACCTTCAAAAATCACTTAATGTAAGAGTCCTTCATTCAACAGAAGCTGTAATTTAAAATTCAGAAATTCTGCTTGCTGCCCAAGTTACACTCAAGAATCGGCCCTAACTATAGTGTAATAAAGACAAATAGCCTATGAGCTTTTTTTTTACACCATTCATATACTTCCATTATATAATATTACTAAATTATCACTAGAGTCTATACCAACAACATTACTGTTTAACGCTTTGCCTTTCTCTGCTGGTTCTATGTATACCAATGAAAGGCTTTAATTTTGTGGGAACATAGTACATTACCAAAAAACATCAAAATGAATCAATTTAAGCTCGATTTCACCTTAAATTGACAGTAGTAAACACATTTCCTGAGATCGCTTATCTTCTGTAATTTTTCATGTGAAGTCCAATTACGTTTAATATCTAGACAAATGTAACAGAATTAAATGGTCTGACTCTGAAGTTTATAGGTTTTAGAGCCATTCTTTAAAGTAATAACTTGTAATTTACACTTAACTATTTAGAATAAAGAAAAGAATTTTTTTGAATTTTACCTAGGTTTAAGGTTATGGTTTGCATCAAGTGAAAATACTTTTAAATCAATAAGCTTTTGGAATTTCATTTCCCACTGAGGCTCATAAAAATGATTCTAATAGTTTTATATTCTAGTATATTCAAATTTTAATCAAGGAAAACTGGACGCTGTTCTTACTTATAAGCAGTCACTCCTCCTTCCTTTACTGTACATGTCATAGGTCCCTGCTTCTTTCAGTTTCAATAAATTTCAGAGAAAACACAACTAATTGATAGATATACTTTTTCTACACGGTGCCTCGAACATTGACTTATCTGTAAATCCCAAATGTGTTCCACAGCAACACAAAGAACCTATCCTTTGGTCTACAACTCCTCTCAACTCATGTTTGCTCCCATTCTTTGGCAAAAATGGAAAGTAACAAGAGATTTCATCTGCCTCTCCAAAACTTGGATCTTTCCTTTAGTAACTTTTATCTCCTTTCCTTTTTGCTTCAATCATAGTCTGTTTTGTTTTACAAGTTTCAGTCCTATCACTTCCCTGAACCAATGGACCCAGGTGGGAGAAATGCAACAACAAACACTGTGCCACTCTCCTTTTCACAACCTTCACTACTCCCACTCTGATCAAGGACTTTAATGATAAAGTAATGACATTTAATACTCAGAAGACATGTGCTATGGCTTACTAAGAAAAGTACCCTTATACTCAGTCTTAATTTATACTAACCATAAAACTCCACTTGTCACATCAGGAATGTCATAGTGGTCTCTCCTTTAATAAGATCAACGAATTCCAGTAAGTTAGTTACAACTGTCAACAAATCACAGAACCGAATTTCTATAAAAATGTCTATTATTTTAAGAATATCCAATGTGAAATACATTCTGATTCAAATAATTTCCTTAGTTTAGACTGTTTTTGTTTTTTAACAAAAAGGGTTACATGATATACGAGGAGTGAACCTGCAACCTGATTATTATGGTCTCTTCTTAGAAGTTTACTTTTTGATTCTAGTACTTTACACATTCTAAGATCTCCCTTCTGACACATACACATCTCATCTTCTAATCTAAGCAAAAACCGTATGCATGCTTTTTTTCCTCTGATCATAGCTGTTTCTTCCTTGTAGTGTTTAGCTGTAGGAGCAGCATTAATTTACATGGAAATTCTATAATAAATATTACATGCACAATTTTTCCAATATAATTCCATACTGTTTTACCTAAATGGTACTGTAAACACAAAATATTTATCAGTCAGAAAACCTCAAATCTCAAATTTGAGGAATCTATGGGAAGAAGAGAGTGCTCAAAAAGTGGTGTTTAGACTACAGCTAGCCATTTGGAAAACTTAAGGCTGGCTCTCTACGTTCATTCGTTAAGCCAAAACAAATTCCAGATATACCACATTTAAAGTTTAAATATGAAACTATAAAATTACTTAAAGAAAATATGAATAAAATTTTTAAATTAATTTTTAAGTATAGGAAGGCCTTCAATCATGACATAAAACCTAGTAGCCAAAAAACAAACAACCCAAACAAAACAAAACTACAATTGTTTTTTAGAAAAGCAAAAACCAAATCAAACAAAAAAACAAGTATAAGCAAAAACTAAACATAAGCTGGGGAAAATATCTGCAGTAAAAATTTAATATGCACAGAATTTTTATAAACTGCTAAGAAAAAGATAGCCACTGGAAAACGGGTGATGATTACAGACAATTCACTGGGAAGTAAAAATAACTTGAAAATATATAAAAGTATCTTTAAACTCGTTCAAAATGTACGAAATGCAAATCAAAATGAGATGCTAACAATGGGTAATGATTAAATTCAAGAGTGTGGGAAATAGGGCACTCAAATATACCACTGGGAGAGGTATAAACTGGTATTAAAGTTTTGAAGAATGACAGTATCTACTAAATTTAAAAACCCACATGCTTTGACCCAGAAATTTGACTTCTAGGGCTAGATCCTTCAGATTGCTTTTCACAGGTGAATAAAAGTATCTGTATAGATAGATTATTCATTTACAAAAAAATGAAAGAAAAAAATCTGGAAAACAATCGCAATGTCTGTCCAGTGTCCTCAAGTCCAAAAGGAAGCTGGCTCAAGAAGATATTATATCTCATGCAACTATAGAAAGGTGTCCTAGATATACTATTAAATGCATAAATGACATGTTTGAATAGACATATGTCATTCTTTCCAAAACAGTATTTTTTTTCAAAAATAGGCTTTTTTTTTTTTTTTTTTTAAAAAGGAATGCCAAGACAGGTGAGAAAGAAAGGAAGAAATGAGGGGCGTGGAAGGAAGAAATGAGGGGTGCCTGGGAAGCTCAGTTGGTTAAACAGCCAACCGGCCCACTCTTTATTTCAGCTCAGGTCATGATCTCAGGGTCCTGGGATGGAGCCCGGTGTCGGGCTCCACATTCCCCAGAGAGTCTGCTTAAGGATTCTCTCTCTCCTTCCCTCTCTGCCCCCCCAACCAGCATACACATACACACTCTCTTTCTCTCTCTCCCTCCCTCAAATAAATCTTTAAAAAAAGAAAGAAAGAAGAAAGGAAGAAATGAAATCTGTGAAAAGCTACCCAAGCAACTGTTAAAACATGAGAACTTTTTTACTTCCCACTTTATAACTTCTATAGTATGTAATTTTTGTAACACAAGTAATTATTCTACAACTAAAATGTTTTTCAAGGATGCTTTGCTATTTCAGCATTTTAAACTCTATGCATTGATTTCTCAAAATGGAAAGAGATTTACATTCTAGAGTCAGATCTCACCAGCCACCTGGTGAGTGTGAGGACTCCTTTGGGGCCAAGACCACAGAGACATTCACTCAGCTTTCACCCCTGAAATTAACTGTCAATACACTTGGGGGACTGTGCTTCTCAAACTTGGCCACCACTTGCTTCTTCTAACCATTCTTTAATCTACACACCACACTGTGGCCTACACAGGACACTTTCACTCCTAATCCTATACATGAGGGGCAGGTTACAAGTTCTGAATTTACCTTCATGGACTTAATGGGCTATCCAATAGCCCCCCACTGTGTGCTGCAAGTTAGACATCGATTATTTACCCTACCTTCTGTCCTACAGAGAGTGCCAATCTAGTAACACTGTGCTGTTACTTACTTCTGCAGTGATCTCAGATTCCAAATCCAAATCCTTCACAATGACAAGCTTGTTGTTTTATGTGACATCTACTTTACAGACAGAATACATGAAACTGGTCAAGATTCCAGTAAAATGTCACTAAAGAAAAGAGTTTCTCAGGTGGAGAGCAAAGCAAAATGTGCTAAAAATACAGTATTTGTCCATTTAAAAAATGGTCTTAACCCTGCAATTACTCTCCCATTTACCCCAAATCAGCACTAACCAGAGATAGTTAGTTTTTCAGCAGGGTAAGTCATAATTACCCAGGCATGACCAGCTTTTGGCACTTGCAGGAATCCTCTACCTCCAAAAGGAACATGCAGATCTAACTCTGACAATGTTTGATTGTGAATCATGAAGTTACTGGGAGATTTTAAACATTTTTTTTTTCCTGCGCAGGGGGAGAGAGAGAGAGAGAGAGAGAGAGAGAGAGAATAAATTAAGCAGGCTCCATGGCCAGCATGAAGCCTGATGCAGGGCTTGATTTCATGATCCTTGAGAGCATGACCTGAGCCAAAATCAAGAGTCGGACACTTAAACTACTGAGCCACCCAGGTGCCCCAAACAGTTTCCATCAGCATTTTTCTTTAGCTATGAAGTCACTATAATCGAAAGTGTTGTGGCATTTATGAGTAGATTAATTCATATTATCTAATTTTACTTGAGCTCTCACTAATAGATTCTTATTTTTAAACAGTTTATCTCTCCTATCTAAGGGTAAACAGGGATCTTCTTTTTAATGTTGACCTTTTTTTGTGGTAATCACATAATCCACTCTTGTGGAGCCTTAATCCATTTATATCTTCAGTTTCACCTGAAATAGCTTCTTTTAATTTTTTTAAATTAACATATAATGTATTATTAGCCCCAGGGGTACAGGTCTGTGAAATGCCAGGTTTATACACTTCACAGCATTCACCATAGCACATACCCTCCCCAATGTCCATAGCCCCACGCCACAACCCCCCCATCACCCACCCCCACAACCCTCAGTTTGTTTTGTACCTGAAATAGCTTCTTTCCTTTTGCCTATAGACATTCAGATTTCCAGATCCTAGACCAATCCACAATCCATTTCCTTGAATACATGACTCATTTCAGCTAATATCCCCCTTCTTTTTCTTTAGTGCTACATTGCCAAATTTGAAGAGTGATCTAGAGTTGGTTCATTCATTTAAAAATATTTTCTGAAAAGTGACTAAGTGCCAGGGTCTAGGGATACAATCTGTATGGCGCCTCCCCCTTAGGGAGCTTATAGTTTGATTACACAGATAATCAGGTATCTAGAGGTTCAAGATGTTGTCATGAAGGAATAACACGAGGCTATGACAGAGCATCAACAGGGGACTTAATTTGAATTGGAATGCCACTCTGCACAACATCAACAGGTGCTCTTCTCTTCCTGGGCTGGGTGCTCTGGGATATGCAACTTGTGTGTGGTCTTATAAGGCAGCCCTGGTGGGGTCTCCTGGAGGAGGTGGCCTGTAAGCTGATATCTAAAGGTTGCACAGGAATTGGCCAAGCAAAGAATAAGAGAAGTAGCATTACAAATAGAGGGAACTGGTTATGTTGAAGTCCTTGGACAGGAAAGCATATGGTGAATACAGTGATCTGGAGAAGGGAATGTGGGCAGAGAACATGGAAGACAAGCAAGAAGTATGAGCCAGATCAACCAGTCTCAAACAGCACACTGAGGATTTAGGGCTTTAACCAAAGTGCAGTGGGGACCACATTTAGCACTCTTTGCAGCATGATTTCTATTCCTACTATTCTCTAAACAGCCAGCCATACACTTTTAACATACAGAATCTTCTCCATTCTCAGCAAGTAACCATAGTTATACCCCAGACATACTGTGGGTTTGGTTTCAAACTAGTGCAATAAAGCAAGTCAAATGATTTTTTTGTTTGTTTGTTTCCAGGTGTATAAAAGTTATGTTTACTCTATTCTATAGTCTATTAAGTAAGTGTATGTTAGCATTATGTCTAAAAAGGCAATGTACACTGTACCTTATTTAAAAACACTTTATTGCTAAAAAAAATTCTAACCATCATTTGAGCTTTCAGGAAGTCATATCTGCTGACCACCAATCATCATAATAAATATAACAGTGAAAAAGTTTAAAATAAGAATTACCAAAAATGTGACACAGAAACACAAAGTGAGCAAATGCTGTTGGAAAAAAGGCACCCAAAGGCTTGCTTGATGCCGGGCTGCCACAAAACTACCATTAGTAAGAAAGGAAGAAAGAAAGAATGAAAGGAAGAAAAGAAAGAAAAAGAAAAAGGAAGGAAGGAAGGAAGGAAAAAAAAAGAAAAAAAAAGAGCAATATCTGAGAGGTACAATAAAGTAAAAGCATGGTAAAACAAGGAAGGCCTGTATTCAGCTTCTGAAATGGCTTCTAGCCTAAGCTTGAAAACACAAGTTGTCACTGATTCTTCTAACTTCTACTTCTCTCAGTATTCAGCTTAACGTTTTATACACAGTAGGTGTTCAAAACCTGCACACAGACAAATCAGTCTTGAAGAAAACAGATTGATGAAAAGTTAATCACAACAGTGTAAGAATGTAATCGTATTTAATATTCTCTATTAGAAGTATAATTTGAAATGGCTTCAATTTAACTTACAGACTTGCCTTATTTTCTCCTGTAGTGATGAAATACTTATGAACTCCAGAATTTTCTTTAAACAAATGCCCAACTGCAATTTGATCAGTCCACAGATACAATGCTTAGATGACACTGCCGTTCTCTGCACTTAGCACAGGGTACATGGTAGTGGTCTAGTTCTTCCATACTAGAATTATAAAAACTAGACAGCTGACATCCAGGTAATATGTACATTCCATTGAAAAGTATGACTACTCTGTTACAAAGAATATAAGTCAATGACATCTCATATTACACTAGCCATCAAATCTTGCATGTTATTACATAGACTATTCATTTTGAAACTGTTAAATATGCTATTTAACATTTTTGATAATTTTAGCAAATGCTAAAAGTCAATGGCCGCCACACTTATAGATTTTAGCAGTAATTTATCATACTTATTTTCTATTAAATAAAGGTAAGTACCAACTATTTTCACCTTATTCTGGTAGGTAGGGCAAGATGTCAAATTTTCTGGGTTCAACATTTAATAGTTCTACCCATATTTCACAGAAACACTGGTACAGACTTAGAAACAAATGTAAGATTTATTTAAAAAAAATATATATATATATATATATTTTCCCCCCGACATGAGCTATTGATATTTCAGGTCTCTGCAGATCTTTTTTATATCTACAGAATGATCTGAGTTGTGGCCCCAAATCAGGCCATCATATAATTAAGCTGAATTAGATATTTTCTATACAAGGCAAATAAAAACATACTTTCATTATTCTTATATTAAATACCCTACTTTAGGTGTCTTTAAAACTCTAGGAGTAAGAACTCTAGAAACTTTAAAAATGTTACTGATTGAAAAAATTCTCATCTGCTTCATACTTTGTTTTAAAATGGCTTAAAGATTAGATTTTGTACATCTTGAAATTTAATGTGTATAGACTTCAGAATGTTTCTGCTTTCTGATGTCTAGTTTTTGTAACAGTAGATTAGGATGTTTATAGGCCTTTGATGCCTCAGTCCTGCTAATAGGACTCTGTTGTCTAGAAGAGATGATCAGACTAACAATTGAAAGCTCTAATAACTGGGTGGCACATACTGAACATGACAGAAAAAAGTGTCCGTGTTTGGAACTGAAACAGAAATAGAAAATCGTGCCAGCATTGAAAATAAATCACTCTATCTTAATGTAAAAATGTCTACAACAAATTCATGCTCCATGAAGTAGAGACCATGATATTTTTAATATTAACTTGACAGGTGTTGAATAACTGTGTCATGTTTGGGTAGTTCCTGACCATACAGGCAACAAGTACGGCCTATCTGGACTCATGAGAAGGACATAGCAATTAAGAATACCAATGCACAGTAAAAACTGTTAGTGTTTTCCTGGTCTCAGTCAGTAACTGAGCTATAAAAGGCAGGCAATAAGAGGGACTCACAGACTTGAACTGCCTACATGATCTCTTACCCTCTCAAGTTCCACCCCTTTCTTTGTGAAAACAACATTATCTGTGAAAAACAACATTATCCTTCCTGTCAGAAAGCTTCACTATTTGGTCTGTTCCTCACTAGCCATGTCCCGCTCTCTCCACTGCAAATGCTCATTAGTGATGAAGGGTTATAGCAGCCACTAGAAGCTCCTGGTGGAATAATTTTAGTCTTCAAACTGAATGACAAATAATCATTTAAAAATGTGTTTACTATGGAAAACTTCCAAGGTATACAAAAGTAAATAAGCTAGTGCAATGACCCCTCACCTCAGTTTTAACAGCCCAACTATCAACATCCTGCCTTTTCTGTTCAACTGATAGCTCTACTCACTCCTCACTTCCCAACTAGAGAGGGTACGTTTCCCTTTTTTTCTGGAGGTACAATTTACAATTAAGTTTTTCTTTTAAGCCATCTTAACCACGTTTACAGTGTACAGTGTGGTGGTATCAAGTATATCCATGCCATTGTGCCACTGCCACCCATCTCCAGAATCCTCTGCATCTTGCAAACCGAAATTCTGCGTCCCTCCCCACCTGCCCCAGGAGCCACTTTCTCTGTTCTGTCTCTGTGAGCATGACTACTCTAGGACCCTCACACCAGTGGAATAAGACAGTCTGTGTCCTTTTGTGCCTAGTTTCCTTCACTTAGCATAATGTCCTCCAGGGTCATGTGTTTGCTTTTTAATCCATCCTTCCTTTTTAGGGCTGAAGAATACTCATTTGTATGTACGGGCCACATTTTATCTGTCAATGAACTCTTGGCTTTCTTCCACTTTATGACTATTGTGAATAACACTGCTATGAACATGAGTGTATAAATACGCTTTCAATTCTTCTGAGTATATACCCAGAAGCAGAACTATTGGATCATATGGTAATTTTATGTTTCAGTTTTTGAGGAACCTCCACACCGTTTTCCATAGCACAGCTGTACTAATCCACATTCCCACCAACAGTGTGCAAGGATGATAAACCAACTGGCATGTGACAAAAACTTTGAGTTTACAAAGCACTTTCATATATACTGTCTTACATAATCCTTTCAAATACAATTGACTAGTGGGAGTCCTAATCTGTTGGCAAGCATTCAAGATCCTTAAAAATCTATCACTATTTTTCCCATATTTCCGAATAAATGTTTCTTCTAATCAGATTGGTTTAAGCAGACTATATTATACAGTATTAGATATGTAGCTCAGTAAATGCTAAAAATATTAACAGTACAGGAATTAAAAGACCCAAATGAAAATACCAATACAATGGAATGATACTTGTGGCTCCCAAAGAAAACCTAATCTTAAAATAGCTATTATCTAACACAGAGCATCGACGAACACCAGCTATATACTTATTAAATAACAGGTTTGTTATCATTCTTATCAAAGTCAGAAAAACACAAACTACTTCCAAATAACAAAAATGGCATAACAGAATTATCAGTAAGGAACTCAAAATTAAAGTAACATTTTTTGGAAAATTTTCTGGAAACACCCCATAAGGCAGCAAGTAATCTACTCCCAAGTTCCCTCGAATAAAGGGCCTCTTGGCATAATCTTGAAAAGTTTTAATGATGACGATGTCAGCTTCCCAGAGAAAGAGTAAGGCAGGAAAAATAAACACCCAATTATACGCATTATTTAGTAATAAAATAAACAAGTTCATGAACACTCTAAAATTTAAATGATAAAAGTATATGTCCCACACACAAATAAAAATATTTACAGTATTTTTCTTGACAATTTGTTTTCAGTTGCCAACAACTTTCTGATTGCAGAACCTAAGCTTCCGTTATAAAGCTAAACTGGAAAAAAATCCTAGTCATTATGAAGTTTTTTTAAATGAGAAAATTCTATTTTAACAAATACTCTAATCTGCTTTTCTACTTCCTACTGGACAATCAACTAACATAGACAAAATGCATGAAGGCTATCTGCTAAAAGGCAAAGACTGATGAAGTTTCTTCAATACCATCACCAACCCCAAACTGGACCTAAGAACAGAAATACTTACTGGCTGATACATATGCTGATCAAACACTTAAAGTGCGCAAGAGTTTGAGGAGATCCCTGAACATCACAAGATATGTATCCTCTATACTTTACATTTTCTTTTTTTTTTTTTTTTAAGATTTTATTTATTTATTTGACAGACAGAAATCACTAGTAGGCAGAGAGGCAGGCAGAGAGAGAGGAGGAAGCGGCTCCCCGATGAAGAGAGAGCCCAATGCAGGGCTCAATCCCAGGCCTGAGCCGAAGGCAGAGGCTTAACCCAATGAGCCACACAGGTGCCCCTATATTTTACATTTTCAAAGGAACTGAATCTCCTGAAGAAATGTGAAGTTGTAGTCTCTGCTCTGGGGCTGTTCTTCCTTCATAGTTGTCATGGCCATCCTACTTCATCTCAGTAAGGTATCTGCTCAGGGAGGCTACCCTGACCACTCTGTCTAAAAATCAAACAGCCCTTCCTACCATCCCATCCCATCAACCCAGAGCCCCTTCCTTGTCCTGCATGACTTTTCTTCCTAGCATAACTTACTGCTAACATTATATCATATTTTAACTTATTTTCTATCGCCCCTACCAGAATTGATTCTAATTTCCTGGCATTTATATCTAAAACTGTATTTCTATAGTATAATCATTCAAGGAAGAAAAAAAAAAACTTTAATGTTATTCTGTTGTCTAGAGAATAGATCATTTAGTTTACTCATTTTACTCCATCTGCAAAATAGCAGACCAGGATACTGATAAAGCTAAGTTTCTACCCTTAACTTCTGATGGACTCCAGACCATCTCTCTGGCAACTCAATATGAAGACAGTTACACCTCAATTAAACACAGAACACAACTGACTAGAAACAAGCACATAATTCATATGTTTTCTCAAGTACAGAGGTCACAGGTAGAAGTTGGAGAAAATTATTACAGGGACTCCTCAACAGAATTTGAATAAAAGTTTTTGTCAAAGCTCAAGAGAATACTATAACTGATCAACAAACTGATCAAGTAATTATAAAAGCCAAACCCTGTGAGTCCAAGAAAGCACTTCAGGGTTAGCTGA
Organism: Mustela putorius furo; assembly: GCF_011764305.1. Classification (NCBI taxonomy): domain Eukaryota; kingdom Metazoa; phylum Chordata; class Mammalia; order Carnivora; family Mustelidae; genus Mustela; species Mustela putorius. The sequence goes on from NW_025421325.1 coordinate 19,130,587, forward strand.
AATGGAAAAAGAGTTAAAAACATGAGAGGGAATGGCAAGGTGGGTAAAGTGGGGTGAGCAGAAACTGGTGAGCAATCAGGCAGCACAGGAAGCCCATAAGGAAAGCTGGAAGCAAATGAAAGAGAGAAAGCAGGTAATGAGTAAAAGCTTAACGCATAGGATGGCTACATAATTTCCAGGGTGTACATTGTAAGGGAAATGCAAGGCCCTTGTAAAAATAAATAAATAAATAAGACTTGCAAGGTGACAATGGGAAAACATTAAAGCCAGTGTGGGACCCTCTGCACTGCCCTTGAAACTGGCCCTGAGTATATGGGCTGAAGACCTGAGGCAAGACAACCACTACTGCTGGAAGCAGCAAAAGCAGGGGAAGGCAAAAGCAAATCCCCCCCCACCCCTGCCACCCAAGTACTGTAGGCCCTAACATAGGCCACTAACATCCATGGTGCAATTTACGGGGCGCAGCAAGGCCAAAATAGGTCTTCAGGCATTTTCAGATTTGCTTTTTAAATAAAAAAGGGTGGGAGAAGTGGTAACCTACCAATAGCTGGGTAAATGATTAATCACCACAAAACAGGAGGTTACTAGGCAGGAAATACAATTGATAAATTTTGGTGAAGGTGTAATCAGGAAACAGACGTGGAGATCAATATGGCTGCCTGACAGCACAAAGACAAAAAACCCATTAAGTTATATCTGAAATATAAAACATAAAGAGAAACAGGGAAGACCTAAGACAAATTTTCTCCTATTGACTAATACTCAGGGTTAGCCATGGTTTAAGAAAATATATATCCTGCTAGGCAAGAAAATGAAGGAATCTGGAGTTGGACAGAAAAAAACTTTAATACCAGAATTAATACCAGAATTAATTTAATTAAATAACTTAATACCAGAATGGATCTTGGGAGAGTTGAGCGGGGGAGGGAAACAGAATCTAAAACAAGGAGGAAAAAAAGAACCTCACAAAACTACCAGTTCTGTTACCATTCCAGAGGACAAATTTGTTTACTCTGGAGTTCATCTTCTAATTTCTGAAATGTTGTGATAATGGATAATGTGTAAGAGCAGACTGTCATTTTTTTTAAAACTAGGTATGTTAACTTATTTTCTTGATATCCTTATAAAGCCAAACATGTTTTATGAAAAAAGAAAAACTAAAAAAAAAGGAAGAAGAAGAAGCAGCAGCAGCAGCTTCACAATATCATGTTGACAGTCCCTCTCTTTCTTTACTACCTTTGGGTCATGATAGGAATTAAAATCTGAATTTAAACTTTTTTTGCCTTTATTTCTGATCTAAGACAAGTCAATCAAACACTGTAAATGATTAAACCTGATGTTTCTGATAATGTCCACAATGTATAAAGACTCATTTTTATTTCATTTTTGTTTTTTAAATTATTTTAGTTTCTCATTATCATCTTGAAATTCAAAGCATAGAGAGATATCAATTTAATAATGAAGTACTTATTTTGACCTCCAATAATGTATTTCCAACCTAGAAACTCCAATAGTACAAAATATTTCTAATAAATGCTTCCACTACTATTACTTTCCAAAGCATTATCATTTCAATGTGTCTCTACAACATCCTCTCTATTAATAAGACTAGAACATTTGGTCCATCTTCCAAAAGGAAAAAATAAAAAGATCAAGATTCTTTAACCAGGGTAAAAGACAACTTCTGACATCTACTTTAGAATACTTTCTTCTCTCCATAAATCAATGCACCTAAACAACAAAAATGTCTTTTACACTAAAGCACAATATAGAAACTAGAAAGCAACAGACCACATATTTGGAAAAAGGAAAATGGGCTCTGTAAGGTGATGAGAAACAATGCTCCACATTCATTCCTCAAAGCAGTAATCCTAGGAGAGCAAAGAAGGCACAAAATGGAGAAGCTAAGTGGATCCCAATGTCTTCTGTTCCAACTGTGGACTGCTCCATTATTTTGTTTTTAGAATGGCAAAGCCTGAATCTTTCAGTGAGAAAGAATCTAAGATCATCTTGTCCAGACTTTTCACTAATGCTGGAAACCCAAGTCTATTAAGTGTTTATTCAGCATTTGGTTAAACATTTTCAGAGGGCGAAAAGGCTGCTTCTTTGGAAAATCTTTTCCATTTCAGAGCAGCTCTGCTGGAAATCATTTTGGTCCTATACAATTTAGGAAAAATTAAAAATGTTACATTAATCACGCCAAGTAAAGGCCAATTTTTTTTTTCCATTGCTAATAATAAGTTCCAAGGTCACAAATCTCCAGCGGTTTGTTATTCTGGTGCTTCAACATCAAAGGCCTAGGCTCCTTTATTCATTTTCACTCTGCCATTAGCACGCTGGTTTAGCTCTCCTTATGGTTTCAAGATGGCTCCCATCATTCCAGGCTTCACGTGCAGATATAGTAATGTCCAATGTAAAAAGATTATTTCTTCCCCTTCTGAATCTTCTTATCAGAGAGGAATTTCTGTGTCTGAAGACCCCTAGCACACATCTTATTGGCCAAAATTATGCCTGTCCAATCACTGGCAAGGAAAAGAAGTCCATCATGATTGAGAATGATCATTTGTCCCCCTGGAGCTGGGGTTTGCCGCTCTTGATAAATAAACATAGGCAGAAAGGACAGATTACTTAAATAAAATCAAAATTCCCTTAGAAGGAAGGGAGGAGGAAAGGGCAGAGAGATGTATAGGTGATCCAACACCTGCTATGGGTACATGGCCTCAAAATTTTGTCTTTCAGCAATTTCTACCTACTGTCACTAGTTCTACCTCTAGATATAACTGCAGAAATCCCTGTGCTTTAACAGCAGTACACATTCTATACCTGTAAAAACAACTACTGTGCTCCCCTCCTCAATCATAAATTCCTCTTTGGGTTAAAGAGTCCTATTTCAGTGTACTGCTTATCACTTTCTGTCTACATGTTTTTTACCATCTTGATCACTCTTCAGTTACCAATGTCCCTCAAAAAATGCCCAGGACCCTCTTAAAATGTTTAGTTCTAGTAATTAACTTCCATGTTTTATGAGTGCCATCTGACACTGCTGCTTCTCTGGGACTCTCCTCCTGACTTCCAATAAACTTGACAGAAACTATAAACCTCTTTGTATTCTATATCCTACACTTTGGTATTTGTAAAAAATGATATAATACAAAACTCTACATTTAATTATGCTATACTTCACCTTATTTTTGGTCTATCTTTCCAATCTAAGTACGTGTTAAAATTTTTTTTTAATCCTAAAACCTAATGTTTGCAACTTTCCTAGTTTTCAATTATAGAAATTCAAACTTGAGAAAAACTCACTGATGTTTCTCAGCTTTGCAGAAGCAGGGCAATGTCACTTGGGGAAAACATCTTATTCTCACAAGAAGTCTTCTGAGACTGTATTTACTTGTTGAATTTCCAAGAATCAAAAAACTAATCCTCACAACGTCAGCAAAATAATCTATTAAGTGTATTGAAAAGAGCCATTTCCCACGGATGGATGGACTTTCAATGGACTAACTAAAATCAGAATGTCAATTCAAAAATGTTAAGCGAAAATGAGAACAGCTAAGGAACGAAGAGAAATTAGAGTCCTGTGGCCAATGTATTCCCACTTACCCACCCCATCCACAGACAAATCATGATGGAAATCAATATATAATCAAAAGAAACCAGATAACTGAATCATTTGCTCAATGAATTCTTTCCATGTAGACATGTCACACAGGAAAGCCAAATTATAATCAAATGTTTGTTTAGTGAGCATACAAATCAAAGCAAAAGCAAAGATGTTAGTATTCTAACATCTATTCAAAAATATCAGGGTAATAGTTTCATATATCATTCTCCAGAACAGCTTTATTACTCTAAGTATAACGGAGTACAAACAGGGTACTGTGGCTGGTACTTGAATGTTAAAATCTGCCTTGGGTACTTGACGAAGAAACTTCTTTCCTGACACTCCTACTTCTTAATTAGATGCAATACAACTCCAACAAGCTATGATCAAGTGCAGATGACCTGGAGGTTAGCCTATCTTAAGGTCTGGGAGTCATAATGGCTGAGTTCAAAGCCAACTCTTCCTTCTGGAAACTCTAAGGGGGGAGAATCCCTTGCCTCTTCCAGCTTCTAGAAATCACATGTACTCATGGGCTCAAGGCCCCTTCCTCCCCCTTCATCACTGGCAGTGTAGTATCTTCAGATCTCTCTCTAACTCTTCAGGCTTCCTCTTTCACTTATAAGGCCCTCATGTGATTACATCAGGCCCACCTAGATAATCCATTATAATCATTATATTTTCAAATCCTTAACTGAATCACATCTGCAAAGTCTCTTTTGGAATGTGAAGCAACATATTTATAGTTTCTGGGCATTAGGATGTTACATCATTGTAAGATCATGATTCTCCACACAGCAAAGCTGTCGTACTGTAGTTCTACCACTGATTTTATGTTAACCAGTTTAAATTTGGTGAAGATATTTCATTTCATCTTGAAACTTCAATACTGCTAACTAGGGAGGGCACAGCTATTTCCATGCACAGTTCATACTAAAACTAGACTGCATTTTCTATTTCAGTTTTCACACAAAATGGCAGTTGTTTCATTCATCAGTGGAGAAGAAAAGTAAACTTAGAGTCAGGCAATCATTCAAGCCCTTAAGGCTGTATCAATTAATATGAGGCCAATTAAACTAATAAGAAATAAGCCAGAATAAAGTGAGTATGTAAATGCTGGCTCCAACAATTCCTCAACCTCAAGGGGTCCTTCAAAGCAGGGATCCTAATACCTTTTCATTTGTCCTACCCCACTTTCATCCTCACACCCTAGCTTAGGTCTCATAGTCCACTGTTAATAATCACTTTCCTCTCTCATGTCATGGTCCTTGGCTAGTAAAAACCCAACACCCCTCTATACAACTTTCTGTCCATTTCATGAAAACCCCAAGACAATTTAGCATGGTAGGAGAAAACCTTCATCACTCATCTCAAATGGGACCTTTAGAGTGGCCCTCTAATTAAACTATGGTTCTTTAATCCATCATCTCTCTCTCTGAAACCCTGTAACCTCTGCTTCCCCATCCTCCCTCTCAGCTGCTTCCTATTTCACTCGGCAAACAGAACTTCCTTCAGATCCTACCTCATCATCTACCCACTGACTTACAGTGTATCCTTATACTCTCCTTTTCCTCCTGTATGTCTGGATTGAATGCCAGTTGCTTCACTCTACCTCTGATCTCTCCTTCTCTTACCAACTCAAGGCTGCAGCTCTAGCACTCCTCCATCTCGCTCCTGCTTCATCAAATTCTTCCTCTCTTGTGGATAATTTCTGTAAGCAAACAGGCTGTGATTTTTTTCCCATTACTCACCACCTCCACCTGACCCCCTCCCACCTTCTCCTGAGCCCACACACCAAGTGCTCACCCTCAACATGCAGCAAAACATCAAGGTCATCAAGAATCTTTACAAAACTAAATTTAATGGTCAATAGTTGGTCTCCATAATATTTGACTTAGACCACTAATCTCTCTTCTATGAAACATTTTTCACGTTTCACTTCCAAAACACCGTATCCTTCCAGTTTTTCTTCTATCCACTGGCCAGGCCTCCTCACTCCCCTTTGTTAGATTCTTCTCAACTACCTAACCTCTAAAAATTGAAGTGTCCCAGGCCTCACTGTCTATATTCACTCCCTTGGGGAAATTTTTAGTCTCAGGACTTTAATTACTACCTGTGCTGATAACTCCAAATTTTATATTTTTAGTCTGGATCAGACCTCTGGTCCCCAGCCTCCTATATCACAAGTAGGTCCCTCAACAGATTCTCTCAAACATCACACAGGCATCTCTGAGTACTCCAAACCAAATTCCTGATCTTCCCTAAGGACCTGTTCCTTGTAGTCTTTGTCTCAGCACAGTATACGGGAACTCCATGTCATCAAAAACCTTAGTGTCATCCCTGAAAACTTTCTTTCTCTCACGTCTACCACCATATCACATCAGCAGACCAAATTAGCTCTCCCTTCAGAATGTTCCAGACCACTTCTTACCATCTCTACTGTTATCATCTTAAGCCAAGCCATCATTTCTTATTTAGGTTAGTTACTGCAACAATCTGCTTCCACTCTTATTCTCCTTGTTTATTTACTACATGCTGGGGTGCCTGGGTGGCTCAGTCAGGTGAAGCATCTGACTTTTGATTTGGGCTCAGGTCATGATCTCGGGGTTTTGGGATTGAGCCCCTCGTTGGGCTCCCTGCTTAGCAGCAGGTCTGCTTGTCTCCCTATCCCTATGCACCTCCCTCCTCCCCTACCCACTAGCACGCTCTCTCTAAAATAAATCTTTTAAAAAATTAAATAAAATATTTAATACATGCTGTTTCCTTTTTCTTAGTAGGCTCCACACCCCTGGTGGGCCTTGAATTCAACCCTGAGATCAAGAGTCACAAGCTGTACCAACTGAGCCAGGTAGGTGCCCCCATGCTGTTTCTGAATGCTTGTGTCCCCCCAGAATTCATTATGTTGAAATCCTAACTCCTAAAGGTAATAGTATTATGTCAGGCCTTTGGAGGGTGATTAGGTCACAAGGATGGAATCTTCATGATTGCATTTAGCACTCTTATAAAAGAGACCCCACAGAGCTCCCTCACCCTTTCTGCCATGTAAGCACACAGCAAAAGTGCCTACTATATATTTTTTAAAGATTTTTTTTTAAATTTTCTTTAGAGAGTGAGGGGGTGAGTGAGAGAGGGAGAGAAAGAATCTTAAACAGGCTCCATGCCCAGTGCAGAGCCCGATATGGGGCTCAACCTCACAATCCTGAGATCATGACCTGAGCCAAAATCAAGAGTCAGACACTTAGCCAATTGAGCCACCCAGGCGCTCCAGGTTTTTTTAAGCAATCTGTACACCAATGCAGGGCTTGAACCCACAAACCCCCAATAGTTGCATGCTCCACTGACAGCCGGCCAGGAATCCAAGGTGCCTGCTTTAAATCAGGAAAAGGGCCCTCACCAAAATATAATCATGCCAGCACCTTGATCTCAGATTTCCAGTCTTCAGAACCATGAGAAATAAATTTCAGTTGTTTATAAGCTACCCAGTCTATGGTATTTTGTTATAGTAGCATGAATGGACAAAGATAATACAACAGCTAGAATTTTTTTAAAATTATGGTTCATGGTTTACTCTATTGTGCTCACCTTTTAAAATAAGGCAAAATTTACATATAGTGAAATTAAATAGATCTTGGGTTTCAATTCAATTACATATACCCACCCATGTAATCAAGACCACAATCAAGATACAGAATTCTTTTAACTTTGGGCTATTATGAATAAAGCAGTTATAAACATTCTTATACAAGTCTTTTTATGGACATATGGGTGCCTTAGGTAAGAATCTAGGACAGAGTGCTGTGTAACAGAACAGAAACATGTACATGCATGTTCACAGTAGCACTATTCACAACAGCAAAAGGTGGAAATCACCAATATCCATCAACAGATAAATGGTTAAACAAAATGTGGTATATCCATACAATGGAAAATTATTCACATATAAAAAGGAATGAAATAGTCAATCATGCTACAATGTGGATGAATCTAGAAAACATAAGTGAAAGAAATTCAACAGTAAAGATCATTTACACGAAATATTCAAAGTAGCTAAATCCATTGAGTCAGAACGCAAAATGGTGGATGCCAGGTGCTGGCAGAAAGGAGATAAATAAGAACAGTTGCTTAATGGGTTTCCTTTCAGGGTGACAAAAATGTTTTGGAACTCAACTGAAGTGATGGTTGTTGCTCAATACAGTGACTGTACCAGGTCTCACTGAACTGTTCGCTTTGGAATTATTATGTTATGTACATATTTCACCTCAAATAAATAAATCTAAAAACCCACATAGAATTTTTTATATTTTGAACAGAACAGCATTCAGACAATGTTGAATAACACAAAATCCAGTGTCCATACCACCATACATGTGAGTTGAGTTGTTTCACTAAACGCAATCTGGAGTAAGTCTTTCTAACTCCATAGAGACTTCATGGTTTTTTTCACGTGTAAAGTGAAGACACTTCAATGGGCTGTGAGGATCAACTCAGATAATGACGATGAAAACACATTGTAAAGTGCTGTGCATAAAAAAATTAAGTATCTTTATATTAGCCCTAGGTAGGGGATATACTCAGACTGAGGGGGCCACAGGTGAATAGAGGCACCATTATTCTCAGGGAAGCAGGTAAAACTATTTTGAATAGCTAGTCTTGTAGGCACAGAGAGGAGAATCCAAGTTAAGCCCCATCAGCGAAGTGTCCGCTGCTGACTTCTATGATGACTTAGCTTGTCAGGGGTCGTACTTAGATTATCCTCAGCCCCAGTCAGTGATTTAACACTGCACTCAAGACTGGCTTGCAAGTGTTGCTATAAAGTGAGAGGGCTTGACGAAAGATTGCAGAATATAAAGAGGCTACTCTCCTGAAGCCATAAACTTATGAATCCCCAGTGCTCAAGAGTTAAAACAGGGAGCTAATCAACTATTATGCCATTTCAAAGCTCAGTCCCAGTTAGCAGAGGGTAATAAACTAGAGTGTGACTACAGTAATTTGCTTATGTCAAACACTAACCAACATATAACTAGCCATGTATAAGTGGCATTAAGTAGATTTAACATGTCCAAATTTCAGTGTTCTTAAAATGTAAAATATAACAGCTACCAAATTTACAAATGAAAATTACTACAGCTTAACCAAACCCATGACAGACACTGTGCAACATAATTTACAGATATTATCTGCACTCCTTACAACAACCAAGTAAGATGGCTGCTTTAATCTCTATTTTGCCAAGCAACTGTGCTGAACCAAAGTAATTAGAGGCAACTTGGTGACTTGACGTGGGGTGGGGCTGACTCTGAAGCCCATGATCCATGCACTAAAATCTGCTGCCTCTCAGTCCCAGAGAAAACTCTAGGGTCGTAATTCTTAGGGTTCTAATCCCTACTGAATACAACTTCAGGAAGTGTATGATTAATGAAAGGTCCTACTATTCAAGATAAATCAGATTCTAAACACTGGGAAGCACTAATTAGAAGGGATTAATCCTAGAATGGAATCATGCTGTTTGTAACTGTTTGAGGTACAGTTGTTGGTTCCGGGCTAGTCTGGAACATCAGGTCACAATTAGAGCCTACCCAAAGGGAAGCCTGAAAGGGCTAACTTCACTTCATTCAGAGGAATGCAACAACAGAGCCCATATCTAGAATAATTCTTTGCATCTCTGCAGACACCCATGGGCCTTACACAAGTAAAGGAATAAATATACAGAAACACCAGAGTTCTCATCACTGTAAGATTTAGTAAATGGGGGGCATCTGGGTGGCTCAGTGGGTTAAAGCCTCTGCCTTCAGCTCAGGTCATGGTCCCAGGGTCCTGAGATTGAGTCGCGCATCGGGCTTTCTGCTCAGCAGGGAGCCCGCTTCCTCCTCTCTCTCTGCCTGCTTCTCTGCCTACTTGTGATCTCCATCTCTCAAGTGGATAAATAAAATCTTAAAAAAAAAAAAAGATTTAGTAAATGGGGCTTACAGGTCAATAACCTAATGTATTTGCCATTTTGTGTCTCTCCCCCTCCCCCCCACACACATTACTGTCAATTCAAGAGAAAGGAAAAGACAGGCTACAAAGATTTCTTCAAACATGCATGCAGAAAAAGCAAGCACCTCAAGAAATCAAGGGAAAGAAATCAAGCTGGCCCCAGACTTTTCCAGAACAACATTCCATGTGACAAATCAATGGAGCAAACTTCTATCTAGTTTTGAGGAAAAGAAAAGTATGACCCAAGAGTGTTACAACCTATTTTCATGAGCTCATATGAAAGACAGGGCCGGCCACACATGGTCTGAAACATGAAGGATCACAGGAGAATCCAATACCCATAAGTCTCTTGTGAACATTTCCTTCACTTTCCTGTGCTAAAACTAACACCTGTCATCTGACAACACAGCTTCTCTCCTGCAGCTCTCAGGAGTGAAAGCTGTGTTGCCCCCACATGCCACATATGTGAGCCTTTGGGGGAATTTGTATCTTGATTTCAGTGCTGCTTCTTTTCTTTCTACTGTCACATGTCCCAGGCTCTCTGAAGGCCCTGTCATCAGACTTGACCACTGTGAAGAAAATCTCAATATATTCCAAAAGTAAAACCAACACAAGCCACGGAACTGGAAATTAACAACAAAAGGCTAGTCAAAGATAGCTCTTTACTTAGAAATGTAAAACACCTCTTTTGAATTCAAGAGGATATAAAATGGAGTATTTTAAACTAGAAAGGAACTAGCATTTTTAATTAGAAATGAGAAATGAACTAGTACTTTTAATTAGAAACAGTGCAAAGATGACAACATATCAAATAATGTGGAACACAGTCGAAGCCACATGTAGGTACCTTTTGCAGTTCACACTACAGTGAGTACAAGTGATTCAGAGACATGTCTATTCTTTTTTTTTTTAATTTTATTTTTTATAAACATATATTTTTATCCCCAGGGGTACAGGTCTGTGAATCACCAGGTTTACACACTTCACAGCACTCACCAAAGCACATACCAGCACTGCTCGTTGAGAGTTAGTAATGCGGAGTTCCCAGGTGGACTGCACCTGGGTAAATATTTAGGGGCTGTGGCTTATGAGCACTGTACAGTGAGGAGCTACTACGAGTAAGAAGCTCTGGCTCCAATGCAGGCTTTGCCACTACACCAACTAGCCAAGTGTCCCGCATCAGCAGTTTGCCAAGGGCCCAGTCTCAGTCAGTTTGGAGGCTCTAAAACGAGGATAGGCTGATTAGATTATCTCTGAGGTCTCTTCTCCCTTTCAGAATTAAAACACTCTCCCAGCAAAAACTTTTCCTGTTGACCTATTTTGAAAGCAAGCTTCTGTGCAGCACATCTTCCCTGCCCTACAACGGAGTGCACACATTAACCTTTTCTTAATAACAATCACCCTAATGAATATCTCCTATTGTACTGTGTGCTTTAAAACAGAAACCACAATTCAAAAGCAAGAATAAGATAAATTTCTGCCTTCAAAGAGTAGTGCCTTTTCATTTGCCAAGTAATTTCTCAATTTAGTAGGATAGATTGGGAAGTGGGTGTGGGGAGGGGGCAGCACACTCTTCTTTCTGTGAAAAATACTCCTGGTGTTCAAAGCTAAAAGGTTTATCCCTGCAGTCATGTTTTCAAAGTCAAGTAAAAACAGTGGCTTTTCACTGTTCCACTGATGAACTTTTATAAAACTCTTATCATCAAACATTTCTGGAGGGATTCCTTCTTGTCTTTATTAAAAAAAAAAAAAAGTTTTATTTATTTATTTGATAGAGAGAGGGAGAGCACAAGCAGGGGGAGAGAGGCAGAGGGAGCGGGAGAAGCAGGTTCCCTGCAAAGCAGGGGAAGCCTGACATGGGACTCAATTCCAGGACTCTGGGATCATGACCCAAGCCGAAGGCAGTGGCTTAACCAACTGAGCCACCCAGGCCTCCCCCTCCTTGTCTTTAAACGGTTTCAAATGTACAGAGCTCAAAAAAAAAAAAGAAAATAAAAGTACAGAGCTCTCCCCTTCCACTTTCACAGGAAAACCACTAGCTGTTCAAATCAACTCTTCTTCAAGAATGAATACGTGACTTCTAGAATTTAGTGAGAATATTCATGCGACAAGACCAAATATAAAATACCATTTTTCAAATATTACAAATATTTGGTGTCAAAGGCTATATAAGTAAGTTAAGACACTTAAATTCTACCTGAATTTTAATTTATCCTAAATCTATTAGTTTTGGACTTTGTATTTGTGTCTAATTTTTTTTTTTTTAATCAAGGTGAAAAGGAGGACAGGGAAACAAGACAGAGAGGAGTATTTTCTATCTAGCCAAGTCAACTATCTTAAATGATCCTTTCCATTTTTCTGCCATTTCACAATAAATATGAGAAAACAATTCAATTCTCACTTTTAAAAATTTCACCTATTTAGTACACAATGAGAGAAGGGAAAGGGAAATTTGAGGTAAAAAGCTCAAGCGTCCATCTGAATTCTCAATTCTAGATTGCATGGGAAATCCCTGATCATACTTCTTACGTAAAAGTTCTGACAATAAAGTAGCAAAATCCGTTCTTCAGAGCCACAGGAGAAGCAATGTCATTATATATTCAACACATACGTTTTTAGAAAGCTTTTAGAAAGATGAGTTAGTCCTTTTCAGTCCTAGAACCAGACTAGCATTTAAGGTTTAAGATAAAGTAAAACTGAGTGGCTGGTTTTGTTTATTTATTTATTTTTGGATTGCTATTAAACTGTTCACTCTCAGTTTACAGGTTAACTTTTATAAGTGCTTCCAAAATGAAATATTTTTTAAACAAGTAATTAAACTCATTTTCTCTTCAATTTCTTTTTTTTTAAATATTTTATTTATTTATTTGGCAGAGAGAGATCACAGGTAGGTAGAGAGGCTGGCAGAGAGAAAGAGAGAGAGAGAGAGGGAAGCAGGCTCCCTGCTGAGCAGAGAGCCTGATGTGGGACTCGACTCCAGGACCCCGAGACTATGACCGAAGCAGCGGCTTAACCCACTGAGCCACCCAGGCGCCCCTTCTCTTCAATTTCTTATCACGATCTGAGTTTGAAGTTCTCAAGTTTCCCCCCCAAAATAAGTATTTCATAATGGTATTCACACCATCGCACTGTAGTAGTATGAGAGGTCTTTAAAGGGAAATTCAGAGTTCCTCTCTTCTCTCCTCCTCCCACTCACCCACTCCCCTTAGACTCAACAAGATCTTGAGCAAAAACAAGGACATGTAGGTTACATAGGAAGAGTGCCAGGCCACAGATATAAAAAAGTAAGGGTTCACTGTAAGTGGTGATGCACAAGTGGTGTGGTCTCTTTGGAATTGTTTAGGATAAGAGGCTAGGGGTTCCCAATTATGGCTAACACACAGCTTTTAAAAAAAAACTTTTGGGGTGCCTGGGTAGCTCAGTTGGTTAAGCATCTGCCTTTAGGCTGTGATCCCAGGGTCCTGGGATGGAGCCTCGGTCTTGTGTGTGCACTCCCTCTATCAAATAAATAAAATCTTTATAAAAAAAGAAAACAAAAAACTTTCATTAGACTACTTGCAGTGGTTTTCATTCCTGTACACTCGAGATCTGCTTCTGAGATCTGACTGAACTCTGCTCCAGGTACTCTGCGTACAGGTTGGGTCACTGAGAACCTTGTATGAAACACTGTATCTACCTCCTTCTTCAGACTAAGGCACCGATTGTGGACCTTCCATTAGAAGCCATGGGACATCCAGACAAAGTGACGAGTAACTTGAAAGTAATGTGGAAGTGAGAAGTAGCTAGGGGCCTTTATAAAGAACACTGGATCCACATATGTGTATACCTACTAGAATCAAAATAACACCAAAACGTCAGTCCTTTTTTATATTCCACTTTACTCTGGCAGTGATAATACAAATCTTGTGGGAAAAAAAATCTATTCTCAAATAGTAAATTCTATAGTCAAACTACCTGAATTCTGAGAAGACCAAGAAACGAAATCATTGTATCACACACACTATAAATATCTCTGATTAAATAGGTATTTCCCAGCTCCCTAAATCCTCTACAATCACTTTGGTTCATTTATTTTCATAAGCACACCTCTTCCCTGGCTTGTCGTCATCAGCATGTGTCATATCAAAATGTCTTCCATCTTAATTATAAAAAAAACAAAAACCTACCCCAGAGTGACTTTTTCATTTTGGTATCTCCCAAGCCCACAGCTATCTCCAAAGCCAAAGAGAAATTCCTTGAAAAATATTCAACAACTATCAGTACTTCATAGGAAAGGAATACAACCAAATAAAAAGATCAACACTATACATAATTAAAATTACACAGAGAAAGTATTTTTTACCAATCAAACTGGCAAAAATTCAGGAACTTTTTGTCGATAAAGCTGTAGAGAAATAAGTACCTTCTAACATTGTTGATGGGAGTCCAAATTGCTCCAGCCATTTGGAAGGTAATTCTGCCAATATCAGTCAAAAGTACACATGCACATACTCTTTGATACAACCAATAAATGTCTAAAAATTTATTCTATAGCTATACTAACATGTGTGGGAAGATTGGATGTGTATGTGTAGACATATGTTTGTGTGGCATTTATACACACAATATCACGGTAACGATGGCAAAGATGTTAATAAATACAATTGTCTATTATAAAATGTACATTAGTATGCGACTATTTGTAACGTGTGTGTGTGTGTGTGCATGTGTGCATGTGTGTGTATATAAAAGGGCAGGTAAACAACCCTGGGGGGGCACCTGGGTGACTCAGTGGGTTAAGCCCCTGCCTTCGGCTCAGGTCATGATCTCAGGGGTCCTGGGATCGAGTCCCGCATCGGGCTCTCTGCTCGGCAGGAAGCCTGCTTCCCTCTCTCTCTGCCTGCCTCTCTGCCTACTTGTGATCTCTTTCTGTCAAATAAATAAACAAATAAAATCTTTAAAAAACAAACAAAACAAAACAAAAACCCTGGGTACCTCAGATGGAGGAAAACCTTTTACTATATATCCCTGTTTACTTTTAAATTTTATGCTATTAAACCATTCAAAACTAATTTTTAAATACTTGCTTTAGTTAGGTAAAGAAATTTAACTATGTTTCTAAGGAATTTTGCCTTTACATAACATAAATTTAAAGAATGTTTTCCATCATGCTATCTCTCTTATTTTTTTAATGCTAATTCAAAAGCCTGGGTTGACATTTCCTAAAAGACTTCATATTTTCATTTAAGTTCTTTTGGGTTTTTTTTTCCCTTTTGATCCTTGCACCCAGTTCTTCTTCCCACCCCCACCCCATCACCTCTAGCAACCATGAATGTTATCTGTGAGTTGGCTATAATGTTTAATTTGTATTTCTTTTTTTTAAGATTCCACATATAATAGAGATCACATGGTATCTGTCTTTGTCTAACTTATTTCACTTAGCATAATGCCCTCGAGGTCCCACCATCTTCTCACAAACGGCAAGTACCATATTTAAGTTTTAGAGGAAAACTTCCATACTGTTTTCCACAGTGGCTGCAC
Source organism: Mustela putorius furo (assembly GCF_011764305.1). NCBI lineage: Eukaryota > Metazoa > Chordata > Mammalia > Carnivora > Mustelidae > Mustela > Mustela putorius. The sequence continues at coordinate 19,145,687 of NW_025421325.1, forward strand.
TAATTTACATTCCTACCAACAGTGCACAAGGATTCCCTTTTCTACACATCTGTGCCAGCATTGGTTATTCTCTTGACTTTTTAATAATAGCCATTCTAACAGGTGTAAGGTAGTATCTCATTGTTGTTTTGATTTGCATTTCCCTGAAGATTAGTGATGCTGAGCACCTTTTCAAGTATTGTTGACCATCTGTATATTTTCTTTGGAAAAATGTCTATTCAGATTTTTTTGTCTATTTTTAAAATTAGATTGTTTTTTGTTTTGCTACTGAGTTGTAGTTCTTTACTTGCTTTGGATATTAGCCCTTATCAGATATATGATTTGCAAATACTTCTTCCCATCCAGTTGGTTGCCTTTACACTTTGTTGATGGCTTCCTTTGCTGTGCAGAAGCTTTTTAGTTTGATGTAGCCCCACTTGTTTATTTTGCTTATTTTTGATGTCAGGATTCAAAAACTTAAAGCCAAGACCCATGTCAAAGGGGTCTTGATAAGGAGCTAATTTTTAAATATTAGCTTTAGTTAGATCACATAATTTAACTATGTTTCTAAGGAATTTTGCATTTCCATATCATAAATTTAAAAGAAAACTCAATGTTTAACAACATGCCTTCTGTTCCAACTACCATTCTCTTCCTTTTATCCTATTTACATCTTTTAGGTAAATTTCAATTCCTAAATTAACACACACCATTTCCACATAGAAATCTAAAGAGGTATAATCTGGATTAAGAGCCTAAAGAAACAGAAAGAGGTAATAGTTATACTGTCTGTGTAACCAACACAGAGAAAGGCTGAGATCTTAAAGCTAAGAAAACAAAAGACACTGAGTAAAACAAGAGCACATAAACACTCCATTCAATACAATGTCAAGTCTTTGGAATTTTTTTCATTGAAATTAGAGCTACCAACAAGGATTATGATAGCAAAAAAGAAGTCTCCAGGAGAAAGACTCTCCAAAACAGGGTAGTCTGTTACATGACAAGCATTATTTCCTAGCACTGTTGACCTAGCGAGCCTATCTTCTCTACATTCTACCTAATACATTGAATCTTGAAATTCAAACTTGCTGGGCCCCATCCTCCAGAGATTCTGGTTCAGTAAGTCTGAGGTAAGGCCGAAGAATCTGCATTTCTAATAAGCACCCAAGTGATGGGATACTGCTAGTGCCAAGACCACACTTTGGAAAGCACTGATCTTAATATAACCAAGTAATTTACTATTGACACTAGATATCATCAAAGTCCATGTATCATAGCCCAAGTGGTGGTTCCAGAGCTACTGTCGAAGCAACTCTTTCTGCCTCTTATTATTCAGACATCTCTGTCATACCTGCTAATCGCCCAGTCTTCAACAACTTCTTCATGCTGTTTTCCTTTCCCTGCCACTTAAACTTCTCTGTGTCATGTGATTTGTGAGGGGAAAAAAAGCCTTCCAATGGAAATGCCAGAAATAAATGCCCCAAGGACAAAAGTCTGCTAGAGTCAAAGAGATTCAAGTTAAAAAGAAGGTTTAGAAGTAAATTTACACATTTTTGAGATCAAAAAACCTCTGTAAGGAAAATAAGGAAAAGAAATTCATTTGACATCTGTTATAAGGAAGGGAAATACTGAACTGCAAGTTATATTGCAAACATATATTTGGCTTTAAAAATAAGCATACAAGGGAAAGGGTGCCAACAGTACCAGGAATTGAAATTTAAATGCATATTTATTAAAACCTTTATTGCTTTTAGGTGTCAGAATAAAGTATTATCATTGCTATGTATGTAACTAGCTAGGATCACATTCTGACAGATCTATAAAAATAGAGTGCCAGCTTCATACAGAGCACCTCTATGTGAGGCAACTTGGAGGTGGATTGGAGTAATAAATCATGATTCTTGGGCCAAATAAACTCAGATCCTTGGGCCAAATGTAAACCTTATCCCTAAGATTCCCTTCCTAGAGAGGGCAAAAACTGAGGATCCCAACTTACTCTGGGAAAGTACAAGGCTTCATATGAACAGACCCTGAGCTGGAGGACATGGAGCTTCCCTTAGGACTCTCCAGGAAGATTTAAAGTGGAACAAATGCTAATATATCACAGCCCAAGATTCAGTCTAGGCCTGAGTCCTGGAAGAACTGTGTGCGTAAGAGCAGTCCAACCTTTAGCGGGAAAAGCATTACCAGTAGGGCTATGGCTCTCCTTTGTAAATAGGGAGGGAGTTAGGATACCCTTTGCCCAAAACCTGTCTAGTCCTCGGTAGTCTGATTCCTTTTAAAATCAGTTATTTCCCATGGAAATGTCAGGTCTCACAATCGTCCTGCTCTCAAAACAGAGTTAACTCTATGCCTTACATCACATCATATACCTCATCAGATCATCTCATCTTCCTCTCTAAAATCTAGCAATGACTTCCCCTCACCTATGTGGCCATTCATGACTGGGTCTCCCACCTTTTTGCCCTGATATTCTATAAAAAATCCTCATTCTCAAATCACCTGTACTTCCCCAAAAACATTCTTTAGGCTCATACCTCTGTACCTCTGCACAAGCTCCTGTTCTATATAAACGTCCTTCATCACCATTCCCCCAGTTCCTGAGTGTAAGAATAAGAACTCTTATACTCAACACTCAAATTCCCCAAGCAATTCTTCCTTTATGATGTCTTCCATATACACCACCCACGAGATGGCTCAAGAGGGTCCCCAAGTACCTTCCCCATGCTTTTTTTTTTTTCCAAAGAGCTTTAAGTTTTTTGTTTGTAACTAGGTTAACACTATCTAATAAAAATGTACAAAGCATAATGCTACAGCTTTTGGTTAGATTTAAGTCAAAGACACTAATTAATAAGGAATCTGTGAATATGAATATTCTAGAAATTTCTCTTAGCCATCTGATCAGAACACCTGTCTCTATTACCTTACTTTAGAAGGTACTGGCATACATCTGAATTAAACTCAGAATATTTCAAAATAAGCTCTAAATAATAAAACTATGCCATATTCAAACTAAAACAATTTTCATAGAACTTTCCTTTCCAGAAATAGTAATAAAGGAAATAAGGCATTCCATAAAATGTGGTTCTGAACAAGTAACACATAAAAAAACAAATGTATACTTAACTTCTACCTCCTCAAAACAGATGAGCAGAAAAGTTATGCTTGCGGCAACCAGAAAGGTCTTTCAATTCATATAAAATGGAGCTGCAGAAACATTTTAAGTGTTCTCAGGAAACAAAGTTGGAGCTGAAATGTGATTATCAGAATAAGTGCAGAAAGTGTACAGCAGCCATATCTCAAGGTCAAACCTAGTACCTGGATATGCAAGAAAATTTTAGGACATGTAGCTTGTTAGCCTTATCCCATATTGTCATACTCTGATCATGTGTGATTTTCACAAAAGATTCCAATTGCTCAGCTAGTTGGGTATCAAGGATTTGCTCATACTCCTTCCAAATTTTAACTTCAGAGTCTTTTAAGAGATGCCCTCATATTATTCACAATTGTGGGAGGGTAAAAGTGGGCTGGTCCTTCTTCATCCAGAAGGAACCTGGAGATCTAGGTGCTAGGGTTGCTGAGGAGTGAGGAGCTTAGAACTTACCACAATGTGTTACAGATATCCTGGGTTACCCCATCTCACCCCCAATACCTCAAGAGTCCTGAGGAAAGGATTTTTGTCTTGTCTTTGGCCAACATTAGCAACAATTCAGCTACCTGCAACTATTAAATATAGGTAAGGATTAAGAAAAATGGGTAGCCTTAGAAACTGTTAGACAATCTGGTAACAACTATTGTCAGTGAAAAAAATATATACCCACTGACTCATTTCAGTACCCCAAGCACAACAACAGGTATTCAATGTGTGCTGTGTGTCTGTGTGGAATCATATCCTAGCCACTAATGTTTTCATTTGTCAGATTGTTGTGGAACTAAAACATAAAAAACTTGCACCTGGAATTTTTTTTTTTTTTTTTAGGATTTTATTTATTTATTGAGAGAGAGAGTGAGATCAAAGATGGGGGAGGAAGATAAAGGCAGAGGGACAAGCAGACTCCCTGTTGAGTAGGGAGGCTGCCCTCGGACTCAATCCCAGGGTCCTGGGATCATGACCTGAGCTGAAGGCAGATGCTTAACCAACTGAGTGACCCAGGCACTCTGCACCTGGAATATTTTTATATTTTTTTGAAAAGAGCATTCCATGGTCCTTTTCACTGTGAGTGTGAATGCAAATTGGTACAATTTATCTCCTGATAAACCCATTACAAATTAAAACTATGGCTAAGTTGAAATGCCAATTATGTGCACGTGCGCGCACGCGCGCGCACACACACACACACACACACACAGAACCACAAAAGAAGTGCTGTGAAAAATAATCTAAACTAATCCTCACTCTAAAGAGTTGGAGAAAATTAACTTCACAGAAAAATAAGCAACAGAAAATACTGAAATCAGCTCCCTCACAATGTTATCATAAGGAAAAGACGTTAAACAGCAAATACTCCACAGTGAAAGCACAATTAATTAATTAATTAAAGCCAGAGAAAAGATATTAAGATGAGACAAGGCATGAAAGAAAGTAAGTCAGAATTAAAAAAAAAAAAAAAAAGATTTATTTATTTATTTATTTGACAGAGAGAAATCACAAGTAGGCAGAGAGGCAGGCAGAGAGAGAGGAAGGGAAGCAGGCTCCCTGCTGAGCAGAGAGCCTGATGTGGGACTTGATCCCAGGACCCTGAGATCATGACCTGAGTCGAATGCAGCGGCTTAACCCACTGAGCCACTCAGGTGTCCCCAGAATTTTTTTTTAATTCAGAAAAGAATTGATAAAAATAACAAACGAAAACATCAGTTTAGAAAAGAACATTATTGTGACACCCTACTTGGCTCAGTTGGAAGAGCATGAGACTCTTAATTTTGGAGTCATGAGTTCAAGCCCCCATGTTGGGTATAGAGATTATTTAAAAATAAATAAAGAATTTTAAAAAGAGAATGAAGATTATTTTGGAAGATGAGAGCAAATAAACACAACTATGCTTTAAGAGAAACAGATAAAGTTTTTAAATAAAAGGAAATGAAGAGATTAATAAAAAGGATACAATAGAAAGTAACAAATATTAAAGATGGACAAGAATATCTAACACAGAAAATAGAGAAGTCTGACTAAAAACAAAATGCAACTGAACTGAATAATGAAAATAAATGCAAGAACATTTTCTTGAAATAAAAAATGTGAAGCTGAATACTGAAAGAACATACCATATATCTGAGACTGCCAACCCTGATAATCAACACCAGACAAATTCTAAAAAATACCATTAGACTTTAAAAAAAAAGAAAGTCCTTTGGACTTCTAGGCAAAAGAGTTATTATTTAGCATGTTTTTTACAGACTTAAATATCACTGGACATTGCCAGCAATATTTTATGCCAGAAGAAAACAAAGAAAAGTATTTACGATACTTAAAAAAAGAAAATGCAAGCCAAGAATTTTGTATCAAGAAAAAGTAACCTTAAAGTATCAAGGTGACACGATTCAATAACCCTAGAAAAGTTTTCTGCACTTCTGAGAATCTACTAGAGAATAAGTTCAGAAAACTAAAATGATTACAAAACTGGTTTATGTTACCTATACAGTTACTTGAAGAACTAATAAGATTAGTTAAGAGAGAGGGATTATAATATAAGATGGCTTTACAAAATGTTGACACAATACAACTATTAGAAACAACTGGAAGAATGGGGACGGTATACGCAAAATGAAAAAAAAGAAACAGAAACAAAAATAAAAACAAACAAAAAAACTATGTTCTATTTTGACTCTACAAGAGAAATAAAAGAGCTTATCTCTAGAGCCCTTTTTTCTTCATACACTAGAAAACTGACCACTAGGTTTCACACTAGAAGGATGGTGAGAAAGAAAAAAGAAAAAAAAATAGTACCAAAAAAGTTTTCCAAAACTAAAGAGTTTCTTTGCTGAAAAGGCCACGACCCAGAAAAAAGTATGAAAAGCTCCACTTTAAGGTACACTGGTACAAAATTTGTAGAGGACATGATCATCTACAAAGAAACTCCCATCGAATCTACCAAAAAAGCTACTAAAACTAAGTTAATATAAAATAATCAATTATATTTCTATTCACCAACAATGAACAATCAGAAATCGAAATTAATAACACAATACCATTAACAATAGTGTCAGAAAATATGAACCACTTCAGGATAAATTTGACAAAAGACAACACAAGAACTTTACACTGAAAACTACAAAATAATGCTGAGAGAAATTAAAGACCCCTAAATAAATAGGGGAGATGTGCCATGTTCATGGATCAGAAGGTTCAATATTGTTAAGATTTTAATTCTTCCTAAACTCGTCTAGAAATTCAATATAATCTCAATCAAAAACCTCACACACTGTTTCGCAGAAACTTACAAACTGACTCTAAAATGCATCTGAATACGTAAAGAACCAAGAGCCAATACAACTTTGAAAAGTAAGAACTTTTCCTTTAAGGGCTTACAATGTTTGAGAACATGAATGATTTCAGGATTAATTTTAGAAGTTATAATAATCATGATTATACTGTAGGTAAAATTAAAAAAAATTATAGTAATCAAGACCATGGTATTTGCATTAAGATACACACACACACAAAATATCCATGGAACAGAAGAGCGCTCAGAAATAGACTCATACTTTTATGGTTAGCTGATTTTCAAAGGTGCAAAGAAAGGAAAGTTAGTAAGGAGAATAATTTTTTCAACAAATGGTACTAAACTATTCAGATGTGGGGGAAAAAAACTGATCAATACTTTATATCATATACAAAAGTAACTTAAAGTGGATCATAGACCTAAATGTAAAAGCAAAAACTGTAAAACTTCTGGAAGAAAACGAAGGAGAGAATCTTTGTGTTCTTGGGTTTCGCAAACATCTCCAGAAAGGACATCAAAAGCACACACTTCATTAAAGAAAAAGTTAATAAAATGCCATTTCATCAAAATCTTTTAAAAATATTTTTAAAAGAACATTTAAAAAAATAAAATAATAAAATAAATTTAAAACTCCCTCACTAGAAGATGCTGTTAGAGGAATGAAAAGATAAGCCAAAGACTAGGAGAAAATATTTTCAAAGCATGTACCCAATAAAGATCTTATATCCAAAATAAAGATTTCTCAGTAAGAAACCAAACAACCCAACTTTAAACTGGGCATGAAATATGAACATACACTTTGCCAAAGAAGATATATGGATGGCACTAAGCCCATGAAAATACTCCCAACACCATTAGTCATTAGCAAAATGCAAACTGAAACTTCAATGAGATACTATATTATACAGCTATTAGAAAGGCTAAAATTACATACTTTATCATAACCAAGAGTTGGCAAGTGTTATGAGCTTAACTTACCCCCCAAATTTCACATATTGAAACCCTAATCCCCCAATACCTCAGAAGGTAGCCATATTTGGAAATAGGGCCTTTAAAGAGCTGATTAAGCTAAAATGAGGTTAGGGTAAACCCTAATCCAATCTGACTGGTGTCCTTATAAAAAGGAGGAAATTTGGACATAAGAAAAGAGAATGTGAAGAGGCAACGAGAAAGCAGCCAGCCATATCCTAAAGCCAAGGAGAAAAGACTCAGGTGAAACTGACCCTGTCCACACCTAGACCTTATACTCGAGAACTATGAGAAAATAAATTCCTGTTTGTTAAGCCACCCAGTCAGTGGATCGTGTTATGGCAGCCCTAGGAAACTGAAACAGCAAAGAAATGAAGCAACTATAATTTTCATACTGCTGATGGAAATGCCAAATGATATAACCACTATGGAAAACAGTAACCATATCTTAAAATGGTAAACATATATCTACCATATGATTTAACCATTCCATCTTGGATATTTACCAAAAAGAAAGGTAAAAAAATAAACATATGTCCACACAAAGATTTATACACAAATGTTTACAGCATATTGAAGTGTAATAACCCCAAACTGGAAACAACCCAAGTATCCATTAACAGATGAGTAGACAAACTCGTGTTTCCACACCATGGAATACAGGATGGAATTCTTCTGGGCAATAAAAAGGAATGAACTACTAATACACATAAAAACATAGGTGGATCTAAAAATAATTATGCTGAGTAAAACAGACCAAACAGAAAAGCATAATTTCATAAAAAAAAATTCTAGAAAAAGTAAACCACAGTGAAAGACAATAGATCAGGGACTCCCTGAGGACAGGGAGGGAAAACAATGAGGGGTTATAAAGATGCACAAGAAAACTTTGAGGGGTGATGAATATTTGGGGTTTAAAAAATTTTTTTTCTTTTAAATTTTTATTTAAATTCTAGTTAGTAAGCATACAGTGTAATATTGGTTTTAAAAGTACAATTTCGTGACTCATCACTTACATATAACACCTAATGCTCATTCTAATAAGTGCCCTCCTTAATCCCACTCACCCATTTAAGTCAACACCCACCCACCTCCCTCCATCACCCCTCAGTTTGCTCTCTATTATAAAGTCTCTTATGGTTTGCCTTCCTCTCTCTCCTCTTTTTTTCCCCCCTTCCCACACTATTCATCTGTTTGGTTTCCGAAATTCCACATGAGTGAAATCTTATGGTATTTGTCTTTTTCTGACTGACCTATTTTTGCTTAGCATAATATACTCCAGCTCCACCCATGTTGCTGCAAATGGCAAGCTTTCATTCCTTTTGATGGCTGAGTAATATTCTACTGTGTATATATATATATATATATATATATATATATATATATACACACCACATCTTTATCCTTTCATGAGTGGATGGACACAGGCTTTTTCAGAATATTTTGGTTTTCCTGATAGTGGATCTCTTGGGTAGGGATACAGATTTCAAAATATTACCAAACCATATACTTCAAATGTTTGTAGTTCTCTGTAAGTCAAATGTATTTCAACAAAACTTTTAAAAAATTTAAAAAGCACACATTTTAAACTACAAAGGAGAAACTGACATAAAATCATCAGTCAAAGAAGTTTCTAAGAAACTTCTTTCAGACCTTGACAGAATAGGTAAAAAACTAAGAATACAGAGAATATTAAGTTGGAACACACAAGTGCATACTCACACATCTAACTCTACATCATGAAAAGAATTACGCTCATTCAAGGACTCACAACGCTACATAAAAAGTGAACACATATTAGTCTTGGAGAGAACATCTTAACATTCTAATCACAGTGCAATAAAACTAGAAATTTATTTTTAGTTACAAGAACCCAAAATTCACTAATCTATTAGAATTTAAAATAAAACTAGAAATTTATTTTTAGTTACAAGAACCCAAAATTCACTAATCTATTAGAATTTAAAATAATCTCATAAATTAATATTAGGCCAAAGGGAAAATCAAAGATATAAATATAGATTATCTAGAAAATTACAATTAAAATGAATACAATGTCAAAATTTGTGGGCCACTACTGAATCTGTTAACATGAGAAAGCTCATAGCTGAAGTATCTATGTTAAGAATGAAAATAAATTAATAAGCATATAAAAGTGAAGAAGTTGGAGAAATAACATGAATCCAGGAAATCAGAGAAGAGGAATTAGTAACAGTATTAACTGAAATCCACATAAGAAAAGAACAGACACTATTATTTCTGACTAAAATTCAATATAACCTATCATGGGTACCTGGGTGGTTCAGTTGGTTAGGCATCTGCCTTTGGCTCAGGTCATGATCCCAGGGCCCTGGGATCAGGTCTGGAGCTGTGTTCCCTGGCTCAGTGGGGAGCCCACTTTTCCCTCTCCTTCCTGCTCACTATCTCTGTCACTATCTCTGTCTCTCTCTCAAATAAATAAATAAAATCTTTATCAATCACTAATCAGCCTACTCAAAATTTAGAGAGAAACTTTAAATATCAAAACTTAAATTTAGGGGCACATGGGTGGCTCAGTGGGTTAAGGGTCCTGGGATCGAGCCCCGCGTCCGGCTCTCTGCTCAGCAAGGAGCCTGCTTCCCCCTCTCTCTCTTCCTGCCTCTCTGCCTACTTGTGATCTCTGTCAAATAAATAAATAAAATCTTTAAAAAAAAACAAAACTTAAATTAAAAAAAAAAACCAGGAAAGTAAAAAGAACTCAATGCCCATAAATCTGAGAATAAAGTCCAATGATGAATAATTAGTCAGCAAAACTGACTCGGAATAGTAAACTTAAAGCTACATTCCAAAATCAAGCCCAGTTATTTCATTTGTGATCTTTTATATGGCCAGAGTAAACTGTTCTGAAGCTATTCAAATTGTTCCTGCAACCAGATAAAAGAAAATTTGTTCTCCTTTTAGAAAGGAGAACAGGAATGACGAAATGCATAAACACGCACACACAGAAAGACATGTAAATCTCATGTATGGAAACTGAGGAATACTCAAAATAATATTCAATAGAAAGAACACAGTAAAACATTGAAGAAAATACTTTTATCGGGATTTTTACATCAATTAGAAAATTAAAAAGAAGAAAATATATTCACACTTTTTTACAAGCATAAAATGATGAAGTAAGAAATGTGGTTGATCCTTAAAAGAAATTATAACTCAACAAGGGGATGTAAAAGAAATCTCAAATTAACTGGAAAATTGTATCTGATTCTGAATTGGAAGACTCAATACTACAGGTTGCCAATTCACATCAATATAATTTATAAATCAACAAAATTATATATTTTAAAATTATAAATTATAAAAAGTTTAAATAAAAAACTACAAAATATTTATTTTTTAAACTTCAAAATAATCCTAAAGTTTACGCAAATGAATAAAGAAGCAAGACCAATCAGGAAATTCTGAAATAAAAAGTAGCAGATACCAAAACAAACATACAGGTTATATTAACATGGTATGCAGTTTTGCAGACTGGGAAAATAAACAATAACAGATATTAGCAAGGATGTGAAGCAAACAGCAAGTGAAGATTGCAAATAGTAGTAACTACTTTATGCAAAAATTTGTCAGTACCTACTAAAACTGATCATAAAACAATATGCAAAGAGAATAAGAAGAAAGAAACACCAAGTAAAAGTAATAGAGAATAACATGAGAGAGCTAAAACAAAAATAAAAATATTAAAGTGGACCAAAGATATATTAAACAAACAAAAGTAAAACATAGCAATTGCACTCCCAACAGAGTGCATACAGTGTATACACCTGCTAATCAAAAAAACAAATGCAAATATGTTTTATAGCAGGATTATTTCTAATGTTCAAAAACTAGGACAACCCAAATGCCCATCAACATTAGTACAGACAGGTAAACTGTATACTCAGACAATGGAACACCATACAGCAATGAGAAAGAACAGTGAACAACTAGTACACACGACATGGTTGAATCTCAAAAACAATGTTGTATTAAAGAAGACACCAGAGAATCTGTATGATTCTAAATGATACCACTCATATAAAATTCACACAGGTAAAAGTCTTTTATGGTATTAGAAGTCAAGATTAGTGTTCGCCCTTAGGTTGGGGGTGGCAGGCACGTAGGAAGAATAGTTTTACAGTTTAAAGAGTCACTGTGGACCTGGTTTCTTTATCTTGGTGCTGGTCACATGGAAGTATTCACTTCGTCAAAATTCACTGAGCTAAAACAAAAACTAAAACTAAAACAAAAAAGACACAAACTAAGGATGACAAACTAATAAACATGTTTTGGCTATCAGATTAAAACACTGACAATACGTTCTTAAAGATGCAAATTAGTACCCATTTTGAGTATTTTTTATATGTGTACTCTGAGATCCAGAAATATTTATCCGACTAATACAAGTACAAAAGATAAATAATAACCATATATCACAAAGTTGCCTGAAGAACTTTTTGCATTTCTACATATACTCTTTGTATTCATAAAAAATTGGAAATCAATTAAATATTTTCAATAAGAAACTGTTTTAAACAAATTATGGCACAAAGGAATGTACAACACAGAATTCTATGTATACATTTAACATTAGCAGAAGTATACATACAGACATAGAAAGCCATGCAAAATGTTAACTAAAAATACCAATTTGTAAAATAGTATATATAATATACTCCCATTTTCATAAAAGTGAATAAAAATAATGATTATTCAACAAACTTTTAATAGTGGTTATTTCTGCGAGAGTAAAATTACAGGGAATCTTTGCTCTCTACATTCACATTCCAAATGGTTTCTATGCTTGAAATAAGCATGTATCAGGCTTTTATAATCTGAAAAAATAAAAAAGAGATAATAATATTTCAAGAATATCTATGCTTTAAATCTTTTTAAAAACCTACTGCTGTATTATCCTTTGTGCAAAACCATTTGTAGAAAACACAAGGTAAAAGTGATTTGAATAGATAGGATTTCCTTTGCCACCCTCACCCTCCAGTTTGGGCTACTCTCTCTTGATTCCCACCTCATTTCTTAAATTGGCAATATTATCTATCTGAAAAAAAGGGGAGCTGAACAGAAGGACACTTAAAATTCCTTCCAACCTTGAACTCCTTTATATTTTTTCCCTTCCCTTTTCTTCCGTCTACCTCCTGCAGTCATAAGAAAGATGTATATTGTTTCACTATATTCACTGGAGTTTTATATTCTCTTTAATTTAAAATTATGGTAGAATTTCTCCCAAGGAAAAAAGAAACCCAAACTAATTTGCTTCTTAAGATTCTTTGTGAGTAGCCCTGAAAAAGCACATTCCTTAATCTCTTGGATTTTCTTCCAGTTCCTGTTTGTTCCCATATGGTGTAAATATTCATTGGATATTCAGAAAACAGCATTTTTGTCCCAAAAGTACCCAAGAAACTGAAAGTTTCTACTATTAAAAGTAAGCAACAGAAGGTGTCTGTCTGGCTTGTCTCAGCAGAGCATGAGACTCTTAATCTCAGGGTCTGTGATTTCAAAGCACACGATGGGCATGGAGCCTACTTAAAATAAACAAACAAAAATAAAAGTAAGCAATGTTAAAACTGTCTTGATTTTTCTTTCCTCATTTTATTTAAGCCATGTCTACGAACTTACACATCTAAATGGGCTTAAGCTAATTTAAAAAAATGTACACACTGATACATTTGACGAATGTGTGTATATAAAAAACTACAACTCAAAATATTTACATTCATCTCAGAAAAGTATTTTCTAGAACTATAGCAGGAACCACGTATGAGCAAAGACATAAACGTAATTTAATATAATTTTCTATTTAATCTTTTCAGCATGGCAAGACCAACTTTGTTCAAGAGTAATGGAACAATGTCATATAATTCCATTCATGTAAACACAATGTGCCATTTCCTAAAATCCTGCGTTAAAACTACAGCATTAATAGCAGAAACAACAGAGCAGTCTGGAAGGCAATAGGAATTCAGATCAGACAAACTTGAGTCCTAGTTTCAGAAAAGGGAGACCCAAGACTCATTTGATAATCTCTCAGAAGTATTTTATTTCTGTTTTTCTCAATCTTTTTCCACTCATCAATTCACATTCCCTTTTGCCTCACACTTTCTCCTACTTTAAAAATACCATTATAAATCCATTTTTAGAAGTGCCTAACAGCTCCCATCAGCAAGGGAAGTAATTATTAATAAGCCTGGACTAATGTTATCATTTTGGCTCTATAGAAGCAATGGTATCATTCTCATAACTGGTTGGGAAGAAAAGAACAAGTCCCGTTCAGCCAGATATTAAAATGAAGGTTGAACGCCAATTAGAGACAAGAAGAGTAGAAGAGACAATGGTAACCAAACTTACTAACAAAATACAGTAAGAGGCCTTTTTTGATTCCCAGTTTACATTAAGAGCATACAGAAAGACTTTTGCTAGAAGTCCTAAGAATTCAAATGATATCTTAAGAAATCTTAAAGATATCTTAAGAAATGGTATCTTAAAGAAAAATTTCCCAGCAAAGAGCAGTTAAAACATTGGAATAAATCAATGGTATGAGCAGTATGATTCTAGCTGTGGGGGAATCTTCCTGAAGACATTAAGTAACATCATGCTTCCTTGCTCTGTCTATAGTGGTCCTCTCTGGAACATTCTGGAAAAGGTCCTTAGTTCTGATGCGATAACATACCTAGGCATATTGCTAGCCTTACCTATCTACATCATTCAAGATTTGACACTTTTTAAAGCGAGGCTACTATTATATTAATTTTTACAGCTTTGAATCTAGATATATAATAAATTGTGGGCAGGACAGAAGGACAAATGGTGGGAGGATGGGAGAGATGGAAAGAAGAGAGGAGGGAGGAACAGTCAACACACTCCACCATTTAAGAATGGCCACCACCAGAATGAGATTTCTTGCACCTGAAGAACTTTAATTGAACTTCTTTTCCTAATGAAGTATACATATGACCAAAGGCTCTCATTCTCTATTCTAACATCAATAATACCAATCTGTTTTATTTCACTAATCTGTTTGCTTTCCAAAACAAATGAAGAGAATTAAGTTAGTGGCCCAGAGAACTAAGCCAGAGTTAAAAGCCAAGAAACGACAATTTGATCCTCAACTTGCTTTTAAACAGAATACGATTGACCCTCAAAGAACACAGGTTTGAAATGCATACATTCATCTGTATGCAGGACTTTTTTTTTTTTAAATACACTACAGTACTGTAAATGTATTTTCTCTCCCTCATGATTTTCTTAATAACATTCTCTTTTCCTTTAGTTTACATTATTGTAAGAATACAGTATACAATACATATAACATACAAAATATATGTGTTAATTAACTATGTTATCGGTAAGGCTTCCCATCAAAAATAGGCTTAGTGCTTTAGTTTTGAGGCGTCAAAAGTTACACACAGATTTTCAGCCTCACGGAGTTGGTACATATAATCCCCACCATTGCCCAAGGGTCAATTCTATTTCTTTTCTAGTTAATCCTTTTAACTGGTATAAACAAATTTAAATGTAATTAGAACCGAGTTCATCAAGTTACAATTCCCAAAGATGAGAAATTTCCTAAGCAGTCTTAAGCAAACTACCTAATTTCCATAATACAGCAAGATATTACTGGGTCACTGGGGCTTGATACTAGCAAAAAGTAGCTGACAGATTTGTCAGATGACAAGTTATGTACTGATACAGATGAATAGCCAAATGGTTTGGTATCATTCTGATCATAGCATCAACATAGAATAATACTAATAAAACTTTTCTATTTGGAAGAATTTTTTAAGTACCAATTTTCAAATTAAAATTAGAGTGCAGTTAGACTATACTCTGTAATCCACTGAATCATAACTCACTGCCAACATTCACAGTTAAACTCAATGAAGAAACTGAACCTGTATAAAACCATCACTAAAGCTGAGGAAAGATACGTGAGGATAATAAGCAACTGAGTTCAATATTAATTTATTCCTTTAGATAAATGCTCTCAATTGACCCAAATAAACCAATTTACTAGGTCACCAGATAACATGAAGAAACTATGAAATATGACATGACTCATGCATATAGCATGTATAACAAGAGCAAGAACTTCTGAAAGTGTGAACAGTTTCAGGAAGTTGAATAATTTTAGGTCCAGAAATTCTACTACTGTTACTACTCAGAAATAATTTGAAATATCAAAATATAGGTTAGATCATTTTGATAATATTATTAGAGAAGAAACAATTAGAGTATTATTATTATTTAAGTTGGTCTTTGTTCATTCAAAGTTCTTACAAGGGTGTTATAAACTACAACGGACTCTTCTTTTTTCAGGTATCTGAAACACAAGGAATGATTTGCTTTTAAATAAGCCACAATGTATCGTCAGTACAGGACTAGTTTTTATGCTGTCTTCTTAAATGATGGTGGTGGTGGGAGCCACCTAATTCTTATGACGGACATCTGTCTTTCTCAGGAATGGCATCTCAATCCCTAAGAATTGTTCAAATTGTTCAAATTGTCCAAAAGCCTCAGGAGGTACACTGGACTCCTCATTCTCTCACACAAATGTATATCCAATACAACAAATCCTATTGCCCCTTTCCTTCAAAATATTCCCAGACTGCAACCACTTCTTTTACCCCTACCACTATCATCTGGAGCCAAGCACATTCTCTCTGGACTACTGCAAACAGTTCTTCTAACAGTCTCTCTGACTCCACCCTTGTCCTTACTTAAAACCAATCTCAACATAAAACTCAAGACAATCCTTTAAAAATATAAGTGCGCAGTAAAGTTGGCCTTGCCCAAAAAGAGATCTGACCATTGCCTGGGCTTCTTGGAGGTAATCTGGTTCAGAACTGATAGAAGTGATAGAAGGGGCTGGTCACATCAGACCTTCAGGCAGGACTGGCCATACCCAAGAGTCTTTGGATTAGCCATGCCAGAAAGACCAATTAGTGTGAAGGCTTCAGGTCACACAGAATCAATAGACCTGTAGACTAAGTTCAACTCCACAGACAATCAAGCAACTAATCTCGCTTATATAATAAAGCCCCATTAAAAATTAAAAACTCTGAAAACCAAAGCTTGAATTGCGTTCTCTGGTTAGCAATACTCTGTGCATCAGGTGAAATATCATGCACACACTGATACCAAGAGGGTCACTGTCCTGATTCCATGGGAGAAGAGAACAGAAGCTACACATATAAAATTCTCTAAAACCCTGCCCTCGGAGTCTCTTCCTTTGGCTAATTCTGATCTGTATCCTTTCCCAGTAATAAACTCCAACTGTACGAATAACAGCTCTCAGTAATTTCTGTGAGTCCTAACAAACTATAGAACCTCAAAGTGATTTTGGGAACACCCTGAACCTGGAGCTGGTGTCAGGAGTGAAGACAGTCTTGGGGCCTGCACCCACAAACCTCAGAGTTTGGTTAACTCCAGGAAGGTATCAGTGTGTTTTTGTAGTTTTCTTACAAATTAATAGAGGTTCTAAAATACTTTATAATCTTATCTTTTTTTTTTTCTTTTGGTTCCTTGCCTGCCTATAAATGTGGTCTATGGTCTACCCTCCCATTCTTCAAGAGAAAATAAAAGTATCCTGTTCTCCCTCCTCTCTTTTCTCCACTGACTGCTTCTGTCCTCTTCAAATCCTCTCACTACTCCACTCACTCTACAGGCTCAAAATGAATTCTAAAAATTTCTCATCATATTCTCATAAATCTGCTATGTAAAGTTTCTACTTCTCCTGGAAAATAAAGACGAATAGAAAATACAAGAGATTTTCTACCAGCACAGCCTCCTCATATTTATTTGAGCTGCATTAGAGATGGACACAGTAAAAATCTGGCTAGGCCCATGGTTTCACCCTGAGGCCCCCAACCTGGCACCTGTTGTCCAGTCTTGCTATGATATACTCTCCAGAATGGTACACATTTTACAAGTTGACTTTATTACTCAAAAAGAGTCCTCTCGGCCTGGCTATGTCCCCACTCCCTTGTCTTGCTTCAGGCTTCCAAATGTTAAACAGCATTATTTAACATTTGGGCAGACTGAATTCCCTGCCTTACTAGTTAATTAAGGGTCAAGTGTTCCAGAGCAGTAATCAAATATGTTTCAAACTGAAAAGAAAAATCTGTTTTTATGTGAGTACAACCAAAGACTTTATCATTTGAATATTACAGTTTTATTTTATCAAATAAACACAGGACTCCCCCAGGAAAAAGATTATTAAAGATTTCACAATACTTGTGCATTATCTTGAGGATATGGATCCTTAAATGAAATTTGAGAACTGCATGCACTATAAAGCATTATGCTTCTTAAAAGAGGCATATGCTATTTGTTTAATATACATATGCAGTTTTCACCTAACTACTTCAGTGGTCTTTCAGAAAGCTCCGTTGGTCAGCTGCTGCAGAGACAACTACTGAAGGCTAACTGGCTTCCCTATGTTTGCTGAAACCTTCCATTCATTTTCCTTTCCACCCTCAAGCCACCTCACTCTACTACAGAGTGGTCTTACTCAAAATGCAAATCTGATCTCCCATCAATGGCTTTCTGGAGCATTTAGGATAAAGTCAAAATCCTGACAACACCCTCACCATGTTCTGCTCTCCCTGCATGTGAACACCTCAGCCTCCTAGGTCATCTTGCACAAGACCCCCCCCCCCCCGCCCAAGAACACTCCCTCCCTCATAACTGTTCCCTCTACCCCATGCTCTCAGATTCTACTCATCCCTCAGGTTGCTGTAGTCACATTACCAAAAACATCTTTGCTGATGCCTTCCTACAAATGAGGGAAGCTCCTCTTCATAGGTTCACATCAGACACTCACTCTACCTTTTACAGCCCTAACCACTCCCTCTCCATTTGTCTCCACTAGACTGGAAGCTTAAGAACAGGGTATGAGTCTTTCTTACTCACTGCTATATCCAACCATGCTTTTGCACATACTTGCTGAATGAATGAGTCCAGAAGCATGAAATATACTGACTTCAAAATGTTTCAAAGCCAACTGTTAGTATAAATTATGTTAATTTTGTTAACATTTCTTTTTAAAAATCCATCACAAAAGAAAAATGGTTCTTAAAGTGAAAGTTGTTTGTTTACCATTACAATACTAGACAGTTATCAACAATAAAACTAGTACTTTTTGAGTATTTAGAATAAAGAACATATGGATTTATAAAAATAAGGATTTAGAGCAGAAAGAATATAAATGCAAGATTACTGGCTGTCTAATGAAGTTTCATTTTAAATTAATTTCTGAAGTCAATTAATACCATGCCCAAAGGGCATTATAGCCACAACCAAAAACCTCCTTTTGTTAAGCATAAGGTCAAATCTATGTTCAAACACGTGCTAAATTTTAATGCTTTATTTAGGAATAATTTTCTTCATGAGAGGTTCATTTCCTTTACAAATAGCACCTATCAGATTAGAAACTTCTGATTAACATTATGGCCTAAGTTAAAAGAAAGGGAAGAAAAGAGGTCACTATAAAAATTAGTCCTCTTCATAGCTCAGAGTTAAAATTATCTAGGAGGAAAAGAAAAATATCAGGCAAAGATTCTCTAAGTGCAGAAACAGCTGAATTCACTTCTAATTGAGAAACTATTTAGAACAAGATAAAAGTACCACAGATCCTAACCTCATTTTCTCCCGCACCCTGAAAAACAAACAAGCCAAGTGACTGCTCTGGCCAAAGGCTGAAAGCCCAAAGCATGAGAAAGAATGGTAGAATGTCACATATTTATTTTTGATCCTTGTCTAAATCTGTCCTATATCCTAATTACCTCTACCAAGTTCACAAAGGGTATGGACTCTGATACTTTTCCCAACACCAGAACTTAGCAAAGACCTTAAGTATATTAATACAAGAAATTAAATAAGCGCATTGAATATAGTAATAGCAAGGTGGAAGATCAGGCCACAGCCTGAACTTACCTATAAGCCAAATGTTAAGTCTTATATGTAAGTCTAATTGTTCTAAATACAATATACAAAACCAATTTAATACAAATTTGATTATTTACTAATGCAAACTATCTATTCTGTTAGATCAACCCTTCCTCCTTTTCTGGACTTTATTTCAATTACCCACTTTCCTTCTCTACTGATTCCTTCCTTTCATTTAAATATAATCAAGTCTCTCCCAACTTAGAACTCCTACTGACCCTACAATCTCTTCTACTTGTCTGCCTCACCAAGCCCCTTCATATCCAAACTTCTTGAGAAAGAGGACTGCATTTCTCCACCACCTAGTCATTTCTTAAACTTATACATGCATGATGCAAGTGAGGTACATTAATTACTGAGCCATAAAACTAAAGATGAAAATAACCTGTGAACAAAATCATTATCTAGTCATTTAAACACTTCAAAATTTAGAAACTGAGAAACTTATCCGTGTCTCTTCCCACTTCATACTTTCTCCTGTCTTTCCACAAATTGTATATCCAACCCACCTCCCCACCTCATCTATACCATGGTTTAAGATGCAGTTTCTCAAGCATACATTTTTTGTACAGGTCTTCACTGGCTGTGTTCCCTCTGCTTAGGATGTTTTTCCAACCTTTTGATGATTTAACTCTTCCTTGTTCTTCAATGCCAAATTCAAATGGCATCTCTTCTCTGTAGCTTTCCTCAAGCTCAAAGCAAAACTGCTCCCTTAATTGTATTCCCACAGTACTTTACTCAAATTTCCCCGATAACATAAACGCATCCTAGTCAATTTTTTTTAACTTGCTTGTCTCTTCAGCTGTTCTAAATTACTGGAAGACAGAGTGTGTCTTAATTGAAGTTCTAAAGAGTTTCAAAGACTTGGGAAACTCCTTAAATTAGAAGCAAAATTTTGTACATCTTGTGTTTTTGGACAGGCTACAGAAGCTATCAGTTTCTCAAAGAGGCACACGACCCCAAAAAAAGTTAAAAATTGCTGCCCCCGAAGTTAGCACAGCATCTGTCACATAGTAGAGACCCATTAAGTGGGTCTCTAAACTGTCATCAATATATCCATAAAGGGGAATAGACGGGGATAAATCTATTTGGTGGGAGAGAAAAACAAATCTCCTTTACAGAATTCTAAATAGCATATGCACATACTGCCCTCTCCAGGAGGTGGAGCTTAATGTCCTGCCCACCCCTACAAGTCCTTGAGGGTGGGCTACTTAGTGACTTGCTTCAAACGAATTGAGTGGGAAATGAGAAAAATAGTAACTTACAGTGGAGAAACCTGAAAACACCACCTTAAGCAAAGGATTAACTACTTAGTTGAAGGCTGACCTCATCTAGATGTCATGCAGTTATCAGGCATTCCCTGATATGATGTATCAAGAAATCACTTCACCCCTATAATATTCTTTCCAAAAATGTATATAACTTCTGTGTAATCATGGGGGAAAAAAGGGGGGAAAAAGAAAAAGAAAGAAAAAAAACTTCAGACCAACCCAAATTGAGGGACATTCTACAAAATGCCTGACCAGACTTCCTAAATGTCAGGGAACCAAAAAATATGGAAAGAGGGAAACTCTTACAGTCCAGAGGAAACTAAGAAGACAGGACAACATAATGCAATCTGGTGTCCTGGAGTGGATCCTGGAACAGAAAGAAGACAAGAATGGAGAAACTGGTGAAATTCAAAAACTCTGGAGTTTAGTTAATGGTAGTATACCCATGTTGGTTTCTTCATTTGGACAAAGGTATCATGGTACCTTTCCCAATGGCGGGAACCAAATGGGGAGTATACAGGAACTCTATGTGCTGTCATTATCATTTTTCTGGAACCTACAATTATTCAAAAAAAATAAAGGGTTTCTTTTCTGAGTCTATTTTCATGTAGTCAACTCACAGACTTCTCAGATTTCCAGTTTCCAAACTTTCAAAGAAATAGTGGCAAACAGATCAGTTGTCCAATCTCAGTAAGTTACATTAGACATGCTTTATAAAGGATGCTATAGTCAAACCAAAGCAAAAATCTGTCAAGTCAATTATAATTATGAAAATTATAAATTACAACTTAGAAGTTAGTGACTGGCATCTATTTCTCAATAATGAAGTTTCAAATGTGTCATTAGTGACTTTTAAATCTAAACTGCTCAACTCTACATCCAAGCATCCTATTGTGTTAGGCACAATGAAAACCTGTACACACGCAATGTGGAATGGGGAAAGAAAGACCAGTAAGCAATAATAAATGACTATGGACTAGGGCAGTAGGACATAGAATGCAAGGGGAGCAGAGAGGTCTATAGACTCCCAGGACTGTCTGTGGGAGATTAAGATGGAAGGATCAGTAAAATTTTTCAAGAAAAATTCAGAATGAGAACTGAAGAGTAAGAAGCATTAGCCAAGAAAAGAGGATTGAGGAGTACACCAGACAAAATCAAGAACCTACACAAAGAACTACAAGTGAGAGACCATGGCCAGTGTGGCTACAGATTAAGTGCTAAGCAGGGCATGGCAAGAAATTCAGGAGCCCAGTTCTATAGTCTACTTTTGGAAGTCATGCCTAGAACCTTGGCCTGGAGTTTCTTTATCTTTCCCAATAATCCTGGAACAACTTCTAAAAACCTCTGTGTTAGTTTACTTGCCATAACAATGCACCGCCACAATCCCTCTTACTCATAAGATAATTAGCCTCCACACCATAACATTCAACAGCAACAAAAACAAATGTTTAACCCACAGTCTCTACACTCAATCCTATCTACACAATTTTCTTTGCCACTAGTATGTGCAAAAAGACACGGAAGGTAGGTTTATAAAATGTGTAAGATGGCAAAAAGCTGGCAGATATTGCTAACATGTTTTAAGTTCTACTCTTATGTTCAAATGTATCAGTAACACTAAACATAAGTAGCGATGAACCAGGGAGGAAAGAAAGGGAGAGAGGGAGCAGGGAATAATTACCAGAAGGCCAATCCCACCGTACATCTAAAATGAACCTCTCAGCCTTACCATTCCTGCAACAGAGGACCCACCTAACAGTAGAACACATGCTTAAAAGTACAGGTTGTGAGGCCAAACTGCACGACTCTGAAATCCAACTCTACCACCTGCCAGCTGTACTACACTGGGCAAATTACTTCACCTCTTTGGACCTCAGCTTCTTCCATTGGAAAGTATGGATAGTATCAATACCTATCTCATAGATACAATTTGAAGTTTAAATGAGCTAAGACACACCAGCTATCATTAATATCCACCTTGTATTCCCAAAGGTGCACATTCCCAGTACCCTCACTGAATAGCCACCCTTTTTTCTCCCCCTCAAGAAAGCATGTCAGAAAGTAACAAACATTATCTCAAATCTACTTATCTACTCTATAAGTAAATCACTTTCAAAGCTTAGTTTATTACTAATAATATATTCCTTATAGTCCACAATAACAATTACTCTTTTCAGTGTCTACAACACATAGAAGAAATATGATCTGAACTATGGCAGAAATGGACAGTTGCCCACCTCACTCACTGCCCCACCTAATAACAAAATCCTGATTTTGTGTGGATATCAGTTGGCCACACACTGTCAGGGAGACTGGGCCCATCTCCATTCCCTGGATCAACAGCATCAGCATCACCCAGGAACTTGTGAGAAATCCAAAATCTCAGCCCCCAATCTAAACTTGCTAAATCAGAAACTCCGGGAGTGGGGTCCAGAAATCTGTGTTTTAACAAGTTCTCCAGGTCATTCTGGTGCACACAAGTCCAAGAACCACTGAGCTCATAATGGTAAACCCTATCTCTCGTCATTAACTGGTTTAGGAATAGGCGCATGACAATTCTGACCAAGGAGGGTCACTTCCGGAAATTTTGCTTATTAAAAATGAACACAAAGAAGGGACGTTCCTCTTCTGGCCTTTAGATGTTGTTGATAGGAGGTCTGATGCTTAGAGCTGCAGCAACCATCTTGTAGTCATAAGAGGGCAAGCCAAAAACCTAGCTGCCACATGGTGTCACTGATATAATTAAGGCAAAGAGGAAAAAAACAAAAACAAAACCCACCAATCATGGATCCACTCTATCCATGAGATCTCCTGATAATTAAGATAATACTACATTTCACCAAATATAAGACATTTCAATGGTAAGATGCATCATTATTTTATGAATCATCAAGAGGAGGGAATGCTGTCAACTAAATTGACATGCTAGTCACTTAAATGTTCAAAATGTCTCAATTTCAGGAACAATCAATTATGAAGAAAACATAAACCTCTGAATTGAAAACAGTAAACTCCTTATTGTTTAAGCCATATGAAAAGGGGTTTTCTGCTGACTGTTGCTAAAAACATCCTGATTTTTAAAAGGATATTATATTCAATTCTGGGTCTTCAATAGACTACAATAAGAATTCAATAAGAATACACAAAAGATGGGTAAGAATAACGGTGGGGAATCTTGAAATATAAAGTAAGAGAAAGTAAAACATTTACACTGAGAAAAGAAAATTTAGAAGAGGGCATCATAAATGTCCTCAAATATCTGGAAGGGCAGGGATACTGGGAAAAAGAAAAAAAAAAAAGATTAGACTTTGTACAGCTCCAGAAAAGACTAGCAAAGGCATATTTTAACTTAAGGAATGAAATCTACCAATGGCAAGACTTGTCTCAAAAAAGAGTTCATGCATTCTAGCAGAAAAACAAAAATTAAGGGTATAATTCCTGTACTGGTTGATAGGTAGATCAGATTACCACCAAGGACCTTCCAATTTTAAGACTCTAAAATATTATGAGCAGATTAGAGTACAACAAAGAGTTATTAAAACATACCATCAAATCACAACTGCCAACAGGACCTGACCTAGGCAGAGTACCTAGGAGAATTAAATTCAAGAAATCTAGGATATGGGATGGAATTCACAACCCTCATGGGGTTATAAGATGGCTGTAGCAGCTCTATGCATCAAGTCAACAATCAATAACATGTGAAAGCTAAAAGAGAGAAAGTCCATTCTTCATGGTCATATCTAAAAATACACAAGGACTTCTAAGTATCTATCTACGTCTAATCTAAATTCCCCTGCATGAGATTTAAAAAGTTCTCTCTCCACCACCATTACCTACACCTTGATACACCTTCCACTTCTTAAGGAATCTACTCAGTGTCCATATCCCAAAGCTATCCATAACCCTCCTCTCTTCCCAGTGCATTTGCTCATAATGATACCCCCACACACCTGGCCACGTCATTCACCCTTTCTGCCCACCTGGAATTTGCAAATCTTGAAAAGTGCAACCAAATACCCAGCTCCATGATTAGGACAGATCCATGATTCGTTTCCCAGCAACTGCCAATAACGACCGTAATGCACACATCATTCTCTATACTGGGATTCTACTGACACAACAGAGCAAGATTCAGGACCTGACTGTTCTTTCAGATATTTCTATTTTTCCGATTATAACATAAACATGTTCCTTCAATCCTTTACACTGCTAGGAGCACTTTAAGCCCTTAATTTTATTGATTAATTGATCACTTTAGGAGTTATCAAGTCTTTCTCAGTCAGAAGTTAGTATTTAGTATGTTTATACAATGGTAAGAAAAATTTTTTTAAGATTTTTTTTTCAAGGATTTTATTTATTTATTGGAGACAGAGAGGGTATGAGCCAAGGGAGGAGCAGAGGGAGAGGGAGAGGTAAAAGCAGACTCCCAGCTAAGTAGGCAACCTGATGTGGGACTCGATTCCAGGATCCTGGAATCAGGACCTGAGCCAAAGTCACATGCTTAACTAACTCGGCCACCCTGGTTTCCCAAAGATTTTATTTTTAAGTAAACCTGAAGTAGGGTTTAAACTTACAATCCTGGTATCTACACCTGAAGTAGGGCTTAAACTTATAAACCTGATATCAAGAGTCCCATGCTCTGAGGACTGAGCAGCCTGGCACCCCTATAATGGTAAAAGTTCTGGCTGGCTTAACTAACAAAGAAACAAAAGAATAAAGGGTTAGTCTGCCTTTGTAAAAAGGAATTGCACTTAGTTGTCTGGGTCCTAACAAATACAAGGTGCTGAGTAAAATGACAAAGAAAATGAAAACAAGAGGAAGAAGGTCTATGGAAGGATCAATCTCATCCTACTTCACAGAATGTCATATCTGGAATAGTAATCCAACTCCATCATATTTTACATATAAAAACAGTGATCCAGAAAAACTGTTAAGTGATATACCCAAGAAGTTCCCTTTTTATTGCTGAGACAGGCAACCACCGAATTATAAAAAGAAGCTAAAAAAGAAAGCTTCCAGAAATTTAAAAGAATGAACAGAGAAATGAATCCAAGAGTTAGGGATACAAAAAGTTGAAGGGAAAAGCAGACAGTGCACATGGCTGTATTAAATTAAATAGGAATAAATATGCCTACCACACAGTAAACTCAGAAAAAAAGTCTCCTTCTCTGTCACCTTCTCTCAGTCCACAGAAGCTATCCTCAGACATCCCCAACTCTGAGGCTCAATGGCCTTAATTTTCTAAATGGTGACTTAAGATTCACAAGGTCACAACTTTAGAGTGGTTCTGATCAACTGATCAACTGCAGAAAGGAAAAAAAAATCCTAAGTTTTTATTGTAATAGGTATTAAGTGGTTTTATTTCAAATTTGACTTAAAGACAGCTAAGCTAGAATTATAAAATGGTTACATAGTGACACTGTGACAGTAAAAAATTACAGAATACACCCTACTCTCCATAATTACAAAAGAGGAACTTCACTTTTTTGTTGTTCTTTTGGCTTATATAAAAGTATGACTTCTGACTTTCTAAAAATTTTGAGACCATTATTACAAAAGGCCTAGTGGTTAACTCACTGAGGTACTGAACCTCAGTTTTAAGACAGGTCTGTCTGACTGACACTGAGGAGCCAGAAAAAGAACTCTGTAATGAGCCACAAAGAGTTCAGCTCTGTAAATCTTTACACATTAACAGCAAAGACATATCTAAGGGCTGAGTCCTAGCCGGACTACCCAGTATAAGCCTTTCAGACCCTACATTTTTATGCATTCATCACTTAATCTATTTCTCAGCCCAGCTTATCTGTTTGAACCATGAGCCTCCAAAAATATTATTTTAGGAAAAAGAAAACAGCTCACCCTTAAAGAGAAATAGTTTATCCAATCTGTTTTCCATGTACTGAAAACAGGGATAACAGAACCCTTCACTAATACAATAACATACCATAAACAAGTGATCATAACCTAAAACTATTCTCTAATAAAATCAGGGCCACTTAAAGATGATCATAAATCAACAAATTTAATAATAAAAAATCATTCAAAAACAGCAAACCATACTCTGTGTCAGTCCTAATAATTACCATTTTTTTTTCCAAACATGAAAAGATTTTAAAAATGCAGTTCTGTATAAAGTGTAAGCAGTACACAGCATTTATCACCCAGGATAATGTATTACCAACTCTATTTCTGTATGCACTTAATTCTAATAGATAATTCCTGTTGCACGGAAAATGTGACCAGCATACTAGAGCCTTTGTCTTCTGTTGCCAGTGTAATTTCCCTGGTTCTGACACAGTATAAGCAGCTCACAAAATCCACCTAAATCAGCATGTACTATGTCTTTACTCGGTCACGTAACTATGTCCTGCATCTGCTGGAGATAGACATCTGTGATAAAACTAAGTCTTGTTAATAAAGCCTAAAGGTAAAACACATACTGAATTTGGTATAAGCACTTGTTCAGGTAGGACAGAATACATATCCGTTTTGTTGTGTGCATGGTCTATTCCTCATTTTTTTCAGTTTCTGACAACAATAACAGCATTTATTTTCTGCTAGGTGCTGCCTCGGCACTTTAGATACATAAACTCACTTCCTTCTACTTCTTGGCACCTCCTTACACAGTTAAGGAAGGCGGAGGCGGAGAGGGCTCACTAATGTACCCGAGGTAGCCAAGGTTACAGAGCTGAACCAAGGGATTATGTTTTACTTCGTTCTAAATCTTACCTGCTTTCACTGGCCTGGCCCCTACTGAAAAATTCAGGCAAAACAAAAAGATAAGCAGACATTGAAAGGACAATCATTTCCCAATCCGGCCGTCCTGGTAAGTTACAGACATGTGTTTCCAAGTGGTAATATGAAAGTAAGTTTCCGGAAGAGTCGCCCTTAGTTTCTCCCCTGTCTACATAATGAGGACCCCTGTCTATAATGAGGAAGAATGAATCTGACCAAGCCAGCACTGCTTTCTACTTGCCTCCCTACTGAGTCAGCCTATTCACGGCCAGAAAGCCAATCCTCCTGCAGGCTTTTGCTTCAATTCAGGTAGAGCAGTGAAGTTTGAAAGTGCCTCAAGCAGAGCCAACAGTTCTCTGATCCTTTACAGTATCAAACTCTGCAATTGTGTGTCCTAGCAGCCATGCTAGAATGAGGTCAATTACTACAGGCACTCACTAGACTTTCCCTTTTCTCCACCCCCAGTGTTCAGACTCTTCCCAGCACTTGCTCAGAACCGCTGTTAGCCTTTTCCCCTTGGTTTTACTGCCCCTACACTTATGTTATTCTTCCCCATGGGTTCTTATGAAGAAAATTGAAGGTCTGAGAGGAGAAAAGTAAAAAAAAAAAAATACATATATATACACATACATATATATTAAATTCAGTGAAAATTCGAGAGGTTCTTGCATTAAGTCACTTTTTTTTTTCAAAATTCTTTAATTTTTTTTTTTTTAATTTATTTGAGAGTGAGTGAGCAAGCATGAGCAGGGGTTGTGGTGGGGGGAGAAGAGGGAGAGGGAAAAGCAGACACCCCGTCCCCACCCCTGCTGAGCGGAGAAACCAACACAGGGCTCAATTCCAGGATCCCTAGATCATGATCTTAGCTGAAGATAGATGCTTAACTGACTGAGCCACCCAGGTACCCCTTAAGTCACTATTTAAACAGATACATGGTTCTTTTCATTTCAAAAGAACCAAGCATTAAACTACAATGAATATGGCCTCAATATAACAAAGAAATAAACACACATATGTCATTAACAATGAAGGTCTTCAATTCCAAGCATCCCCCTTTTCTTTCCTATCCACTTATTTCTAACTATACTATCCGACTCTAACCATGTAATTAACTATTTCTCAAAATCCACTTCTCAGAAGTGAAATATTAGGAAGAACATTAGCCTTAGACACCTGAGACCCGGGGCACTTGGGTGGCTCAGTGGGTTAAGCCGCTGCCTTCGGCTCAGGTCATGATCTCAGGGTCCTGGGATTGAGCCCCACATCGGGCTCTCCGCTCAGCAGGGAGCCTGCTTCCCCCTTTCTCTCTCTGCCTGCCTCTCTGCCTATTGTGATCTCTCTTTCTGTCAAATAAATAAATAAAATCTTTTAAAAAATTAAAAAAAAAAATAGACACCTGAGACCCAGTTCCTAGAACACCACCATCACTTAAGAAATGATGTCACTGAAGTTTTGTTTATTATCTGTAAAACAAAGGCAATCCCACCAAAATACCCCCTAAAGCAACATGTCAGTACTAAGTAATCCAACCTTTCCCTTGACAGTAACTATTTTAAGCAGAGAAGTACTAAATCCATTGCCTTATGGAGAATTTTAAGTGGACAAGCAAAGTGAGGGGCATTAAGAAACAACTGGGAAAACAGCATACAGTGTAGGGTAACAGGAGCCTCGGGCTGACTTCATATAAACAATTTATTGCCACCTGTTTTTCAATGTTTACCCCAACACAGTCTTCAGATTAAATGTGATATAATGGCTCCTAGGTCAAACTCCTGAAAAACTAACAGTGATCCCAGTTCAATATCAAAATGATTGTTCAACAACAAAGTAGCCAAAGAACACTAAAAAGACATCATACATTCTTACATCCAAAAGTCTCAAATTCTTATTCAAGTGGTCATTTCTAGTTTGTGTACACAGTGTTAGAATTTGTCTCCTCCTGAATATATACTCTGTTTTACATTATCTCATGTTACAGAAGAGGGAAGTAAGGTCTTAAAAAGCCACATGCAATGGTCATTGTCTGATGTTCTGCCAGATGATACCAACTTTCCATATTTGCAAACTGATTATAAATGTATACTATCCATCGAATAGAGAGAAGACCATTTTAGCTATACTTTAGGTTCACCAGTAAATGCATAACTATAAAACCAGATATAAATCAAATCATATTTACCATTGTCTCAGGTTCTTTCAAAAGTGCATTTGCACAGGAGGAAAACATATCCAAAGACATGGCCTTAAGATATAAAGAGTAGGCACCAAACTTTTTGAAAACTTTAGTATTTAGTATTTATTTAATCTAACATTTAATCAGAAAAAAATATTAACACTACTACTCAGTCAACAACGATCCAGAAAAACAGTGTAAGAGAAACTGTAGTCATTGCCAGGATATATAAAAAGAGGATCTAACAAGCAGTGAAATACCTCTTATCTGCAGAATCTGTAGAGGGAACAAAATAAAATGCTTTCTGTGAACACTGAGATGGACTACCAAAATGTGTCCAAGTCTAACAAGGTGAAGGTGATGGCAGCAAAATGGCAAAGTAAACAGCTCCATGGTCCCACATGCAATCCCCTATAGTACCTGTAGTACCTTTAGTTGAAAAACACACACCAACTATCAGAACCAACTTTATCAGAACTCTGGTCAACAAAGATTTAAGCAATCAACTGAACACTGAATAAAAGAAAAGTCAACAACTCTGTTATAACCTATCTGGGGGCCACCTGAAGGACTTACACAAGGGATAGTCTTTGTTTCACTAATCCAGTCACCCAAGCTGGAGAAGTGGCTGGCACTGCTCAACACATGGCAAGGTAGAGTAACAATCTGCAGATACCTGAAGTAAAAAATTACAACTGAAACATAAAAAAGACTACCCAAGGTCTAGGAGGAAAATTCACAAAGAGAGCCTCTTTGGGAAATTAGGGCAGTCAAAAGCACCCCTCTATCTGAGGAAATTTAGAAAGCTGCAGGTATGTCCAGAGTAGGAGGCATGCTCAGAGGGAACCATAAGCTTTCACCTCATGCTGAATGCTAGACTAGTTCCAAGTCTGGCTGACTTATGAAAATAGACACCAGCACAGAGCCAATCTGCAAAGAATCAGAGGGGTTTGCTTGTTTTTTAGCTTCTGGTATTCAAGAAAATCTCTGTGAAAACACTAGCTGAACAAATGTTAAGAAATTGAGACTTCAGTGACCATACAGGACAAGGAATACAATCCCTGCAAAAATATTTGTTAAAAGTCACTAGATACAAAAAATAATGTTGCCTTCCACAATTAAAAAAAAAAAAAAGAAAAGAAAAAGAAACAAAAAGAGGGGAGGGGGAGAATCTGATTTCCAGAGATACAACATTATAAACATCAAATTCGAATGTCCATTTTCCAATTAAAAAAATAAAAAGGCATGAAAAGAAAACAAAAGGTATGGTCCATTCAAAGAAACAAAATAAACTGACAGAAAAAGTCTCTGAGAAAGCCTAATATTGGAAATACCTTGAGACAAATGAAAACAAAAACAAAACATATCAGAACTTATGGGAAACAGCAAAAGCAGTGCTCAGAAGGAAATTTATAGCTATAATGCCTGCATGAAAGAAGATGAATGATCTCAAATCAATGACCTAACTTTGTACCGTAAGTTTAAAAAAACAAAACAAAAAACAAAATAAAACAAACAAAGAAACAAAAAACTAAAACAAAAGCTAGCAGAAGGAAGATAATAATAACTATTAGGGAGGAGATCAATGAAATAGAGAAAAACAATAAAGAAAATCAATGAAAACCAAAGTGGCTTCTTTGAAAAGATGAACAAAATTGACAAACCTGTAGCTAGACTTACTGAGAATAAAGAGAAAAGACTCATTAACCTAAATCAGAAGTGAAAATGGAGACATACTACTGAACTTGAAGAAATAAAAAGAATTGCAAAAGAATTCTATGAACTACACATCAAATTAGTTAACCTAAATGAAATGGACAGATTCCTGGAAATGTACAAATTATTTAAACTGACTCAAGAAGAAAAAGAAAAATCTCAACAAAGCTATATAACAAAGAAGAAGCCCAGGATCAGAGAGCGTCACTGGTGACCACACTTTTAAAGAATTAACACCAATCCTTTTCAAACCTTCCAAAGAGGAGAAGACGAGGGAACACTTTTCAATTCATTCTATCAGGCTGCAATATACTGATACCAAAGCCAGAAAAAGATCACAAGAAAATTAAAAAACAACATCCCTAATGAACATATGCAGAAAACCCTTAATAAAATGCTAACAAACTGAATCCAATAATATATTTAAAAAATTTTATCCACCAGGACCTACTGGGATTTATTCTGGAATGCAAAAATCATTCAGTATATGAAGAAAGTGAAAGAACTACCCACAGAATGGGAAAAAGTATTTCTAAATCATATATTGTTATGGGACTGATATCAAAATATATAAAGAACTTCTACAACTAAACCACAAACAGATAAGCCAGTGAAGTGGATAAAATGAATAGACACTTCCCCCAAAGAAGGTATATAAATGCCTAACAAGTGCATTAGATGCTCATCACCACCACTCATTGGGGAAATGCAAGTCAAAACCACAATGGGATATCTTCATATCTAACCAGGTTGCTTATGATGAGAAAAATGGAAAATAAGTTTTGGTAAGGATGTGGAAAAATCAGAAGACTTGCACACTGCTGGTGGGAATGTACTTAACGCCAATGTAAAATAGTGCAACTACTGAGGAAAACAGTTTGGCAGTTACTCAAAAAGTTAAACAGAATCATCATATGATCCAGCAATTCTATGCCTAGGTATGCACCCAAAAGCAGTGCAAGCAAGAACCCAAACAGGTATTTGTATACCAGCATTTATAACAGCATTATCCATAAAAGCCAAAAGGTAGAAACAACCCAAATGTCCATCAACTGACAAGCAGATAAATACAACACTGTGTATGTCTATATAGTGAATTATTATTCAGTTTTAAGAAGGAATGCAATTCTGACACATGCTATATAAGATAGAGGAACCTTAAGAAATATGCTAAGTGAAATAAGCCAGACACAAAATGATAAATGTATGATTCTACTTATAAGAGGTACCTAGAACAGACCAACACATAAAGACAAGGAGAAGAGGTAACCAGGGACTGGAAAAAAGGAGCATTAGGTAATTATTGTTGAATAGATACGAAGGTTCTTTTTGGCATGATGAAAAAGTTCTGGAGATGGATGGTGGTACTGATTATACAACACTGTGGATGTATGAACTGTACACTTTAAAAATGGTTAAGATGGTAAAACTTGTTACACATATTTTACTACAATAAAAAATACATACATGGGAATGCAAGCTGGTGCAGCCACTCTGGAAAACAGCATGGAGGTTCCTCAAAATGTTGAAAATAGAACTGCCCTATGACCCAGTAATTGCACTACTGGGTATTTACCCTAAAGATACAAACGTAGTGATCCAAAGGGGGGCACGTGCACCCGAATGTTTATAGCAGCAATGTCCACAATAGCCAAACTATGGAAAGAACCTAGATGTCTGTCAACAGATGAATGGATCAAGAAGATGTGGTATATATACACAATGGAATACTATGCAGCCATCAAAAGAAATGAAATCTTCCCATTTGCGACAACATGGATGGAACTAGAGCGTATCATGCTTAGCGAAATAAGTCAAGCAGAGAAAGACAACTATCATATGATCTCCCTGATATGAGTAAGTGGCGATGCAACATGGGGGCTTAAGTGGGTAGGAGAAGAATAAATGAAACAAGATGGGATTGGGAGGGAGACAAACCATAAGTGACTCTTAATCTCACAAAACAAACTGAGGGTTGCTGGGGGGAGGGGTGTTGGCAGAAGGGGATGGGATTATGGACATTGGGGAGGGTATGTGCTTTGGTGAATGCTGTGAAGTGTGTAAACCTGGTGATTCACAGACCTGTACCCCTGGGGATAAAAATATATGTTTATAAAAAATAAAAAATTAAAAAAAATACATACAGTCACAATGGTTATTTACATTATGCATATTTATCACAATGATAAAAATCTTAAATGGTTAATATAGATTTTATGTTCATATATTTTGCCACAATAACTTTTTTAATGTAGAAGCAGAGCAACAAAACAGAATCTATATGATCTCACAGATGTATGTAATAAAATTTCTCCTGTAGAAGCATGAAAATAGACTGCAATTTCTAATTGGATATGATGTTAGATCTGGGTGACTAGTGAGTGTCCCAAGAAGTCTTAAACAAGAGTGACTTAACCAAGCTCCTGGCCCTTAGATAATGTCTTATACTAAACAAAGAATTACTTATAGTGCCAGCATACTGATGTATGCAGTCCTTCAAAATGTCACAACAGAATTATCATAGGACCCAGCAAGTCCACTCCTAGGTGACATGACCAACAGAAATAAAAATACAATCCGTACAAAAACCTAACACACTATTCATAGCAGTCAGATAGTGGAAACTAACCCAAATGTCCATCAACTGATAGATGGATAAACAAACTAGTAAATCCAGACAATGAACTATTATTCTGCCATAAATGAAATGGACTGCTGATAGAGACTACTCTACAGATGATCCTTGAAACAATATGTGTAAGTGAAAGAAGCCAGTCAGAAAAGACAATATATTCTAAGTATGGTAGGATTCTATCCATATGAAATGTCCAGAACTCTATAGAGACAGGCAGTATGTTCATGGTTCCAAGGGGCTGGGGAGAAGGGAAAATGGGAAGTAACTGACAATGAATGGACACGGGGTTTCTTTTTGGAGGGATGAAAAATGTTCCAAAATTAGATAGTGGTGATGGTTGCACAACTCTGTGACTATATTAAAAACATGGAATTATACCCTTTAAAGTGGGGAAATTTTATGGTTGCCTATTACATCTTAAGCTGCTAAAAATAAATGCTGCTTTTTGACATTCTGATCCTCATATCTCAAGTGCTGAAGCAAAGTCTCAGTGGAGAAAAACAATAGCATCTATATACACAATGCTTCTCAAAACCCGTTTGTATTTTAAGTCTCTGCAATGTTAGAAAATATTCCTAGATTTGAATAATTTACAGAGGAACATACGTATTAACCTCAACTGTGACAACAGAATAGTAACATTCTGTTCCATCACCCTTCATAACGGCTTTTCCAACTTAAGGATTAGGTTAGCAACTTTGAATTCTTGACTCTAGTTTAGAAATTACAAGGAAAATTTGAGAAAATACTGTGTCCTCTTCATATGCGTTATTCTTGAGTTGCTGAAGTCTGTATTATTAAAAATGTCACATGTCTTGTGCACACAGAAGAGCATGAGTAAGAAAGGACTGCAGGAGTATGGCTCATTGCAGAGGTTAACTCTACACAGGGCACCTGAGAACAAAAACTGCCATTAAGAATTCAGGTGGTGGGGCGCCTGGGTGGCTCAGTGGGTTAAGCCGCTGCCTTCGGCTCAGGTCATGATCTCAGAGTCCTGGGATCGAGCTCCACATCGGGCTCTCTGCTCAGCAGGGAGCCTGCTTCCTCCTCTCTCTCTGCCTGCCTCTCTGCCTGCTTGTGATCTCCGTCTGTCAAATAAATAAATAAAATCTTTAAAAAAAAAAAAGAATTCAGGTGGTTCTACAATTAAGGGCGCACACAAGCCCACATGAACACACACACACAAAGATAGATGCACAGGCACATACAGAGAGCTAATTCAAAAAATGGTTTGCGGGTGGGGTTATCAGTCTGGGACACTTTACCTCTCACAACAGATTATCAGAAATTAAGGGCTGTGGCCCTCAAAATGCCATTCTTTCACTACACAGCACATACTTTAGGTCAGTCTGACCACCTTCGTGAGTTTTCTCCTCCACATTATACTTTCACACCAGTACACTTTCTCAACAATAGAGCTTCTCATGGAAGTCACCAGATTATCGCAGTGGTATTCAACTCCTGATCTGAGTGCTTTCCACACACTTATGCCTACCTCCCAAATAAAATGGGTTTGGTTGACTATAGCTGAGGATGACAAGACAGAAAGGACAGGAGGATTTTTTTTCTTTTTCAAACCGTAGAAAATGCTTCCACATAAATCAATTTTAAATTTCAAAGCTTTTCTTTTCCTTTACTCCATGGCTGCCTCTAGCTATGTTTGCCTACTCAGCAGGAGCAAAAGCCAGAATGCAGGCAGGCTCCAAAGAAAAATATCCAGAATAAAACACTACAAAAGACTCATGGGGGAAAACGTTTACTTTAACAAAGCAAAACCAGAAGGAGGATTCCTGCAAGCAGTCTGCCAACAATAGAATTGTTTTAAGTCATGTATTTAATTAATTATACAGAATTTCTTCTCTGGTATTTAAGTTATTAACATATCTGTAATTTCCATTCACCTAATTCCTGGGCCAAAAGGTAGGCTTTAAAAATGTAACAGCTTCCAGAGAATATACGTGTGTTTCCAAAAGATGGCACAACATTGTGAGAATGTGATTCTGGAGCCAGACCAGCTAAATCTGAATCTCTTACTAAGCTCTATGACACTGGGCAAGTTCCTCACTTCTCAGGGCTTCAGTTTCCACATCTCTAAAATGGGGATAACAGTACTTACCTCACAGGGTTGCTATGAGGATTCAGTAAGTAATACACACGTAAAGCACTTAATGCCCTGCACTTAAGAGACCCTCAATGTAAGTTAGTCATCGTGATGGCAATTTTTCCAGTTATGTATACCAATTAAGGACAATGACCCTTCCTTGCCACTTCCCTGATGAAGCAGAGTCTTCCTTTACTCAGCCAACCCTCATCAGTCCTTTTAACGCCCAAGGCCTCCAGAGAACTAATGAGTGATCACCAGTATAAACAGCAATGTAGTTATGATGCAACCACAGTCACTACTAGAATAATTCTACTCATAAGTCACTCTGGTATCTAGTAAATTGATAGCACATAGGGGAAAAAAGAGAGGGGAGGGTATGAATGCAGCACTTTCCTAAGGATGGTGATTTGGGATGAGGAGGGTACTTTCACTTTTTTTTAAATATATATCGGTATTTTTGTCTGACTTGTTTATAGTATTTTTTGTTTAAAAATGTAAAGTTTCAAATTAAAACAACTACTAACCAGGTACTAGGTACAGTTTAAAACATATCTCTATAAATCCTATTCTACATGTAGTTCTTCTGAAGGCTTTGATGGAACAAAATAATTACAGCTGTCAATTTTCCTCTCGGTGGATGCGAAATGAAGAGGGAACCTGAGCTTGCGTTAGGAACACGTGCAGGAATTCCAATCACTTCCTCTCCAGCAGTAAGTCACTCCTCTCTCTACCAGATGGCAAGTGACACTCCAACAAAACCCACATATTTAAAACAAGTGTAGAAATGTTTATTGTACATTGCTCTCCAAAGCAGCTGCTCAAGAGAATGTACTCGTGCCACAATAAGGAAATCAAAGTGTATGTCCAACTAATGAAATCTTTTACGAGCCACGCACTGCACAGACTCCAACACTGGTAGCTGCCAGCTGCTGCCTAAATACTATTTTCCAACATCTTCTGAAGGCTAGTAGTTACTCAAATAGATTTTTAAAAGAAAATGAATGCAAAATATTATAATTATTAGAAGATTATTATAATTAGACATTCTGTTCCTTCCTTTGATTCAAGGAACAAAGCGGATGTGACTATAGCTGAGAACACAAAGTGCCTTCATTTGGTTGCTTATTAATCCATTGAGGTTACACTGACTTACAGGGTAGAGACCCTGCCCTTAGCCTTCCAATTCCCACTCTCACCTACAGTCAGTCTCCTGAGCAAGTCCCAAAGCTCTCTCCATTAGCTCCCTTCCTTCCCACTCTCCAGTGAGGCAGAAGAGAAAGAACCACCACAGGCTCTTTCCACCTCTCAAACACCTCAAAGCCACATTCTAGAAAGGAGAATACTTAACCAAAGTTCTACAGTAATTTGTAAGTATTAGGATCCCCTTCCTACTTTTTAAACTGAGTGACAATTGATTTTACTGAAATACAGGAGTTAAAAGGGAATAGAATTTGTTTGCAAGATCTAGTCCTCAGATCCCTCTGTAGTAGGTTCTCAAAAAAATTTTTTTTGAACTTTGACTATCTACTTGAAGATCATTATTTCACATTGAAAGCAACACAGGATTATTAAAACCTTGTCCAGTATGTTTTCCTTGCCTACCAGACCAATGACATCTCAACATAATCACTGTACCTTCAGCAGTCTGTCAACAGTATCTATCAACAGCGCTCATCAGCATTTTTCATGATCTTTTCTGACTGCTGAGATAGCATTACGCCACTACAAAAATACAGGTTTGCAACTTCGTCCTTCTCAAAAAATTAGAGAAGAGCTGTTTGCCTTTAAAGCCTGACAGATTAATATTAATTTCTGACCCCCGAGAGAGGGGCTGCATAATGCACTATTCCAAAGGTTTAAAAAATGACCAACCTTGTAGAACTCATTTTACAAGGTTTCCAACTTGTATGCCCAGTGTTTCCAAACTGATCGTATCACTGCTCTACATACTTAGCTTCTTTTTTTTTTTTTTAAAGATTTTATTTATTTATTTGACAGAGAGAAATTACAAGTACACTGAGAGGCAGGCAGAGAGAGAGAGAGAGAAGGAAGCAGGCTCCCTGCTGAGCAGAGAGCCCCATGCGGGACTCGATCCCAGGACCCTGAGATCATGACCTGAGCCGAAGGCAGCGGCTTAACCCACTGAGCCACCCAGGCACCCCCATACTTAGCTTCTTTAAAGCACTTTAATAAGCTATCCGATTTCAAAAAATTGAAGCATCTCATAACTAAAATAAATCTGAGAAATGATGTAAATCCAATTGACCAACATGTCTAAATCTTGTTCTGACGCTTATAATTGTCTTAAGATTAACAATATAAGGGCTGCCTGGGTGGCTCATTTGATTAGGCATCTGCTTTCGGCTCAGGTCATGTTACCAGGGTCATGGGATCGAGACCCACACTGGGCTCCCTGCTCAGTGGGGAGTTTGCTTCTCCTCTCCCTCTGGCCTTCCTCTCCACTTGTGCCCTCTCTATCTCAAAGAAATAAATAAAAATCTTTTAAAAATTAATAAAATAGGTACTCTCATTTTCAATTTACAGAATCAGAAACTGAGGGTAAGCTGAGTACACTGGCCTAACATGGTAGATGATAAGCAAGCGTCAGGTATATTTACTATGTCAAGAATAAATTCCCCCAAAAGAAAACTTAAGCATGATATTGATACTTGGAAGGGTAAGAAATGGTTTCAATATAAGCTGGTAAACTGGCAATTTTACTCTGTTATCCCTTTACTGATTAAATAAATGTATATACTTTTATAAAAACTTATGTCAAACCAAATTTCTCATCAAAGTCTATTCTGAAACATTCAGGTACTGTCCCACAGAACTCCCTGCCATCCCCAAATCCAAGACTATTTAAAAACCGGGGTGAGAAGGCAGATGCATTCGACCCCCTGGGTGTCATGGAGCCACACAGCATTGCACCCACTGGGACCGAGCTCCACAAGCAATCAGTGCATCATGGTAAGGTGTACCTCTCTCAAAGAAAACCCCCATACAGCCTCTGAATTGGAGTAAGAGACCTCCTCTGGCCGTCTTCTTGGTTACTATTTTTAGGCAGTTCAACCCTAGGCAAAGTCTGGCACCACTGGCAACAAGATGTTACTGCTGGCAGCACGATGGACTCCAGCTGCTCCACTGGCAGCCACTTTCAGCATGGCCAAGGCTAAGAGAAGATGGAGAGGAGGAAAGGGCAACTCCCACAGAGCAAACACGCCATGTGTGTCAGATACGATGCCAACATCATCTCCTCCAAACCCTGAATAACCCTACCAGAGAGGCGGAGTTCTCATTCCACCAGTGGGCAAACTATGGCTCTGAGAACCCAGGATTCTGTTACAAAGCCTAAGCCTATGGCACGACAGAAACGAGAGAAAGGCATTATCTACACAGGATTAAAGTAATGCATAACGAAGCCCTACCAATCTGCTCTGGTTACAGCATGAAGCTGCAGACTGACCTATTTCATAACCTTCATTACAGCATATTGTCATCAACATCTAATACCCTTATCTGAAGAGTGACCTATACACACACGGAGTATTCTTAAACTGACGATGAAAGAGAATTTTAAAACTCACTATGCTAAAGGCCTGGGTGTCACAGGTTGAACTGTGTACCTTCAAAAGACATGTTGAGTCCTAACCACCAGGATCTCAAAATATGACCTATTTGGACCAGGGTAGTTGCAAATGTGATACGTGAAGATGGGGTCATACTAGAGTAGGCTGGGCTCTAACCCAATGACTGATGTCCTTATAAGGAAAGGAAAAATTTGGACCCAGAAATAGAGGGAAGAATACCATGTGACAATGAAAGCAGGTAACAAAGTTATACAGTTGGAGGTTGAGGACTGGCTGCTGCCCCCAGGAGCTAGGAATAGACAAGGACCCATTCCAGCCAGGCTCAGGAGGATCAGGGCCCTTCTGACACCTTGGTTCCAGACTTGTCTGCAGAAAGGTGAGAGAATAAGTTCCTGTTGTCTGCAGCCACCCAGTTTGTGATACTTTGTCTCAGCAGTCTTAGGAAGAAACTAATTCAATGGTCTACCATAGATTCCAAGATACCACCCAACTGAGGGCTCTCTGACATAAAAAGCCTGAAGTCCGTAGTCGTTCTGTACCGTGAACTACACAGAACTGATCCCATCATACTTTGTTTTATGATAGAGGCAAGAGATCAGGGCATAGCACAGACAGTCGGGTACTAGGCCAGAGGCTGGGTGGAAGCTGGGTGTTCCAATCAACAGGCAGCAGCAGGAAACCACCCTATGAAGAAAGAAGTTAATCTAATTGACACTATTACTCACTGAAAACAGGCCACAGACATGTATTCTGGTCAAATCAATAATTTCGCATGTTCAACAATTGATCAGTCTACTCTGGTATAATCTTTTGAAAGTTTATCAGCTCTGAGATTGACCTGCAGCAACCTCAATAATATTATAAACTTTGCAAAATTACAAATGGGCCAAAAAATTAATGTATTAAAAATGGATGACTTCATTTAATCGTCTTACTTCTGTGACTTCAGGTGGCCAACAAGCACTTATGAAAGAGTATAACCAAAAAGAAACTTTAGTACATACACATTAAACTTGGGGGAGGAAAAAAGGATGCAAAATTTCCCAAGCATTAAAAAAAAAAAACCTACTAAAAAAAGAAGAAAAAATTTTTAAAGATTGTATTTATTTGACAGAGCATGCGTGCACAAGCAGGGAAACAGCAGAGGGAACTGCAGAGGAAGAGAGAGAACAGGCTCCCCACTGGACAGGGAGTCAGATGTGAAGCTCAATCCCAGGACCAGGGGTCATGACCAGAGCCGAAGGCAGACGCTTAACCAGCTGAGTCACCCAGGCACACCAAACATGAATTTTTAAGTACTAACATCTGAAAAGTTAAAAATAATAAGAAATGAGAAGAGCTTGGGTCAAATAGAAAACTTCTAGTTTTACTGTCATTTAGGCTATAAATAAAATTGAGACAAAGCCCTTAAAGAAAATTGCTAAAGTAAACACTTCCTTCTTTAATTCTCCATTTTCTGACTGGCTTTGGTTCTGTCTGAGCCCACAGGAGTCCAGTAGCCAAAAGACAGGCATCAGGCTGGAGAAAACCCAAACAATGCTGATAGGACTACAAGTTAACAGATGCCTCTTTCATAAAAAAACAAATAACTGATTATTAACTTACTAATTCCTACTGGACACCTAGACTTTAGCCACCAAACACAGAAAACAAAATAAGCCACTGCATACTTCTAGTTCATTTAAGATTTCAAAGGCAACCAATTCAAACCAACCACCTGAGCCAACCAGACCCTAAGCAACGGTCACAAGCAAACCCAAGTTCGCAGCCTTAGAATGAAGATATTTCATATGTGTGTGCACGTGTGTGTACTTAGACTTATATTTGCATCACCTGGTGCTGAAGTCCCCTTCAACACCACTGAAGCCCAAATCAGGCTGCATGTTCAGAGACTCCTTTTCATACGCATCTTCCGATGTACTCATATCTATCATTCAGTTGCATGTGGCTTAGTTGCCCTGTGTCAACACCATGTAATACTTTATTTAATGCCAGGTTTGTTTATTCTTTAAAACAAGCAGCACACTTTACTATATGGAAATTTCTTTGCAAAAAAAATAAGTACGAATTAGACATAGAACCTATTCTTCAAGGACTAAGGGAGAGAAGAACAAATTATAAATAAGATAAAAAATCAAAATTCTAAATACCAAAAGCACTTTCCCTATCAAAGTTCACAGTCAAGAATCTGGACAGACCTGAATCCATTTTCACGGAAGAGGTAACAATTAAAAGAGATAATAAAAAATTGCTAGAATTTGAACAGAACAACACAAAGGGCTGACAAGGTGGGGGTTTCTCAACATTGGTTCTCTAAGTTTTAGACTTACATACTTAACTCTTTGTTGCAGAGAACTGTCCTGTGCAACTGCAGAATCTTTAGTAGCATCCTTTGTTTCAACCCCCTTGATGCCAGCAGTACTTTCCAGCTGTGATAACCAAAAAGTCTCCAAGATACGATTTAAAAGTTTGGGGTATGTTCTGTGACTGAAGAAGGGCCACCGAAGATCTTCGATCCAGCCGTAGCAGATTCAGAGAAGTAAGATCTGTCAATAATGTTGTTTGCAAAGGTTGCAAAATGGCTGGTTAACATCCTTCTTTGCTGAGAGGATTTTGGAGGGTTGCAACATAGTTAAACCATTTATACACAAATATTCTGCTTATCAACTGAAGGGTGATGAGCTCTTTTTCCATCAAAAGTTTATACGTGCATGATAGTATTTTACAGTAAATTTATTTTTTTTTTAAGAATCTCTTTTTAAAGAATCTACTTTTTTTTAAAGTAATCTCTATACTCCAGTGTGGGACTCAAACCTACAACCCCAAGATCAAGAGTCACATGCTCCAGTGACCAAGCCAGCCAGGTGCCGCAATATTTTTTTCTTAAAAAAACCTCACATTTTAGATTTTTTTGGTGCTAGATGTTTCTGACTTTTATATCAGAAAACATGCCTGCCTAACGTTATTCTTGAATATACATAACCCAAGTTTTATACCAGCATTTATCAAAGGTAAATAAATTACAAAGTGACTATCGTTTTCTCCTTGGCTTCACTTACAATAAGAACAGGCATTTATGGACATTGGGGAAGGTATGTGTTATGGTGAGTGCTATGAATTGTGTAAACTAATGAACCACAAACCTGTACCCCTGAAACAAATAATACAACATATGTTAATAAAAAAGAACATATTAATACATATTTATAACTATTTTAGCATTATTATATCTTTATTTGGAGAATTTACTATGAACACCTAAGCAAGGTACTTTGATAGGTATAGAAAGAGGGTTGGATAACCAATAAAGGAGGAAAATTTGGCCAGGTAGAACAACTTATCGATGATAAGAACAGTCCTCAATACTCTGGGCCAGGTAGAAAAAGCTGTAAATATCAAACACTTATTTAGTGAGCACTTACCAAGTGCTATTCTCAGACTTCACATGTATTTGCTACTAATTCTAAACCTTCATAAAACTGTTCCTAATCTTTATACCCAAAATAAGCAGTATTCTACCTATGAGGGAACTCAGAAATAGAGAGGTTAAATAATTGCCCAAGTTTGTCTGAGGTAAG
This sequence comes from Mustela putorius furo, assembly GCF_011764305.1. Lineage (NCBI taxonomy): Eukaryota > Metazoa > Chordata > Mammalia > Carnivora > Mustelidae > Mustela > Mustela putorius. Next base: position 19,188,859 of record NW_025421325.1, read on the forward strand.
CTTGAAACCAATCACATGGGCTCTAGAAGGCATGCTCTGAAAGCTTTACTGACACCCTCAGCCCTCATTAGGCAGTGCTGAGCCTCATGCCCATAGGTCATGCCATAGGAGGAAGAATTTGGAAAAGTACTCTTTTGATTTAAAATACTACCCACTTTTTACTGGAGTAATTTCAGATTTCATAACACTGGGGTACTCTTTTTCAAATTTGACATTACAGGTGTCACCATGGAAGATAACAGTAGGATTAACTTTATACCTATCAATGATCACACTGTGTTATGGACATGACCAATTTTTAAATATTTTTAGGTAAGACAAGTAAGACTAGTTGCCAGCTGGACAGTCTGGCTAAAACACTAATAAGACATATGCCATAGCTGAACGGGATGGCGAGGACAGCATCAGTATTGTTTTTGGTTTTTAAACTGGCAACAGTCCTGGATGAGGAAGAAAAAAAGATTTTGTTTGTTCATTTGTTTCTACGCTTTAAGTTGTAAGCCTAGAAAAAAAATGAAAATATCTGAAAGGTTTGTTGATTTTATTTTTAACTGTGGCAAAATACACTTAACATAAAATTTACCACCTTAACCATTTTTAAGTGTACAGCAGTGTGAAATATATTCATGGTGCTGTGCAACCACCACCCATCCACAGAACTCTCTTCATCTTCCCAAACTGAAAGTGTACCTAATTTCCTATTCCTCCTCCCCCCCAAGCTCTTAACCACTCTAGGTTCTTCACAGAATTGGAATCAGATAGTATCCGTCCTTTTGTTACTGGCTTATGTCACTTAGGATAATGTCCGCAAGGTTCGTCCACGTTGTAGCATGTGTCAGCTTTTCCTTCCTTTGTCAGGCTGAGTAATGTCAGGCTGAGTAATATTCTATGTACATGCTACATTTTCCTTATCCATTCATCCATCCATGGACATTGGGACTGCTTCCATCTTTGGCTATTATAAATAACACTGCTATGAACATAGGTGTACAAATCTCTCTTCGAGTCCCTGTATTCAGTTCTTTTGGGTATATAATGTAATTGCTCAATCACATATAAATCTACATTTAATTTTCTAAGGAGCCATCATACTATTTTCCATATGGTTGCACTATTTTATATTCCCAAGAGCACACAAGGGTCCCAGTTTCTCCACATCCTCACCAATACTTGTCATTTGCTTCATTGTTATCTTTATTGGTTTTGTGTTTGTTTGTTTTGTTTTTTTTTACTGTAGCTATTCTTTTTTTTTTTAATATTTTATTTGTTTATTTGACAGAGAGCTAGAGAGAGAGCACAAGTAAGCAGAGCGGCAGGGAGAGGGGGAGAGAGAGAAGCAGGCTATCTGCTGAGCAGGGTGCCCGATGTGGGGCTCGATCCCAGGACCCTGGAATCATGACCCGAGCCGAAGGCAGCTGCCCAACCAACTGAGCCACCCGGGCGCCCCTACTGTAGCTATTCTAATGGGTGTGAGGTGTTATTTGTTGTTTTTCTTAATCATATTCAAGATTATATCTGTGTCAATCGAGAATATTATGTGAATTCATTGTTTATTTGGCCTTGACAAGAGTTCCCTAAGATCTGTGTTAACATTACTATAATGCCACTAAGTATTATTTTGCAGAGTCCACCCAAAAGTGAACGTATGAATTAAAAACTGAAAAGGCTTATGAGTAAGCTTTTAAACACTGTGTAAGCACGATAACATCTGCAGCAGTATTACATTCTAGAATGCATGGATATGACAGTACTTATTTTGATCAAGCTCAGACAGAGTCACCCAGTGGCTTTTATACAATACTGGGGAATCAGGTCTGTTTGCAATCTGGGTAATATCACTTGGCTACAATGGACAAAATAGTGGGAGGAAAAAACTAAACCAATTCCAGATAATATAAATAAATATACTGAAAGTATTAAAATTATATTAATAAGATCAACAGGACAGAAATTTTATCTCACATAATGCGCAGCTGACCTGTAACACCATATATAGCTTCTGCTAAAGGTTTTAGTGTATAGTTTTTATTCTAATTCTAATTTGCAGTTTTATCACTCAAGTATAATAGTCTGAGAAGATATTAATTACTTAGCCATACAGGTGACAGATGCTGGCTTTGTAAGAAAAACAAGGAACTTTATCTAGACTCCCATACAATCTCAACAGGTGGTAATATTATGTGGAGGAACTTTAACTATAAAAAGCCTCTAAATGACCCATATATTAATTATAATATTATGTGGAGGAACTTTAACTATCAAAAAGCCTCTAAATGAAACATATATTAATTATTTTAATGTTTTAGTAACCTAATTTTTAAAGGCAGAATACTAGAGGGGCTTCTGGGTCAGTCAGTTAAGAGGCCAACTCCTGATTTTGCCTCAGGTCATGATCTCAGGGTCCTGGGATCCCCTGCATAGGGCTCTTTGCTAAGAGTGGAGTTTGGGATTGTCTCTCCCTCTCCTTTAGCCCTCCCCTGCTCACACTTGCTCTCTCTAAAATAAATAATAAATCTTTAAAAAAAGAATACCAGAAAATGTAACCTAAATAACATTTGGAATTAAAAGAATAAGTATCGTACACCAGTTGACTGTTAAACCTTCAATACCAGAGTAATAGGTTCTATCTTTAAAATATTTTATGGATTTCAATAAGAACTTATAAAACATACTGACACACTTTGATGAAAACATTTTAGTTGGAGTTTTACACTGAATTATATTTAGACACTTCAACAACTTTGTAAGGAATTTTTAGTTTTAATCCATCCCCAGTGGTTATTAACAAACAGAATCTAGAAATTTAGTAATATAAAGGTTTAGCATAAAATTCTAAATCTAAGCATGAATTTTACACATACATTTAGATCTCTACAATTAACAGATGAAAAACAAGTGGCTTTCAGGGGTTCTTATAGGGGAGCAGTGCCCAAAAAGTTCCCCCAAATTGGCAGGACATGGCTTTACTCACGTTGCATCAGCTATGCTCACTTACTGAGACCCCAAACTGTCCTAAATCAGAAGAACTATTTTTTAAAACTTGAAACACTGCCAAGGGTTAGATATAGGGCCCCAAAATTTTTTATTTAGTTTATGAGGACCATTTTTGCTTCAACTAAACTTCACCTGAAAAAACATTATTTAAAACTCTAGTTGAATTATTTCATTATATTTCAATTTAGTATATTTAATATGGATTATACTTAAAACATCTGAACTTAGTTATTTTTAAAGGTTAATTTAAATAGTTACTTATTTTACCTAACCAATTAAAGTAAGGGTTGGCTTGTTTTTATATGACCCTCAGGCTACAGATGGTTTTTACATTTTCTTTTGCATGCACCAATGACAGTTTATTGTGCTTTTTCGAATTTGTCTTTTTTTTTAATTTTTATTTATTTATTTTATTAACATATAATGTATTATTTGCCCCAGAGGTTCAGGTCTGTGAATCAACAGTCTCACACAATTCACAGCACTCAACATAGCACACACCCTCCCCAATGTCCATAACCTATCCAACCTATCCCTCCCTGCCCCCAGCACCCAGCAGCCCTCAGTTTATTGGTTTTTACATTTTTAAAGGGTGTAATGAGACAGAGGCCTGACATGCCTCACAAATCCTAAAATACTGAATTAAAACATAAATCAAAGTTCTAAAATTGTCTCTTCTATACTTTAATCAATATTAATTTACATCACACACACACACACCATTAATCTGAAGGATATCTGGTCTAAGCATAAAATTCTTTCTTTCTGAGTCTGTCAGCCCAAAAGTACGCTTCCTCTTCTGGGGTACAAAGCTGTTGCCTGGGCAGGGCTACATTTCCCAGCCTCCTCTGATGTGGTTACAGTCCCAGGGCTAGTTCTTCACAGGAGACTATCAAGCACAAGTGATATGTGTCACTTCAAGGTAGGGCTTTTAGGAAGGAATTATGCTTTCTCCATATTCTCTATCCTTTCACTGGCTCAATGCTGAGAAGATTGAGTCCCTAAAGGATGTCAAAGCCACTATCAGTCAGGACCACCCACAGAAGACAATACATCTCTATTGTGTTAAGCCACTGAAATTTTTGTTACTACAGTTACTGAGGAAACAAGCTGTAACAGTCATTAACATAAATGTTGTATATTTGCTGCCTTTCACATTTAACTAACTTCTACTTAATTTAGAAATTCTCCCAATCATCCTTAAAAAAAAAAAAAAAACTCTATGAAAACAGAATGTTTATATTGCTGAAAGCCGTCTGTTTATTCTAGCCATCAGTCTTTTCCTTGACAACTGGCTACTGTTGCTTCTTTTTCTGTTTACTGTATGCTCAGATGAATTTTAATTTAAGAGCTCACTATAACCACATCTCAAATGAACCAAAATGTAAAAGCATTCCTGCTCCACATGTGTAGTTCAAATGATGCAGCATGAAGACATTACCACATTCTATCCAATGCCTATTCCAGAAACAGAAATTTTCAAATGGATTAAAATAGACCCTCTTCTCTTCTTTATTATATGTAAGGGCCAAAAAATCATGAGAAGGGTAATAGAAATCATTTAACCTTGAAACACTGGTATCTCCAAAACTAGAAATTTCCAAAAACAGTAGAACCTTCGTATTTTCAAGAGCTGCATCTTGATAGCATCACAGATTCAAAAATATGTAAGTGACGGCAAAATGCATGCTTCTGTAACACGGATTCCATCACATTTGACTGGTAAAATGGGAATGACAATAGTGTAAAGGTAAAGTAGTGTTGGTTCATGAGTTGATTCTTCCCAGCAGGTTAATGTTTTGAAGCTATCAAGGGCAAGATTTTTCACAAATCATGAGAAAAACATGGAAGGAAAAACAAAATGAAGACTTTAAGAAAACTGGTGAGACTCTTACCAAAGTCTTACCTTCTTTGGTACAAAGAGTGGTGGTTGCTTTAGTGGCTTCAGTACCCATCATGCTTATCACTATCTTGTGATGTGAACACACGAGAAGCTTACACCTTACATGAGAGTTTTAATTATGGTGAAACCGGCCTCCAGTAGAAGCCAGTAGCCACAAGAATCTACATATAAAAGATAAACATGTCCCAGGATAAAATGCTAAGAATCATCTCGGTATGGAGTACAAATGTCACCCATACTACTGTGCTGGTGCTTTTGTTAGTGCTCTGGTTACAAAGTTTCATAGTCTTAAGTAGTCTAGCCTTAATACTATTTTTTTTCCACAGCTGATAGTTTTAGTGCATAAATTTTTACAGAATGAGAGGTTTTTTAGGAATGTATGTATCACGTTACATTAGATATGAACATACCACTAATTGATATACTGAACTGCACATGCCAAGCAAACAGGCAAAATGACACAATCCAACTTCACGGTGCCCCCATCCAAAATCCTTTAACACGCCTGACAAACACCATTTCATTTAATCCCAGACTTCTACATCTAAAAAACCACCTAAAATTTCTGTGGGCCCTATCAAATAGTGAAAACCATAAATACAGTCCACCAATGCTACAAACATATACTAACTCTCCCAAATTTACCACGTAATTGCTTTTAACTTCAGCTTCGTTTTAACAACTTTTGTTTAATCTGCAAAAAGAGTAATAAATCCTTTAGGTAGTTTCTCCTTTCTTTCAACCCAAACGTACACCATCACCTACTAGGTCTAAGCAAAACCATTTGAAAGTGCTTAAATTTTGCAAATATAATTTCCTTTTTAGAAGGCATAATCTTTTTCTTCAGAGTCAGCTTTGATGAAAACTGCCTTAAAGGTGGAAAAATGGCAGCATCCTCCATAGACATGGCTCTTTAGAACTGCTATTTAGTTGACCACTCCAAGCTGCATTCCTTATAACAAAGCAAAATGAAAGATTTGAGAGTTTTGCTCATTTTGATCCCAAATCAGAGGATCCAGTCCCATCTACACTGTGCGTGCCCATTATACTCCATGTCCCATCTCTGCCAGCCATTGCCTCCCCTGGGATTTCTGACCCCAAGCTTCCCAGTTACAAGGAGCCTAAGTTTTCTCACCCCGCCACAGTACACTCCTAGATGGAGCCCACAGTACCCCTACATGGATCTGCACATCTGGGTATGTGCAGATTTTAGGTGTCCTTGCTGATTCACTGTACTGATATCCTACCAACATTGTAAAACACTGTAGGACCTCTTCCTATCCTCTCCTCTAGTTATCTACCCTCTACCCACAAATCTATCAAGCAAAATGTAGTTAGGTAATTTTTCTTCTCTGCTTCCTTCAGTCCTGTCTCTAATGACACCCACTTAATACCTTTTAGATCATTTATCCCCTTTTGTTCGCCAGTTTCTTTTTAGGAATCCCATCCTTGGCACTGATTTCAACAAATAGAACATTTCTGAAAATTCAAGACATGAAATTCACTCTGGAGAGAATATCAATCTCCCCACCACCATTCTAAACTGTCACTTCTGGAACACCAGCAGTGGTAATTCATGTTAATAAAGATTCTGAAGTACTTCAAACTTCCAAAGAAGCTTTTGAATCAAAGGAATATTCAAGTATATGTCATACAGTTTTAATGTTAAATGTATTTACAATATTCTAAATCTTTAGTATATGGCAATCCGTATGCCACAATATGTGGCAAATCTAGCTACAATTTGATTGATACACACTTTCACCAACCCATTCCAACTAAGAGTAAGGTCCAATCAGAGACTGTTTAAATACTGGTGTGTTCCTTTATACATTCCACCCCTCTAGATCCAGTATGCCCACTATTTAAGTGTATAACAAATCTCCCAAGTGATTCTAACAGAAACTCCTTCCACTTGCAAACTACCACGGCAAATACTGGTTTAAAAACAGCCTATTGGGGCGCCTGGATGGCTCAGTGGGTTGGGTCTCTGCCTTCAGCTTGGGTCGTGATCTCAGGGTCCTGGAATCAAGCCCCACATTAGGCTCTATGCTTGGCAGGGAGCCTGCTTCCCCCTCTCTCTCTGCCTGCCTCTCTGTCTACTTGTGATCTCTCTGTCAAATAAGTAACTAAAATCTTAAAACAACAACAACAGCCTACACAACTGTGGTTCTCATCTCTGTGAACTGCTGGAGGAACTTTGTGAACACACAGGCTCTTTAACTACAGAGATTCTAAGGCCCTCCAAGACCTACTGGATCATAATATGTAATGATGGTACTCAAATATCCAACTCCCAGTGATTCCAATGCACAGCCAAAGTTTGGAAACAAATGCTTGATAACCTCAGATATTTTAAAAGCTGCTGCTCTTGGTGACCAATGAGCTGCCAATGAACCAACATATGGGTCCAGCATTAGGTGGGACCTTCAAGGATAAAGAGGGGCCAACAAGGTGTGGCCAACCTTACACAGTCCTTTCTGTAATGTGGAAATCACAGGGATGGAAGATGCATCTGCTTTGAGAAAGACATTGGGGTGAAGTTCAGAAAATAATTTCCTAAGGATATACACCTAATGGCACTATTCAGCTGCTTGAATCACATTAGCAGTTACAATCAACTAACTGCCTACCTCACTCACCGCAGAGTTTAATACATTACACTAGAAATCAGCAGTCTCAGAAGACCTTAGCTTTACATCAAGAGGCCCCAGTGGTTCAAGAATATCATTCCTCCACTTGGAAAAAGCCAAGTCCAAAGTAAAGCAAAGTCCAAAAGTAAAGCAAACTAATTAATTAGAAGAGACTTCTGATCATTACAAGAAAAATCTCATGAAGAAAACTGCACATATTTTTGCCATCAGCATCATTTGAGCTCTGCCTTCAAAACTTTCTCCAGTTAGTTACTAGTAATTCAGATTACTTAACCTTTCTAAACCTATTTCTTCATCTGTAAAACAAGCTCATGAAAATTTAAATGAGACAGTATTTGTAAAAACATGATATTCAATACAGTTTCCTTTCCTCCTTAGAAATTTCTCTACCCCTCCTCCACCTTCCTTTAATTTTAGTCATACATACTAATAGTTTATACAGATCTCTGTTAGTCTTTACCTCAGTTGATTGCTATTACATATGAGAAACACAGAGACACATTTAATTTTGTTACTCCAAAACTAACAGCACTTAAACTCTGTCTACTGACACCCCACTGAAAACCCATCAGGGCTGATAGTCATATACTAACTTCCTCAGGACAGATTTTTGTTTTTTTACTCCCAGGTACTGATTCCACAAGAGCAATGGCTCTCAAACTTTAAAGAAGGTAAGAAGGTTGCCTGGGTGGCTCAACGGATTAAGTGTCTAATTTCAGCCCAGGTCAGGATCTCAGAGTCCTGGGATGGAGCCCAGGGAAGTCAGGCTTGCAGCTCCACAGGGGAATCTGCTTCTCCCTCTGCCCTTCCCCTCATGTTCTCATGTTCTCACTGTCTTTCTCTCTCAAATAAATAAATAAAATCTTTTTAAAAATAAACAAATAATTAAAAATAAAGACAGTAAGAACTGTTAGGGAGCTTATTTAAAATACAAATCCCACCTCACACCAACAGGGATTCTCAATGGCTAATGCCAGTAAGTAAAAGGTTGCTAGGAAACAGAACACTTGACACCACCCCATGAATTACTGATTGCAAAAGGGAAAATATACCTTTATACAGAAAAATCTGGCCGTCAGGATCTTAATCAGGAGATAAAACTTCGCACCACTAAAAATGCAACAAATCATGTACCATCATTGAATATATGATGCAAATAAGAAGCAGGAAGCAGTATTTTGGGTGAAAATACATAAACTGAATAAAACCAAGCACCTAGATGCATCTTCAAGTTTATCCAGAAAACATGTCAGACTACTCTTGGAAAAAACAATTAAGCAATCCAAAATACAGAACATACGAGAACTGGCCTAGACTCTGCAAAACTCAATGTCACGAGGGAAAAAAGCAAAATTAAGAGAATTGTTCTAGAGTTATGGAAACAAAAGCAATATCTGAATTTTTACTAAATCCCTATTTGGAGGGGAGAAAACCTATAAGAGAAATTGTTGGGGGCAAATGCGCAAATAATATGAAGTAGCTATTGCATGATTCTATAAAATTATGGAGTAATTATTGAATTATTATTAATCTTTTTAGATGGGACAATGGTATTACAGCTATGTAAAATTATTCTAAATATTTAGTATTTGAAGTATAGAGAGGTGCAACCTCATAATATGTTACACACACAAATACACGCTGACAAATATACCTATGTTAATTACTGAAACCAGATAGATGGTAACAAGTGTTCAAAACACTATCCTTTCTACTTCTCTGTATGCTTAAAAGTTTCCATAAGGTAGACAAGAAAAAATACGCATTCCCTGGCCCAACACCCTAAGACTCTAATTCCTTAAGTATGTAGTGTAGTAAGCGCACAAATCTGCATTTCAACTAGCCCTGGGCCTATCCTAAAATACAAGATGTTTTCTGACCACTCTAAGAAACACAGTTGAAGAAAAATGGGTGTGTCTGCTGCCCAGAAGGACTTTGGTTCTTAACTCCCTGCCAGCTCTATTTTACTGGCAGGTTTCCCAAGCCATGGATTTGGTTATCTTCCTCACCTCTGCCATCTTTCTTCATGTGTCCAATGTATTTAAGATGGACTGAAAAGAAGCATAATGGTTAAAAGAGAAAGTTTCTATTTCATGTACCTATGATTCCTTGAGAGCATCTCCCCAATGTAAATAATAATAACCAACTCTACTTTCCTTCCAAGAGTGCTGTAAAGAAAACTTCCTTGTCTTTCTGTGAACTGAATATTCAAAGTTCTTCCTAGAAATGGATAATGAGCATATAGTCCATGCTCTATAAACGGATAACCGAAATAAAACAGAAATAGCATCCTCAGTTAAAAAAAGGAAGACCAAAATATTGCACTCAGAAGTTTTGATTACAACAAACTAAAAAGCTTTTGTACAAACAGGACTACATCAAACTAAAAGGCTTTTACATAGCAATGAAAGCCACCAACAAAATGAAAAGGCAATGGGAGAAGATAGTCACAAACAATATATCCAATAAGGGGTTAACATCTAAAATATACAAAGAAATCCTACAACTCAATATCAAAAAAGATAAACATTCCAATTAAAAAATGGACAGGGGACCCAAATAGCCATTCTTCCAAAGACACACAGATGGCCAAAAAGCACATGAAAAAAATGATAAATTTCACTACTCATCAGGGAAATGCAAATTAAAACCACAATGAGATACCACCTCACGCCTGTTAGAATGGTTACTATCAAAAAGACAAGAAAAAACAAGTATTGGCAAGGCTGTGGAAAAAAGGGAACCTCCATGCATAGTTGGTAGGAATGCATATTGGTGCAGCCACTATGGAAAAGAGTGTGGAGGTTCCTCAAAAAACTAAAAACAGAATTACTATACAATCCAGCAATCCCTGTTCTAGGTATGCATCCAAAGAAAACGAAAACACTATGAAAAGATATATGCATCCTTATGTTCATAAAAGTATTATTTACAATAGCCCAGACATGGAAGCAACCTAAGTATCCATCAATAGATGAATATATAGACAAGATGTGGTACATTACCCAGCTATAGAAAATGAACTCTTACCATCTGTGACAACAAGGATGAATCTACAAGGTATTATGCTAAGAAAGTCAATGATTTCACTTCTATATGTGGAATCTAAAACACAAAACAGAAAAAGGCTCAGACACAGAAAACAGAGAAAGACAATACAGACGAAGGGGATCAAGAGCACAGTCTTCCAGTGATAAATACATGTGACTCAGAAATGTAATGTACAGCAGAAATATCAAATTACTCTGCTGTCCACCTGAAATTAATGAAACACTGTATGTCTATTATTCTTTGATAAAAAATTTACTTTAAAAACTGCTATTTCAGGGGCACCTGGGTGGCTCAGTGGGTTAAAGCCTCTGCCTTTAGCTCGGGTCATGATCCCAGGGTCCTGGGATAGAGCCCCCCATCGGGCTCTCTGCTCAGTGAGGAGCCTGCTCCCCCCCACCTCTCTCTGTCTGCCTCTCTGCCTACTTGTGTTCTCTGTCAAATAAATAAATAAAATCTAAAAAAGAAAAAAAAAAACCCTGCTATTTCAAAATTAAAGTGATATATAAGAAACTTTGTTAGCAAAGTTACCTTAGAATATAGTGGTTTGTTTTAAGATGTGTTAAAATAATGTAATATACCAAGATCTACCCACATCAGATATACAGAAAAATATGAAGTTGAATCTTATGTAGAAATGTATCAATGTCATTGTAACAATACTAAGTGAGTCCTCCAAGCAAAACCCAGAAATACACCTGGAATCAAAGAAGTACCTACAGCTTAATCTAAGAAAAACAAAAACAAAATTCACTTAGAATTATTTCCTAGAAGAGCTCACAACTCACATAGAGGCTATCAGGTAAAAAAAAAATAAAAAAATTTACAAACACTAAATTCTCAAAGTTAGAGAATACATACACATCAAATAATAATTTACAGTAGGCAATTTTGATGTTCCTCCCCAATAAAGAAATTAATCTTAGTAAGCAATTCAGAACACCTCCAAAATATATAACTTATATGCATTGCTTTAGCTTACTCTAACAGTAAAAAATTTAAAACAGAAGATTACAAAAAATGAGCACTTTAAAAAGACTAATTTTAGCTGAAATTGTAAATCATAAAATCAGCTAGTAAACAGCATTAACACATTTCTCAGAAAGTCTAAACTTCGATAAATTTTAACATTAACTACATAAAGACATAAGATGCCTCTACAGGTTACAAAGTGATTGAAAATAATGAGAATGTATTTAGTACATCAAAATAACATATGGTAAGATTTCAAAGCAGTTCCTGGGAAACCTATACATTTTTAAATATATTATTTGTTCTAACCAGAGCAAAGAAATTTTTTCTTTAAAACTTCAGAGTGCTAATATCTATAGCATAATAAACTTTTCAAAATTGAAGAGACATTAAGGATCACTACCTTTAACTCCTCATTTAATAAATACAAGAAAATTAAGGCCAGAGACTTTTTTTTTTTTGTAACTTGTAGAATGATAAACCATGATTTCTTAACTCCAGTGTTCCCCTTCTATGATGGTATATATGTCTTGTCCTTTAAAAACAAAACAAAAGAAACAAACAAAAACTCCAGTAACAATAAATAGCAGGTTGTCTTCAATCAAATGTCAAAAGTCACTGAACCTTTCGTTTAATATGAGGCTATATCTTCATGACTTTTTTTTCCAATTTTAACTTTCTGAGACAAGTAAGAAATCCAGGCTTTTAACTAGAAGAAAACAGGTAAACAGAACATCATGGGGAGTAAATTAAAGTGTCAGCCATAAACTTGTTTGCAGAGAGAACACTGTAAAGCAACCAGATCAGGGTGAAAATGGCAACATGTAAGACACAGTTTGCAAGAGTCCAGAATTTATCACTTACATAAGTATAACTTTGGATAAAGTTTGCAAAATCAAAGGAAATAATGTTACAAGACAAAAATGCTTGTGACTTCTGACATGTGCCTTCTAGATTTCCAGAATGCTAGACTTCTGTCATACAGAGTCTGATGCTTTGTTTCTGGATCATTCTGGAAATCCTATCCTTCATCACCAGTTGCAATGGTACTCAAAGCATGCCATTTTTTTTTCCATCACCTCCCCTTGAAAATTCACCATAAATGTCAACTTTTACTGTTTCTAATCTCTCAAAAATGACAAATACTCTTCAGAGATGGTTCTCTTCATAATCACTCTCCTTTAGGAAGTGGTTCTTTATCTAAATATATAACTCTTTCCCTCACCATGTATCTCTATGATTTTTCAGGTGATGGGAACAACTTTATGCTGTTGTACCTGTCCTTTTTCTTTGATGGAATCAAAGCATCTTGCCCCCCTGCAAAATTATTATCCTACATTTTCCTTTAGGTTTAGTATCTTCTGTTTCCACCTTTAATCTTTCCAGAATTTTTGTTTACATAAGGTAGAGATCAATTCCTCCCTCCATGTGGGCAGTCATTTACCCTACTGTCATTTGTTAAATAACCCCTTTTCCATTCATGGATTAGAAATGCTTTATTATCTACCTGCATAATTCCTGCAAACCTATTTATTTACTTCACTCTTTATTCTGCTTTATTACCTATCTACCTAATTCCTCTGCCAGCCACACACTGTTCTAATTATTGACACTTTATAGCACGTAAATTTTCTGATTTTTCTGGTAAATCTCAACATTTTCCAACAAGACTTTTTTGATTACACAAAAATATTTACTTTTCTCAGATCAATTTTTCTTAAGTTTACCCTCAAAAAAACCCCACTGAGTTTCTTCTGAAACAAAATTCCATTGAACTTACAGATAAAAAAAATTATTTTTAAAATATTGAGATGCCATTTAGTAATAAGCAAATATATAAAGTCACCTACACAACACACAAAAGCATGTATATAATCTTCATTTGACTGTGACTGGTACTCTGTCCCCATACGAATGAAATTTCCTTATTTGTAAGGTAACACTGCCATTCCTAAATCACAAAATCTTAGAGCTAGAGGAATATTACAGATCACTTAGTCCAACACCTCTTGTAAGCCCAGTTATGTTTACCTCAAGCCTACTTGAGAATCATTTCAAAATTAAAATTAATGTACCTTTTACATGTAACATAATCATAAAAGTACCACTTGGATCACACACAAGGCAATGAAGTGGGCTACATTTACTGAAGACTGCTTTCAATTTAGGAATCCTTTTAGAACAAGATCATACTCAGCTCAAAGAAGAAAAGAGTACCATAAGTATATACACTTGCAACAGCTCCAAATACTTTTTCAAGACACTCACATTTCTAAAATAAGTCTATATTGTTAGTGTGTCCAGGAACTAAACTTAACAGTACCACATCATTCCATTCCCAATTGTTCCATCATATTTATTAAGAATACAAATCCAACAATTTCTAATTGGAATAAGCTGAAGCAACTCCAAAGTGTTTCTCAAGCCTGGCTGTCCATATAATCAAGCTTTTAGAAATAAGCTTGCATGGATCCCACCCTGGGACCTTCAGTATATTCTTTTTCTCTTTTAAAGCTATAGTAGATTCTATCCTCAGCCAGAGTTAAGGACCACTATTCTAAAAGATTCAACAAGAACAAAGGCCCTTAATATGTGTAATATCCCTATACATTGTGGGGGGAAGGAGGGCGGGGGGAGTGAAGAAGGAATAAAGACAAAGCATCTTCACCAGCCAAGAAACACCTGCTGCTGATTCACTGAGTTCTGTCCTGACATTACTCCAGTCTTAAAACAGAAAAAATGGGGGAGGGGGTGCCTGGATGGCGCAGTCATTTAACCATTTAACTCCTGGTTTTGGCTCAAGTCATGATCTCAGGATTATGAGATCAGGCCCTGTGTAGGGGTCCATGCTCAGTGAGGAGTTTACTAAAGTTTTTCTCTCCCTCACCCTCTACCCCACCCTATACACCCTCCCTTCCTGTCCCCCCCAACAAATAAACAAATAAATCTTGAAGAAAACAAAAAATTGGGGAAAACAAAGCTTTTCACTATTTGTAGATTTGATGGGGCAATTATGACATGTGAAATGCCTTATTCTTTCTTCTCCCTTGAAGGCAACTCTCCACCCCACACTATATTCCAAAAGAAAGGATGACTGACGTTCACTTTAAGAAAGCTAATACTATTTAAGATTTTATATAAATTCCTCTTTCACTTTGTGAAATAGAAGGGCTTAAGTACACCCATAAAAATAAATAGAGAGATTGATGATCTGGCTGGGGTATCATGACATGAGATGAAATTTCAGTCAAAGAGCTGTTGCTTCGTGACTACAAAGAACTGCCAACACACACTGGCCACCCTCTGAAGTTAGCACAGAAGCAAAGAAAGGCCAATACACTGAATAAACAAACTCACAACAATGCAAATATGCAAACGGAATCAAATTGTTTCTAAGGTCTAACCCTCCAAAAAAATGATCACACTTTCTAATAACAAAACTTTCACTAAACCGGAGCTTGGTGTGACTCATATTCCTGTTATGAGTGACTCATATACCTTCTATCCCTGGAAAAAGCACCTGAAAAATAAAGCTACACTGTAAGCTACATGCTAAGTAATTAGTAAGGGCAAAGCATGAATTAAATAGACCTTAATAATAAACTAATATTCTACAAAAGGAGGTTCATGAAACCAAATCATCCTACAACTACTCTTCCATGCTCCAATTCCAGCCTAGCCAAAAATATTGTCTTATATTCTGTAAACTCATTCAATAAACAGCTATCAAATATGCTCCATCTCGACAGGAAAGGCGCCACACAGAGAACTATCAAGGAAAACTAAATTCTCTTAATATGCACTGAGACTTGTCCAAGCAAAAAAGTCAGGTAACTTTACTTTAAAAAAAAAAAAAGGAATGTGAAGAGACAGGTATTTGTGGTTTAATGGAATTAGTTTTAACCAAATACAACTTTCCCAACGTCTTTTCTTTAGAAATGTGGCCCAAATCAGCGATATAATTCCTAGGCCTTAACCTATCACGTGACCATATGAAATATCAAAATTTAAGTAGCAAATATAGTTATGGGAACAACTGTAATCCAAAAAAATTTGTAGTAAAAACTGAGAGGACATATGGTTATACACATTGATAAATAACGGTTTGCCAAGAGATTAAAAAACAAAAACAAAGATAAGAACCTTTCTCTAAAGCATTTCATATGAATGATCTGCAGGTAGCCCCATGCCTAGCAGGTAGTAAAGACAGACTGGACCCTGCTCCTGGAATATTTCAAGCAAATCCAGCTTTCTAAAAAAATCTGAAATAAATAAAATCCTTCTTCAGCAAGTATTTCTTCTGAAGTATAGCTATTTAAGAATAACTTAACTGAATTCACATACCTTTCCATACTTTCAAAACTTTATGAAATAGT
The DNA here is from genome assembly GCF_011764305.1 of Mustela putorius furo. Taxonomy (NCBI): domain Eukaryota; kingdom Metazoa; phylum Chordata; class Mammalia; order Carnivora; family Mustelidae; genus Mustela; species Mustela putorius. The sequence goes on from NW_025421325.1 coordinate 19,204,806, forward strand.
TAGACATATTTTAATCTTGAAAAACAATTTAAACATACTAAAATCACAGGCATCTCTTAAAAATATATTTGTATACCACTACAAATCTTGAAAGGTCAATGAAGATCTGGGAAATAAATGCACTACCCAATTTTAAACAACTATAAAACCTAAATTTATGCTTAAAATGTACTTCTCAGTTTGTTCCAACATCTAGACTTCTTACTTTGCCCAAATACAATTAAGATTGAGGTCAGTGGGGAAAAACTGCTCTGCCTAAAAAATTTGTGAAACCGAATTCCATTTCATTATGTCCAAAAAGCTTATTACTAATAAATATCTAGGATGGATTACATTAGAAACAATTCTCTCAGGAAATTTAACCTGACAAGAAGATTCTGACTGCCTACACTTAGGAGTCAAAGATAGGGAGAGATACAAGATTTTGGATTGTATGGAAGAAACCTAGTTACTAAATATATGCTGTTAAATTTTACTAGTCTTTCAAAACCTTCCTCTTCCCCCATTCTTCTTGTTCCTTTCCCCTTCATTCTTTTGCATCTTACCCATCTGCAAGAAATCAAAAAAAGTACCCCCAGTATCAAACACACTACCTTTTATTCAATACGGATTTGGGAGTTCAGGGATGTTTTTAGATATAGATTTCAAATTCAAAACAGTTTCAAAATTTTACTTAACACCAAGCTACCCTCACAACTGCCAAAAGTTAATAAATCATTTTTTCCCTATTTTATCTCCCTAGCCCCTTCTTATAAACTTGGCAGGAAACCAATTATTTGCAGACAAATACAGCTAGGGGGCAAGGGAAAAAAAAAAGTCTGCTCAGATCAGTCCAGGAAGACCAATAAACAAACCTGGGAGCACCAGGAAAATCAAGAACCACTCATTCGACCCTCATCCAGAATTTGCATACAAATTCTATAGGACAAACTTCTTGCATTCACTCTCAGGATCTGACTTAATTCAATCCCATGCATTCTGAAACATTTTTATTTAAAACTGTGAAAAGAGATCTGGACAAACAATTTAAAACACAATGAACTTTTACTTCAGTTAACCTAAGCACATCTCAGTTAACTGAAATGCATAGCACCTAAAATCTCCTGGTAGGTGCAGAACTCTGGGCAGTCTAGGCAAAATGTTTTCTCACAGAGGCAATGTACCTGAAGAGCTCTGTGCTATTTATCTTCAGTAAAGATTTTTTTTCTCTTGCAAATGTTTACTTACAAACTCAGTTTCCAGAATACACTCAAGCCGGTTTAAGTTGGAGGGCACAGATGTACCAAGATTTTAACGGGATCATCTCCCTAGTTTAGCCAGTTAAGGCTAGTTGCCAAAAGAACATTTGCAAGTGGTTTTTGAGGGACTTACCAGGGGAAATTTACAAAAGAGAAAAGGGCTGCAGGGCCAAGCTTGGGGCTCGCGTAAACATAAATCACCTATGCACTGACCTGGCTACCTAAAACAATGTTCCTCCAGAATAGGTGTCCAGGTGGCGGATTGACTTTCTGGAGGTGAGAGTTTAAAACAAACGCTTACATCCACCATATACTACACAATTTTACCTGTTACCAAGAAAAGGGCACGTCTAATCCACACACACACACACACACACACACACAAAAAAAAAAAAAAAAAAAAGTCCCTTTTCCCTCAAGCAAAGAAGCGGCTTGTAGTCATTTGCAGGGGATGGGATTGCAGGAAGGGGGTTGGAGGCGTGGAATAAAGGAGTGCTAAAAGGAGAGGCAGGGCCCCACACAGGCCACTGCGGAGAGAAGACGGGGGAAGAGGGGAAGATGTCTCACCGGGGGACAAAACCGAGTGCAAAACCGGCTGGAAGAAGGAAGGTTCCCCCCCGCCCCGAAGACGAGCTGGGGTGCAGATAAATAGCGCTAAAACGGCTGGTTACCTTGGGATTCAGGGGAAAGGGACAACGGGAATACAAAGGTCTACAGAGATGTGAGTAAAGGGAAGGCTGAGGCAGGGTCTCGGGCAAGTGCGAACCAGGGAAGCCGACAAACAGCGGGACTGGGGCCTCCCAGGGCCAAAAGGCGTGGCCAGGGATCCAGATCAAACGATGGTCTTTTTGAGACGCCAGGGAAAGTGCGCGGCAAACCCCTCCTTCAAGACCGTGGGCCAGACCCGTCCGAGGGGCCCAACTGCGAGGCACCTCGAGGGCGGAACGCACTCGGAGGTCTCTGGCCTCTCCCGCGGGGCCCTCAGCAGAGCCGGCAGCCCAGGCCCCCGCCCCCACCCCCGCAGTGCTCTTACCTCCACACCTGCCCCATCTGCAGCAGGTGGATGACCGACTGCCAGATCCACACGGAGAGGCGGCACAGGCGCTGCGCCCCCGGCGTAGCCGAGCCCCCCGCGCCCGGGCCGCCGCGGGCGGTGCCGTGGCCGTAGCCGGCCCCCATCATGGGGGGGCCCCGGCTGCTAAGCCCCTCCACGGCGCCCAGCCCGCCGCCCGTGTAGTCCTGCACGAACCAGCGGAAGCTCAGGCTCTGCACTAGCAGCGACGGCACCAACACGAAGAAGAGGGTCAGCCCGAAGAAGCCGTAGTCCCCCTTGCGGTAGTAGTCGAGGGCCAGCCACAGGTCGGTGCCCACGTCCCCGAAGAAGACCAGCAGCGCCAGCACGATCCACAGGCAGTCGAGCCACGGCCGCTCCACCTGCGGCGGCGGCGGTTGTGGCCGAGTGGCAGGCGTCGGGGGGTGGTGGTCTGCGCCGGCGGCCGCGGGCGGCTGCAGCGGCTGGTCCCCCCCGTCGGCGGCGGCGGCGCTGCGGCGCGGCTTCTTGCCCAGGAGGGAGCGCAGGCAGGCGGAGCGGCAGCCCCAGTAGCACGAGGAGGTGTTGCAGCAGTGGCAGATGTGCAGAGAGCTGCTCTCGCCGGGCTCGCTGCCGTCTCCGCCGCCGCCGCAGCCGCCTCCCCCGGGCTCCCCGTCCTCCTCGCCGCCGCTGCCCACCGCCTCGTCCAGGTTGTGCAGCTGGGCGAAGCCCACCCCCACGCCACCGCCATCGGATTTCGCCGCCATCTTGACTCTCTTCCCAGCTCCGGAGGTTGGGGGGGGAGGGACGGGTGGGGGGGGGGAAGAAGGCAGGGAACGGGGAGGGGGGGAAACGAATGGAGAGGAAGGGGGGCGGGGAGGAAGCGGGGGAGCAAACGAACGAGGGGGGAGTGGGCCAGGGAACCCCCTCCGCTTCCGGGTAGTTGGCGTCACTTCCGGGCGAGCCCCCCAATCGCACGGCGCCCGCAGCTCCCCAGCCCTACCCTCCCGGCCAAGATGGCCGCCCTCCTGTGCCTCAGCTGCTGGGCGGGGGACCGGGGGGTTCTCCCCGCCAGGGCTCCCCTTCCCCTCTTCCGTTGACCCCGAAACCCATCAGGTTGACCCCTCGGCGTTTCTGAATCCCGCTGGGCCGAGTGATGCGGTCCAAAGTGATCCCTGGAGGGGACAGTGCCAGACGTTTTGGGGTCCCCTTCCTCAGCGTCGCAGCTCACAGCTTTCCTCCTGGAGAAACGCCCCCTAACACCCTCCCGGCTGCTGGCGGAGGGGCGGGACCTCTGAGGGAAGGGGCGGAGCTAGTGCAAAGCAGGTGATTACGTGTCACTTCCGGGAGATAGGATGACCTCATTGAGTAGTTAGGCACTCCCCCCCACCCCCCATCAAAATGGCTGTGTCTCACCTCTTTGGTTGTTTGGGGGTTTTTTTTGTTTTTTTTTTTTTCCTTTAAAAATTCTCTCTTACTCTTTTCTTATTTGGGGGTCTTGAGAAATTACATAAGTCAGTTTAGAATCCCACATACAACTTACTGATGCTCACTTGTATTTGGACACCTCCCTCCTCTGTTGACCCCCTGATTTTCTTGTCAATGACAACTTTACCGTTTTTAGTAATAAAGTTTCCATCGTTCTCTTAAGAAAACTCCAAAGTCCATTTAAAAGTCAGCCTATTGTGTCTTGAACATCGGAGCAAAGATTGAATTGGCATTGGTGACCTTGAATATTTTCTTCATCACTGGAATGTGCTCTACCAACTTTTTTTAAGTATGTGATTTTAAAATTATGTGACCTTAATTTCTAAAATTCAGAGCTAGTCAGGGTTTAAGCTGTATCAATTACTTTTGCAAGTTATTTGAATGTGTGAAGACTGCCTTTTGGAATTTTTTTGGTGCTAAAGCTTTATCAGTAAACATGGCTTTAAATGAGTGAAAATGTTATCAATGTGTGATATCATTAAAACAGGTGTAAGGTACACTACTTAATCTTAACAAATTACAAAAGTGAAGCACCACTGAGTGGATTTGAATTACAATGATCTTCTAGTGAAAGTATATTTGAAACCAGACAAAGCAAACTACATGGTTACAGTTGTTACTGATCAAGTAAAAGAGATATTTTGAAGTTAAAAATAGAAGAAAGTTTTAAACTCTGAATTCTCTCCTTGACCTCACCAGATTTTCATACTAATTTTTCTGATTCTGTCTACTCCTCTCTTAGGTAAAACCTAAGAATACCATTATTTTCTTTGGAATGTTGAGAACAAACTAGGTAATATTTGCACTGAAGTTCTGTGGAAGAAAGGTGTCTTTGAAATTTTCAGTATTATTTTGAGGCATATGGTATTTAATGCTATAGCACCTAGTTAATTGGGGGTGGCAGGACAAACAAGGATTCCATATTTTAGAATACAGCTTTTCATGAGTATTTATGTTAAGGTAAATCCTATGAAGACAACAAAAAGTACTCATAGAGAATTTTTACCCTAGCCATTCGGGAGAGTGATAAGGAGAAAGGGGGAGAAGTAGTTACAAAATCCTCTTTTGGAAACAAGTCACATAACTGTAACTTTATTTCATTTTATGATTTAAGCCCCTTTGTTCCTATGGTAGTAAAACTTAGAGCCAGCAGGTAAGGATACTTCCAAATATAGTGCCATTCTATTTCTTTACAGAATTTGAATTAATAATATTTTAGAAAGATGGATTAAGTGTAGATTAGGACTGTCTAAGTCTGGATCCCAGTTCCATGATAATAATAATGCGAATGGTAAAAAGGAAACCACAGGCCCCAAATGGCATCACTTAGTCACCAAACCAGGGCTTAATATCTCATTGCAGTTTCAACCTCCTGCAGAAATGTAGTCTTAACCAGATAATCAAAAATTTTCTGAGCAACACCAATGACATGATTTGTCATATGGACTTCTCCATCCCCCAAAGGAAGATGTGGTAATCTACCTAATAAGAACCCCTGCCCTTGCACCTAAGGCAAAGTGGCGATGCCTCGTACAACTCTTCCTTTTCTTTTGCTAGTAATTTCCTTGCACATCTTCTTTCCTATAAAAACCTTCCATTCTATAGAACCCCTTGGACCTCCCTTCTACTTGCTAGATGAGCTGCTTCCCAATTCATGAATCATTTAATAAAACCAGTTAGATCTTTGCATTTACATGGTTGAATTTTTGTTCTTTAACATGAATGTGAGCAGGATAACCTCCTTAAACCTCAGCTTCCACCATTGTATGATGGAAATAATAACATGCCTTCTCTGAAAAGTGGGTGGGTGGATTAAAAGCGGGAATCCATTTGAAACTCTCAACATGATGCCTGATAGGTAGTAAATACTAAGTAAATTATAACTGATATTTTTATTATTATTGCTGTCATAATTATGTTTGCATAGTACCAACCTACGGGTACTTAAATTCTGTCATTCAGTAGATTTGGTAACTAATAAATGTTGGCATTTAAAAATGAAAAGTTTTTAGGAAACAAGTACAATTAATTTGTGTCTTCAAGTATATTTTCTCTGTTTAAGCGTGTGAGCCTATGAAATGAGATACAAAAGAAGGCAGCAATGATATATTTATGATTCTATTTCTCCGTGCCCTGAAAGAACATAATCTACTAGTGAAATTAGCTAAGTAAATTACACTTACTGTACAAAGCTGACAAGTGAGACTGAATCAAAAGGGTTTATTACAATTGAAATTTCAAGTAGATATATAAGATTTGCAGGCTATCAAGTGATTTCAACTTTACATTTGCTGTTTGAACAATTTTATCATTCTGACTTCTGTGGAAGGGGTACATTGTGAAACCCAGAAGATTCTAAAATTAAAAACAGTTACAATGGTAATAAAGCTATCTTGAAGACTCAATGAAAGGCTCACATAAATTTGGACTGTGCTTTGAATAAAATTTTTTTGACCCAGAATTTTGGGGTAGTTAGCATACCAAATAAGTCCAGAGCTTAGCCACGTGCTGAACACATAGTGAGCACTCAATAAATTTTGGTCAAATAGGGGAATTGAATTAATTTTTGAGATAACTGAAATTTACCCTTTCAAATGCCCTCCCCTCCAAAAATTGTATTTTACATTTGATTATGCAAATCTTTATAAAACCAATGATATATTACAGAGATACCTTGATTCTTTAGTAAACAGGGAAGAAATTAAGAAAAAGAAAATCACTGACCACTGGACTGCTTTCTTAAGAGCACACTAGTTAACCTTTTCTTGATGACTTGGCCTTAATGTAGCCTTATGCTAAGAATTTCTGTCTATCCATGAGTCTACTAAGGAGCCACCCCAGGCCTACTGCATACTTTTGTTTTTTTAACTTCTGGTTTTTTTGTAGTTCAGTCAGTTAACAACTTTGGCTCCTTTTACTTCCACTTTGACATAGGCTGGGAAGTCAAACTACAAAGCATGTTTGAATTACATGTAGTGTAAGAGTAAATGAATTTTTAGAGCTTCTTCTATGGGTAAGGTAAAACAGATTTAATATATGGAAATTATGGCACATAGTTTCAGGTTAAGAGAGACCTTTGTGGTGTTTCTTCCCAATTCTCTGCTACTTTCAGAAAGGCAAAAGGGAGATTTAGTGTTAAATGCTATTATATATTAGACACCATCCCAAACATCATTCCAGTTAATCTTACAACAGTCCACAAAGGCATGGGGACTAGTATCTCCATTTTAATAGCTGGAAAACAGCCTCCAGTTACCCAAATGACTAGCCCAGAGTCACACCCATAGGAGGTAAGGTGGCTATGGATTAAAATCTAAACTGGCCTAATTCCAAGCCTAAACCACTTACCCTTCCATTGTCCTGGGCCAGGCAGCTATTGGCCTCTTGAAATGAAGTCAGTCTTATTGTTCTTGTCACTAGAGGGGGCCCATTATGATGCTGATATACGTAGGGAGACAGAATACTTGAGTTACAACATGGAGATATGCCCCCAAAAAAACATAATGAAGGGGCTTTTGCATACATTCTTCACCAGGTTTTCCTAATTTGAGCCTCCATAAAGTCTCTCAAAACCAGCAGGTGGATGTTATCCTTATCAATTTTATTTCTTGTGTCTATAGTCTTTATAGAAATAGGACTTCTTTGAGCACAGTGGAGTAAGCTCATGGAACCCATTATCCCTAAAAGCTTCATTTCTATATTTGATTTTAAGAAATGAACTTTGTGTGAGGACTTTCATACATTCATGCTGGTGTTACAAAATGGTACAATATTTATAGAAGGGAATATGGCACAATCTATCAAAATTACTAATCCAATCATCCTCGGAGACAGCAGACCCTCTTATGGGAAGTTATCCTACAGATAAATATGCACATGTCAGAAATTACATGTGGACAAGGTTATACATGTAGTATTAATTTGTTTATAATAGGAAGAAAAATGAGGAGAAAAAAGACCCAGGTATCAGTCCAAAGGAATACTAGTTAAGTAAATTGTGGCACATCCACTTGACAAAATTGTATGCAGTAATATTGAAAATTTATGGTTTTCTTTTTAATGTTATAGATAGAGTTACAGAACACCTTGTTATACAAAAAGAGTGAGGTGCAAAACAATAAAGCATGTTATGTTTTCTGTAAAAAGGGGAGGAGCAGAAGATTATCTATTCCTATTTTCTTGTATTTACATAAAGCAGTTCAAGAAACATAGCAAAGAAACTAGTTCAAGTGATTACCTACACAGTGATGACAGCTGTGGGGAGAATGGTATGAACATGGACAGAAAGGAGAGAAAAACAATAAATGTTTACAGGAGTCTTTTTGGTGGGATGAGGAATGTGCACACATGAGGGGTTGCAGAGCTATGTGTGAATGAAGGGGTAGGCATATCCATATTTCTTCTGGGCAGTCACACCACTGAGAAGTATTTTGTAAAAGTGTCTGTCTCTTAAGAATTCCATTATCTGTGGATTGATTTAAGCCCTTCTTAAACTTTCTTATACTTTGATCCACTATGTTTTCTAAGGAAGGATAATGAGATCCATGAGTTAACTTCCCAGTGAGCAGAGTACAGCACAAGTTCATCATACATCCACTTATGTGAAATCAACTATTCATGTTCAACCAAAAGAAAATAAGGAGCAAGCATAATAAATCAAACCATATAGGCCACTTCAGAGAAAGGGTATATGCCTTCACAGAGAGTTTGAAATGAGTAATGGAAATATGCTATTTCCACAGTAGGACTTGGTTCCTTAGTTTCTCATGTGATTATCTTGCCAGGCCAAGTATGATTTTAGAATTTAAAGATTTGTATTTGTCCAATGATATGGCCCCCAAATTCAAGCCAAGTCCCTTCTCTGATCTTCAACCAAAGATAAAAGATTTGATCTGATGCTAGAGGAAAAGCTTGGTGAGTTGGTCTTTTGGCAAGCTGATATGATGTCTCCAAAACAAAGAAAATTTCGAGCATACACAGCTCTTATGTTTAGTGTTGATTTCAGACCCTAACCATTATCACTGGTACTCAAGTCATAGGAAATCCCACAGTGGTATCTCCTTCACATTTTAGACATGTTTCCTGGTGTAGTATTTCAGAATGTGACAGACACAAAAATAAATTAAGTCTAACTTAATTCAGCAAGTGTTTATTGAAAATGTATCTAACTTCCTTTGTTGTGAAGAAATATGAAGTATAATTTCTACAAACCACAGTCATTGAAGGCATAAAATAAACACCTACAAATAATAGTTAACAAAACAGCGTTATAAATAAGTCCTGAAGTGAAGCTAAAATTTAAACAATTAGAGATAGGATATAGGATATTCATCCATCAGCAAATATCTAAGTGCCTACTTCATGTTAGGTACCCTACTTGAAACTGAGAATAAAAGAGTCATGGTTGTGTCCCCCATGAAGCTTACAGTTGAGTTGAAGTAGCAGACTGTGAACAAGTAAACCATTATAAGAATGAAAACAAAGTATTTCTAAAAGCTTTAAAAAAATATCCAAGAGGTGTTTTGTTGGCTAGTTTTATAGGATAGTAGGGAATCTACTGAAACATGAGAAATCAGGAAGCCAATGAAAAATTGACATTTAAGTTGAGACCAAGGATGGGGAGGGGCAGTCTTGGTTGACCATGGGGTGGGAGTGGGAGTAATAACAGAAAATGCTTCCCAGATGGAGAAAATTATAAGTTTCAGGGCCTGAGCTATGAACTGCTTCTCCTGCTGGAGAACCTGACAAGAGGCCAGTGTGTAAGTGCCTACTAGACAAAAGGGAGAGTGGACCAAAAGAAAACTATGATATAGAGTTTCAGTTTTGCAAGATGAATCCTGGAGCTGAATGGTGGTGTTGCGTGCACAAAAATGTGAGTGTACTTTATACCATTGAACTTAAAAATGGCTAAGATGTTACACTGTATGTTATGTGTATTCTACCACAATAAAAAAAAAATTGAAGGAAAAAAATAACTGTGAGATTGAAGAAAGAAGCATGTGCATGATGATGAGAAATTTTTATTTTATTTTAAGTGTAAATTACATGGGTACAGGCAATAATAACAAAGGATTAGAGAATGTGGGAGAGAAGAGTTAAAGAAGGTATTGTGGGGGAGGAGAGAATTAATCAAAAACATTGGCACAATGAACAAGAATGACCTATGTAAGAGGGGGTGGTTGGTGTGAGGCAGGGATTCCATGGCTCCAGGCAGGGGATCAGGCTAACAAGAGACAAGAGTTTGCATGGACAAGTGGTAAGGCTGGAGAGGAAAGATGAGAGAGGGAAAAGTGGTAACCAGAAACTTAGGCTTGATGCTGAAGACAGTGGCAGCCCTTGCCACCAATGCCAAGAGAATGAAGTAAAATGCAAAACTAAGTGACCAAGCACCCAAGTGCTTGAGATTAATGCATACATTAGGGGAAGTTAGGAAGGAGAAATAGGAAATGAGTAATAGTTGGAGTCATGGGGGGAATCTTTAAGTGGGAACGGCATACCATGTTACATTTGGGTCCCATCAGATCTCTACCACCATCCTTCTAGACAGAGGAGTTCCAGACATCTTAGTTAAACTTATACAGAAGTCCCTCTATCCCCCTGACTGATTTCACTTAATGGGTATACATTGAGTGCTTATAATATATTCAAGACTGTTATAAGCACCCTGGAGAAAAATAATTTTATAAACATCCATGACCTCAAGCCAATTACAATCTTCTATGCATGTTTGGAGGCATGGGGATCATATATTTTTAAGTGATGTTGAAATAATGCCCTTTTCTGGATTTTCCTCTTTTTAAAAAAAGATTAAAAGTTTTTATTTTTATATTCATAGGAAGTAAGTTTTGTAGTTAAATCCCAGCTTTGTCATTGACTAGCTCTGGTATTGGGGGCAATGTTCTTTCTTATTTATGCCTCAGTTCCTCAACCATAAGAATAGGGAGAATAAAACTTATTTCATGGTGTGATTTGTGGTGGTTTAATGAAATAATGTGTATAAAAAGTACCTGCTTCTGAATAGGTGGTCAGTGCTGGCCCTTCTCTGCCTCATGTTGCTAGATCTTTGTGGAGGTCTTCCCAATTCCCAAGACTCTGGTTCATTGATTTATATCACATTTTTCCTGATGTTCCAGCACTATGGGGTTAAGTAACTGTGTAAGCTTTGTGCACACTTTGCCTTTCATACCAGAAATTGTGTGATAGAAAAAGCAGTCACACAGGACAAAGCAGAGTTGAATTACCAGCTCAATCCTTCCCTGGGCAGGTTGCTTCAGTTATCAGATTTACTTTCCTGATATGTAAAATAGCATACTGTTTCTGCAAAAAGCTTATTGTGATATCAATGCCCAATATACAAAAGGTACTAAATAAATATTAGTCATCCTTCCCTACTGACTTCCTGTACTTTTTTTCCTATTTTTGCTATAACAAATTACCACAAATTTAGTGGCTTAAAGCAACACAAATTTATTATCTTAAAATTTTAGAAGTCAGAATTCCAAAATGGGTCTCAGCAGGTGTCAGGGTATCAACAATGCAGTGTTCCTTCAGGAGGCTCTATGAGAGAGTCATTTCCCTGCCTCCTATAGATCTGGAAAGATTTTAGCTCATGTCCTTCTTTCATCTCCAAAGCCAGCAATTGCCTCACCTCTGCTTTTATGACCACATCTTTTCTGACTCTCCTTCCTTCTTCTTTCCCTTATAAGGATCCACCCACATAATCCAGGATAATCCTTATGTCAACATACTTGTCTTAATTATATATGCAATTTCATTTTCCATGTAAAGGGACATTCATAGGTTCCAGGGATGAGGAGGTGGCCACACTGAGGGAGCTGTTATTCTGCCTAACACTCCTTTTAATTTTTTCTTGATATGTAAACCTGAGCTCATCATCCCTGGCCTTCAAGTTGACTCTGTTTGCCAGTTTTCTTAATTGCTATGATACCAACTTCATTTGGTCATCTTGGCTAACTTGATTTGGCTAACTGATGATTCGTTCACAAACTCTAAGACTGGTGAGCCAGAACGAATTGAAAGAGAATTTTGTGTGCAACCGCCATGTTGCAGATTGGTAAGAAGAAGCTCACAATAGAAGGCATTTATTTAAGGTCACACTGGATTACTTTAACTCAAGTATTAGGATTTACATTTCTTGATATTCAGGCCAGTACTTTTACTACTACATAATGTGAATTATGATTCATATACCTCGTAAAGTTGTGTAGATTATTCATTTTCAGTATTTGAAACCTCCTCTTTCATCTCTGTTTCTTAATGACAGGAATGCTTGACTTAGAGATTAAAAAGGCAAAAAGTAGGTCTGAGTTCCAAAAACACCATTTACCAACTTTATGACTTTGGACAAATCTAGATTGAATCTCAGTTCTCAGGTAGAATAAAAATATTAATATCTTCCCTACCTTCCTCCAAGGCTTGTTATGAGTGCCTCTTTTGTGGGTTTGTTGGAAGCTTTCTAACTCATAAGGAAATGTAAAAATATATGGAACTATTTTTATCCAAGTTGAGGCCTCCTGCCTAATCTCCCTAACTTTATTCTCTTCTTTTTCCTACACAGCCTACTTAGCACCATCAGACTAATGAACCTCAAACACTATTGTAAGAACATGTAAGGCCTCGCTATTGCCTATAGTACCAAACCAAAACTACACCCTTCCATTTTCAGATTTTCCCTAATATTGTTCCAACCTACATAATCAAAAGTAATTTTCACCATGGACCAGTACACACCCTTATCGTGAAAATACCCACATTGTCCATACCTCTCCAGCACATTCTTGCATTGGTACTTCTGATCTTGCTTTTTATTCTTTCAGAGTCCTTTCTCCTCCTCTTTGCCCATCTTCTAATTCAAAACTTCAAAGCAATAAGCTTTTAAGAAGGTGTCATGATAGCTATGGCCCCAAATCACTCCCATCTTTTAATACCTACTTCAAATCCCACCTTCTTCAGCAAAAATGTCTTTGACTATGCCTACACAGAACAATACCTTCTTACTCTGAAATCTCGTAGCATTCAGAATTTCTACTACACATTTTAGTTTATTTATATGCAGTCTTCCATTCTCTGAGTTCTTGTAATGATTTTTTTTTATTTAGCGCCGGAAGAAATGATTATTTCATCTAGTCTCTCATTTTAAATGGTATGCTTCTTAAAGATTTATTTATTTATTTGTGTGAGGAGAAGGGAAAAAGGGAGAGGGAGAGAGTGAATCCCAAGCAGACTCCCTGCTGAGCCCAGAACCCAATACAGGGCTTAATCCCAGGACCCTGAGATCATGACCCTGCTCAATCGGCAGAACCACCCAGATGCCCCTAAATATTTTGTAGTTTGAGTGTAGTTGACACACAATATTACACTAGTTTCAGGTATACAACATAGTGATTCAACTTCTCTATATGTGATCTATGCTCACCTCAATGTACTCCTTAATTATTAGCCTATTTCTATTATCTACCAAAAAAGGATTGTGCTATTTGAAGGAGTAGAGTGTCTTGTTAACTCTGCTAACCAGAATATCACACTTCTGGAGGATATAATTCATTGAGATTGTTTTTGTCTTGATCTTTTGTAGCACAGATATAATGAGAAAAAGGAAAGATGAGATGAAAACAAACCAGGATGAGAAGACAGAAAAGGAAAAAAACAACTGAGAAAGTCCTTTTTATATTGCTAAAGAAGAGAAGACAAAGATCTGGGATGAAGAAAGGCCATGCTTGGTGAGAGGAACAGGCAGATGAAGAACATGCAGAACAGAGACAGAAATAATTTACGCACCACATGTAAATTTGGTACTGTGAGGCTGAGTCAAGCACAGAGTGGGCTTTTGGGCCCACTCAAGAGCTCTTTTAGACATGCAACTTGAGACACAGCAGCCCCTGAGTAACAGGCCCAGCAACTGTCGGCAGCATATTCTGCTCCATACAGCACGGAGCTCCTTCTTTGTTGCAATATTTTCAGGCAGTCTTCATGGGACAAAGTATGCTGTGGGATGCCAGGCAGGATACAAGATTGAATAATACACTATTCTATCCTCCAGAGACCCTGAGATTAGGAAGGAACCTGAAGACAGGCACAATAGTACACTTTTGTAGCCAGAGATCCACACTGGTGACCAAGGAGCTGAATTATGCAGGCAAATGTGTTTTGTGGGATTGCTACATTGTATGTGAGTGTGAATCTAGAAGCCTGTGAGCACCCTTCATTCTGACTCAGTTCCCACCATTCCCAAAAGTCTTACTATAACAGCTCACACATTTACCTACCTGCTTGGTCTTTGAAGGCATTTAAGTTTGCATACCTCTTAAATAAGTGGATACATTGATTCTTGAGTTTTTATCATTTTTCTATCACCTTCTTGCCTCACAATGGTTAACACCATGATATTCCCGACTAGATCAAACAAGTCCTTTTTAAGCTAACAAGTGCGCCTCCAGTTTCTGTGCTTTCTCTTTGCTAACAGAGTGTTTGCTTTTGTTCCCGGAACTCTGCACTAGACTGATAGTTCTAATGATTTTTCAAGAATAATCCTTAAATCCTTTTCTTGATCTCTGTGTTAGAAGATTACTTTCTGCCTAGACACATTGCTGGGCTGGCCTCCTTGCTCCCTGTTTAATTATTAGTTTGTCTACATTAAATGACACTTGCCATCTGCCAATAAAATCACAGATTTTTTCCCATTGCTTTCACCACTTATTGCTGGTTAGTTCTTCCTCCCAGCAGCTGAATCAGTTGCAGACTGGAGGACTGGGTTTCCAATTCCTCCTCCTGTGTTTCTTCTCTATAGTAGAAGTTTGAACACCTAACACAAAAATCAGGATAACCAAGCAACCTGGAAAGAATAAAGAAGTGAGAAAGGTACTAGGTGATTTCAAGCAACTTCACAATGGGTCATAAAATAATGAGTTCTGAGAGTGATGCATAAAAAAAAAGAATGAATAACAAACAGCAGAAATAGAAATAGAACCCTCAGAATGTAATGTGGCAAAATCAACATGAAACAAAATAGCATGGGTAAAAACTTTGAATCACAGACTTCAAATTTAGGTATGAAAGAAATAAGGCATTGTTTTATTTTCCATTAAACAATTGTATTTCTTTTCCAAGCTCTAATCTTCTAAATTGACAAACTTTCAGCTTCAGTCATCTTCGAGTGGTCCTCTCTGGGGCATGATTAGGTTCCGAGGTCTCACCTAGAGACAATGCCTATATATAAGTTTGCTTGGGCTTTCGCAACCAAATATCACAGACTGTGACTTCAACAACAAAAAAAATATTTTTCACAATTCTGGAGTCTAGAAGTCTGAGAGTCAGGTGCCAGGAAGGTTGGTTTCCTCTGAGGATCTTTCTCCTTGGCTTTTAGATGGCCATCTTCCCCCTTGTCTTCCCAGGATTTCCCTCCTTTTGTGTCTGTGTTCTAATGTTTTTCCATAAGGACATCTATAGGATTGGATTACAGCCCACTCATATGACCTCATTTTATCTTAATTACCTTTTCAAAGACCTCTTCTCTAAGATTAGAGAATAGATGGAGGTACCTCAGGACAGGTTTCAATATATGATCTTGGGCCAGGGGTGGGGTGGGGAGATCACAGCTCAGCCCATAATAGCCTAGAATGGGATAACTCTGTCTGACCATCAGCCAGTCCTTCACACAGAGATAAGAACCTTGTCTCTGGCCATGAGGTGCCAGGTCCACTCAGGGCAATTGCTTTCTGCTGCTGTCAAGCAGGGCTGGGGTATAACAGTGGGTCCACAGGGTGGGATCCCGGAGCACATTTTGTACCACGAGAGAGCCCCAGAGAGGCCTCTGTATCCCAACATCCCGTTTTTGCTTCTGCCATCCAAATGAGAAATTTTTCTTTTTGGTTTTGGGAAGACATTGTCTACCTCGGACCTTGTCATTCTTGTTGAATTTGACTTTTGGAAACAAAGCCTGGAGATCTGGTGGACTCTCTCTACTTCCTCCCTGCCACTGTCTTCCCTAAGGTGACGAAGGATCTGCTTGAATTGAAAGAAACAAAAAAATGTAGGAAAATTTAGGATCTCAAAGTGCTATTTAGTTGCAATGTGATTAATATGTATCCATGAGTATTTGTACTTTTTCTAATCCCAGTGTTTTGAGTTCCATTTAGTATATTATAACTGTATGATTTGTATTGTTTCAGTTAAGAATGACAGGGTCTTACAGAAGTGGAATGTATTATTAAAAAATATCCTGACAAGTATTTGCTGAGTACCTACATTAAACTTTACATTGGGGACCCATGAATATTTCTTGACTTTGGTGCATAAAATTCAAAAATGAAACAAAAAACCAACACATTATAATTATCGCATCTGAATATCTCTCTTTTAAAGTAAACCTTTTTTTTTCTGATTTAAAAAAATGGGATACATGTTCTTGGCTAAAAACTTGAAAAACATAAAGTAAAAATTATCTGTAACATTACCATGCAGAAAAACCCATTAAGTTTTAGATTCCTAGTGTACATTTAAACAGTTTTATAGCTGTTGCTCACTTATTTATTCATCAATTATGTATTGATGTTTGCTATATGTAAGGAAATCCTTGTGCTTTTGGTAACTCCCTAAAAGGAGCATTTCTTTTTTTTTAATTTTTTAAAAGATTCTATTTATTTATTTGACAGAGAGACACAGCAAGAGAGGGAACATAAGCGGGGGAGTGGGAGGAGAGAAGCAGGCTTCCCACTGAGCAGAGAGCCTGATGCAGGGCTCAATCCCAGGATCCTGGGATCATGACCTGAGCTGAAGGCAGACACTTAACGACTGAGCCACCCAGGCATCCCTAAATGTAGCATTTCTTACAACAGAGTAAGCTAATGCCCTTTGTAGGCCAACTTAGATTGTTCCAACAAGACCCAGATAATGGTGATTGTACAATATTTGAACCCATGACCAACCATGGGCAGATAATGGCAGCAAGTCTGAAACAACATTCCTTGGGGTTGAAGAACTCCCCTTGGCGATCCCCAAGAAGGGACTAGTGATTCCACGGAGCTGGAGAAACACTGCTAGGAAGCATCATATCCTGCATCGAGTCATTAAAGAAAAAGAAAAAAAAATAGGTGACATGGACAGTAAAAGCAAGGACGCTAGAACCAGACTGCCTGGGTTTGAATCCTGCTTCTACCCCTGCATTTTTACCTGGGTGACTCTGAACAAATTATGGAGCCTGTCTTTGCCACAGTGTCCTTTAGGGATGACAACGACCTCAACATAGGTTGCTATAAGAATTAGATGAGTCAGTACTTGTAAACTCTTAGAACAGTGCATAGCACATAGTAGGCACACAATTACTATTAGCTATCATTTTATTTTAATTCTGAAAAATTGTGCCCCACATGTTCTGAAACACACACACACACACATACACACACGCACACACAAATACATACTTTTTGTCTTCTGATCCTCACCCTAAATGATTACATTATCTTAGGGATGGGCCACTTAGTTGACAAAAAGGAGGCAGACAACCCTGTAAATAGTTGACTGCAGGCTGTAGTCAGCAAATGCTTGAATATTAACCTGTACTGATTGCTGTACTCTAACATGAATAGACTGATTTAAAACCAACTACCTCCAAAGAAGAATTTCCCAAAGGGGAGAGGACTTAGTTTCCCTTCTTTTTTCCATCTCCCACCTCCACACTCAAATGCCTTATCTTGGGACCATAGCAGCCCCCCAAGGGGCTGCTGACTGCTGGAGAATTCCAAGCTTGCACAGCCTGCTCCCTATCTCTCCCTATCTCTCCTCTCCACTTATTGCACCAGATTTCTCCAGGTAACAGGAAATGTGTCCACTGTTGTTTTCAAGTTTAACACTTCATACTTTGTGCCACCAGAGAAATGCTTACTGACTTTTTTAACGTTGAGGTCAAAAACCCTAGAAGAAAGAACTTGAGCTCTCTTTCCAGGTACCGTCTCCCAGGCCAATCGATGGGTCATGGTTGGGTGGAGGGCAGAGTGAGTGAGGTAAGAACATCGCAGTATAGGTACCAGGAAGGTGGGTTCCCAAGGGAAGGAGGAGGCTGGACAGAAACTCCCGTAGAAGTCCAGAACAAAGAGATTTAACATTTATACCCATGACTGTTGCTCAATTGATAAGAACAACCATTTTTATTATTCCCTATTATAAAAAGAAATAATAAAATATACTTTTACTTAAATGTGCTTAAAATTGCAAACCAGATGACTTTTAAAATGCTCATTTCTGGGCACCTGGTGTCTCAGTCAGTTGAGTGGCTGCCTCCAGCTCAGAGCATGATCCCACGGTCCTGGGATCGAGCCCCACATGGAGACTCTGCTCAATGGGGAGCCTGCTTCTCCTTCTCGCTCTGCCTGCTACTCTGCCTACTTGTGCTATCTCTCTAACAAATAAGTAAATAAAGTCTTTTAAGAAAATGTTCATTTCAAACTCCTAAGATTCTGATTTCAGAGGTGAAAGCTAGCATTTCCCAAAGAAGAGGAGGGATAATATAGGCTCTCTTTTTCTAGAGAATAAAAAATAAGAATCAACTCTTGTGGCATGTACATTTAAAAATGTCTGATTTTGGATGAAGAGCCTAAGAAGGTAATTCATGGCTTAAAACAAACAGGAGCTAGGAAGGGAAGTGCCAGGGTGAGAAGGTTTTTGTTGTCTCTTTATTTATTTGCTTACTTGAAGCAAAGACGGGAAAACTCATCTCACTGAGGAACTGACTGTACCAGGCATTGGGCCAGGATTTTAAAGTGCATTATTGTTTAATTTTTACCACCCTCCTAAAGACCAGAAATTATCCCCCTTTTGTCCAGAAGAAAACTGAGATGGTGAAAAGTTTAAGTAATTTCCCCAAGTTAACAGCCAGTATGTGGTGAAGCTGGGATTTTAATTGTAGTTCATCTGAAAGTTGGCTATAGAAGTTCATGCTCTTTATAGCATACTTAGAAGGCAAAGTAGGATAACAAAAGAGTTGGTCAGAGTTCAGTAAGAAATGGGATGGAGTTCATAGCACCACTGTGGGTAAACTTCCATCTTAGAAAACATAAAATAAGGGGGTGCCTGGGTTGCTCAGTTGTTGAGCATCTGCCTTTGGCCTGGGTCATGATCCCAGCATCCTGGGATTGAGCCCCGCATTGGGCTCCATGCTTTGTGGGGAGCCTGCTTCTCCCACTCCCTGTGCTTGTGTTCCTGCTCTCACTGTCTCTCTCTGTCAAATATATATATATATATATATATATATATATATATATATATATAAAATCTTTTTTAAAAAGAAAACATAAAATAGGAAGTTAATGGACTATAGCTACTTAGATTAATTTAAGTAAGTATCAGAATCACCTCTAATATCCAATGGAAAAGGGAAGACTTGTTTCATGGAAGAAGAAAAGAACGTAAGAGTGAGTAAAAAGGGAAAGGTATATTTATGCATCTATTCAGTATCTCAGAAATTTTGCTGTTGCTTTTTTTTAAATGAAGCTCAGGAGTGACTTGAGATATAAAAGATTATGGGATCACTTAACAATATCATAAGAATTGTTTAAGGTATAAAATGCTGGTTTTGCTTAAGCCAGAAGGAATTCTTGTAGTTAAATATTTTAGTATTTAATGTTTAATATTTTCAAGGTACTTCAAAGCTTTAGGACTGTTATGTGAAAATATATAATCATTACCATTGTAATCAATGCTCTTACTTAAAATTTTACAAATAGAAGTACAAATCGTATGGAACTTAATAGTCCCAGGCTTAATTAAAACTTTTTAAGCATTTGTAATTATATAAGGATATTGATGTTATTTATTTCTTAAAATATTTTTAATGGGGGTGCCTGGGTGGTTCAGTGGGTTAAGCCTCTGCCTTTGGCTAGGGTCATAGTCTCAGGGTCCTGGAATCGAGCCCCGCATCGGGCTCTTTGCTCAGCAGGGAGCCGGCTTCCCCCCCCCCCTCTCTGCCTGGCTCTCTGCCTATTTATGATCTCTCTCTCTCAAATAAATAAATAAAATCTTTAAAAAAATATTTTTTATGTTAACCATTTATACCTTTTAATAAAACATTTATAATGTTTAGCATTTTTAAACATTCTGTTCTTTCTCTAATAGGAAATAGTTAAGGATGAAATATTTCATTATGTTTTAAAAATTTTACTTAGTTAACATACAGTACAATATTGGTTTCTGAAGTAGAATTCGTGATTCATCACCTACATATAACAACCAGTGCTCCTCACAGCAAGTGCCCCCCTTAATACCCATCCACCATCTAGATTACTCCCCCAGCCACTTCCCTCCGTCAACCCTCAGTTTGTTCTTTATCATTAAGAGTCTCTTATGGCTTGTTTCCCTCCTTTTTTTCTTTTCCCCCGTATGTTTTCCCATATGTTCATTTGTTTTCTTTCTTCTTTCCTTCCTCTCTTTCTTTCTTTCTTTCTTTTTATTTTTTCTTGTTTAAGATTTGATTTATTTACTTGACAGAGAGAGACACAGTGAGAGAGGGAACACAAGCAGGGTGAGTGTGAGAGGGAGAAGCAGGTTTCCCACCAAGCAGGGAGACTGACGTCGGGCTTGACGTGGGGCTCAATTGCAGGACCCTGGGATCATGACCCTAGCAGAAGGTAGACTCTTAACAACTGAGCTACCCAGGAGACCCAGTTTTCTTTCTTAAATTCCACATATGAGGGAGATCGTATGGTATTTGTCCTTCTCTTACTGACTTATTTCACTTAGAACACACTCTAGCACTATCCGCATCTATTTAAATGGCAAGATTTCATTGTTTTTTTTTTTTGATGGCTGAGTAATATTCCTGTGTGTGTGTGTGTGTGTGTGTGTGTGTGTGTAGTATATATCTCACATCTTCTTTGTCCATTCATCAGTTGATGGACATTTGGGTTTTCTCCATAGTTTGGCTATTGTAGATAATGTTGCTATAAACATCAATGTGCATGCACACCACTGAACCTTTGTATCCTTTAGGTAAATACCTAGTAGAGCAATTGTTGGATCATAAGGTAGCTCTATTTGTAACTTTTTGAGGAACCTCCATACTGTTTTCCAGAGTGGCTACACCAATTTGTATTCTGACCAACAGAACAAGAGGATTCCCCTTTCTCCACATCCTCACCAACATCTGTTGTTTCTTGTGTTGTGCATTTTAGCCATTCTAACAGGTGTGTGGTGATCTCATTGTGTATTTGTATTTCCCTGGTGATGAGTGATGGTGAGCATCTTTTCATGTGTTTGTTAGACATCTGGTTGTCTTCTTTGGAAAAGTGTCTATTGTGTCTTTTCCCATTTCTTAACTGGATGATTTTTTTTGGGGGGGGGTGTTGAGTTTAGTTAATTTCTTTATAGATTTTGGGATGCTAATCCTTTATCAGATATGTCATTTGCAAATATCTTCTCCCATTCTGTAGGCTGCCTTTTAATTTTATTGATTGTTTTCTTCACTGTGCAGAAGTTTTTATCTTGATAAAGCCCCAATAGTTCGTTTTTTAAAAATTTATTTGACACAGAGAGAGAGATCACAGTAGGCAGAGAGGCAGGCAGAGAGGGCGGGGCAGCAGGCTCCCGTTGAGCAGAGATCCTAATGCGGGGCTCGATCCCAGGACCCTGAGATCATGACCTGAGCTGAAGGCAGAGGCTTAACCCACTGAGTCACCCAGGTGCCCCATCGATAGTTCATTTTTGCTTCTGTTTGTCTTGCCTCTGGCAATGTGTCTGGTAAGAAGGTACTATGGGAGAGGTCAAAGAATTTTCTGCCTGTGTTCTCCTCTGTGATTTTGATGACTTCCTACCTCACATTTAGGCCTTCCAATAGACAAGTATTTCATTCTATACATTAAATAACTGATTTACAAGTTCTATCATTTCTTCAGTCCATGGTTAAAATCTCAAAACTATAATATGTAATGGAAATGTCAAATTTCCCATTATGGTAATGTAAATTATCAGTTGCCACCATCTCCTTAGTGATGCAGGTACAATTAAAACAGGTACCACATATATTTTAAGGATTTGGTCTGGGAACCTCTCCAAGGATAGAATCATTGTGGAACCACTTTTGTACTTTTGTTTAGCCTTGATCCATGCCCTTAACCCTTCTGGACCCCGGTTTCATTGGGTAAAAAAAAAAAAATCTTGCCCCCTACATATATCTTAAAGTTTTTGGGAAGATGAGGTGAGGTCAAGGACCACCTTATTATCTCTGCCCTTTCCCCCATAAGGGGCCTGGCCTACTGTGGGTATCCCAGGGGTATTCAGTGAGTGCTTGACGGGTTTGTTGAAGAAGGAAATCCATCCATCTAAAAATAAAATCCAACATCTATAAACCTCAGTTCCTCAGCATTCCTACCCACCATTAATCTTTTATTACCATCTGGAAACAGTGTTTGTGTTGGAGTACTTTGTAGTAAGGCTATGGATGCACAGTGGAGGGGAAAAAGAGTACAATCCAAGAACATATCTGTAAAAATCATCTTAATTTAAAGGTTTTAAAGGGGGTTAAATATGAACTTTTCTTCATCCATCTTTTAATTTCAAAATAGAAATAAAATCATTTAGTAAAAACAATGAACAATTAAAACAAACTTCAGCTTAATATTATGGCCAGACATAACAGAGGGGACAGAACAAAGAAAAGGAAGGATACAAGGCCTGAGGTGGTGTTCCCATCCCCCAAGAAGCAAAGAGGGACCTCAGTGCCCAAAATTGCATTGGGAGAAATTGTTCCAGAGTTGGGGCAGGGGGTTTAAGTTCCTAACTTGAAAGCAGAACTGATCTTGAAATCACTTTTGCTAATTATCAGTGGGGGTGGTGTCAGGGAGAGAAACAATTTCAAATGTCTGAAGAGAAATACATATATTTCATGGAGAATTAAGACAATCATCTTTGTGGCCATCAAGCATATTACTTTCAAAGACCCACTGAACATTGCTTTATGGCAATATAGGCAAAAATGGGCCCCACAGCCCAAAAAAATTCAGCCAAAGATTGGATATCTTTACATCTCTTTTTATCCATCCTCAACCTCCAGAATTATTGTAAAATATAGGTCTGTTTTCATGCTTCTAAAAAACCTGTCATAATGCTTTCAAGGCGATCCTCTCTTCCTCTTCCCCCCTCCCTGGAACCTGTCATTCTGCTCCCCTCCCCTTCCCTTCCACGTCCTCCTCCCCCTCTCCTCTTCTTCCTCTTCTGCCCTCCACCACCTTACCTTCCTCCTCATTCTCCTCCTCTTCACCATAATCTTCATCTTCAAAATGCAGCCCCAGATTACCTTTCCATGGTCTCCTCCTCAGTTCCAAAGTCCTAGCCACCCTAGACTCTTCCCCAGTCTCCAGACATGCTACTTACATGTCTCTGTGCCTTTGTTAGTTCCATTCTTCTTTTTGTCTAGAAAATGTCTATGCCTTCTTCAGAAACTGGAATATCTTCAATCTTCAACATCTATTCTCAACCTTAGAACCATCTGAGGAGATTTTTAAAAATAATGCCTGGGCCCCACCCCTACAAAGACCCTGATTTAGTTGGCTGTTTAAAATGCCCAACCAGGGATGAGAACAACTCATTTCTCCCTTTTTGTCACCCTCTTTTCTATGTAGACTGAATCATTCCTTCACATGAGTTTCCAGAGCTTTCTCTACATATCACCACCATACCACATAGTACAACGTGTTGCAGTTCGGGTTTGCTATTTCACTCACGTGTTAGACCTGAGCTTTCCTGGGACTGGGGTCATTTTTCATCCTTGGTATGCCATGTCAGAATCAGTGGGAGAGGTTTTCCTAATACACACCCAACCCCTAGAAAATCTGTTTGAAATCTTGAGAAGTAGGTAGGAGAGCAGGGGGGATGTGGAGGATGAGGTTTTTGTCATTTCAATGAGTTCTTCAGTGACTCTGATTTTCAGCCTCCAACACATTTCCTCCCACCCCAGCTACTGCTCTAAAAACAAGTGTGATTTCTTTCAGTCTTCCTTCTGCCACAAAGTCCTGTCCTTTCTCCAGAATGGCTCCCAAAGGCACAGCATTCCCATATTTGCAGGGCTTGGTGCAACATAAGAATTGTCTCTCTCAGGTGCTTGTTCTTGTCACACCCCTTCTCAGAAACTTGCACAGGCTAATTGCTTCTTGAGTCAAATTTAAACTGATCATGGGCTTTGACATTTTCCACTAACTTATCCAAGTCCTCTTTCTTTCCACCACCAGGGCTTACTGTACCTTCAAATTAGCAAAATACCATTCTCCCTCCTGCCCCTACAACTCTCCATATTCCATTCTTCTACTGAAAAAAAAAAAAAGCTACTGTCCTTTCCCATCCACCAATACACACCACAGGTCCTTAGAGCAAGAACAAATAAACAAGGAAACAAAACAAAACAACAAAACAAAATTTGTTTAAAAATCACTGCTTAAGCTGTTGTGAAGCCTCTCTTTACCACTTCTAACATTGCTATGGGGTTTTTTTTGTTTTTTGTTTGTTTGTTTGTTTGTTTTGTGATCACTGAGTATGCAGCTTGTTATTTTTCTTAGTGTACTTTGCATTTTATTTTGGTTTGTTTCTCTTTTTGTTCAGAGGAAAAATAGAAATATGAAACCAGGATATTTTCCTCACTATTTTTCTCAGAACATTCATGTGGCGGGGAGCCTCTGTGCTCCTACTTGAGTAACGGAGACAATCACTGTAACTTTTTCCTGCTTACCTGAGCTCAGTGCTGGAGGACCACAGAAGAGAAAGCCCATGGAATGTGCTCTGTGGGTTCTAAACTGTCTTCTAAATAAAAGACTATTAATGCCATTATTATTTTCTGCCAACTAACTTCACTGCAGTAGTTCTGCACACAGCTCTATACCACGGAAATCTTTACTT
This sequence comes from Mustela putorius furo, assembly GCF_011764305.1. Lineage (NCBI taxonomy): Eukaryota > Metazoa > Chordata > Mammalia > Carnivora > Mustelidae > Mustela > Mustela putorius. Next base: position 19,229,454 of record NW_025421325.1, read on the forward strand.
GGAAGCATGTTAAGCTCTTTTGCAGGAAAGAGGGTATAAAATGTTTATGCTCTACCTTCTTTTCATTATTATTCTACTGGTGTTTATTTAGTTCCATGTTATATAACAGGCTTTAAGTTATATGCGGGTTCTTTATGTGTCCTTCTGAAACTAAGTTTAAAAGTTAGCTGTGGAAGCCACACGAAGCCACAGCAAGGCACCGGACGTAGGGCAGGGTCTCTCAGAAAGGCAAGCGCATTGTGGGAATAAGAATCCAGAATACCTACTCCATTCTCCTTGGGCTCTTACTCAGCAGCAGTTCTGCTTCTGAAGCAACTTAGGAGCCCCCAAAGAAAAACGCCACATGCAGTAGCCAGCCTCCCACCCCCATCGTTCCTTCAGCTCTGCCTTCAGCAGGTCACAATAATATTTGGAATTGGCAAAGCAACTTCGTTCCAGGGCGTTCCCAGCACTAATACATTCCCTCATTAATGCACACAGCACTCCTGTGGAGGAGGTGGGTGGCAAGCAATTTCAAGTCCTTTTCTTCTGTACCTACCAAAGAGTCTTTGCTTTCAATAGCTAACACAAATGAGTGAACCATTTTGGTTATAAGATTATGATTCGCCCATCACCCCCCATTAACACTATTAAAACGACTTTTGTCCTTCTTAAAATCTGTGCAGCCAAGTGTGTGCAGAGTTTAAAAGGAACACAAAGACTGTCCCAGACATCTGTGTGTGAGACCAGGCATTAGATACGATGTCCTTTGTCGGGCTTCCGAAAACTCCCACAGGACAAATAGGATTAAACGTGATGCTTCTCTTTCTCTGGCAGCCTCCTAAGACTTGCCCCTTTACACAAATTTTATCCTCACACACAGCCCTCCAGGTCTCTGCCTTCACCATCATGGCGGACATCTAGAAACTCCTCCGTCACCTTCAGCCTCCTGTCTCACTCGGGCAAGGATAAATTGCTTCCTTAATATAAGAGAGGACAAACAAGCTGGAATTCCAAGTACCAAATTTGGGGCTTCACTGGCTCCCCATTTCTGTATCCTGCTGGAGGCCCAGAGACTTCACCCTGCTCCTCCCAGAATTTCCTCCAGGACAGCTCATCCGGGCCACACTTAGAGCAAGTGCGATCCACATGTTCTGGGCTTTTTCTGAATCCTCCATCACAACGTCTACTCTGCTAAATAAATGGATTTACTAATGGACAGTTTATAACTCATCACATAGCAGAATAGAAGGGGGGATGGGAACTAGCACTTCCAAATGCCTACCATATGCCAAGAACTGTGTCAGGTCATACAATATCATTTCATTGTCACAATAGCCACAATAGCCAGTAATAGCACAAAGATGTTCATATCCCTGGTTTGTGTTTCACTCACCCAAATCACAGTGGCTTAACACAAAAGGATTTAGTTCTCACTTCAAAGCATGTGAATCATACCTCTTCTCCATGTGGTCATCAGGCACCCAGTTAATGGAGGCACTGCCATTTTGTGGCTGCACCATCTGGAAGTTAGGGTCCTTTTGGCCCTCACAGCAGAAGAAAGCCTGGAGAGTTATGCATGGAGTCTTCATTGCTTTAGTAGAGTCACTTGTGGTCATACTCACCAGCTATATACTCACATGGCTACATCTAACTCACTGCAATGGGACAGGGAGATGCATGAGAATAAATAGAATGTACCATGAGTAGCTGTGGTCGTGTCAGGATAGTAGAAATGTAAATGTCAAAAGCTATATTTCTGCGTCCTATAAAGACACATATTGTATTATTAATGGTTACATAAAACCCCACCGTATGAGTGTACCATACTTTATTCATTGAGGCCTCTGTTTGAGGACATCTAAATTGTTTTTCATCAATTAATATGCTTTAAACACTTATCACGTGCAGGGCACTGTAGGTGGGGGACCAAGAGGGTATTTACAGATTCAGAGGGGAAGTCAGACACATTCAGAAATAAATGTCATTGGGGAAAAAAGGCAGATTCAGATGGATGGAACAAGAAAACCATCAAGGACTTTGGGATTACAGAGAAAGAAAAACTTTCCTTCAAGACACTGGGAAAGATTCAGAGGGGATTTATCCATTTCATTTAAAGACTAAAGCTTTAACATGATATCAGGGTTGTGAGATTGACCCCAGCATCGAGCTTTGAGCTGGGCATAGAGCCTGCTTCAGATTCTCTTTCTCCCTCTCTCTTTGCCCCTTTACCTCATTCTCGCTCACTCTCAAATAAATAATATCTTTAAAAAGAAATAAAGACTAAAGACTTCAATTAAAGAGGTTAAAGATTGATAAATATTTCCTAAAGGGTAAAGAACAGGGAGGAAAGTGTGTGTGTTGGGGGTAAATGACCTCAGCCAGTAAACCCAGAAGGTATTCAGGGCACCACAAGCCTTCTGCTGCATGGTTTAGGCAGAGGTTGAGGAGAAAAGGGCTGAAGAGATGACACCAGAAAATGTGCTGGATTCAGACAGAACAGGAGGGTTGTGAGCACCATGCTTGCAAGTGTGGGTATTCTGAGGAGATGGGGAGATGCCCACAGAGGGTCTCTGAGCACAGGGATGCTATGGAGGATCTATCTAGACTCTCTTAGAAACAGCCCCCAATAGATTATTAACTAATCTTTTTTTCTTTTCCTCCCTTTGGGAATTCTTAGTCTTTATGAACATATTTATTTTGCTTCTACCCTGGGGTTTGTAATCAAACATGAATTTAATCTGCCTAAACACACATACCACAGAAGCAAACTTTCTATTTTATCCAAAGAAATCTGTAATCAGGCATTCACACCCCTTCAGCTTTTTTGGGTGTTTCTTGTTATCTTCTTTGAAATAAACATTCTTGTAAAATATTACAACTTCAGAATAGAGATGAAGGAATAGAACCCCATACTGTATTTCCCCAGAATACCCACACTTCCAAGCATGGTGCTCACGACCCTCCTGCTCTGTCTGAATCCAGCACATTTTCTGGTGTCATCTCTTTAGCCCTCCTGTCCTGAACCTTTGCCTAAACCATACAGCAGAAGGCTTGTGGTACCCCGAATACCTCTGGGTTTATTGGCTGAGGTCATTTACCCCCAACACACATACCTTCCCTCCCTGTTCTTGACCCTTTAGGAAATATTTATCAATCTTTAACTTCTTTAATTGAATTTAGTTGTGCTAAATTTTGACCTCCTGTTAAGACCACAGGCCAGCTTTTACGAAGTTACCTAGCCTCTCTGTGCTTTAGTTTCCTGACTTAGTAAGAAACAATATGTATTGAACCTTCCTTGATTAAATACCTCATACAGGCTAGGAAACGTACCAATCATAGGTGACCTTAATAGAAGTGTTTTATCCTCTTCCAAAGAGAGGAGGCAGGAAAGGAAATGAATGAATATAAATTGCACACCTACTATGTGCCAGCCCATCTGCTTCAGGTTGCACCTGTGCTGTGTCAATTCTGACATGACCCCCACAAGACTGATGTTCCCTGTTTTACAATGAGCAAGCCCAGGGTCACCACAGTCACTTGCACAGTGGCATTCACCTGGTGAGGTTCAGACTCAAGTTGGAAAAGTGAAGACTATTGGACCCAAAGCCCAAGCCAGTTCTACTCCACAGGCATGAGGCACTGGGAGCAGAAGCTCCTATTTCCCACATGGTGTTTTTCTTTGCATAGCTGTGGCTGGGCCTCTTGGTATCCATTTATGGTAAGAATGAGTAATTTCTTGGCTCTCCTGATATGTTTTTCACATTCAGCTGTGACAGGTCAGTCCCACAGTGTGGGGTTCCAGGATACCTTCCCAGCCTCCAGATGCCCCTGCCCACCAGGCCAGACTTGCTGCTCTCCCTGACGTCATTGTCTCTGGAGGATTCCTCTGAATCACCGTTTGGTCACTCCCTCTTAATTGCTGACAATTACTGAAGTTCCCGGTCCTACAATAAGCAAGGAAAAGGGTACCATTTTCTAAGACATTTGTGTTTAGTGTTGCTGGCAGCTTTGTAAACTTATTAGTGCTCTGCATACCATATAATTAAGATCGAATTATCTGAGAGTTTAAAATAGTGCCTACTGCTATTGTGCTGCTGAAAATGCTAAGGGAAGAGTATTCTCCCCCCCCCCCTTTTTTTAAAAGATATGCAGCTCACCTCTTTCCCCTTTTTCTCTGAAATTCTCATTCTCCAAAGGGGCCACAGGACTAAGGTCACCAGAAAGGATGGAGAGGGCTCACTGGGCTCAAACACTCTGCTTTAGAATGTTGCCACATCAGAAGCATGGGGACACATCCTAAGACATCAATCTTAGACATCACCCCCTTCTAGAAGGGGCCTGCAGTGAGAGGCAGATGAGAATAAATAGGAGTCTGGGAGGGGAACTCACATGAAGGCTGGGGCTCCAGAAACTAGGCCTGTGCCATGGTGATACGGGACCAAAAATGGCTCAAGGCTGATAGTTCAAGATGAGAGTACCCAGCTGTGTAAGTTATCAACGCCTGGTGCCGTGAATAAATAGATAAACCCAAGAATACATGCAGTGTGGGAGCCTAAAGAGAAAAATGAAACAGAGAAGGAGTAATCCTGGCACATGCATGAAACGCTTACTCCAAGACACGGTTCTGGGCGCCTCCCCATCCTTTTGGGGCTGAAAACCTAGTGGGGGGAGGCAGAACAGAAAGGCAAGGAATACGTGCCAGTGCAGTAAGCAATGAACACCTACACTGCAGTGAGTGCCCAGTGTGCATGGGTGAGGGAGAGAGTAGGAAAGGTCAGCAAGGATGTGGAACCAACCGGAGTCTTGAAGACTACTGGAAGCTAGTCAGACAGAGGGGAAAGGACATCATAGGGAGAATCAAAGCCCAAGAGGCAGCAGAGAGCAGATCAGTGAGTAGTGCTGCTGAATGTGATGACTTTCCCAGCACTATCTATTGAAGAGACTGTCTTTTTTCCATTGGATATTTTTTCCTGCTTGTCAAAGATTATTTGACCATAGAGATGAGGGTCCATATCTGGGCTCTCTATTCTGCTCCATCGGTCTGTGTCTGTTTTTGTGCCAGTACCATGCTGTCCTGGTGATCACAGCTCTGAGATAGAACTTGAAGTCTGGAATTATGAAGCCCCTAGCTTGGCTTTTCTTTTTCAACATTTCCTTGGCAATTTGGAGTCTTTTCTGGTTCCATACAAATGTTAGGATTGTTTGTTCCAGCACTTTGAAAAATGCCTTTGGTATTTTGACTGGGATGGCGTTGAAAGTATAGATTGCTCTGGGTATCATAGACATTTTAACAATGTTTATTCTTCCAATCCATGAGCACGGAATGTTTTTTCATCTTTTTGTATCTTCCTCAATTTCTTTCATGAGTGTTCTGTAGTTCCTAGAGTAGAGATCTTTTACCTCTTTGATTAAGTTTATTCCAAGGTATCTTATGGTTTTTGGTGCTATTGTAAATGGAATCAATTCTCTAATTTCTCTTTCTACAGTTAAATTGTTAGAGTATAAGAAAGCAACTGATTTCTGTGCATTGATTTTGTATCCTGCCACATTACTGAATTGCTGTGTGAGTTCTAGTAATTTGAAGGTCGAGTCTTTTGGGTTTTCCAAATAAAGTATCATGTCATCTGCAAAGAGAGTTTGATTTCTTCTTTGCCAATGTGAATATATTTTATTTCTTTTTGTTGTCTGATTGCTGTGGCTAGGACTTCCTAGTATTATGTTGAACAATAGTGGTGAGAGTGGGCACCCTTGTGTTTCTGATCTTAAGGGAAAGGCTCTCAGCTTTTCCCCATTGAGAATACTATTCACTGTGGGTTTTTCACAGATGGATTTTATGAAATTGATGAATGTTCCCTCTATCCCTATACTCTGAAGAATTTTAATCAGGAAAGGATGCTGTATATTGTCAAATGCTTTTTCTGTATCAATCAAGAGGACCGAGTGATTCTTCTCTCTTTTCTTACTGATTTTTTCTATCACACTGATTGATTTGTGAATGTTGAACCACCCTTGCATCCCAGGGATAAATCCCACCTGGTCATGGTGGATAATCCTTTTAATGTACTGTTGGATATTATTAGCTAGGATCTTGTTGAGAATTTTGGTGTCCATATTCATCAGGGATACTGGTCTGAAATTCTCCCTTTTCGTGGAGAATGGCTTTGGGATCAAGGTAATGTTGGCCTCATAGAAAGAGTATGGAAGTTTTCCTTCTGCTTCTATTTATTGAAACAGCTTCAGGAGAATGGATATTGTTTCTTCTTTGAATGTTTGGTAGAATTCCTCAGGGAATCCATCAGGTCCTGGACTCTTGTTTTTGGGGAGGTTTTTGGTCACTGCTTCAATCTCGTTACTGGTTATTGGTCTATTCAGGTTGTCAATTTCTTCCTGTTTCAGTCTATACACAGAAAAATGAAGCTCGACCATTCTCTTACACCATACACAAAGATAAACTTTAATGGATAAAAAACCTCAATGTGAGAGAGGAATCCATCAAAATCCTATAGGAGAACATAGGCAGTAACCTTTTCGGCATCGGTCACAGCAAATTCTTTCAAGACACGTCTCCAAAGGGAAAGGAAAAAAACGTGAAAATGGACTTCTGGGACTTCATCAAGATAAAAAGCTTCTGCACAACAAAGGAAACAGTCAACAAAACAAAAAGGCAACCCACACAATGGGAGAAGATATTTTCAAATGACACTACAGACAAAGGGCTGATATTCAAGATCTATAAAGAACATCTCAAACTCAACACCCAAAAAACAAATAACCAAGTCAAAAAATGGGCAGAAGACATGAACAGACACTTCTCCAAAGAAGAAATACAAATGGCTAACAGACACATGAAAAAAATGTTCATCATCAATAACCATCGGGAAATTCAAATCAAAACCATATTGAGATATCACCTTATACCTGTCATAATGGCAAAAATTGACAAGGGGAGAAACAGCAAATGTTGGAGAGGATGTGGAGAAGGGGAACCATCTTACACGTTGGTGGGAATGCAAGTTGGTACAGCCACTTTGGAAAACAGTGTGGAGGTTCCTCAAAAAATTAAAAATAAAGCTACCTAATGACCCAGGAATTGCATTACTAGATATTTGCCACAAAGATATAGATGTAGTGAAAAGAAGGGCAATATGCACCCCAATATTCATAGCAGTAATGTCCATAATAGCCAAACTGCAGAAAGAGCACAATCCCCTTCAACAGACTAAAGAAGATGTGGTCCATATAAACAACAGAATATTACTCAGCTATCAGAAAGGGTGAATACTCAACTTTTGCATAACATGGATGGGACTGGAGGACTTTATGCTAACTGAAATAAGTAAAACAGAGAAAGTCAATTATCATTTGTTTCATTTATTTGTGGAACATAAGGAATATTTTGGAGGACATTAGGAGAAGGAAGGGAAAAATGAAGGGGGGCAATCAGAGCAGGAGATGAACCATGAGAGACTATGGACTCCAAGAAACAAACTGAGGGTTTTAGAGGGGAGAGGGTTGGGGATAAGTTAGCCCAGTGATGGGTATTAAGCAGGGCATGTACTGCATGGAGTACTGGGAAACAATGAATCATGGAACACTATATCAAAAACTAATGATGTACTGTATGGTGACTAACATAGCATAATAACAACAAAAAAAGGAAAGATAAATAAATAAATACCAAATAAATAAATAAATGTATGTGAGGACTTAATGTGGCCTCAGAAGCAAAGAAAAAATTCTTACTGATTTTAAGCAGAAGAGAAATATGAGCAGATTTCTATTAGAAAACAACAACTCCTACTGGTTGTAATGGAATGACTTGGAGTATGAGAGCAAAGATTGATGAGAACAATGATTCTCTAAGTGTGGTGCTTGGGCCAGCAGGGTCACCTAGAGCTTGCTAGAAATGGCACTTCCTGGACCTGGTGAGTCAGAAACTCTTGGGGTTGGGACCCAGCACTGCAAGTTTTAGTGAGCTTTGTGGGTAAGATCTCAAGATCACTCAAGATCTAAAGGAGGGCACTGCAGTAAACCTGGTAAATAAAGAGCCAGGTGAACAATGGACCAAGACAGAGGTGGTAAGAATTCAGAAAAGGCAACAGATTCAGAAGATACATGGGTAGAATCCCTTTGTACCTCTCTCATTATATTTTTCCACTGTCCACAATGTTTTGTCATCTCCCTCTATGCTCTGTGTCCCTAAGTGTCTTGGGCAGAGACCCCATGTCTCCCCAGACTCTTGTAGCTCCTTGCATGGTCCCTTGAACATTCAGGGGGAGCTTATGTGAGGGTTAGCCAAGCAATACCGTATTGCCTTCTGTCATGACTGGTCTTAGGACCCAGGGGTGGACTGACCCCATAAAGGGACTACCGAGCCCTCACAGGGGCAGGGAAGTCTTACGAGATACAGCTATGATCACAGCAATCCAGACCTCTCAGGGAAGCTAGCAAAAGAGGCAGAGAAGAGAAAACCAAGTGAGAAGTGGGAAAGAGAAGGGTCGCCAAAGAAGGAAGAAGAATGATGAAATGGATGAAATGATGAAATGCAGGTATCAGGAAGGAGGAAAAAGAAGAAGGAAAAGAAAGAGGAGTTTGGGGGAAGGTATATGGGTTTGAACATTAGCTCCCCTCCCTCTTCTAGACTTAGCACTTCCAATTCTGGCCAGAGTTGCTCCTGACACTCGAGATGTGGCCCATGCTATCCTCCATGGGAGTGGCTTTTCTTATGCCTCCACACCTGTAGGATGCCACTGCAGATCAACATGCCCCACGTGCATGATCTGGGAGCCAGGCACCAGCCCAGCATGATGGAGCCTCCTCCTTCCTTCATCCTCTCTGCTACAATACAGCCTCCACGATCTAGGAGGCTGTCTCAACAATATTTTAGGAAGACATTATGTCATTGTGATGAAGAACATGGCCTGAAATTCGTGAGTTCATACTCTTGCTCTGCTGCCTATTGGCACCTAGAATAGTGCCTAGCATATGGTGGTATGTTAATGATTAAGTCAAGTCATGGCTAGTACTAGTTGTAAAAACTGGAGCAAATAATCATTCTGAGCCTTAGTTTCCTCACCTGTAAAATGGGGATAATAATAGTACCTATTACATAGGCTTGATGGGAGGATCAAGTGTATGAAGTGTGTACTGGGGCCCGGGTACTCTCAGGTGGTGGAAAGGACTTACTGTCCTGGGGGTGGCATGGAATAGCATCTCCATCACCCACTACAGCATTGCTTCTCAGTATGAGGTCAGAACCACCTTCCTCCAAACCATCTGGGACAGAGCTGAGTATTTAAAGGCGTCAGAAAGGGAGATTTCTTGGCCCTACTCCAAACCTACTAAAAAGAAATCTTTAGGCGTGAAGCCTAGAACCCTGAATTTCTATAAGCTCCCAAAGTGATTGTCAGCCCACGCTAATGTTTAAGAGCTCTATCTTAAGGTTTCAGTTTACAAATTAAAATTCAGAGTCAATACACGAACAGTTCATAGTTGAGGACATCAACTTCAGGGTGAACTTTTCTAGAGCCAAATTTATATTGTAATGAAAGACCATATATTCTATAATGGAGTAACAAATGTGTTACCTTAATACCTGGCATCTGAATCCCTCTTGGAGAGGGAACTGCTGTTGATAAGTCTGTTGGCCTAGACACTGATGGCATGGGTTAGACTTGCTAAGGCCAGAGAAAGAAATTCCTGAACTTTTCTGCATTTAAAATAAATAAGAGAAAAAGAAAATAAGAAGAGTAGGCTGAACTACAGAGAAAGAGAGGGAGGCTACAACCATAGTTTGGAAATAACTTAGGGACTTTTGGAGAACTGGACAACATAAACTTGGATTTCTACTTATTTGCATTCTTCTCACTTAAAAACCCAGTCTTCCCAAGCCCATGGCAAGGGATTCTATGTCCACAATGTTAAGGGCAAGTATATTTGTATACTTTATCTAACAAAGAACTGTGTGGGAAAATGGTACAAACTTTATTCAGGGTTTGTCCATTGACTTTCCTTTCTTCCTCCTCCTCTCATCCAACTCTCAGTTGAGTGAATTGCCAAACCCACTTGATTTCTTAGTTCGGTAATGCTGGTCAAGCCCATCCCTTCTCCATTCCCACTGCTGTTACTCTCTTTCAGAACTTTTCCCACTCATTGTTTCTGAGCTAGCTTGTCTCCCTGTCTGGAATGTCTCCCACCACAGGATTAAGTCAGCCCTCCTATTGCTGCTAACTTTCTAATGAAACATTAGTAGTGAGAAACAACATAACATGGAAACTAAATGTGTATGTATGTATATGGATATATATATATATATCCATATGTATATCCTAAAGCCAGGCTTCCTGGGAGCAATTTTTTTATTTCATTATTTTTTATTTTTAAAGTTTTAATTTAAATTCCAGTTAATTAACATATAGTATAATGTTAGTTTCAGGTGTACAATATAGTGGTTCAACACTTACATATATCATCCAGTATTTTGCTTAGCATAATACACTCTAGCTCTGTCCACATTGTTGCAAATGGCAAGATTTCATCTTTTTGATGGTTGAGTAATATTCCGGGGAGTGTGTGTGTGTGTGTGTGTGTGTGTGTGTGTGTGTACATACACTATATCTTCTTTGTCCATTCATTAATTGATGGACACTTGAGCTGTTTCCATAGCGTAGCTATTGTAGATAATGCTGTTATAAATATTGGGATGCATATTTTCGCATTCTTTGTGTAAATACCTATTAGTGCAATTGCTGGATGGTAGGGTAGTTCTATTTTTACCTCTTTGAGGAATCTCTATACTGTTTTCCACAGTGGCTACACGAGTTCACACTCCCATCAACATAGCAAGAGAGTCCTGGGAGCCAATTCTAAGTTTCCCTTTCTATGAGCTGTGTCTTTGGGTTGGGTAAGTTATTTAACCTCTCTTGCCTTAGATTCTCCATCTGTTGTGTGTGAATAATAATAGTGCCTACCTTTTGGGATTGTCATGGGGATTATGAATTACCATGTGCAAAGCATCCTATTCAGTTGCTTAAAAAGAGCGTGTAGGCAATTTATGGAATTATGTAAAGCTCATACTTTAATTAGAATTCTTCATGACATTCAAGCCCTTAGCATTTAGGCTGTCAGTCTACATTTCCTATCTCTTCTCTCATTCTACTATCCTCAACCTAAGCTTCAACCACCTCAAGCTATTTAAGTTCCTTATAATATACTATGGATCTTCTAACCTTCATGATATTATGTCAACTCTTTCCTTTCTGTGGAATGTTCTCCAATGCCATCTCTTTTCTTTCCTTTTTTTTGGGGAGGTGGGTGGGTGGGGAGGGCGGAGGATGCTCTCCCATTTTTCTATTCACTGTTTAGAGAACTCCCTGAATGACTCAAACACATAAACACACACACACACATCTTGCTGGACTTTTAATTGGGACTACATTAAATGTTAAATCTTTCCAACAGTATAGTACATCCTTCCATTTATTTAGCTTTTTATAATTTCTCAATAAATTTCTGTAGTTTTTAGTTTTAGTTTTTAGACCTCTGTAGAGGTCTGCACATTTGTTTGTAGTTTTTGACACCACTGGTTGTAATACTTAGAATTTTTTATTTTCTTGTTTGTTGCTAATGTATAGAAATACAGTTGGTTTTCATATATTGATCTTATATTCAGTAGCCTTGTTAGACTTACTTATAGGGAAATCATATTGTCTGCAAATAATGACAGTTTTGTTTCTTTTTTTTTTTAAAGATTTTTTAAAGATTTTATTTATTTGTTTGAGAGAGTGCGTGCATGCGCAAGGAAGAGGGACAGAGGGAGAGGGAGAAGCAGACTCCCCACTGAGCAAGGAGCCTGGTTCAGGGCTTAATGTCAGGATCCTGAGATCATGACCTGAACTGAAGGCAGATGCTAACCAACTAGCACCTCAGTTGCCCCTAAAGATTTTTAAGAGGATCCTCTACACCCGATGTGGGGCTCAAACTCACAACTCCAAGATCAAGAGTTGAATGCTCTATCAACTGAGCCAGCTAGGCACCCTGACAGATTTCTTTTTTTCTTTCCAATTCTTATGCCTTTCCCCTCTTGCTGTATTAAACAATTTAGGAATGCCAGGACAATGTTGAATGGAAGCAATGATAGTGGATAATTTCAACTTGTTCCTCATCTCGTGGGGGAAAGTTTTATAAAAAGCTGGAGGACATACACTACCAGTATCAACACCTGTTGAAATCTGAAATAGTTAAGACAATGTGATTCTGGTGCAAGGATACTAGATTACTAGATTATTTGAGATTAAAGGAGATGAAAGGAGATTACTAGAACAAAATAGTGAATCCAGAAACAGGTTCATATATATAGTCACCTGAAACACAGCAAAGGTGACACTGAAGAGAAGCTGGGAAGGGTGATCTTTTCATCAGACAGTGCTAGATTGATTGGATCTCCCTATCAGGAAAAATGCATCATGATTCTCACCTCACACCGAACAGAACAACCACTCCTGATAAATTGTATGTCTAAGCAGGAAAAGTAAGGCAATACAGATTTGAGGGGGAAAAATGAGAGTATCTTTGTGACCTTGGAGTAGATAAAGATTTTTTTTTTTAAATAGAGTGCAAAAAGTAATAACCACAAAGTGGAAGAATGGATAAATTGGATTACATTAAAATTAAGATTTTTTGGTCATCAGACATCAGAGTTGAAGGTGACCTATAGAACGGGAGGACATTTATAATACATATATCTAATAAAAATTCTAATCAAGACTATGTGGGAAAAAAAAGCTTGAAACATGGGGAAAAAAAAAACCCTGCAAATCTCTAAGAGGAATATCTCAATAGAAAAATGGACAAGAGTTGTGAACAATCACTTCAAAGATGGACATCCAAATGGACAATAAACCTAAGAAAAGGTGAAAAATGCATTTGTCATTAGGGAAATGAAAACTAAGACCAAAATGAGCAGCACCTCACGCCAACCAGAATGGCTCAAATGAAAAAGACAGAACATACCAACTATTGGAGAAGACATAGAACTTGAATTCTCATGGATTGTTGATAGAAGTGTGTTTCCCAGGTTTATAAAGTTAAATATATGCTAGCTCTATGATCCAGCATTTCCCCCCTTCAGTATATACCCCACATAAAAATGTACATATGATCACCAGAAGAAATATACAAAGAGTGTTCACAGCAGCCCTATTCACAGTAGCTAAACACTGGAACACAGTAGAATAACTATTTTACTCTAGGGACTACTATACAGCAATGAGAATGAACAAATGTAGCCATATAACAACATGGATAACTCATGAGCATAAGTTTTCGTGGAAGGAAGCCAGATGTGAATGAGTACATACAAGATGATTTCATTTATGGTCAAACTATGTTCTGTTGTTAAAAGTTGTAAGAGTATGTTCTTAAGTGTTTCGCAACTGGGAGAGAGCACAATAGGGACTCCTGGGGTGCCAGTAATGCTCTGTTTCTTGATCCAGGTATAGGTTACATGACTGTGCGTTTTCGTGAAAATTTATTCAGCTGAACATTCATGATTTTTGTATGATTTAAGTATGTTTCAATACAAAGTTAAAAAGTCAAGAAGATAATAAAACGAAAAAGCAAAAAAAAAAATTTTTTTAAAAACCTCCAAACAGAACCCAGGGTCCTACTTGAACATATTGAATTAAACCTTTTGGGGGATAGTAGGGTCATGTAACCAGCTCCTAAAATGACTCCCTCCAATTCTCATTTCCTGCTACTCACAATCCTTTGCAGTCATCACACACACTCAACAGACCTGCCCTGTGTCACCAGTTGTATGTTTCGGAATAATGCAATATGACTTGTAGTCTAGACTTGTAGTCTAATCTAGTCCCCAGTCTCTGGGGAAAGTGACTACTTTGTGAGTATACTTGGCTTGTTTGTGGAGAGGTCTGTGCAGGGAGTCACTGAGGCCTTCTGCCAGTAGCAAAACCAACTTGCCGGCATGTGAATGAACCATCTTGGAAATGGACCCTTTAGCCTTAGTCAAGCCTTCAGATGATTACAGCCTTGACCAACATCTTGACTGCAATCACGTGAGAGATCCCAATACCACTACCACCTCAGTAAGCTGCTCCCCAATTCCAGCCCCATCCAGAGTGATTTGACATAATAAATATTTATTGTTTGAAGCTGCAAAGTTTTGGAATAATTTCCTAAGGAGCAATGGATAATCAATACAGGCCAAGATGAGCATATTTATTTTTAATCCAGAAAAATAATATACTTGTTTATAAATTACCTGACACACAAATAAATAAATAAATAAATAAATAAATAAATTACCTGACGCAGCTCAATAAGATTTTTCTACCTTGTTTGGCTGCACTATTTTTTTCTTTTGGCAAGAACATTTAATATGAGATCCACCCTCAACAGATTTTTTTTTTCCTCAACAGATTTTTAAGTGTGCTGTATTAAATGTATTGTTATCTATAGGCATAATGTTGTACATTGTATCTCTAGAAATAATTCAACTTGAAAAATGAATATTTTATATATGTTGATTAGCGACTCCTCATCTTCCCCTCTTCCTTCCCTGGCAAATACCTTTATATTCTTTGCTTCTGTAGGTTGAACTATTTTAGATACTTCATGTAAGTGGAAACATGCATATTTTTAAAAACTCCTCACATTTAGATATACAACCATGGTTGAAAACCTCTTACGTGATATTTTGTCCCTACCCCCTAGTCTAGTACCTATTGTTTTGTATTAGAGATATTCCTGGCTGGTCTTCACTGACCAGCTGTGAGCTCGGTCATTGAAGAAATGATGCTTTGCTCATTTGGGCTACAATGAACTCAAAAGGGAATCTGGCACTCAGTAAATAGTCCATCAATATTTGTTGAACTGGAGTGACATTTCCAATAATCGTAGAGGGTTGGATCTACTACTATTGCCATCAGCTAGCCAAACCCCTTCAACGTAGCCTTTCAATTTAACATACATATTTACAGGGTCTACTTTGAGTCAGACACTACACTGGTGCTAGAGGTGCAAAGAGGAAGGTCAGTCTTGGGAGTCAGTACTCAGTGAAGCAGGGACAACAGTGGAAATTCCCATACTCCGTGAAGGAACCTCAGATGAAGTGATCAGTTCTGCTTAGGTGGGCCTGAGACACTTAGGTGGGCCTGAGACGCTACCCAAAGAGTGACTTAGGAGTGTTCCAGGTAGAGGAGAAAAAAACAGGGAAGATAGAAGAGCCACATACATGAGTAGAATGACTTGAAACCACATGGAATGCTGGAGGAGAAGGGCAGAGGATGAGAGATGAATGGTTTGGTAAGGAGGTTGGATGTATCCTGTAACTAACGGGGAAGTCACCAAAGAATGAAACAGGAGAATGACAGGACATCAGTTTGCAGCTTTGGAGAGATCACTCTGGTTGCAGTGTGGACATGGATCATAGGGCAAATGCAAAGATCACAGGACAATTTGGAGAGGAGGTACTGTGAAGATCCAGGTGGGAGGAGTCCAGGGCTTGACTGAAGCACAGGCAGTGGGGATGGGGAGGTGGGGATGGGTATGAGGGAATTTCTCCTCCTGGTAAGTAAAATAGGACTGGACTTGGAAGATTCTCCACCTCCCCCTATAAAAAGGTGGGAGAAAGGGAGATGAGAAAGAGGTATGGTATGCAGGTAATGTTTTCTTTTCAGATTTTCTTCTTCAGAACCAGAAAACAGAAAGAAGACAGGGGGTGGGATTCAGGAAAATATGTTGCACATATGCTAATGTCACTTGGGAAATGTAACCAGCTCACAACTTCCATCTATTATCTTAGGTGAAAATACATTTTCAGCCAAAAGGAATTATTTTAAAACAGGGGTGTGAAATAAATGAGCACATAAAACCATATTGTCCAAAAGGCCTCTGCAGAATGTTTTCCTTAGATAGCAGCTTCAGGGTAACACTGCCAGCAATGCACAGTCCTACAAGAATCTGCTTGTGTCACTCAGTGATTTGCAATGGGGCTGGAGGGTGGGCTGGGGGGACGACACAGGACACAAACCTCACTCCTCTAAGAAATGCACCTAATACTCCATGGGTGGCAGGTGCTTAAGAGCATTGAACAGATGACTGATGCCCCAAAATCATATATGTACATTGGAAAGCACATGTTTGACAGTTTCCTGCTACTGTCTGGGGAAATATGCCAGACATGTATCCAAGGGTCCTGAGCCTTTCCTTCCTTTCTTCTCTCCTGCAGGATATGGAGCCTATGTTGGTGTCTACTCAGAGTCCTCTGTTCACCGGCATTTGAAAGGATCTTAACTGACTCCAGCTACTAGGTTGCCTCTGAGCAAGACTCAATCCAGATTATCATGGATCTCTAGGGGACTTCTGTGGTCTCTTGCCGTCTTGTAAGCTTCGTCTTTCCCTGGTGCTAACCCTGCATCCTGGATGCCTGTCTCCCTCATACAAGTTTTGGGGCACTTACCCGTCATCTCTTGGGTTCCATGTCTACTTAGCCCTGCTCATAGTGATGGGGCCAGATGGCTCTTGCAGTTGTGCGGCAGACCTTAGATTCTTTCTCAAATTGATTCCTACCTATTTTCCCTTTTAGCCAATAGAAGGTGCCTGCCTCCGGGAGAAGAGGAAGAGAATGCACGGTTATGGAGCCCTGCTTTGCACCCCGTGGTTCTCCCTGGTGCCCCGGGGAGAGCACAGAGCTGGGAATCAAGAAAGCCTGGGTTGTTATCAGAGCCCTATCTCTCCACATATGGGGGATCTTGGGCATGTCACACATCCTCTCTACCCTTCTGTTCCTTCCTGCAGAAAATGAGGGCAAAATCCCTGGAGACAATCATTTCTAAATGTCCAGCTGCAAAGGACACAAGGCAAACATGCAGTAAATGTGAATTCCTTCTGGCGGACACTTCAAAGTGTCCATAATCCACATAATGATCCCACCAAGGGGCATCACTATCCGTATTTTGCATATAAGGAAGCTGATCTGGGGAGATGACATGAATTGCTCAAAATCATGCAGTGGAAAAGCCAGAATATGAACCCAGCCTGCTAGGTTCTAAACCAGACCCTCCCTCTACTCTGTCCTGCCTTCCTCCATAACTTTCATCCTTCTAGTCTTCCACCTTTCTTTACCATTTTCTTTTCCTCTGCCTGTGACGTATTCAGGGCTACACCACTATTAGAAATAAAATCCCCACAGTCTAAGAAAGAAAGGACGTTCCAGGCGCCTGGGTGGCTCAGTCAGTTAAGCATCTGCCTTTGGCTCAGGTCATAATCCCAGGGTCCTGGGATTGATTCCCACATTGGGCTTCCTGCTCAGCAGGGGGTCTGCTCCTCCCTCTGCCCCTGCTCATGCTTTCGCTCGTGCATTCTCTCTCTCCACAATAAATAAATAAAATATTTTAAAAAAAGAAAGGAAAGCCTCTGCCTTTGGCTCAGGTCATGATCCCAGGGTCCTGGAATGGAGCCCCGCATCGGGCTCTCTGCTTAGCAGGGAGCCTGCTTCCTTCTCTCTTTCTGCCTGCCTCTCTGCCTACTTGTGATCTCTGTCTGTCAAATAAATAAATAAAATCTTTTAAAAAAAATAGAAAGAAAGGACATTCTAGTAGACATTACAATGTAAACAAACTTTGAGGGCATTATGCCAAATGAAAGAAGCCAGACCCCAAAAGGACAAATACTCACATGAGGTTCCTGGAGTGGTCAGGTTCATAGACACATAGAGTAGAATTAGGATCATCAAGAGTTAGAAGGGTGAATGGGGACGTAGTTTTAATGGGGACAGTTTCAATTTGGGAAGATAAAGAGTTCTGTGATGGATGATGATAATGGTCACAACAATGTGAATGTGCTTAGTGACAGTGAACTGTACCATTAAAAATTATTAAAATGGTAAATCGCATCTTGTGTATATTTAACCACAATAAATAAATAAAATAAAAATAAATACAGTAAAATTCCTATGGTCTGATTTACCATTTCTTTCCTTTTCTTTGAACTCCTAAAAGGAATACACAAAACTTGCATTTCCTTTCCTCAAGTCCTTGCTACTCCCCACCTTGGGAATCAGGCTTTTACCCACCCCTCTGCCATGACCCTTCCCTGGAAGGTGCTCCAGGAGGCCTCATCTTCCCCCACTGCTGGCAGGCCAGGCCCTCGGCATCAGCACCTTATTGCTGGCCTCTGGGACACTGTCCTCTGTGTCTCCAACCAGCCCTTTGTCTCCTCCTCTCCTGTAGGTTTCCTCTGAGCTTGTCTCCTGGTCCTCAGCCCCTGTGTCCTCCCTCTCAATGTGATCTCATGCATCCCCTTCCCACGTCTGTATCTTCACCTCTGGCAAGCGTCTTGGCTTCAGATCAGCCTTTAATGCCATGCGAAGGCCAACTCTGTCAAGACATCCTGCCAGGAACTACAGCTCTCAATCAGGAGCAAACGTCATTGTCTGGCACTGAATATAGCCTGCTTCCTGCTTCTGTGAGTGGCTCCACCAGGTCCACTGTAAGCCATCGTGCTTACAGCTTTGGGTCCTCCTGGACCTCCTCAGGCTCCACTATTCTTGTTCAAGCAGACATCATCCTTGGCCAACCTTCCCTGAGAGTGTCTCCTTCTCATTTTCTTTCCCGGGCTGTATTGGCTTCCTAAGGCTGCTGTAACAAAGAGCCACAGACTGGGCAGCTTAAACAACAGAAATCTTTTTCCTCAGCATTCTGGAGGCTAGAAGTTGAAGATCAAGGTGTCCATGGAGTTGGTTTCTTTTGAGGCCAATCTCCTTGGCTTGTAGATGGCCATCCTCCCCCTGTGTCCTCACACAGCCTTCCCTCTGTCTGTGTCTGTGTCCTAATGCCCCCTTCTTACAGGACACCTGTCAGATTGGATAGAGTCCACCCACATGAACTCATTTTAACTTAATGACCCTATTAAAGACCCTGTCTCCAAATACAATTACATTCTGAGGTATGGGGGTTAGGGCTTCAACATAAGAATGGAGGGGGTCACAATTCAGGCCATAACACATAATCCTGTGGTGGCCTCCTGCCTTCTTTCCCCACCATCTTCCTCAGAGATGCCAGCTGTCATCCTGCTGCTTCTGTTACAGTCTTCCTCAAGCACTGTGGTGAGCATACTGCCCTCCTGCTCAATGCCTCACAGAAATATTTCTGATGCCTTGACTTGGCACTCAAGGCCCTCCTCACTGTGGCTGCAAACAGCCTATCTCTATGGCTCCACCATCACTGGCTCTGCTTTCTGACCAAGCGGAGCAGCCATCATGGCGTAGACATGATTGTCCTTCCAGCCACTCGCCTTTGCCCGGTTGTGTTCTTGGTCAGGAATGTTCTCTACCCCATCTCTGTCTTCTCAAAATCTACCCAGTTTTCTGGGCCTGAACAAGTGCCACTGCCTTCCCCAAAACCCCATAATCCTTTATCTGTGTCACAACCAACCCTTCTCCTCTTCTACTTCTCACTGGGGACACATTTTGTCCCAGGGGTCTCCTGGGGTCCTGAGCCAGGTTGGAAAGCTCACAGTATTTTTCCTCACTTCCCCCTTGCAGGGTCATTGCAGGTTGGCCAAATCCTTCAACCAGAAGCCCCCAGCTCTTGTCAGATCTTGCCTCCACACACTCCTGTCCACCTCCAGGTTCTGGTAACCATTCCCTGCCCTGGCCCCTTCAACTCAATGGACAGCAAGCAGGCCAGCTTGTACTGGACCCTGGGTACTTCCCTGGGCCATATCTTTGCAAATAGTTCCCGCATTAAACCTTCCTTGATCAGTCGAACCTGACTGTGCCATCTGTTTCTCCCAGGGATGTGGATGGACATGCCATTTTCACCCAGGCTTAATGATTGCAGATCAACCTGCTTCTTTTCAAAAATGCACATTGCAATACTGACGTGTGCTGTTCTTAAGGGGCTGAAAATACAGGAAAATGCAGCGTAGCCTCCATGAGGGCCACAGCTGGTAGGGGAAGCTGGAGGTCATGTTCCTCGGCAATAAGGTCTGTGTGGGATGAGAACACAGGGCCCAGTAGCAAGAGAACAGGCACTGGATTAGAGTGACTCGGTTTGACCCTGGCACTGCCACCTACCAATGGATGGGTCTCTGGCAAATTTTTTAAACCTCAGTTTCCTCCTCTGCAAAGTGGAGGTCATAATAGTAGTTACTTCGTGGGATGTAATGAGAATTATACTGTAATTTCTCAGGACATCTTGGCATATAGCAAACACTACATAACTGCTACTCCTTAGGTAAACAGAAGGTGCTATGGAACCAATGAGGAAGATGAGTTATTCCAGAAAATGATGCTGGGATCCTGAGATTTGTTTCTTACCTGTTCCTTTGACCTTATCTGCAGGACTAGGTACCTTGGAAACTATTAGCTCTACCTTCTCCGGTAGAGGAACCCCACTGGAGAGAAAGACTTCACTGAGCATCCCAGGACAGATTTCTCTCTTGCAATTTTCCAGAACATCAAGTCTAGAAAAGATTATGTCTTTTTTGGAGGTGAGTCTTTTAAAAATTATTTATTCCATTTCGTCACTGGATTATATTTTTTAGAGCAGGTTTAGGTTCGTAGCAAAATTGATTAAAATGTGCAGAGATTTCCCACCAGAGCAACACAGTTGTTACAGTTGATGACCCTGTGTTCACACATCATTATCACCCAGAGTCCATAGTTTACGTAAGGGTTCACTTTTGGTCTATGTGTTTAGACAAATTTGTAAGGACATGGATCTATCCTGAGAGTGTCATACAGAATACTTTCACTGCCCTAAAAGTCCTCTGTCCTCTGCCTAATCATCCTTCCTTTCCCTCTTAGTCCTGGAAACCACTGATCTTACTATCTCTTTAGTTTTGCCTTTTCCAGAATGTCATACAGTTGGAATCATTAGCAAGTATGTAGCTTTTTTAGATTGGCTTCTCTCACTCAGTAATAGGCACTTAAGTTTCTCCATGTCTTCTCACGGCTTGACAGCTCGTTTCTTTTTAGCACTGAGTAATATTCTGTCATACAGACATACCACAGTTTATTCATTCACCTACTAACGGACAACCTGGTTACTTCTTAGTCTTGGCAATTATGAATAAAGCTGCTGCTCAAGGTAAATCTTAGTAGAATTAACCCAGTGAAGTGGGGGGGGGGGCAGGGTGAATGAGCAGAAGGAAGAGGCTGAGCAAAGGAGAGAGGATAATAAGGAGGGAGGGGGAGATTGAAGAAGCCTGGAGTGGTTGAGGCATCACCAGAGCAGATCAGAGAGGAAAGTGTGTGTGCTTAGAGCAAGTGTGTGGGCTGCTGCACTGTCCTACAACGTCTTGGCCAGGCCAGAGCCCCCGGGGGCTCTGCGAACTTTCTCTGTGCACTGGTCAGCTCCTCTGTGAGCCTTCACACTATGATGTAAATGGAATTTCTATGGCCTTCTCTGCCCCACACTTCCTCCAAGATACAAAGTGAGCAGTGCCTTTCTACAAGGAGACACCACAGCAGGAGATGGTGACTTGAGCAGACAAAAAACATGGAGAAAAGTGCAGGAGACTCAGCTTGGAAGCAAGAGGGCTACTAGCACTTTCTAAGTCCTTCTCACCATTTGTCTTCCTGACAAGTTACTTTTTGCTCCTCTTCCCCCAGGTAGATGGTTTAAAATGTTTTATCATGTTTTTAAGCTGATGGAGAACATGGCTGAACCAGTTCGCAAGTATTTGGGGGCTGCTTTGGACTGAATTGTGTCTTCTTCTACCTAACATAACAAGCTCATAGGTCAAAGCCTCAATCCACAATGTAACTGTATTTGGAGATAGGACCATTAGGGAGGTAATAAAGGTTAGATGATGTCATAAGGATGAGGCCATAATCCTATAGGGCCGGTGTCCTTCCAAGGGGAAAAGGAAGCACTGGCTCACTCTTTCTCTACACAGAGGAAAGGCCATATGAGGACAGAGCAAGAAGGAGGCCATCTGTAAGCCAGGAAGAACTCTGTCATCAGGAACAGAATCAGCCAGCATCTTGATCTGGGACTTTCAGTCTTCAGAACTGAGAACATGAATGCCTGCTGTTGAAGCCACCTTGTCTGTGGTACTTTGCTACGACAGCCTTAGATTAATATAGAGGCTTTCCCAAAAAGAGTTCCTTCATCACCTGGCTTTGTGGTGGTGTGGCCTCTGTGACCCAGTCATCAGTGACTCTGCTTTGGGTCAGCACTAGTAGCCTGGCTGTGACTCCGATAGCTGTCCCTCCAGAGGCAGACATAGAGCAGTTTCTAAAGAGACCATACTCATTGGCCTGTGAGAGAAGGAGGAGCAAAACCCTTTCCCCAGATCCAGGAGGCTGGTATTAGTTAGGGAGTGCCAACAACTCTGAAGGGTGTGAGACTGTCCCCTATTCCCAAGGCTAACAAGTTACCCTGCACTGTTTCATGTTCACAGGCAGAGGATACAAGAATTTGGGGTCAAAGACACAGCTATACCCAGAGTATCAGCATCCGTGCTCAGCTCCCCAGACCCAGTTCCCACTGGTGCACATGACAAGGGCCAGGTGCTGGCTTCCCGGGCAGAGGCTGCATGAGCCAGTCTTTTGTGATGGGCAGTAAGCTTGTCTGAACATTGGGGAAGCATTATCATTCTCACACGAGACAGTAAGCAGATCTGCCCTTCCCTGAAGAGGACTATCCTCCCTCTCTCCTGCCTAGGCTGTTTGCCACACTGTACATGGTGGCATGTACAGTGAGAGATGGATTCTAGCAGCTTTGTTGCTCTGATTGACCCCTGATGGGGATGAACCCCCAAACAGTTTTAATAAGCTGCACTACTGGGGTGCCTGGGTGGCTCAGTCAGTTAAGCATCTGTCTTTGACTCAGGTTATGATCCTGGTTGTGGGATCGGGCCCCACGTCAGGCTCCCTGCTTAGTGAGGAGACCGCTTCTCCCTCTGCCTGCTGCAACCCCTTTTTGTGCTCTCTCCCTCTCTCTCTGATAAATAACTAAATAAAATCTTTAAAAAAAAAAACCTGCACTATTTATTCCCCACTGTAAATGTTCGTTCCTTCCAGGTAACCAAAATTCTCTTGAAATCTACACTTGACTACAAATAGGTCTGATATCTTGCCATTTTATTATATGTCTGTTTTTAAAAATGTAGGTTTTAGGGTGCCTGGGTTGCTCAGTGGGTTAAAGCCTCTGCCTTCGGCTCAGGTCATGATCCCAGGGTCCTGGGATGGAGCCCCACATTGGGCTCTCTGCTCAGCAGGGAGCCTGCTTCCTCCTCTCTCTCTACTTGCCTCTCTGCCTACTTGTGATCTCTATCAAATAAATAAATTAAATCTTTAAAAGAAATTAAAAAAATAAAAATGTAGGTTTGGGGGCACCTGGGTGGCTCAGTGGGTTAAGCCTCTGCCTTCGGCAAGGTTGTAATCTCAGGGTCCTGAGATGGAGCCCTGAGTCGGGTTCTCTACTCAGCAGGAAGCCCACTACCCCCCCACTCCCCCCCCCCCCGCTTTCTCTCTGCCTGCCTCTGCCTACTTGTGATCTCTCTCTCTGTCAAATAAAACCTTAAAAAAAAAAAAAGAAATAAAAATAAATAAAAATGTAGGCTTTATTATTATTCAGGTATGGCAAAGCGAACAGATCAGGGAATATTGCCTTGAAATTATTTAACAATTAACCTTTTTAAAAATTTGTTTGTTTGTTTGCCTTTAGTAATTTCTACACCCAACACAGGGCTGGAACTCACCACCTGAAGTCGAGTAGCATGCTCTTCTGACTGAGCCAGCCAGACACCCCTGAAATGATCTTTTGTTACTCATAGATCCCAAGAGGCAGGGTGGAGGGGTGGCAGAGGGGGAACACTGAGCCGTTGGGGGAGGGGGGTCACCTGGAGAAGCACCAGGGTCAGTCAGGAGGCAGAAGGAGTGGAGGAAAACATGGTCAAAAGTCTTTATTATGGTTTCCACAGGAAGTAGTGTGTAAGACAGGGGAAGTAGGTGTAGGATTGGCTCATCTGAATAATTTCAGTGGGCTCTGGGGCAGAGAGGCTGTTCCTAGTTGTCTGGTACCTGGCCCTGCAGTGATGGTGAAGAGGAGTGGGAGGTTAGTGGTCTAGAGAGTGAAAGAAGGTGGTTGGAGGGTGTGGCTCTGGATTGGCTGGTCTGCATAGGAAAGGTATGATTGTAGCCCAGCGGACTCCTTTACCACATCCAAGAACTGGCTAGCCCTGGGTGGGTCAGCCAGGCCTAGAGGTCAAGGGCTCAGAATTAAAAGACACACTTCATACAGAGTCAAATAAAAACAAAACCTCTTTCGAAGGCCTAACTCCTGAAGAACGTGGAAACCAGGAGGTCTACCAGCAAAGGCACTTCAGGAATCAATAAGCATATCATTATCTGTCTAGTCAATTAATTCCATGAGTCAACAGTTCATTGAGTACCTGCCACTGTGCTGGATGCTGGGGAGACAGGAATGAACCCCAAAGCCCTGGCCTTGCTTTGTGGAGTCCAGGGTGGAGCAGCAGAGCCTACATAGGGACCAGCTAGGTGAGGTCCACAGCAGTTGTCTGGGGAACCTTACGGCCCCCTGAGAACATTCAACTTGTCATCTGAAAATTGAAGGTGCATTTTCTCCAGACACAATTGGGCCTGAAGGCATAGTATAGCTCTAACCACAGTGGCACACAGGGCAGGAAAAATGACCCTGCCTTTTAGAACCCCTTGTCCCCCCAGAGGCATTTCCAGAATTTCCTTGGCAGCCCCGATGACCTGACTGAGTCCTCCCATCCGGGCCTCCGTGTTATTTCTTTGTCAGATTCGATGAACTGCATCTGTAACTGGCACAGTCCATCACTGTGGTTGTCTGATGTGCTCTTTTGGGGAAAAAAAATTTTTAAGTGTTTCTGTAGCTCAGAAGTTCATTTGTCTTAGTCTGTTTGGGCTGCTGTAACAAAATGCCATAGACTAGGTGGCTTATAAGCAACAGAAATTTATTTCTCACCATTCTGGAAGCTGGAAGTCCAAGCTCAGGGTGGGGGCAGATTCGGTGTCCGGTGAGAGCCTGCTTTGTGGTTTACATACAGCTGTCTTCTCGCTGTGTCCTCTGTGGTGGAAGGGGAGAGGAAGCTCTTGGAGTCTCTTCTAGAAGGGCACTAACCCTGTTCATGACCTAGTCACCTCCTAGGGACCCCACCTCCAGACACCATCACATGGGGGTTAGGATTTCAACATATGAATGTTGAGGGGACACAATGTTCAGCATAGATAGCAGCATCCTAATTTGGAGTTGTCCCCTCCACTGTTCATCTCCCTCTCACCCTCTTCCCCCTTCACTGGCAGGAGGAATAGACTGTTTTAAGAATTGCCTTCTGTAAGATTAGACCGAAGCTGGGATATCTTCAAGCCTTTAACCAAGACACAGACAGGGGCCCAAGAAAATGCAGGCCACTTATCATCAGGCAAATATAATCTTCTGATAAAATATACACAAGTCCCCTAGTTTTAACATTCTAATGCAGTGAAATGTTTCAATTTGGATTTCTGGCAACTACTATGATCATCTTAAGAGATGTATAAATACATGTAAATAAGATATTAACACCACAAGATTGTTTTAGACCATTTCCCCATCTGGTTTGGTCCTGTAGTTGTGTGGGAAGGAACAGTTCTTGGAATCTGGCCTGAGCATGAAAATACAGAATACAACGATCACTTAAGGTTTGCAGCAGCCTGCAAGATGCTTACCTCTGAAAGCCAATTACAAATTAACTTATACAGCCTTACAGTACTCACAAACATTAGGTCAACATTGTACTGCTGCTGAGGAAAAGGGTTTCTGAACCTGGTTAATTATCAGAGCTTCCTGGAGAGCTTCTAAAAGTTCACATCCTGGGCTCTGCTTTTAGAGATTGTGATAGTAAAGGTGTGCAGTGGGGGCTGGGAAGCTGTGTTTTCAGAAGTTCTCAGATAGGTATCCATGATGTTAAGCTGGTTTGAGAACCACCGCTTTATTCTGAGAGTCTTGGTCTCTTAAGTATGGTCCCTGACTGACAGCAGCAGCATCCCCCAGGGTGGCGGGAGTGGGGGTGGGGGGGCTCCTTAGAAACACCCACTGCATTTGCACAGAATTGGGTAATTTACACGAAACTGAAGAAGCGCAGATTGGGGAGGGGGGATTTCCGGGGGAGAAGAGGAGTTTTTGGGATACCTGATGATCTCACTGTTAGTCAGTCAGGAAAGATATTATGGGGAAGTTGGGCTGCTAAGAGGATAAAAAAGGCAGGGCAAACTATTGTTTCTCTTTGACCAACACAGAAGCAGAGGAAGTAGCAGAAAGGATGCAGGGCTAGGGTACCTGAGATCTATGTCCCCAGTCTTGCCTAAAGATGAAATACAAATTTGATTTTATCGGCAAATTTTTGCTGTGATGTTTTCTATAACACATACTATTACATGTATCAAAGTGCTCTTTGTGCTACCAAAGGTACTCTGAGGATATTTGTGGCACATGCTAATACTTTTTTTTTTTTTGAGTTCTTACTCAGCTGAGGCTGCTTGGTGGAAAGAAAGCTTTGCAGAGATTAGACTGGAATGAGCACTGGGTCCAGCCCTTTCGCTAACCTACTGTGCATCCTGGGAGACTGACATGGGCTCCCCAGGTCCTGGGTTCCTCATCTGTAAAACATCTGTAGCTCTCAATCTCAACTGACTCTGTTTGCCCCATTCTGAAATAAACTTTCATAGCATCCTCTTTGCAATTCTAAAATGAAAATCATAGATATATAGATATATAGATAACTAATTATAGACATAATTTTAAAATATTCTGATATTCTATAAGTAATTTAAATGGGAAATTCAAGTGAATACGTTATAATATAATAATACATAATTTAGTACATAAAGGCTTGGGCAGTGTATTAACCCTGTCTTTTATGGTTTGTATTCTGATACTTTGACATTTAGGGTCTTGCTGACCCTGAAGAGACTGCCTCTCTCAGGGTTAGTGAATTTCCAGAGCTTGTAAGCAACCTGCCCAAGAAGAGCCTTCTAAAACGCAAACCAAGTAGTCCAGAGCTTATAATCTAATCACCTCCTTTGTGAGGCTCTCACACTCCGCGCCACTAACCATTTATCCTCATTACCGCAGGGCCAGATACCAACAACTGGGGACAGACCCTGTGCCCCAAAGCCTACTGAAATTTTTCAGACTAGCCAATCCAAAGCCTGCTTCCCCTGCCTCACCTGTTCCTTCCCATGAAAACTATAAAAGAGACCCTTATGCACATTTTCCCCTTGCTCCCTCTGCCTCCTGACCCAACCAGGTTGCTTCCCTGAGTGGGCCCCCATAGCACAATATGCCCCCTCCTCTTGGCATCTGTGAGTAACAATCATGTCAATAGTAGTACCCCCCCTGGTCTGTCTGCTTTCTATACTTCTAGTTTTCTATGAATACAAATATGTGGAAAACAGAACTATACTGTGAGACATTTTAAAATGATTTATTTCTCCTACTCACAATGACTAATTATAGATTTAAAAAAAAGTCAGAAGAGCAGGAATCATTTTCTAGAAAGACAGAGAAAAAGAAATCAGAAGAATGGCTGGACACAGAAAAAAAAGTTCATGTTAAGTATTAACAGAGCTGAGTGATTTGGATATGATAGCAGTAAAAGGAAAAACTTTAAGTAGAGATAAGATGCCAACAGAAGTTATAGACTGTAAAGGAAAATAAGGAAGTAGCGTATTTTTGCAACTCATCCAGGCTTTATTTATAACTGCAGTGTCAAAACAGTTCCTTGTGATGACACAGGATTTGGGAGTGACGAACTCTCACAGAAAAGACCTCCCAGAGCTTGAAAACTCATCACAAATTGGAGCAGACATTCTATCCCAGAATCTCTGGCAGGACATCAGAAAGTCTTATGGGACCTGGGTGAATTCTTCCTTGCGTCAACTGTCCTGGCATCACAGGACATCCAGTGTCCCTGCAACTGTATACCAGTAGCATCCTTTAATTGTTGTGACAACTGAAAGTATCTGCATGGAAATTTTCACACGCATTGTGAAACTGCTAACTTGGATAACCCCCAAGGTCCTTCCAGAACCGGCTCACTTCAATTCTATCGTTCTAAGGTTTCAGGGGCTTCACAGATGAAGTATGTTGCTAACATCCTTTAAAGTATGAGAGTTACTATTGGAGATGCCATAAGCCATCGCCATGAACTGTCCAGAACATGTTAAGACACAAAAGGAACAAAAACACAAGAAGAAGATAGTAACAAACAAAAGCCACAGTGGTTTACTTTTGAGAGCAAAGCCCTGACCTTTAAATGAACATCAAAAAACTACTTTTAGAAATGAAGTCTTGCCATTTGTGACGACATGGATGGAACTAGAGGGTATCATGCTTAGTGAAATAAGTCAATCGGAGAAAGACAATTATCATATGATCTTCCTGATATGAGGAAGTGGAGATGCAACATGGGGGCTTTGGGGAGTAGGAAAAGAATAAATGAAACAAGATGGGATTGGGAGGGAGACAAACCATAAGTGACTCTTAATCTCACAAAACAGAGGGTTGTGGAGGGAGGGGGGTTGGGAGAGGAGGGTGAGGTTATGGACATTGGAGAGGGTATGTGCTATGGTGAGTGCTGTGAAGTATGTAAAACTGGCGATTCACAGACCTGTACCCCTGGGGATAAAAATACATTATATGTTTATAAAAAAAAGTAATAATAATAATAAATTTTCTAAATAAATAAATAAATAAAAACTACTTTTAAATCTTACCACCCCAGTTGTGCAAGTAACTACAGTTTTGGAAGCACAGTTTGGGCGGGCACTCCTCTGGCCCCCAGGCTTTAAGATGCAGAGCTGGTACTGTGTCCACAGTTCTTAAGAGCTTGTGTCCAGAGTGAGACAAAACTAGGTTCGAATCCGAGCTTTGCCATTTGCCGGCTGTATGGCTGTGGTCAATTTACTGGATGTCTTTGAGTTAGTTCTATAATCAGGAAAATTGGAATCACATGCCTAATTTACAGACAGTTGTAAGGATGGGATAAGGCACACAAAGGGCTTAACTCAAAGCATGGCACTTAATAAAAAACGCAAGCTATCATTATTTACTGTGAACTTGTCTGTATTTCTATTTCAAGCCGTCTGGCCACCAGAGGGCGTCAAACACTGTTCTGCAATTTGAAAAAGTTGTTGTCAAGTTCACCCCCCAAATTCTGTGTTGTGAAACATGCTCTAAAAATCCCAAGCATTGGTGTATGACAAAAAGAATTTAGCAACTTTCCAGTTGCTTGCCCCTCACCCTTGAGATATGCTATACCTACAATAAAAACGCTCAACTTCAAGACTTGGTTTAAACCAAGACAAAGTATAACCTTGTAGCTTGAGGCCACTTCTTAAACTAGTAGCAAACTAAGAACAGAGCTGTGGGACCATCGTGCGTCTGGAGCAGGCAGTAAGGAAGGCATCTTTTGTAGAGAATTTAAACACAAAAATACAACTAAAAAAAAACTGACTAAAAGTTCATTTTTTAGATCACTTATGTATCAGAAGTTCTGAATAATGTCAGTGATAAAATTCTCCACAAAAAAGAAAAATCTTTTATTATTAAAAGTTCTAAACAATTTCTTTCTTTCTTTCTTTCCTTCCTTCCTTCCTTCCTTCCTTCAAAGATTTTATTTATTTGTTTATTTGAGAGGGAGAGTGTGCGGGTGAGCATGGAGGGTGGGGAGGAGCAAAAGGAAGGGAAAGGGAGGGGGAAAAAATCCCAAGCAGGTTTTCCCCTGACCACAGAGCCCCACATGGGGCTCAATCTCAGGATCTTGAGACCATGACCCCAGATGAAACCAAGAGTCAGATGCTCAAACCACTGAGCCACCCAGGCACCTCCCATTGTTTAAGATTTTATTTTCAAAGTTACAATTTCTGCAGATACATATAATATTTTATATTACATATAAAATATATTGCATTATAATATAATACATTATAATATAATATAATATATAATATAATATATAATATAAATAAATATAAATATATAATATTTATAATATATAAATTATATTATATATTATATTATATATTATATATAATATAATATATAATATATAAATTTATATATAATATATAAATATATATAATATATAAATATATATATAATATATATATATTTATATATATATAATATATATAAATATATAATATTTATATTTATTTATATATTATATTATATTATATATTTATTATTTATATTATATAAATAATATAATATAATACATTATAATATTTTATATTACATATAAAATATATTACATTACATTATTACATATAAAATATATTATTTATATTTATATTATATATAAATATATTATATATTATAAATAATATATATATATAAAATAATTTCGGCAGGTATAATATATATATAGGTTCAATTTGGTACATTTTCTTTGTTTTTCCCCCAAAGATACAAGCATCTCTCTTGAGGTAAACTTATACCAAGGTACACTGCCCTTCACAAAGAAATGAGAATCTCCCAGGGCTCCCACCAGCCTCTCCAGGATCTGTTGCACTACTGCCCTACCTTTTCTTACTTATCCATGAGCAATTGCATTCTGTCTGGAAGTTAATTCAGAGAGCTCCTAGTTGTGCTAAAGTTAACTGCCACGTGGACTCAGCTTCCTGCATTTTCCTTCCTTTATAAGTTTCTAACAGTTCAGAAACACTTCAAGGGTTTGCAAAGCAACTGTTTCCAACCACTGCTTAAATAGTAGATTCAAGGGGTGCCTGGTTGGCTCAGTTGTTAGAGAATGTGACTCTTGGTCTTGGGGTTATAAGTCTGAGCTCCACGTTGGGTATAGAGATTACTTAAACATTAAATTTTTAAAAACACAGCAGATTCAAAATAAACCAAGAGAATGCAGTGATTGTAGGGATGAAGAAATAGGCCTTGAGATATTTCCCTTTTTTCATTCTATGTGATACAAATTTGTGGCTTTTATTTGAGTTTAAAATTTGAATTCCAGTTATAGGATAAATAAGTCATGGGATAAAATGTACAGAATGGTGACTGTAGTTAATAATACTGTGTTGTACATTTGTAAGCTGCTAGGACAGTAGATCTTAAAAGTTCTCATCACAAGAAAAAATTGTTAACTATGTGAGGTGATGGATGTTAACTAAACTTATTGTGTTGATCATTTCCCAGCATGTCTTAAGTATTGTACACCTGAAGCTTAAATACAAGGTTATATCTCAGTTACAACTCAATAAAAATTTTTGAACAGTAAAACCCAGTGAGAACTGTGAGATCTAATATTTTCTAGTGGCAAGGGAAGTTTAGTTCATACATGAAATATGTAACTAAGTTTGAATAATGTATTCATTGAAATGTATTCATCCTTTAAATTGTGTGATTTGAAACTATAGGCTGAATCCAAAAAATAATGATTACTACTGAATATTACATGGTTGCTATTAAAAGTGATTCTGTGATGTAGTGGAACAGGGAGGGGGGTATTAATTATGCTAGTTCTGCTTTGGTCTTAGATTTCAAATAATTTGCTTTCCACATTCCTTTCTAGGAGGCACCCAGCAGATGTCAGCCATTTAAGACAAAAAAGGCAGTCTTTCCTATCGAGGAACTGGACCCTGCTTTAGAGAAACTGGGAGAGCAATTCTTTGCAGGGAGAAGCGTCTCAGAGGTGTGGAGAATATGAACCATGGCTCCAACCTAACAGGTGTGGCTCCTTCTCGCCTTTCAGCCCTAGTGCCAGAGGAGACCATGTTTGAGTTTCCCAATCCTGTTTAAGACCACACTCTTCCCACTTTGGGGCCTTCCTTTCACTTGAGGAGGCCCTATTTGGGAAGATCTCAGAGGACCTGACCAATATCAGCAACTTTGGTCTGTGAGATAGAGGAAGTCCCATGTTTGCATCCCAGATCCTGCAGGGGCAGGCTCAGGGAGGCGACCTTTCATTGCAAGATGGGCGGTGAGTGTGTTCTGGCGGCCATCACTCAATGACGTAAGCATATTGCTAAATCTAGAAACACGCTACAAGGATGCTAGAATTCACCCCCTCATCACCCAACCCCGGTATGGAACTTGGTCAGTTTTCAGCTACAGAGAGAAACTAACAAGGTTCCTGTCCCTTCTCCTTTGCATTATTTCAGTGTTGTCTGCCCCCCCCCAACCCCTGCCACGTTTGCTCTGTAACAAAGTTTCCCTTACCAATTAGAGGGTGTCTGGAAAAAGGACCCTCCTTCATGTTTTTAAGGCAGGTTACTAATAGACTGGTCAGCTTCATTCTGCAGTGGTTTCTGAGCTAATACCAGCTATTACTATTAATTAAGGATAGGACTACCTGTCCAACAGTTGTATCTGCTTTCTTTCTAATTCTTGCCACAACCTCAGTTTATAGGTAAAGGGAGTGAAGGCCAGAGGAGTCAAGCGAAGCATCTCAATGTCATCCAGCTAATGATAAAAGGAGCAAGCCCTCATAGAAAGTTCATGGAGTTCCAGACACTCTTCCAGGGACAGTTTAGAAATGAGCTCAGTAAGAGCGTCTGGGTGTCTTAGTTGGTTAAGTGTCTGACTTTGGATCAGGTCATGATCTCAGGGTCCTTGAATGGAGCCTCAGGACATGATCTTGGTGTCCTGGGATCCAGCCCCATGTAGGGCTCTCTGCCTGGCAGGATGTCTGCTTCTCCCTCTCCCTCTCACTCATGTTCTCTCACTTAAATAAACAAATAAAACCTTTAAAGAAGAAGAAGAAGAAGAAGAAGAAGAAGAAGAAGAGGAAGAAGAAGAAGAAGAAGAAATAATGAGCTCAGTATTCATCCCCCGAATCTTTTTTTTAATTTTATAATTTTTTTCATTTTATTTTATTTTTCGTCATGATAAGTGTACTTTTTAATTCCCTTCCCCCTTTTCCCCCCTCCCTTACCTACTAGCTCTCTGGCAACCCTGTTTGTCCTCTGTAGTTAAGAAACTCTTTCTTGGTTTGTCTCTCTCTTTCTCTTTTTTCCCCTTTGCTCATTTTGTTTCTTAAGAAAACACTAAAAAAACACTATATATTGCACATATAAGTGAAATCATATGGTATTTGTCTTTCTCTGACTGACTGATTTTGCTTAGCATTTTTACTCTCTAGCTCTAAGTTTTTATACGTTATTTTTAATTGTGGCAAAATACACATAACATAAAATTGACCATCTTAGCCATTTTTAATGTACAGTTCTGTAGCATTAAGTACATTCCTATTGTTGTGCAACCATCAGTACCATCCATTTCCAGAACATTTTCATCTTGCCAAATCAGAGCTCTGTTCCCATTAAACACTAACTCCCCATTCTCACCCTCCCTCCTCCACCAAATCTTGAAAGGCAGAGATTAATTATTATTACCATCCCCATTTTACAGATGAGGAAATTGAAGCCCAGAGAGATTCTGTAACTTTCCCTATCACAGCTAGTAGGTGGCAGACAGTCTAGCTCCAGAAGTCAAGAGCTTAACAACTCTGTGGTCTCAGAGAGTAGTACCATGTTTTTCTGTCTTTCTGCTACTGCCGCTATCAGGAAAACCAAAACAGAGCGTAGGAAGTTGGAACAAGTTGCAGATAAGTCCCTGTAAATATAGAAGGCGGTTTTGTATTCAGACCCCTTGGATCCCAGGCTGATTGGACCTCTGGCTTCCTGAACAGCCACTCATGAGAGTAGTGAGCTTATTGTCTTCAAGTCCCACTCTTGGCTTCCAACCACAACCCAAGGAAGCTCTGATGGTCATCTCTCCTCCATCCTGTGTGTAGTCATAGGCTCCAGTTTGCCTGTTTTGAGGAAAGTGGATTCCAGGCTTTGGCCAACAAGTATTAAGCTGGCCCCGAAATGGGATGTCCTGCCTTGACACCTCAATAGCTCAGGGGGATGCTGTCTGTGCTGGAACAGCCAGCCTGTGCCCCCATCACTGCCGAAGAAGCCCCTCTTCCCCCATCCAGGCCTGCTAAGGCAGGAAACTTACCTCCCTCCCACTTCTGGTACCTGTTTAATGTTGAGTGGAAGACATGCTGGACTCTTAAACCTAGTATCTGCATTTGAGAGGGTGGCATGACGAGGCGGCATAATCCTGCACACACACTTCACATCTTCATCCTTATTTATTTTTATTAGCTTTTTTGTCCTATTTCCAGCCCTTAAAAGCCTTGGAAGAGCAACTTTTCTATGAGACAAGTTGATAGGAGATTTCTCCAGTTGGTCCATGTAAGTTTGAAATTCTTCCCAAGAGAAGTAGAACTTTAAAACTCTGCATCTAATTCATCAGTACACTCTGAACTTTACCTAGAATAAATCCCACTGCTGACCTCTGCTTACTCCTCTATCAACAACACCCTACGGGGCACCTAGGTGGCTCAGTCATTAAGCATCTGCCTTCAGCTCAGATCATGATACCAGGACCCTGGGATCGGGCTCCCTGCCCAGCGGAAAACCTGCTTCTCCCTCTCCCACTCCCCCTGCTTGTGCTCCTTTTCTCACTGTATCTCTCTCTATCAAATAAATAAATAAAATCTTTAAAAAATAAAAACACCCTAACGAAAGCCTCATGGCCCTTGTCTGGATGAGTGCCAAGACCCTGCCACCTCCCAGGCACAAGACATCAGAGTCAGCCTTTTAAAAGTAAGTTAGATCCCCTAAGATCAAGAATAAAAGAAGGATGCCTGCTTTCACCACTTCCACTCAAAATAGTGCTGGAGTCCTAGCCAGAGCAATTAAGCAAAAATAAACAAACAAATAAATAAAGGGCATCCAAATCAGAAAAGAAAAAGAAAATTATCTGTTTACATATGACACGATCTTATATGCAGAACATTTTAAAGATTCCACAAAAATCTTTTAAGAGGCACCTGGGTGGCTCAGTGGGTTAAAGCCTCTGCCTTCGGCTCAGTTCATGATCCCAGGGTCCTGGGATCGAGCCCAGCATTGGGCTCTCTGCTAGGCAGGGAACCTGCTCCCCCGCACCCCCACCCCCGCCTGCCTCTCTGCCTACTTGTGATCTCTGTCAGATAAATAAATAAATAATCTTTAAAAAATCTTTTAGAACTAATAAACTAATTCAGCAAAATTGCAGTATATAGAATCAACATGCAAAAATCAGTTGGATTTCTGGACACTAACAATGAACAATCTGAAAAAGAAATTAATAAAAGAATCCCATTTACAGTAGCATAAAATGAATAAATTACTTAGGAATAAACTTAGCCAGGGAGGTAAAAGACTTGCACACTGAAAACTATAAAACATTGCTAAAGGAACTTAAAGAAGACACAAATAAATGTGTGCATTCATGGATTGGAAGGCTAAATACTATTAAAATGTCCATACTACCCAAAACTGTCTGCAGACACTACTGCAACTTCTATCAAAATCCCAACAATAGTTTTTGCAGAAATAAAAAAAAATCCACCCTAAAATTCGTGTGGAATCTCAAGGAGTTCTGAAGAGCCAGAAGAGAATTTTGAGAAAGAAGAACAAAGCTGGAGGACGTTTACTTCCTGATTTCAAAACAACTACAAAGCCACAGTAATCAAAACAGTGTGTTCCTTGCATGAAGACAGATATACAGATGGAAGGACCGGAATAGAGAGCCCAAAATTGTCAAATGATTTTTGAAAAAGTTGCCAAGATCATTCAATGGGGAAAGAACAATCTTCACACCACACATAAAATCAAGAAATAATTTAAAATGCATCAAAGCCCTAACCACAAGAACTGAAACTGTACAACTCTTAGAAGAAAACAGGGCAAAACATGACATTATATTTGGCACTGGTTTCTTGGATATCATACCAAAAGCACAGGTAAGAAAAAAAATAAATAAATTGGGCTGTGTCAAAATTTAGACCTTCTATGCATTGAAGTAGACAATCAACAGAATAGACAACCATGAAATGGGAGAAAATATGTGCAAATCATATAGATAGAGAGTGGATTAATATCCAGAATATATTAAAAAAAAAAAACCTCCTACAACTCAATAACAACAAAAGAAACAACATTTAAAAAGGGGACAGAGTCCATTAGAAAGGACGAATACCTAACTTTTGTAGCAACATGGATGGAACTGGAAGAGATTATGCTGAGTGAAATAAGTCAAGCAGAGAGAGTCAATTATCATATGGTTTCACTTATTTGTGGAGCATAACAAATAGCACGGAGGACATGGGGAGTTAGAGAGGAGAAGGGAGTTGGGGGAAATTGGAAGGGGGGGTGAACCATGAGAGACTATGGACTCTGAAAAACAATCTGAGGGTTTTGAAGGGACCGGTGATGGGAGGTTGGGGTACCAGGTGGTGGGTATTATAGAGGGCACGGATTGCATGGAGCACTGGGTGTGGCGCAAAAATAATGAATACTGTTATGCTG
Source organism: Mustela putorius furo (assembly GCF_011764305.1). Taxonomy (NCBI): domain Eukaryota; kingdom Metazoa; phylum Chordata; class Mammalia; order Carnivora; family Mustelidae; genus Mustela; species Mustela putorius. Next base: position 19,265,854 of record NW_025421325.1, read on the forward strand.
AAAATAAAAAATAAATTTAAAAAATTTAAAAAATAAATAAATATGAAAGACAAAATTAATTAATTAATTAATTAATTAATTAATTTAAAAAAATTAAAAGGGGGCAGAGGACTTGAACAGACATTTCTCCAAAAATGACATACACATGACCAATAAGCACTTGAAAGGATACTCAACATCACTAATCATTAGGGAAATGCAAATCAAAACCAAAATGAGATACCACCTCAAACCCATTAGGATGCTACTATTAAAAAAAACAACACAGAAAATAACAGATGTTGATTAGGATGTAAAGAAATTAGAAACCTTGTGTAGTACTGTTGGGAATGTAAAATGGTGCAGTAGGGCAGTTTCTCAAGTAATTGAATGTGGAATTATCACATGATCCCAATTTCCCACTTCCTGGTATATACTCAAAAGAACTGAAAGCAGGAATCAAAGGATATTTGTACTCCTATGTTCATAACAGTGTTATTTATGATAACCAAAAAAAAATGGAAGCAACCCAAGTGTCTGTCAGGGATAAATGGATAAACAAATGTATTCTAGTCATCCAGTGGGATATTATTCAATAAAAAGGTAGGAAATTCTGACATATGGGTGAACCTTGAGGGCATTATGATAAGCAAAATATGCCAGTCACAAAAGGAAACATACTCTAGATTGCATTCATATGGAGTACCTGAAGCAGTCAAATTCATAGAGACAGAAAGTAGAATTGTAGTTGCCAAGGACTCAGAATGGAGAGAAAGGGGGATTATTTTTTAAGGGGGACAGAGTTTCAGTTTAGGAAGATGAAAAATTTCTGAAGATGGATGGTGCTGATGGTAGACAACAATGTGAATGTATGGAACTATATATTTTGAAAAGGCTAGGATGCCAAGTTTTATGTTATGTGTATTTTACAATGTTGCATGTCTTCTCTGAGAGCCTTATGATTTCCCACCTCACTCAGAATAAAATCCGAGTCTAAGTATCCCACATTCCAGCCCGCAGGCCCCACAGGGTCTCCTGCCTTCCCTGCACATGCCCAGCACATTCTGTCTCAGGGCCCTTGCACTTGGTCTTTGTTCTATCTGCATGGAAGATTCTTTTCTCAGGTAATTGCATGGCTCATTCACAACCCGGCACAAACATCACTTCCTTTGGCTACCATATTTAAAAAAGCACATCCCTTAAGCTCTGTATCTTAAAAATACTTTTTTTCCTTCATAACTTACATCAGTATCTGGCATTATCTCAGCCATTTAAAAAATTGTTTATTTATTTAGAGAGAGCGAGAGAACACGCATGCACGTGCACGCACACACACGTGAGGTGTGTGGGAGGCAGAAGAAGAAAGAGAGAGAATCCTCAAGCAGACTTCATGTTGAACAGAGCCCGACACAGGGCTGGATCCCAGGACCCTGAGATCATGACCTGAGCTGAAATCAAGAGTTGGATGCTTAACCAACTGAGCTATCCAGGCGCCCCTATCTTAGCCACTTATTAATCTCTTCATTGTTTGTCTCCATCACTAGGATGTGAACTCTGTAAGGCCAGGGGCTTTGCCTTGCTCATTTCTGTACCCCCACTACCTAGGATACTGCTGACTTACAGTAGATGTTCAGTAAATAGGAGCTGAATGAATTAATGGAGGAAGAATACCATACAGCAAACATGTTGGCGAAAGCAGTAGATGAGGTAGAGCTGGGAGAGTGCTATCTGTTAGGTTGTTCTGCTAGGTTGTATGCCTCTTCCATGAGGTTATTCATAAACAGTTCTGTTCTGGACATTCTTGGCCCAGTGGTTGTGTTAGATCTGTGCATGCCTCTTGATGGAATTCATCTTGAAGAGCTTCAGTTTTAAATATCCTGTCAGTTGTGCCATTCAAAAATCTTGTATTGGGGGATGCTTGAGTGGCTCAGTGGGTTAAGCATCTGCCTTCAGCTCAGGTCATGATCTCAGGGTCCTGGGATTCAGCCCCACATCAGTTTCCTTGCTCTGCCGGGAAGGTGCTTCTCCCTCTCCCGCTCGCCCTGCTTGTGCTCGCTTGCTCTCTCTCTCTCTCTCTCTCACTCTTTCTCTTTTTCTCTGACAGATAAATAATTAAAATCTTTTTTAAAAAGTCTTATATTTGGGACACAGACTTCATTTGCTCTCTTGTGAGGACTCAAATGTCTATTCCCTGTGGAGTTACTGCAGAATCTGGGAGCAGACTCAACAAGAGTCCTCCCACTGGGATCTGAATGCTGTTTCTCTTTGGTGTCACCCTTGTCTCTGGTTATGAAAAACTGTGTCGGGTTGAAGGGGGTGGGGTAGGAGGAGCAGCTGGGAATTCTGTAAACATAAAACTACTGTAAAAAAATAAATTCTTTTAATTAAAAAAGCAATCAGCAGAGAATAGATAATTAAGATAAAAGCAAAGTTACCAGAAAACAAGAAATATCCAGGGTGCCTGGGTGGCTCAGTGGGTTAAAGCCTCTGCCTTTGCCTCAGGTTGTCATGATCCCAGGGTCCTGGGATCAAGCCTGGCATCGGGCTTTCTGCTCAGCAGGAGCCTGCTTCCTCCTCTCTCTCTGCCTGCCTCTTTGCCTACCTGTGATCTCTGTCTGTCAAATAAATAAACAAAATCTTAAAAAAAAAAAAAAAAACAAGAAATATCCATCGTCTTGGCTGTGTTATTAACAAGCCTAATATATTTTATAATAACTACAACAGCTACAACAGCAGGTGGTGTTACAAACATTAGGAATTTGTGTGAAGTTGGGAAGTATCTATAAGCTGAACCCAAGTGTACAAACGTGAGCAGACTTTTCCAGAAGCCCGAGCACACCAAATGGTTAGGCCAGTCTCTACGGGCTCTGCAGCTGGCACAGAAGGCAAGTCACTTATCACTTGGGAGACAGCCCACAGCTGGGAGCTCACAGCCCTTTGGAGGGTCACCCAGACGCCTATCATTCCTTCACTGTGGTGAAGCCCCCGAGGAGGTACCGGTCTTGTCATGGGCCCCATCCAACCCTGCAAGGTCCCGTGGCTAATCCAGGACAGGTGCTCTGACTTGAGGGTGTGGACTCCTCCCTGCAGACCCTGACAGCCCATCCCCTCTGACTTCCCAGGGCTTCTCTTCACCTTGCCTGGAATGGACCTGTGCACAAATAATATTTAAGTGCCAATGCTACTTAGCCCATTGAAACTCTAATTTTATCAACATAATTAATCTTATCATGCATGTTTTTATGTAATGTTTGTAATAGATCAATTTTTACTGTCTTCATTGAGTGTCATAAAGATGTATGTGTTTACATGGACAAGAATACATAGACCAAAACTACAGGAGCGTGTACTTTATTTTCTCTGTAAAGTTGAATTCCTTCTTCAAAAAATTTCCAGATGGTGCTCGCTTCAGCAGCACATATACAAAAAATTTCCAGATGCATAAATATTACTCCCTAATTACCTTAGGTGTTAATTTAAAGGTCTGAGGCTAATTAAGAATCTTAGGATTATATTTAAAGAAAATATAATCACTGATTTTATTTAAAAATTTTTATTAAAAATTTTTTTGCATTGGATCTTCTTTCTGTTCTGTCAAAGATTAGTTGACCCTAGAGTTGAAGGTCCATTTCTGGGCTCTCTATTCTGTTCCATTGATCTATATGTCTGTTTTTGTGCCATTACCCTACTGTCTTGATGATTACAGGTTTGTAATAGAGCTTGAAGTCTGGCATTATGATGCCACCAGCTTCGGTTTTATTGTTCAACATTCTTCCGGCAAAAAAATAAATAAATAAACAAACAAATAAATAAATAAATAAATAAATTTATAAGAGAAATACAACACTTAAAAACTTATCCAGGCAGTAAAGACGGAGGGACTCCATAGGCTCACAAAATTTGCTGTGTTGGACATGCAGCCATTAGTTGTTGCAACTCTTGTTAAATACACATGATTACATTTACAGCCTTTTTAAAATGTATTATTGTTTTTAATCTTAGAGAGAGAGAGCATGCGTGCACAAACAAGTGGGGAATGGAGGTGCAGAGTGAGAGAGAGAACCTCGAGCAGGCTCAGTGGAACCTGACACAGGGCTCAATCTCACGACCCTGAGATCCTGACCTGAGCCAAATTCAAGAGGCAGATGCTTAACTGACCGAGCCCCCTTATATCTACAGTCTAAAATATTTAATGTATGTAATGATAATCTGTCTGACAAGTATAAGGAATTTAGAATATACTATTTAGTTAAGCTTGTGATAAGATACCCAAAGTCTTGCATAAACTAAAATGTTATATTTAAGTTATACTGCACACTGTCATTAAATCAGAGAGAGGGTGAATAACTATCTTTTAAACCAAAGTTCATAATTAGGGGTATTACGTGAACTTGAAACATGGATTTTGATATCATTTTCATGTATTTATTTTTACTAAGTAATATTAAAACTCTTGAAATTTTACTTAAAATTTTAACATAGAATGGTTTTTGTAAATTCATTACATGACTTTTAAATGTTTACATAATGCTGATTGCCATTTCTTTATTCCTTATAGTTGTCAACAGAAACATCTTTGTTATTAAACTAAAGCTGCATTTTTCCTTTTTCTGATCCAAAACCTTTTTAGGGAAAGAAATGGTGTAATATTAGAAAGCAGATATACTTTCTACATTTCTACTGATGATTTATTTATACATTGTTTTAATTTTTTAAATTTATATTAATTAGGGTAATATATAACTTTTTAAAGACTATGTTCATTATTTTAAGGTATAGCTAGAGATATTAAATGTATTCAAATTGTTTTGAGAATATATATGTTCGATCGATGTTTTAATAACCAAATTAACTTTTTACAAGTCTTTTTTGGGTGGGGGAATCTTTTCCAACACGGAATTATTGGATGCTTCTAGAAGAATGAATTCTTTTAACTATTTACAGTATATAATTTATAGGTGGTTTCAGTATACCATTCAGGCAAATTGTACATTTCGTTTCTCTCAGCTGGAGAGTTTTTCCTAAAGGCCAACACACTGAAAGCATCAGGTCTTTGACATTATTTCTTAAAGCTCTTTGCAGTCTGGGGCATCTTGGAGATCCTTTATCCTACTCATGTGTTCTTTGTAACTTCTAGAAACCATCAAAATCGGGACTGTATTGAATTTAAGAGATTTTCCAACTGCATTTGCTGACTCTCTGGAGAGATGGGCTATCTTGGTGATTCTATGGGCATTTCTGTCCATTCTGGGAGCTGCATTAAGGATGTAATTAGCCCACACATTTGGTACAGCATGGATTGGCTAGTATTGTAGGTCTTAGAAATTAATATAAACTTTTTTTTAAAGACTCTTTTTTTTTATGGACTCTTAATTAGGCTTAAAAATATCTCCCAGCTTTGCTCATGACCAGGGCTTATAACTTATTCTTTGTTCTTTGACTAAAGGTAGGCTTCAGATGGGGAAGTGCTGATTAGTTGGGGAGAATTTCCTTCAGGTGGTGTCTTACTCCTTTTGGGCTGCTATAACAAAATACCGCCATGGGGTATGTTATAAACAACAGATGTTTACTGCTTATAGTTCTGGAAGCTAGAAGTCTGAGATTAGGGTGCCAGCCTTATTGGGTGAGAACTGTTTTCCTAGCTCACGGTTGGTGGCTTTACACTGTGCCCTCACATGGTGGAAGGAACTTGGGAGTTCTCTGGGGTGTCTCTTTCTCTCTCTAAAGATTTTATTTATTTATTAATGCAGAGAGAGAGAGAGAGAAGCAGGCTCCCCATGGAGCAAGGAGGCTGACAATCCCAGAACTCTGGCATCACGACCTGAGCTAAAGGCAGATGCTTAACAGACTGAGCCACACAGGCACCCCTGGGGTTTCTTTTATAAGAGCACTAATCCCATTCTTAATGGCTCCACCCTCATGACGTAATCAATTTCCAAAAGGCTCCACCTTCAAACACCATCACCATCCGGCATTGGGATGCAACATGGGGAGCACATTCAGACCACAACAAGTGACATGAAAAAGGGAAGGGGAGTAGCTATAGGTGGAACAGAAGTCACCAATGTGTCTTAAGGTAAGCACTGGACTTTTGAGCATTTTCACAGTTTTAGATTTGAAAATCTTGAAAATTGCCTGGGTGGCTCAGTTGGTTAAGTGACTGCCTTCAGCTCAGGTCATGATCCTGGAGTCCTGGGATCAAGTCCCACATTGGGCTCCCCGCTCAGCTGGGAGTCTGCTTCTCCCTCAGACTCTCTCCCCTCTCATGCTCCCTTTCTTTCTCTCTCAAATAAATAAATAAAATCTTAAAAAAAAGAGAAAATTACCTTGGTTTTAATCAAGTAATTCCTATGAAAGTCATAGCAAATGTGAGTTAACTAGCATACGAGTTTCATTTTTCTAGTTAGTTGTAAGACTCTTTCCCCTAAGGCAATAATGTATGAAATCAGGAGTTTCTTTGGTGGGAGATGTGTATCTTTAGAATAGAACACCGCAGAATTCAAACACACACAAACAGATTTAAAATTCAGTTCCTTGGTCTCTCTAGACATATTTTAATTATGTCTAGAGAGACCAAGGAACTGAATTGCTCAGTAGCCACATGTAGCTAGTGGTTACCCTACTCGGTGCATAGATTATTGTTATCCTTCCTGAAATTTCTACTGAACAGTGCTGATTTAAAGCATGTTCTCTGAAACATGGCTTAATGCAGGTTAAACGTTAACTCTACATTAATTTCAATGTCTGTCCTTATAGTTTCCCACTCTCTCTCCTCTCTCCATTTTTTAAAAGATTTATTTATTTGAGAGAAAGACTTGGGAGGTAGAAGGAAAGAATCTTTGAGCTGACTCCCCACTGAATGTGGAGCTTAATACAGGGCTCAATCCTAGGACCCTGACACCATGACCTATGTCGAAATCAAGAGTCGGATGTTTAACTGACTGAGCCACCCAGATACCCCTCCCCTCTCCTTATAAAAGTTTTGTTGAGGTATAATTCACATATATACACTTGGCTTATTTAAAGTGCACAGTTCAATGGTTTTTAGTATATTCACAGAGCTGTGCAACCATTATCACAGTAGATGTTAAAACATTTTTATTACCTCAAAAAGAAATTCCATTCCTTTCGCTATCATTCCTCCACCCCCCCCCATACCTTCTCTCATTTAGTATAATGTGCTCAAGGTCTATCCATGCTGTGTTTTGTATGAGTAGTTCACTTCATTCTGTGGCTGAATAATATCTTATTGTATGGATGTACCACATTTTGTTTATCCATTCACCACCTGATGGACCTTTGGGTTTCCACCTTTTGGTTATTATGAATAATGCTGCTATAAACATTTTTGTATAAGCTTTTGTGTGATATATTTTCATTTCTTTAGGAGTATATTGTTGGGTCAAATGGTAACTATGTTTAGCTTTCTGAGGAACTGCCAGAATGGTGCACCATTTTACATCCTAAATAGAGATGTATAAAGATTCTAATTTCTCCACATCTTCACATTTATTACCGGACCTTTTTTTTTTTTTCCAGAAAGGTAGAAAAGAGAGAGCATGAGCACAAGCAGGTTGGGGCAGAGGGAGAGAGAGAATCTTAGGCAGGCTCCATGTCCAGCATGGAGCCTGTCTCAGGGCTCGATTTCACAACCCTGAGATCATAACCTGAGCCAAAATCAAGAGTTGGACACAACCAACTGAACCATCCACACGCCCTTTCTTGACTTTTTGATTTTAATCATCTTAAGTGGTATCTCCTTGTGGTTTTGATTTACATTTTTCTGATTTCAAGCACCTTTCATGTGCTTATTGGCCATTTCTATATCTTCTCTGGAGATGTGTCTATTCAGACCTTGCTCATTTTCAATTGGATTATTTGTCTTATTGTTCTTAGTCATAAGAGTTTTTAAAAAAACATATTCTAGATGCAAATTCCTTATCAAATATGTAATTTGCAAATATTTTCATCCATTTATACACTACTAGATTTGGTTTGCTAGCATTTTGTTGAGAATTTTTGCATCCATATTATTAAAGATACTGGTCTGTAGTTTTCTTATGATGTCTTTGTCTGGCTTGGGTGTTAGGTAATACTGTCCACATAGAATGAGTTGAAAAGTATCTTCTTCTCTATTTTATGAAAGTCTATAAAGAATTGGTATTAATTCTTCCTTAAATGTCCAGTAGAATTGACCAGTGAATCTAATCCATCTGGGCTTGAGCTCTTTTTGTAGGTAGTTTTAAAATTACCAATTTAATGTATTTATTTAATATAGGTCTATTTAAATTTTCTATTTCTCTTTGAGTTGTTTTCAATAGTTTGTGTCTTTCTAGAACTTGTTCATTTCATGTAAGTTATCTATATACTGGCATACAATTGTGCATAGTATTGCTTTATAATCCTTTTTATTTATGTAAGATTGGTAGTAATGTCCCTTCTTTCAGTTTGATTCTAGTAATTTGAGTCTTCTTTCCCTTATTCTTTGTCAATTTTTTTTGGTTTTGTTGACCTTTTAAAATAATTTACTTTTGGTTTCATTGGTTTGCTCTATAGTATTCTCTATTTCATTAATTTCTGCTCTAATATCTATTATTTCCTTCCCTCTATTTGCCATAGGTTTACGTTCTTTTTCTCTGGTGTCGTAGGATGGAAGGTTAGGTTATTGACTTGAAATATTTTCTTTTTTCATGTAGACATTTACAGCTATAAATTTTCCTCCAGGCACTGCCTTAGCTGGTAAGCTTTGGTATGTTGTATCTTCATTTTCATTCATCATTCAAAATCAAAAATACTTTTTAATTTCCATTTCTATTTATACTTTGATCTATTGGTTATATAGGGTTGTGTTGTTTAGTTTTCACATACTTGTGAGTTTTCCAAATTACTTTCTGCTATTGATTTCTAATTTACTTCCATTGTGGTCAGAGAACATACTTGTATTATTTCAATAATTTTAAATTTATTAATGTTTGTTTTATGATCTAACATATAGTCTATCTTAGAGAATATTCCATGTACAATCGAGAAGAATGTACATTTTCTGTTGTTGAAAGGAGTGTTCTACAGCAGATTCTATTATAAAGTCATTGTATAAAAGTCATTTAAAGTCATTTTTAAAGTCATTCATTTCAAATGAATACAAAAGTAAAGACATCATATGATGAACTCTTGATGATGATGTACTCACCACTCACTTTCAACAATCTCATGGCAACTTTTAAGAGTTTTAACAGATAATACCTCAGTGGTTCCCAATGACTACAACAACTTGGATTATCTGATTAGTGATGGCTTCTCAAAGAGAGAAGGTCAAGAGGTACACAGACCTTTTGGCATAGTGCCAAATGTCACCTTCTCAGAAGTTGAGGGGCAAGCTCTGAGTAGTAGGTGATCTCTGTTGGACCTCCAAAAATGTTAAAGAGAAAGGGACAATAGAATTGAGCCTTGTCTAATAGAAAGCCCAGAATTAGACCCTCAACTCCATGGTCAACTAATCTCCAACAAAGCAGGAAAAAATGTCCAATGTGGGGGGGAACAGTCTCTTCAACAAATGGTGTTGGGAAAATTGGACAGCCACATGCAGAAAAATGAAACTGGACCATTTCCTTACACCACACATGAAAATAGACTCAGGACCTCAATATGAGAAAGGAATCCATCAAAAATCTTTGAGGAGAACACAGGCAGCAACCTCTTCGACCTCAGCCACAGCAGTTTCTTCCTAGGAACATTGCCAAAGGCAAGGGAAGCAAGGGAGGGCAAAAGTGAACTATTGGGACTTCATCAAGATCAAAAGCTATTGCACAGCAAAGGAAACAGTTAACAAAACCAAAAGACAACAGACAGAATGGGAGATGATATTTGCAAACAACATATCAGATAAAGTGCTAGTATCCAAAATCTATAAAGAATTTATCAAACTCAACACCCAAAGAATAAATAATCCAATCAAGAAATGGGCAGATGACATGAACAGACATTTCTGAAAAGAAGACATCTAGATGGCCAACAGACACATGAAAATGTGCTCCACATCACTGGGCATCAGTGAAATACAAATCAAAACCACAATGAGATACCACCTCACTCCAGTCATAATGGCTAAAATTAACAAGTCAGGGAATGACAGATGCAGGCAAGGATGTGGAGAATGGAGAACCCTTCTACACTGTTGGTGGGAATGCAAGCTGGTGCTGCCACTCTGGAAAACAGCATGGAGGTTCCTCAAAAAGTTGAAAATAGAGCTACCCTAGGACCCAGCAATCATACTACTGGGTATTTACCCTAAAGATTCAAATGTAGTGATCCAAAGGGACACATGCACCTGAATGTTTATAGCAGCAACGTCCACAATAGCCAAACTATGGAAAGAACCTAGATGCCCATCAACAGATGAATAAAGAAGTGTATATATACATATACAATGGAATACTATGCAGCCATCAAAATAAATGAAATCTTGCCATTTGTGATGATGTGGGTTGGGTGGAACTAGAGGGTATTATGCTTAGAAAAATAAGTCAATCAGAAAAAGTCAATTATCATATTATCTCCCTGATCTGAGGAAGTTGAGAGGCAACGTGTGGGGTTTGGGGGGTAGGAAAAGAATAAAAGAAACAAGATGGGATCAGGAGGGAGATAAGCCATAAGAGACTCTTAATCGCACAAAACAAACTGAGGGTTGCCAGGGGGAGGGAGGTAGGCAGAAGATGGTTGGGTTATGGACATTGGGGAAGGTATGTGCTATGGTGAGTGCTGTGAAGTCTGTAAACCTGGCGATTCACAGACCTGTACCCCTGGTGCTAATAATACATTATATGTTAATAAAAAATTTAAAAATTAAAAAAAAGAATTGAGCCTTGTCAAAATTTTATGGCATGCATAGTAAACAGCCAAATAACAGATTCTCTGAGGATCTTGGAGGAAATATTTTTAATGCAGAGCTGGGTTTTACATTAGACTTGCTAAAGTCTTGCTAAATTACTTGCTAAAGTAATTGCTTGTAATGTGTTATCTTGTCCAAACATTAGTTAAGACTCCATGGCTGTATCTTAGCATGTCCTTGTAGGATGTTGAGCTGATACTCTAGTTTTTGTTTGGGTACTATCAGTTAAGTAAGCCTCATGGCAGGTCTCAGTTACTGCTTGTAAAGCTGGCAGAACTCTTTCTTATTGGCTCCAAGATCATATCTCTAACACCCTTTTTATTTCAATAAACATATTAAAATATTTACTTTGTTTTATTTTCTAACATCTTCAGTCTTTTGTGAATGTTTCTATGGCTTCTTTTTTCTCCTGACTCCTGATCAAGTGACTTGTTTCCTCATGTGTCTTTTAATTTATTATTGTGAGACTGTGTTCCATAGACCTTATCTGTAATAATTCTTTGACTTGAGTTTAAGGTGTAATCCTCAAATGAACACTTACGCTTGCTTTTGCAGGCGCCTTATATGTTAGCAAAGCAGGATGTCCTTAAAGTAAATTATCAGTTTGGTGCTTACAGGATTCTCAGACACTATACACTCTGATCTTAAACCTGTGTGAGGGTAAAATGCAAATTCTGAAAAGTATTTGTGTCTTCTTCATTCAGAGAAAAGGTCAAGAGAGACAAGTTTCCTTAAAATCTGAAGAAAGAAAGGATGATTTTCCACTGGATTACCCAATTAGTTGCGGCTTTCAGGGTCCCAGCATCATAAACAAAGGTCTCCAGGAAGATTTCTCACTTGTGAGTCACTAGACTTTGTGATTCAAAGTCTAGAAAGTCACTAGACTTTGCCTCCCTTTCCCCTCAACCAAACTGCTTAAATGGAAACTCTAGCCCCCAAATAGGGGGTTATATTTTGTAGTATTCCTAAGAATGGAAAACAATAATCTTGGGTTTTTTACACTTAGAATTTTACTTCAGCTGTGGGATGCCTGGATGCCTCAGTCAGTTAATCATCTTCCTTCAGCTCAGGTCATGATCCTAGTGTCCTGGGATTGAGTCTCTTGTCAGACTTCTTGCTCAGTGGGGACCCTGCTTCTTCCCTGGCCTGCCACTCCCTCTGCTTGTTCTCTCTATCTCTATCTCTATCTCTGACAATAAATAAATAAAATCTTTAAAAAAAAAAGAATTTTACTTCAGCTAGAACTTATTTTTGTGATTAGTTCAAGGTAGGGCTAAATTGCACTTCTGTAGACTCAAAGAGCCTGAAAGGAAAAGTACAATAGAAAATTGGCCACTGAGTGAGTATATAGGAGGCACTTTGATGAGTTCATCTTTAGGGATGAAATGATACACAAAAGCAATATCAGGCAATACACAGATTGCCTTTATTCCTTTGGTTACTGTCTGCTACCCACCCCAGTCCTCATTCCTGTTGATGCAGAAGGTTGAAATGGCAGTTATTCCTTTTTTTTTTTTTTAAAGATTTTATTTATTTATTTGTCAGAGAGAGAGAGAACGAGAGTGAGCACAAGCAGACAGAGTGGAAGGCAGAGTCAGAGGGAGAAGCAGGCTCCCTGCGGAGCAAGGAGCCCGATGTGGGACTCGATCCCAGGACGCTGGGATCATGACCTGAGCCGAAGGCAGCTGCTTAACCAACTGAGCCACCCAGGCGTCCCAGTTATTCCTTTTTTAAAAATAGTGCTTTGCCAGGAAAGAATGTCCAATGGAAAAAAGACAGCCTCTTCAATAAATGGTGCTGGGAAAATTGGACAGCCACATGCAGAAAAATGAAATTGGACCATTTCCTTACACCACACACAAAAATAGACTCAAAATGGATGAAGGACCTCAATGTACGAAAGGAATCCATCAAAATCCTTGAGGAGAACACGGGCAGCAACCTCTTCGACCTCTGCCGCAGCAACATCTTCCTAGGAACAACGCAAAAGGCAAGGGAAGCAAGGGCAAAAATGAACTATTGGGATTTCATCAAGATCAAAAGCTTTTGCACAGTAAAGGAAACAGTTAACAAAATCAAAAGACAACTGACAGAATGGGAGAAGATATTTGCAAACGACATATCAGATAAAGGACTAGTGTCCAGAATTTTTAAAGAACTTAGCAAACTCAACACCCAAACAAATAATCCAATCAAGAAATGGGCAGAGGACATGAACAGACATTTCTGCAAAGAAGACATCCAGATGGCCAACAGACACATGAAAAAGTGCTCCATATCACTCGGCATCAGGGAAATACAGATCAAAACCACAATGAGATATCACCTCACACCAGTCAGAATGGCTAAAATCAACAAGTCAGGAAATGACAGATGCTGGCGAGGATGCGGAGAAAGGGGAACCCTCCTACACTGTTGGTGGGAATGCAAGCTGGTGCAGCCACTCTGGAAAACAGCATGGAGGTTCCTCAAAATGTTGAAAATAGAACTGCCCTATGACCCAGCAATTGCACTATTGGGTATTTACCCTAAAGATACAAATGTAGTGATCCAAAGGGACACATGCACCCGAATGTTTATAGCAGCAATGTCCACAATAGCCAAACTATGGAAAGAACCTAGATGTCCATCAACAGATGAATGGATCAAGAAGATGTGGTATATATACACAATGGAATACTATGCAGCCATCAAAAGAAATGAAATCTTGCCATTTGCAACAACATGGATGGAACTAGAGCGTATCATGCTTAGCGAAATAAGTCAAGCAGAGAAAGACAACTATCATATGATCTCCCTGATATGAGGAAGTGGTGATGCAACATGGAGGCTTAAGTGGGTAGAAGAATAAATGAAACAAGATGGGATTGGGAGGGAGACAAACCATAAGTGACTCTTAATCTCACAAAACAAACTGAGGGTTGCCGGGGGGAGGGGGTTTGGGAGAAGGGGGTGGGATTATGGACATTGGGGAGGGTATGTGATTTGGTGAGTGCTGTGAAGTGTGTAAACCTGGTGATTCACAGACCTGTACCCCTGGGGATAAAAATATATGTTTATAAAAAATAAAAAATTAAATAAAAAAAAAAAAGAAGAAACTTTAAAATCACAACAAAAAAAAAAAAAAAAAAAATAGTGCTTTGCTCACTGGACTTCCTCTGTTCTTACACGCTAGCTTTTTCCTGATGAGGTGTCCTATTGAGAAAAACTTCTATTTGCTCTTCCTTGTTTTACACCTGATTCCTCCAGGAAGGTGGAACCTGAGTAAAAATGGGCAATTAGGATGGTGGGTAGATCCAAAAATTTTAGATTGAGTTTGGGTCCACATAAAAGAAACCTGAGGCTGCTGACAAGAGAGTAAACATTGAATATTCAATCTCATCTAAATAAAGAAACTTAGAACGCAGGATAAATCCCGTTGCAATTAACCTTGAAGAACCATCCTAATTATTTGATATATCAAATATACTAAATAAACAAGCCATTGAAGAGAACGTAAAGGTGGTTTTGTTCTAGAGAAGGCACAGCCTTTTCAGAAACAAGAGAACACTAAAATGAAGACTATCTTCTGTTTAAAGAGTAAGATATCCAACTTTGGATCTCTTCCTACCCTTTGATTGGAATAGAAAACTTTGCTCTCTGTCCTCTTCGGGGACACTGTACTTTATTACATCCTAAATATTGTTATAATTAAGTTATATCTCTGTGATAGAAGTTTTAATATTCTATTTTTACCTTTTTCTGCAGTGAAGCCTAGATATCCCTTTTCTTATTTTCTGCCTCTCTACTCAGAAGTTTCCCTGTTTACTTGTCTCCAACTGGCTGGTCTTCAGAGAGCATTTGTCCTTGTGCTTTCATAGTCCTAACTTACAGTCATTCCAAGAACCACACACTCTTGATAGTTTTTACAGTTACTATTACAATAATTCTTCGCTCTCCCTCCATGTTCCATATATGTGCTTGGCTGGGCATCCCAGGATCATAGCAAATTCAGAGATGTTATCTAATAAAAAGATGGCTTCCCTACCCCAGCTTTATGGAGTCATTAATGACATACAATATGTGTAAGTTTAAGATGTACATTGCGATGATTTGATGAAAGTATATACTATAAAATGAGGACTGTAGTAAGGTTAGTTAACACTAACCAGGTATGCCTTTTTAAGGCTGTCTTTGAGATCAAGCCTAAATGTTTTTCTTATATAATCTTTTCTACTTAAATTGTGCAGAACTACAATTGTGCACAATTCTCTAAATAGAAGTCTCCCCTCTTGCCTCAAGAATCAGCCTAGGGGGATGTTTAGCAATCATTTATATCTTCTCAAGGTGTTCTAAGAATTTGGAAAAGGGGGGTGCCTGGGTGGTTTAGTGAGTTAAAGCCTCTGTCTTTGGCTCAGGTTGTGATCTCAGGGTCCTGGAATTGAGCCCCACAATGGGCTCTCTGCTCAGCAGGGAGCCTGCTTCCCCCTCTCTTTCTCTGCCTACCTCTCTGCCTACTTGCGATCTCTGTCTGTCAAATAAATAAATAAAATCTTTAAAAAAAAAATGGAAAGGACCCGAGTTATCTCTGTCTATAGCCTGTCTTCTAATAGCCCACTCAAATTCAGAAGCTGGACTTCTCACCTGCATCTGGGAAAGAAACAGAGAATGGCACCATTTGGGGACATTTTAATTGCCATACTAGACATCTGAAAGACCGGTAGGCTGTGACTGGTAGAATTTCTTTGGCAGGCCTTATAGTTCCATTGGCAATCCTCCTAAGAACAGATGGAATCTATATTTCTTATAATCACAAACATAGTCAAAATGTAGGAGAATAGTCCTAGGAGTCAAAGAGAAGGCACCCAACTGAACTGCAAACAGCAATGCCCTGTTTTTAACTTTATGACTTTATTCCTACCGGAAATTAGTTATATGGGATGCCAAGAACATAGCCTGTCCTGCACACTTTACGTACTTAAATAACTATATAATTTTATTTAATCTTCTTGATAGCTGGGAGGTTGGTTATTTTTCATTTTATAGGTAGGAAAACTGAAGCTTAGAGAGATTCAGTTAATTGCCTGAGGTGACACAGTTGATAAGTGCTGAGGCAGAGCTCCACATTCTTTCTATGAGTTGACTTCCCCTGGAAGAATTCTGGATCGCCACCTGACCCACACAACAGCATTTCTGTGCCACTGGCAACTGGTGTCCCTGGGGAATGGGCTCTGGTAAAGTAACATGGATCCAGGGGTCCAACCTCTGCTAATTCCACAGTATTCCCCAGGTTCCTTCATAGATTTGCTTCTCCCCTGGTGGACAGACATGGAAGTTTGTATACAGGATAAGGCTACTGCCAGGGTGGGAAGATGTGAGGACAAACTAATGAGCTGTGACCCAAATATGAGACAGAAACGAGAATCATGTTGCATGGAGAACCATGATGGAGGAGTGAGAGACACCAGAGCCATCTGGATTTGTCAATTATTCCTTAATCTTTGGTGTTACATACATACACTACTGCAATAGTGTATTGCTGATTACAATCTGTCCTCTCCGCTTTTACTCCTGTCTGGCTTTTTAAATCTTTGACACTGATGATGACAGAATGTGCTCTTAAGTCTTGGTATAGGGGATGTTCTCAAATTGAAAGTTGTGAAAAACAGATTTTCATTGCTCCTTAGAAACAAAATCCTGAGGGATACACACACACGCACGCACGCACCCTGAAACCAAGGAGAAAAAGTGAAAGTGAATCAAGGGACCAGAGACTTTTCACTAGGGAGGAAATGATTAAAAATGCAGCAGAAAAGCAGCAGAGGAGGGAACTATCCCATCTTTCCTGATATCTAGTCACATCTACCTCCATGCCCCTGGGGATGAGCAGGTGGAGGAAGTGAAGAGCAGAGGCCAGACCAAGAGACATGCTCTGGATCATTAGCTGGTATTTGAGACAAACTGGCTTTCCATTCTTTCCCTGTTCCCCATTTATCCTATCTCAAAAATTAAAAACTGAACTAGACTTAGTAAATTATGGGGAAGGAACCATTGGCAGAAGAAAGATCTCTGCTCAGAAAGTGACAAGGATATGGGTTTCCCTTTCCAGTCTACCACTCACTAGTGGTTTGATTTTAGGTAAGTTGTTTTGGATCTGAGCCTCGTAACATTTTACCTCATTGGTAAAATGAGAAGTTTGGATTAGATGATTCCATTTCATTTAGATGTATTTATCAAATATGTACTCATCACAGTGCTCAACTCTGGGGGGGCTACAAAGATCAGCACCCATTCCTTGCCTTCATGAAGGTGAAGGAGTGAGGGCTGGAGAGTGTCCCAGAAGCTACTGGCTGGTGCATGAGGCTTGAACACAGAGGGAAGTGAGTTAAAAAAAGGCTAGAAGGGACTCAGAGTCTACCCAAGCAGGGCAGGGTTAGCGTACAGGGAAGGTCAGGAAAAGGAAACTGTGGTCAGAAGGGGTACCTTCAGGATTTGAAATTTTCACGTGTCTGCTGACAGGATTACATTGCATGGATTTCAAATTTTGAATGTGATTTAGCAACTCATATTTGAGCTCCTACCAGTAACTCCTTATGATAAAACAAGGTTCGCAGCAGTAGTCACTGGTGGCCAGTCTTTCGGTGATCTTTCATGATCTTCCAGAGTCTAAACTTTCTCAGAAGGGTCTGCAGTTTTGCTTCTCTGTGTCAGGGCTGTGTTAATACTGAATTGCCCATCCAGGCCACTCCAGACTACATATAATGCTAAACCACAGCTCCAAGTCCGCTCTTGGGTTTAGTCACCAGAACTTGCATTGATGACCACCATGCTGCTGCAGGTCCTTTCTATTTTCTTTCCGCCCTAATTTTGAAAAACTGCCCAGATATAGAGAAGTTGGAAGATGGATGCACCACACATCCTTAAACTCTTCACTCAAATTAACCAATTGTCAATAATTTGCCACTTTCATGCTGTATGTGTATATTCTCTATGCACATTTGTGTTCTATGTGTGTACACAGATATATGCATATATACACACATATATAATATACATTTTTCTGAAACATTTGAAAGTGGCAGAAATTGTGACACTTCATCTTTAAATCTTTCAGCATGCATCTCTTGAGAAAAAAGTCAGTTTCCTCCTACACAAGCACATTATTATCCCATCTGAAAAAAATTAACATTTACTCATCACCTAGTATGTGATCCAAGTTCACACCTCCCTTAAAATGTCTTTCATAGTATTTTTTTTTTTTCTGATCAGGGATTTAATCAAGTTTCTTGCCCTGCATTTGGTTATTACATCCCTTTAGTTTCTTCAAATCAGAATGGTCCACTTGCCTTTTGCTTCTGTTTTGGTTTTCCATGGCACTGACTTTGTAGGGGAATCCAAGCCAATTACCTTGTAGAATATCCCATTCTGTGGATGTGTCTGATGGTTTCCTCATGCTAAGCGTGTCTGGCTAGTGCATACCCCAGTTGATGTTGATGTTATTGACTCACATCAGGAGTCCTAGAATATTGGATTTTGCATTGACAATCACTTGGTTATAGGGATGATCACCAGATCTCTCCATTGTAAAGATATGCTTTTCTTTCTCTAATTACATAAGTCATCTGTAGGGTGATACTTGTGATCTGTCCTTTTCATGTTGAAAAGGTGGTCATCTCTGAGAGAAATGGATGGGGGGTGAAAAGAGCAGAATAGGATGGGAAAAGAAAGAGCAGTAGAGGAAATCCAAAGGAAAAAAGTAAGGGGAGACACAAGAGGGGACACTGGAACAGTTGTCAGTCTATTGAACAAATTAAAGGACTGAAAACAAAACTATTATGTCAAATTATATGTAAAGATTCCTGTGAATAGCATGGGGAAAGAAAAAAAATGGAAGCTAGGGAGCTGTGAATAAAACAGCTGAGGGCAGACTGAGGTTGCTTCCTTACTTTATTGGACACTGACTCTGACTTAGGTTGTGATGATAAAATAAACTCCAACAGTAATCACTGAATTAGCATTGTTGACATTCCCACCTAGTAAATTTTCCTACTTCTTAATTATGCCTTTATTTTAGATGTGACTCTTTATTTTAATTATATCCAATTATATGTAATTACATATCCTTAGTTCATTTCATTATGGCTATGAGCAGAGAAGCACTTTGCCAAAAAGAATGTGTTGACTTTCTGAATATTCTATTTCTCTTTCCACTGCCAGTGTCTGCAGGGGTGGTTGAGTTCATACATATATGTTTCCCACTATCAAATGTATCCGTGTCATACATTCTTTGTCATTGTTTCTATTGAGAGGTGGGATCTATGTCCTCTCCCCTTCAAACTGAGTGGTGTTTGGTGACTGTTTAAAATCAAGAGAGTGCAGTGGAAGTGACATTATGTGACGTCCGAGTGTAGGTCATAGAAGTTAATGCAACTTCTGCTTAGCCTTTGGAAATATTCACTCTTTACACCTCCAGCTGCTTTGTATGCAGCCCGACTTCCCTGAGGCCACTGTGCTAGCAGGAATATCAAATCAAGTCCAGAAGAGACCATGGGAGAGGCTCTGAGATTGCAGAGAGGGATGTCTAAGCAGTCCTTCGATGCTTCAGACATTCCCCCTCCTACTGCTCCAGCTCTAGCTCCCAACAGTTGGATTTTGTTGTAAGCAGTTATGCTTGGACTGTGCAATAGCAACATCTCCTTGCTTTTCCAGTTTGTCACCTTCTCAAGTGCTAGGTTGCTGTTCTAATTGTTTTCAAAAAACTAAAGTGACTAAGTGAACCAGACATAGGGAATGTAGCTATTGCAATATTTCTGAATACAGGTCCATTGATCAAATCACTGTCCCCAGAGCTCTTCTTTTGGTGTGATTGTGTCTTGAAACTTTAGCTCCCCTTTATTTACTTAGCAGTAGCTGTCTTCTTCCTAACACCCACAGGTCAGAATCTGAATAGACAAAAGCAGTGCAGACTAAGTCTAATTTAAATTAGCGTGATGGCAAGGGTCCGAATTTTGGATTCAGAAGTGTTGCCTTTGGGTCTCTGCCTCTTTTCTTGGTTTTGCCATTGAAAGTATATCACCATCCCTCGAGCCTCAGTTCTTCCTCTCTGAGCTGGGAACAATACCTCTCCTACTTATTTCAACAGGTCGTTGAGAAAGGCATATGTGATAACGTATTTGTAAATATTTTATGAATAGTAATATAGTGACTAAACGTAAGAGATGATCATCATTACTGGTAAGTTATTCATCCATTTTAATTTCCTCAGCTGCAAGGTGGGAATAACATAGCATCACCTTCCTCCTATTCTCATCAGAATGTGGTTACAAACATGTGCAATAATATCTGCAGTCAGTCAGATTGAGGCGGTGGGAAGGGAGGCCAGGGTGAAATGTGTTCAGTAGAATACAGGGTGTCTATCAACAAATGTACATTTAGTGGCCACTATGTCTATGCACTAAGCTGGATGCTGGGAATACTACAATCAAGAAATGGTCCTTGCTCTCAAGGAGGTTATTGTCTAGTGGAATGTTATGACACATAAGGAATCTATTTTAATATAGTTTCTTAAGAGGTAAGATTAGAGAGAACAATCAAGGTGGGCTCAGGTCTCATGGGTGGCAATGTAGCATGATGGTGAAGAGCTCAGAGCCTGCACTCTGAGCTTAGGTCTGAATCCTGCTTCCACCCCTTATTGCTCTCTGACCTTAGAAAAGCTATTAAGATCCCTGAGCCTCAGTTTTCTCATTGGTAAAAGGAGAATACTAACTAATCTCAGAGAACTTTGCAAGGACTACAGGGCCAATGCATTCAAAGCATTTAGCACAATATCTGGAACACAGAATAAACACTCAAAAGTGTCAACTATTGTTATTATTTTTTAGAGATTTTACTTATTTTTGGGGGGAGAGAGAAAGGGGGAGGAGGAGCAGAGGGAGGGGGACAAGCAGACTCTGTGCTGAGCATGGAGTGCAACAGGGGGCTCAATCCCAGGACTCTGAGATCATGACCTAAGTCGAAATCCAGAGCTGGTTGCTTAACTGACTGAGCACCCAGGCATCCCAGAACTATTATTATTATTATTACACAGTGCTGTGGAACCTATATAAGGTGGAGCCTATGAGGTGTGGAATCAGAAGAGGCTTCCTAGAGGCAGTGACATCCCAGAGGAGATCTGAAGGATGACAGAAATAAGCAGGTCAAGAGACAAAGTATTGGGGGTGAGGTAGATGTATACCAGCAGAAAGAATACCTAGATTCTTTAAAACAGTGCTCTCTCAAACTTTCATGTGCATAAAAATCCTCTAGGAATCTTGTTTAAGTGCAATTCTGATTCAGTAGCTCTGGAGTGAAATATTTCCAACAAAGTTCCCAGGGAATGCTGATGATGCTGGTCCCTGCTCTATGCTTCCACTCAACAGCAAGGTTCTAATTGGGTGCAAAATCTCAAAAGGAAACTGTGAGCTATTTAGGGAGAGCTGGTGTGCAAACTGCTAGAAATGGGAGTTGGGAGCTGTGGTGCCAGGTAGAGAGAGACAGCAGGAAAGATGACATCTGTGATACTGATAACCACCTAAGGAGCTATATCACAAAGAGACTTACAAAAAAAAAAAAAAGAAAAATGAAATTTAGAACAGTACAAAGGGCTTTAGCTGCCAAATGGAAAAGGAGTCTGAAGGGAAACCCCACTGGAAGAAATGAGACCAACTGAGAGGATTTCCTCCTCAAGTACAGTGAGAGATGGTGGTGCCTGAACTATGGCAATGGCTTTGGGGATGGAGACAAGTGGGGAATTCAAGAACTATTAGAAGATAAGATCAAAAATTTGGTGAGGATGAAGTAATGGAGAACACAAGAAAATCAGGCATGAGGTAATCAAGTTCTATTCAGCTGCTGTAGTCAAGCACATGGAGAACAACTGCTCATCAATGGCACATATGGGCAACGTCTTCTCCATCTTAGATGTTCTTGCTGTTTTTGGCAATTGTTGACCTGCTTTCTTCAAACTACCGCCAAACTCTCAATTTTTACTAACTACCCAAGGCATAGTAGAGAAACAGAGTCAGGAAAGTAAATCTGTATTTCAAAATTTAGCACTTACTCTCTTATTTTTTGTTCATTAGTTGTGTTGGTTGTGTTGGCCTTCCCAAAGTAGCTCTTAACTTTTTGAGGGCAAGGGCTGTGTCAGGTCTATTGTTTCTATTCCCCACGGTGCTGATAACCAAGAAGGCACTTAATACATGCTAGGGGACAATTTGACAGAACAAGATGATTACACATTAATGCCATTTATTACCTCTTAAAATGATTAAAATAATAAGACCTTATTATAATAATAATAAGGTGTTGAGAGTTTTACATGCATTATAATTACCATCGTTGCAGCATGTGGGGAACTCAAGTCAGTTGAATGGGCAGCTCTTGATTTCGGCTCAAGTCATGATCTCAGGAGTCCTGAGATAGAGCCTCAAGCCTCACCTTGAGCTCCATGCTCAATGGGGAGTTTGAGGGTTCTCTCTCTTCTCCTTCCTCCCATTTGCGCTCTCTAGAATAAATAAATCTTTAAAAGAAATAAATGCTACCACCTTCTTTCATCTTCTTTTATTTATCTGAATCATCTAGATACCCTTGCATGCACTTTGGATAGTAAGTTTGTTTGACTACAGCTTCATGAATTAATGTAATGGAATGGAAGCCTACCCTATTACTGTCAAGCTCTACTGCCATCTACTGTTCATGTACTTACTAAATTCACATAATCTGCATTTCCTCTATTTGCTATCAAATATTTGTTTTCTGCAGATCTCAGGGGCTTTCTTTGCTTTGAGCTTCAACCCAGAGTAGATGTAATTTTCTTTTTTTAAAAAAAGATTTAACTTATTTGACAGAGACACAGCAAGAGAGGGAACACAGCAGGGGGAATGGGAGAGGGAGAAGCAGGTTTCCTGCTGAGCAGGGAGCCCCATGTGGGGCTTGATTCCAGGACCCTGGGATCATGACCTGAGCCTAAGGCAGACCTTAACGACTGAGCTACCCAGGTGCCCCTAGATGTAATTTTCTAATATTTCTAGTGCTTCCTTATAGCAATACAGCAGAATATTGACAATTTTCTCCTGTGGACAAAAAGTTTATGCCTTTATGGAATAGTAAACATTTTAAAAATGTAATGTCACTATTTTTTTTTTCATTGACTTTTTGTTCTGTTTTGTTTTCAGTTAAACTAAAGAAACGGTCGTGGAATTTTTGGAGAATTTTCCCCTACCTCTAGTAGACATCATTAAATTAAGACAAGACATCTTGGCTACATTCCACTCAGGATATAAATCTTGCTCATCCTTCAGGGTCATTGTTTCAAATGATTCCTTCTCCATAAAACTTCCTCTGATTCTTTATTCTGGAAGTAAATTCTCAATTGGCATTTGTTATAATGAGCCACAGTGTGAAGGACAACAAAGATTCCAATTAAAAAAATAGCTTTATAAACCCATTCCCTCATTCTCCCTTCCCTGTTGGTTCCTTTTTTCTTTTGCAGACAAATAAAGCTAGACTCTCTGCTGTAACAATCTCATAAAGCGTTTTTGTTTTAATAAGGGAATATTTTAGGAAGGGCAGGGGCAGAAGCAGGGACACTGTTGGTGGGTGATCTGGTAAGATTTTAGACAATTAACTTTGTCTTTGATTGCTGTCAGACTTTAGCCTTTTAGCTGTACTTCAGACTAGTTGGTGGGGATTTCACAGGTTAATGGAAGGACAGCAGACCAGGACTCAAATCCTTGCATATCTCCCTTCTAATTCTCTATTTTACAATGAAAAATAGTTTAGTGGAGAGCACTAAGTAAAGGGAACTTATTTAGGAAAATTTCTGACATAATTTAGGCATCTGGGAGTAGTTCAGTGGCACTGTTTCTAATGGGGAGGCTGTGTGGTCGTGTCAAAGCCCTAATACCTTGATTTCATAGATTTAGATTGAAGTTCATCTCTGCCACAGACTGCTGTAACAAGTCACTTGAGCTTCCTCACTGGACAGGATTAATCTTTTCCTCTTCTGTGCACTGTATGTTATTTCTTCCTAGGTCTCTCTCATAGGGGTTTGCATGCTTTTCCTTTTCCTTGCTCAAGGTCACAGAACCTTGGCCCGGAGCTCTCTGGGACTGTGGTGCTGGGCCCTGGGTTTCTCCCTTACACCTGGAGGATTCTCTACGGTCACAATTACTCATTCGATCCCACACCTGTCATCTCACAATTTACGACAGCCCCACGCTGTGAAGAGCCCTTGGAGGGGGGATAACTACTCAAGTGCAGGGAGGCAGACAAGGACCTCTTCTCGTCGTTCCATCTTCCCCGGCCTCTTCTGATACTGACTATTTGGAGTCGGTGGCAAGTACGGCGGTGGGCATGAAGGTAATGAAAAGCTCTTTTCTCGTAGGAGCACAAACCTTGGAGGCCTGTTTTTCCGGAAGCACCCTCTTCCGGAAGGGGAGTGACTTCCGGCTCTGACTTCCCTGTCTTCCGAGTTTCGAACTCCACCGCTTCCGCCCGGAGTTGCTTTAGTCTCCGGCACCCAGCCGCTACTTCCGCCAGGAGTCCCCAGCGGCTCGGTGTCGGAAACTGGCCCTAAAGCGGCCTCCTCTTTCTCCCTTCAGCCTGCCCAGCCGATGCCGGGTCCTCAGGTGGCGGCGGCGGCTATTGGGCCTGTCGCGGAGCTTTCTTTTCGCCCGAGACCTGGGCCTGGGGGCTCCCGGAGTTCGAGAGAGACGCCTGGGCCTGCTCCAGCCCCAGCCCTCCTCTTCCCGCGGCCAGTGACTGTGACCGCAGGCCTCGCCGCGCCCACCCGAGTCTAGGGCGGGGCCCGGCCTCCCCGCCCCGTCCCCGCCCCACCGGCCTGCCGGGAGCCCGATCATCCTCCTCCCGAGCCCTGCGGCGCTGTGACCGCCTCGGACCTCCGGGACCCGGGGAGTCCCGTGGCTCCGGCCGCGGGGAAACATGGAGTTTGCGGAGCTAATTAAGACCCCGCGGGTGGACAATGTGGTGCTGCACCGGCCTTTCTATCCCGCCGTCGAAGGGACGTTGTGTCTGACTGGTCACCACCTGATCCTGTCCTCCCGGCAGGACAACACGGAGGAGCTGTGGCTCCTCCATTCAAACATCGACGCCATTGACAAGCGGTGAGTGCCCATTCTACCTCTTTCCGTCGGGAACCCGGGGGGTTTTAGGCGGACGTCTGAGGCCCCGCGTCCAGTGTTTTCCTTGCGCCCCATCGCCTAGCCCGCCAGCAAAATGAGCCTTCTCCGGCCTAGATTGAGGGTATGAATTTTAGAAAGCAGAAAACCATCCCAGTGAGATGCTTGATTTCTATTACATCCGGATGGAATTCCCAGGGTTACCATATGGTTGTTATCAGGCTGATTATCATTTTTGGTATATAACATCACTTGGGTGAATTTTTAACCTTTTTTTAAAAAAAACATTTGTTCTTGCACCATCATATTCCTTGGATTATTACTTGCCCGCCACAGTTCCATAAAGTGGTTGAATGAGTTAGGTGAAGTCTTTCCTTGCCTCTTTTGAGGAAAACTCAGAGAACTTAGTATGTAGTGTCTAAATTCCACAAAACTTTTTCTTTTTCTTTCCTTCAAAAATGGTTTATCATATTTCTTATTTCTTACCTCAGGGTCATTGATTAAATACTTCCTACTATGGGAGAATCTTTATCCTTACGAAGTTCTACTATGAGGGGTGGGCAAAAACAGAACTGGCTCTTAAAGGTATTAATAGTTAGCCCCCCCCCCCCACTATCATTCTAAGGTGGTGTCTCAGAGTCAAAAAGTTATACTTCTATCTGAGTCAAAATTCTTATTTCCCCAATGGCTCTGTGTATTTGACTCTAACCAGGAGAAGGTGAATTGATTACCCAGTTTATGCTAAAGTATAGATGAGTAACAACAGGAGCACCTGGGTGGCTCAGTGGGTTAAGCCTCTGCCTTCCGCTCAGGTCATGGTCTCAGGGTCCTGGGATCAAGCCCCACATCGGGCTCGCTGCTCAGCGGGGAGCCTGCTTCCCTCTCTCTCTCTTTGTCTACCTCTCTGCCTACTTGTGATCTCTCTCTCTGTGTCAAATAAATAAATAAAATCTTAAAAAAAAAAAAGAATGACAACAGCTTTTTTAAAATTATGTCTTAGAATTTGGATATTAAGAAGATTCCTAATATTTTAAGATTCCTTAAAAGACAGTATTTACCAGTGGTAGCATTGGAAACACTGTGGATGAATTGATGACAGATTTATTTATTTTTTCATGCAGAGGGCTCCTACTAGACTCCTCAGATCACCTTGTCCTGTGTAAAAGTGTTCAGTGGTCTTTCCTGGCCTGCAGAATAGAGTATAAACCTTCTACTGTGTCATTCATGTTACTCCATGTCTGGCCCTAACTTATTTTTTCCACCTTAGTGCTTGCCATTCCCTTTCATGAATCTTTTTTTTTTCTTTCTTTTTTAGGATTTTTATTTATTTATTTGAAAGAGAGCACAAGTGGGGGTGAGGGGTGCAAAGGGAGAGGGAGAGGTAGGCTACCCACTGAGCAAGGATCCAGATACTGGGCAGATCCCAGGACCCAGGGATCGTCCTAGGATCCTGACTTGAGCCCAAGGCGGACGCTTAACTGATTGAGTCCCCCAGGTGCCCCTCATGAACCCTTTCTATTAGCCAATCCTCACTTTTTTTTTTTTTTTAAAGAATTTATTTATTTATTTGACAGAGAGAGATCACAAGTAGGCAGAGAGGTAGGCAGAGAGAGAGAGAGGAGGAAGCAGGCTCCCCGCTGAGCAGAGAGCCCGATGCGGGACTCGATCCCAGGACCCTGGGATCATGACCTGAGCTGAAGGCAGTGGCCTAACCCACTGAGCCACCCAGGTGCCCCGAATCCTCACTTTTTTATTTTTCTCACTATGGCCTGCATTCTCCTGTCTGTATCTTACCAATGCTCTTCCTTCTGCCTGAAATGCCTTGTTCCTCCCAAGTTTGTTGAAGATTTATTTAATGTCGTTATATTCTCAACATTTTGTAAGGCATGTAGAACACCAGGATGAATAAAGTGTAGTTCTTATCTTTTAGTTCATAAGCTATCATCCAGTTGCTACTCATTTATCAATAGGTAGTATAACCATTTTAACTGCCCTCTCTTTTGTGGGTTCTTCTGATAATTTCCACAACTAGAAGTAATTCTCCTCACCTTGAAATCCTATAACTCTTTAATTATACTTCTTTAATAAGTATATATTAAAATTTGTATTTTAATATTTATGTATATGTTAGGTCCTTGAAGCCAGGACTTATATTTGGTTAATTTTTATCTCTTTCAAAACACCTAATTGGGCAGATAGGCACATAGCAAGTATAAGACGGATTAACCCCCAAATGATCAGTGATGCCACAGAATACAAATTAGAGTTTCTCCATACCACCAACTCCCTTTTCTCTTTTTCTTATTTCATGGTTGCTTTTCACACTTTCATTTCATACTTACCCAGCATTTACTATATGCTAAGCCTGGTAGGGCTTAAAAAAGTATGTAAGACATGACCTTTTAATCTGTTATGGGAGAAATGACAAACTCTATATATGTCTCTTTTTCCTAGAAGCAACATGATGTGATGGAAAGAGCACAAGATAGGTGGTCAGCTTAGAGTTTATTGCTCACAAGAAATACTTCTATGTGCTTAGCACCATCTGGGCTCTGCAAGTATAGTGGTGACTAAGGAGGTCAAAGAGCTTGTGTACTAGTGGAGGGGATAGATAGTCAAATAAATCGGCAAATTGGTAAATAACAACATCAGGTTGTAGGTGCCAGGAGGGAAAATAGAGGAAGATGGAAGGATAGAGAATGCCAGGAGGCAGTGTTCTTAGAAGAGATTTCAGAAAAGATAAGTGACATTTAAATGAATGATATCCAGGACACCCGGATGGCTCAAGTGAAGCATCTGCCTTCCGCTCAGATCATAATCCCTGGGTTCTGGGAACAAGCCCAGCATTGGGGAGCCTGCTCCGTGGGGATCCTGCTTCTCCCTTTGCATGCCACTCCTTTCGTTTACTCACTCTCTTTCTGTCAAATAAATAAATAAATAAAATCTTTAAAAATAAATGAACAAATGAATGACATCTGAAGGAAGAGGGGAAGTTAGCTATGTGAGTATCAGAAGAAAGCATTCCAGCCAGAGGGAACAGCTATTGCGAAGACTGGAATAGGTCTGGCATGTACTGGGAAGAATGAAGAGGCCAGTGTGTCTGGAGGGCAGTGAGCAAGGGTGGAGGCTAGGGGTGTAGCAGAAGCTGATTGGAGGGATAAGCGGGGACAGGTGGCTCAGACTTTCTTTGCCATTGTGATGGTTTTCAAAGGAAGCTCTTTGGAGAGTTGAAAACAAGGAAGTAAGAGCTAATAGACTTTTTAGAAGCTGGTTCTAGCCACTGGCAGAAGACGGATTGCAGAGTGGCAATCCTGCAGAAGCAGCAGGCCCAATTAGGGGACTGTTGAGTAGTTCAGGGAGAAGGTGATGGTGACATAAGAGTAGAAGCGGTCAGGTTTGGGATGTATTTTGAAGGTTGAGATGCCATGCTTTGTTAGTGAATTGTAAAGGGGATGTGAGAGGAAGTACAGTATTAAGGATGACTCCTTTAGCTTTGTCTCTTGTTACACAGGTGTCCTTAGGCAAGCCACTTAGCCTCTCTGAACCTCTCAATTCTATCACACGGAGGACGACAACCCTTCTCATATCTAGTAGTAACTTATGTTTGAGTGATGCTTTACAAGCTCATCGAATGCTCTCATGTGCACTGCATGTACAATTTTATTAGATCCTTTCAGCTCACGGGGTTTTACTAAGTTTTACAATTGTATGTTTTTCTTTTCATGGACCCCAGATATAGAAAGTTGAGGTAATCCTATTCATTTGAGAACTTGTCATTTTCATGATAGATTCATCGCAAGGTTTTCTTGTGGGGTTTTTTAAATTTTATCTTCTTCAAGCCCTAATTTTCACCCCTATTTTCCACCTCATCCTCATTCGCTTCAGGCAAGTATGTTAAGTGTTGCTGTACATATAAGGATATATATATATCCCTATAAAATATATAGCACTGTCATGTGCAAGTTTAATTTCTCTCAGTAGGATTATGTTGCAGATCTTGTTCTATTTCTCAGCATTAATTCGGTAGTCTTCATACTGCTGTGCATACATCCATTTCACTGCTTTTGACTGCAGCACAGAATTCCAAATTGCTTAGAGCATTTTACTTATCTGACCCTTCAGATAAACTTCTAACTCCCTGCTATCACAACATACTTAAAATGTTCTTGTTTGGGTCCACTTACAGTCTTGTACAGGAATTTCTCTGAGCTTGTGTTCAGGATGGGCCCGAGTCAGAAAGCAGATACATAAAATTAGTTCGCTTCACCAAGTAATGCTGAGGACTCTCCAAAATGACTAGTCCCTTTGCCCCTTCCACCATGGTCCCTATTTCCACCACATTCTTAGCAACATTTGGTATAATTGTCTTTTTAAGTTTTGCTAGTCTGATGATTATGAATAGTATCTCTTTGTTTTAATTTGTATTTCTCTAATTACTGATGAGTCTAAGTGTCTCTGTATAGCCTTATTATCAATTAAATTAAATATTTTTTCCTTTCTTGCATTTCTTGACCCACTTTTAAAAATTGGGTTTGTTGTCTTTCTAGTGTTGATTTGCACCAGTTCCTTGTATACTCTCTAGGTTTTAATTTAGACATTGAAGATGTCTTCTCTTAGTCTCTCAACCAATTGTTGACTTTTCTGTGGTGGTCTTTGTTGAGCACAAGGCCTTAATTTTAATTCAGAATTCATTATTTTTTAATTTATTGTTTGTGTATTTTTTACTTTATTGTTTGTCCTTCCTTATCCCAAGATCACTAGGATATTATCTACGTTTTCTTCTGTGTTAGCTTTATAGTTTTACCCTTCACTTTTAGGTCTTAATTCATTTAGATTCTACATTTGTTTCAAGTGTTTTTTCCAGTAGCAAGCCAGTTTTCTTAATACCATTTCCTAATACCTTGCCTATACCATTCTTGACTGATCCATCATATTTTAAGTGGTTTCATACATGTATAGCTTTCTCTGTGTCCCATAGGTTTTGTAATGTGTTTGTTTCCATTTTTCTCCATTTTCTAATTTACCATGTGATTTCTTCTTTGATCCCTAGGTTGTTTAGTAGTGCATTGTTAATTTCCATAGTTTTGTGAATTTTTCAGTTTTCCTTTTGTTGTAGATTTCTAATTTTATCCCATTGTGTTCAGAGAAGATACTTTTGTAAGATATCTATCTTTTTAAATCTGGGATTTTTATTTGTGGCCTAACATATAGTCTGTCCTAGAAAGTGTCTCATAGGCTCTTGAGATGAATGTGTATTCTGTTGTTGTTGGGTAGCTAATGTGTGTATGTTTGTTATATATAGTTGTTTATTGTGTTAAATGTCTATTTACTTATTTATCTTCAGTCTGATTGTTCTAGCCATTATCGTGAATGGGTATTAAAGTTTCCAACTGTTATTGTAGAGCTGTTTTTTCCTTCAGTTCTGTCAGTTTTTGCTTCATATATTTTGATTGCCTTAGCTAAGTGTATAATTGTTTCTTAATGGTTATATCTGCTTGCTGTGTTGAATCTTTTATTAGACTATAATGTCCTTCCTTGTCTCTTGTAACCTTTCTGATTTAAAGTCTGTTTTGTCTGTCTTTGGTTACTGTTTGCATGAAATATTTTTCTTCCTGTCTTTTTACTTTTAACCCATTTGTGTCTTTGGATCTTGAATCTCTTGACTCAAGACAGCATATAGTTGGTTAACATGTTTTTATTCATTCTGCCAATCTCTGTCTTTTTACTGGACAGTTTTTTAAATTCATTTACATTTAAAGTTGTTATTGATAAGTAGGGACTTATGTAACTGTGCTATTTGTTTTCTGTATGACTTACAGCTTTTTGTCCCTTAATGTTCTTTTTTTGTGTAGTTGATTTTTTGTAGTGAAATGTTTAAATTTCTTTCTTGGTTACCTTTATATATATCCTGTAGCTATTTGTGATTACTATGGGGATTACATTTAACATCCTAGAGTTATAACACTCTAATTGGAATTTATACCAGTTCAAGTTCAATAACATACAAAAAGTTTGCTCCTTTATAACTCTGGCTTTACTGCTTTTCATTATTAATGTCACAAAATTACATCTTAATACATTTTATGCTCCCAAACATAAACTAATAATTCTTATAAATGCAATAGTCTCTTAAATTATATATTAAACAAAATTTGAAGTTAAAAACCAAAGTTACAATAATACAGTAATAATAGCTTTTATACTACTAATTTTTTTTCTTTGAATGTATTACTTTGTTAGATCATGTAGAAAACAAAAAGCACAGTTACAAACTATTGTTACAATAATATTAGGTTTTATAACAACCCATGTATTTACCTTTACTGAGATCTCTATTTCTTTATATAGCTTCAAATTACTGCCTAGTGTCTTTTCATTTAACCTTGTGGGACTCCCTTGAGCATTTCTTGTAGTGCTCATGAGTTCCTCAACTTTCGATTATCCAGGAATGTCTTAATTTCTCCCTTACTTTTGAAGGACACTTTTGCTGGATATAGGATTCTTAGTTGATGGCTTTTTTTTTCTTTTTTTTTTTTTTTAAACACTTTGAACATATAAGCTGCCTGTTTTCTGGCCTTCAAAGTTTCTGATGCAAAATCTATTCATTATTTTATTGTGGCTTTCTTGTTGTATGTGACAATTTGTTTCCCTCTTGCTGCTTTCAAGATTTTCTCTTTGTTTTTTGAAAGTTTGATTAAAATGCGTTTTGGTGTGATTCTCTGAGTTTATCTTACATGGAGTTTGTTGAGTTTCTTGGATGTTTATATTCATATCTTTCATCAGATGGGGGAATTTGTCCACCATTATTTCTTCAGATATTCTCTGTCCCTTTTTCTTCTCTTTCTGGGACTCCTGCAGTGTGGATGTTGGTTCTCTTGTAGGTATCCCACAGGTCCTTAGGTTCTATTCACTTGTTTTCAATCTCTTCTCTTTCTCTTCCTCAGACCTGATAATTTCTATTTTATCTTCAGGTTCACCTATTTTTCTTCTGCCTGTTCACATCTACCTTTGAATACCACTAGTGAATTTTCATTTCAGTTCTTGCACTTTTCACCTCCAGCATTTGGGGGAGGAGGGTTCTTTGAGGTTTTCCCTTTTTATTGATATTTCCATTTTGTTCACACAGCATATTCTTGATTTTCTCCACATCTTCCTTTAGTTCTTTGAGCATCTTTAAGACCATTGTTTTAAAAGCATTATCGAGTAAATCTGCCATTGTCTTTTTCAGGGAAAGTTTCAGTTGATGTACTTTTTTCCTTTGAGTGGCCCATACTTTCTTATTTGTATGCCATGTGATTTTTTTGTTGTTGAACACTGGACATTTGATCTAATAACAAGGTGACTGACTCTGGAAATCAGATTCTTCCCCTTCTCCAGGGTTTGCTGTTTTTGTTTGTTTGTTTTCTAATGATAGTTACTTACTTATAATTATTATTATTGTTATAAGTTTTTTCTATGCCAGGGATCAGCCTGAAGTATAAATTTAAGGTTATCTAGTAGCTCTTTTCTGAGCTTTTCCCTGGGCATTTACCTCATATATGTAATTATTTTTGAATGTCCTAATCTTTAATGTCTGTCTTTTGAAAGGAGAAAAGTGAAATATGAAATGAGGATTAGGAGGGGAAAGAGGACCGGCCTTTAAATTCCCTAGAAGTTACTTTTGGGGGACAAACTTACAATAGGGAGGGGCACAACAATAATGACTGCTGGCCTTTGCACGGCTGTGATCAGAAGCAGTAATCACAGTCAGAGCACAGATCCCTGATAGCTGGAGGACAGGATCTTTTTTCTCTGATGCTCAGTAGACTGTGTCTTTGCCCAGCTTGGCTTCCTCAGGCTATGCACGGGCTGCTCCAGGAACATGTGCATAGCTGCCCATCACATGGCTAGGGTGAGTAGCTGCTAGTTTGCTAAGAGCTGAATTTATCCAGAATCTCATTCAAGTCTTTTCCCTGGGAGCTGCAAGCCTTAATAGACCCTAGAGTCACAATAGGCACATCAAGCAGATCATGCCAGTGAAATTGTTGTCTAGATGGGGAGACAGATTCTTGGTGCTTCCTACTCCACTATCTTTCCAAAATACTTTACTTTATTGAGTTTTGAGCATTTTGGTTTTTTTGTTTTGTTTTGTTTTAAAGATTTTATTTATTTATTTGACAGACAGAGATCACAAGTAGGCAGAGAGGTAGGCAGAGAGAGAGGGGGAAGCAGCCTCCCTGCTGAGCAGAGAGCTGGATGCGGGGCTCGATCCCAGGACCCTGGGATCATGACCTGAGTTGAAGGCAGAGGCTTGACCCACTGAGCCACCCAGGCGCCCCTTGTTTTCTTTTGGTTTGGTTTTAAATATATTCTAGATACAAGTCTTTTATCAAATAAGATTTGCAAATATTTACTCTCAGTCTTTGGTTTGCCTTTTCATTCTCTTTAACAGTGTCTTTCAAAGAGTAAATAATTTAAATTCTGAAGAAGCCCAATTTATTAGTTTTTTTTATAGATTGGGGTTGTAGTGTCTTATCTTGGAAATCGTTGCCTAACCCAAGTTCACAAAGATTTTTGCTCATATTTTTTTCCAGCAGTTTTATAGTTCTAGGTTTTATCTTCAGGTATATGATCCATTTTGAGTTAGTTTTTATATATGGTTTATAGTACGCATATATGTATGTATGTATATTGCATATGGATATCTGATTGTTTTACCTCTTCTTCAATAAATTTTCTTTGCACCTTTGTTCATATATTTCTAGATTCTTTTCTGTCCCATTGATCTGTTTATCTTGGTGCTCTTACATTACCACAGTCTTACTTACAGTAGGTCTTTAAAAAATATTTATTTATTTATTTTAGAGAGAGAGAGAACGTGTGCACATGCACATGAAGGTGGGGAGGGGTAGAGGGATAAAAGCAGACACTCTGCTGAGCACAGAGCCTGACTTGGTTTTATTTCATGAACTGAGATCATGACCTGAGCCAAAATTAAGAGTCAGGTGCTTAACTAACTGAGCCACCCAGGTGCCCCTACAGTAACTTCATAGTAAGTTGAAATTATGTAGTGTTAACTATCTAGGAATGTTTTTACTAAAAATTTTTCTATTTAAGGTCATTTGCATTTCTGTATGAATTTTAGAATCAGGTTGTTAATTTCTAAAAATAAATAAGTAAATAAATAAAGCCTATGTGATTTTTATTGGAATTGTGTTGAATCTGTTGATAAATGAATTAGTTCAAAATTGACATCTGATATCTTTAAGTCTTCTGTCTCATGAACAAAGTATATGTCTCCGTTCATTTTATTTAGGTGCTTAATATCTTTCAACAGTATGTTTTAGTTTTCACTTACAGATTTCAGACATCTTTTGACAGATTTCCCCCATTTTCCCCATTTATTACACATTTTTGGATGCTCTTTCAAATAGTATTTTTAAAATTTCAATTTCTAACTGCTTTGTATTAATTATTTATTGCCATAGAAGTCTTCATGCCTTGCAGACCTGGAGAGGGACTCTCAGAGTTAGCTATTTACTCCAAATAGCTAGAAACTTGCCTGCAAGTATACCTTTGGTATGCACACCAACCAATCTGGAGTCCGGAACCTTATCTGCCTCCTCATATCAGGCTTCTGCGCTCAGGACTACTATTTTCTCCTCTCCTGCATTATTCCAGGGCCGGGTACAGACAACTCGGAATCATCTTGTAATCCAGAGCCTGACAGTTATTCAAACTACCTGATCCTAAACTTGCTCAGCTACCCTGCCTTTCCCATTCCTTTCTGTGAAAACTTACAGTAAAAGTTCTGGCCCATGCTTTCCTCTTGCACTATCTGTCTCCTGACACCCTGCATGACATGGCGTGCCCCCTCCTTTTGAGAACTGTGAATCACAAACTGTCTTTCCAATGACAGTTGTATCCTGATCTGTCAGCTCTGTCATCCTAAATAAAAACCAAGTCCTGAATATTTTAAACAATTGTTGCAATAGTATATAGAAATACTATTGAGTTTTGTGTACTGAATTTGTATCCAGCAACCTTACTAACCTCACTTTTTAATTCCAGTAGGGTTTTTTTTTTGTATTTTTCATTAGCTTTTCTAAATAGGCAGTCATGTCATCTGCCACTAAAGACAGCTATATTTCTTCTTTTCCAATTTGGGTACCATTTATTTCTTGCCTCATTGCACTGGCCATTAACTATCAGTACAGTGTTGAATGGAAGCAGTGAGAGTGAACATCTCTGTTATTCCTGATACTAGTGAAAAAGTATTTAGTCTTTCACCATTAAGTCTGTGATTAGTGGTAGGTTTGTTTTGTTGTTTTTCGTTTGTTTTCTTTTGGTAAATGTTTTTATCAGGTTGAAGATGTTTCCTTCTATTCCTGGTTTGCTAAGAGTGGGGTTTTTTGTTTTTGTTTTTTAAGATCAGGAATAGATGTTGAATTTTGCCAAATGCTTTTTCAGTATCTATTGTGATGTTCGTCTATATAGTTTTACTTTTTTGGTTTGGCGATACGATAAATTGCTTTGATTTTCAAATGATAAACCGCAACTGTTCATGATGTATTACCCTTTTTATATATTATTGGATTTAATTTGCTAATATTTTGATTAGAAATTTTGCATCTGTGTTCCTGAGGGATATTGGTCTATAGTTTTCTAATGTCTTTGTTTATTTTTTATATTAGGGTAATGCTGGCCTCATGGAATGAGTTGATAAATAATTGCCTCTTCTTCAACTTTCTGAAAGACTTTGTCTTGAATTGGTATTATATTTTCCTAAAATGTTTTATAGAATTCATCAGTGAAGCCACTTAGGCCTGGAGGGTTTTCTGATGGGGAAGATTTTCATGAAAATTGCAGTTTATTTAATAGCTATAGAACTAATTATGTTCTTCTTGAGTTTGTGTCTTCTGAGGAATTGGTCCATGTCATTTACCCTGTTGAATTTATTGGCATAAAGCTACTCCTAGTCTGTAGTGATTCTTTTTTTAATACTATACTATACAGTTTGTAGTGATTCTTGTTTCTCTCATTTCTGATATTGGTAAATAGAGACTGACTTTTTTCCTGATCACTTTGGCTAGTGGTTTATTGTTTTTATTATTTTCAAGCAATCACCATTGCTTTTATTATTCCCTATAATTTTCTTTTTTCTACTTCATCGATTTTGGTTTTGATCTTTATTTAATGTCTTCTTTGAATTTGACTTGCTCTTCTTTTTTTAGTGTAGTAGAATTTGGAGTCACTAATATGAAACTTTCTTTCTAATATAGAGGCTTTCCTCAGACTATCAGTTTCACCCATGTTCCCCCTTCTGTAGCTTGGAAACTCTCAAAACTGTAAACTGGGGTAATTGTAGGATTCACCTTTTTTCCCATCTCCCAGAGATATCCGTTCTTTGTTGTCTTGAAGATAGTTCTTTCGTATAGTTTGTCCAGTTATTTTGGTTGTTTCAGGTGGGAGGGTAAATATGGTTCTTGTCATACCTTTGCCGGAAGTAGAAGTGCCAAGAGTGTGAGTTTTCCAAATACATTTGATAAGAGGCATTCCAGTGTGTTGATAGGTTGTGGATGTCTGGTAGAATTACCTTTAGTAGCATTTGACCTGTGCTGATAATGTTTGCCTGTCCAAATTAACAATGCAGTGATGTGAGGCATAGGGGTGCTTACAGTTGAGATGGAGCTCAGGAAGAGTAGCCGTGGGAATTGCCTTTCTAAACTGGGCAAAATATAAGTAAAATGAATAGTATTTGGTCAATCTAAGAATTCCTAGTTTAGGGAATACTCAGAAGTATTAATGGAAAAAAAAGGGGCCAACCAGTGGCAAAGCACAAGAAAACTCAGAGCTGTCAGCAAATACAAAACAAAACAACAATAATAAAAAGAAGACAAAAATTGTAATCAAGGTAAAATTATATTTGTACAAAATTTACCAATACAAAAGTTATGAGTAGATATGGCATTTAGAATATATAATGTAAGTTAATAGTTTTTAAAGACTGAATGAGAGATACGTATATTTAAAATCAACTACTACAAGCTTGGAAGTAAGTAAAATCTGAAAGTGTTTTCCTATGCTCTATGAACATTTAATATATTAATTACAGATCTTTTTTTCTCTATTCTTTGAAGTAAGGCCCTGAATAATCTTCATTAAGTGAAGTTATGAATTCAGGAAATTTTAAGTACATCTATTTAAAATAATTTATGGCTCACATTTTTTAATGTCCTGACTCTTCCTTAATTAGACTAATTTGAGAGAAGAAAGTTGAATATAGATGGTAATTACAACTACATTCTTTTTTCAAGGAGATAGTCATATGTTTAAAGATAGAAATATATGTTCTTAAGCATAATTTGTAATTTTTTACAGATTTGTGGGACCACTGGGTACCATCATCATAAAATGTAAAGATTTTCGAATAATTCAGTTGGATATTCCTGGAATGGAAGAATGTTTGAATATAGCCAGTTCCATTGAGGTAAATATTTCAGAGGAAAAATCTGATGAAAATAAATAGTAATTAGAAAAGAACCTTATATTCTGACTCAGTATGGCTCTTATGTTTTTTTAGTAGATGGTTGGTCATATTCTGTGACTCACATATTGAAAATTGACAGGAAAGGCCTCACCCTGATTCATTGTTATAGGAATATAATAAGATTTTATTTACTTTTAATAGTTTTTAGTGTGACTTATTCCTCCAGGTTCACTTGTAGCATTTGACAGGATTTCCTTCTCTTTTAAGACTCAATGATACTCCACTGTATGTATATATTATAAGGTTTTTCTAAAAAGTAACTTCTTTTATAAAGCAGGGGATTATCACCAATGATTATAGTCTTTGTTTGTCTTTAGTAAGTTGTAATTTTCCCTACGTCATGTTTGCTTAAGACAGAGCATGTTTGTTTTATATTCGTAACAACAGTATTGAGTATCTGTTCAGATAACAAATAATAGATATTTTGCTTGGATAATTTAATATTTAAATGGAAGAGCTCACACCATTTTCTTCCCATTCAAACTAACTATTTTGGTTTACACTCAAATTTTAAATTGCCTTGTTTTAAATCATTGTCACTTAATTACAGCAATTAACTTTTTGTTTATAGTATTTTTAAACAATTATAGACACATCGACTTTTTTCCCACTTTGGTCTTTGAGTGACTAATCTGGTCTTTGTATCCAGAATGAATGCTATTGGCTTAACTACTAAAAGGAGACAGAAAAGTTTAAAAATCTGTAATTAGGATCTTACTTGCTTTTTTAAATAAGAATAGAGAAATTTAAAAAACTGTCATGCTGAGAAAAATGGCATGGAACTGGTTTACTTTCTGCCTTTGCTGAATTTTACTTAGAGGAAATGAGAAGATGAGCTGAACTATTTGTCTTGTCGTTTGGAAGTGATGTAGTAACGTTGATTTGGCCAAATTTGTGAACATGGGTAAGGAAGACACTCTGTGGTTTCTAGGCTGTTAAATTGAAACACTGTCCTGCTCTTTGGGCAGGGGAATACTACTGACCCATTTCATTTGAGCTTTTTTTTTTTTTTTTCCTGTTGTGGGTTTGGATTTTCACTAATCAGTCTACATTTTTCTTCTTATCCCTTTTATATAAAACTTAAAATATAGCTGGTTGGTGGATGTTAGTGAAGTTGCTTATGGTGAAGGATAATGGTAAAGGAAATATAGGGCAAAGCCTGTTACCCACTTTCTGATTGCATTTATTTAGTTTTGTTAGCATCTGACACTAATCAGTTGTTTAATTGGCTGTATATAGTACCTGAAGTACTTTAGAAACTGAGTATGTAGAAACTCTTGACCTCAGAAAGTGAATGATCTATTAATTATTTTACAACATACAAATATACATTGTAAACTTGGTCTCTTACCTTTTCCTGGTATCCAGTTCCTTCCCGCCTCCCCTATACATCTTGACAAAACTTGGTAGTAACAAGTGAATTGCTTATATAAAACAGTTGAGCTAGTCTTTCTAATCAAGAATCCATATACCGTAATATATTCTGCTGCCACAAATAGAATTCCATTGGAAGACTAACTGGCAAGTGGTCAGTTTTCTAAAATGTAGCAGGAAGCCTAATGAAGCTTTTTTCTATGTAGTTTCCACTGTCTTTTGGAATTGAAATGTTTTCAGTTCTTTCAGCATTAATGTGTTTAAAGGAAAAGTCCTAGTGACATAATATGTGATCACAAGTCAGAATATGAGTGCTTATTACCTACTAAAGTGGCTGTTGGGGCGCCTGGGTGGCTCAGTGGATTAAGCCGCTGCCTTCGGCTCAGGTCATGATCTCAGTGTCCTGGGATCGAGCCCCGCATCGGGCTCTTTGCTCAGCGGGAGCCTGCTTCTCTCTCTCTCTCTCTCTGCCTGACTCTCTGCCGACTTGTGATCTCTCTCTCTGTCAAATAAATAAATAAAATCTTAAAAAAAAAAAAAAAAGTGGCTGTTGATTTGCATTTAAAATTGTGGTTGTACCAGCCACTATGGAAAACAGTATGGAGGTTCCTCAAGAAATTAAAAGTGGAACTACTGTATGACCCAGCAGCCCCACTTCTGGATATATATCCAAAGAAAACAAAATCATCTCAGAGAGCTATCTTTACTTTCTTGATCATTGCAGCATTATTCATAATAACCAAAATATGGAAATAGCTTAAGTATCTGTCAGCAGATGAATGGATAAAGAAAATATGATATTTATCCGTATATCAATAGAATATTATTCAGCCATAGAAAACAGTAATCCTGATATTTATGACAACAAGTGTGAAACTGGAGGGCATTATGCTAAGTGAAATAAACCAGAAAGAGAAAGACAAATATTGCATGTTCCTGCTTATATGTGGAATCCTAAATACTAAAAAAACTTAGAGAAGCAGAGAGTGGAAAAGTGGTTGCTAGGGGCTGAGGGAGATAAGGAGAGGTTGGTAAAAGTTACAAACTTACAGTTATAAGATAAATAACGTCTTAGGATCAAATGTAAAGCATGGTAACTATAGTCAATAAAACTATATTATTGTATAATTGAAATTTTCTAAGAGAGTAGAACTTAAATGTTTTCAACAGAAGGCAAGTATGTGAGAAGATGGATATGTTAATTAACTCCAGGGGGGTGTCCTTTCACAATGTATCATATCATCATTTTGAATATCTTAGTTTTTTTTTTTTTTTAAAGATTTTATTTATTTGTCAGGCATAGAGGGAGAGCGAGCGAGTGAGCACAGGCAGACAGAGAGGCAGGCAGAGGCAGAGGGAGAAGCAGGCTCCCTGCCGAGCAAGGAGCCCGATGCAGGACTCGATCCCAGGACGCTGGGATCATGACCCGAGCCGAAGACAGCCGCTTAACCAACTGAGCCACCCAGGCGTCCCAATATCTTAGTTTTATTTGCCAATTTTACCTCCGTAAAGATGAAATTTTTAAAAGATATTGCAAAGAATATCTTAAAAACAAAATTTTTAAAAGGTGAAACAGTAAAGTAATGTTTGTACTGAACAACAGCAGCTCTGGCCTAGGTCACACGTGACCTAGGTTAGTGTGATTGACACTTTAGTGGTCAGTTTAGTGTGATTGGCAGCCAAAGACTGTATAGAAGTGGATAGTGGATTATACAGCAATGCTTCTTCATACTTTCTGTATTATGAGCCCGGGGGGAAAAGTGTCATGATTTATGGGCAGATGGAAGAATAACATTGGATGAAGATGTTTTGTTAAACTGCTAAACTACATGTCTAATCTGCTTTTAAAGTCTTGGGCCCATTCGTTTGTGAATCTGGTCTTTCTGTGATCTAGAGGAAGGTAGCTTTATTCTGAGAGTTTTGGAGAACTAACATGATGTTGGGCTCCTGTGTGAGTGTCTCCATAATTACTGTAATTTGAATTATGCTAATTGATTTTGGTACCTTTTTTCCCAGCCGTAGAAGTTTTTTATAAGTCCCCTGTCAGAAAGTTGAAACTGCCAGGTGATGGAGGATGTCCCATCTGTCTGTTCCTCCCATTTAGTCAGGTTTTCCTGTTGGTGTTATCCAGAATTCAAGTGTTTCAGATGATTATAGGCTCATTTGGGAACCACAGAGTTGTTGCCCCAGCTTGAGAATGGGTCACTGTAACATGAAGGTAATATACGTGGGCACCAAGCTGTAGCATCTTTATTTATGGTAAATAACAGACACTGATTTTTAAATAATGTACATATGTTGATATACTCAATATCTGAATTTTGATCCAAGGCCTTTTTTCTAAGCAGATCCTGTTTCTTTTCTGATCCCTAGAAATATTTAGACCTTTTTTATTAGGCTTTGTTAAGTGGTATCAAAAGAAGTTATTTAATTTTTCTTCTGGAATAGGTGTGCACACTTTTTTTGTTCTTGTGTTCATTCATGAAATG
Organism: Mustela putorius furo; assembly: GCF_011764305.1. NCBI lineage: Eukaryota > Metazoa > Chordata > Mammalia > Carnivora > Mustelidae > Mustela > Mustela putorius. The sequence goes on from NW_025421325.1 coordinate 19,307,269, forward strand.
TTAACTGAGCATATGCTATGTGCCAAGTACCTTGTTAGATGCTGAAAGTATGGAGATCAGCTTCAGTAAGCTTTAATTGTGTCTAGTGGTAAATACAATGTTGGAGAAGTAGATGGGGTGTGCATCCTTATTAGACTGTATTTATTTAATACCGATTTGGTAGTTAGAAGATGTTTCAAATTGCGGTAAGTTCCTTTCTCTTTCTTTTATCTCCTTTTTATGCCCTAGGCATTGTCTACACTGGACTCTATCACTCTGATGTACCCTTTCTTTTATCGGCCCATGTTTGAAGTGATGGAAGATGGCTGGCATTCTTTCCTTCCTGAGCAAGAGTTTGAACTCTACTCTTCTGCTGTGAGTAGCGTTTGAGATAACTTATGTGTAATGAGAAATAACCCATACTTTACTTGTGAAATGATCCCTTCCTTTTGACAACTAATAAGGTGTTGTTTGCTTTTCCATGCCTGAAAGAAATTTCTGTTAGTGCTAGTACTGAAGCTTCTGCCATTCAGAGATTTGTACAATTTGTTTTCAATTCTGCAGGGATTTTTATTCTAGTGGATTTCGGCTGGATCCCAGATGTTACTTTTTTAAATTTTGCAAATGATATTGGTAAAACATTAAGATCTTCAAGAAGATAGTCCTGACCTGTTTTGAGTTCATTGTTGATTGTTTTAAGAGCTTCTCCATAGAAGCAACTTTATATGTAGTAATTGGGTTCTGAGCCATCCCCAAAAGTCTGCTGAACCTGCTGTGTGCCTAAGACAGCATTAGAGAAACATACATCAATTTTTTCCGGGGGATAATTTTTGTGTTTTTATAATTTGGGCTATTATGACCAGGTCACTAGAATTGTTAAATTCTTAACAATTTTATTCCTTTCTTCTTCCATCACACTTATGTAAATGGGCCAAGGTATGGTGGGGGTGGTGGTCAAGAAGTAAGGATCAGGGGACTATGTAACTTAAAGAATAAAGATGTACATGTCAGCAAAGTAATAAAGTAACAGAAGGTCACTTTTTTATTGTATGGGCATGTTTATGTACTTCATGGGTAACTACCTGTGTTTACACTTACATTTAGTGTTTTTATTGCATTAAGAACTGCAGAGTAAACATTCTTAAATGCATGATACTTTTTTGCTGTAATCACCTACCACTAACAGTTAGCTTAGAGGAATCCTTAATTATTTCCTAGGTGGGAAGTGGCAGTCACGTAGTGATCAGGAAGGGAGAAGTCTGGATGATTTGTTTGGGTAGCCAACACTATGTGTACGAAGGACTTACCCATGATTTATCTTGGAGTTAGGTGCCATAAGTGAACCAGTCTAAGTCTACCTTCTACAGGTCAACATTCAAATCAGTCTCCTGTTCTGTGCAGGAATCCGCTATGCTAAAAACATCCATGATGTGGTCATTTAGCCTCTGCTTGAAATCATAGTGTGGGAGAATTTGCAAAAACACAATGGTGTCCCATTTGGGGACAGCTCTAATTCTTAGCTGATCTCTGTTTTCCTGTACATAGACAGCACAGGAAATGTTTCTGATGTTACCTTGTGTCATTTAATTTATCTCATTCCTCTACTATGAACTCTTCTTCAAATTAGGAACTCTTATGTCCCCATTAAGTTTTCTTTCCTGCAGATTAAATATCAGTATTTACTTCAACTTTTTCTAATAATGGTGGCCTCAGGGCCATACACTGCCCTTGTTGCTTCTCCCAGCAGGACCTTCCGTCTTATCATTTATTCTCTTAAAATATAGTACCCATACCACTTGGTATAGATTGGAACTATTATTGATGCTTTCAAGCAGCTTAAAGTTATATTTGCTTTTTTGAGAATTAAGTTAATAATGAAATAAACTAAAATTTATACATTTTCTCATATGTGTTAGTAAGGGATCTGCCCTGTGTTTTTGTTATTGTATTTACTTACTAACTAATTTTTGTTTAGATTCAATACTTTTCCAAGTAGGCATTTTCTTTTTGGTTTAGCTAATTATTTAAGTTGTTTGTATATATGAAATTCTGGTATTTTTCTGCAAATTTTATAATCCACAGATTTAATGAGAACATCTTTAATGCCTTGTTTTTGAGGTATTTAGTTACTATTATTAGATGATGGAAATTTAAGATGAGCAAAGCATGGTTCCTTCCTTCTCCTTGTTGAAAGTCTGACAGTTATTTAATTAATCAAGTACAATGAAATAAGTGCTGACAAAAGTATCCACAAGGCATAGGGAAAATGACATTAGATTTGTGTTACTGAAAATCAATTCTGTTGCAAAATGCTAAGAAACTGCTTGAAAAAGCTATTGTAAAAATACACAGAAGATGGTTGGATATAGTGTAGAAAGATTCAGAAAGTAGAATTAAAAGGCATTGGTGAGCCACTCACTGGAGGTGAAAGGTAAAACAGGCAGTAGCATCTAGGATGCTACCATTGAGAAGAGAAAAACAGAAAGAGAAATGTGTTTAAAGGGAATGAGGTAAGTTCATTTTGGGGGATGGCAGTTCAAAGAGCCTGTATGGTACATCATTGAATATATAGAAGAGAAAGTCTGAAGCTTACTTGAGAGGTCCTTGTTAAAAATGAAAAACTGAGGGTAATCAGCAAATACTCTTTGGAAACCATGAGGAGAGACTGAGAATGCCTAAGGAAAGCATCTAAAGTAAAAAGGATGACAAGGATTGAACCATTTAAGAAATGAATGGAGGAAAACCCAAGGGACGAGTGAGTTTCAAGTAGGAGAGAGTCAGCAGTATGCAAAACTTCTTAGTCATTTTTTGTTGTCTCTTTCCTGGTCTAGAGCATAAGCTGCTAGATATAAACTTTACAAGGGCTGGAACCGTTATCATTCTGGTTTCCTATTGTATTGCTAGCACATGATAGGCAAAGGGTAAATATTAGTCGAGTGAATGAATGTAGGTGTGAATTTATTCAGGATGGGTCAAAAGGGTAGTAAAGCCTTCTATATATTGTTAGAAGTCCTCTGCCAGGTTACTCTCTTTGAGTAAGGGGTTTTTGTTGTTGTTGTTGTTTCCATCTGAAAACTTTTTAATTAAAATATTAGCCAGTCCCTACTTCATTATTATGTCTAAGAGAAATGTGTGGTATTGACAGTACTAAAACTAGCTATCAGGATATCTTGTGGTGCATCCCAGATATGTTACTGGCAGCTTGACTTTTTGGGACTTAGTTTCCATGTCTACAAAATGAAAATGTTGAACAGAAATGATCTCTAGAGTTTCTCCTACTTGAAGCATGCTTTTATTCTAGGATATCATGAAAGATTATTTCAGGTACTTTGTTGAAATAGTCATACATGATATATCTGTACTCCCTCAATCTATTTGAAATTATATATAAAAAAGGTAATAAGATTCCGCTTATGATCGAATAACTCCTCTATCTGAGAAGACCTCCTACAGAGATCAGTGACAAACTATAAATGAAACACAAAAAAACCTGCCACCTGAAAGCTCTGGTAATTGAGCAGAAAGCAGCGTATTTTGGAGGGGTCAAAATGCAGAGAAAGTGAATGACAGAATGAAATTCCTATTTGGGGAACTTTGTCTTGAGGTCAGCATAGTTGTGGCATTGATAACATGGAACAGCTAACATTCCCATAGAAAGCCCACTTTCCGTCTAGTAGGAGGAACCAGGTGAATGGCTTGGGGCATCAGAGAGCTAAAGAAGAAGAACCTTGGTTCTGTGGTATACAACCTTGAACCTGTGGCTGATTGTGAATGATGTGTGCTTGGAGCATACTAAGATCCGTCAGAACCAAGAGCTGAGCTGCCTTGGTTCAGCTGAAGTCTGAACCACAGGTGTTAATGGAATTTGCAATTCAAAGCTAACAAAGTTAATTGCCTACTAAAACAAAAAACATTAAGTCTCTTCAAAGGACTATAATGGGACGCCTGGGTAGCTCAGTGGGTTAAGCCGCTGCCTTCGGCTCAGGTCATGATCTCAGTGTCCTGGGATAGAGTCCTGAGTCGGGCTCTCTGCTCAGCAGGGGGCCTGCTTCCCTTCCTCTCTCTCTGCCTGCCTCTCTGCCTACTTGTAATCTCTCTCTGTCAAATAAATAAAATCTTAAAAAACAAAAACAAAATCAAAAAAACCAAATGACTATAATGGAATGCAGAGTTTCCACAACACAACGTTTGCAGGATACAATCTAAAATAAAGCTAAAATATTGTGACCCATTCTGAAGGGAAAAGTTGGCAGTACCAACCCCAAGATGACTCACTCAAATGTTTAAAGTATCACACAAGAACTTTTATTAAAAGATTTTATTTTTTTGATACAGTGTGTGCAAGGGAGCGCTGGGTGGGGCTGGATGTGGAGAGCAGAGGGAGAGGGAGAAGCCGAAGCAGAAATCCCCACTCAGCAGGGAGCCCAACATCAGGGCTTGATCCCAGGACACTAGGATCATGACCTGATCCGAAGGCAGATGACCGACTGACTGAGCCACCCAGGTGCCCATCACAGAAGGACTTTAAAGCAGTTCTTAAAACTGTCCAATTTCTCATAAAGGAAAATATGCTTAAAAACAAAACAAAACAAAACAAAAAGTTAGGAAATACCAATAGAGAGATAGAAAATATAAAAAGAATCGAATGGAACTTTTAGAACTTTGTGAAAATTATATCTGAAATTAAAAATTCATTGAATGAGCTAAAAGCAGAAGAGATGACAAAAAACAGAACCAATGAATTTGGAATTAGAGCAATAGAACTTACTTTGTAGAAAGAAGAGGGAGGGGATAAGTTTTAGTAAAAAAGCAGAGTCTCAGGGACCTGTGTAACAGTATCAGAATGTCTAACATACATGTAATTGGAGAACCAGAAGGAGAGAGTAGAGAGAATAAGGTAGAAAATATATTTTAAAAAAATTATGTTCAAAAACTTTCCGAATTTGAGGATTGCTATAAATTCAAAAAGTTCTGCAAGCCACAGACAGGATAAATGCACAGAAAACATACATAAGCACTTCCTAGTCAACCTGTCAAAGAGAAATAATAAGGAGTTCTTGAAAGCTGCCAGTTAAAATTGAAACATTACATACACAGAGACAACAATCAAATGAGTGTGGACTGTTCATCAGAAATCATGAACCAGAAGAGAAAACTATAAAGTGCTGAAAGAAACAAAACCTGCCAACCTTGAGTTTTGTATATGGTGAAAATATCTTTCAAGAAGGAAGGTGAGACAACATTTTCAGATAAAAGGAAACTAAGATTTATTGCCAAGAGGCCTGTAGGGAAGTAATACAAGGGAAACTTGAATATTTAGAATTATTGAAGAATATTGCAAATGCTAAATACCTAGGTAAATATAACAGGCTATTTTTAAAATTTTTTTAAAAATATACATGACTATTTAAAGATTATAGCATTGCCTTTGTGGTGTTTATAGTGTATGTAGACATATATGGAAACTATAATGTTAAAGGTGATGACTGGGTGTGCGGTGGCTGATTGGATAAATATACTTTTACAGTTACATTGTTTGTTGTAAGAATCTGTCATGTGCATTGTAGGATGTTTGGCAGCATCTTTGGCACCACCAGATGCCAATAGAATACTCCTCCCCCTGCCTGTGGTTGTCTCTACACGTTGACAAAAGTTACCTCTATGCAAAATCACCCCTGGTTGAGAACCATTATCCTAGAGCAATTACTTTTTTAAAAATGGGAAGAGCTATAATTTAAAATTTAATACAAATATTAAAATGCAATTCTAAAAAAATAAATAATCTAATAGTACTAGTGGGAAAGAAAAAAACAACAATAAAAACCGAAGGGACAAACAAAATAAATGTTAGGAATACCCAGAATATTTATATATAAATTAAACAAAATACTTTTACTAACCTAGGAGTCAAGAAATGAAATCATAAAGAAGATTAGAAAATATTTTGAACTGAATGATAATAAAAATGCAACATAAAATATGTGGAATACAGCTAAAGCAATATTTAAAGAGAAACTTAGAGCTTTAAAATGCTTAGATTGAAAAAGGAGAAAAGGTCTAAAATCACCAACGTAAGCTATGGAGAAAAAAGAGCAAAGTAACTGGAAGGAATGAAATAATAAAAAGAAGAGTATAAATCAATGAAATACTTAGAACTCATAAACAAGTTTAGCAAGGTTGATCAATGTTTATATACCAAAACTAATTGTATTGGCAACAAGCAATCTGAAAATGAATAAAATAGTTAGGAATAAATTTAACAAAAGAAGTACAGATTCTTTACACTGAAAAACACAAAACATTCCAGAGAGAAGTTAAAGGATCTCTAAATAAATGGAGAGATATACCATGTTTGTGGATTAGAAGACAGTATGGTTAAGATCACTAGTGGGCTGAGGTACATAGCGGACCACAAAGTAAATATTTTAGGCTTTGTGGGTCATGCAGTCTCTGTTACAACTACATCACTCTGCTGTTGTAGCATGAAAACAGCAATAGATAACACATCAGTGAATTGGTAGTGCTAGGTTCCAAAAAATCTTTACTTACAAAAATGGGCAGTAGGCTGGATTTGGCTTGTAGACTATTATTTGCTGACCTCTCATTAAGATGACAATTGTCTCTGGGGCACCTGGGTGGCTCAGTCAATTAAGCATCTGCCTTCAGCTCAAGTCATGTTCACAGGGTTCTGGGATCAAGCACCAGGTCTCACTCTTTGCGCAATGGGAGCCTGCTTCTCCTTCTCCCTCCCTCTGCTGCTCCCTCCTGCTTGTGCTCTCTTTCTCTGTCAAATACACAAGTAAAAATTTTTTAAAAAGATGACTGTTGCCTCCAAATATATAGATTCAGTGAAAAGCCTATCAATTCCAATAGCTGTTTTATTTTGGGGTTGGTACTGACAGAACTATCTGAAAATATGTATATGGATTGCAAAGTTACTAGAATAGCCAAAACACCTTTAAGAAAATAAACGGTTTACTTTCATTGATTTTATTTTAGTTATTTATTTATTTTTAAAGATTTTATTTATTTATTTGACAGACAGAGATCACAAGTAGGCAGAGAGAGAGGAAGGGAGCAGGCTCCCTGCCAAGCAGAGAGCCCGATGCGGGGTTCCATCCCAGGACCCTAGGACCCTGAGACCATGACCTGAGCCGAAGGCAGAGGCTTTAACCCACTGAGCCACCCAGGCGCCCCTTTTCCTTGATTTTTGTTTTCAAGATTTTATTTATTTATTTGTCAGAGAGAGAGCGAGAGTGAGCACATGCAGACAGAGTGGTAGGCAGAGACAGAGAAAGAAGCAGGGTCTCGATCCCAGGACGCTGGGATCATGACCTGAGCCGAAGGCAGCCGATTAACCAACTGAGCCACCCAGGCATCCCAACCTTTTCCTTGATTTTAAAAACTTAATATAAAGCTTCAGTAATCAAGAGAATGTGATAGGGTAGACCAGGAGGAGTCAAGATGGCAGAGAAGTAGCAGGCTGAGACTACTTCAGCTAGCCGGAGATCAGCTAGATAGCTTATCTAAAGATTGCAAACACCTGAAAATCCATCGGCAGATCGAAGAGAAGAAGAACAGCAATTCTGGAAACAGAAAAACAACCACTTTCTGAAAGGTAGGACCGGCGGAAAAGTGAATCCAAAGTGACGGGAAGATAGACCCCGGGGGGAGGGGCCGGCTCCCGGCAAGCGGCGGAGCAACGGTGCACAAAATCAGGACTTTTAAAAGTCTGTTCCGCTGAGGGACATCGCTCCAGAGGCTAAACCGGGGCAAAGCCCACACGGGGTCAGCGTGGCCTCAGGTCCCGCAGGGTCACAGAAGGATCGGGGGTGTCTGAGTGTCGCAGAGCTTGCGGGTATTGGAACGGGAAAGCCGGCTACAGAGACAGAGCCGACAGTAAGCTCACAGCTCGGTGTTACCTTGAACTGGTTGCAGGCTCAGTGAGCTCAGAGCGCGGCCGGAGGTCAGGCAGACGGGAGTAACTGGGCGCTGTTCTCTGAGGGCGCACTGAGGAGTGCGGCCCTGGGCTCTCGGCTCCTCCAGGCCGGAGACCAGGAGGCCGCCATTTGTATTCCCATCCTCCGGAACTCTACGGAAAGCGCTCAGGGAACAAAAGCTCCTGAAAGCGGATTACTCACCCCGGCCGGCCCCCGGTTAAGGGCGGTGTAATTCCGCCTGGGGCAAAGACACTTGAGAATCACTACAACAGGCCCCTCCCCCAGAAGATCAACAAGAAATCCAGCCGAGACCAAGTTCACCTACCAAGGAGTGCGGTTTCAATACCAAGGAGAGCAGCAGAATTCCAGAGGAGGAGAAAGCCAAGCACGGAACTCATGGCTTTTTCCCTGTGATTTTTTTTAGTCTTGCAGTTAATTTAATTTTTTTCTTTTTCATTTTTTGTTTTTTTTTCTCGCCTTCGGGTAAATTTTTTTTAAACTATTACCTTTTTCTTTTTTAACGATTTTTTACTAGTTTATCTAATACATATATTTTTTCTTTTTTATATTTTTCTTAGGTGTTTTCTTTTTTTTAAATTCTTCTCTTTTTTTTCTTTTTTCTTTTTTTTTTCTTTCTTCCTTTTTGAACCTCTTTTTATACCCTTTCACCCCACTCACGATTTTGGATCTCTTCTAATTTGGTTAAAGCATATTTTCCTGGGGTTGTTGCCACCCTTTTAGTATTTTACTTGCCCCTTCATATACTCTTATCTGGACAAAATGACAAGACGGAAAAATTCAACACAAAAAAAAGAACAAGAGGCAGTACCGAAGGCTAGGGACCTAATCAATACAGACATTGGTAATATGTCAGATCTAGAGTTCAGAATGACAATTCTCAAGGTTCTAGCCAGGCTCGAAAAAGGCATGGAAGATATTAGAGAAACCCTCTCGAGAGATATAAAAGCCCTTTCTGGAGAAATAAAAGAACTAAAATCTAATCAAGTTGAAATCAAAAAAGCTATTAATGAGGTGCAATCAAAAATGGAGGCTCTCACTGCTTGGATAAATGAGGCAGAAGAAAGAATTAGTGATATAGAAGACCAAATGACAGAGAATAAAGAAGCTGAGCAAAGGAGGGACAAACAGCTACTGGACCACGAGGGGAGAATTCAAGAGATAAATGACACCATAAGACGAAACAACATTAGAATAATTGGGATTCCAGAAGAAGAAAAAAGAGAGAGGGGAGCAGAAGGTATACTGGAGAGAATTATTGGGGAGAATTTCCCCAATATGGCAAAGGGAACGAGCATCAAAATTCAGGAGGTTCAGAGAACGCCCCTCAAAATCAATAAGAATAGGCCCACACCCCGTCACCTAATAGTAAAATTTACAAGTCTCAGTGACAAAGAGAAAATCCTGAAAGCAGCCCGGGAAAAGAAGTCTGTAACATACAATGGTAAAAATATTAGATTGGCAGTTGACTTATCCACAGAGACCTGGCAGGCCAGAAAGAGCTGGCATGATATTTTCAGAGCACTAAACGAGAAAAACATGCAGCCAAGAATACTATATCCAGCTAGGCTATCATTGAAAATAGAAGGAGAGATTAAAAGCTTCCAGGACAAACAAAAACTGAAAGAATTTGCAAACACCAAACCAGCCCTACAGGAAATCTTGAAAGGGGTCCTCTAAGCAAAGAGAGAGCCTACAAGTGGTAGATCAGAAAGGAACAGAGACCATATACAGTAATAGTCACCTTACAGGCAATATAATGGCCCTAAATTCATATCTCTCAATAGTTATCCTGAATGTTAATGGGCTAAATGCCCCTGTCAAAAGACACAGGGTATCAGAATGGATAAAAAAACAAAACCCATCTATATGTTGCCTCCAAGAAACTCATTTTAAGCCCGAAGACACCTCCAGATTTAAAGTGAGGGGGTGGAAAAGAATTTACCATGCTAATGGACATCAGAAGAAAGCAGGAGTGGCAATCCTTATATCAGATCAATTAGATTTTAAGCCAAAGACTATAATAAGAGATGAGGAAGGACACTATATCATACTCAAAGGGTCTGTCCAACAAGAAGATTTAACAATTTTAAATATCTATGCCCCCAACGTGGGAGCAGCCAACTATATAAACCAATTAATAACAAAATGAAAGAAACACATCAACAATAATACAATAATAGTAGGGGACTTTAACACTCCCCTCACTGAAATGGACAGATCATCCAAGCAAAAGATCAGCAAGGAAATAAAGGCCTTAAAGGACACACTGGACCAGATGGACATCACAGATATATTCAGAACATTTCATCCTAAAGCAACAAAATACACATTCTTCTCTAGTGCACATGGAACATTCTCCAGAATAGATCACATCCTCGGTCCTAAATCAGGGCTCAACCGGTATCAAAAGATTGGGATCATTCCCTGCATATTTTCAGACCACAATGCTCTAAAGCTAGAACTCAACCAAAAGAGGAAGTTTGAAAAGAACCCAAATACATGGAGACTAAACAGCATCCTTCTAAAGAATGAATGGGTCAACCGGGAAATTAAAGAAGAATTGAAAAAAATCATGGAAACAAATGATAATGAAAATACAACGGTTCAAAATCTGTGGGACACAACAAAGGCAGTCCTGAGAGGAAAATATATAGCGGTACAAGCCTTTCTCAAGAAACAAGAAAGGTCTCAGGTACACAACCTAACCCTACACCTAAAGGAGCTGGAGAAAGAACAAGAAAGAAACCCTAAGCCCAGCAGGAGAAGAGAAATCATAAAGATCAGAGCAGAAATCAATGAAATAGAAACCAAAAAAACAATAGAACAAATCAACGAAAGTAGGAGCTGGTTCTTTGAAAGAATTAATAAAATTGATAAACCCCTGGCCCGACTTATCAAAAAGAAAAGAGAAAGGACCCAAATAAATAAAATCATGAATGAAAGAGGAGAGATCACAGCTAACACCAAAAATACAAACTATTATAAGAACATACTATGAGCAACTCTACGGCAATAAATTTGACAATCTGGAAGAAATGGATGCATTCCTAGAAACATATAAACTACCACAACTGAACCAGGAAGAAATAGAAAGCCTGAACAGACCCATAACCAGTAAGGAGATTGAAACAGTCATTAAAAATCTCCAAACAAACAAAAGCCCAGGGCCAGACGGTTTCCCGGGGGAATTCTACCAAACATTTAAAGAAAAACTAATTTCTATTCTCCTAAAACTGTTCCAAAAAATAGAAATGGAAGGAAAACTTTCAAACTCATTTTATGAGGCCAGCATCACCTTGATCCCAAAACCAGACAAGGATCCCACCAAAAAAGAGAGCTATAGACCAATATCCTTGATGAACACAGATGCGAAAATACTCAACAAAATACTAGCCAATAGGATTCAACAGTACATTAAAAAGATTATTCACCACGACCAAGTGGGATTTATTCCAGGGCTGCAAGGTTGGTTCAACATCCGCAAATCCGTCAATGTGATACAACACATCAATAAAAGAAAGAACAAGAACCATATGATACTCTCAATAGATGCTGAAAAAGCATTTGACAGCATCCCTTCCTGATCAAAACTCTTCAAAGTGTAGGGATAGAGGGCACATACCTCAATATCATCAAAGCCATCTATGAAAAACCCACCACAAATATCATTCTCAATGGAGAAAAACTGAAAGCTTTTCCTCTAAGGTCAGGAACACGGCAGGGATGTCCATTATCACCACTGCTATTCAACATAGTACTAGAGGTCCTAGCCTCAGCAATCAGACAACAAAAGGAAATTAAAGGCATCCAAATCACCAAAGAAGAAGTCAAATTATCACTCTTCGCAGATGATATGATACTATATGTGGAAAACCCAAAAGACTTCACTCCAAAACTGCTAGAACTTGTACAGGAATTCAGTAAAGTGTCAGGATATAAAATCAATGCACAGAAATCAGTTGCATTTCTCTACACCAACAGCAAGACAGAAGAAAGGGAAATTAAGGAGTCAATCCCATTTACAATTGCACCCAAAACCATAAGATACCTAGGAATAAACCTAACCAAAGAGACACAGAATCTATACTCAGAAAACTATAAAGTACTCATGAAAGAAATTGAGGAAGACACAAAGAAATGGAAAAATGTTCCATGCTCCTGGATTGGAAGAATAAATATTGTGAAAATGTCTATGCTACCTAAAGCAATCTACACATTTAATACAATTCCTATCAAAGTACCATCCATCTTTTTCAAAGAAATGGAACAAATAATTCTAAAATTTATATGGAACCAGAAAAGGCCTCGAATAGCCAAAGGGATATTGAAAAAGAAAGCCAACGTTGGTGGCATCACAATTCCGGACTTCAAGCTCTATTACAAAGCTGTCATCATCAAGACAGCATGGTACTGGCACAAAAATAGACACATAGATCAATGGAACAGAATAGAGAGCCCAGAAATAGACCCTCAACTCTACGGTCAACTCATCTTTGACAAAGCAGGAAAGAATGTCCAATGGAAAAAGGACAGCCTCTTCAATAAATGGTGCTGGGAAAATTGGACAGCCACATGCAGAAAAATGAAATTGGACCATTTCCTTACACCACACACAAAAATAGACTCAAAATGGATGAAGGACCTCAATGTGCGAAAGGAATCCATCAAAATCCTTGAGGAGAACACAGGCAGCAACCTCTTCGACCTCAGCCGCCCCAACATCTTCTTAGGAACAACACCAAAGGCAAGGGAAGCAAGGGCAAAAATGAACTATTGGGATTTCATCAAGATCAAAAGCTTTTGCACAGCAAAGGAAAGAGTTAACAAAATCAAAAGACAACTGACAGAATGGGAGAAGGTATTTGCAAACAACATATCAGATAAAGGACTAGTGTCCAGAATCTATAAAGAACTTAGCAAACTCAACACCCAAAGAACAAATAATCCAATCAAGAAATAGGCAGAGGACATGAACAGACATTTCTGCAAAGAAGACATCCAGATGGCCAACAGACACATGAAAAAGTGCTCCATATCACTCGGCATCAGGGAAATACAAATCAAAACCACAATGCGATATCACCTCACACCAGTCAGAATGGCTAAAATAAACAAGTCAGGAAATGACAGATGCTGGCGAGGATGCGGAGAAAGGGGAACCCCCCTACACTGTTGGTGGGATTGCAAGCTGGTGCAACCTCTCTGGAAAACAGCATGGAGGTTCCTCAAAATGTTGAAAATAGAACTGCCCTATGACCCAGCAATTGCACTACTGGGAATTTACCCTAAAGATACAAACGTAGTGATCCAAAGGGGCACGTGCACCCAAATGTTTATAGCAGCAATGTCCACAATAGCCAAACTATGGAAAGAACCTAGATGTCCATCAACAGATGAATGGATCAAGAAGATGTGGTATATATACACAATGGAATACTATGCAGCCATCAAAAGAAATGAAATCTTCCCATTTGCGACAACATGGATGGAACTAGAGCGTATCATGCTTAGCGAAATACGTCAAGCGGAGAAAGACAACTATCATATGATCTCCCTGATATGAGGAAGTGGTGATGCAACATGGGGGCTTAAGTGGGTACGAGAAGAATAAATGAAACAAGATGGGATTGGGAGGGAGACAAACCATAAGTGACTCTTAATCTCAAAAAACAAACTGAGGGTTGCTGGGGGGAGGGGGTTTGGGAGAAGGGGGTGGGATTATGGACATTGGGGAGGGTATGTGCTTTGGTGAGTGCGGTGAAGTGTGTAAACCTGGTGATTCACAGACCTGTACCCCTGGGGATAAAAATATATGTTTATAAAAAATAAAAAATTTTAAAAAAGAGAGAGAATGTGATAGGGTATAAAGAAGACCTATACATGGATGAAATAACAGCTAAAACTATAAAACTTCTTGAAGACAGCATAGGAGAAAACCTTTATGACCTTGGATTAGGCAAAGATTTTTTAGATAAACACCTATAGTGACTGAAAGCAGATTAGTGATTTCCTAATTTGGGATGTGGAGGGGAAGATACAAATTGTAAAAAATACACATGGGATTTTGTGGGAGATGATTGAAATGTTGTTATCTTGATTGTGGTGGTAGTTTCATGGGTGTATACGACTATCAAGACTCATGAAACCACACATTCTAACTGGATCTAGTTTATTTTTCATACAAATAATCTCAAAGTTGATTAAAAAGAAAAAACTTAATGTAAGGTTTAAGTACCTGATGAGAAACAAAATTAATGATCTGGAATATAGATCTGAAGTAATTGCTCGGAGTACAGAGCAGAGAAACAAGAAAGTTGGGGGAAGTGATAGAGAAGTTAGATACATGCATGGATGATAAAGGGGAAAGAGCCAGCATTTATTAAATGGGAGTTCAGGAGGAAGATAATAGAGAAAATGGAAGAGAGGCACTATTAAAATGGGTTATGGTCCAGAGTTCTCCAGAATCAATGAAAGTCACAAGCTCAAAAGTGTCCTGGTAAACACCATGCAAGACAATAAAAAAGAATCTTTACTAAATGTGTTGTAGTATAGCTATAAATAGTAAGGCAAAGGGAATATCACAAAATTAGAGAGGAAAGACAAATTACACAAATGGTGTAATAAAATGAAAATAGAAAAAAACAGTAGGCTAGAACTAATCATCTATGCTTGATAAAAGCTCTTATCAGAAATACAGTTGAAGGTTATTTACATAATCTGATAAGTGCTATCTGATAAATCTAATAAAGCTACCCAAAATAAGAACATAAAAAGAGCAAATTTTTTATTATTCACTTTAAGTTCAAGAGTGAGACAAGATGCCTACCAGCCACTACTCCTTGCTTGTTCAGTAAGACAAGAAGGAAAAATAAGAGGTATAAGGCTTGGAATGAAAGAAGCAAGACTGTCATTGTTGCTTATATGCTTGTGTACACAGGAAGCTGAAAGATTCTTGGCGACTGTAATAAGCATTTCTCTCCATCAACCACAACTTTGTAAACATATAACTAAAATGCAACAACAACAAAAAAAGGTTTCTAGGAATATACTAAAGAAAATTATGCAGGGCTTTTATTGAGAGAATTATACAACTTTATTGAAAAAATTAAGAAAGCTTTAAAAAGGTGAGAGACACTATGCTCGTGGACAAGGAGATTGAATATTTTAAAGATGTAATTGTCTTCAAATGAATCCATAGGGTCAGTGCGTCTAATTAAAACTGCAATGGCTTTTAACATGAAATTTCATAAAAGTCGCACAGAGGAGCAGAGAACTCAGAGGAGCCCAGGTAGTCTTGGAGAGGGGAAAATAAAAGGGAGGAAGAGACTTAGCCTACTAAATATCAAGTCTATTCTAAAAGCTATGGGACTTACTGCAAATACACCAGTGGGACAGAATAGAGAGCCCTAGGTATGTAAACTTAATATATGCCAGAAAGTGGTGTTGCGGGTCAGTGGATGATCATACCGTTTTCCAGAGTAGGAAATCAATAAGTAATGCCTAATCTTGAAAATCAAGAAGTAACAATGTAATCATATTATTTAGAAATTTGGAGGTAAACTCCAGAATTAAAGCTAAAAGAGTTGAAAATGATTGCCTCTGGGGAAAGGGGGAATTATGAGATGGAGGTACAGGACAACAGGTAAATTCCTTTTGTTAAATAATAAATCTTTTGGAAACTGTCTTTAAAATTGGTTAAGAGAATAACTTAAAAGTGAAAATGGTTTAATTTAAAAATATAATGTATCATGTAAAAAGTTGTTGTTGTTGTTTTTTTAATCTCTTTCTCTACAGTATGTTGAACATCGTTCTATTTTATCTTCTTGGTACTGCAACCCATGGCCAGTATGTTAGGCCACCTCTGATTTATCGAAATATATCAAAATTTACGTAAACAACTTCTTACAGTCTTCAAGTGTTTTTTATTTTTAATATTCGAAATAAGTTGTCATTGGATAACTTTATATGGTATACTTTTAGTACTTAGTGTAGTGAGTTAGAAATGAGTTCATCGATTCCTATGTATAACTTTTTTTTTAAGTATTAAGTCATTATTGTCTTAAAGATATTACCGATCTTTCTACATTTTCCTTTTTTAATTTTATTTATTTATTTTTTAAAAAGATTTTATTTATTTATTTGACAGAGATCACAAGTAGGCAGAGAGGCAGGCAGAGAGAGAGGAAGGGAAGCAAGCTCCCTGCCGAGCAGAGAGCCTGATGTGGGGCTACATTCCAGGACCCTGGGATCATGACCGGAGCTACCCAGGCGCCCCTCCTTTTTTTAAATAATAGAAAAGAACAGGAGATTTGATGTACATAGTAGCTCTGTTCTGGTTAAGCATTATCTAGAGTATTACAGTCTTCCTGTTGCTATACTGAAGAGTACCAAAAATAAAATAAAATAAATGGTACCCAAAAAGGATGAATGGGATGATGTCAGCTAATAGGATGCCATGTGAAATAGGAACATGCGCTGAAATCATAGTAAAAACAGTAGAGGAAGTGACAGAAGCCTCATTTTGCTCAATAAAAGGAAGCAGTTTCTAGGAACAGAGGATCCCTAGCATAGCAGGAAGCTGATTCTGAAGAATAGAACTCCTTCAAGTATCGGTTAGGTATCCTTACATTAAATTCCTGAGAGATGGCTTCTTCGTTGTGTGGAAGTTGATCTCTAAGGTCCTTTAAAATTTTCAGATTATTTTGTGACATTGAGATACTTGCTTAGCTTTGAAGTATTTTGTGTTTTTCAGACCAGTGAATGGAGGTTAAGCTATGTCAATAAGGAATTTGCTGTCTGCCCTTCTTACCCGCCAATTGTCATAGTTCCCAAATCCATTGATGATGAAGCTCTTCGAAAGGTAGCTGCTTTTCGACATGGAGGACGCTTCCCAGTACTCAGCTATTACCATAAAAAAAATGGAATGGTAAGTGTATGGTACTGCTCCTTGATCCACTGAAAGCCTTAGTTTGCAGATCTTTTCTTAGAAATACTCCCTTTTCTATGTACATGTTCATTGATGTGATTAGTCTCTCCTGTTAGGACTTCCTTCATTTAAACTTGAGGGAATCAGGAGTAGTATGTTTTGTGATTAGGATATGATTTTGAATTTTGTTCATGATGCTGCTCAAAATTAGAAAGGCCAGATAGGTTTATCTTCAGGACTCAGCACAAAGAGAATTAATGTTCATTTGACACTTAAAATAATGCTGTTAGATAGAAAAATAAATTTCTCCAACTAGAACAGTGGTAGGCTACTTTATTTTAATTAATTATCTTTATTTAATTATCTGTGCTAAATTTCCCTATAAGAGGTAAATTGAGTGGACATTTTTATTTTCCCAAAAGGGAGAAGAGTGACACATGTTATTGTTACAACTTTAGTAAATACAGGAGTCAGTAATTGAATAGGCAAGCACTTGCTGTATGTATGTGTATGTTTCCGAAATATTTTCTTTTCTTTTTTTTTTGAGAGAGAGAGAATGCACAAGGGTGGGGCTAGAGTAGCGCAGGTGGAGAGAGAATCCTAAGCGAGAGCATGGAGCCCAATATGGGGCCCACAATCCTAAGCTCATGACCTGAGCCGAAATCAAGAGCTGTATGCCTAACCGACTGAGCCATGCAGCTGCCCCCTAAATATTTTCTAAATCTGTTTCTGTTCTCTTCTTTTCTCTCATCTTGAAGTCAATAGTAAATTAGTGGATAAGTTATATTCATATTCCATTTCCCTTTTTTCTGTGGATAATAAATCAAGTATGGATATTTAGGATAAAAAGATTGCTAAAAATTTGCTGCATTGACATCAGATCATCTATCCTGTTTGCTCAGTAGTATTTCTGTTAATCAGGGTTCATTACAAAGCATTTTGAAAACTGATATTAAATATACTATGTGTCTATTTACATGGTTACCTGGGAGTTAGCTGTGGACATCTGGGAGTTAGCTGTTGTCATCTTCTGAATGATCTTTCTTCATCATGTTAAATTTCAAGGTAGTAAAGATAACAGCATGTATTATGGGGTTAAGTGGAAATAACTAAACCATTCACCAGGGAAGAGACCAGTATAATACTGATTTCTTGAGAAAAGTTTCAAAACCAGACCTTTTATAATATATAGTTAATGGTCTTTGGAAACATCCAAGTCTTTAAATACTGAAAAGGATGAAAAAGGACCAAAGGAGAATAAATAATAGACAAACAGTTTTTAAGATATGAAAATGATTCCCACAAGAAGAATAGTGCATAAACTTTTTTATCTTACCATGGGTGCCTTTTCTCTTTATAATTCTTTTTAAAAGAAGACAGATGCTTAACCAACTGAGCCCAGGCGTCCCTGTAATTCTTGATAAAACCTGCCACCCTGTTTATGTAGTTGAAACAAAAGTTTGTCAGCACATAGGCTATTATTCTTCTATTACAAGGCCTTGTCCAGTAAACAATTTACTGACTAAATGAATTGTAATATTTGATCTCTTTAGTAATTATACTGTATTATGTGGAATTATTTTTGAGATAAGAAAAACTGTTAAAGTACAGGGCTTATTTTTGTTTTATAGTTTTTAACTATTGCAAATATATAGAAATATTTATTTTTTTCAGGATCAAATTCATCTCCAAAGAGTCACACAGTTGTTTTTTAGATAACTCTTCCTCTAGCTAATTCATTTCTGTTTTCAGAAACTTTCAAAGCGGCTACTCTTCAATTTTAAACTGCATTGTGCTTCTAGGTAATCATGCGAAGTGGTCAGCCACTCACTGGCACAAATGGGAGAAGGTGCAAAGAAGATGAAAAGCTGATAAATGCTACCCTCAGGGCAGGAAAACGAGGCTACATCATTGACACCCGCTCTTTAAATGTCGCTCAGCAAGCTAGAGCCAAAGGTGGCGGCTTTGAACAAGAAGCTCATTATCCCCAGTGGAGGCGGATTCATAAGTCTATTGAGAGGTAAAAGACTCTAAAGACAGTAATGGACTCTTTTTTGAAGTGCATTAGAGTGAACCATTAGCTGTTAAAAGATCACAGGTTCTCAAAGGAACCTACCCATTTACCTAAAGTTAGAAATTGGTGGGATATCCTGTCATGTTTTGTGAGATAAGCAGGAAACTTAATCTTGGGTGCCCAAAAGTGACTTTTGGTCAAATAGCATGTCCTCTCTAAGTGAAACTCTGCAATTTCATCACTGCAAGGTCTGTTCCTCTACTTGTAGATCACTGGTCACCACACTTAGTGATCAGATATGCTACAGATAAGTATAGTTTTCTAAGTCAGAAGACTAGAGACTTCTCTCCCCCACATCCTATTTCCTCTACCTGTATCTCTTGTTTATGCTTACAGCTAGAGGTTTATAAGGGCTTCTGGATGGGCAGGTGGGGTTGGAGCTAATAAACAAGGGATCTGAGCTAGCCTTGGCCATCCCTGCCGAAGGTACTGGTATCTAGTGTTGGACCTGTGGGAACAGGATTGTGGATGTCAGTCGTGTGGCCTCATGACTTGTCACAAAATGCAGTGTTCTGGCCCGCTCCCTAGTCAGATAATTCAGCTGTATGAACTGGTTTAATCTGTTCATCTGAGGAATGATTTACCATGACAGGCATGTTAAGCTTCTTTGCAACCATTTTAAATACTAGTTTTTCAGTGTTTAGTTATCAAATTACTGTATAACTAGGTAAATATTTTTGTACTGTTTTGAGCTACTTTGCCTCTTGGATATATTGGAGGTTGGGGTTTGAGTTTGGTTTCTCCTTCGTCATTGTATTTTCTATTTTCTTTTTTGCTTTTTCTTGTTTTTTAAAGGTATCACATTCTTCAGGAGAGCTTAATTAAACTTGTAGAAGCTTGTAATGACCAAACACATAACATGGACCGATGGCTCGGTAGATTGGAGGCTTCGAACTGGCTGACTCACATCAAAGAGATTCTTACAACTGCTTGTCTAGCAGCTCAGTGTATTGACAGGTAAAGTGTATTTCAGTGTTCCGGAATGGGACACATACTACTAACTAGACTTTGCTTTTATCCAGACTATGTTTATATATTGTGTTAAAGTTTGCACCTAGTCTATATGTTCAGATCATTTTATAAATTACTACATGTGATAGTCATTGCCATTCAGTTATTGATGAAATATGTACATAGAGTCTGGTATTTAATTGACCACATACATCACACACCTTCAATAATACAGATTTTTTTTAAGTACTAAAGGAACTATTTTTTTTCTATAAAATCCTTGAATTGTGGATCTACCAATTTTCCTTTTCTTAAACCGTGCTCAGAGGGCAAAACCGGTCGTCTTACTTTGGAAATGTCAGTGAAAAGAAACATGTAATTCTGTTACACAGTATAATGATTCTTTCTGATTTCTCAGGTATCTTATTAACAAACGACTTGATATGTGTAGTTACATCAGGATCTCAAGTTGAGCATACCTGAGGGCAGTGATGTGAAGTATGTGAAGTGATTTTAGTTCATTCACTCAGTTGAAGGTTGCTAATCCTTGAGACTTGAGGCAGAAGACTTGAACATAGAGGCAAAAGGATTGGTGTAAGTTGTTGCAGAAGCTTAGAATGCCCTTTTTAAGAAGGAGATTCCTCTGACACAATATGTATGTATAAGTATCACTAACGCATAGTTGGGTGGCACTTTTCCTTGAGACTATAATTTGTTTTATTGATGTTTCCAAATTACGGAAGTATGTATGTAATGTTTTTATGGTTAGTGAGAAATTGATCATAGAACAGGTTGCTTAAGATTATGTGATAAGTTAGTGACAAAACCAGTAATGGGTAGAGATTCTTGGTGTCGGGATGAGAATGATGAGATGTTAGTATTAAAGGGTTTTGTTTCTTTATAACCTAAGTTAAAAAGATTTCCCCTTGCATGGTGAATGTGGAGGCTTCTGTTTTCTTATGAACTGTAAATGATAATGAACACTTGTCATCATGTTGTCTGAATTTGCAGCCATACTAATGGGACACTGCAGGTCCAGGCAAGGTGAAGAACAGGATTTAGCTCCACCTTTGTTTAGATTCAGCTGGCCAACAGAAACAAATAGGGACTTCCACATTCTTGTACGACTTGAAGGTTTTGGTTTATTTTGCCATGGATTGGGTTCCCTTTTCTGATATATACTGGTTTATTATTTGTATCTTCATAAAAATCTGCCTTTGTAATCAATCACTCAAAATGTAAAAATAGACATTAAAAATTAATTGAATTAAATGTGAAATGTGCCACAGATAACTAGGATGTATTGACTGAATGTATGTATCAGAAGTCTTAAATATTTGCTCCTATCCTTCTACCTAGTCATGAGATTTCATCCTAAGAATGAGGTTGTTAACCTAACCGTAGGAGAATGGCAGGGAGTCTTATTTTCAAATTAACTCTCAGATAATTTCACAGAAGACAAAAAGCTAAGTATGGTATAACAGAAATTAGGAATGACCTAAATAACTCTTAAAACATTTAGGCAAATTTTAGTTGATCACCTAATAAAATATTATATAACCATTAAGACAATACTTCTAAAGGTGATGTGGAAACATGGGAAAATGTTTATAATAAAAGAGGAAATCATAAAAAATTACTTTTTGTTATAGCTACATAAAGGATATTAGTACATGGGAAGAGAATTAATAGTAGTTCCCAAACTTGAAATTCTTAGGAGAAAGTGGTTGAGGTTATTCTCCTTTTTCTTGAAATATCCTTCACTGTCATTTCGATATGAGAGTTGGAAGAAGAGGAGGGGAGATGTACTTAATTTAGTTTTTGGTATTTCTTTCATAGTCTTTAGAATAATGGGGTCCCAGACTCCTCCTAAGTATCATGGTATAGTAATATCATTGCCACTGACTTTCTAGATTGACAGTTTTATGCCATTTTTTTTTTTTTTAATGGTTCTTCTTGTTTTCCTGTTTCTGAAAGTGTGGTTCAGGTCTTCTTTCCTAGCTCTGTTACATTACAGTTTATGAATGCATCCTTAATAGTCAGCTAATGGTGAAAAGGTAGAATCAAGGTCAGAGAGATACAGAAAAATAACTTTTAAGTGTATGTTTCTATGTTTGATGAGAAGCGCTTTAATCATCTATTAAAGGCAGAAGAAATAAGCACCTATTATGTGTGATAAAAGACTGCTTTTGGATTTTGTTAAAGGAGAAAAAATTCAACTAAATTGTTTTGTGAAGGTTGTTACAGCTTAAAAAGTATCTTGCCGTGTGATATTTGAAGCCCATAGTATTTCTTTCCTAAGAGAAGCTCTCTTCATGTGCCTTATTTCAACTCTAAATCCTACTGGACAGAGCAGAATGCATGAGTTTGAAATACTGTACTCAGTAAATGTTTTGTTATTAATGGAGTTGATTGACCATGTTGGGAGTATCCCATTTGTACTCTGGATTTTCCTATCAGGGAAGGGGCATCCATATTGATTCATGGAACAGAAGGAACTGATTCTACACTTCAGGTTACCTCCCTGGCCCAGATCATCTTAGAACCCAGAAGCAGGACCATCCGTGGTTTTGAGGCCCTGATAGAAAGAGAGTGGCTGCAGGTAAGAAAAGCTGCTTGATGTGCACAGGAACTGCTAATAATTGATGTGATCCCAGTTTGCAGGAGTGGAAAGAATATATGAAATTTTGATTGATTAAAATGCTTAAATGATATGTTTAACTGTCTTTCTCACAGTAAACATTTATAATCTTCACTGCCTCTCAACTTTTGTGCCTCTCTTTGCTTATTTTGCTCATTTGGCATTTCATTCCTTTAACAAACTCTCACTAATTGTACTTTGTTACCTACAGGGGAAATAAAAGAGTGTAAAATAGTGTAGAGATAAAAAACATGAACAAAGCAGGAAGGGGGCATGAGGATTTGTATTATAAGGCACATGCTCTAGAACTTTCTGCCTTTTGCTCGTCCGGCTCCACCCTATCCTCTTGCCCTACCAGGTGACATCCTCCTGCTTTATTTAAGATAGAGCTAAATGTCGCTGCGCTTATGAAGTCTTTTTTGGGACCTTAACCTTCTTCACAGCTAAAGATAAATCCATTGTCTTCATACCTTGTTCCCTAAATGAGACCCAAATAAAGTGACTCCTTTGAGGTCGGGGAACCATGCCCATTGGTTTCTCTTTTACCCCTAGGACATAACGCAGTGCCATTACATAATGCTGAATGACAACTGAAAAAAGGCCTTGTAAAATAGATTGAAATCCTGTAAGTCAGAGTTCGACTTACAAAATGTATATACACTGTGTAACTTAGTAAATGGTTATGATTAAGAACAAATGTTTAGATAGATCTTTAAAGTAGAATTATCTCTGGAGAAAAATCATCTCTGGCCCTTCTAGTAAAAATTTAGATTTATTATATGTTAATGCTATTATGTATACCATGTCTGTCTACCCTGCTTGACAACTAACCTATATCTCTATTCAAGTCCATCCCAAATATTTGGTAAAAATCTATAGCTTCAGCAACATTCTTCATGATGTAAAGCAAACGAATAAATGATTGTGATTTACATTACCATTTTGATGGGTATCAAAATACCATTAGCCACTGGTAAATGTTCATGACATTTTTGTCAGATAAGGTAGCATGAGGACTCAAAGGAAAGCAAGTGTGTGAAATACCTAGAAGGGTGTGATCTGAGGTAAGGTCAATAAGGTTCTGGGTGGAGAGAGCCAAATGATCTTAAATTTCCTTTAGTCAGTAGAGGGCAGACTCTTCCAGTTCCTTTGGAGAGAAGAGGGCAACTAGGAACAATTTTATCTCATATAAAAGTACTTATAAAGATCTTTTCATGACAATAACTTTATTCCATATATAATGAAAATAAGAGTGACCTTATAAATTTGGTGTGTAAGAGCCCCATATTTATTTCTGTTCAGTAGTGACACTTACGTAGCTTACAATAATCTGCAATGCTTTGGAGAGATAAAAGGTGGTAGCTGTCTTTTGTTTGGTACCTAAAGACCTTATATTCTTTGACTTTGCTACAAATTAGAGACCTAGACAATTTTATTTTATAGAGTTCACCAAGGATAATTGCAGATTTTATGGTTATGCCTCAACTGCATGGCTATGTAAAATATTTGGAAGTCCTGTTTTCCCCAGTTGCTGAAAATTGTTTTAAACCAAGAGATCATTAAACGGCAACCATCCAGATTATATGATATTCCATCTAGTAAGAGTTTTGTTGCAGTTGTTTAAAATAATGTTAATAGAGCGTGCTATAATGTGCTCTCACTAGGCTATGACTGTCACATTTCCATTTTCTCTGTCTTAGGCTGGCCACCCGTTCCAGCAACGCTGTGCACAGTCAGCCTATTGTAATAGTAAACAGAAGTGGGAGTCACCTGTATTTCTTCTCTTCTTGGACTGTGTGTGGCAGATACTTCGTCAGTTTCCTTGCTCTTTTGAATTTAATGAGAATTTCCTCATCATGCTCTTTGAGCATGCATATGCCTCACAGTTTGGAACATTTCTGGGCAACAATGAAAGTGAAAGGTGGGTACACTGCTTACATGGGATGGGGACCATTCTGCTTGTGGTTGTTTTGGTTACTTCCTGAAAGAGACCAGAATTTGGTCCTACATTGATATTATTTATAGGATGGTAGAGGTTACATTTAGTATAAATTAAATTACATGACATGTGTTCTTACTAGGAGCCTGTCCAGTGCTAGGTGAGAACATGCCCTAGATTTGTTCTGTTAGATTAAAATTAGTCCATACACTGATTTAAAAGCTTTGAGTAAACTGGGTAACCATTTTAAATGTTAATTTCCTCATGTAAGATCACAGTAATTTTACATCTGGAAGAAGCCTTAACATATAATCGAACTTCACCTTCCATCCAGTTTTATAGATTGGGAGGGGAATATCCAGAAAGTTAACTGACTTGACCAGGGACACACAGCCAGTTGGTCACCAGTAGTAGGGCTATAATACAGGTTTCCCTGCTCCTGCTCCAGACTTTGTCTGTTACCCCTGGAAACTGTCCTCAGGCCCAGAGTGACATTCTCCTGGATTCACAGTCCAGACAGGTCAAGTTTATAGGTTTATTTAGAAGATTCCTATTAGAATAATCTTTAAAGATACTTAACTGGTCATCTCAATTGGGTATAGTCAAAAGGTTTCCTCTTCTCTTTTTTCCTTTCTCATTCTAGCTAAAGGACAGTTTTGTTGGTCTTTTCAAGGAACCAGCTTTGGTTTCACTGATGCTCCCTGTTGTCTTTTCTATTTCGTCTACCTACTCTCTCCACTTATTTTTTCCTTCTTTTAGCTAGCACTGGTTTAATTTGCCCTTCTTTTTCCAGTTCCTTAAGGTATAAAGTTACTGATTTAAAAGTTGTTAATGTGAGATCTTTGTTCCTTTTTTTGTTGTTCCTTTTTTTTTATTATTTGAAAGAAAGAAACAGTTGAGTGGGAGAGAGACAGTGGGTGAGAGAGAGCATGAGCTGGGGTGGGGAGGGGGTTGAGGGCCAGTGGGAAAGGGAGAAGCAGACATCCAGCTGAGGAGGGAGCCCTCTGCAGGGCTTGATCCGGGACCCTGGGATCATGACCTCATCCAAAGGAAGGTGCTTAATTGACTGAGCCATCCAGGTGCCCCATCTTTGTTCTTTTTTAATGTAGATTTTTACTGCTATAGATTTCCATCTGAGCACTGTTTCCACTGAATCACCATATGTTGTATTAGGATATTGTGTTTTCATTTTCATTCATCTGTGTTTTTTCATCTGTTACTGATTTTTGACTGCGTGCTGTAGTAGTTGGAGAAGGTACTTGTATGACTTCAGTCTTCTGAAACTTACTGAGGTTTGTTTTGTGGCCTAACCTATGATCTATCCAGAAGAATGTTTCATATACACCTGAGAAGAATGTGTACTCTCATTGAGCAGAGTGTTCTGTATTTGTCTTACATTTTGTTCAAGTCCTGTATATCTTTATTGGTCTTTTGTCTAGTTCAGTACATTGTCAGAAGTGGGATATTGCAGGCTTCAACTATATTGTAGAATTATCTGTTTCTCTGCTTCATTATGTGGGTTTTTGCTTCCTGTATTTTGTGGCTCTCATGTAAAGTACATATATGTTTATAATTATTATATCTTCTTGATCGATTAATTCTTTTTCCAGTTTAAAATCTCCTTCTTTGTCTCTTGTAAGAGTTTTTGGCCTAAAGTTTATTTCATCTGATGTAATATATCCATTCCAGCTCTCTCTTGATTACTATGTATGGAAAATCTTTTTTCATCCTTCTATTTTCAATCTGTTTGCATCTTTGAATCAAAAGTAAATCTTTTGTAGACAGTATATAGTTGGATTATGTTTTTTAGTCCATTCTGCCAACCTCTGCATTTCGATTGAAGAGTTTACTTCATATATATTTAAAGTGATTACTGAAAAGGAATGGCTTATTTCTGCCAGTTTGAGATGTTATTTGTCTTATGCCTCTTTAGTTCTTCATCTCCTCCATTACCTGCCTTCCTTTATGTTTGCTATTTTATAGTGTACTGTCATGATTCCCTTCTTATTTTGTGTGTATTATTTTTATTTTACTAGTTACCAGGTGGATTTCAACTAATATCCCAAATTTGTAACTATCTACTTTGAATACAAACTCAGCTTCAGTGGCATGCAAAACTTCACTCTTCCATAGCTCCACTCCCCAATATGTTGTTATCACAGATTACATTCTTACATATAATTAAATTCTTATTTGCGCATTGACATGGGTTTATTATTATTTTTATCTGTCTTTTTTAAATTACGTAGAAAATAAAAAGAGGACTTACAAGTCAAAAATACAATAATAACTTACTTTTATACCTTCATATATAGTTATCTTTTCTGAGTTATTCCTTCATATGGCTTTGAATTCCTGTCTAGTGTCCTTTCATTTTAGCTTGAAGTATTCTGTTTTGCATTTCTCCTGTAAAGCAAGTATTCTAGCAATGAACTCCCTCAGATTTTATTTATCTGGGAATGTCCTAATTTCTCCTTCATTTTAAAAGAATAGTGGTCCTGGTTGTAAAGTTCTTGGTAGATAGTTTTGTTTTTGTTTTTGTTTCCTTTTAACAATTCAGAAATGTCATTGCTGTCCCTTCTAGCCTCCATAGTTTCTGATGAGAAATCTCTTGTAGAGGGATGATATAGGATCTTTCTACGTGAGGAGTTGCTTCTCTTTTGCTGCTTTGAAGAGTCTCTCTGGCTTTTGTCAATTTGACTATAATGTGTCTCCTTATAGATCTCTTTGCCTTTATCCTTCCTGGAGCCTGTTGAACTTTTAAATGTGTAGATTCATATCTTTTATCAAGTTTGGGGAGTTTTCAGCCCTTAATATTTTTGTGTATATGGTTCTTTTTGTGTTCATTTTTTTCTATTGGTATTGAGGTATGATTGACCAATTGGCCATTAATTCTTTATATATTCTTTCTCTCTTCTCTTTCCGGGATTCCCATTATGCTCTGTTGGTTCATTTTTTTTATTCTTTTTTTGTTCACCTCGGATTGAGGAAATTAAGTTGAGCTCTCTTCAAATTTGCTTACTCTTGTGTCTGCTTAGATCTGTTATTAAAACCATCTAGTGAGTTTGTTTTTTGTTTTTTGTTTTTTTAAATTTCACATATTGTACTTTTCAATTCCAGGATTTCTATTTGGTACTATTTTATAATTTTGTCTGTTTATTGATCAAGTCTAGGTTTTGAGACATTATTCTCATGGTTTTCTTTAGTTCTTTGTCCTTAGTTTTTTAGGGGTTTGTTTTGTTTTGTTTTGTTTTGTTTTTTAGCTCTTTGAGCATATTTAAAACTGTTGATCTAAGGTCTTCTTCTAGGAAAAGCAAAGTCAGTACTTTCTTAGGGACAATTTCTATTATTCTAGAATGGGCCATACTTTTAGGGTTTGGTTTTTTGTTGTTGTTGTTGTTGTTGTTGTTTGCATCATTTGTAATTTTAAATCTGGACATGTAAAATATTATAATGTCATAATGTGATTTCTCTGGAAATCAGATTCTTCCCAGTCCTCAGAGTTTGTATTTATTGCTTGCCGTAAGCTGTAACTGTTTGTTTATTTAGACCTTTTCTAAACTATTTTGTAAAGTGTATTTTTCTCTCATGTGTAGTTTCTGAAGTATCTGTTCTTTCAGTTTGTGTGGAGCTAGTGTTTGACAGTGATTTCCTTGAATGGCTGGAGACAAAAGAGAGAGTTGAAAAGAGGGAGGGGAAAAGTGATAGGGAAAACCACTCAAAACAAAGGAAAAAAAATCCTTTTGCAGTCTTTACAGATAGATTGGCATTGTGCTGGAATATTCCTTCAATACTTAACTCGGGCCTCATCCTTAACTTCTGGCCCTCACTGAGCCTAGGGATCAGCCAAAATCTTGGGATCTTCTTGGGATCTTCTTGGGCCTTTTCTGAGCATGTTCCCTGCCTTTGGTATACAAATGGCTTTCTCAAAGCCTCAGTATACATGGGCAGCTTTGAATACACTGATTTTCCAAAGAATCTTTTTCCTTGGGCTTTTGGGGCTCTGTTGTACCCTTCATCCATAACCTTTTTACTCAGATGGCTACAGACTGTCCATTCACCTTATGTTTTCTGGGAATGCCCATCACTTTTCTGCCCATGGTGATTTCGAAGTTAGACATAACAGACAAGTCTTTCAGGTAGCCCTTGGTCAAGTTAGAAGAGAGACACAATTCTTTGTGAATGGGGACTGCTCTATTCTCTCTGGCTCCAGGAACCAGGGTCCCATACTAAGATCGTGGGCTGCCATCTTCAAGACCTCCATGAGTTAGGGAAACAGTAGGGCAAGAGCAAATAAAAATATCATTAATCTTTTTTTATTGTTTTTCAAGTTCCCTTTTCCTTGATTCTTCATTTGGTTGTGTGCTGTGTACTTCTACTTCCCAGAAGTCTTACAAAGTAGGTTCTCACAGTTTCTACTTGTGTTTTCAATGTTTCTCTGGAAGGATGGGCATTTGGAGCTGCTGACTCTGCCATTTTTAGTGGGATCGGTCTTCATTTTTTTTAAGATTATTTATTTTAAAGAGAGAGTGTGTGGAGGGGAGGGGCAGAGGCAGAAAGAAAGTCTTAAGCAGACTCACACTGAGCACAGAGCCTGCCATAGGGCTTGATCTCATGACCAGCAAATCACCACCTAAGCTGAACCAAGAGTTAGATGCTTAATCAGCTGTGTCACGAGGTGCCCTGAACATGTCATACCACTGCCTTCCGGCCTCATGATTTCTGATAAGTCAACCATTACTTTCATTGAGTCCCCTGTATATAATGAGTCATTTTTCTCTTGTTGCTTTTACAATTCTGTTTTTCTTTGGCTTTTGACACTTTGACACTGATGTGTCTCAGTGTGGACACTGAATTTATCCTACTTGGACGATAAATCCAAGACTACATACCTTAGTATGTAGTCCAATTCTACATACCTTAGACTTGATTGTCTAAGGTATGTAGAATCATATTTGAGAAGTATTCAGACATTATTTTCCAAACATTTTTTTTGCCTTTTTCTCTTCTCCTTCTGGAACTCCCATGGTGCATGTTGGTATATTTGGTGGTATTCCACAGCTTTGGAGATTCTTTTCAATTTTCTTCAATTTTTCTTTTCTTCAGAAATTAATAATCTTAATTCACCTATCTTCAAATTCACTAGTGCTTCTGCCAGCTTAAATCCGCTGTTGAACTTATGTGGTCATTTTTCATTTCAATTGTACTTTAAAATCAGGAATTGTTTATTTCTTTTTATAACTTTTACCTCTTTACTGACATTGTCCATTTGGTATAGCATTGTTTTCCTACTCTCCTTAATTTTTCAGGCATTTTTCTTTAGCTCTTCAAACACATTTATGATAGCTAATTTAGCCTTTGTCTAGTGGGATTACCTGGGTGGCTCAGTCAGTTCAGTATCTGCCTTCAGCTCAGGTCATGATCCCAGAGTCCTGGCATCCTGAGACCCACCCCCTCGTGGTGCTTTCTGCTTAGCAGGGAGTCTGCTTCTCCCTCTCCTTCTGCCCCTCCCCCAACTCATGCTCACTCTCTTGCTTGCTCCCAAATAAATAAATAAAATCCTAAATAAAGCCTTTGTCTAGTAAGTTTGATATGTTCTGCCTCTCCCAAGGGACAATTTCTTTTTTTCCCCCGAGTATGGGCCACACATTCCTGTTTCTTTATGTGTGTTGTAATTTGCTTTTTTTGAAAACTGATGTTTTAGATAATATGATATGGCAAATCTGGAAATTAGATTCTCTACTTCCTGAATGGTTAATTCTTACCTCCTTTGCTGAGGGGCGCTCTATATGTGTATTAGACATGACTTCAGTGCTCAGGTAGTTAGTTCATAGCTCTCTTTTCACCATCAGCTTATACAGGGCCTCGGTTCAGCCAGAGGAGCAAGAATTGGGGCTATCCCAAGCATTTCCTAGGCATGTGCACACCCTTTTGAATTCCCAGGAGTATGTCAGAGCATCCCAACCCCTGCTGCCCATGGACATCTCATTGCCCAAATCTTTTATTTTTCCTAGGCTCTTATTTGCCCCAACTGGCATGGCAGCCTCAGGCAACTGTGATGTTAAATAGTTCTGGCTCATTGTTTATTTGTTCATTTGTTTTGTCCCCTGTCCCCCCATTGTTTTTGACAAATATCCTGGGGAATAGGGCTTTTCCTTCTGAGAAAACTGTGAGTCAGTGTCAAATAACCACAACACCCTACAAAGGAGGCTTTACCGGGGGCTGGAAGACATCGTGAAATATTGACATGCTCTGAGGGTGGTATTATTTGAGGAGCTCCAAGGCTGGTTTGTCCCTCTAATTGGCAACAAGGCTGCTGGTTTGCAGTGATACTGCAGAGCTGGGGAAAGGGTGTTGGCATTGGCCAAGTTGAAATGTTCCGAATACTGTTCTTTCAGAGGTTCGTTAGTTTTTCTTGAATGATATTCCTCAGATTGTCACAAGCCTTTTGTTAATTTCCAGAGTTGTGAAAGTATTTATTTTTTCTGTTTTTCCCACTCTTTTCTTAACTTTTTGGAGGAGATATGTAGATATCTGTACCCTGTCGTTCCAGAAGTCCCACACCTACATGCAACATTTTAAACTATGCTCTGAGAAACTTTAGGTACCTTTCTTTTTACTATGATCAGCTCCTTCCTCATTCTCTGCAGTGTTCTTTCGTGGAAAATATTCAAGTCTTGAAATTAGAAGATTTGAGTTTGAATCTCCACTATAGCACTTACTAGCCAGATGACTTCTCTGAATCTGTTTTTGCTCCTTTTACAGGCAAAACTTAATCTCTGAGACACTGGGTTACAGTGAGGATCGAATAACGCATATATGAAAACCAGCATAATACTTGTCACATAATAGGCATTTAAATTCATCCATTTTTTCTTTGAATTTTCTATCACCTGCTTAGCCACGAGCCTAGAACTTAACCACCGATGGCACTTTGACCCAGAGCCCCAGTAGTACTCTGGCTGGCACTTTGATTCTACTAAATGTGACAGCAAGTACTTCATGCTCTATGTCATCTGATCCTTAAGAAAAGGAGAGATAATTGGTAACCTTTAGTAGTTGGGAGTCTGCATATAAAATGTAATGTATTGACAATTTCACTAATTCCAAGCAATTAAAAGATATTACACCAAAAAGGATTCTTACTCAGATATGCTTTTAAAATGATGAACAAAACAAAATTGTACATGTCAAGGCTTTTGGTTTTGGTTTATTTGTTTTGACCAGATAAAATTACATATAGTGATGTGATGAGCACTGGGGGTTATAGGAAACTGATGAATTATTGAATACTACGTCTGAAACTAAAGATGTACTATATATTTGCTAATTGAATCTAAATTTTAAAAAAAGATTACATACAAATAATCATCACAAAGGTAATGCTTCATGGCACTTAAATGTGTTAGAAATCTAGTATCTTATCCTGCCATTTCTCTTCTCTTTTTTTAAGAGAGAATGTGTGGGGAGGCAGGGTGCACACACATGGGAGCTATGGGGAGAGGCAGAGGGAGAGGAAGAGTGAGAATCTTAAGCAGGCTCTGCACTTAGCATTAGAGCCTGATGTGGATTTTGATCTCCCAACCCTGAGATCATGACCTGAGCTGAAATCAAAAGTCAGATGCTTAACCAGCTGAGCCACCCAGGCATCCCTAATCCTGCCATTTCTTAAAACATGTTCAGCTTAACCCCTGGACTATACTCTTATGGGGGAGGAGGAGAATTGGTGGTTTACTTGTTAAAATTTGGATAATGTAGTATAATGTCCCCTCTCAAAAAGTCACAAAATAATTGTTAAAGGCTTAAAGACACTCTTCAGTAAAGCAACATTTATAACTTTAATTCAGCATTTAAATAACATGTTTGACTATGGACTGCTTTTTGATGTTATGTTTACTTTTACCCCAGAACTAGCCTTTAATAAAGGGATCACGGTAGCATTTTATCTCACATTCTGATTGCCATTTGGTAGATCCTGTCATAGGGCTGATTGAGAAGAATTCTGAAGCTCTATGGGGTGGGCTTAGGTGGGAAAACTTCAGTGACTGGCTAGTGATAGGCTTGGGGGGCAGGGCCAAACCACTTACTGCAGGAGCAGTGGATACGGTGGTTTCCTATCCTCGCCATGCCTGGTTCCTGGGGACATAGTATAGGACTTGCTATCCTAGCAATTAAATTGTAGTACTACATGGGGGGGGGGGGGTTCTTTGGTTATGTGGATTCTTTTTATTGCTAGCATAAAAAGGATGTGCGTAATGAACTAATAATCTAGTAATTCCAGAGACAAAACCAATTTTATAGCAAAATTTCAACTTGAGTAGAACCCTGTGAAAATTGAATATATTCTCTTTTTGGTTGATGTAAGGTTTACCACAAATTATCTTTCAGTTCTTGTTAAAAAAATTTTTTTTTATTTTAAATGTACCAGTTCATTCACTTTCCACCAGTTCACTTTCCACCAGTTCACTTTATTCTATGATAACAGAGTGTTACAGAATTCCAGGTTTGTTTGGTTTTTTAAATTTTATTTATTTATTTGAGAGAGAAAGAGACTGAGTGAGAGAGAGCATGAGAGGGGAGAAGGTCAGAAGGAGAAGCAGACTCACCATGGAGCTAGTTGCCTAACATGGGACTTGATCCAAGGACTCTGGGATCATGACCTGAGCCGAAGGCAGTTTGCTTAACCAGCTGAGCCACGCAGGCAGTCCAGGGTTATTCTTATGAAGGCTGTTCATTGTATATAAATGTAGATCGTATCTTTATTTACATCAAGATATATTCATTTTTATTCTTTGACAGTCCATCTGCATTTTATGTTCATGTAATCTATTTGTCCTAGGAGCTAAGACTCTAAAAAATTTTAGGCTTTGAGATTTGACTCAACCTCTATTTTTAATATGTCTCTAATCATTGTTCTGTGCATTCTAGACTTTTCCAAAACAAAAAAAGGAAGTTATTTTTATATTTAGTTATTTTAAATTAAAATACAATGCCGGGGTGCCTGGGTAGCTCAGTTAAGTGTCTGCCTTTGGCTCAGGTCATGATCTCAGGGTCCTGAGATCAAGCCCCATGTGAGGTTTCCTGCTTAGAGGGGATTCTGTTTCTCCCCATGCTTATGTTGATGCATGCTCTCACTCTCTAACAACTAAATAAATAAAATCTTTAAAAAATAAAACACAGTTCCAGATACAATAAAGGAGTTGTATATAGTAACATTCTGTTCTCTGGGTTATTGTTTAACACTATGCCTAACATGACCAGATTCTGGTTTTATCCTTGTTTTATTACTGAGAGTTATAATGCTGGTTGGATTTTCTGACAAATACTGTCATCCTACAACATTTTATTCATCTGTTAAAAGTTTTAATATACACAGAGAAGAAACTGTCCTCTGGGAAGGAGCATTTAATGATGGTTGTTACCATGTAATTGCTTTAATGGCAGTTTTCTTCCTTAATCAGATGTAAGTTGAAGCTGCAGCAGAAGACGATGTCTCTGTGGTCTTGGGTCAATCGGCCTGGTGAACTGAGTAAGTTCACCAATCCTCTCTTTGAAGCCAACAATCTTGTCATCTGGCCTTCAGTTGCTCCACAGAGTCTTCAGCTATGGGAAGGTAAGCCGTGCATCTTTTGTAGACTTTTTATTGATGGTCAAGGATCCTCTCTGAACTGCCTCTGGATACCTGCTGTTGTTAACATTTGAAGATGGTGAGTGGACCTGAGCCTCAGAGCTCTATGTGATTGCTCTTTTTTTCTCAGTGTGGACATGGTTCTCTCTTTCACATATGTTATCTAGTCATACTTGTTTTGTTCAGCCCCCATTTCAGAAATAAACAGTGGTTATTCGATGGATACTGCTGTTAATATTGGACATTTTCCCTAGGTAGGAAGATACATTACTATTTTTAATTGTGACTAAAATTTACCAGCTTAACCATGTTTAGGTATACAGTTCATTCTTGTCAAGTATATTCCTGTTGTTACAAAACAGACCTCCAGAACTTTTCTTCTTGCAAATTTGAAACTCTCTACTCATTAAACAACTTCCCATTGCCCCTGGTAACTACCTTTCTGCTTTCTGTGTCTATGAGTTTGACAACTCTAGATACCTCATATGAGCGAAATCATACAGCGTTTGCCTTTTTGTGACTGACTTCTTTCACTTAACATAATGTCCTCAAGAGTCATCCATATTGTAGCCTGTGTCAGAATGTCTAAGGTTGAATAGTTTGCCATCATATGGGTTTACCACATTTTTTTTTAACCCATTCTTACACTGATGGGCACTTGGGTTGCTTCTACCTGTTGGCACACAGATGCACAAATATCTCTTCAAGACACTGCTTTTGATTTTTTGGGTTATGTACCCAGAAGTGGAATTGTTGGATCATATGATAATTCTGTTTAATTTTTAAGGAACCACCATACCATTTTCCATAACAGTTGCACCATTTTACAGTTCCACCAGCAGTGCATGAGGGTTTCAAATTCTCCACATCCTTGCCAACACTTCTTGTTTTTGGATCTTTTTCCCCCTTTGGGTATTCTCATTCTCATGGGTATTAGGGAAAGTACATGTGTAAAAAAGTTTGTAGGAATAAATTTTAAGCTCCAAGCAGATGGTTTCTGTTTCCGTTATTAAATAGCCATTAGGAAAGTTTACTTTGCTAAATGCAATAGAAGCGTTAATGAACCAGTTATTCTGGTAAGGTTCTATAAACATACATAATGTTTTCTATGCACTGATGTACATATCTCATTGTTCATGGGAACAGTAGTTCATACTTAATTTTCCAGTCCATTCTAAAGAAGGTATTTAACCTACATTAATTTTTCAGACTCCTGAAATTTATTTCCATAAATACCAAAGCTTGTTTTTAAAAATCTAACCAAAATCTAAAATATATTAGCCATCTATTAAACAAAGATTACAAAATGCCATTTCTTTTTAATCATTTTGAAGGTAATAAGTACATCTTTATTCATCTTTGTATTTTTGAAAGATTCATTTATTTATTTGAGGAAGGAGAGAGCATGAGCAGGGGGAGGGGCAGAGAAAAAGGGAGAGAAGAGAATCTCAAGCACACTCTTGTACTGAGCCCAGCACAGTGCTTGATCCCAGGACCCCAAGATCATGATCTCAACCAAAAGTCAGAGGCTTTACTGACTGAGCCACCCAGGCACCCCTCATCTTTGTATTAAACAGCACCAAGTATACACACACAGAATGCTAGCTGTTTGGTAATTGCCATAAATGTCAGTTATTATGCCACATTTTAATATGTTATGCCCACAAGGGCAATTCATATGTGGGAAACTGCTCTTTAACTGTAAAAGGGCCTCAGATTGCTTTGCTCTCTGAGTTTGAGACTGGGTCTCTGTCACTTATCTGTATGTCAGCTCTCACCTCTCATTCCTCTTGGCATATCTGTCATTAGCTGCCTTCCTTCCTCCTCGGTTTATGCTTCTAATCTTATCTGTTGAGGTGTTCCCAAGTTAGAGTTGTGAGAAAGCAGCCTCAGATAGTCTCCAGATTCTTGGAGTCTGAGCTTTAGTGCTTGGAAATTTCTGGCTGCTCAGAACTTCTCTTTGCCTCTTTCTCAATTGTTGTAGACAGTCACCTGTGCAGGATCAGTGATCTCTTCAATGAGACATTACAGCCAAACTTTTTGTTAAAGATTTCTGGGACAGTTTGCCTAGAAGCCACTGTCATGTTTAATATGTAAAGTAAGAGACTAGCTATTTGGGAGAAAAGCCATAATTGGAGTTGGATGGCCTAAGGGATGATTAAACTAGTTTTTACCAAACCTCATTGAGAGTTTAGAGATGAAGTGATTGGAGGAAATCTTGTTACATGAATGAATTCCTACCATTCCATTAAGAATAGAGTTGAGTTTCTGTATGTCTTTAGTGCCTCAGCTTAGAAATGGAAGAAATTCTGTGCAAGGTAAAATCTTCTCATAGTAGGTATATGGGTTGTATAATGAGATTACTCTTTGACCTTAAAATGTCTCTCTTCTGTTTATGTTTACATCATAGTTAACCATTAGTGTTAAGTAATTCCTGAATTGAAGAACAGGATTTCAAACACAGGCTTATATAATGGAAAAATCCACGAAGTTCAGTCTTCAAGCTATGCTTCTGTTTTCCCTTTCTGATGGAGAGTAACTTTATGGTTCTGGCAGATTGGTTTATAGAAAGTGTTTTAAAGAATCGTAAAACCTTCATGAACTTAACAGCTACTGACATATTACTGCCTGGGAAGTTTTTGTACCTCCTTATTTGAATGTCTTTAACCCATGATGTTGGGATGGTACAGTTAATGTAGATCTGTGCAGATGAGGAAATGTTTCCTTTTAGTCTATAATAAAAGGATAATTATTGGGGGCGCCTGGGTGGCTCAGTGGGTTAAGCCGCGCCTTCGGCTCAGGTCATGATCTCAGGGTCCTGGGATCGAGTCCCACATCGGGCTCTCTGCTCAGCAGGGAGCCTGCTTCCCTCTCTCTCTCTCTGCCTGCCTCTCTGTCTACTTGTGATCTCTCTCTGTCAAATAAATAAAATCTTTAAAAAAAAAAAAAGGATAATTATTGGGAAAAGAAGGATGTGCCTGTAGAATTAAAAGAGCACCTCTTAAGAGACAGAGCACTGAAGTTGAGGTTTTTATTATTTTCCTTGATTGAAGTGTAGTTGACATATAATTAGTTTCGGGTGTACAAAATAGTGATTCAACATTTACATACATTACACAGTGATCATCATGGTAAGTCTAGCTACAGCCTGTCACCATACAAAGTTGTTACACTGTTATTAACTCTAATACATTGCATCCCCATGTCTTATTTATAACTAGAATTTTGTGCCTTTTAATCCCCTCCTATTTTGTCCATCACCCCATCTCCCTCCCCTGTGGCAACTATCAAATTGTTCTCTGTATCTGTGAGTGTGGTTCTATTTTCTTTTGTTTGTTTGTTTTGGTTTTCATTTTTAGATTCCACATCTAAGTGAAATCATGTGGTATTTATTATTCTCATACCTGACTTATTTCACTTGGCGTAATACCATCTGGACTTACATATGTTGTTGCAAATAGGAAGATGTCATTTTTTTTTTTATGACTGGGTAGTATTCCATTGTGGTGTATATATACCACATCTTCTTTACCCATTCATCTGTTGGTGGATACTTAGGTTGCTTCCATACCTTGGCTATCATAAATAATGCTGCACTTAACATAAGGGTGCATTCTTTTGGAATTTGTGTCT